>NC_073361.2:8567500-9961250 GCF_027580225.2 Misgurnus anguillicaudatus
ATTATGCCAGGATGACAAGTTGGAAAAACTATTTTGACAATTACCATAAGCCTATGCATAATGAAAGCGTTATTGTTTTTCCAATAAGCAAGCAGCTCTGCGCTGAAAACCGGCGCTGAGCACCGACAGTTCAAAAATATTCAACTTTGAGTTAGAAGCTCCGCTTGTCAATGTCAGTTTTTACACGGCCGTCAAATTACAGTGGAGGAGGGGCGGGGCATTACCACAGCAACCAACCGGCTCACAGCAGAAGCATCACAGCTACCAAGCACTCGGCTGAAAAACAGCTGGCATTTGGCGTCCTCAAGGTGTTTTCAGCCGTGTTTAAAAGTTTTGGTGTGTCCAGCCCCTAAGGCTCACCGAAAGAAAAAGCTCATCTCCACGTCAGCACCCGATGTGTGGAATTAACGGCCGCGTGACGTCGACCAGTGTAGCACAAGCCTAGGGTTCGGTTCAGTGGAAAAAAATCTAGGATTCGGCCGAACCCGAACCCCGTCAAAAAGCCCAGTATTCGGCCGAATCCCTAAATAATAGTGCTATTATTATTTTTAATTAAAAAAATGTAATCTACGATTTTCAAAATATGTATATACACATAAAATATAAAAACAGATGTATACATGCATTTAAAAAAAGAACATGAAACATACAGTATAAAATTGTCCCCTCATTGAGCCTCATGATGGTCCAATAAAGAAATTGACATAATTCTTCCATGAACAGTGTACAAAAATCATAAAAATCTAATTAAGTCTACCAAGTGTGCGTTTTTTTAAGCTTTTCAAGCATCTCAATACTATTAGTGCTGACACTTGCACATACTTTGTGGTTTTAATTCACTTACAGTTTCTTCAAAAATCTACTTCTTGTTCTTGTGGCCTGCGTGTCAAAATCGCAACAACCTCTATATAGTGTACGTGTGCTGTTGCATGTGTGCGCACTTGTATCAGCGAAGTGATTGCAAGACTCTGGTATATCCTGCAATGGGTTTCCTGTGGTAACACAAACAGGACACGTTGTTCTTTTTTGAAAGTTGTGGCCTGAATGACTCATTCTCATGCAGCCATGGAGGGATATCCCTGCTCCCTCCCACAAACACACACACACACACACACACAGACATACACCCGACCCGAACAGACCAAACCCAACCCAGCCCATCCCAGTCCTGCCTGATGATTCACTGGAAAGGCATGGAGCCCCCAATGATCGGTGGGCGTGTGCTAAAGTCTGCATACTCTGTTCCATTCAAAAGGACGTCTTTGTTTGGTGTTGTTTACAGTTGGCTCTTATATAATTTAAGAATAATTGAAACAAATTAGGGTTTTATTCTCAGAACGTTTAATTGCGTGCTTCCACCAACATGTAGCAATTTCTCAGAAGTGCCAAGTTTTGACATGACAGGCCGAGAAGTGAGAGCAATGACAACTTAAGCTATTACAGTAATAATTCTTGCATAACTATCATACAGTACAGTATTCATCCCATCACAGGACTATTTAAGTGTTTATAAAAAAACGACAAACTTCTGACTGTTTGTGTGAAATGAGCAAAAATGAACTTCTCTTCCCCGAAGGATTAGAGGTTTCAGATTCACACTGGCAAAACAGTTATGAAATGCAGATGAGCGTTATATTAAAGACAGTTCAGTGTAGCAGGGTTTCTTACATACAGTATGCAGCTTCCTGGAAAGGCTGATAAATGGCTCCTGAACAATTTTTCAAGGCTATTAACTTGAGTGCCTTTTTATTCAGTCTCATTACTTTTTAAACAGCCATAGGAAGTCGCAAAGAGGTTTCTAAAATCCAAACATCTCATGAAGCTATTTAATTACTGCATTTTTAACTTTCTTTAAATGGATGGCAAATATTAGAGAGAGGTCACGGTGTATTCTCCGTCAGCTCAAGCCTGCACCCACGACGAGTCTTTACACAACGTTAAATCTGAGCAGAAATGAGAGCTTTCCTTTTCTATCGCTTTGCGGTGACAGACTCTTTTTTTACTGATTTTCTTTAGCAATGGAAAAGAAGTAACAGTGTGGTTTGCCAGTGTGGAGCCAGTTTGTTTGTGTGTGTGCACGTGTTTGTGTGTATGTGTGATCATTCTAAGCGAGGGCCACAGTCGTTTCTATGGTGATAAACACAAAGAGGCGTGTGCACACACATGCACACATGTGGTTTGACACATGGTTTACTCCGCAATGTGTGAGTTGAATGAGGTGAGTTAAGCTATTTATTTAAATATTTTAAATAAAAAAATATCATTTTTTTAAACCAATTGTCAGTTTTAATGTGTTTTTGTTTTAGTAATATTAAAATAAAAATCAATATTATTACACAGCTTGATGGAATGCTTGATTCTGATTGGCCAGTCGCAATATTTGCAGGTTTGTTATTCCCAGATAACCAAAACTAATAACACATGATAATCCAGACGCTGCAATTTTTTACAGTTACAGTTTAATATTACACAAAAATAAAATATAAATATGTCTTTTAATTACATGACAGTCCCACAATGATATGACTTTTACAAATAATATTAACTATATTAATTAAATCATATTTACAAATGCTTAAACCAAATAGTGTGTTTGTGTCATTTGAACGTCTTGCTTTATCTTAAAACCCAAAGTAATAAGCAGAATAATTGCAGTTTTTGCAGTAAACATGGTGTATTGCATGGTAACTTTTACTACTATTTGATTGTGAAATCAAAACATAAAAACCCTACATTTAAAATAATTTAGGCATATTTCATCCTGGGCTTTGAAAACAAAACAGAAGAAAGCAGTTCCACACAAAATAGGCTTTTAAAGGTGCAGTGTGTAAATTTTAGAGGCATCTAGTGCAACCAATGGCTCAGTCCACTGCTCACCCCCCGCTTTTGAAACACATAGAGAAGCTATGGTAGCCGCCACCAGACAAACTTAGTAAAAAAAATGTCTGTTAAAAGCTTCTGTAGAACAATGGCGGCACAAAATGGCGACTTCTATGTAAGGGACCCTCTGTGTATGTAGATAAAAAGGTCTCGTTCCAAGGTAATAAACACATAACGGTTCATTATGAAAGGTCTTTATACACCCCCGATATTATAGTTTTGTATATTATTTTGCATTTCTGTCAAGAGATCCTTCTAAATATTACACACTGCACCTTTAAAGACACACTTTTTTACAAACTTGTGCAGTTGAACTGTTGTATAAACACAATATAATTTCGTAGTCGTGTGATATTGCCTCTGTCCTAATCACAGCCTTGCTGATATAAAGCTATAATCACCTACTTGAGCAATATTGTGTTATTTACTATAGTAAACTCTAGTAAAATTTCTTACCATAGTAAATATTAAAGTACACTACAACCAGTTAATACTACAGAATACTATAGTATACATTAGTAATTACTTTAATATACTACATTACTGTTTATTACAATACATACTACAGTAGTTTTTTATTTGGGTATACATCGTTTTATTTTAGTCACTGTGTTGTTCTCCTTTAAAATATAAAGTAACACTTTATCAAATTGTGAAAATACTGTAAAGTTTTTGCTTTGCATGGGTGTTAAAGGTGGTTTCCGGGTCATTGTTATGCCGTTGCTAATGTGTGGTTGCTAGGGTGTTCTGGGTTGTTTCCATG
This sequence comes from Misgurnus anguillicaudatus, assembly GCF_027580225.2. NCBI lineage: Eukaryota > Metazoa > Chordata > Actinopteri > Cypriniformes > Cobitidae > Misgurnus > Misgurnus anguillicaudatus. The sequence goes on from NC_073361.2 coordinate 8,571,144, forward strand.
GTGGTCTGAGTTGATGCTTTGTATATTGGCCCAAATATTTTTTTTATTGTAGCCTTGATATTCACTTCAATGTAAGCATATGGGATTTATCCACAACTAGTACATGATAAGTTAATGACCTGAAGTTTAATATTTGGGGTTAGAGGTTTGAGCAATAATAATAGCAATAATAACAGCGATTATTGCCTTGGCAAGCACCACTAATAAATATATTTTAGTGGACACAAAAGCTAATATTGCCTGTGTGTTTACTTAATTAAACCTCTCAGTAGTCTGTGGATATAAGATGCATAAACTATTTGTCCGCTCATTTATTGTTCACAAGATAACGAAGAAAAGCGGAATTAGCAGGGCGCCCAATATTTAGCCTGCGAGTTTTCACAACAGCCATGTATTTGCTTTGACAAAGTTGTCATGGTGATTTCAACGTACTGTACTTTTGGAAACCCCAACCAGAGTCGAAGTTTAAAAGCAGCGTCGGCCGGCGTGAGCAAAGGTTTCCACTGAGCGGCCAGCTCATATGCTCGTGTTCCTTCCTCTAAGCATTTATAAATAGACATTAGTGAATGAGACTGTCATTTCTGAATGTGTGTTTGGTCATAAACACACATCACCATGGAGACCTTTGTGTTTCACCGCTCTGATCATAGTCGCAGGGAGGGGAAACCTCGGGATTCCCTTTTACATTCCAACCGCCGCGTGCACTGACTGCAGGTTGCCACTTATGCTAAAACAAGCAGATTTTGCCTAATAGCAGCCAAAAATCGACAAAAGTCATAACTTTGAATGAGACTTGAATTTGAGGTAGGAATGCATAATTTGTTATGATACTGGGCTTTGGTTCACAGTAGGCCCAGAAACGAATCCAAGTTTGCTGTTGAAAAAGGATTACAGGCACTGCTGTACTTCCCTAGTCACACTTCGTTTATTTGTCTTAAGGCATCGGTCCAACGTGGCAGATGGCCACGGAATGGCAGACATGAGTGGAGGAACGGGAAAAAGCAAGGCTGGAGGAAAACAGACCCGCAGACATCTGAATCTCACACTTTATTTCTGCGAGGCTGCTTAACTGGACGACTATCAAGATGGCATTCTGTACTCAAGCTTACACAACAGTAAGCTATAGGCAATAGCTTTAATTCTAACACCTGCCACCTTGTCATTTTAGCAAGTGTTTTTAATGCTAACAACTGTCCGAGCCATTTGTGACACGATAAATCGGAAATCGATGAAAATTATGTTCACATATGCACTCAAATTTGTTATTTGTTATTTCAAATGTAGGCACGCGTTATGCACACTTATAATGGAAGCGGCGCGGTCGCGACACAGCAACGCGCTCGTTTTTTCCATGCGCGTCTGCACCGCATCCAGTTAAAAAAAATCGCAACTTTTCAGAATGACGCAAGGGCACCGTAGGTCATGTGATAAGAACTTACGTGGCTAGAGTTTTACACACATTTTTAGGGGCGACATTTGAACGGCCCCTATAGACAGTTTTATCGGGCGCACGTGCGGTGACGCGATAAGCGTCTGGTCCGAACTTTACTTCTGGTTTCTGTTTGTATAGACGGGTTGCCGGTTTACAAACATTACAGGGTGCGCGCGCATCCAGGAGGCAGAAAGCCCGCTTGGTGAGCTGATCCGCTACTGCAACAACCTTAATTATAGAAGCGTTCTTTATTGTTTGTATATAAATAAAAGTTGATTTTCTGTTTTTCTGTCTTTATTTTTGCAGTGTTACTGTGATACATGTATGAATTATAATGTTAGGCAAGTAACGTAATAGTCGCATCTACTGATATGTTAACATCATGCACCCAGCAGTGACTCTGTTGGTACTATTTTCCACGCAACAACTCCTTGACATTTTGACTTACAGACACCGCTACTAGCATACAACACAATGCACGTCTCTTCTTTTTGCCTCTCGGTTGCGCGCGCAACCAGTTAATGACGTGCAACCCGTCTGTAATGCTCTGACTAGTTGGTGAAACTGAACTCTTAAACAAATACCTTGTCGAAAAAAACAAATGTTTTGGGTTCCTATGTAATCTCCATGTTGTTTATTTTGCTTGTTATATAAATAAACTACTTTAAAAGGACTTTGTTGTTATTTATTCTTCGCAGAGTTTACCGGAAGTTACGTGACGACCACGAAAGCTGCGTGTTTATGTTGTTACTGCTGAAACCATCTATAGCAGCAAGATTTTTTTGCCATTCTGGTTGCCCCCATCATCGCATTAGTCCAAATTGTGTCACCTCACGCAACAGTTTCACGTTGATCCCTTATTTACACTGCATACGGTGTTATGGTTATGTTTTGTCTGGTGAAATTCTGTTTGTTGCTATGTCCTACTTTGTGTGCCTACAGACAAAGTTAATTCACCTAAAAGTCCAGTTTTAAACACAGGGTGTTTTTCAGCTTTGAGGTTTACCCTTTTATAAGCCATTTCTGGCCTCCTGTCAAATATACAGTGATATGACATATATACAGTCTATAATGCTGCTGGTATAGCTGGGATAAACACAAGCATTGACTAAAGTGGTCTTGATCAGCTCAGGTGGCCATGTCGGAGCTGTAACGCGCCCCAGGCATGTGCCCATAAATGAGGGGTTAGTCTGGAAAGGTGAATTGCTTTTAGCTAGAAACTTAATAAAATAGGTAACAGCATACAACAAAAATCCCATACATTAGAAATAACCCAAAACACATTTAGAGACAACCTGATCTCACGAATTTCCGTGAAATAGTCAGGCTTTTTTTTGCTCAGTTTTTCGTGGCATTGTCACATATTTCCACCATTTTACGTGCCAATGCACATTTCTTTTTCACGCATTGGTTACTCAACTGTTTTTCCTATTTTTAAACAATTGTCGCTTCGGTTTGGGGTTAGATTTGTTGTTTGCATTAGGATGTCACCTTAAGTATTGGTTTACACTATTTTTTTCATATGCTTTTTCAACCATTGTCGCCTGACGTTAGGGTTAGAGTTGGGTTTGGGTAAGGATGTCATTTTATGTAACAGAAAGATGTTCAAACCTCAAACCGAAGCGACAGTTGTAAGAAATTTGGAAAAACAGTTGAGTAACCAATACGTGAAATTGACATGGAAAAGAAATGCGTGGCATGGGCACGTAAAATGGTGGAAATATGTGACAATGGCACGAAAAACTGAGCAAAATAATGCATGACTATTTCTTGTATTTTGTGAGATCAGGCTGTTTAGAGATCAGAATTTCTTTACTTTAAAATGTTGTTTTAATCAATGGTTGGGTAATATATGGAGAAACCCAAATGTTGGGATTAAATTAACTTACATTAGAAAATGTCCCTATTTGACCCATCCATCGGTTGAAACAACCCAGCGTCTTATTTTTAACACACAGAATAAACATTAAAAGAAAATTGATGGTTCCTCAAAACCTAAAAATCTTCAGGTTTCAATTAGTCAGCAAAAAGTCAGCAAATCAGGGGTCACTTTGACCAAGACTATTTTCCTATTTTTAATAGAAACACATAAGCCCGAGATGGAAATTCCCTCATGTTTGGTCTGTAAATAGGCCCAACGTCATCACTGCCTGGAAACAAACGTACAGACCCAGAAACCCATAAATGAACCCAAAGGAACTCCGGAGCTCTTTCCCAAAATCTACTGAGCTGCCAATTTGAAACACTTTACATAAACATCAACTGCACACCATAAAAATAGCACAATTGTTTTGATTGTCTATAGAGTAGAACGCACACCGATACTGGGTAAATGTTTTTTAAATATCTAAAATGTATTTCACCCATTGCTGCTATCGGTAGCGATGCATTTTGGGATTGTGATGAATACATGTGACTTGGTTATAGGTTTTAAAGCACGCCTTGATGCTTTAAAAGGCTATCTGGTTAGGCAGCTCAATGGATTTCAAAACACAGCTAGGATCTCGCCCGTATGCTTATCTTGAACTGTGTGAATGAAAGTATGGACAATGAGGGAATTCCAAATATTCCATGCAGTTGTTCAGTAGAGAAAATGAAAGATGGGGGTGGGGTGGGGGTGGGATCAGCGAGAAATTGAATCACCACAGCAACTTTAATAATATCTATTTTGCCGCTCACATATGAAAGGAAATGAGTTTCAAAGGTGAGGTCATGCTTCAACTGTCACTTCTATTTGATAGCTTCCACACATCAGAGACACGAATGCTACTTTATACAGTAAAGAGAGATGCGTTAATGTGCGCTGTATACCCCACCTCACATGCAATGTAAATTCTTTATTGCCTCTACCCACGAGCAATGCGGAAACACAATAAAACACTTATTTTTTACTGGCCATGAAGGAAACTATAATCCACTCTGTTGAACCAGGAAATGCCTCATGCTGGTTTAAGCATAAATATATGTACTCGAAAAAGAATCACAGAATTGCTTACCGCTGGTGGAATGTTGCGTATGTGTAAGCAACACAATTTCACACGTCTAGTGGCATGACTGACTACCTCTAAAGTATATGAGCTGTAAAATATCTGGACATTTATGCATTTGCCAGACTTACAGTGCATTCAATCTATACATTTTATCAGTATGTGCGTTCCCTGTAGATCCAACCCACAACCTTTGCACTAATAATGCAATGCTAAACCAATTTAACTATACACTGTCAGAATTTTTTTTTTACAAAACTGTGCCTTTTCTGGTGCTGGGGTGGTACCCTCAAATGTTTATTTTTGTACCTGTATAGGTATACAACACATTGAAATATTGTACTTTTTGGGGTACGATATTGTATCCTAAGGACCAATGTGCACCTTAAAGGGACACTTCACTTTAAAAATATATATATATGTTCATTTTCCAGCTCCCCAAGAGTTAAACATTTTATTTTTACCGTTTTGGAAACCATTCAGCAGATCTCGGGGTCTGGCGCTAGCACTTTTAGCATAGCTTAGCATAATTCATTGAATCTGATTAGACCATTAGCATCGGGTTAAAAATAACCAAAGAGTTTTGATATTTTTCCTATTTAAAACTTGACTCTTCTGTAGTAACATTGTGTACTGAGACTGACAGAAAATTAAAAGTTGTTATTTTCTAGGCCGATATGGCTAGGAATTATACTTTCATTCTGGCGTAATAATCAAGGACTTTGCTGCTGTAACATGGCTGCAGCAGGCGCAATGATATTACGCAGCGCCCGAAAATAGTCCCCTTAGTAACTTTCAATAGCAGTGGACTATTTTCGCAACTTTTAATTTTCCGTTGTTCTTAGTACGATGTAACTACAGAGGAGTCAAGTTTTAAATAGGAAAAATACCAAAACGCTTTGGTTATTTTTTAGCGCGATGCTAATGGTCTAATCAGATTCAATGGATTATGCTAGGCTATGCTAAAAGCCAGACCCAGAGATCAGCTGAATAGATTTCAAAACGGTAAAAATCAAATGTTTAACTCTAGGGGAGCTGGAAAATGAGCATATTTTCAATAAAACGTAACCCCGGTCCTCAAACTATGTCTCACAACCAAACGCACGCAAGAAGTGAAAAGGAAACAACCAAGATCATGCGTGCAAGACCGTAGTTCTCACTTGAGACTGGGATTATTATTAAAAATGGTAGCTTGCCATACAAATTCATTGCAGTTCATGCTCATTTGCAGTTAAAAGAAGAAAAAGAAAAGAAGATTATGGAAGAGGAGGAAATAGTTGGGGAGACTCCTCTCCAAACTTCCAGCTGCCCTGTATGTTGCTCTCTCATTGGCTGTAGGTCATCGCGTTATTTTCAGTCAAAACACATTTCACACCGCATTATTTTAAATCGCAGACAGGTCCAAATATCTAGCATGCCAGGTATCTCACGGATTCTCTCAGATCGCGTCTTTGATAGTTCAAACTGTTTGATCGTCCCTCGCGTGAACGAGCAACGATTTGCCCATGATTTCGGGCATTTGTCTGTGATTTCCCAAAACCTGTCCGCGACTCAAAATCAGGGATAAAATCATGCAGTCTAAACTCGGCATTAGGGTACCACCCCAGCTACTTTTTTTCTGACAGTGTAGGAATGTAAAAATACAAAATTACAACATAAAAGTCCTTAAAAATAGACTTTGTGTTCTTTATGCAGAATATTTTGTTTTACTGTTCATTAAAAAATGATCCAGGCACATTCTTGACAGCTTTTGTGAGATTTACTCAACAGTTTTACAAAAGCCAAAACAATCTCTTCAAAGCCATCTCAGTCTGCTGTACAACACTCAATTTGACTACATTTAAATTCATTGAATTAATAATGCACCGATGATTTTGATCTATTTGTAGATGCTGAATAATTTACTATAAGACGTAGCTTTAGGGATCAGGTTCTTTTCATTTAAAGAAAAACCCAGTTGGTTACAAAAAAAGCCAAAAAAGCTGCGCTCGGCAGAACACACAAACACAGATAACCTCATTGCATGTTTGCGGTGTTTTATCCCCCCGGCACACTTTTTGTAACTTTAAGAGGGCTGTTGTAGGCTTCAGTCGACAGTAAATGATAGACTTTGAGTCTCTGCACTCTGTGGTGTAACACCTCCCGCATTCCTCCTAATGGGCAGGTAGGCTCTTAAAGGCTGTTTTCAATGTAATGTGCGCTGTGACACGGTACAGGCTAAAGATATCCAGTGCAATGTGTTTTATATGTGGTAATAACCACTGCTTAGGCTGTTTTTGCAACATCCCACTGATGATCAAGGACCCAAAATGGGGGCTGCTCAGTTTTAATGTTAACTGCTAAACCAAAGCTGCTCAACTTTGAAAAGTGCAGGGGCTATGTCAAATTAAATTAGGGGTTGTCAAGCATTGCATTTTTGTTTTTTAGTATATTATAGTGTGTTATTTTTGTGTATTAAAGAAAACACTACCGTTTTTCAATATTTTACTATGCGTGCAATTTAAATCTTTGTACAGCGCCTCATGAATGTGTTAGCATTTAGCCTAGCCCCATTAATTCCTATGGTTCCAAACGGATGAATTTAGAAGCCATCAAAAACTTCCATGTTTTCCCCATTGGAAGACTGTTACATGAGTAGTTACACAAGTAAGTATGGTGGCACAAAATAAAACTTTTGTTTGGAGCCATAGGAATGAATGGGGCTTGGCTAAATGCTAAAACAAAATTGAAAGTGCACGCATTGATAAAAGATAGGTATGTATTAATTAATCTAAGTTGAGGTAAGAACATAGTAAAATATTGAAAAACGGTGGTGTTTTCCTTTAAAGCTGGGAACGCTGTGATATTTATTGCATATTGCATAACAACTGTGTCTTTCCAATCAAAATAAAGACATTTTTGAAGGATTAGTAAATTTTCTTTAAAAAATCCAGATAATTTACTTACCACCATGTCATCCAAAATGTTGATGTCTTTCTTTGTTCATTCGAGGAGAAATTATGTTTTCTGAGGAAAACATTCCAGGATTTTTCTCATTTTAATAGACTTTAATGGACCCCAACACTTAACAGTTTTAATGCAGTTTAAAATTGCAGTTTCAAAGGACTCTAAATGATCTTAAACGAGGCATAAGGGTCTTATCTAGCGAAACGATTGTCATTTTTAGCAAGAAAATAAAAAATATGCACTTTTAAACCACAACTTCTCGTCTTCCTCCTGTCCTGTGATGCGCCAGCGCGACCTTACGTAATATGTCATCACGTCAAGAGTTCACGGATGATGTATGTGAAACTACGCCCCAGTGTTTACAAGTGTGGAGAAAGAGGACCGTTCAGACGTTGTTGTATGTCGAATGATACTAATTAATGTCTTTGTGTCAGTTTATTGTTTAAAATGGTCCGCTAATGTGCATTTCATATATGTAACACGTGACCTTTCGACAGCATTACGCAATTACATGAGGTCGCGCTGGAAGTTGAGGTTTAAAAGTGCATATTTTTTATTTTTCTTGCCAAAAATGACAGTCGTTTTGCTAAATAAGACCATTATGCCTCATTTGAGATTGTTTAGAGTCCTTTGAAACTGCAATTTTAACCTGCATTAAGTATTGGGGTCCATTAAAGTCCATTAAAGTGAGAAAAATCCTGGAATGTTTTCCTCAAAAAACATAATTTCTTTTCGACTGAACAAAGAAAGACATCAACATTTTGGATGACATGGTGGTGAGTAAATTATCTTGATTTTTTTTAAGAAAATGGACTAATCCTTTAAAAGATGAATGTGAAACTCGAATAAAGCTAAATGTACTATTAATATGTAACACTCTCCTATTGAATGACTAACCTGAGCAAAGGTTATAATATTTTATAACTAGTTGTATATAAAATCAATCAACGGCTATCTAATGTATGGTGTATATGTTTTTTTTCTGTGCATTTTCCCTTGATGTTTTGCTATGTTAATTAAAATAACTAAATACAAAGCACTTAAAGCTTGTACTGTAAGACTGCTCATATTAAATTTACTATTCACAATAACAACTCTCTATTGTTTTAATTTGCTTAGGTAGAAACCAAATTAACATGTGCGTAATGGTGTGTGACACTGTATTATGACATTAAAATTAATTTGTTTTTATAACCGATGCAATGAAGTCGTTTCCCAGTGAGCCAAAATTAAAGTGATTGCAACTTAAATTAATTTTAGCACTTAGCCCAGTCAAGCACTGATCTCGCAGGTCTTAAAATCGCACCATAGATATATTATGGTATAAACGATATAGTTGACGTATTGCTATCAAGATAAGAAAAGACGATGTGACTTGTGGTTAGCAACATCACACTGGCCACTAGTTCAGCCCATCCAGTTTTCTGTCATTCATGTGGTGTGTTGTTTATAAACTTGATGGAAACTGGCAGAACATCTCCATTTTGAATATGACGTCCTAAACAGGGCAGAATTGGTGTGGTCAGGCTTTGTTTCTGGGAATTAAGGAGTCATACCAGCAATTAAATGTTCCTCCTTGTAAGCCTATAACGATAAAAAGGTGTGTGTTGTCTACGTTAAAACAAATCAACAATGTCTTCATGATATCCTGGTGATGAAGTTCCATTATTCAAAGATTAAATCAAAGCTAAATGTCATTCCTGTTCAATTATAACATCAGCAAACTGCCTTGTATACACTGGTGCATCCGTCATTGGTTGGCCAAACAGTCCAACCACAAACCGACACTGTTAAGTGAGCCAATGTTGTTCTGTTCTCAAACAGAGCATATTATATACTGTTTAAATTGAGTGCACTGAAGTCGCTCCGGATAAAAACCAAATGCATAAACATAAATGTAAATGTTAATTGATTGACTGCACAAGCAAAACAATGAAGTGCAAGCTAAGGCAAGTTGTCCAAACTCCTAAAGCTGATCATCAGTGACCAAAACCAGCTGAGATTTAATTTAATTCCTATGTCTGCTTTCTCTTTTGACATATAACCTTTGACCTCTGAGAGCGTGACCTTCACCTATGGCCACAGCATGGTAAGTGCAGACAAACCTAACTCCACAGGAGGTATGAGACAGAAACGTGACATGAAACATGCACTGGATGACTGCCTCCATTTAGACTAAATGCCGTGTTTCCCTAAAAAGGAATTTTTACAGTATAATACAGTGCCCCCCAAAAAGTATTTAGGAAAGGCTTTGGGTGAAAAGTGTTCTTTTTTGGAGTTATGTGGGTGATTCTCACGAAAACTTGGTTTTAAACATGTCAAGCATGAAAATGTAAAAATTGCTTAAATTTACTTTTTTTCCCAGCAGACATTGAAAAACAAAGTCTGGAGTAAATAGGAACATTAATTTAAAAACTTTTACTTATCATTTAACACTTTTTGTAACATAATTAAAAAAATGAGTCCTAAAAAATCTCATTACCGCAACAGTCAGAAAACATCAACACTGACATATTTTCAAAATGACATGACAAACCTGAAAGAACATAATTTGAAGATTCTGCACATGCATTTAAAATCAAAGTATTATGCTTCTATTAAATAAATTAACATTTAATAAGCATCTGTTGCGGTAATGATAATCAAAATGTCGTGTAAGCATTCTGACAAGACAATATTTCAAGTTAACTGTAAAAAAATGATCTTACCTGGTAGCCATCTTGAAGTAACTGGTCCATGTGCTTGGTCACTCAAAATCAAACTTTATTAACATTCTGTATGTGTGCTTAAACTGTTCTCAAAAAGTGTTGCGGAGGATGAGAACATTTTTCTTCATTATTATTATACATGAATATTCAGTAAATATTTTTTCTGTCATCTAAAGCAAAACATCCATTTATTTTTTTTCTTAATATTTTTGTGTTAATTTGATTAAATTACAACATAACACATGTTCAAACACAGCCGGACACATTGCGGTAATGAGAATTTCAGCAGAAAATGAGATCAAATTTACAATTATAAATTCTTATGTTGAAATCACACATTGTGCAAGGTAGAACAAAGTATTGTGTTAATTCTGATGCTTTATAATGTTACTATATTTCACATTTTAAAGCTAAAATCATTAGTGCCGTGGTGTTTCAATGGTTTCGTGAGAATCACCCATGTATGCAAGACATTCATACATTCACTTCATCATTCATTTTTAAATGTGGCTTAAAAGTCCAAATACCTTCTAAAGCCAGCTTAATTAAAACTAACATTTGTCTAGCTTCACATTTCTGCTTTTTAATAGTATTTCCCAAATCCCAATTGGAAAAGAATGAAATATTAAGTGCTCCTCTAAGTAAATGCTAAACTGTACATTTGCGTGCATTAGTACGCATTAAAATTGAAGCATATCCAATAACTGATTTGGCAAATGCTTTGACATGTGCTCAGACGATGGGTGGACTCAAAATTCGTCTCCCTTGATGTTTCAAATTCTCTGACATAATGCTTCAAAACCTTTTATTCCAACATGTGCTGCTGGGAGACACGGAGGTGGTGTCAGGCGGTTGTAGAGAACAGACCCTAAAATCTGGTTTGAATAGTCTTCAATTAGATAAACCATCCCCACCCACAGAGCACTGCTGTCCAAACAAAGGCCTTGGGCCCTGCCGACTACGCCAAAGGCAAGAAGTATGGTTTTAATCTCATTTAGCGATGACTTTATCAACATTACCATGCCAACAATTTAACACCACCTTGTTTTTAACAGTTGTGCACCCAAAAAACAATTTTAAATTGATCCTTCTATTGTATCATAGTGCAAATCACTATTTTGACAGGACATTGAATAACAAGTTGCAAACATAACGATGATCAAGAAAACAAGACAAATAAGCAATGAGCGGCATCAAGAAGTAGCTGTTTGGGAGCAGGTTATCTAAGGGAAACTATGAGTACCATTGTTCAAACCTGTCAGGGGGTTATGTAATAGGATTTGGCCTAGATCGAAACTCCCAGACACCAGCAGGAGTCTGTAGTTTTCCATTGCTCTTCTGCACCCAGGGCAGTCTGTTGAGGTCTAAAGTTAGGTGAGCTCTTTGCCTGTAGGGATTATAAACTTCAGAGCAAAAAGCTGTCACATTAAAGTTGAAGATATGAGTTATTACAGGCTTACGCAAGTCGCACGGAATTGATCTTAAGTATCTCTCAATCTGTTCTGCATCAACGTATTATGATGGATTGGCCCTCCGGCAGAAAACTAATTAGTATGTTGGAATAGGCAAGAATTGAGTAGTAGGAAATCAGGTAATGCATGCGATGAATGCGAACCTGAAGAATGGCTTCATGCTAAGAAAGAAGAGCAGATATCGCCACCTCCGTATAAATCAAACGTGAAGACCCATACTTTAGGGGTCATCCATCATTCCCATAAAGGACGCTTGCTCTTTCTAAGGCATTGAGGTTACGGGGTCAGGGGGTGAGTAATGCAGACAGATCTTTTCCTCCCTTGAGGGGGATTGCAGACATCCCTGGAGGAAACCAGAGAGAGTGAAAGGGGTGAGGAACATGGAGAACCTCTTTTGTTCCATCTATGACCTCCTTGTCTCCAACATGCTGGTATTGACCATGTCGGGAATCCTTATGTGTATTCAGACACACTATGCCCATTTGTCTTGCATTAAATGACGGGTCACTTCCACGTCATAGCTTTAAATCCAGCCTTACTGTACTGTCACAGCTGTTATTTATGATGAAGAAGCTTCTTGTCACATCCTTCCTGGTTCCTCAGGGTTTATTGATGAACAAGGTCTCTGATGTTGACCTCAGTCTGGCGCTGGTTCATCGTACCTTGGTGTTTCTGGATTACAACAATATTGAGTTGAACCAAATACATACCAATATAAGGAGTCTCTTTAATACTTGAGGATTGCTCCGCTGGTATGGTATCTTAGACTCTGTGATGTATAATGATTAGCGAAGCAGGGCTTTTCCCCTGCTGGTAAGGTCATCGCTCTGATCAAAACCTTCTTGTAGAGAACACACTCAGTCAGCAGGATTGTGGCCATTCTGCATAATCAGCATTTCAAAGCAGCACTGTCAGTATCTCTCCAAAGCTGAACCGCATGGCTTTCATTTGACTGGGCCACATGGGGTCAACATGAAGAGCGTCTGTAGATGACATCACCCTTGCCAGGGGGGTTCACTTTAGAGTAGGTTCTCTTTAAGACTGAATGAACCCAAAATATGACCTCAAACCTTCCCAGTAGGGGTCTGGATGTAGGTAACCACAATAAAACAGTTCCTTGGAACCTTATACTTATTCAGAATGCAAATTTTCCGCTCAGAAATTTCAGCCTTATTACGGCTCAGCTGCCAAGCTATTTCAGGCCATGCGTGGAGCTATTTCACGAGAAATTGCACTGGATGTATGATTCAGTTGGTTGCTGTAATGTGGACCCAGAAGAACATCATGAAAGCAATTGCCTCTCATTTCTAACTCATTGTGATCCATTGTTCGCCACCAAATTCAGCACCATATGTAAAACAATTCAGTCATTTTATACGGCTTCAATTTCAATAAATGTTTAATGGAAAACTGTACAGTCACACTAGAGTGAGTTTTAGTGGAGGAAGCTCTTTAGGATGATATTAAAATAGTATATCACTGAAGCTTGAGAAAAAAACTACCGTCATATTCATAAACGTATACTTTTCAGCCATAATTTGTTATGGGCTGAATAAAACCAAATAAGAAATGGTTCACTGAAATTTCTGTTTTGACAAAGGCTTGAATAATTAATCCCTATATCAACCTTTGTGGTTTTAACTTCATACCCAATCGTACATTTAGATTGAAAAGTTTGCAATTTCTTTTTGCAATTTTTAACAAATTATTCCGTGAAATTCATACATATTTTACGAGTTGGCTAATTTGTATGAATTCATACGTAGTTAATTGTGCAAAAATGTAAGATTATCATAAAACAACAATAACGAAACCCAACCCCTAACACCACTAGGGTTACGGAAACGATTCCGGTTTCAGTTCTGCCTAACGATTCCCGGTTCCGATTCCATATAATAAAAATAATGCACAATACTTAAACAACTCCATTTGTGTTTCTTAATCACTGTCAAAATATTTTAAATGTAAAGTGAATGAATATTTTCACAGTCACTATATCATTTATTCCTGTTGAAGTAGTCCTTGTAAGATCATACCTGGTGAAGTGGACATAGGAGCAGTAGTTCTCAAACATATGATTTGAGATTTATATATATCGTCGCTGTCCGATGAAAATCACGTATGTTCATTTTGCCGATTTTGAGATTTTTCGACAGATTGAATGTCCAGGTTCATTTCCGTATACAGTATGCGTCACATACCTAAATGGCCAATGAAAACTTGTGAAATCATGTCATCTGATTTTCACGTATACCCATTTGGTGTCAAAGCTGTCAATGACGCCGCATATCTTCCGCCTGTGAAGCATCTCGCCGGTCTCGTAAAGTTTCATCGAAGCTCAGCACTGGATATAGCCGAATAAACATGACAACGACTTTCCTTCATCGAGGTAAACGTTTCCCCCGGACGCCAGACGAACATCTAGGAGTGACTTAATTACGGTAGGACTGTGCAAACAAAGTATCTGTCTATCATAGTGTTGTTTACGCTGGGGATGTCCTCACCACTTTTTGAAAGCATTTGGTTAAAATGTTCTGAAAAATCAAGCGATGCTTAAGACTGGTTTTGTGGTCTAGTGTCACATATGTTGCGTTGTATGCTTACAGTGTGTTTTCTTGTACATATGTAATGAAATTCATTGTCATCATTGACTAAAAGCGCTGCTGTTTTCTACGGTATGGTGCTTTGGCACTGTTCTGTTGAGCTGGTGTTGCAGGGAATGTTACATGTGTGCAGTCGACATTGTTGAGGGTTTTATGCTGAGTATTTTCTTGTTGTTGACTAGCCTACGCTATGCCCATTCTTGATGCGCTGTTATTCAATATTTTTCCTGTCCTGTAGTAATGTTTTTATCTGATCTTTTGTCCCCACCACTTTTCAACACAAACTGACGCCCCTGTTGTGTTGCATTACCATGTCAGTGTATTGATTCATTGTCCCTTCATAGCTTGCAAGAGACATTTAATAAATGTATAATTAATATTAAATAAAGCGTATTTAACTAAGACGTAGGCTATTTAATGAACTGAGCGTATTCATCTGTCAATACGAAACGCGACTTGGCCATTCTAATTAATGATCGGAAGAACGCGTATTGATCACAGTTACTGTAAAATATGCACGTATGTCCATTTAAACTCAATTTTGGTCAATTGTGGATTATATCATTACACTGGCAAGAATATGGTTACATGTAAATATGCCGTACCAAGTATGACAACGCTACATTCAACTGCTTTTGATATACAGTGTTTTTTTCACTTTCTGAAAAGTAACCGTTTTGGACATACGTGAGTTTCATCGGGCAGCGACGATATGCTGAAGCAAGTGTTTTGTCATATATCCTGCAAAGGCTGCTGTACAAGTAATAATTTTTGTATGTGCATGCGTGCATTGATTCATACATATATTTTAAAATATAAAAATGTAAATGAGGATCCGATACGTTTTTTTTAACAAACATGGGTGTTCATATGCGCAAATTCTTTTCCGCAGGTGGCTGCTCGTCACAACGTCAAGCAATGCTTAGGTTACTTGGAGCGTCCATGCGCTTTAAAGAGAAGGAAAGCAGCGCGATCACGTTTTCCACATTGTTTTAGACACGAAATGTTAAACAATTGAGCATATGTGCTTGGCCATTTCGGTGGGTGCTCGAGACCTGAACCTTTTGGGGGTTATAATAATGTCTGCACAGCGCTGAAAACGCATTCTGATGCTGTACTTGTAGTGCAAATTGATACTTTTCGCAACCTTGACCAAGAGAGAACATCTTACCGCATTGTTCCGCCACAAAGCCAGCAGGTCATCACTGATTTCAGTTTATAGCGCACTAACTCCTAAATTTTATGTCCGTTTGTGTTCACGCGAACTTGAAGACATCTCGCTGGGTGAGACTGTACTTTATATTTTTTATAGTTTGTGAAGTGCACGCCACCGCAGGTCGCACTGTAGCTTCAACAGCCCTAGAATCCACGCTTTTGACTTTTAGACATGTTTAACACTAAGTATACAAAGCTTACCTCAGCAGGGCCAGTCCTTGAGGTAAGACATGGCTGCTTAAAGTGACCACTCCCAGCGCTTTGCCCGTGCATCGCATCGGAACCACTTTTAGAACCGAAACTTAAAGGACAAGTTCGGTATTTTACACTTAAAGCCCTGTTTTCAGATTGTTTATGGTGAAATAGAACGGTTTTGACTGAAATTTGGACATATGATGCTGGCCCGAGAATTTTCGGGTGTTTTGTTGGATTACCCTCCCACCTCTACAATGGGTGTATAGGTGCCCTGGAACAATCCTTCCTAAAATGCATTAAACTTTCGTTTACAAAGACATGAAACTCACCGAGTGGTCAGGGGTGTTCACTGACACAAAAATCACTGCAGAAAATGCTTTCTAACAGGTTTTATCGTAGTTTTTGTCCAACTCCATTGACTTGTATTAGATGTGCTGTGAGGTATGGTATTACTCCACGCCGGGAATGGAAATGGAGTTGTTTGCAGGCATGAAAATCCCTCACCTTTCGGCGAAATTTACCGTTTTGAAGCCAAAAAAGGTGACCCACGTGAATCATGTAGATTCGATGAGAAAAATTTTTAGGGGGCGAGGGGGGGATGCGCGCGTTGTTTGTAGACGCGCCCTTCGCTGTCATCCAACATGTATCCCACACATTAGATTTGTTTGAGTTCATGCTGCGTTGCAAAACCCGACAGGCAGGCAGGTGACATCAAAGTATCACGAGAGTGAATCGAGAAGCCATAAGGAAGTCTGCTTTCGAACGGCTCTTGCGCTACTGTGATGTCATCCGCATTTCTGTGTTCTTCGTCATACAAGCTTGTTGAAGATGCATAGAGCGACTGCCTTCGGGACGTAAAGTCAACACAAAACGCTGTAAAACTATCATTTTGGAATTGTAAGGCATCAACCAATGAAAACAACATATCTACACAGACTGACACTGCAAAGTGACCTAAAATATTTTTGTTGGAATGGATTGGAACGAATAATGGACGTACTCCTCGCTTGTAAGTCACATTGGTCGTAAGTACTTAAATGTAAATATGGTGAAACTGCAAAATATTGCATGAAATGCTGTAATAAGAACATACTATTATTAATACTGCTAATAAGAAAGTTTACAGTAACATTTAAGCGATTTTAGACTATTTGAGCGACAAAGATGCTAAAATGAACTGTTTTCACAAACTCAAAAGCCCACGCCCAACGCGCGTTTCAAAAATCACGCAAAGGAAACGCATATTTTTTTGGGCTTGACAGGAGATATACGCACAAACTATATTGTAATACCACAGTCTCTGCAAGTATTCTCATAAAAACAGTCGTTTATTATAAGTGAGCAGTTGATCATGTGTCAGTGATCGCTTCTCCGTTGTTAAAGGGACAGTTCGTCTTATAAGAAATGCATATGTTTGAGTCATTATGTTAATCAAACTACAAAAGGAAAATCACTTTTATAGCTTTAAAAAGATCAATTATATTTAATTTATAGAATAAAAACAGTGTTATGTTAATTTGATACTGTTTTTTCTACCTAATCAATACTGTTAGATCATACTTTTCTATTTTATATGCTTGTAATGTCTTGATTTGTTCCTATTTTATGTTCATAATTTAATTCATTTAACCAGTACTATATTGTAAAATTAATTCATTTTAAATTAGATGTAGGCCTTCAGGTCCACCCTATTGCAAGGTGACTGATGGTCAGATTATGGCAAAATAAAATTATTGCAGATTTAAAATAGTAAGGGAATGCTACTTGTTACAGCTTTCCACATTTATCAACCCATTTAATTAAACATGGTTTCTGTTACTAGTTAAATGTTTACGTTTTAAATTTGAAAGAATTAAATAATTGAAATAATGGTCATAATGTATTTTTTGCGTATGTTATGGTGTGCATTTTGTTTCTGCGCACATGGAGGGATGTTGCGTTCCTTCCTTCTTTTTTGTTTTTGGCCAATCACATGCCTGAAGAATAAATAAGTTAAGTTACAGCATGTTCCCTAATGAGGCCATAATATTTATTCTGTGGGGGTCCTCCCACCTCGCGGCCCCATCAGAGGCCACATCGCCCCTCGAGCGCCCTTCTCACCTTTTTCACCCCTGACCCGTTTTCATGCCTGTGTTTGTATTCTTGCAATTGGCAAAGGCGGATTATCACCACCAACTGGGCTGGAGTGTCTATTATTCAAGCTCTCAATGGAAGAATATACGGGTGTGAGGCGTTTTGAAAAATAGGTCCACAAGTTTACAACGAATGGTAAAACACCTGTTGGAAAGCATCTTTTGCAGCGATTTTTGTGTGAGCATATCAGTGAACACTCCTGACCACTCGCTGAGTTTCACGTCTTTGTAAACAAAAGTTTAATGCATTTTAGGAAGGATTGTTCCACTGCACCTATGCAGCCATTGTAGAGGTGTGGGGTGATACAGCAGAAAATTCTCCGGCCAGCATCATATGTCCAAATTTCAGTCAAAACCGTTGTATTTCATCATAAACAATCAGTGCTTTAAGTGTAAAATACCGAACTTGTCCTTTAAGAATTACGTGCGGTTCCTTTTAAATCCTCTGAATAAGAACCCGGTTCTTGGTTCCCAACCCTAAACCCCGCCCCTAGCCCAATAGTCACAGGGGCAAAGGCAAATCATACAAAAATGTAGAAAATGTTCTTGTACAAAGTAATGCGAATTAGCCACCTCATAAAATAAGTAGCAAATGCGACGAGATAGCGTTGTCATAAAACAAATGATGTTTTAAACAGGTTTCCTTAACACTCCTCCTGTCTTACATTGGCCAGACAGAAAGTTTCGTCTTGAACTCCATTGGTTATACACTGAAAAAAAAATTATTCATTGAATTTAATAAATTTTTTAAAGGTAAGTGGTTGCAATCAATTTATTTGAGCTGCATTTAAACAAAAAAGATTAGTAACGTAAAATAAAATATAAAACTTTTGTTTAAATGTAGCTTGGATGGATTGGTTGCAACCACTTACCTTGGAAAAATTTATTGGATTCGATGAGTCATTTTTTTCAGTGTACAGGTCAGGACACTGAAACAAACAGAACAATGTTTTTAAAATGTCAGTGTTCATATTTTTGACTTTAGCTTGTAATTGACTCAGCAAATTAAAGGGTTAGTTTTCCCCAAAAATGAAAATTCTGTTATCATTTACTCTCGTGTTGTTACAAAACCAATATAAATGTCTTTGAAAAATTCTCTCATCATTTACTCACCCACGTGTTGTTACAAACCTGTATAAATTTCTTTGATATATTGAGGAATGTTCGTAATTAAACAGTTTGTGAGCCCCATTTACCTCCATATTCTTTTATCCTACTATGGCAGTGAATGGTGCTCACAAACAGTTGGGTTACAAACATTTCTCAAAATATCTTCATCCGTATTCTTCAAAACAAAGAATTATGACAGAAATTTTATTTTTGGGTAAACTATCCCTTTAAGATGGGATAGGAGAATACACTTAAACATTTGGAAGGCACTTTTATAAGAAAACTAACTACACATTTTATCACTATGTGGATTAAACAGAAAATCTTCATTCACTTTAAAAAATGCTGGGTTATTTTCAACCCAACGTTGGGTAAAAAAGAGACAAAACCACCTGCTGGGTTAAATTACCCAAAAAAATGTTCATAGGTGACCCAACAATGGGTTAAAACAACACAACAATTTGGATGGAAACAACCCTGCATATGTTAAATTACAACCCAACAGGTTGGGTTCATGCCTTTTTGACCCAGACCTTGGTTAAAAATAACCCAGCATTCTTAGTGCAAAACATGAAATTTGTATCAAATGTATTTTTTAAAGGCATAAAACATCAGATTTACATTTTCAGTCATGATCCCAGTGCAAATGCAAAGAGTGGAATGTTTTCATCTAAACTTTATTTCCTCAACATTTGGCAGGTGTGTAATGAAGATGTTTGGATCTGCTGGAAAAGCCTGCACTCCACAGGCATTGTTAAATAGATGACTTGTAAATTATAGATGTCTCTGGCTGTACAGACTTCAGATTATATGGTCCCATCAAGGGATACATGTGAAAGAAAGATAAAAGCCATTTTCACCACACACACACACACACACATCCCCAGATTCACCGACTTTGCTTTGTCATTTGATCTGAAAAAGAGATGACTTTGACATTTGCTGATGATCAAAGCATTGCAAATTCTTTTACCTTGTTCTCCATTTGGCGTCTCCATCTAAACAACAAGTATTCCACACCGCACCAGCTCTTATCATTAGTGAAGGTTAAAGCTTTTCCCAACACAGTTCTGCATTTGGAAATCTCAGCACCTGACCTGTTAACATTTCTCATCTATTTAACTCTTAAAGCTGACTTAAATAAGATAACAGGACACCCAAAAGCTGACATGGTCGTATTAGCTCTTGAGGAGAACTTTGATATGGAAAACCACACTGAATATTTTGAAGCTGATATTCAGATAAGCTAATCGAAATTCTCCTTGTCGCATCACGATAAGGCTGCACTGACAACAAATAAGCACATTTATTCCCCATAAGTCTCTTTCTGTCCGAAATATGCAGACCAAGTTTGGCACGCCACACCATCGACGTTTGATATACGACCAAACTTGGTATTTACCATCTAAATTGCTTCTCCGCGATGTTGAGACGATGACAGTGATTAATTCGCTAAAGAACCGAATCTTCCTCCTTTAGTATGGCTCCACATTTTCAGCTACCCGTCTAAGACTTAAAGGCAACATTTGTATTCTCTGTGAGCAGTTCCCCCGCCTATTTGACGATATTACCTCCAAGAGCGAGCCCGCCCGGACGACCGGCCGTGTGTGTGGGCTCAGGTTTTTAGTATCATCCATTTCTCTCCCTATCTTCTCATCATTAGGCAATTTAATAAATGCGGTGTGAGCACACTAATGTTCGATCATACATCAGAGGCGGCTGACCTGGGGTCAGTACGCCGGACAGCACCCAGGTTACCCCTCCTCACCTCTTTATTCTGCCGTTTCTTTTCCTACTAGATGTGCATTTTCATAGCTACTCTTCTGAATGCTTTTTTTACTAAAGGTGCTCCGAATAAAGGATATCTGGTAGAAATTTCTTTTTTTTCCAAAAGTCAACAGGAGTTTTCCTACTTGGAAGCCTATTGTGTGTTTTAAAGTTATTTGACTTCTTTATATCTCAAGGATATAAACTCACAAGGATGTGTGCTTCATCTACACACTATCATCTGAAGTAATGAACACAACTTAAAGACATTAAGAGTTCAGATTCAAAACCCTCTACTGTAAATGCGTCCAAAAAATTTTTTTTGTTTTTTTTGTAAATTAGCATAATTTATCAGGCTCTTATATTTAAGTCAGTAACTGTAATGGCAATGAAAAGATTATTAGCCAGCAATTGACATTTTTTATTTTCACTTTATTGGAATTTAACAAATTTAACTGTCTTTTGCTGCAAAAGCCTTTACGTGCATGCAAAAAACCATTCACTCTTCACCATACTTTCTGAATACACTGCAAAAAAAAAAAGATTTTCAAGAAAAAAATTCTTAGTGTTTTTGTCTTGTTTTCAGTAAAAAATATCTAAAAATTCTAAAATTAAGATGCTTTTTCTTGATAAGCAAAACAACCTAAGAAAATAAGTTTAGTTTTTAGACCAAAAATATCAAATGTAAGTGATTTTGTACATAAAACAAGCAAAAAAAAAAAATTATTGAATTTTTCTTGAATTTAGTGTTTTAATTTTTTTTTGCTTACTCAATTGGCAGATTTTATATATACTGTTTATATAATATATATATATATATATATATAATATTTTTTTTTGCTTGTTTTTTGCACAAAATCACTTTCTGTTTTGCTCATCAAGAAAAAGCATCTTAATTTAAGAATTTTTAGATATTTTTTTCCTGAAAACAAGACAAAAATACTAATACTTTTTTTTCTTGAAAATAATATTTTGCAGTGTAGAGGCTCAAAAATTCATCCAATATCCTAAAATATTTAGTTTAACCTGCTTTGACTAAGTAAAACAAATATTGTTGTGGCATTTAATAGATTCTGCCAACAAAACATTATTTTTGAATGGCCCGATGCTGGGACTAAGCCGGTTGAAAACGAAACTATTTAATGAACATATAATACATGCCGAGTGCATTCAGTCAATATCATTATCTCATTTTGACGGAGGTGGCAATAATTCACCCATAAAAACTCATTACATTATATGCTTGTTGTACAAGAGATGAATTAGACACATAAGGGGAATTTTGAGGAATCTCCATTAGCTCTGAAGTTCATAGAGATAAGGGACTGTCAAGCTTTGTTCTCTATATTCAAAGTCTTCTGAATATATCTTTGTGTGAGAAACATAATTATTTTCTGATAACACCCCTTGCTTTCAAGTGAAATATGATGCTTTTTGAGGTGTCGCGTCAGGTGAGATGACATTTAGAAGCACACTGACATCCGATGTTATTGACGTCCAACCTGACAAATAAAGTGCCATATTTGATTTTTGTCTGCACGTCACAAAGCTGTCATATGCGTAAGTGTGTCGACACCCTAATAAAATAACTTATATAATAAATAATTGACTATGGTAAGGGTATAGAGAATATAATTACCTTAAAGAGACAGTTCAACCAAAAATGATCATTCTGTCATCATTTACTTACCCTCATGTTGTTCTGGACTTGTATGAGTTTTTATTCTGTTAAACACAAAATAATATATTTTATAAATAAAGAACACAGCGGACGATACCCAATGAATTCCATAGTAGGAAAAAACAAATGCTATAGAAGTCAATGGGTACCATCAGAGTACCATCATTTATCAAAATATCTTCTTATGTATTCAACAGAATAAAGAAACTTAAAGAGGTTTAGAACAACACAAGGGTGAATAAATAATTTTTGGTCAACTATTTCTTTAATATAATTATATTACGCATTAAATATTTATGAGATTATATTGATTAATGAACTCTTTGTAAAAAGTTTATTTGTCACACTGCAGGACCATTAAAATATACAACAGGTACAAAAGCTGTCAGTGGGGCAGTGCCCTTTAGAAAGGTCCTAATATGTACAATTTTGGTACAGATATGTATACATTTGCTGTCATTATTTACCTTTGAAGTACTAACATGCAATCTTTAGGTACCAATGAAAGGGATTTTTTTTTTTTGTTCCCATGACAGCTTTTTCACCTTTCTTTCTGAGAGTGTAGTAGTTTCACACATATTTTTAGATACAATTTTGCACATTTGCATTGACTAAAAACCAATGTTAATCAATGCAAGTGACCATTTTACCAGTCTGCACTAGATTCATACGCGGGGAAAGCAAAACACTCACCGCACATTCACACACTAACTGTGATTTAGTGACAACTATTGAGGTATTTGCAACTTAGTTGGATGTGTCTTGGACAGAACATCTCTTGCTGTCTTTTTATCATCAGTCGCCAAGTCAGAGAAGACGCTGTGTGTGCAGCTGTGTGAGATTGTGTGTATTTTCATCCCTGTGTGTGTGTGTGTTGTGATTGTCTAAGGACTGGAACAAGGCAACCAAATCAAAGAGACACGCTCTGTTACATCGCAGAGTACAAGTACCCGCATTATGGGGTGAGCTTAAATGTGTCCGACACAGAGCGTTGGATGAAAGGCACCACTATTTCTGAGAAAAAAGAAAAAAACTACAGCACTGAGAGGAAGAATATGACAAGCTGCTCAAAAAAGCTGCTCGGAGAGCACAAAGCCACCTCAGTGTTTGGTATATCTCCCTATTGACAGCAAGAACAGTGAGAGAGAGAGAGAGAGAGAGAGAGAGAGAGAGAGAGAGAGAGAGAGAGAGAGAGAGAGATGGAGTTGCTTTTTATGCATGGGTCTGTGTATTTACTGACAAAAGTTTACAACAGGACATATTCATGTTGAACAAATCTGAGCATCAGAAGTCTTTGGTCTCAAATTACACTCACCTAAAAGTTTATTAGCAACACCTGTTCAATTTCACATTAATGCAATTATCTAATCAACCAATCACATGGCAATGCATCAATGCATTTAGGGGTGTGGTCCTGGTCAAGACAATCTCCTGAACTACAAACTGAATGTTAGAATGGGAAATTGATTTAAGCAATTTTGAGCGTGGCATGATTGTTGGTGCCTGACGGGGCGGTCTGAGTATTTCACAATCTGCTCAGTTACTGGGATTTTCACACACAACCATTTCTAGAGTTTACAAAGAATGGTATGAAAAGAAAAAACATCCAGTATGCGGCAGTGATGTGGGCGAAAATGCCTTGTTGATGCTAGAGGTCAGAGGAGAATGGGCCGACTGATTCAAGCTGATAGAAGAGCAACTTTGACTGAAATAACCACTCGTTACAACCGAGGTATGCAGCAAAGCATTTGTGAAGCCACAACACGCACAACCTTGAGGCGGATGGGCTACAACAGCAGAAGACCCCACCGGGTACCACTTATCTCCATTAAAAATAAGAAAAAGAGGCTACAATTTGCACAAGCTCACCAAAATAGGACAGTTGAAGACTGGAAAAATGTTGCCTGGTCTGATGAGTTTCGATTTCTGTCGAGACATTCAGATGGTAGAGTCAGAATTTGGCGTAAACAGAATAAGAACATGGATCCATCATGCCTTGTTACCACTGTGCAGGCTGGTGGTGGTGGTGTAATGGTCTGGGGGATGTTTTTTTGTCACACTTTAGGCCCCTTAGTGCCAATTGTGCATTGTTTAAATACCACGGCCTACCTGAGCATTGTTTCTGACCATGTCCATCCCTTTATGACCACCATGTACACCATGTTCACTGTACAAAAATGGCCCCCACAGTCACCAGATCTCAACCCAATAGAGCATCTTTGGGATGTGGTGGAACGAGAGCTTCATTCCCTGGATGTGCATCCCACAAATCTCCATCAACTGCAATATGCTATCCTAACATTATGCTGATGCTATCCTATCAATGTGATGTTATTTAGGATTTATCCTTCACCCCTGTTTTAGTCTAGATAAATAGTTAGACAGAACTCCTAAATTTGCACAATAGATCTACAGCTCCAGATAATCTAACATAAATAAATAATTGTTTTGTTTATCTAATTTCATGTAATTGTGTAAATAACACACAAGCCTACAACAAGTCAACGATATGGTTAAATGTTACTCTGTGATGGAAACATTGAAAATCTGTTCAATAAATCATTTTATAGACGAATATTTTATCAGGCACTTTTCAAAAACACAAACACAGCTTGTTTTTAGCCAAGTAGGCCCTGGGTGCTGACGTCATCTTCATTATTCATCCATGCTTGGAGGAAAATCTGGAAAGTCTGTTCATCTTTTTCCAGACCGGGAATCACATGCTTTTGAGCGAAACAGCTGCTTTTCCGTACAGCTGGAGCACAAACACTGACAAGTTTTCATATTTCTGCAGTTACGGAGAAAAATTCAAGATTGATACATACATAAACTTCAAAACTGGGTTCAAAATTAAGATTCACCAAGAACCAAATTTGACTAAAAATTGGTCATGGCAAGTAGGAACTGCAGAACATCAAGAACTTCAATTCAATACATGATTTAAGTTAAATATATTAAAAAACAACGGACTGTCGCTGATGTTGTGACATGCACGATTCAAACAAAAACATGCGTCTCATGAGGAAAACATCTGTCCTGACTTTGACCTTCACTTTACCTTACTAGAAAGCAATGATACCTCATACAACTTGCATAAAAACAACTTATGACAAATCAAAACATACTTAAAGTGCCGTGTATCTTCATAAATGTTTATGACAGGTGTAGTTTCAACAAGAGATGTTTATCAAAACAGACGTATGATGTATATCAAAATGAATTATATCATAATTCATTGCCATAGGGAAAAACATATTCTTGTAAAAATTTATATAACAGCCAATATTCTTGGCGGCAAATGTAGTCAGATCACCTGCAACTGGCAAGTGTGGCAAAAGTTTTATTTTGGAGCCTTTAAAAAGTGTGGCATTAAAACCCAAGAAGGTTTCACAGCAAAAACAGTGTGACTTCTGACAGTACGGGGGTGTGTGAGTGTTTTGAAACCTTCTTGTCATGAACTAACATGTATTTTTATACCCTGCATAAAATGCTGCCAATCTACCATGTTGTAAATTCCTGTGCGCCACATTCATTTACAGGCTGGATTCTGCTCGCAGCCAATTTCACTCACATCAACAGAGTTTGAGTTTTTCTTAGCCTTCAATACCGCCGTCCTCGCTTTCAATCCCTTGCCAGCTAATCTTAGATTACTCCTTTGCAAATTTACCCGAATCTTCCTCGGCTCTGGTGATTTATGGTTGTTATTAACTGTTTTATCCGGTGTGTGCTCAAGCTCAGTGCTTGCAAAAGCTGTTAATTGCTTAATTCTGAAGATAAGACAGTGGGCGTGATCAGAGTCGCCAATCATGCCGTAGTGAAGACATCTTTAGGTACGCTTCCTATGGCAATTCATGCTATATAACCGTTAAGACTAAAAAAATCTAATTTGGCATGTAACTCACCCCCCACACTTGTTGGTAATTGGGACATTGAAGGCATCTCAAATCATATGTCTTAAAAGAACAGTTCTCAAAAAAAAAAAAAGAAAATTATATAAATCAATGTGTTAAAAGGGCCATGGCATGAAAATCTGACTTTTTCATGTTAAAGTGCTATGATTGGGTCCCCAGTGCTTCTATCAACCTAAAAAATGTGAAAAAGATCAACCTAGTAACTTAGTTTTGGTAAACCATTCTTTGCAAACACATGAAAAAATTGGTTGTTAAAATTTGGATCTACTTATGATGTCATAAGGAGCTCTTATTATAATAATACCGCCCCTTAATCTGCACCATCCAACCACAGCACTGCCATTTAGTGCAGAGAGAGAGAGAGAGAGAGAGAGAGAGAGAGAGAGAGAGAGAGAATAATTCACAGCACAATTGAGTTTCAATTACAACAAGCCACCATCGTTGTGATCGGTGTTTGCACTTAATCCGCTCATTTGCATTTTTGAAGGACACACCCAAAACGACACATTTTTGCACACACCTACAAAGTTGCAATTTTAGCATGCTATAATAAATTATTTATATGGTATTTTGAGCTAAAACTTCACATATGTGCTCTGGGGACATCAAAGATTTATTTAACATTTTAAAAAAGTCTTGTGCCATGGCCCCTTTAAGTTCAAATATGGCAGCATGTCAATAACGACAAATCTCATTGGATCTCGCGTATATGCAAGAACCAGTGAGATTTGACAACACTTTATTTTGCGAAAAAAGCTAATTTGTATTAATTTGCATGATCACATTCATACATTTTTGAACAATTTGTTTTTGCCCCTGAGACGTTGGGGTTAAGGGTGTGTTTTTTATTGTACTTTTTTGTAGAAATTCATACACATTTTTAAAATACATCCGAATTCTTGTGAGATCAACCTGGATTTGACATTACTGATGTGTAACCGTATTTGTCCCTAACATGATGATCTGAATGTTTACAATTGTACAAAACCTACGGATGGCTAAATATTGTTTTAACAAATGCATCGTTTCACTTCAGCAGACATATTTTAACCCAGTGGAGTCATATGAATGGCTTTAATGATTGATTCACATGCTTTTTAGAGCTTGACTGAGGCCTAGTCCACACGTACACATGTATTTTAATAATCAGACTTTTTCCTAAAAAAAAAATCCCATCCACATATGCTTGGTTTAAAAGAAATCTCTGTCCACATGAAAAAGCAAAAACACGCTATCAAGCACTGTCAAGAGCGTGCCACACCAGCAGGCGGCGATTTAACCCAAATCGTAAAGCCACCCTGGCCAATCAGAAGCCTAACAAAAAGTTACTACCGGTTCCGGTAGGATAACAAAATGTCGCACAGAGGAAAGAGGAGATTTGGGCAACGTCCGCAATTGCACAGAATCGTCAACAAAGCAGTCGGCGTCGCACAATCTGACGTCAAACACAGCGGATAACGGCGCACACTCTGACGTCGCAAGGCAAAAACCCTGGTTTTACTGTCTACACGTTAACACTGCAATCGGCGTTTCTTAAAATCCTCACCCTGGCAGGGGTTTTCAAAAATGTTCGGTTTCATTGATACTATGTTTTCGTGTGGACGAACGGCCAAACCGCGTAAAAAAGTCACGGTTATAAAAATACCCGTGTCCGTGTGGACTAGGCCTGATATTCAATAGCATTACAAAGCTAGGAAAAAACAGGATATGATTTAATATAACTCTGAGAACATTCGGCTGAAGAAAGAAAGAAAGATATACACCTGGAATGGCATGAGGGTAAGTGTGATAATTTTAGTTTTCCCATTAAATATTCCTGTAAGGAATGTGTTTCTTTTTGGTGGACAATACGGGCATATACAAAATCATACTGCATAAACGGAGGCACTCAAGCCGTATCTAGGGATGAAAATAAAGAAGCTACAGTAAACAACAACAATTTTGCAAATACACTGAATGGCTTGGCAACTGCATAGCTACATAATTAATCAGTTCATCTTCACCACATAGCATTGAAAACTATATCATTATATTACACTGTAACAAATGTAGAGTAGCACACACACACAGGGGCGCCGTAAGGGGGGGAAAAGTTAGGACGATTCTAAGGGCCCATGAACTTTTGAGGGCCCCAGCCAAGGACTGTGCCGCAAACGCAACCCCCTTAAACTGAGCCCTCTTAGCTCCGCCCCGTCTTTACTCGGCGTGTTAGCGCCGTCTTTAATCCACAGTCTCACAGTGCGCGTGAACTTCACAAGAGAGCAAGGTGTGTGTATTTACTGCTATTTGCTATGATATCTGCATATGTGCGCTTCCTTACTATAAATGCAGTTTACACAATGTGACGCTGGAGCAATACAATGCAGTTTTCTTTCCACTGTAAAGTCTTCGCTCTGTTCACCTCAGTTTAAAAATAAACAAGGTGATTTACGTTCCCTGTTTTGTGTTATGATTCTAACGCGAAGTCAGCCCTTATAAGCTGTTTTAATTAACGTAGCCCGTATAAGCTAATTAATATAAACTAGAAATGCGATCGGTTACACACTCTAATGTTTTGTAACGCAACATGCCAAGGAAGGATTTTTATGCAGTCGTGAATCGAGTTGATTGTGATAAAACTGAAATGCAACTAAGGCTAAACTAGTCCAGTTATGTATATTAAAGCTTCTCACCTTGCAACGGGTTTAAGAAATCAATGGAAATCTATGTTGTAATCTGCTATAGTTGTCATTCATTTCATTTTAGAGTCCCTTTGAATAAAAAAACAGTCTGAAGAATCATTTAATAACAGTATAGCTGTTTTCTTAAGTTCACGGTTTCAATGATCTGTCGTTATTTTTGCTTTACTGAAGCTGCTGGTGTGTGAAACTTGTTCTTTACCTTATAAATAATGCTAATAATTATAATACAGGCTTTGGTCAAGCGTTTTTGACCCAGTCTTATTTGAGGCATAAGGTAACTGTATAGAAAAGATGCATTGTTGTTGTTCGCCATTTTTAAATGTTACAATGTCATTGGTGTGTGTAACAGCTCAAGTATGTCACTGAGACTGTCTCTGAATATCAGACTAAAGCCTCAAATCTTATTGTGAAATAAAAAGCGTCACTGTTTAATTTTTAAGCATTAATTTCACTATGATTTCAATCGCTGACATGACATTACTCAGTCAATATTAAAGATATCAAGTTTATATTTTCACAAAATGTTCTTTACATTATGTAGGATAAATTTATGTGGAAAACAGTAAATCACAAAGAAATACTTCAGCTGGGTTTTCACATGGTCACATTTATCTTTAATCTTTAAGAACGTTGCATTTTCTCTGAATATTCGATTAATGTATTTTTCAATTAAATTTACATTGCACAATTAATTATCTTAGCTGCAGACATTGTATGTGTCTATAAATACTGATAATTGTGGTCATAACAATAGCAAAATAAATAGTTCTGTATTATTCAATTACAGACAAAGATTTTTAATAGCTACAGTAGGTTGGATTGTATGTTTTGTGCGAAATGGGTATGGTGGGGGCCTGACCCCCTATTCTTTCATAGGGCCCAAAATTGCTAGCGGCGCCCCTGCACACACAAAACACAAACATTTCACAACAACATAGCATTATGCTGCCACGTTTTGCACAGAAAAACAATTTTTTTTAAACGATACACATTTAAAGTCGATTGTAGGAATGTGGCCTCCATTCAAGTTTGGACTCATACACTTTAACGTTAGCGCTGAAAGCTATCAATGCTCCCTTTGTTATGTCTCTTTTAAAATCTTTTGTCTTTTCCCATTAACAGTCAGTTGAAAGACTAAGCAATACGAATCAAGATTTATAACATCTTGCTTACCGCCTCCCCCATCATCAATTATAGAACCGCATACTCTTCCATGATGTGACTGTGTTTAATTTACTATCACCCATCCTCCAATCTTTCAGCCAAAGAAATGCAGAGAGAGCGAGAAAGAGAGAGAGTGAGGGAGGGATAGAGAGAAATCTTTATAGCCCCCCAACATTGAAGGAAAATAACTAAACTGATTAATAATATAGAAGCATTGAAGGCCCCTCACCTTGGCCATGATGACCTTCCCAAGTGTTTGCCCTGTACCCGGCGACAACAAAAGTAGTCTGCGCTTCAGACAGCACGTCCACAGAGTCTGGTCACTCAGTGTCTGATGCAAATTAAACACAATATTGAAAGCCTTGTAAAAAATGGCAAAATCTAATCAGATTGCCTGAATTCAAAGCAACTTTCACATACGTTCATCAGCCTGCCTGAATTTAAAATAAAGTTACTGGGTTATTATTCATATTTGAAAGATAGTCAGACAAAAAATCCCTATTTTACTAAAAATAAATAGTTTGCCCATAGCGTCATTTTTTTGCACATACTGTGTCTGCGTTGTTGCAGCACTTGATTTTTATAAAAGTTTATATATATATATACAGAGGCGGACACTACTTGAGTACTTTGAGTAAATTTTCCAAGCATCTGTGCTTTATCAGAGTGTCTGTCTTGGGAAAAAATTTACTTTACTTTACAAAAAAATGTTCAGTACATTCTAAAGCATAAAATCATACTGTGTATTCCTTTTATATTCCATATTAAAATTGATTTAATACCTAATTGCATAGAAATTGTGTACTTTTACTTTCTTGAGTAAAAGTACAAGTAAAAAAAACCTTGAAATTATGAAATGTTGTGGAGTAAAAATTATGATAATATGCTTTGGAATGTGTTTTCCAAAGAAAAACACTAATAAAATACAAATACTTAAAAATGTACTTTTATGTAGAAAGTAAAAATACTTAAGTAGTTTCCGCCTCTGTATATATACTTATTTATTTATAGCAATAAATATTTCTTCTACATTTTTTCTTATAATTTTTTTTCTTTTTCTGTGAAATAATTAATATTTTGAATTACACTTTTATTTGCTTATGTTTTATATATATATATATATATATTTATATATTTATTTATTTATTTATTTATTTATAGCAATAAATATTTCTTCTAATTTTTTTCTTCAAATTTTTTTTCTTTTTCTGTGAAATAATTCATATTTTGAATTACACTTTTATTTCTTTTTAGTGCAAGCATTCATGAAATTTTTTTCCCCACAATAGTCTGTTGTATCATCAACAGTACCTAAAAATGTCACGGCTAGTCCGTGTCATGTTTTGTGTTTGTCTCTTTTCCGATTGTTGTCACCTGGACTGTCATTTCAACCATGTCTGTTCCCTGTGTCACGTTTTGGATATTCCTATGTTTGGTTACCTGTTACTCATCGTGTTATTATTTCCAGTTTTATCATTAAATGTTATTTATTTTCCGAACTCCGCGTTTGCGTCCTCACTCTCCTCCCGAGTCATGACAGAATCTACCGGCCATCATTGGACGCAGCGAGTTTGGGGAGGGCTGCTTCCCCAAGTATTTCGTTGCGGGGGAGTAGTGAGGCGCGAGCGATCTCTCCAGCACGCCCCGATGTCTCTTGGGGATCAGCTGGAGAGATCGCTCGCGCCTGCGGGAAGGGGATCGGCCCAGGCGGTCCACTCTACGGTAGAGTCGTGGACGCTGGTTCCTCGGAGGTCCACCGCTGTGCTCGACCTGGGGCCCGGAACGGACACCACGCCCGATCATTTCCCCGGGGTGGTCGCCACCGTGAGGGAGCCCGTTTCCCGAGATGGCGGGACGCGACTTCCGGGGACATCGGATCCCCGGCGATTCCCAGAAGGGGGTAATTCGTCTGCCTCGGTCCTCATGAGGGTCGCTCCAGTTCGGCCGGCTCACCGCCCATTGGCTTCGTCCTGGCGGCTGCCGTTTTCGTCAGGGTCTCCAAGCCCTCCATCCCTCCCCTGGATCCACCCTACCAGACTTTGTTTGTTTTAATGTAATAAGTGCAACCATGTCGGTTCCCTGTGTCACGTTTTGGATATTCCTATGTTTGGTTACCTGTTACTCATCGTGTTATTATTTCCAGTTTTATCATTAAATGTTATTTATTTTCCAAACTCTGCGTTTGTGTCCTCACTCCACCTCCGTGTCGTGACAAAAATTTGGCCAAAATGTAAAATGGTCTTTGGTTTGTGGGTCACTTCAGATAAAACAGACTATAATTGGCTGCTTCACATGTCAATCAAACCTGTTTTCCTGCCAATGTGGGCCCTTCATAGTCATCAAAAGTTCAGGACCAGACTCAAAGCAGCAAGTCGAAATTCTGGCTACACGGGACGACCTCCAAAGACACTTTGCAGTAAGCGTCTCCAATCCATACTTGATTGTTTTCTCCCTTGAAACCTCACAATTCTTATAACTTCTCAATCTGTTTTTTCGGTGACCTTTCTTGCACTACTTTCATTTCAAAAAAGTCATCCCAAAAGTGAGTTATTTTTATTGAATTTGCTTAGGTCATGTTTCATTCATGTCAGGCACCCACATGCTTAATGGACATTACTATATATCTTAAGGCTAAAGGAGACATAAGACCCAGTGAACAATCTTTACTGTGATTTATATGGAAATGGCAGGGAAGTGGCAGTCTGGGATAACATGCCTGATTATAAATGACAGAAAGACACGGACTACCATCTACCAGGCTCCCACCCATTACTCTGAAAAATGAAACGGGACTAAAGGTTTTATTTCAGCACATACATGTTTTGTACAGAATACATTAGAGGATGGTGTGAAAAATGCGGCACTTTAAATGAATCTCTGCACAGTTGGGTGGCTGGTGCCCATTTCCCATCCACTTTTGATTGAGCTGTTTAGAACGGTTGTGAGTGAACAAACCTATGAAGCCAGAAATCGAGGTGGCTTAAGGACTCAAAGCTGCCAAAACTGTAACGGGAGTGCCTGGTAGCACAGTTAAACATTACAGCTCTGTAATGTTTCATGCTGTTTTTGCTTGGACTCCAGCCCTGAGCTAAGCGAGCATTGATCAAAGTGTGCTAGCATGGTGGCCCGACCAACTGAGAGGCCTTTTCGTTGCTTCTGTGACATTTCAAGGGGAAAAATATCACTCATGGCACTCCATATATTATTTGATTTTCTGTGAAACACAAAAGGAAATGTTAAAGAAATCCAACGATTTCAAAAGAGATTTAAACGAGAGGAAGAATCTGTTTGGGTGTTTCTCACATAAGAGTTCAGAAGACTTACGCAGTAAAGTAAGCCATATTTGTATGTTTTTTTTAAAGGGGACAGAGAATGAAAAAATGTTTTTACCTTGTCTTAGTTGAATAACGGTAGTCTACCCGTATTCACAAACATACGAAAAGTGCTAAACATTCTGAACATCTCAGTTTCATAGAAATTCCTCCTTTAGAAATGTCCCCCAGAAAGTGGCCCAATCTGAACAACGGATACATATTACGTAAAAAGCATCTTACTCCCCCCCACTATCATTCAATTCCCTCCCCTTCAAAATAATTTGCATACATTGGCCTCTCGTCTCCAATGGGAAGTAAATTGCAGCAGTGTTCGCGAAGTTCAAGGCGAAATGACGAGTCGTGTCATTCTATCTGTAAAATTTGTGTCTGTCTGTGTTCTGAAGACGGCGAAGTTTAAATTTTTTTGAGTGGCAGCAAACGCAGCCAATCAGCATCAAGTGCTTGCATTTCATAATGAGGTTGCCAGTTATGACCGAAGGGTGCAAAACCACGCGATTAAAATCCCCCACCCTAATATAGCTTTCTGAGAGAGTTTTTTTTAAGAAGCTTTTTACAGACTCAACCAAAAATTTTGTTGTGTACATGTCACATCACAGAACAAAGATAAATACCCCGTTCAATCACTCTATGTCACCTTTAATGATGCTTTGAAGTTTGTTAATTTAAGTATTTTTGGGTGAACAACTATTTCTTTAAGGACACAGGGTGGCCATGTTAATTCAGTTCAATTCTATTCAATTTAATTCGATTCAGTTCAATTCATAGCACTTACATGTATGCATTATTTGCCTCTTTTCTATATTTGATTGCTTCTATTGTTCTCCTCATTGGTAAGTGCTTTAGAAATCTTCTATAAGATATATAAAGAGTTTGGTTTCAAAACGCGATAAACACCATTTAAAAAAAAAGTTACCACCAAAATCAGTATTGTATCTGGTCAGTATTAAAAAGTAAATTCTTAACTTTAAGCAAAATCCAATATCCGCCATGTTATTCTGATATCATTTCTCCCTTTTTCCCCAAAACGCGTTAAACACCAGTCCTCCTTCTCTGTAGAATGCAATAAATCTGCTTAACCAATCACAGCGCACCATTCCACGCATTGTAAATAATAAGCGTGGCGCTTTGAATACACACGGAATCCTAATTTTCCTCATATATTTTGTACTTCGTGATCAACAAACAAACAAAAACAAAATTGTAATTTTGATGGCATTGATAAACCTGTGGTGGTTTTCTGTGGTGGGGGAGAAACATAAGCCATCAAAATCCAATAATTTATGCGAGAGGCACTCGGGAGAAGGAAAAATGCTGGATTTAGCTTGTTCTCCTGACAGCATCAAGCTTCTGTCATGCTAACGTATTGACCACAGGGGATCTTATGAAAAACTTTACATTATTTTACTCAAAGTCAACGAAAATTGAGCAGGACCAAAACATTAGCTGATCGCTGTCAAAAAAGTTCAGCGACGACGTCCCAAGGATGACAGTAGCAATGACAGTGTTCTTAATATGACAAAGTAAGTGCTTTGATTAATGCCATTAAATGTTTATTTTTTTATCAGTGTATACTACTAGTCAACTAAATTAATATAACATGACAAAAATAAATGCACATTTAAATATTGATTCAATAGATTTATAGCATTTGGAAAAAAATGGTAATGAATTTATTGCTTTTTGCAGAAAAAAATCTAATTTTATAATAAATCTTTGAAAATTAAATTATGGATTAGAATTTTTAATGTTATTATAACCTAAAGATGCTATGTGAAAGTTTGTAACAGAAAATAATGGTTTTCATCTTGTAACTTTCTTGGTGTAGAAAACAAGTTTTTATCGAAATTAGTCAAAATGGATTTATTGCGTTTTGGAACCAAACTCTTCATATATTAGGCAAAATTAGGCATCAAACAAAAATGCACTAATGGGCTAATAATACAAATTGAACTTAATTAAAATTAAACACTCCTATAATTAAATATATTTAGTAAACCTAAAATGTAATGTTTTACACAAAAAAGATGATTAATTTATTTTTTTGTAATGTAACCATCAGAACAAATTATGTAAATCCAGCCATAATTTGATTGATGTACGGGGGGTCCCCGCTTATCCTCTCTTCCCATTAAGTGGTCAAAGACCTCTGGTCTATAGGATTGTAATTAGAGCATTACATTCATAGGGCTATTAAACAGGTGTGCCAAATTCTTTGTGGGATATAAATTAGCAAAACTAAATTATACAAAATTATTGTCTATAGATGTGATGATTGCATACTGTATTCTATGTTTAAATTGTCGTGGAAATTAATTTTCAGAATAATGAAGCATACTGTAACAGACAATGGCATATATTTTGGTTCGATTCCAGTATTGCTAAGTACTATATAGTACATGCCAAGCTAAACAGAACTCCCCAAACCGGATTAATCAATTGTGTAGGTAATGCACCATCTAACATTCATCGAGAGGGCGAGGCGAAGAGATTTTGCTGACTTTGCATGTCTTTATCAATGTTCCCATCAACGTTTTGCACTGTGATGACTAAATGCAACAGTTTCAACAAGATATCAGTTAACCACTACATCATTTTTTACCTACACATGTTTGGCAAATATTTGCAGAGGCAGGTAAACATCAGTCGTACACCAGTAAAACAAATGCTAACATTGCTGTAAGTCGTTCCAGTATTTTTGTTAACTTACGCAACAGTTGGACCCCCAACGCCTTCCTTTCCAAAACCTCACATTTAAAGCAAACCCCATGTCAACTAACTTTTAAGTGGCAAAGGTTTGACAGGCACATAATATTTCTGATTGGCTACATTTCAAAAGGGCGGGGTGCTCGCATGTCACTTTCAGCGGTTTACATAAGCCTAAGGCTGTCACAGTGACAGATGTGATTTCTCAGAACACCTATTCCAGTGATATTTGTCAAGCACATGGCATAAAATACAAAAGCTCACAGCACTTCAAAATACCAACATCCCACGTCTGACTTTGAACAAACTTCACATACATCTCCCTTTAAAGGTTAAGTTTGCGTTCCACTCAAAATCCATCGAATCACAAAGTCCTCTTTGACCCATGAAGGTCACGTGTCTCCAAAGAACGAGTTCTTTGTTGAGGTCCAACTTCGTAAGTCATAACATATGTATATTTTTCGTCTCTTTCCACTGATTAAAGGGTCGTTAATGATGCCGAAATGGCCGAATATAACATTTGAAGAGATGCTCTTTGAAAGCTGACCCCGAGACATCCTCTCTCCTTTCATCTTTTCCGCCTCCACCCCACTTCTCCATCTCCATCTGAGCTGTGCCTCTGAATGTAATAACAGCACTCCTAACAATACAACCAGGGCTTTTTAAGTGGACCAGATAGTCTGTGATCCATATACATTGTGGAGGGAAAGTGGAGAATGGCTGGTGATTCGTGACGATTTGAAAGACTCCGCTGCCAGAGGCCTGCTTTAAGGGGAAGCGGTGCTGCATTTTGACGGCTCTCAAATGGCTGAATGTGTCTGAGATGAATTGTGCGATTTGCATGAATATTTCTGCTTTATTGCCAGAGAGCTGTATGCGATGTAATTGCATTATGAATCCACCGAGTGAAGAATGATAGTGAGTGATAGTGCTCTATAACCTCCATACATATATATGCATATTGAGGTGGTGGTGAATAGCGGCAATCAAAATAGAGCCTCGCTTTGAGAGGGTTTAAAAGCATATTAAACGTGTTTTAATGCATCCAAGACAAACGGATTCATGGGATCCATCGTTTGGCTAAAGTCAAGTGGTCGAAGGAGTACTTTTTTGAGAAATGCATGTTTTTCTGACTACAGGGCTTTAGGTATGATAACTCAGTTGCGCAAATACACAACCTAGTAACAGGCATAGTGAGAAGATCATTTAAATCCTCCCATGCATCACAATGAATGTCTTCACTAGGAGTTACCTGAGAGCACCACGCTGCTCGTTCATTGTTGATTCGACAATAGATTCCAGTTCTTCTTGCGTTCCTTTCAAGTGATGGAGAACCCGGTGTAACCAGAGATCGGGATACGATCGCAATTACTGATGTTTCATTCTATAGGCCGTAATGATTATTCTCAAAGCGTTCCACTTTGCGGTCTGAACTTCAGGAATTGAACGCGCCTCCATCTGACAACCCTTTGCTTGGAAAATGAGCCACTTTTTGGGTTTAATGGAAAGGTGGTGCGCTTGCTTGTTATCTGAAGGATCGATGCGGCCAATCCCACTCGGAGAAAGGCTGGCCTGTAATGAGGAACTCTGTTGGAACAGCTGCCTCCATCCGTAATGTATGCCGTCAATAATACGCAACAGATCGAGAGCGGAGAAACAGCAAAACCGTGTTAAATAATGAGCGCGAAGCGTATTTTCCTGACCCATATACTGTTTACCTCATTCTGTCTGCCTTGTTTATTCTCTATCCGTGATTCCCTTCCTCGTTGATAAAGGGCCAAGTTGCCTAATCCACTTTTGGAGGCTGAGGCACATTATGCAGTCCCGTTTATCAAATCCAAACTCGATTTTTGCAAAGGTTAATGGCCAGGCTCGCAAGACAAAATTGTGCAAAGGCAAATGTTTTAAGTGAAGCCCTTTGTAATTCCAAACAAGGCATAACATTTAGAAACTGTATTTCAGATGCATCTGAATGACCTTTGTAAGAGTCTGGCCTGATTAAACATGTAGGTATTGCTTTTCAACCTGAAGGAAGACAACTTTTCATCAGTCATTACAATAAAAAAGTTTTTCTGAACTGAAACGACCCACAGTACAATGAATAAAGTTACAAAGGCAAGCAGCAAAAAGGCGATACGGCAAAAAAGTTGTATCGCATGACCTTTACTGTTGAAGGTCACGTGGCAGAAGCTTGTGTAGACAATGGAATGGGAAAGTGGAGTAATTTTATTGGGGTAAATCTGAATGTCGCTTTGATGATTTTGTTAGTTAAGTTATCCTGTTTTGGAGAAATGTCAAATGAACTATGACACAGTTTTTCAGGGAATGTTGATGTTTACCATTGTTAAGCATAAGAGACACTTTGAAAGGCCAAAGAATGTGTTATTCAAGCCTGTGCTACATGCTTATGTGTTTGCGAACACACATTCCTGGATGGCATACTGCAAGGGCTTACACCACGAAAATATTGTGTTATAGTGTTATAACTTTCTTAGTTCCCTTTAAAGGACAAGTTCGGTATTTTACACTTAAAGCCCTGTTTTCAGATTGTTTATGATGAAATAGAACGTTTTTGACTGAAATTTGGACATATGATGCTGCCCCGAGAATTTTCGGGTGTTTATTGTATCACCTCCGACCTCTACAATGACTGTAAAGATGCACTGGAACAATCCTTCCTAAAATGCATTAAACTTTCGTTTACAAAGACATGAAACTCACGGAGTGGTCAGGGGTGTTCACTGATATGCTCACAGAAAAATCGCTGCAAAAGATGCTTTCCAACATGTTTTATCGTAGTTTTTGTCCAACTCCATTGACTTGTATTAGATGTGCTGTGAGGTACGGTATTACTCCGCGACGGGAACGTTGTTTGTATTCTTGCAATTGGCAAAGGTGGATTATCGCCACCAACTGGGCTGGAGTGTCTATTATTCAAGCTCTCAGCGAAAGAATGTACGAGTGTGAGGCGTTTGAAAAAATAGGTCCACAAGTTAACAACGAATGCTAAAACACCTGTTGGAAAGCATCTTTTGCAGTGATTTTTGTGTGAGTATATCAGTGAACACCCCTGACCACTCGCTGAGTTTCACGTCTTTGTAAACGAAAGTTTAATACATTTTAGGAAGGATTGTTCCAGCGCACCTATGCAGCCATTGTAGAGGTGGGAGGTGATACAACAAACACCCGAAAATTCTCGGACCAGCATCATATGTCCAAATTTCAGTCAAAACCATTCTATTTCATCATAAACAATCTGAAAACAGGGCTTTAAGTGTAAAATACCCAACTTGTCCTTTAAAAAGATTTTCCACACTCACTGTGTCTTATCTGTTTTGTGACATTATACTTAAAACTGATGTTTTTTATATTTTCAAGATGTTTTATAGAGGCAAGGTATTTGTAGTTTGATTTCCCTAATTTATAAACATTGCGGTGTTATCAAAACATTGTTCTGTTTGTTTCACCATCGAGACAACCCCTCAAGTCTTACCAATGCCGGACAGAGATAACTCTTTGTAAACATTAATTACTTATGCTTATATTCTGTTTAATCACACTAGTTACAGAAATAACACACTTCTTGTATGTATTGTAATTTAATATGAGCTCTTTTGTTTATTTTATTAATAGTGATTATTTTGCAAAAACACAAGTTTTGAAACAGGGATATAATGGGACATACAGCAGCATACCTGTAAGCCAGACATGTAGAGACTGCATTGTTATGAAATGTATCAAAACATGCACATTAACCACTACACCACAGCTCCAACTAGTTTCAACCAACCTCACATTAAATTATTGGCTGTCCTTGGTACATTTGAGTTGCACACACTGGAAATGTAAATTGCAGAAGGACTGTCAATTGTTAAACACAGATACAGTATGTCATGGATGTTGATTCAGAGTTTTTTACATCTGTTGTGTATCTAGCGAACCAAAACAACTCAGAAACAATTTTCCCCGCACATAACGAGAAATTAACTGCTCCGGTCGACAGGGGCTTTCCTGGTCGAAAATGTTAAGCTGTATTTAATACAGGCAGGCTGACCTGCTCACAGGTCCCGCTGTATTAAAAAGAGATTCTGAAGCCGATGGCTTTGTTCTTGTGCACATAATTTATTCAGTAAGAGAGCTGTTTTTCTGCCTCATGTTACAAGCAATGTCCCCCTGCCCGTTTCATTTGTACTGAATAATGTCATGCTGTCCCAACCACTGAAACATCGCACGCGAAGAAAAAAAACCTTTTACGAGACATTTCATTTTCAAGTCTGTGTCTGCGCAGACTTTATTATCAGTGGTAGTCTGGGCATTGTGGTTGACTTGTGACCCGAAATCATAGGTTAGTTTATCTACCATAAAAATCTGTTTATCTAACATAAAAAAGTTTTAATTGACTATTAGGGTAAAAGACAACTATCACTTTTTTGACAGGAAAGGTAAACCCAAAAGGATTCTGGAGAAATAAAAGATGTGAAACATTGTGGGTGTCCAACTATGCCTGTAAGAAAAATCACAGATGAGATGTTTTTAATATCTGGTGGTTTCTTCTAAATCGACTAAATGAAGAGCTAATGGAAACTTTTACTTAAAGGAATATTCCATTTTCTTAAAAGAAAAATCCAGATAATTTACTCACCACCATGTCATCCAAAATGTTGATGTCTTTCTTTGTTCAGTCCAGAAGAAATTATGTTTTTTGAGGAAAACATTGCAGGATTTTTCTCATTTTAATGGACTTTAATAGAGCCCAACATTTAATACTTAACTCAACACGTTTTTTTCAACAGAGTTTCAAAGGACTATAAACAATCCCAAACGAGGCATAAGGGTCTTATCTAGTGAAAAGATTGTCATTTTTGACAAGAAAAATAAAAAATATACACTTTTAAACCACAACTTCTCGTCATGTAGATCCGGTCGTGATGCGCCAGATAATACCCTTATGCCTCGTTTGGGATTGTTTATAGCCCTTTGAAACTTCGTTGAAAAAAACTGTTAAGTGTTGAGCTAAGCATCAAATGCTGGGCTCTATCAAAGTCCATTAAAATGAGAAAAACCCTGCAATGTTCTCCTCCAAAAACACAACTTCCTCTCGACCGAACAAAGAAAGACATCAACATTTTGGATGACATGGTGGTGAGTAAATTATCTGGATTTTTCTTTTAAGAAAATGGACTGATCCTTTAAGACTCATTTGTCTCAGATGTTTAGAAAAAAGAAATCTAACATGTCTCCACTTCAAAGCTTAACAAGGCCATAAACTGAGTTTAGATTTGTAAAAGTTTGTAATGAAATAAGAGTCAACATTACACATTTCGGTATAACCTTTATATGACATTTTACATGGATATTTAACATTTTCTAAACAATTTTAGAACCAACAAATGTCATTTCCATTACAAATTGTGTATATTGTTTAATGACATTTTGTGGGATAAATGATGATGGTGGGAAAAATGACGCAATCTTTTATTTTTAATACTTTATTCTTAAACACTTTATATTAAAATTACATCTAAAATGGAAATTACACACAGCTATGACACACAAAAATCATATTTGGTGTTTCTGTAGCTCAGCTGGTAGAGCATTTTGTTAGCATCGCAAACAGAGGCGTCATGCCCATTCAAACTGAGGGGTTAGGTTAGTTTAATATGCACAATATTATCAATTTTGTGCTGCATCCTTGTCACTTTTCAGAGATTTTTGCGTTTTGATTGGGTTACATTACAATTCTGGCAGCAGGCGCAGCAGTCAGCGCAGTCGCAGACGTCAGTGTCTGAGCGCGTTCACAAGCTTTGCTGTTGCTGCTGCATATCTGAGGAATTAAAACGTAATAAATGCTCACAACATTTCCAAACCCCAGTCTGGTAATGTGCAGTTAACCTCCTCTGTGTAGAAAATGTATGGTTTAAAATGTGACCGTCTTGGCATTAAATTAGTAGAGATTTCTAGATTTATCTTCTTGGTACAACGCCAAAGTTCACCAGAGTTCACGAGGACGCGGAATCACACATGCTCATATGACAAAAATTTGTTCCTCTAATAATTTTATCTAAACATAATCACGTGGCTATAGCTTATGTCATTTTCGTTGTTTATATACTTTATGTATTTAAAATTACATTAATTTCATATGATAATGCAGTTGTTGTGCAAAATGCATTAATGACACAATTAAACAAGTAATTAAACAAAATGTAAATAAACAAAACATGCCGTTTCAGATGTAAATATGATGCCAATATCATTATTCCGATTGAATAGTATTTGAAATAAAAGTTAGTCAACACTTTTATTTTGGAGGTTTTTGCATGAAGGCGCTCATATTGTTAGAAATGTAAGTGCCATGAAAAAGACTGAAAGCTCTATAATATTTCGTTTGATGTCTGTGTATGCACACATTTCTGTGAGCTGTGCACACTGTGCCCCCTTAAAAAAATTGGTGCATGACACCCCTGATCGCAAAGGTCATGGGTTTAAACCCAGGGAAAAAACTTATTGATTAAAAGAATAGCTTGTGTGCACAGTAAGTCGCTTAGGATAAAAGCACCTGCCAAATGTGTTTAATGTAAATTTATTTTTAACCCATTGGGTCAGAAAGCGACAAACGCAGTTAAATTAACCCATGCAAAAAAAATTATATTTAAATTAAAACAATGAGCTAAATAGCATCTATTTCATTGCTAAAAACAACATTATTTTATGTATTTTGTATAATATAATGTGTTTGCGTGGTTTATGGTTAAAAACACATTATTTTCCACATACCGTACATTATTGTAGCTCCAGATTTCATTCTCTTCCTGAAACGCATCAATTTGAAAAGCTCTGTCTCCCTGATTATCCAGCTAATCTGTGAGTTGTGATTGGCCTGAATACCTCTGACGTCAGACGGAAATGTGAAGCTCCTTGTTTGAAAGATTCGCTCACAATGCAATGCTAATGCTGCATTCACACCAGCCGCAGTAGATGCGTCAAGCACAAGTGATTTCAATGTTAAGTCAATGTGAAGACACGTTGATGCGCATCTGGAGGTCTCGCATCGCGAATGAGGAGTTTAGCGGGTCTAGTTTGAATTGAGTGTTGCAGCGGGAAAAACTGTTGCCTAGAATCAGTGTGTTTGTTGTAGTCCAAGAAAAGAGATTTAAGTTGGAGACGATAACTCGCTAGGGGTGTAACGATTAACTGTGCAAATGTGCGTTTTCTCAATGAATAAATTTGAATGAATTACGGTGAATTCCTGGGACATCTAAACGCCAGGGGGCTCTCATGCAAAAACTCCCTTTGTGCCACAGAAGAAGTAGCATTGCAAACGCTATTCCACGCAATTGCAGCCTTGCGATTCAAAATCGATTTCAGACAGGCATTTTTGATGGGAAACGCGATTTAATCATTGCATCCCTATAACTCGCGTCATCGTTTACTTTGGGGTTTGTACCTTTTGCATATTATTAAGATGTACTAATACAAAATTACACACCAAAGGAAATGTAAAAACGTGATTTTTTTAGTTTATTAAAAGAAAAATTGTTGGTTGAATGTACAAGAAATAATTGACAACGGGCCGTTGAATTATTAAAAAATAATGCACACTACCGTTGGGTGGATAATGCGGCACAACACGAAGCGAAGTGCCGTTACACTGCAGGTGAGCATTATTTTCAAATAATTCAAAGGACCGTTTCTCTGGTGGTTATTTTAAGACATTTGACAGGTTAGGTGTGCGTTTATCAAAAGATTATGCATAACCGTGAAACAGTTCTCAATCAATACGAATAAACCATTCAACAGCCCTATTATGTTGATATATATTTCAAACCTTTGTATTAATAAGAATCAGCCACTGCAGTCTGCAGTTGCAGAAACGCATACATGCAGCAGGTATCAGGTGGTTTGGTTAAGTCATACACTGCTGTAACATCTGTTTTGGCCTTGCTCAGCTGACATATATGACGTGCAATGCTAAGCAGTTCATCAATGCCTTTAATCAATTTAACATCTGTTTCGATTTTCTGTTTTTTTGTCAGTCATCCAACGCATTACCAGCTCGATCAGTGCCTGGATAAACATATACGAGTTTGGGGAACCAAGTACGGCAGATGTATTTACACTGACGTTCTTGACCGTATGTATTCAGGAGGCCGTCCGCTTGAATATGTTGTAGCACACTACATACAATCACTCTCTTGGCAGCCCTAAAAATGATTGATAATGGAAGACGGTCTCCTTTTTATAACCTCTAGTGTTAGCGTTCCAGCCTTGGCTGCCTGCCCAGAGGTTCCCGTGGATCTTTGCTTGTCCTTGCTGGTGTACTTTACTACCAAGAGAACAAACAAAGGTGACAAATTACATCGCCTCTTAAACCGCTATTATCCCGCGCTTAAGAGTCTAATAAGCATCCATCTTTCATGATCTCCTAATGTATCTGTGCCTAATTCATCAGCTTTATGCGATAATTGTGAATATGATTCCTAGTAAAGACGATAATTTTGCACAGAATG
Organism: Misgurnus anguillicaudatus; assembly: GCF_027580225.2. Lineage (NCBI taxonomy): Eukaryota > Metazoa > Chordata > Actinopteri > Cypriniformes > Cobitidae > Misgurnus > Misgurnus anguillicaudatus. The sequence goes on from NC_073361.2 coordinate 8,615,696, forward strand.
CAGAAAAAATGTTTTTAGATGGAATAAACAGATTAGTATTGATCAAACCAATGTGCTTATAAACGGCTTCTGTTTAAATCTGGGGCAGCTGTAAATTTATATTAATATTCCTGCAGGCCAGATGGTAAACTTTAAATTTATGGGTGTTATATAAGTGAATTTATGGTTTGTCCTGAAGTTCACCTGTGTTTTGAAACATTGCATGTTGCACACGTGTTTTACACATGAAGCTTTTACTTAACAACATATTATAATCCTCATTAATGCTAAATTAAGCAATAGGTGAACTATGCACCTAATTTGTTTACAAAGAAAAGTAAATGGTTAAATACCACACGAGACGTAATTTACGGCATTACTGTAAACCAGCACTTAGTCATACACGTTCAGATTTACGCACTGTGTTTTTCTATATATGGCTATGTGTTTTGAATTTGCCTGGCTTCGCTCAGCCGTAGTGATTACACGTTAGGTTAGACTTTCATTCATATCCAAGTACAGAAATACAGCATTCAAACATGTCAATGTCTCTATGCGTGCGGACAAAAGATGAGTTGCAGCCACTACAAATTTTCTGCACAGCACAAGGTGCAGTGTTGACTAGCATAAATCATGTAATTCTTGCTTTTAAAGAGATAGACAACCCCAAAAAAGGAAGATTCTGTCATCATTTAATCATCTTTGTGTTATTCCAAACCTGTATGCTATAGTTTTTTTCTGTGGAACACAAAAGGTCAAATATTTCAACCTTAACACACACTGTAAACGGTGAAAAGTTGAATCAACATATAATATTATTTGAGTTGGTAACACTTACAAAAATTACCTAGAGTTAAACTAAAGTGAAATTTTAAGTTAAAAAAATGTAAATGTTTTAAGTGTTACCAATTGAAGTAATATTTTAAGTTAATCCAACTTTTTACAGTGCAGTTATTGCAATATATCAACAGTTAATACTGAACATGACATCACTCCAAAGACCCCAAAATAAAGAGTATGATTAAAGTCATCATGAAACAAAAGTAGCGATTGTCTTCTTTTCCATGTAGTGACATATATACATGTGAAATAGTTTTTAAAAATAAGAAAAACTGTGGGTGAGACTTTATTTTGTCCATTGAAAACTGACTTAATAAATTAAGCATAAGGAGGTTATTTGTCATCCAGTCACTGATTTCGTTAATACAGTCTGTTAGCTTAGAAAACTGGTGGGTTTCATTAGAATGTGAGGAGATGTAAAGCTGGGTATCATCTGCATATTAGTAAAAACTTATGTTTCCTGATAATGTCTCCTAGAGGTACCATATATAACGAGAAAAGAATAGGGCCTAGAACTGATCCCTGTGGTACACCATAATTAACCTAAGAGTGGCATGATCTTTCCTCATTTACATAACGAAGTGATAGTGGTTGGCTAAGTATGATCTAAACCAGGCTAATGCCTGACTACTGATGCCAGCATAGTTTTCTAGTCTATTGAGTAAGTTTGTGTGATCTACTAAGGTCTAGTAAGGTCTAGTAATATAAGAATTGATATGGCACCAGAATCGGATATTACCGTATTTTTCAGTCTATAAGCCGCGTTTTTTAATAACTTGGCTGGTGCTGCGTCTTACAGTCAGGTGCGCCTTGTTAGTCAGTATGAATACATTTTGACATTTATGAGGCAAGACGCAACATTACCGTATACTGCAGCGGAAGTCCGCCATATGCTGCTTCTGTAATTATGTAATTCAATAGATTTTCTAATGTGGAATGACAAGTATGCGAACTTCACGCTAGTTGGCTTGTTCGGTTAATTTAGACTATTACACTTTCAGGTAAGTTCTGTATGCTATGGTTGTTTAAATAACTGATAATATTACTTTTAACGTACAGACATCTATTCAGCCTGCTGTTCTGTCTGCTATTGTTTAGTTGAATAACTTACCTTTCCAGATTAAATGTCTGTTCTTCGGCTTGGATTTTGTGAAATAATTTTCATAATAAACACGACGTAAAGTCCACTCTGACTTATATATGTTATTTCGTCTTAATGACGCATTTTTGAATGATGCGGCTTATATGCCGGTGCGGCTTATAGTCCGGAAAGTGCGGTAAAAGGAGGTCATTTGTAATTCTAAGCAGTGCTGTCTCTGTGCTATGATGGGGCCTAAATCCTAATTGGAACTTTTCATACATATTCCAGATCTTCTTAAAGTCTGCATTACAATTCTACAATTGTGCATCACATTGAGATCCAACATGGCAAGAACCAATGTTGTTTTTACAATTGATATGTATTAACATGCTATTTTTTTATTTGAATGAGGTACATGTGTGAAAAATATCCAAATCCTGTTCTGTTTCTCCCTTTAAGCTATTAAATGATTCATCTGAAAGTTCTACTATCTAATCCTCTCGAACTCTTTTTTAATATACCCTAAGGAAATCCAGATAAATTGATACAAGATGTAGTGTCTTAAGCCACGGTCACACTACACTTTCCTTCCTATTGACTTCCATTCACACAGAAGTGAATGCGTCAGACCGGAAATGCAAGCTCGTGCGACGATATTTCGCAGGCGCTGCATAGCAAAGTTCAAGTCTGGGGAACTCTGACCTGCAAATTCGTATCACGTGGACTAGTACAAAACCAGTATGTCAGTGCGTGACCTTTCTCTCTACTGAAAAGCACAAATGGATGAAGCCAATGATCATACTGATGAGCTCCCCACAGCAAGGTATGACAAATACTCGCATACTCAAAGTCTAATGTGATTGCAGGTCAAAACGTTTAAACTGGGCGTCTAGAGTTACGAGACCCGAGTTTGCCTTTTTTCTCTGCCTCGATTATGACAATGACTTGCAGAATGACAGACTTTACAGAGCTTACGAGGCGAGAAGATGACGCTAGGATAGATTAACCTTGAATAAGTCACAGCACACTGGAAACCCAGTTATCTGAAAAAAAGCACAAGTCCCATGGGGACTCCGGCTTAGGTAAGGACAAAAATGGATAGGAGCCGATATCAAGTGTGTGTGTTCTGAATGATGTTGGAAGGCTTGCCATAAGTCAGGTCAAGTGTGTTTCTGATTGAAAGTGTTAATAGAAACCGCCTGCCGGAGGATCAGGGTGCAGAATGGGACACACATACGCACGTCACACACTCACAACTTAAGACCAAAAGCATATGGGAGGCAGATCTCCAAGTTCCCCAAACACAACCACACACACACATATCAACACTAATAATGCAGTAATAGTGACAGTTGTGTGGAAATGAGAGGCTGCATGCTGATGTAACTAGGTCATGTAAAGTTAAAACGCATCGTTTTACTGTAGCCAGATGAAATTCAAAACAGAACTCTTTCCCTTTTACCTCTGATGAGTCTTTAACAGGTTCTCAAGGGTTGACCGTACTTTCAACATCTGTAATTGGAAATAAACACACTTTCCCGAGAGCTGCATGCTACATGGACAGCATAAGACCTGTCTGCCAGGCACGAAGATTATTAGCTCTCAGCGGAACATTGATTTCCATTGAGGGGGAACCAACTATGTAACAAACCGTACAGTTGATAACATGTGTGAACACGCAGCGTGGTCTGAGACCCGACCCCCACCCAGGCAAGTGGTTCAGTCACCCACGCAATTCCCTTATTAAGTACATCAACCACCCCAACACCATATGCAGTCTGAATGCTGCACATACTTCCCATGAGAGACTGTTGGGTCAACACTAAAGTATATATTTTTAGTATATATACCGGCAAGAATCACTATTGCTCTTATTTGTGGTTAGAGGTTTTGAAAAAGCCTAACTCTTAGGCATTAAACTTTGGCACGTAACTCATCCAGCTGCAGACATGAATGATACCTCAATTCATGTGGCTCATTGAGGAGAGACGTGCTATTACTTTTCCAAAGGATCAAGCGGTCAATTTCCACCTGGAAGACAATATAAATCCTATAGGCTTAAATTTGAGCAGGAATCTGAGCCATATGTAGTCTACAGAAAAATGCTGGGTTGATGGACCAACCAAACCGTTGGCTTTAAATTAATCCAAAATGATGGGTTGTTTCAACGCATGGTGGGGTCAAATACAAATTTAAATTTTAAGCGAATAGTTCAGTTTTCTATATTTTATCCAGCCATAGTTTAAACCAACCCAGCGTTTGTAGAGTGTATGCACTGTCAGAAATAACCTTGGCTTAGTTCACAAGGCAGGTTCTTATACTCAGATTGGATTTTTTTGCACTATTGTTAACATTATCATTTAACCCTCTGGGGTCTAAGGGGTTTTTAGGGTCCTGGAGAAGTTTTGACCTGCACTGACATTTGTGCTTTTTTCAGTTGCTTAAAACATAATAATGGCAAAAGTCTCATAACACTGTGTTCAGCACAAACTGGGCTACAATGTTATATGAGCATCATGTATGTACATGTTTGTATTTTTGAGAGAAAAATGTTTATGCATGTTTTTTGAAAAAGCAAAATTTTTCATTCACTGATATAAGTCCACAAAACCCATTCTAAACATGTTTTCCCAAGACTTTTCAAAAGATCTAGTAGTCTAGAGTTTTTTCTTCAAAATGATGTGAAAATCATTCTGCCTACTTATTCACATAAAACAATATACTGATTTACAATTTTTAAGACAATTTTGCTTGGGAAGGGCTGTATGCGTGGAGGTGGGAAAGCTCCTGAATAATCTGTGATTGACAGCTGCGACCCGCATGCTTCCCCCCTCCAGCGCAAAATTTTGATGTAAAAGTCAAATAAAAGTGGCCTTTTTACCAGTGATACGTGTCTGATTTGAAAAAAATTATTTGTGCTGTTCAGACTGTCATAAGAAAATCAGATATGGGTCACATTTTGGCCATTTTCTCCTCTCCAGTGACGGTTTTATATAAAAATAAATAAACATTATATTGTAGAATAATATAAATTGATTCAAGCTGATACTTTATTAGTTGTTTTACTGATAATCTACCTGGTTGTTATGTGGTACAAAATATAAATTGCTTATTTATATTTGAATTAATTTTTGCATGTGGGCATTCAGTATTCAAGCATGTTTGATGTTTAGGGAAAACTTTGCTTTGATCTGTTTTTTTTTTTTTTGTATCTGACTGGGCGTTAGCTGCATTTACTTCCTAAAAGATTGGGTCAATATTTGCCTTTATGTTTTATTGTCCAAAGTAGACAATGTTTATCCTAAAGTGTCTATTGCATTTTAAAAAGACACGCCTTATTAAACTAACAGGTCATGTGCTACTGTTAGACAGCATGTGTTTGCTCAATTTTGGCCTTGGGTGAGACTTCAGACCTTATTTATGAACTATAATCATACAGTAATACTTCAGCTGTCGCCAAATGAGAATGACACAAAGTCTGGAAGTCTGCTGCCTCGGTTTTTATGATGTCAATTTGCATATACTCCAGAATGAAGAGTGATCAGAAGTTCCTTCTTGCCATTAAAAAAAAAAAAACTTAATATAAAATGCACTTGAAGCCACATACTTTCCTACAATATAATAGGTGATAAACAAGCTATGGGGGAGCTTGCTCAGGAATGGCAACAGGCAGGTGTGAGTGCATCTGCATGCACAGTAAGGCGAAGACTTTTGGAGGATGGCCTGGTGTCAAGAAGGGCAGAAAAGAAGTCGGTTCTCTCAAGGAAAAACTTTAGGGACAGATTGTTATTCTGCTAAAGGTACAAGGATTGGACTGCTGAGGACTGGGGGTGAAGTAATTTTCTCTGATGAATCCCCTTTCCGATTGTTTGGGGCTTCTGGAAAAAAGCTTGTCGGGAGAAGAAAAGGTGAGCGCTACCATCAGTCCTGTGTCATGCCCACAGAAAAGCATCCTGAGATCATTCATGTGCGGGGTTGCTTCTCAGCCAAAGGAGTGGGCTCACGTAAAATTTCGCCTAGGAATACAGGCACGAACATAAGATGGTACAAAGATATCCTTGGAAAGCAACTTCTCCCAACCATCCAATATCACTTTGATGATTAACAATGCCTTTCCAGCATGACGGAGCACCTTGCCATAATGCAAAAGTGATAACTATTGAAATGTTGGGTCTATGGTTAGGAAACTTTCCAGACCTTAATATCATAGAGAAATTGTGTCCAATCCTCAAGAGGCGGATGGACAAACAAAAACTCGCAAATTCGGACCAACATTTATTATGCAAGAATGGACTGCCATCAGTCATGTTGTGGCCAGAAGTTGATTGACAGCATGCCAGGGCATTTTGCAAAGGTCTTGAAAAAGAAGGGTCAACACTGCAAATATTGACTCTTTGCACAAACTTAATGTAATTTCCTGTTAAAGCCTTTGACACTTAACACATGAAATGCTTGAAATTATACTTCAATATACCATGGTAACATTTGACACAAGATCTATGAAACACTGTAGCAGCGGACTTTGCGAAAATTAATATTTGGGTCAATGTCAAAACTATTGGCCATGGCTGTATATCCACTATAAAGGGCTTATTATAGTTGTGCGTATGTTGTACGGCGTAGGCTACGCGTCGGTTTTTATATATACTTCTGCGTCGTCGTCCATGTCGACATGAAACACTTAGGCTAGCCGCTAGTAGGCAGTATCCACGGGTGTAACTACAGTAGCAGCTCATCCGCCAAAGAAGAAGCAGCTTGGCCAGTAAGCCCACAAGCAAAGAAGATGAAGTAGTTTATTGTGTATGTTTTGAGAAGACCAGCAGTGATGGAAGTAAATAGACAGCGACTTTTGTTTCAGTTAAATCACTCCTCAACTTGGCCTATCTTTGTTCTCGCCGTTACAAGCGGAAATACAGATGACGCAGCTTTTTACCTGATGGGAGATGTTCTAGTGGACCAATCACACCGCTTACGGTCTATGTAGAATGGACGCACTGTTAAAATTTGGCGAGGTGCGCGTCAGGCTACGCACAGCCTATGGATAACCTACGGCGTAGACCTTACGCATGACTATAACTTGCATTTAAGTAAACTCAAAAGTGTATTAGCACAAATGGAGAGTTCACATTCAAAGTGCATCTTACATGATTTCTTATTAATACGCATTTTTGATCAGTCTGTTACGAACAAAAACATTAATGTTTGACAGAAGGCTTGTTTGAAGCGTGGCCAACAGCCAATCACAGTAGACGCAACACATCCTCCGGTCTTCCATAAATGTAATTGGCTGGCTCTGCCTAGATTATTTGCATGACGCGGTGCCGACGGATCCTCAATTCCGTCTGGCAACGCATGACGTCACCCATTAAAAGTAAATGGGAAGCGTTAAAGCAACACTACAGAGTTTTTGCTCTTTGCTCCCCCTACAGGTTAGAAAGGTAATTGTCCATTACCACTGTCGTAAATACTGCAGCATAGCTGGCTCTGATTGGACTGTAGGTCTGCCATAAAGCAGGTTTTTGTAGTTTTCACTCGAACTACAGAACCGCGACCCGACGGTTGGAAACTTCTTTAGTGCGGTTTTGGCCGATAGAGGGCTGCAAAGCGAATGTGAAAGTGCCGTTCACCCTGTTTCGAGTGAAAGAACGATTGAAACTTTTTTGGAAACGTTATTTTAAGGTAAAAAAATCTTTGGTGTTGCTTTAACGCTTACGCTCCGCGTGAACGTACCGCTAATGGATTCTGTCTTCTTTTTTTAATGGCCTGGGGGCGGGATTAAGCGGATTTGACGAAAAAGTATTGGAAGAACATTTATGTAGCTGGAGATATAATACAAGGAGCAGTTTACCCCCCAAAAAAATACAATTCTGTATTTATTTACTTACTATTACTGTGAACACAAAAGCAAAATATTCATACTACACTAATTACAACATCAACAAATCATACAATGACACACAATCAAAACACTATAAAACATAATCCACATAACTCCCTGCATGCATGTCCAAGTCTTTTGAAACCATATGACATATTTTGACTTTTCACTCAGATACTCTGCTAAATTTCCATGTCCAATTCTCTTATTCTTCCATGGAAGAAAGTCATACAAGGTTTGGAATAAGGGAAAGTAAAAAATGCCAGAATTTTTGGGAACGCAATTTCTTTCCTTGGAAAACAGCATGTATTCGCTGCAATATGTTGTTTTGAGAGCTTAACTCTGAAAGCTCAGCGGCTGTGTGCGAATGTTTTAGTTGTAGACACAAAACAAAGAAATAAAAAAACAATTGCTTGTTTGTTTGCCTCAGCAAATGTTACATAAATGTGCTCTATTCCTCAGTGGCGAAACGATTCTCTGTACTTCTAAACGACGAACAAACGGCACAGCGCTGCTTTCACAATGTATCACTTTTTGTTTACATTTAGACTTCTCTTTCTATTTTGCTTTCTATTTCCTACTCTCTCTTTCTCTTTCTGCTACATAAAATTGGCACGGCAAAGTCCCACGAGACAGATTCCACCTTCACTCTAAAAGGATACCCATCTGCCCTGCAGCCAAATTCCTGCCATGTTTTCTGGGAACATTAGTCTGCTTTTGAAATCCTCCCGTGGTAGGGGCAGAAGCTTCTCTTTCAGGGCCAAACGCTACAAATATTTAAAAGTCAGACACCAAAGTGACAGTCTCCAGCGAGCCTTTATCTACACTAGAGAAAAACTCATAGTGTGAGTGATTGAGAGACCTGGAAGAGAAGTCCTGCGAATATTTGTGTGGAGACTCAAGCTTTGTGCTGAGATAAAACCCTGCTCAACAGATTACATAAGAGAGATTAATACTGACACTAAGACTGATCTCTTTGTAGTAACTACAGGAGCCTGTGCAGAAGGTGTTGAGACACTGAGACAAACACAGCTCTCTGTACAAGTGCAGACATAAAGATATGTGGTAAATAGCATGACTTTAGAATGCACTTTCAATACACTGACAATGAACAGAAATATACACAAAAAAGCAAGTACTATATTTGCACTATAAAACATATATTATATTAAATGATCTTCTGAAAGCATAAGAGGTTTGTGAGGTAAACAGACTTGCAACTCACATTTGGTTATGACAGACTTGACAACCAATAGCGTTTGACGATGATAAAATTGGCATTTTAAAATGGGAAACACTTTACTTGAAGGGGTGTTCATAAGACTACCATGACACCTTAATAATCATGACATGACACGTGCCATGAACATGGAGGACATGCACGTTTATGTCATTAAGTGTCATTGGTTAAATTATGTCATTTGTAATGCAAAGATGACATTGTTTGAGATGTCTTTGTTATGACAACTTGACATAAACCAATACATCATAACTTGTCATGACAACTTGACAACATAACTGACCACTTTTTACCAGTGATATAAATATAATTTGTCATTAAAATGTCATTAAGTGTTAATACTCTGTCATCAGCCCAGTCTCACGAAATTTCGTTATATAGTCACGTATTTTTTTGATTCTTTTTTTGTGATATTATCACAAATTTTCAAATTTTTTCGTGATCGTATAACGAATTCCTGTTTTCGTGTGATAATCACGTATTGGTTATACTGTTTGTCCTATTTTCTTACCATTGTCACTTCGGTTTAGGGTTCGATTTACATAAAATGACATCCCTACCCAAACCCAACTCTAACCCTAACGCCAGGCGACATATAAAAAAATCAGAAAATATAGTATAAACCAATATATAAAGTGACATTCTAATGCAAGCACCAAATCTAAACCTAAACTAAAGCGACGATGGTTTGAAAATAGGAAAAAGCAGTTGAGTAACCAATATGTGATAATCACACAAAAACAGGAATTCGTTATACGATCACGAGAAAACGTGAAAATTTGTGATAATATCACGAAAAAAGAATCAAAAAGTTATGTAACTATATCTGGGTAGGTCATATAGGTTTATAACAGCGTCATGAATATTTTTCTTGACCTCAACTACAGTGGTACAAATATAATTTGTCATTAAAATGTTATTAAAGGTGCAGTGTTTAATTTTTAAAAGGATGCAAAATAATATACAAAACTATATTATCAGGGGTGTATAAAGACCTTTTTATAATGAACCGTTATGTTTTTATTACCTTAGAATGAGACGTTTTTATCCACATACACAGAGGGTCCCCTTTCATGGAAGTCGCCATTTTGTGTTTCTACAGAAGGCCTTAACGGACAAACTTTTTTTACTAAGTTGTCTCCGTCGATTACATGTTTTTCCGGTGGTGGCTACCGTAGCTTCTCTATGCATTTCAAAAGCGATGGGAGAGCAGTGGACTGAACTGTTGGTTGCAATTCACAACCTCACCTCTAGATGCCGCTAAAATTTACACACTGCACCTTTAAGTGTTTATACTCTGTCATATAGTTTTATAACAACGTCATGAATATTCTTCAGATCATAATATTTTTTTAAGTTTCCATGTGTTTAACAAATAAAATGAATCATTCAGTAATAATAATAATAATAATAATAGTAATTAAAATTAATACACTTATATTTTATTGCATTTGGAGACCTAATTTCGATTCACCTAAAATTAAACGAAAACAGTACAATAATGGGTTACGCCATGCAACGCTGGGTCCTATTGCTGGAAAAACAGTTAATTATATTAAATTAATTAAATAAATTAATTAAATTTTTTGTTTCTATGTCAGAAAATAAAAAAAACAGTTCGTTTTTTTTATATTGAGCACATACAAAAAGCTAAGTATAATATTTTGATGTGTCTGTTGCATTTTGTAAAGGTATTTAAAATTATTTGACATAGTATTAAATGCTTTTTTTATGTAATGTCAACCCATAAAGCTAGGTAGTTTCTTAAGTTTGATAATTATTCTGCTATGTCATGTTTATGACAGATTTATGACAAGTTATTATGTACTGGTTTATGTCAAGTTGTCATAACAAAGACAATTCAAACAATGTCATCTTTGCATTAAAAATTGCATAATTGAAAAAATGACACTTAATGACACGTGTCATGAACATGATTATGAACAAACCTTCAAGTAAAGTGTTACCAACATATATGACATTATATTTACAAAAGAATAAAACAAATAGCGTGTTCATGAGATTTGAACATGTCTTATCTTAAAAGTAAGATGAAAGTTTTCCTCGCAGAAGGTCTGCATTCCTTAAAAATAAGCTAATAAAATATTTCAAATCAATATTTAATGTTCTTCACCTTATGATTTAAATAGCCGTGGAATGAGCGGGATAATGTACAGGCAGCCGGTTGTTATCGCGAAATAATCCTTTTCAGTGTAATACAAGACCCTCCGCTTCATGTTGGGTCCTGATCACACTATCTGGGCTTATTTCTGTAATAACAACCGGCTGCCTATACATTATTCCTTTATTAGCTAACACATTGACTATTGTTATCAAATACAACCTTATTTTAAAGTGTTTCCAATGTTTACAGTGATAAATTCATCTTTTTTGAGCACTTGGTTTTACATTGTTATGAAACAGAACAGCGTTCGGTAACATTCTTTCATTTTTGTTCGACGGCAGTCATTCGGTAACCACTACACACCGTGTCGATGTGTCAGTGTGTGTGTGATAGCCTTCACATTCTTCCTAAGGTCAGCAAGATCTCTCGGATTTGAGGTGCTCCTGGTTGGTTTCACCCTGCAAATCTTATCTTCCATGTTGAGCCCTCCTGACTTTGACCTGGCATACATCAGCATATATTCACCAAGATGTCACCACGCCTGACCCCTACGCTCAAGATCGGCACCCTGTCATCCACACTTATCAATTCTGTCCTCCCTTATGTACATATACCCTCTGTGACAAATTCCAGATGTATAACAGCTATACTTCTCCTTCAGCAACACTTCCATCAACACTACATAACAAACAGACATTCTTTAAGGGTGATACATGCAGTGTATGTTTATGACATACATTGGCTCTGAAAATGTTCCTGGACAGGGGCAAACTTAAAAAAAATGTGATATGAATGATATTGCATTATAGATAACAAAATAGCAAACAAATTGGACAACAATGATGCTAGAGTTTTTATAAGAACATATTTTATAATTATTATTATTATTGATTAATTACTGCAGGTACAATAGTGGTCAACAGTGATGTCTAACTTTGGAAAATTGACATTCTTACACTTACACTATACAAATTTGTTATTAAAGATGTATTAAAAATTTTCATGTGCATTGCAGTGTACATGGAGACAAACTTGAGGCTTTAGGAAGACTTTAAGAAAGCTTGGCAAAAATACACACAAGCAAACGTGTATTTAAAGGGGCCATGCCATGAAAATCTGACTTTTTCCATGTTTAAGTGCTATGATTGGGTTCCCAGTGCTTCTATCAACCTAGAAAATGTAAAGAAGATCAACCCAGTAACTTAGTTTTGGTAAACCATTCTCTACAAGCACATAAAAAAATAGGTTGTTGAAATTTGGCTTATGATGTCATAAGGAGCTCTTATTATAATAACACCGCCCCTTAATCTGCACTATCCAACCACAGCACTGCCATTTAGTGCAGAGAAAAGCACAATTGAGTTTTAATTGCAACAAGCCACCATTAATGTGATCAGTGTTTGAATTTCATCAGCTCATTTGCATTTTTAAGGACACATCCAAAAAGGCACATTTTTGCACACACCTACAAAGTGGCAATTTAAACATGCTATAATAAATTATTTATATGGCATTTTGAGCTAAAACTTCACATATGTGCTCCGGGGACACCAAACATTTATTTGACATCTAAAAAAAAGTCTTGTGCCATGGCCCCTTATACAGTTATAGTCAATAGATGTTTTATTTAATTTGCACTTGTTTTTGCATTTCCTTTGTATATTAGAACAAAACCAATATATTCACTTATATAATAAAGGGGACATATTATGAAAATCTGACTTTTTCCATGTTTAAGTGTTGTAATTGGGTCCCCATTGCTCTATAAACCTATAAACCTAAAAATCCCCTTCTGATGTCAGAAGGGGATAATACCGCCCCCTTAATCTGCACCATCCAACCACAGCACTGCCATTTAGTGCAGATATCAGCTCATTTGCAGCTCATTTAAATTACACACCCGAAACAGCAACGTTTGCTCACACCTACAAAGTGGCAATTTTAACATGTTATAATAAATTATCTGTACAATATTTTGAGCTAGAATTTCAAAGGTTTTGTCCCCACACTGTAAAAATTGCTGTAAATATGCAGCTGCACTGTAAAAAAATTCAGTAGAAATTACAATGTTATTGCTATTGCAGCTGGGTTGCCGGTAATTTACCGTAGATTTAAATTTATGTTATTTACTGGCAAGAGTTTGTTCAAAGTTAAATAAACTTAATCTTTACAGAATAAAACTATACAATAACAACCTCATGCAAAGCATTCTGGGAACTAGAAATCATCATAAACCTTTTTCTGTTTTTTGCTTCAGATTTTGTTTCCCAGAATGTTTTGCTTGATGCTGTTTTTTTTAGTTTTACTCTGTAAAGACAAAGACTTGTAAATGTTTCATGTTCACTTTGAACAAAATGTTGCCAGTAAAAAACATACATTTAAATCTACGGTAAGTTACCGGCAACCCAGCTGCAATTTCTACAGATTTTTTTTAATGTGTGGTTGCCAGTAACTTACTGTAGAAGATAAAAACTGAAAATGTTTTATGTTCATTTAACTTTGAACAAACTGTTGCCAGTAAATACCATAAATGTAAAATCTACAGTAAGTTACTGGCAGCTAGTTGCCAGTTATACCCAGTAATACTGTAATTTCTACAGAATTTTTTTACAGTGCATTGTTTAATTCATAGATAATAACAAATAAGATTTCAGTGATATTTTGACAGTTGTACTAGGAAATATCAAAAAATTTGGTCACCTTATTATATACCTTGACTAAGTTAACGTTCTCTATTTTATACCACACACGTCATGTTTTGATGCAAGGAAAGGTTGTAAAAATACACCCTCCAGAAATCACTTTGAGCATGTTTTTAATGTTTTGCTGTGTGTGTATGCTAGCTTTCATCTGTTATCTAATGCAATGACATTCATACATTTTTAAGTATGGCTTGTGTCAAAATATATTTTTTTCGGCCACAGCAGTTCTAAAGCAAATTAAATCTTGTTCCATCATGCATCGAAAGTGAATTAGGAAGGATGCCTTACAAAGTTTTAATTGATGGATTGCTTGCTTGTTGGCAAAACAGACCAGCCTCCTCCAAGACTCAATATTTCATCTAGTATGTGGTCCACTGTCAAAAAGTTTCACCGCCCCTGCTGTGTGCGAGACCTCATCTGTGTGGTTAGAGTTAACGCTAAAGTGTTTGTTGTTATACACATTCACGCGTCGCACAGTGATTTCCATTAATGCAGCGTGCATGCTTTTTTGCTGGGCCGTCTCGGGTTGCACATTAAAGGAAACAGATGAAATCATTTCCTGTTATCAAGTTTCGATAGCACATTGTTTGGTATCCTGGTAATGCTGCTATGACAACAGCAGAGGAAGTTTGTTTATTAGACCTTTTAAAATGACAAGAATGAATGCAAATTCAACCTTCCGCTGAATTATTTGTGAAAAATTGTCATTTCGTCTTGTTTTCCATAATTGTTCTGCATAAAACATAACGTTGTGTTTTCCAATCGTTCAGTTCGTGTGTATCCATGACCTGAAAAAATGTTTTTGTCAACATAATGGCTTGTGAATACAAAGTTGTGATTTTCTTTTTTTACACATTTATACTGCAAGCAAAAACAGAAAACCGAAAAGTAAGAAACATTGTACAAATAATTTATATATTTTACACAGGGGTGTAGACTTCGGGGGGATGAAGGAGGCATAATCCTCCCAATATTTCTACAATGATTAATGGAAACGTGTACCATTTTAACCTTTTAAACTATTGCTCAGGTTGTTTTTGTTATAAATAATAAAGCCGGTCGAAGTCAGGGTGAGTTCTAGGGTTGGTTATAATATTTAGCAAAACAGTATATACAGCACGTTTTGGTAGAGACTAACATTAGCAGTTCAATGGTCATGGGTTCGATCCTAGGGAACACATACTGTTAAAATATATATACACTCACCTAAAGGATTATTAGGAACACCATACTAATACTGGGCTTGACCCTTATTGATATGATAGCATCTTGCAGTTGATGGAGATTTGTGGGATGCACATCCAGGGCACGAAGCTCCCGTTCCACCACATCCTAAAGATGCTCTATTGAGTTGAGATCTGGTGACTGTGGGGGCCATTTTAGTACAGTGAACTCATTGTCATGTTCAAGAAACCAATTTGAAATGATTCAGCTTTGTGACATGGTGCATTTTCCTGCTGGAAGTAACCATCAGAAGATGAGTACATGGTGGTCATAAAGGGATGGACATGGTCAGAAACAATGCTCAGGTAGGCTGTGGCATTTAAACGATGCCCAATTGGCACTAAGGGGCCTAAAGTGTGCCAAGAAAACATCCCCCACCACCACCAGCCTGCATAGTGGTAACAAGGCATGATGGATCCATGTTCTCATTCTGTTCTCTTTCTCCATCTGAATGTCTCAACAGAATTCGAGTCTCATCAGGCCAGGCAACATCTTTCCAGTCTTCAACTGTCCAATTTTGGTGATCTCGTGCAAATTGTAGCCTCTCTTTCCTATTTGTAGTGGAGATGAGTGGTACCCGGTGGAGTCTTCTGCTGTTGTAGCCCATCCGCCTTAAGGTTGTGCGTGTTGTGCTTCACAAATGCTTTGCTGCATACCTCGGTTGTAACGAGTGGTTATTTCAGTCAAAGTTGCTCTTCTATCAGTTTGAATCAGTCGGCTCATTCTCCTCTGATCTCTAGCATCAACAAGGCATTTCCGCATACTGGATGTTTTTCCCTTTTCACACCATTCTTTGTAAACCCTAGAAATGGTTGTGCGTGAAAATCCCAGTAACTGAGCAGATTGTGAAATACTCAGACTGGTATATGTATGTATATAGACTAAATGCACTATAAGTCACTTTAAAAAAAGTGTCTCCCAAATTTAAATAAATACTATATCTTTATGGTCACAGATAACATTTTCATGCTGCATCTTTTCTGATTGCTATGTAGTGTAGTATTTGATGAACATTTGGCTAATAAACATATTTTAAGTTAAATTGCATTAAATTCTGTTTTTTAAGTGAATCATGGTAAGTCTGTTTTGAACAATGTATACATTTGTGCTCAAATAAATTTTTAATAAAGACACAAATTAGATTTTCATTTCAAAATGATCGCCTGCCAGCCCACAACAACAAACAAAAGGATCAAGGATCAACAAAGAGTCAACAGAAAGCTTCTATCACTTTGATCAAAGGCAGATGTTAGATATGTTGCAACAGAGCGAGCGAGCACGTGCGCACGCGCGAGAGAGAGATGAGTCAGACTCAACTGAAGATCATCAGTTAATTCGACCACATTCAGCGTGATCCAGTGATCCAGAAATGGACCAGTCGCACATGCAAGTGTGTATGTGTGTCACAGGAAGAGCGAAGGGTCAAATAACAAACTAAGTGTGAGTCTTTGAAGGTCATGAGCAGCAGAGGTGCCTATAAAAATGTTAGCTGTAACATGTTGCAGCCTCTGCCAAAAATACAAAGGTTTGGTGGGGTTTAAAAAGGTCAAAGGTCGTGATAGATTACATGTGTAGGCAGGTCTCAATGGGAGAAGCAGAATCTATGGGCTTATCGATATACAGATGATCTCTTACAGAACAAAAAAGAAACTGTGAACGGGGAAAGCATGACCATTTCTGACATAAATGTGAAACATATGACCCTGAAACACATCATTTAGCAGATCCAGAAACAAATTGCTTGGGTTAAACGAGAAATGTTGAACTGTATGTTATTATCATATTAGCTGTGCTTATTAATGCAAGCATCACTATTATAGTACCATTTAGGGTACAGTACCAAATTATGCTATTTGTTTAATGTATGTATTACATTTTTACATTTAATTTATATCTAGTGAGTATTTATACAGATTTTTAGGTGCACATTGTAAGCACTGGAATAAAAGCATACTTAAAAAAATAAAAAGGAAATAAAATAAATCTAATGGTGTGTGCACACCAAAAGTGAATTAAATTATTTGGGCGAGTAGATTACATACAAAGTCAATGCAAAGATGCAATCATACGTTAATTTGTGGCGGGGAATGACAGTGGGCAATGTGTTTGTCAGGAACGGCAAAATTCGCCTTAGCCACGTCTTTTAAAACTCAAACAGGAAATTCACATTATGTGCTGTCACGCAAGCCAATCACCGATGGGATTATTGACATGTCCGGTTTGACTAGCCTGATCTCAAGAGAAATCGTACATATTTTACGAGTTGGCTAATTTGTAATAAATAAAAAACCCGAGACCGAACCCCCTAACCCTGCACCTAACCCAACGTCACAGGGGTCAAAGCAAATCGCACACCAAAACTTACGAATGTGGTCGTATGAATTAATACAAATTAGCCAACTCGTAAAATATGTACGAATTCTCATGAGATAGATAGCATTGGTTTGACACGTTCGCTTGTTTTAGAAAATGAATGACAGCATTGTTTTCATTCATGAGTAATGTGAAAAACATGCAATCCTGGTAATCTAGAGCGAGTATCATGATCTGCATATCTGCTTGTTTTTGGTGTGAAATGTATTTTCAAAACACAAATACCAAGGAATGATCTCATTCATCTGTGGGACTTTTAATTCAACGGAACCGAGATTTGAATAGCAGGAATCCAAGCCGATTCGAGCAGGTGTAACTTCCTGATAGTGTGAGTGATAAGGAGGACGTGGGTAAGGTCTGTAGGGGAGATCGAGGAAGTTCGACTTCGAAGCTGAGAGGAATGCAGGATACACGAGGAGGATGGGAAACATCGTAGTAAAATAGGAAGGATGTGGGCTGAACCTCTGACAGAAGAGAGGATGGAGCTGTTCATTAGTGCCAATGGCGGAGGGGTCTCTGTTTTATGGAAGGGGCACAGGGGACTCATTGTCTCACAGTGGGACCAGAAATGTGGGAAAAGAGACTGTGAGGTCATCAGCTAACTTAAGGGGGTCATAAAATGAATAAAAGGAAAAGACATTGATTTATGATGTATATTTAGTCACAAGCGTAAACTTTTAATGGGTTGCATAAAATCAAAACCAGATTATGCTGCATAAATTAGATTAATTTTTATGTGAAGTTTCGTTGAGAACATACAAATTCATCTTAATATCTAGATCTTCTGTAACATTCTCCATATCTAAATATGACTTATTGGGGCAGTTTCCCAGACAGGGCTTATCTTAGTCCCAGACTAAAATGCATGTTTGAGGGGTCTTAATTTAAATAGTATTTTGCGCTGACACATCTTAACATATATCAGTGTCATTGTTTTGCACACCAGTATTGTGTTTTGTAAGGTTTGTTTGTAAAAACGACTTAAATGTCCTAATATAACTAAGATCTAGTGCCAGATTAAGCTCTTCAGAAAAATAGTATTTAAGATTTAGGTTAAGGCAACTAAAAATGTAGATATTTGTTTAAATGCATGTTTGCTAAACATGCTAGCATGCGTATCCTGTGTAAAGCGGTAATGTGTATTATGACACAGCAGTATCCTGTTTATTGAATGCAAACAGGAAACTCTAAGAGCGAACGAACAAGCCCAGAGCTTACAGTCTCTCTCTCTCTCTCTCTCTCTCTCTCTCTCTCTCTCTCTCTCTCTCTCTCTCTCTCTCTTCTACTACTAGCAGCTATTTAAAGAAAGATCAAGACACATGCTGATATTCTCTTTCGTGATGTCTACACCGAAAGAAGCATGTTAATAAAATATTAACAAAACAAACAATTATCCAAACCATTGGAGAGCAATTATCACCAAAAAAAAAAAGAAAAAATCTCATAATTTACTGACCCACATACTGTACCATCCCATGTGACAAACCATGCATATGAAAACTAACCATGAGACCCTCCATAACCAAAGAGATTTGAAGTTATCAGCATGCCACCCACTTAATGTATGGCTCTGATCTACTTCATTTTATTTCAATTTCGTCATATAAGCTCAACATTTTAAAGGTGCCATAGAATTTAAAATGTATTTATATATATATATACATACAGTACTGTGCAAAATTCTAACTGTGGGTTCATTAAAAACCTGAAAAGTGTTAAATTAGGGTACATTTTGAATGGATAAAAATGTGCGATTAATTTGCGATTAATCGCGAGTTAACTCGTGAAATCATGCGATTAATCTAGATTATTTTTTATCTATTGACAGCCCTAGTATTTATTTATGCATATATGAATAATAAGACATCTCATGAGCCTCAAATATGATTGTTTCCCTAACAAAAATTAACCATGGTTTTAATAAAGTTAAAAACAAAAAAACATGGTTACTGTAGTAAAACCATGGTAACCACAAAATAACCATGGTTTTGACAACCATTGTTTTCAAAAACTATAGTTAAACCATGGCTAGTGTAGTAACACCACGGTTTTGCTGATAGTAATCATACACCAAAAACTTTTACACTTTTACCGCAATAAAACCATGGTTAATTTTCGTAAGGGTTCCTCCTTTTAATGTATATCTCGTGCATGCAAAAGACAGCTGGAAAACAAACCAATCTCAACATAACACAAACTGTGACATTACAGTCGTGATGTACATCCCAACAGTTAAATTACACATTCAATTAATTACAAAGTTGTTACAATGCTAACTCTTTTCCCGCCATTGACGAGTTATCTCGTCAATTAAGAGAAAATGCTTCCCTGCCAATGACGAGAATTTCCGGCTTTCCGCAATACCGCTATTATCCACAACTTTTACAACCCAGAAGTAGCGCCTCACGTGAAAGAGAAAAAACGTTGTGTATGTTTTAAAGATCGCTCTGCATCTGATCTCTATTAAAAGTCCTTTAAAAAAACGCAATTATCTCAGCTTTTTGCTCAAAATTTTGTGTTTTATATTTGAGAGGTGATAAAAGGTAGGATGAAATTGTTTTTGTTTGTTTGAAAGTAGAGGGTCTGTTCTTTCATTTGATATATTGTATTTTTATATATTTAAAGGCGGCATTCAACTTTTGTGAAAATCATGAAAAATGTTTGCCCTGGCTGGCAACTTTTTTTTAAAAACGCTGGCGGGGAAAGAGCTAAAAACAAAGTTGTGACTCCTGCTGAGTTAGCGCTATATGCTAGTTAATGCTATATGCTAACGTTTAGGCTAAAGTTGACGTTACAGTTACGTTTTGCAGGTCCATACTGAGAAAAAAAAAACACAAACTTTCACTCAGAAACGTCCATTAACAATCTCCAAACAATTAATTATTCCACAAAATCTGTATCTTCTCTATCTATCTCTGATACAGGCTCAAACATAAGGTCTGTTTACACACACACAGAGCTACAAAACTGAACTGCTTTGTGAAACAGCCAATCAGAGTAGAGCTCAACATGACCCTTTTAAATAAGGTAATAATAGACCATTTCATTCTAATCCTAGGGTTGTAAATGGACGTGTAAAACTGTCTCTGGATATTTTTGGCACTTAATAAAGGCACAAACCTTCCTTTAACATATTATTTCAATGCATTCTCACATTTTCTCTCATAAACGTATCGTTTCGTGTGAGAAGATATTTATTAAACCACTGGAATCATTAGGTTGTGTGCTTTTGTTGACCCGAAGATAAACTAACATGCATTTTAATTAAAAATGATTATCAATCTTTTTCTATGATCAATCTACAATCATATTATCAGACTACATATTATGCTGGACTTTCTCTTTTAAACAACCGCTAAACAGATGAGACAAACTGATGACATTATGTATATCTTTCTTAGGCAAACAATAAATCACGATGCATCGCTGGTGTGTGTGGAGGGGTGTTTATCGATTGATTCACGGCCGATCTGACACAAACAATAATGTTGAGACAATGAGCTCTCCTTATTGCCCCAGAACATCAAAACCTGACGACATGACTGACGAAAGAGAATTGGCAAGACCTTTGACTGGTGGTCCAAAACAGCTGTTTAGATTTCCAGCAGTATTTATATTGGCCAATATCCTTTGAAACACTGCACAGAATATCTGTAAAATACACTGGGAAGCTCTATTGTTCACTGGATGCAAAATTACAAAAAATACTTAAAATAATACGCTACAATCATTTTTACTAACACAAAATAGACAACTACAGTAAAGGTATTTAAGGGGGGATCTATTAAAATATATATAACAGATATCATATTTCCATTTTGCCACCAGAGCAGCATTGACTTGGCACAAAATATCTCAACTGATAAAAGCACACTATTGCACATAAATTGACTCTTTAAACAACTATTAAAGCTGTAAAAATGTGATCAATGACACATGGCATCATGATTTTATATTAAATCATCAAAGTAATTTAACTTTATTTTCTAAATGATAGCAATTTACCACAAGTCAAGATTTAAAATGAGTTGAAATGACTCGTGCAGACATTTTGTATAAATGGTGTTGTGTCACACTACTAATTTATTAGCATTAATACTTTAAGTTAGTTCAGTGCTTCTCAAATAGTGGGGCGGGACCCCCAGGGGGGGCTCGAAGCAACACCAGGGGGGGCGCGCGAGACCCCGGGGAAAATACTCGTTCAGGAAGTGATTTTTTTGCACCGTCACTTAAAGACATTACACCCCAATCACGCTGATAAGCCCCTTGAGTTTTTTATTATTATTTATTGATTATATTTAATTTAATTTTTCAGTATCAAATGGTCAAAAAAAATTATACTTTAAACAAGGATTGATTTTTTTTATTTCAGGCAAATTTTAATTTTATTTGATGCATTTTAAGTCTTTTCTGTTACAGACTAAAAAACAATGTTAATAAAGTTATTCTTTGTTGTAAGTTGATCGATATTTCTTTTTTGTGTTTTCTTTAATGTTAATAAGGATACAATGTTTTGCAGATGTGTCATTTTATAGACAAATTATACTATTTACAGTCGTGGCGGAGAGTTGGGGGGTTGCGAAATGTTTACTTCTTCCTAGGGGGGGCGTGACAGAAAATAATTGAGAACCACTGAGTTAGTTAATCCCTAATATTGATGAGTGAGGGCTCTTTATTTCGTATTTAAGTGTGAAAGTCATATTTGAAGGTAGGATTTCGAGACCAAAGATATGTTGTTTTTGGAGAAGACAAAAAACATCAGATGACAGTGTCTTGTGAAACTTTTAGTGTGTGACATTGAGAGAGGGAGGGAGTGAGCTGCGATGAGAGAGATCTTTGTAGACTGTTTTAGCCTACTGACTATAAGTGCAAGTCTCTGGAGAAGCAACAGACCCCCCATCCCAAGAGCAGTAATGTCTTTTTTCATACACCCCCAAGAAATGCACAATCTCAGCTGTTCATAAGATAATGACTGTGGTGGTGTGATCACTTCAAACTAGGCTAAAGTAAGCGAATAGCATTCTACTTAATGAGGATATGAAAGGCATCCCAAGAGTTGCATTTTACCTGTTCTTCCTTTAACACCAAACGTGTCTCCGATTAAATGACTCTGTGTCTGTTAAGGAACTGAAGATATTAGATTAGAAACTAGATTGGTGGTGTTTGCTGGGGTGTTGCTATGTAGTTACAAGAGGTTTTGGAGTTTTTCAGTGGGGTTTTTATGTGGTCGCTGGATGGTGCTATGTTGTTTCTGGGGTTTTAAATGATTTATATCATGTTGCTACGTGGCTTCTATTGGTGTTGTTGTGTTGTTACTAGGGTCGTTGAGTGGGGTGTTGCTATGTAGATATTTAAAGGGTTTGATTGTTTATATTATGTTGCTATGCTAGGGTGTTGCAATATTTTGCTGGGGTTTTAAGTGGTTTATATTTTGTTGCTATGTGGTTGCTAGGGTGTTGCTATGTGGCTTCTATAGTTGTTGATAGGGTTATTGAATGGAGTGTGTGCTGGGGTGATGATATGTTGTTACATCAGGTTTTGATTGGTTTATATTATGTTGCTATGTGGTTGCTAGGTTATTGCTATGTTGTCACTGGGATTTTGAGTGGTTTAAATCATGTTGTTATGTGGCTTATATAGGTGTTGCTAGGGTTATTGAGTGGGGTGTGTTCTGGGGTGTTGCTATCTTGTTACAAGAGGTTATTGGTTTGTATTATGTTGCTATGTGGTTGCTAGGGTGTTGCCATGTTGCTATTGGGGTTTTGAGTGGTTTATATCATTATGTTGCTATTATGTTGTATTATGTTGCCATGTGGCTTCTATATATGTTGCTGTGTTGTTACTAGGGTTGTTGAGTGAGCTGTTTGCCAGGGTGTTGCTATAGTTACAAGAGGTTTTGAGTGGATTATATTATGTTGCTATGTGGTTACTAGTGTGTTGCTATGTTATTGCCAGGGAGTGTGTGGTTTTTTTATGTTGCCATGCGGTTGCTAGGGTGTTGCTATGTTTTTGTTTGGTTTTGAGTGTTTGTTTTGTTGCTATGTGGTTGCTAGCGTGTTGCTATGTTATTACCAGGGGTTGTGTGGTTTATATTTTGTTGCTATGTGGTTGTAGTATGTTGCTATGTTGTTACTGGGCTTGTAAATGGTTAATTACATGTTGCTATGTGCTTCTATAGTTGTTGCTAGGGTTATTGAGTGAGCTTTGTACTAGGGTGTTACACGATTATTTGACTGATTTATATTATGTTGCTATGTGGTTGCTAAGGTGTTGCTATGTTGTTAGTGGGGTTGCTATGCAGTTGCTAGGGTATTGCTATGTTGTTATTGGGGTTTTGAGTGGTTTATATTATGTTATTGTGCGGTTGCTAGGATGTTGCTAGGTTATTACTGGGGTTTTAAATGGTTTATATCAGGTTGCTACGTGGCTTCTATAGGTGTTGTGTTGTTATTAAAGTTGTTGAGTGGAGTGTTTGCTGGGGTGTTGCTATGTAGTTACAAAATGTTTTAAATGGTTCATATTATGTTGCTATGTGGTTTCTAGGGAGTTGCTATGTTTTTTGCTGGGGTTTTGAGTGGTTTATATTTTGTTGCTATGTGGTTGAGGTATGTTGCTATGTTGTTACTGGGCTTGTAAATGGCTAATTACATGTTGCTATGTGGCTTCTATATTTGTTTTAGAGTTATTGAATGGAGTGTGTGCTAGGGGGATGCTGTTGTTACAACAGGTTTTGGTTGGTTTATTTTATGTTGCTAAGTGGTTGCTATGTTGTTGCTATGGGGTTTAAATTTGTTTATATTATGTTACTATGTGGTTGTAGGATGTTGCTATGTTGTTACTGGGCTTGTGAATGATTAATTACATGTTGCTATGTGGTTTCTAGAGTTGTTGCTAGGGGTATTGAGTGGGGTTTGTGCTGGGGTGTTAAAAGAGGTTTTGATTGGTTTATAGTATGTTGCTTTGTGGTTGCTAGGGTGTTGCTATGTTGTTACTGGGGTTTTGAGTGGTTTATATCATGTTGCTATGTGGCTTCTATAAGTGTTGTTATGTTGTTACTGAGGTTTTGAGTGGTTTATATTATGTTATTATGTGGTTGCTAGGGTGTTCCTATGTGGTTGCTAGGTTTAACATATGTTGTTACTTGGGATGTTGATTAGTTCATTTCATGTTGCTATGTGATTGCTGAAGTGTTGTTATGTTGTTAGTAGAGATTTTAAGTTGTTTAAATCATGATTCTATGTGGTTGTTAGAGTGTTGCTATGTTGTCACTAGGAGTTTGTGTTGTTTATATTGTGTTGCTATGTGGTTGCTATGGTATTGCTATGTTGTTACTTGGGTTTTGATTGATTTACAGCATCTTGATATGTTGTTGCTAGGGTGTTGCTCTGTTGTTACCAGTTGTTTTGCGTGATTTATATCATCTTGCTATTGGGTTGGTAGGGTGTTGCTATGTTATTGAGGGTTTTTGTAAGGGCTTGGTGATTTACTGGCACAAGTCAAAGTAGCCTGTGGATAAGTATTCCAGTTCCCATGGCTTGGGTATTCTTTTTAAATGGAGGGCAGATGGATTGTCTAATGTGTATATTTCATTTTTACACCCATTGGTTCTCACGTTTCAGCCAATGAGAAATGTTAAAGGTCATGGGGGTTTTGTTAAAATCAGATGTTTGTAGAGAGCTTTAAGCAACCTGGATGTTCTCAATTTCAAAAAGAACAACAATGATGATGCAATAAGGCACTAGCACAAAAGCAGCTGAACACTGTATGGTGCAAGTTCACTTAAAGGCTTTGGCGGAGATTCAAATTGTGAAAGTGTGCTTTGAGCAAATAAAGGCTTACAAATGCACTATTATTTCAGATGAATGGACCTCCAAAGGAATCCATGTGTCATTTGTCAGTCATGTTTTTTACCGGCATTGCCAGACTTCCTGAGAGCTGGGATTTGCCACAATTCCTTAGAATACAAAAGAAAGGCCTCCCCCACTCATCTGTGGGTGGGTGACTGCATCCTTTTTTATCAAAAGCCACATACTGTAGGAAATAAGTAGAATGAAGAAACGCAAAGCGAAAAAACATCAGACACATTTCAGTGAACATAACTGAGTTGATTCCTACTTCACAAGACGTTTTGAGGGAGAGCTATCTGCTGCACTCAGGCATGTAGAAAGACGATGGCAAATTGAGGCTTCTTGCTGCGAGCGTCTCTTAGACCCTTACGTGCATTTTATGTGTAGAAGCTCTGTTTTTACTTGTTTACCAAAAGCTGTTCTCCTAAAGTGGAAAACAACCCTGAACAAATATGATTCTCAGCTGACGCGTGGCCGCACGGCGAGCACATGAAGATGATCCTCATTACCGCATTGGCTCGAGACGGTAAAAACTGCAACCCACTTCTATCTTCCAACAATATCTGGAAAGTCTTTAATTAAACTCGATGACTGTTATGCCATATGTGCTGCTTACGAAACAGCGTTGGAGATTCTGCTTTGAAATCGTAGGAGGCTTATTAAGTCAA
Organism: Misgurnus anguillicaudatus; assembly: GCF_027580225.2. Classification (NCBI taxonomy): domain Eukaryota; kingdom Metazoa; phylum Chordata; class Actinopteri; order Cypriniformes; family Cobitidae; genus Misgurnus; species Misgurnus anguillicaudatus. Next base: position 8,641,653 of record NC_073361.2, read on the forward strand.
GTTCGTAAAAAATAACTTCATGTATTTTAATATATATATATATATATTTTACCTTTACATTAAGCAGTGTTTACCCTGTTGATGTACGGCAGGGTGTCATACCTTGTACATAAATGTACCTACAAGTAGTACATGATTTTCAGTGAACTTTACTAGTTTAATTTACTTATTGATTAAAAAGTCAAATGCACTTTGACTTTTTAACAACTCTAAATAAAAAAAAAATATTGTTGACAGCAACCCTGGCCTAAGCATTGTCATGACGTCTTTAAAGTCGCTGTTCCATTTTGTTCCTCTAGAGGCACACTCATCACCTTTAATGGACAAGTTCGTTAATTTACACTTAAAGTCCTGTTTTCAGATTGTTTATGATGAAATAGAACGCTTTTGTCTGAAATTTGGACATATGATGCTGGCCCGAGAATTTTCGGTTTCTGTTGTATCACCTCCCACCTCTACAATGGCTGTATAGGTGCACTGGAACAATCCTTCCTAAAATGCATTAAACTTTCGTTACAAAGACGTGAAACTTACCGAGTGGTCAGGAGTGTTCACTGATATGCTCACAAAAAAATCGCTACAAAAGATGCTTTCCAACAGGTGTTTTAGCATTCGTTGTAAACTTGTGGACCTATTTTTCCAAACGCCTCACACCCGTACATTCTTCCGTTGAGAGCTTGAATAATAAACACTCCAGCCCAGTTGGTGGTGATAATCCAACTTTGCCAATTGCAAGAATACAAACAACGTTCCTGGCACGGAGTAATACCGTACTTCACTAGATGTGTTGTGAGGTACGGTATTACTAATAATACAAGTCAATGGAGTTGGACAAAAACTACAACAAAACCTTTTGGAAAGCATCTTTTGCAGCGATTTTTGTGTGAGCATATCAGTGAACACACCTGACCAGTCGGTGAGTTTCACATCTTTGTAAACGAAAGTTTAATGCATTTTAGGAAGGATTGTTCCAGTGCACATATACAGTCATTGTAGAGGCGGGGGCTGATACAACAAACACTCGAAAATTCCCGGCCAGCACCACATGTCCAAATTTCAGCCAAAACCGCTCCACCTCATCACAAACAATCCGAAAACAGAGCCTTAAGTGCAAAATACCGAACTTGTCCTTTAATTTAGAGGTGTAGAATTATGTTATGCTCATAAAACAAGAAAACAGTTTAATCTCTTTCAAATGTTGTAATTTGGAAGCTGAACTATCAATTCCCACATATGCAGACTTGGGGGAGTGTTCTGGAAACAAAGTTTAAACGCCTACGTTACAAAATTGCACAATATCAGACAGTTGCTTTCCAAAAAACACACGAGTAGTTTGTAAAATCTTTAAAAGCTTAGGTGACCTCATACAACAAATCCAAGTCAGCCTGCACAATATAATCCACTACAAGAGGGTGGGGAAAGTGCCTAGTGTTTTAGATGATACTGAGATTGCTTCTGCTTTTAATATCATGTCTCTCATGGTCTCTTAATATGCAATCTGGTTTTATCTTTACGAACGTCCCGCACGCTCATTCATCCGCCGCGGACTCGTTACGGGTGATAGGAAGTGAACAGCAACAGTTGGAGCGGGTCCAGGCCCGGCCAAGGAGATTTAATAAATATGATCCTTCGCACTGTAATATTTCATTTTTGCTATCGCGTGTGCCATCATCGCATGTGTGCGTCCCCGTGTTCTCCTGCTACATCGCCAGAAAAGGTGCCCTTTAAAAAAGGACAACAGAAGCAAGTAAACACAAACTTCTTGCAGAAAGTAGGCCATTTTTGTTTGTGCTTGCTTTTTTCGGCACAAAGGAGTCGTTTCAATGAATGTCACTGGAGAAACATGGTTTGCCTACTAATAATTAGAGTCAAAGCAGATGACTTTGTAAACGCTCAAACATTATTACAGAGAGGAACAGACTTCAGGCATATTAAATAACAGTGACACCACCATCAGTCAAACCAGACGAGGGAGATTGGGATCAAACCAGCTTATATGAAAACCATATGCACCAGGCTTATCTACATATTCATACGGGTACTTCATGCCCCGTCATTAATAACAGTATAATGTGTCTCATGATGTTTCCATGGCGACGCAATTTGATGCAGCAGCATCCTCGTGTCCTGAAACAAACTCAAGCGGGAAGGATGCAAGACGATGTGGAATCAGCCAGATCTGCGGCCTCGTGGGATAAATCGAGACCGGGATGAACATAGATTTCCATTAAGGAGCGAGACGCTGCTACGCAGGTGATTTGTTCTGAAATATCTGCCAGTGAATCTCTCCCACACTTCCATCTTTTCGGGCTCCTTCACAGAAGTCATTTGCGAGACAACGTTTTCTTTTTTCGCTCCCCAGGCGACTGTAAAAATTAAAATGCAGTTGAGCGAAGTGGCAACTGGCAATCACCCCATCTTTCCTCTGTACCTCTTGCTATCTGATACGATATTATGTGTCTTTTTTATCAAGGATGGAAAAAACAGATAAAGGGAAAACGTATCACGGTTGTGCATCCGAGGGACCGTAGAAGCATCATTCATGAACTGGTGCTAATGATCTCTCATCAAAGCTCGGGTTAGATCCACACTTATGCATGGCGGGCGCCTGCAGCAAGAATCACCTATGAGCCGATAATGAAGCTCTATCTCTCTCTCTTTCTCTCGCGCTCTCTCCAGAGAACTTGATTTAGCCTGACAATCTCACATCATGGAAATTCCTGAAAATAGCTCAGATAGTCGTTGCAGGGTGCCTGTATGTAAGGAAATGATGGCAGTTCAGGTATTTCTGATCCCAAGTACCATGAATTACAAATCAGGTAGCAGACACGCAATCTGACATTGCAGTGAGCAAAGCAGTACGGTTGTTGCAGTAGTATAGATACAGGTCTGATGTGTTCTTCTTGTAGTGATGGCACACATTAGCTCTGTATGGATACCGACATATAACATATTCCTTTTCCGAACAGTGTCTCATTTCACGGAGTCCCTAGTGATGATAATAATCTTGTTAAAAATATTGTGTTGATTACAAAATAGTACAGTAATGTGTTCCCTCAAGTTTGTTGTTTCTAATGGCGATATTTCTTTTGCCTTCTCTACCATTGTTGGATGTTGCGTAAAATTAAAAACTGTTCAGCTGCTTCACCAGAGATTGCCTCGTGAGACTAGAAATCGCCAACTCTTCACCCATATTTAGAGAGATAACATTTGACATTTCTACTGCTCAACTGCCAAGCGCTCTTGCATTTTGGTGTTGTGCTTTCTTAGATGCTGAGATCTCAAGTAGCTTTTCAAAAACATGCGCTGAGATCGAAAGTTTATTGCGGAGAATCAAAAGCCCAATTCTAGCTCTGAGATGTCAAATTACAATGGCTGAAGATGTTGATAGATAAAAAGTCTTTGATTTTCTTCATGTCAGTAAACATTTGCTTACCTGTGACATTTTTTGTGACCATAAGTAGCATGGGTATATTTGTAGCAATATTCAACAATACATTGTATGGGTCAAAATGATCATTTTTTATGCCAAAAATCTTTAATATATTAAGTAAAGATCATGTTCCATGAAAGTATTTTATAAATTTCTTACCGTAAATATAAAAAAAATATTATTAGTAAATATCACGTATCATACGTGTTACAATGCTATTCTTTTGAACAACTTTAAACGTGATATTATTTTGTTTTTTTTGCACCCTCAGATTCCAGATTTTCAAAAATATGAAACCATACAAGCTGATGATGATGTATAAATCTCAATTTTAACTAGGGATGCACCGAATCCAGGATTCGGATTTGGCCGAATACTGGGCTTTTTGACCAAATCTTAGATTTTTTTCCACCGAACCCCAGGCTTGTGCTACGCTGGTCGATGTCACACAGCCATTGATTATACACATCGGGTGCTGACGTGGAGATAAGAGCCGTTTCTCAATGTCAAGGAAGGATCCTCGGAAGCCAGAATTTCGAGGATGCTACGTTATCAACGTCCGTCGAAGGACTATTTCAATGTCAAGGATCCTCGAAATTTCAGCCAAGGACTGATTCCTTTGTTCGAGAAATATCCCATATACAGGATAGGATGCATATTTGTATCCTTCACGCTCTTCACGCGCTAAAATCACCCACAATCCTATGCGCGGAGCACCGAAAGCACACTTTTCAATCACACAATGACGTAATGACGTGCACTTGCTAGCCTGTTCCATTTAACGTGTTCTCCGAATGTTTAAAAGGAGCCTCGCCTAGCCTCTGAAGGAAGTGACTTGTAAGGACTAGTCCTGCCAAGGAAGTATCCTTGACATTGAGAAACGGATAGAGTTTTCTTTCGGTGAGCGTTAGGGGCGGTTCACATTTCGTGGACGCACCTAAAAAAAACGAGTGCGTCGCACCGCTTTCATTATGCATAGGCCTATGGTAATTGTCAAAATAGTTTTTCCCACTTGTCATCCTGGCATAATGTTGCCTATCCTTTTCTTACAGTTAAAATCAAATAAAATGAAAAATACACTGCTGTGGACGTTGTTAACTTCAATAATGTTTTTTACAACATGATCTCACAAAGTTCCGTGGGATAGTCACGTAATTTTGTGCTCATTTTTCCGTGGCGTTCTCACGGATCTCCGCGTTTTTCCGTGGCCCTGCTGCGGACTGTCTTTTTCCGTGGCGTTCTCACTACTTGGTTGCTCACCTGCTTTTTCCTCTTTTCAAACCATTTTCGCTTTGGTTTAGGGTTAGATTTGGTGTTTGCGTTAGGATGTCACATAGTACATAACTATTGGTTTATACTATTTTTTCTGATGTATTCTTTTATATTTTCTAAACTTTAAACAATTGTTGCCTGGCGTTGGGGTTAGAGTTGGGTTTGGGTAGGGATGTCATTTCATGTAAATCTAACCCTAAACCGAAGCAAAAATAGTAAGAAAATAGGACAAAACAGTTGAGTAACCAATCCGTGAGAATGCCACGGAAAAAGACAGTCCATAGCAGGGCCACGGAAAAATGCGGAGATCCGTGAGAATGCCACGGAAAAATGAGCACAAAATTCCGTGACTATGCCACGGAAATTCGTGAGATCAGGTTGGTTTTTTACCGTGTTAATGGAATAAGGATGCGAGTAGGATTCGGTTTCGGACGAATCTTAAACAGTGGATTCGGTAAATCCAGAAATCTGGATTCGGTGCATCCCTAATTTTAACTGAATGGTTTTCTGGTCCAGGCCATTACAGTTTCAAAAGTCAATGTTATTGAACTCAAAAATGACTCATTAAATGTATGCAAATTCAGACTCTTAGAGTAGTTAACAATTGCCTGATTTTTATTTTTCCTAATGAATATTAAGAAAAAAGACATTTAAAATTAAGTTAAATGAAACAATAATTTCCTCTGAGATTATCTAGCTGTAGTTAAAAAAAATCTGAAGGGCATTAAAGTTTTTGGAAATGCAACATTGGCTAAATAAATGTCCGTCAGTCACAACACGATGTGTATTGCAGTGTCGGGAGTAACGCATTACAAGTAACTTGCATTACGTAATAATATTACTTTTCTGAAGTAACAAGTAAAGTCATGCATTGCTTTATAAATGTACACATTGATATTTGAGTTACTTTTTTTAAAAGTAATGCGAGTTACTTTTCAGTTTAATTCATTTGATTAAAAAAAAATAATGTACTGAATTAAACTGAACGTATACCACGGGCTATGTTGACTTCTTTATTCTGATTGGCTTAGAAATGTTCCATGGGTGTTGATTCTTTTTCTGTAAACCACACACCTAACCTGTCATATGTCTTAAAATAGGCACCAGAGCGATGTTATTCGTGGAATAATTGACTCTGTTCCTTTGAATTATAAGAAAATAATGCACACCTGCGATGTTGGGTCTGCATTATTTTCTAATAATTCAATGGCTCGTAATCAATTATTCATAAGATATCAACGTATAATTACAACCTCTGAGCGTCGCGGCTGAGCAGGAACAGTTTAAGTCAAAAGCGGAGATGGCAGGACAGAGCTTAAAATTTTTGCGATGGAAATATGCAATTTCTGAATGCAGAACTTCTCTGTCATAAAAACACCTGCAAAGCCTGAAAGAGATCAAGTAAGAAAAAGTGACTTACTTTTTGGGAAGTTCCTTATTATTGTAATGCATTACTTTTTAAAGTAACTTTCCCCAACACTGATGTATTGTATAAAGTCTTGTATGTCTAATTTGTGTCCAAATTTACAGACCAGTAACTGTTTTCAACACAAACTGTTAACTTAATTTATATCAAGCAAATTTCATTTTGTTTTGTGCATGTGGCACACTTAAACTGAGCATTCATCCCTGTGGTTATGGTTACCTCACTGACACATGGCGTGAGAGGGGCTAGACATACATGTGTGTATAGTGTTAATAATTGCATGGCTGTACAGGTATGTTTGCAGTGAACCATGACAAAAACGATGCCCTGGAATGTCCGAAACATATATCCGTCATTGTGTCTTTTCTCCATGTCCATGAATGCAAAGAAAGCATGTACTAAAGTAAACAGAGATAGCATATGGTGATGAGAGAAGGTAAAGCACAGTTACATAACTCACTTCTCATTTCACTGCAGGATTGTGGGATTTTTCGTACACTCCAGAGAGGTGCAAAAGTGAAGGATGGATCTTACAGCTGTCAAACATGCTGCATACCGTGGCACGCTTCCAATTTACACTTCAGTGTTGTATAGCCCAACCTTTCAAAGATCGCATTCCATAATACTGCACATTGCATGTTTCGCCTCTACAAAACAGTACATTGACTGAACATTGACTGAAAACGGTGATGATAGATGAGGGTTTCCAAGCATTTGTTTGTCAGTTGAAGTTATGTAGATCTCTGGGGTAGATCTCTGGTTTCCTAACCCTCTTTTTCAGATTTTTGCATAGGGATTGATTTGTTTGCCATTGTTATTATGGCAGCCAACGCAATTATTTCTCATTTGATTTATGTAAGTTAATTAGCTGGTAGCTGGGTTATAATCATTTTCCATCCCATTCATTATGGTGGATATTTTTCATGCAGTTTTGTGTAAAATGCCAAAATGATATAGGTAACTACATGAATTTCAATGTATTAAATGACAGAAACACAATGTAATGGGCAGCATTAATAATTTACGCAGAAATTACAAATCATCAGATAACAAAAAATGACTGTGACAGAACAATCAGGGTTGCCCACAGTAAGTTTACAGTTTAGCTACTGGATTGGATCTGGCAACCTTTGGTACGATGACATTGATGATACCTCTTTTTCAAAACACATACACAGAAACTGGCATACCATGGTGCACTTTTGAGCAATACAGTACTACTTTGTAAGGGTAATTGTACTTCAGGCCGTAACAATGTACTCCGAACTCTAGCTGACGAGCTAAAGATGTTCTCCCCATTTGACATAAAACGTGTCAAATTCTTTGCTTTGTTGGTGCCGAGTTAGCAGAGCACAGCAACTATTTTTACTTTTGCACTTCTTCATACCCTCTGGCCCACAAGCGAGTCCCTCGTCAACCCGAACAGCATTGACATGCATCCATTTGGCAGCATCTGAGCGTATGGGTATGTGCGCATGCACGCTCCCCTGCTCCCACGGCACCGCCTTGCACGCAAACACACTTCACAAGTCTTTCCGAAGTGATCCTTCTGTTTTTTGACCGGCCCACGGAGGAGAGAAAGCCAGAGGAGGGAAAGTGGGCGAGAAGGGGGGTCTCGCAAGCAAACACTAAAGGTTACCGCACTCATTCCACATTAAATATCAAGGACAGCGGTAATTGACGCACCCTGTTGTCAGGTTCCTGTGGCACGGTGGGCCATCTCATCTATCTGACCTTGTGAATGAGGGAAAATGGCTCTCCAGTGATGGGAAACCATTTGGAACAAATGTCGCGGTGCTGTACTGTAGTTAATTACTTCACGTCCACCATGCAGCTAGTAATTGCGTGTCAGAAATGACCCTTGTTGTTAAAAGTATGGATTTGGCTGGTGCATCTGATGGGTCTCTTTCATATTGAAACCTAAAAACAGGGTGCACTTGATTGAAGCACAAGAGTCAGCTAATAGGACTAACTCTTCTGTGCCTTTTTAAAGCTTGGATTATTCTATAGAAAGGAGCCGTCCTCAGTTTATGTTAAAGACTAAAAGGGGAAAGATAAACTGTGAATGGTGGTACATTAGGAGAGAAAGAACAAGAGGTAGCCAGAAAAAGAACAAGTGATGGGTGTAATTAGCACCATTCCTTTGTGCGCCCCTTCAGCGGAAAGGAACTTCCCGCAGCACCACAAGTGTACGGATAGTTGCTAACCCATTGTGGGAGTTAGTCAGTGTTCAAAAATAGCGAACTTAGTATGTCAGTGAAGGAATGCGTCGGGTCTCCCGTTTGGTAGGGCAAGGGACATGGTTAAATACCAGGATTAGAGGGAATTGACAGGAATGCTAACTGAGCTGACCAGCTGCAGTGACCAGGGAGGATTGTCACTGTCTTATCACGGAGTCTGTCAGTGGCTGATTGTGCGAGAGAAGGCGTAGATCACTGGCACAAAAACCTTAATGCTCTCCCAGCCCCACTGACCCAGATTTTCACACCCCAGCTCAGAAAGTCCCAGAGATCTGCTTCATTCAGCTTGGCCTGCTAATTAAGTCACACAAGGGGAGCCAATCCGAAGGTGCTTTCTGGTGATGCCCAATTTACTGTTCACCCTGACACTTAAATATTGAATTCTTTTTCCTTTCATTCTTGCAGTCCATCTGAGGTAACTATGTCAATCTGTAAAAATTGTTCTTTTAAGACTGGAGCAGTTGATCTAGTTTCCAAGACCAACTTCCTGTTTGCCTTCACACATCTGACTGAATCTGTCCCAAAAGTTGCTCAAGTCAACAATTTACTTACACAAGGTCCAACTTTATCAGAAATTAGCCAATATCTAAAGGTTACACACTTTTTAATGAAACACTTTTTTTGTATTAGTTTATAGTCAATCCATATTATATTTAGGTTCTGACCTGGGTCATGGGTGCAACAAGCTGGAATGGGACACATGCCTTTCAAATTAGACACCCTGATTAAAACTGCAAACTGATTTGTTAATGCTGTTTTAGAGCACTATTTATGCCACACTGAGTTGTCAAGGACCAGATAGACATAAAATAGCAACAGATCATTTTTGATAATTTACAGAAATGACTCAGACTTCCCATCACTAATCTGAAGTTTACAGAAGTATACACAGCCAAACAACCAATGACATCACCTGCAATGTGAGTCTTAGCCTATTTGTCAAACATCTCATCCGTAATGCTTATCAGCTTCATCAGACAAGTATTGCAGATTAAGTGTTGTACAAGCTCTAACTGGAATTCTCCCCAGATTTAGTTACCTACCTGGAGGAAACCATGTCATATCTTCACGCCTAAAACCATTCAGATGTTGTCAATAACCCCAAAGTCATTTCAAGTGACTGTAGAGGTTAGCAACAAGTGGGGGAGTCTTATTAGAACTCACCTGGGTATCTTATCTGTCAGTAATGATTTGTGTTGATGTCCTCCTTGTTGTTGTTTCGGTGCAGAAAAACCGGGCCTGTTGGGGAAACGGAGTTTAATGTTCGCTCTGCGTTTTTTCTCTCTCTGAGGACAGATGCGGCGTCTTTATCCATTAGCGCTCGGATGAGTGAGGTGTGCGGCGCTGTGTTGACACACTCGGCTTCCTTCCGGCCCGTTTGATAGGATGCCGTGTCTGGTGGCTCTCTGGGGCATAGGCGATAGTCTCCAGCAGTCTCCTGTCTGCCACTCATCATGGCTGGAGCTCTGTCACAGTTAGCTGTCAGCGCAATGACCGATGAGGACCGGTAAAGTGTCTGCAGAATGAAAATAGGTTCAATGTTGGTCAACGTGCGTCAAGATATATTTATCGCAAACTTACATGTGACCCCTGAGCATCTAGGTCGCATCAAAAAGAGAGAAATCTGATTATTTTCTGCCCTTTGGATGCTAGCCTGTTGTTTATGCGGTTTATTTGACCTGAGGTTAAAAAGTAAAATAGTTAATGGACAATGATTATATTTGAGTATAAAGAAGCACTGTCTTTGTTGTCAGCTGGTTTTGACTTGCAAACAACAATATAGTGTATTAAGCACGTCTATGTGCTGTAAATATAAAAATGAGGTAGCACTTTGTTTTAACGGTGACTTTGTTACACATGTTACATGTAATTACTATAGTAATATTGCTTAATTATGTGTTGGTAAATTATGCATAATTATGTGCAACTAACCATAACCAAACCCTAACCCTACAGTAAGTACATGTTGTTAATCATTATTACTCAGCACTTAAACTGAGAATGGCACTGTATCAAGGACATGGTAAAATAAAGCATAGCCAAAAAATATTAAATATATATAACAGTATGAAAATGAATGTGAATTAAAAAATATGAATGAATGACTGAATTAAAGGTCATGAGTTTCTTTGCACTTTTTAACCATTACTGCATCCACAATTTGCAAATGCTGTTCACGTAGGGTAAATCAATTAGCATACTGTAGAGTAGGATCCTAACATTGAAGATCTCATTCAAAATGTGGATCTGAAAATTTTTTAGGACTTTCAAAAAATATGCACACAAGATGCTCTTTGGCCCTGTTTACACCTGCACTCTAAAAACAAACGGTGCTAAATAGCACTTAAAGTGGTTCACTGGCTCGCCTCGTAATCATAGGGGAACAATTTTAAGTGCCATACTGTATAGCACCTATGTAGTACCTCTGTGTAAAATTGGCTATTTAGCACCAATTTTATTTAGAGTGTGGTATTAAGATGCATTTTGGTCAATTGGATCACAAGTAGATGAGAAAGACAAAATCCTGTTCATAATTGGTGTTTTAATCCATCTCTTTGGTCCACTTTCGACTGCTTCTGTCCTGATTCTTTCAAGGGGATGGTTTACGGGTGAGTCCCTCTACTTTCAATTTTATGCCAGAGTCTGCTGTTTGTGTTGCTAGTAAACAGGCTGCACAAGGTTTTGTCCATGTATATGTAAGGGCATTCTCAGATATTTCACAATAATGGACAAAATAACCTCACAGATCTTTCACATGCTCAAAAATGTAGAAGAAATTCAAGAGGCGGATAGCAGCTGCTTTAGTTTTATTAATAATTGCTTAAAATCCGTTTTGAACACTAGGGTGTGGTTTCCCGGACTAGGGTTAGCTTAAGCCAGGACTAGGCCTTGGTTTAATTAGGAAATATAACTAGTTTTAACTAAAAACATTACTTGTGTGCATTTTTAGGCAACACAAAAGGCACTGATGTATTTTAAGTTTGGACAGCTTTTGCATTTATTTTAGTATTGGGCTAGTCTAATTCCTGTCTGGGAAACCGCACCTATGGGATTACGCCACGGTTGCCAGGTCCAAGAAAAATTTCCACCCCAATGACAACTTAAAACCCGCCCAAAAGGAATGAAAAATAGCCCAATTTTTACATTTGTCCAATCACAGTTGCAAACTGCGGGATTACAACAAAAGGCTGTAAAATAAACTCTTACTATTGCTTTTAATGTACTTTCCAGATAAAAAAAATTTTACGCTGGATTTCCACAGACTGTGGAACAGCTGCGGAACGGCAGCAGAGTCAATCGGTTTCCATTCAAGTCAATGTGTGTATGTCCACTGACTGCGTTCCGAATCCGTCATAGCTCCGGCCATCCGCAGCCCTCCAGAACAAATACGCAGAGCTTCTATTTTTGCCGGATGCCAGACAGCTCCACAGGGCGGAGACATGACTATATCGCGCGATCATACCTGAATTCGCAAGATCTCGTGTTGTGATCTGGGCTGGTCCAGCAAAACGTCATAATTTAACTCTTTCACCGCCAGCGTTTTTTAAAAAAGTTGCCAGCCAGTGCCAGCGTTTTTCATGATTTTCACAAAAGTTTAATGCCTTCCAGAAAATGTTCTTCTTCAAATATATAAACATACAATATACCAAATGAAAGAACAGACCCTCTGCTTTAAAAAAAAAACAAAAAAACTTTTCATCCTACCTTCAGCAGTTCTTTTGCAATCAGCTTTTGAATATGGGTAGGTTTCTGCAAAAACACCACATTTTGAGCAAAAAGCAGAGATAATTCCATTTTTGTGACGGACTTTTCATAGAGATCCCATTCAGAGCGATCTTTAAAACAGACACAGACATGCAGCAGCTTGCCATAGGGCAATACTTCCGGTTTTAAAAAGTTGCGGAAGGCCACCTAGTGGATAATAGCGGTATTGCGGAAAGACGGAAATACTCGTCATTGGCGGGGAAGCGTTTTCTCTTGATTGACAAGATATCTCGTCAATGGCGGCGAAAGAGTTAACGTCATAATGGGCGGAGACAGAATTAGATATCGCGTGATCATCACATGAATTTGCAAGACCTCATGGGTCCTCGTCACTTCCGCACGCAGCCGCTCTGCAACAAATACGGAACTGGTGGGTATTGGCGAACGGCGTAATGCAGAGCCGTAATGCAGCTGAGCCGATCTGCAGCCGCTCCGCAGTTGGTGGAAATCCAGCGTCAATGCACTTAAAGTGCTCTATTTTCACTATTGTGTTCTAAATATACAAAAAATTCTACACTAGTACTTCTTAAGATTATCTTAAGAACATCTGAGTGTACCCAACCGTGCCATTTTGAGACAGTGTATGAACTATGCCTTGTTAACATTACTATCTCTGTATTTAACGTTTTTTATTTAAGATGGGTTCACATGGTCTGTAAATTTCTTCTCAGTATAGACGTAACTCCTTATGTAAGGTAATTTCTTGTTTCTTACTTGATATTAAAAGCAAAACGCGCCCTTCCACTCACTTTCCCACTGACTTCCTGACACTGCAGCGGTCCTGGGGTTGTCAGGTATTGCTTATGGGATTAATGCACATTAGGAAAATAAATAACGTTCATTTTATAAGTCTACAGGTAAACATGTTCGCGGCCACGGCACATTATAAAACTAGCCCAAAAAAACGCAACACGCAGCTCTGAAATTTTTCCCGCAACTGTATTTTTAAAATAGCCCAATTGTGCGGGAAACCCACAAACCTGGCAACACTGGTTTACGCTAAAAGTCAGGACCCTTTCTGCACTCTACTTTACACATAAGATCAATAGGCGGAGAGTAGGTTGTCTTTTGTGGTTTCTTAAAAACATTCGACTACATGAACGTCTATATCACAAAAAGTCAAATGTGCTTTCGACTACCTCTGAATGTGGTTGAAAAGCTCAAAATGATTTAGACGTCATCCACTTTTGATCCGATCTACGAAAACGTATCTTTATACCAGATGTAAACAGGGCCTTTGAAGTCCAGTTATTTTTTTCACCCAAATGGGAATAATTCAATTTGTTATCTGCAATTACTTTCAACTTTTGAATTAAATGAATGAATGCAAGAAAGGAGCCTTTTTGCAGTGACTTTCAGACATTCTGACCTTATTCTATAAAGAAACGAGAAAGAGATGCATCACCAACTTAATGTCCGCTTTATTTACAATCATCCAAAAGCTAACAGTCTGTTTTATATCTGTGTTCCTGAGGGCTTGTGTCTGGGTGATGGCACGCATCATGCCTCATTTCCTGGAAAATGCAGGACACAGGGCTTGCAGCACTGCAGGCCAGTCATGAGATATGGGTTAGTCAAACTCAGGTGTGTGCACATGGAGGAAAAGAGAGAGAGGCTAATGCTACTCAAATTTCAATGGGAGCTGCAGATTTCAACTGGTCTTGACGAACCTTTGACCCGATCAGTGTGATTTATGATAGTTATGGTGACTGTGCCAAACTTTTTAAGGTTTAAAATTTTACAATTACGATTATGGGATGGGTATGAAAGGCTTCATTTGCTATGTTTCTCAAGGCGTTCTAGCATGGTGAACTATGAAATACGGTTTATAATTACAGTTTTACACGCTCTAGCAGCAATCCGCTGCTTTATACTAAACCTATATACAATTTTACTAGCTGTTTCGTCCGCCAGCACTCTATAAACTGCGCTGTTAAACATGTTTCTATTAAATGGTCACAGAGTCATTCTCTGGTGAGTCAACAGTCACACCTGAATCCCCAGCCAATGGGAACATGGACAGGTGTTTGCAAAATAACTCTGATCCGTCTCTGAGTGTTCTCACCCAACCCGGGCAAAACAATCGCTGAGAACACCTTAGTCATGGGAAAATGACATAACCAATGATTTGGGAACAGTATACAGGGAAATGAGGATGACACATTGCTCAAACACATGACATCATCATACTCCAAAGTGCACGGGGGGATGAGGTCGTGCATGTGTGGTTGAACCTACAAACAAATGCGAGTCAACACACTATTGAAGATAAATTTGTATTATGACCGGCCGTCTGACCTCATGCGAGCTTTGTATGGTTGTGTTAAAGCAAACGTGATATATTGTGCCCACACCAACGCACTCTTCAAGCAAATAATCATCATGTGCCAAATCAAACAGCTCCAATCGTGGCCAAAATAAAAGGAAATCCAAATATCATTCTTACGGTTTAAAGGGAAAGCACTTTTTGATTTGTCATGCAGCCCTAATACGGATGCGCCAGTCATTCTGAAACCAAAAAAAAAAAAAAATACTTTCCTAGATTAGAAAGTCCCATGTGAGTTCATGCGTAGAGTTAGTTACTCATTCAGTCTCTCTATGTGTATTCACTGTTGCTATTGTCACCATGACAAAAGGACTTCGAAATCCCTTTTGAACGTCTTATCATGATTGGTTAAATTACTGGCCGTGTTAATACAAATCCAACTCCTACCAAAATCTCATTTTCATTCTGTTTCCTGTCATTATTCCTAATTCTGCCTCAGTCCGTGGATTCGGAAGCCTCGTTGCTATAGCGACCGAATTATTAATGTGCCTGTTTCACCCTTCCAAAACTGAGTGAATGCAGTACATCGAACAGATAAGACGAATGTGTTATTGCCACAGATTCACAGAATCTGATAATGTGCTAATAAAATGCGTCCCACAAATGAGGGGGAAAAAAGTGATTGTAGATTACGAGTCTATTTAGTCTTCGGCGTTACACATTTCATCACGGGCTGTTGAATTTTCCTAAACTACACTATAATGAGCATGTGTGCAATAATATGATACATTATTCGCTAAACAGTCATTCCAGAAAATGAATGCAAATTTGATATGTGTAATTTTTCTGCAATTTAACTGAATTCAAAAAATATTAACAAGTTAGAAATGCTCCCCATTTGCTATTGGTTGGACAAACATGCAGTCTTTCAAATATTTTTATTTCTTATATCTGCTTGAATAGGATATGACTGCTATTTTCAACATTACGTATTTCAAGAAAATTCATTTTTGCATCATAAATCGTGCATTTTTATCTTAAAATCTGATTTCTTTCAAGTCCACATTTTTCACTCATAGGCAGGAGTTTTATTTGTCCATCCTGCACATTGCATGCTTCAAACCTACAGCAGTCATATTTATTTTAGAAGTTCATAATTTTTTTAACTGGAAAACAAGACAATCTGATTAGGAAAGTCTAATCCTCAACACAAATCTTATTATCTCAACTCATTGTTTTGAATTTAGCAATAAGCCTGCGTGGGGTCTGCTTGCACTAAAACTCAGGCTTAACACAGATTTAAGTGATATACACTAGATGTGGAGCTGAGATAAGAGATAAGATGAGGAGACGTATTGTGTTGTAGGACGAGGACCTCCTGGGCACTGACCTGACTGCCAGAGATCAGTGGCCCTGATGTACCGGACGGGTGGGTGGGGGGTATTGATACTGGATCGGTATCAGATTTAGTTGAGGACAAAAGAGATTTTTTCTCCTTTCCCCTCATTTGTAAGACAGTAGGTGACCCACGGTTAGTGCACAGAATGTGTTATAAGTACGCTCTTAAAAGTTATGTCATGTAGTGACATAGCCGGAAAGCTATTTATAAACTTTTAAATACCCTCATTGTCCCCGTGTTGTTTTTATCATGTTTCTGTGTGGTTAAAAGTGGTTTTCTTGGTGGTTGTAAGGTGGTTGCTCTTTTAGTCAAACCAAGAATGTTCCTAAATATGTACTTTGTCAGGCTGTATTGTTCTATAAAGAACCTTCAGCATTTCTTTCCGTCTTCTCCTTTCTGTTGCGCAAATGCTTGCTTGTAGTGCACTGTAAAAATATGCAGCATTTTTGTCAAATCAACATATATTTTGATTTCACAAGACTTTTTTGAGATGTCAAATAAATCTTTGGTGTCCTCAGAGTTCATATGGGAAGTTTTAGCTCAAAATACCATATACACTGAAAAATATGATTCATTCAATTTATCCAATTTTTTTAAGGGATGTGGTCGCAATCAATTTATTTAAGACATATTTAAACAAAAAAGATTAGAAAAATAAAATAAAATAAAAAAAATTTTAATGTACCTTAAATTGATTGCAACCACTTACCTTAAAAAATTTATTAAATTGAATGAATCATTTTTTTCATTGGAGATAATTTATTATATCATGTTAAAATTGCCACTTTGTAGGTGTGAGCAAAAAGTGTTCCGTTTTGGGTGTCCTTTTAAATGCAAATGAGCTGATCTCTGCACTAAATGGCAGTGTTGTGGTTGGATAGTGCAGATTAAGGGGCGGTATTATCCCCTTATGACATCACAGGGGAGCCAAATTTCAATTACCATTTTTTTTACATGCTTGCAGAGAATGGTTTACCAAAACTAAGTTACTGGGTTGGCCTTTTTCACATTTTCTAGGTTGACAGAAGCACTGGGTACCCAATTATAGCACTTAAACGGGGAAAAAGTCAGATTTTCATGATATGTCCCCTTTAACATAATTCTTTTTGTCAACTTATCACAAACCAACATTTTAAAAAAGTAGGCTAAATTGACTTACAAAACCAATTTGTTGCATTTTTTACAGTGTAGAAAAAGGTTTTACAGACTATAAAAAGTTAGAAAGAAATGTTTATTACAAAACTTTTAACTAAATGGTTCTTTGGAAAACCAAAAATGATTATTCCAATCTTCATTGGAAACCTTAATTTAAGTCCACCTGCAAGTATTACTTTTATTCTAGTCACTGGATATGCACTGAAAAAATGATTCATTCAATTTACTCATTTTTTTTAAGGTAAGTGGTTGCAATCAATTTATTTAAGCTACATTTAAACAAAAGTTTTGTGTTTTGTTTTTCTAATTTTTTTGTTGTTTGTTTGTTTAAATGTAGCTTAAATAAATTGATTGAGACCACTTACCTTAAAAAAATCAAGTAAATTAAATGAATAGTTTTTTTCCAGTGTGAGTCATGTTCCGTCTTTAATGTAAGCTTATCAGACTTTTCCTCCAACTCCCAGCTATCAAAAATCAGAAGTTCAATAACTTGTAAAGGGCGAAAAATAGTATTTTTTCTGTACAGTCAGCGTACAGTGCGTGTGATAAATTTTTCATCATCAGGAGTGCATGCGTACTGTACATGCACTGCCAGATTTTTTAAACCCTGCATACATTGGTACGCGTAGGTCGTGCATGCGCCTACAGGAGAACGTAGTAGCCCATGAGATGCATTACATTTTATCAAAATGCGCATGCATTGAACATCTGCATACACGTATGAGTCAGATAAACTATACTTTGCAAGGCTGTGCAGTTGACTGTGCACGTAAGTTTGCGTACATATACAAAAAACAAACTATACTATGGGCTTAAAAGTAAAATCATTTTAAACATGTGTGTCTATAACAGGATGAGTTGCACATGGGTTTGTTTTATTAATGCCTACTAATACATTTAATTCACATGCATTGTATATCATTGTGTCAGTGTGGTAGAAAAGAAAAGAAGAAAAACAAATAACTGGGTGTGGGAAAACCACTGCACATTTCACCTCCCACGTTCACACAGAGCTCAGGACTGAATCACAGGCCTACCGGTGTCTGCATGGTCAAGGTAACCTGATAGACGGTTTACTTCCCCAAACTCTCAAAGCATCGTGTATTCATTCACCCAATCCTCTAATCAAAGGGTTGGGCTTCTGTTTACACTCTGTACCAGATAAATGCCCAGCCCCCTTAAAAAAAAAGATTTTCCCACAGAGTTCCAACGAAAAAATAAATGCTTAACATTCCTTGTCGGGGAATAATGGCCACAGCCTTTAGCATATCGAATCACAGGGGAAAACAATTCTCGACCACAAAATGCTTTACACTGTGAAACAATGACTGTTGGCCTTAGATTTTCCAGCACATTTAAGATCTTAATCCAGAGTTTCAAATACACCCCCATCAATATCCCGCTTGGTTGCATTCAATGCGACTTTTAGTTACCCTATTTTTAGATGCTAGTTATTTTCGTACTTCATGGTGGAGTAGCAAATATTTTATGGGAAGTATCTAGTATCACAAATGACGGACAGGAAAAGTAAAAAAGCATTGGATTGTATTGGATTCTGAATTTCTGTTAAATATGAGCCTTTGATATACCAAAACTTAAACATCTCTAACTCTAGTGCAAAACTTGCAGGAGTCTTTAGGAAGTGTCCTGTGATTTAAAAACGACACTTAATATCTCTGGGATATGCTTTGTTTTATATTGATATTAAAATAATATCAAAATGAGTCCTGAAAGAGTTTTATAAAAACTTTTTTAATGCCCTCCGCAAGGTCAGATGTCAAATGCATATTGGCTGACTCTTCTGATCTTTAGGCAACGTGCCCATCAATACACAGAGAGCTGGCAGGAGACACGGGCCAATCGTTTAATGACACCCTTTACTGAATCTCAATGAATGTCCACCAGAGTGAGCAAACAGAGAGAGACCATGTGTAAAGACTAATGAAGCCAATGATCACTTTTGCATCGCCAGGTACCGCATACAGTAAGACAATTCTGATTTATGACACGGTGCATTAGAAAGAATATTGATTCCTTCTTTTGTCTTTCTCTTGCGCTTTCTTTTACCGGCAAAGATTGGTGTCGCTTCATTGATTTCCAATCAATCAATTTATATTCATCTTAATAATGCCTGAGCAATCGCTCAAAGTCCTCACGAAAAGCGATGGATCTCAATTGCGTGCCCCGGGTAAAACGAACTGTTTAGGGATGATTTGCTGAATTATTATTGCCGTTTTTACAAGTTTGCTGGCAAGTTATTGGACGCTATAAAATCGGTTATTGTTTTTTGCGTTAAATAAACCAGCAACTCGTCAAATAAACAACACATACTAAATAAACTCTGCTTTAATATAACATCATTAGGTACACAAAAGCAGACACATTGTCTTTCGTTACAATAAAAGCATTGATGGTATCGCTGTCACTTCTGGGACTCGGAGGGCAAAATGAACAGGTCTGGCACACGTCCAGTTTTAATAAAACACAGCTATTGGTGTGCATTTCCTCGCTTCAGCAAATCCAATTGGAAATGCTTGGCCTGTTCCATGTCTGTGCTGTATTAAGGCTAATTAGTGTCTTAGTCTATTTGCATAGCGAGTAGTTTCCAACCATTCTCTACGCAGTGACCCGTACGTGTTGCACGGCTCTCGGGATCAACCGTTCCTGAAAAGAAGCGCCAATAATTGTTTTCGCACGCATCAAGGGATGGCTACTCGTGGGATAAATAGCGCAAAGGAAAGACGAAAAACCTGCAACAACTTACTGATTGTACTGACATTGATGTATTAAAATGGACCCTGCACGTAATTGCTCTTTCCTGTGGCTACTGTGCAGGGAGGGTTGCATAATGATGATAGAGTTTAGGACCTGGCTAAAAGAGATAAACGCTGCCATGGCCCACCACAGAGCATTTCCGGACACTTCCTTAATGAAACATTATGCTGGATAATGTGCTGGGATGATATGAAAAGACAGTCAAGTGGCAACTTTCCTTTGTGGATTTCCTTGTTGCCCACAACGTGGACAAAGCAATGCAGCCCGTTTCATTCAATTGTATTCATTCTAGAGATTCTGCTTAGCCTCGGTTATGACAGCGACGACACTGAGATTAACTTAATGCAGAGCAGTGCAAAGCATGGAGCTCATTGTTGCAGTTTTCCATCGGGGAAAAAGAAGGTTCAATTTCAATGGATTTAAAAGGACAGACGCTAAGGTTCAGAGTGACAGACTGTCCTCAATGGCAGTCTTTCAGTTCAAAAGCACGCTGGACAAAGCCATTGTCTGGAATGTCTGACCTTTGCCAATGATTACCAGTTGCACCACTTCCCCTATGACAAGCAGCTCAAAAATTCCCTGAAATGACTATCAAGCCAAAGCGCTACAACTCCAAAGACATCACCATATGACTGAATCAGATGCTACACGTTACAAATATGGCCCCAGCTGAGAGCCACAATAGGGACTCAGTTCTTTAGAGGTTAGCACCAGACTATACTGCCGTGCTGGACAATGACACTCTGTTCTGGAAATGTTGTTTGTATCATCTCTACTAAACTCAGCGGATGGGAGGCTGGATCGCTGTGTAAATGAACTTTAGCCACATACTGTACAAGACAACCGATAAAAACACATCTTTCAATTTCGTTTCCATTTGTCAGAATCAATTTCACACTGATTTATATATGAAGAGTCTGGTTCCAAAACGCAATAAATCCATTTTGACTAATTTCGGTAAAAACTTGTTTTCTATACAAAGAAAGTGACAAGATGAAAAACACAATTTTCTGTTACAAACTTTCACATAGCATCTTTAGGTTATAAAAACATAAAAAATTCAAATCCATAACTTGATTTTCAAAGATTTATTATAAAATAGAATTCTTTTTTCCACAAAATGCAATAAATCCATGACAAGTTTTTTTTTTTTCAAAATGCTATAAATCTATTAAATCAATATATAAATGTGCATACATCTTTGCCATGTTATATTCATTTAGTTGAAGAGTTGTACACACTGATTAAAAAATAAACATTAATGTCAATAATAAAAATACTTACTTTGTCATATTAAGAAAACTGTCATTGTTGCGGTTATACTTGGGACGTCGTCGATTAACATTTTTCACGGCGATCAGTGTAAAATGTTTTGGTCCTGCTCGATTTTCGTTGACTTTGAGTAAAATAATGTAAATCCGCTGGGGTCAATGTGTTAGCATGACAGAAACTTGATGCTGTCGAAGAACAAGCAACCAGCTCCCGAGTGCCTCTCGGATAAATTATTAGATGTTGATTGCTTACGTTTCTTTCCCGTCATAGAAAACAACCACAGTTTTATCAATGCCATTAAAGTATTATTTTGTTTTTGTTTGTTTGTTGATCACTAAGTACAAAGTAGATGAGGAAAACTAGGATTCCGTGTACTCAACGCGCCACCATTGTTTGTTTACATTGCGTGGAATAGTGCGCTGTAATTTGTGGAGCGGATTTATTGCATTGTGCAGAAAAGGAGGAGTGACGTTTATTGCGTTTTGGAAAAAAAGGAGAAAAGATGACAGAATAACACGGCGGATATTGAATTTTGCATAAAATTAAGAATTTACTTTTAAATCCTGACCTGATATAATACTGATTTTGGCAGTAACTCTTTTTTTTAAATGCCATTTATTTATTTTGGAACCAAACTCTTCATATGGTCACATAGGCTAAAATATTAACAGTAACAATCAACCAAAACAATTTTTTTCCATTGAACATGAAACATATATATTGCCAGTACATTTGTGTACGGTATAAGCACAGTGTGAGATACTGCTGAATGAAGTATACTAGCTGAATGGCCTTTATAAATGAGCCATTTATTGAATTACATATTCAGATTTCAAGTAAACACACACACACACATATATATAGCCCTGGTATTTCTTGTCAAAAAATCCCTGTTTTATATTCGCACATTGAAAGCTCTATTTATAATATAGTTTGCACTATATTTGGGCTGCAGAATCAGAAGTTATGTATGGGCTTAGTTACCAAACAGACACATCATACACCTCTTAGTTAGTTATCCCAAACAATTTGCTATTTAAAGAGTGGATACAAGTCTGTTTTGTCCCTTGCAGGCTGTGGTCATTTACCAGACTGGCCACATACTTTACATCATGAGTCATGAGCTATGTGGCCCTTCCAAATTTTACTCTTTTAGTTTGATATCTAGGAGCATATATATTTGCTGTGTAAAGCAGGTTTAGTCCATTCAGTACTAAACATATTCCCCTACCAAATACGAAGAAGAAACTTTGTCTCAAGATGTAAACTTACACTTGAGACTTCTTCAAGGCCAAAAATTTGTTTGGAGGGTCAGTCATGCCACATAGTAGCCTACCTTGTGAAATCTGTACCTTTAATTGTGTTGCTCCGATCAAGCTCAGACTAAACCTTATTCATTATAACTGGATTATTGAGAATGACACAATAATTAACAGGTAAAACAAAATAAACAGTTAACATTGACTCAGACACTGGCATGAGTCAAGATGCGGTTAATTTCTATTCATCTTTTGAAACTTAGATTTTTTTCTTACCAACAATTGTAACTTTATTAAACAGGATTTAATGCTTAGATTGAGACAACCCTAATCATACTGAGTTCATTAAACAGGGTTTCTGCTGTTGTAATCATACCAAAATGATGTCACTTCCTGGAGAATGATTATGCATCTAGAAACTTCTACAAAGTCTTGTGTCAAATGGGTATTACAACATATTATCAGAATGGAAAGTGACACACCAAAGAAACGCATATAAATTAATAAGCAAATTAAACACTGTTCCCAAATAATGATTTGCAGACATTTTATAAGGAAACAGGCACAAATGAAACATTAAAGGGATAGTTCATCCAAAAATGAAAATTCTGTCATCATTTACTCACTATCATGTTGTTACAAACCTGTATACATTTCTTTGTTTTGATGAACACAAAGAAATATATTTTGATAACCAAACCGTTTGTGGACCCCATTTACTTCCATAGTATTAGATTTTTCCTACTATGGAAGAAAATGGGGTCCACAAATGGTTTCGTTACAAATATTTGTCAAAATATCTTCAGAACAAAGAAATGTATGCAGGTTTGTAACAATATGAGAGTAAGTAAATGATGACAACATTTTTGGGTAAACTATCCCTTTAATAAATGTACATATTTCACAACAGTTAATTTATGCATATTAATAATTTATGCAAAACACAATCTCAAGCAATTTATAGTTTAAAAAAGTTCAAACCAGATCATTCAGTAATAGTAATTAAATAACTAATATAATTTTCATATATTAAAGTTGTGTTTAATATTTCATCCTATATCTTAACACACATGATGGGGACATAAACATTTAACCCATAGTATGATTGCCCACAAGTTATTCTGGTGCAAAAGACAAGAAAGATTGACAAATAAATGTATCTCATGTCTAAACTCTCCACAAGAACCAAACAGATGCGCACAGCGCTCGCGCTGGTCAAACGGGGGAGACGCGCACAACAACACGCACCTCGGCCATATGAAGAAGCAGAACTGAAGCGAAAGAGCGCAGGGATCTTATATATGCTTCTAAAAATAACTAGCCAATCAGCGCGCAAGCCGAGAAAATTGAATCCACCAATCACAACGGCAGGAGGTTGTATTTATTTCTACAACCGGTTGCGATTGGTCCAAAGTGATATCATATGCGCCCGCGCAACCTGGTCGCATGTCATTGGACGCCTTGCAAGGGAACGTCACGCTGTCACGAGGGGGTAGGCAGGCTGCGAGGTTTGAATAGGGGAAGTTGACAGAGCGCAGCGCTTTGCTTTGAGTTCAGTGTTTGCAAATATAGCGTGATCTCAACAGCGGAGAGAGAGAGAGTGAGAGAGAGACAGACCAGCGGACTCCGAGCGAGCAGAGCGACGGCTGCACTGCGTTGCTGGTGCACGAAGAGGACGCTTGTTTGTCACATTGCATTCTTTTATCTTTACTGAAGAATATCGTTTTCTCTTCGTTTGCCTAACGCGTGGGATTGCGATGGATGTTCTACCGATGTGCAGCATTTTTCAGGAACTTCAGATCGTTCATGACACTGGCTATTTCTCTGCGTTGCCATCGCTCGAAGAATACTGGCAACAGGTAACGATTGTTTTTTTTTTTTGTGAAATATTGGGAACTTTTAATAATTGTCGTTTGGGTCGTATACGCGAGAAGTGATCAGTGGAAATGGCGAGATTGTGGCGACAATCTGCTTTTTAAATTGAAAATGACCAGTTCGAGGAATCGCGCGTATAGCGTTGCGCTGAATGAAACTGTGTAACATTCCATTGAAACATTGTATCGTTGTTGGGTTCCAACTGACGTCCTGTTCGACTCTGTTACATTGTTGCGTTCAAAATGCTGTCAGTTAACGCAACAAACTAGTACATCCGGTTTATATTTTTTAAATGCTATTGGCGATTTTTACACACTTTGAAAACCTGCAAGTGAGACTTATATCGAGTCACGATCATATATAAAACGAGTTATACTATAAAGTAGAGAGGTGTTGCATGTTTGGATCGTCTTTTTGCTTTCCCGTGTGATTCTACTTAAATCTGAATGCAAATGAACACGAAGGTTGCTTTGACAGACTGCTGCACATGTTCTGTCACATAACGGGGTTAATAGGAGGCTCTTATTAACTATCATAACAGAACAGGTTCTACTGCTTATATGCTGATAATACTTTTAATCGTGCTGTTGCAGTTATTTTCTCGGCATTTACGATACCTCATTGAAATTGATCCTAGGTAGTTTCCCTTAGGCTTTTTGGAGACTCTGGCATGGAGCCATATGTTCGTCCCTCTTGGCATTTAAACATGCGCATGTGTATCTACAGACACTCGAAGGAAGACGTGTTGATGAGTGCGTTTCTCTGGTAAAATCACAAATTCGACATTTCTCTATCCATATTTAATGCTTATGGTTTTCTTTTTTAGCGTGGGTATGGAAGATGTGCACAGCTAAAGCTAATTTGTCAATACAGCTGGAGAATACAGAGTCAAACCTAAATATTAGTTAGGACGTTTGATATTTACCTCAACACTTCTTTACTGTTATATGAAGAACGTTCACCCTCCACAATGAATTTTGGTTAAAAATGCGTCCATTTGTAGGCTGAGGGGACGTCAAGCTGTTTGAATGAGGAAACTCGACGAAGGAAGTTATGTGGCTTCCTTAAAAGGACTTTGAAATGTCTGACTGACTCATGAGAGGATAACTGTTCCAGAAAAGCAGTATACATCTCTCAGTGTCGAGTTTATACCCACAACACTATTTAATCGCTAATTGGTCTTACAAACGTATATTTTTGGCCTATCTAAATATTTCAACGGAAATAGTTTGAAAGCATGTGTCAGAGTGGTTAACCCAAACAAACCCATATCACTCAGCTGTGAAACTTCCTCACTAGTACCAAATAGATGAATTGCCTCGTGTTGGCTAAGCTAAAGTTCTATGTTTAAGCATTTTCTAACACAGTTTTTTCTGTTTTGAATCAGACATGTTTGGAGCTGGAGAGATATCTGCAGAGCGAGCCGTACGTCTCCGCGTCGGATCTCAAGTTGGAGGCCCAGGAGGATCTTTGGAGCAAGCTCATTTTGGCTTGTGGAGATAAGAGAGATGGCAACGGCAACCTTCCCAACATCAAGGAGGAAGACAATCATGACTGCCAAATATTAGAAACCAACTCGGATGCCAGCAGCGAGGCGTCCGACAGCTCGGAGGAGCTCTCGCCCACTCACATCTTTACCTCCAACCCGCTGGGCTCGGTTCTGACCGAGTCAGCGCATCACTTGAGTTCCTCGATCATCAGCACGCCTCCGTCCTCCCCGGAGACGCCACAGGAGCCCGGCATCCCGCAGGTGTGGGGGTCCACGCAGACGGACTTGCACGTGCCGACGAAAGTCCGGCAAAACGGGCTGGGGAAGGCCTCGGATAAGACTTCCGCCGGAGGGGACGCCTCTCCGGATGGAAGGAGGAGAGTGCACAGGTGTCACTTCAACGGCTGTCGGAAGGTTTACACGAAGAGTTCTCACTTAAAAGCACATCAGCGGACTCACACAGGTAAGAAACCTTGAGTGAGTTTGGACAAATCAAACTATTATGTTAAAATAATCAACCCACAATGAAAGAAGGCACTTTGCATACTTCAGTTTTAGTTTGCAGAAAAGTTGTGTAATGCATTTTAGAGTTCACACAGTCTGTCCTCAGCTGCAAGGCTAATGTCACTCTGTGAATATTTGCCCTGCATGACTGCACGCCTAAACGGTGACCTAATGTGTTTGGAATGCGGCCCTGGCTAGGGAGGGGGGCGGGGGAATCTGAGCTGGGGGAGGGGATGAAAACCAGCCAGGGTGAAAAAAAACAACCTGCTCTACCAAAACAGTTTTGGTTTCGTCATGGGAAAGAACCAGGCTTTTGAATGAGGATCTGGGTGGCCCCTTTTTAAAGAGCCCCGTCGCATTCAAAGCACTGGCTCCGTGTGACGCGCATTGTTCGGCATGCTTTTAATGCAGTGAAGGATTTTTAGCATGCCGTGCATTTCCACAATCCTTGCAACTGACTATTATAGTTAAGATCACCTCTTGGACCGCATTCACCTGATTCCTAGGCATGCATCCTGTTTGCAAATACATTTTTGAGAGAATTACTCAGCATGCTCAGCATTCCTTTTAAGCAGCGCAACTGATGTGTTTATCTGCCGAAACCCAGTGAAATGTACTGAAAGGTGGTTGTGATTTTGTGTTTACAGGTGAAAAGCCGTACAGGTGTTCATGGGAAGGCTGCGAGTGGCGCTTTGCGAGAAGCGACGAGCTAACCCGACACTTCAGGAAGCACACCGGTGCAAAGCCATTTAAATGCAGCCACTGTGACAGGTAAGCTCGGTTCCGTCCCATCACCTTTCTCACCAAAGCTTGTCTGTCCGTCTTTCTTTTTCGCCTGGCTGATCGCTTGATGTGTACATCCATGGGATGCAATGGATTCCACATACAGCATTGATTCTGTTTTTATTGGTTCATCGATGGGAGTTAGGATTTTATCACTTAATTACCTAATCGCATTAAATGCTTGAAAGCGCAATAGTCACATTGTCGCAGTCCTGTATTGATATCCTCCGTGTTTTATGACCAGATGCGCCGCTCCTATTTGTCATCACTTCCCCTGTTAATTATTGCCTTCCCTGAGCGCTTTTGTGCTTTGAACATTACTGTTTGCACAACTTCCCTTTTGCCGTTTTGTTTCCGTGGTGACTTGATGCAAAACATTTCATAGTTCTCCTTCGGACTCCTAATCCATTTGATCAGCGTTTCCTCATAACCAGACCCACAAAGGATCTGCGTCTGTCTGCATAACTGCATGCAGAGCCATGTAGATTCGGAAGTACTGTCATTCCAAACTTTCATTTTCGTAATGCATTAATAAACCAATAAGAGTGCAGTCAACTCAGGCTTTGACTACAAGGATGTTGTAAATCACGTTAATATTGTTTTCACAAAAACTGTCTTGAAACTATCTAAGACTGGCCCTTGGTTTTTATTGGTAGGCTGTGTAGCGCACAATATTCCATTCCACAGATTTTCCCTTTAAAGTCAGTGTAGACGGAAAAAAAAAGTTTTTGCAAATACTGTCTGGGCCTGCTTATAACCAATGACTCACTTATTGTTTTATTCCAACCTTTCCTTTTATGCAAGTCTTCATGGCAGCTACGTCACAAATTCGCCTCTAGGGGCCACACCAGCACTGATCTCAACCTTTGATCGCACTTTATGGCTTCGTTGGCCCTTCTCTGACCTTGTTTTTCACCATCTCTGTGTTTCCATCTCCAGGTGTTTCTCCAGGTCGGACCACCTGGCCCTGCACATGAAGAGGCACCTTTGAGCAGACTGTAGCTTCACGCTGGGGATATGTTGTGTCCTGACCAGCTTCCTGGTTGACCTGGCCCTGCAAGGAGTTGGGGGGAGTGTGTTCCAGCCAAAGCATGCCATTTTGCACCATATCCTGTGCCTCTATGAGCCCCGGGATAAAGGCGGACTGTCTGGTTGTTAAAACGAAAAGGAAGGGACAAAATCGCGAATGAAGAATCCAAGAGGATGATTTATATAAAAACTGAAAAAGTACAAAAAAAGAGCGAATGAATGGTGTGTTGTATGGTGCATGATGTTTTGGGACAACTCCTGGACAATACACTGGTACTTTAAAAACAAATCCTAACGAAAGCCTGTTTGATGCGAGCGGATGAATGTCCCGTGTGCGAGAAGAGGGGTGGGAGGGGTGTACCAGTGTATCGCTGTGGGCTGAATGGTGTCGGGGAACAAGTTCCGTTTTTGTTTCCACACGGTATGCAGAGAAGTCTGAATGAAGCCGTGAGACTGAGAACTCTTGGCAGACGCCCTCGTGGCAAGATAGCGGCCAGGGTTTCACCCCATGCCCCATCTTGGGTGGGGTGTTAGGGGCGAACTTCAGTCCTGAATGAAAGAGTAGCTTTTTTGGTGTTCGGTGCAGCTACTAAATGTGCAATGTGTTCGTAGCTTGTTATTTGACAGGCTACAAAAGCTCATTTGTAGTCCGTTGTATAAGCTGTGTGCTTAGAGATGTAACACAATTATAACTTCACTATCATAAACAGGTGTTGCATGGTATTGGGGTTTGTATTCTTTTGTAATCGGGACTGCAAATAGATTCCAATAAAGCGCAGCTAAATACAATTGGTTAAATGTTACAATATTGTACATATTCGCATTGATCTTTTTTTTTTCTTTCTAACGGTGGAGGAAACCTGCGATCATTTCATACTCATTACTCATTTCATCACGAGGACTAATTTCTCTCTTTCTATCTTTCTACTTTACCTGTTGTTAATGCACTGTTGGCCTTAATGGTGCCTTATGCAAGTGACCTTGCCCCTTGAGGGTCACAAAATGTCTTGTGATTTAAAAAAGCTTTATTAAGGCTCTGTTTTACCTGAAAATGCACCTTTCCTTAATTTTTTATATATTTTTTGAAGCCACTGTAACCACACCCTTGTAGATACGTAATGTATTGTAAATGTTGAGCATGCTATTTCATTCATTTTCACATTTGCCCACAAATTTTGCGAAATTTTAAAATGGAGCACTTAAAGTTACAAATTTGGTATCTGCTGAATGGCTTTCAAATGCAATGTTTTAGATCTTCAGAGGTAACAAAAAGTGTGTGTGTGAACAGGCTGTTGTGTAACACAAGGCTCAAATGCTTGTGTGGAATGCCAACCCCCACCCCGTTCCCTGTCCCCTGTAACCAAGAATAAAGAAAAAACACCTAAAGATTTATTGTAATTAACAAGCTCCACTCAGACAGGCCTTGCCTTGTACTGCCTCGCTGTAATGAATTGCTGAAGGCCCTGCTTGCTACAGACTGCTGACTCGGCCCGTTCGATATTGACCTGTCTGGGTGCCGCTGTTTTAGTCCAGCGACAGTATTGTGGAAACAGTGCACAGCCATTCAGATAGATAAAGATATATCATCCCCCTTTTCAACATTTACAATGAAAACTTATAGACACGGAGTCAAAAGACCCTTAGTTGTGTTTGGACTTTTTTTTTTGTTTCTCGGACCAAATGATTGATTTTTTTTTGTATATAGTTCTAAAAGCATTATACTCGAACAGTGTCGAGCATATAAGTGTTATGCCGCGGTTTGTTGAGCAATGTTTGACAAAGTTGCAAGTCGAGCAGCTACGTAGCTATGGGTTGTTCCAGCACCAGAAGTAACTTGAAGCAGTTTGCGCTGCCATAAAATGAGACCAGCCAGGGTTTTGTGGGCAAAGAACATTGTGTCTTTCCAACAGTGGCCAATATTAGTCAAGTGGTAATGGAGCCTTAATCAAGTTTTCCATTTGCTTGCTTCAACCAACACTTTCTATCGTTCATCGTTTCTCTCATTGAATCCTTCTTGTCTAAAACAATATTTCTACAAAAGAATAAAGACCGAAAAGTAAGGACGGGAAAAAAAAACTTTTCTAAGATTTTTATTTGTTTTTGCTTTTTATGAATTTTTATTTGAAATTGTTTTGCAAAATTGTTATATTTCTGTATGAATGTATTTTTTATTGGAATAATAAGAGATTCTTATCAGACAAGTTTGATTTGTTGTTTCACTTCAATTTATTTCAGTCATGTTTAAGAGACCAACTACAGTAGTTATTAGTTAAAGGTGCCGTGTGTTAGCATCACTTTTAGTACTGTATATACTTATGGGTTTATTCAAACTCCCTAAGTACACTTTTAGACATAAAGGTTCAAAATATGTCACTGGGGAGGTACCCTTTCAAAAAGCATAGGACCTTTTTGAAGGGTGCCATCCCAGTGACAATTTTGTACCTTTATTTCTGACAGTCTATTCTATTTATTAAAGGTGCAGTGTGTAAATTTTAGAGGCATCTAGTGGTAAGGTTGCGAATTGCAACCAACGCTCAGTCCACTGCTCACCCCTCGCTTTTGAAACACATAGAGAGCTACGGTAGTCGCCACCAGACAAACATGTCATCGTCGGAGACAACTTAGTAAAAAAAAATTGTCCGTTAAGGGCTTCTGTAGAAAAATGGCGACTTCCATGTAAGGGGACCCTTTGTGTATGTAGATAAAAAGGTCTCGTTCTAAGGTAATAAACACACAACGATTCATTATGAAAGGTCTTTATACACCCCTGATATTATAGTTTTGTATATATTTTGCATTTCTGTTAAGAGATCCTTCTAAAAATTACACACTGCACCTTTAATTTGGCAGATGCTTTTATCCAGTGCATTACAAGGTATACAGTTTTTCATTATGTGTGTTCCTCGGGATTGAATATACAACTTTTTGCGCTGCTAGCGCCACTAAGCCGCAGGAACTGTTAACTAGTCCTGCACCATTTATGTTACATTTTGCATGTCTTTTTGAGAATAGGTGTGCTATTATTAAATGATCTAAGGATGTGTTGAGCCATATGTATTATCATAGAGATTTAAGTATGGGCAACAACTTAACAATCCTTGCAGTGAGGCGTTATTGAGTTTTTGTGGGCACACAAAAATAATTTGGGAAAAAATGCTATAATCTTAAACTGTAAAAAATATTACGCTGGATTTACTTAATAATATAGTGCATCATTTCTGCATCCACTTTTTAAAGTACACATTTAAAAAAAATGAATTGTTGGGTTTAATTAAAAATATTATGTCAACAGGTTCCACACAATTTGTTTAAGTAATCTCAACAAACATTAATTTAGTTCATTTTTCAAAAGAAGTTTAAGGAAACTCAACAAACCTTAGTAGAGTCAACAAATAAATATTTAGTTAAGTATACATAAAAAACGTAGTTAATGGTGCT
Source organism: Misgurnus anguillicaudatus (assembly GCF_027580225.2). NCBI lineage: Eukaryota > Metazoa > Chordata > Actinopteri > Cypriniformes > Cobitidae > Misgurnus > Misgurnus anguillicaudatus. Next base: position 8,673,033 of record NC_073361.2, read on the forward strand.
TCACTTCTGCAAGAGGGTGCCAGAACAACAATTACCCATAATACACTGCAAAATCCTCAGCCAATGAGATGTAAGTCTGTATTGGTTTAGGGCTGGGCAAAAAAAAAAATATCGTTTTTTTTTCCCGATTAATCGTTTTTTAAAACGTGGTCAATTCAGAATCGATTCTCAAAGGGCAGAATCGATTTTTTTTTTTCATTTTTTTTTTCTGCAAACATTGAACGTAAGATTAATAACGTTAATCAAATTACTAGTCTTCTACACTAGATGTCACCCTCTTTTTTGCCTTGCGCGATGTTACCAAGGAGAGAGAGGTGAGCCTGTCATTCATTCATTCAGTGCTTAAAATAGCGGTTTTAGGTGCTTCATCGACATTGATGCCACCTTCACATAAAAAGTAAGAGGTATGGAAGCATTTTAGATTTTGCAAGCAAGACGACAACGATAGTGTTGTGGCTTTTAATTTCTTTTTATTAATTACCCACTTGTAAACTTATGTTCACTGTTTTTTTTTATTAATATAGTATTTGTTTTATTAATTACCCACTTGTAAACTTATGTTCACTGTTTTTTTTTTATTAATATAGTATTTGTATTAAATCTATATTCACTGAGTTGAATCGAGAATCGAGTATAAAAACCGACACAAGAACCTGAATCGAAAATTGAATCGAGAATCGAATCAATGTGATAGCTTGTGAATCGAAATTGAATCGATCTGGAACAACTGAATCGATACCCAGCCCTATATTGCTTTTATTAATCTGTTACTTTTATGCAACAATGTTATGTTGGCTTAACAAATAAGTTTTAAATTAAGCTGACCAGACACACTTTTGGTTGAATGAACTAGATTAAATTAAGTTTACATTGTTAAATGGATTTTTAAAAAGTTTTTACAACATGAAAGAATTAAGTAAAATATGCAAAAGTGAAAAATTTTAGGCAATTGCATAAAAATCTGGGGCGTAGCCAGAATTTTATTTTTGGGGGGGTCCTATCCTAAAATGAGGGGGCAACTCAACTATATATATGATGCAGATGGCACATTGTCACCGAATATTAATAAACTCTCATGAGAAGATGACAGCGTAAGTTACGCACAACAATGCGTGACATGAGCTAATCCAATCAAGTTTAAAAATAGCTGCATTTTACCGCGCAGCATTTTGATTGGCCAATCTATCAATTAGACTAAGAAATAAATATTTTCTTATTTTATTTTAAGCAATTTGAAATCTGAGGGGGCCGGACATGTAAATGAGGGGGCCAAGGCCCACCCAGGCCCCCTCGTGGCTACGCCCCTGATAAAAATGGATGCAAAAATGATGCTCTATATTTTTTTGTAAATCCAGCCTTTACTGTTATTTTGTTCAGTGTACTTAAATGTGCCGTACCGCTGTAGCATTCTTGTTCAGGTACTTTTTAATATACCAATCTCCAAAGACAAGGAAATGCAGACTTGTACAGCATGCAATGGGAATGACACATCTGCATACTTGACTGCTTATACTACTATAAGTTGGTCTTTACACACATTGGGGGTGTTCCACAGACTTGTCAAAACAGAGAAATGTTCTCACAGAAAAGATTGCAAATAGCCACCTTTGTGAACCGCTAAAGGGGGAATTATGCCCTTGGTGATTTCTGACAGGTGGAGCACTGAAATGTTTTGCCAAGAATTTGGTGGCTTTCATCCATTTGTGTTCTCATTCAATTGATATACGAAACATATTATATTTGTATTTATAGAAATCCACAAACAATTTAATGAAGCTGATACAATTTGACACGAATAAGGCAGCGCGGCTTATTGGACAGCAGACAAAAACAATTCTAGCTTAATATTCAAAATATGCAAAACATGTATAGTGGGGTCCCAAACCCAGAGGCATGGATTTTGCATGTTTTTAATTTCATGAATTTTCATGAATTCTTGCGTCTTGTGTGCTTCAATGAAAGTGAGTAAATCAGACCTATTGTGCAAATGTAACATGAGCAATGTCAATAATTTGCATGCATTTGATTAGTGACCTAGAAAAGAGCAAAATCTTGAGCATTTCTAAAATTAAAACTTATTACATCTATAACTATTGATAGACTTCACAGACTTGAAACCCTACTGTACCAGTACAAGCAGACACCTGCAGAGCTCCTTTCACTAGTGTAAAATTTCACAATGCAGCAGTTCAACGACAGCAAAGATCGTGGGAAACTTGTTGCGTTGCATAATTAAGGTTACGCCCCTGACGACACACTAGTAGTTGTTTCTCAGCGACGCTCTGTTTATTTTGAAATACTGAGCTACAATAAGAACTTGCTCATTAATCTGTGCAGCTTCCAGACCCAAAAATCAAAGCAATTATATGCCGTCTCGAATAGCCACATAGTGTCATCAATCCTTTAAAGGTCAAGTGCTCCCAGATTCATCATTAAATTTAAGTGATGGATCTCAGTCCCAGTTTATGATGTTTAAAAGTGAAGATCAATGCTTTAAAACATCTATATTTACATACGTAATGATTCATTAATGGTCATAAAATCAGACCGGCGGTCGAGAAAAATGAAGCAAGCGTTTTATGCGACATATGCTTCTGTGCGTGCTTTCCCACGTTTAACACAGGGGTGCTCATAATCCAGGATTAACAAATGCAGATAAATCACTTTAACATACGACCCATGTCATACCGTAATGCGCATTTAATGCTTTGGGACCCTGTCGTAATTCATTACCAAATGTGGCTGCTGACCCTTTTACTGTGAAGTTCGCTGAACTTTACATTGAAGTTAGAAATCCTCCAGCATTTGCAGTGTGCTTTTTGATAAATCCGAAGGTGAAATATTGTCAGGCGAGCTGAAGTTAAAAGCAATGTCACAACATCAAAGGCCCCTTTTGCCAGAGGGTGGGTGTAAAAATCTGAGAGGTATGAAGCAACAGGGGTTAAAGAAGGTAGGTTTGTTTTTTTTAAATGAAAAATAATTAGGAATGGGAAACATATACATAAGCCCATGTACACTGTAATATGTAAAATACGTAAATTGGTAGCAAAGAGCACATATTTTATTGCTAAAAAAAAACTTTATTTTGTGTATTTGGTATACCGTATTTTTCGGTCTATAAGCCGCGTTTTTTTTCCTAACTTGGCTGGTGCTGCATCAGGTGTGCCTTGTAAGTCAGTATGAATTAATTTTGACATTTATGAGGCAAGAAACATCATTACCGTCTACAGCCGCGAGAGTCCGCTATATGCTGCTTCTGTATTTATGTAATTCAATGAATTCAGTGATGCGGAATGCGAACTTCACGCTAGTTGGCTTGTTCGGTTAATTTAGCCTATTCAGCCTTCCAGGTAAGTTCTGTATGCTATGGTTTATCGTTTAAATAACTGATAATATTACTTTAACGTACAGACATCGATTCAGCCTGCTGTTCTGTCTGCTATTGTTTAGTTGAATAACTCGCCTTTCCAGATTAAATGTCTGTTCTTCGGCGCGGATTTTGTGAAATAATTTTCTAAATAAACCCGACGTATAGTCTAGCGTGACTTATATATATTATTTCGTCTTAATGACGCATTTTTGACAACACATCCTCACCCCGACACTTGACCATTCGTCAATATGTGACGGGGAGGGTATACCTTTCGCGTCATTTTTTGACGAACTGGGGACTTCAATACTATTACGTCCGTTGCATTCTCTTTCCTATTTTCTTACCATTTTCGCGTCGGTTTAGGGTTAGATTACGCAAAATTAAACAGTGTACGCGAAATTAAACAGTTGTCACCTGGCGTTGGGGTTAGAGTTAGGTACGACAGTTGTCACCTGGCGTTGGGGTTAGAGTTAGGTTTGGGTAGGGATGTCATTATGTAAATCTAACCCTAAACCGACGCGAAAATGGTAAGAAAATAGGAAAGAGAATGCAACGGACGTAATAGTATTGAAGTCCCCAGTTCATCAAAAAATGACGCGAAAGGTATACCCTCCCCGTCACATATTGACGAATGGTCAAGTGTCGTCAAATATTGACGACATGGGGTGAGGATGGGTTGATTTTTGAATGATGCAGCTTATACTCGGGTGCGGGTTATAGTCTGGAAAATACTGTAATACAGTGTGTTTGCTTGGTTTATGGTTAAAAAACACATTATTTTCCACATAAAGTAAATTTTTGTAGCTCCAGATTTCACCCTCTTCCTGAAACGCATGGATTTAAAAGCTCTGTGTCCCTGATTGGCCAGCTAATTTGTACGTTGTGATTGGCCAGAATACCTCTGACGTCAGCCGGAAATGTGACGCTCCTTACCATGTTTGAAAGATTCGGTTGCTGACAGGAGTTAACTTACAGGCAGTGTGTCCAAGCGGGACGAATTATGATAACGTCGGTCTTCTTTACATCACCAATCCCAGCAAGTAAACTTTTGCTTACAATCCATGTATTTGTTGTAGTCCAAGAAAAGAGATTTACGTTGGAGACGATAACTCGCGTCATCGTTTATTGGCGTATGTACCTTTTGCATAACATAAGTTAACATGTACTAATACACACGTAAACATCAAAGGAAAAAAATGTGAATCGGACAATGGATGCTCTTTAATTAATTACGTTTATTCAACTTAAATTTGAAAAGTAATCTTTTTTTACTTTTTACAGTGTAGCAACTTTAAATAACTGCATAGCAAATAACATCATAACTAATACAATCTTACGTTAATTTGTAACTATTTTACAAGCTGGTTAATTCATATGAATTTTTATGATTCATTCATCCGTTTTACTACAACCTGCATCCGGCTCTGTGACGGCAGGTTTAGGGTGGAGGCTTTTTATTTTATAGCTTTTTTCAATAATCTTACATTTTGTACGATTCACGCTTTAATGAATTCCTGTGTGTCATAATACCTTAGCAATCAAATAATTACACACGCAAGCATTATGGAGTTGAGTTTTGCGCAATTGTTTTTTCTCAGAAAATAAATCTAGTCGCATTCACCAACACTTTGATTTGATTGCCAGTTGTCAAGACAAGAGCATAAATAAAATAAGGTCATTTAGTAACTGTCAACATGTTTTTATGATCATCATCTTTCTTCCGTTGTGGTTCATCCCCACGATCGGCTTTTGTCTGCATCCTGTCCACTCATTAAAAGCCGGGCTATTTATTTTTTAAAGCGGATACGTTATCCAATTAGCATCTCGCAGTTAGTGCTCATGAACGCTGAAACGTATTAAAGAGGAAATGGAGGCAGGGTGAGGAGAGATCTGAGAGTGTGCCACAAACACGCATTCGGCCATTCAACTTTTTTGTTGGTAGTTTCATAAAGTTCTTTTCAAAACAGATTAATTTCCTTCATAAACATCGTAGAAAGGCTTAATGACTCTTTTGAACATGAAAACGCAGCCCTCAAAGAGCTCATTTCCCGCATGTCTCGAGCAAACACAAGAATTACTGAGATCTGTTAGTATTTACCGTTTGAAGAAGATAAGATATTGATGTCTCAAGCCATCATTTTCTTTATTGTGACATCACTTGTGTTGACCATGTCACATTACTGTTGTTACCTAATGACTTCTTTGTGACATTCATTCGTATTCATTCTTGTAGACTGAAATGTTACTTTGGGTCCACAAAGATGCCTTATTGTAAAAAAAACTCTAAATTGTTTGAAAACAGCTTTCATAGGATATCCTAAAATACATGTTAACAATTTATACATTTAAGAAGGTATGATTATGTTATCATATGATATGGTGGATGTGTTATATGCGACAATGTATGTTAATATATATTTTCTGTGAAAACCCAGCTAAAGTCTTTATTGTGATTTACTGTTTTCTACATAAAATTATCCCACATAAGGTAAAAAACATTCTGTGAAAATATAACCTTGATATATTTAATGGCAAAGATAAAAATCAATTTGATATCAGATTTTGATCATCCAAATTTCATAATTTAATAATGATATACAGTACAGTACAGTACAGTGAGGTAAGTGATATTCAGTACATCAGCCTACACCGTATTTGCCATTTTGTATTAAAATGTCAGCTTAGCATAAATGTAAGATGCAAAAATATAACCAAATGTTATGAGTCACACAGGGACGCCTGGAAATTCTACATAATTGGTAGTTTATAATCAACACTATCTCATGGCAATTCGTACATACTGTATTTTACAATGTAGCTAATTTGATATTCCTAATACCACATTTGTAAAGTTTTTAACCATTTTCCTTTGCCCCGTGACGTTGGAGTTAGGGGTGAGGTTACGGTGGGGTTTTATTATTGTTTTTTGTTTTTTTTTGCTAATCATACATTTTTGCACAATTAACTTTGTACAATTTCATACAAATTAGCCAAGATGTAAAATTTGTAAGATTTTTTATAAGATCAGGCTCTCATACCTTACTGTGGGTTTACACCAGATGCCAGTTCAACGATTTGCGTGAGTAGATTACATACAAAGTCAATGCAAAGACGCAATCAGACACGTCATTCGCATCGCCCCACGCGAGGACGCGTCTGATCACGTCTTTGCATTAACTTTGTATGTAATCTACTCGCGCAAATCGTTGAACGATGATATGGGCGGCGCGTTTGCCATGAAAACACACGCTATTCACCTCAAACGCGCCTTCGCCAAGTTGAAAAAATTCAACTCGAGCAAAAAATCTGCATGACACGAAGTTAAATCCCGCGAGTAATCTAGACCGAGCAACGCGATTGCACGCTTCGCGTTTGGTGTTAACCCACAGTTACAGATGTGAGTTCAACGATTTGCATGAGTAGATTACATACAAAGTCAATGCAAAGATGCGATCAGCCGCGTCCTCGGGTGGGGCGATGCGAATGACACGATATAGGCGCCACGTTTGCTGTGAAAACACGCGCTATTCGCCTCAAACGCGTCTTCGCCCACGTTGAAAAATTCAACTCGAGCGAAAAATTTGGATGACACGAAGTTAAATCCTGCAAGTAATCTAAAGCGAGCAACGTGATGCGATTGCACGCTTCGTGTTTGGTGTAAACCCACCGTTAGAGTAGGGGAGAGCAGGGGTGAAAGTACCATTTTTCAGAAAAAAACTTTTAGACAGCTATATATTTAAGTGTTGTCTATCAATACCAGGTGGAATTTTTTTTAAAATGTAAAACGACTTCAGTATAATTTCACTTTAAACATAAGTAGTGAATTGTTGCTTTCGACCCAACCTGCAGGGACGAAAGTAATACACAGGTGGATCAAAAGTAAAAAAACAAAATAGATTTTTGTGTTACACATGTTTTTATTAAATATCCATGACTATGACCTCGTTAATATGTAACTGCAAACATATTTTGCAATTTATCTTGTAATATTTTGTAATTTATTTAAAACAGTGAAATTACATTTTCATTTTAAATTTCAGGTTTATTAAATGTTTCAAAAGCAACCAACAGTACAAACTTTAATTGTTGAGAATAAAACATTTTTCAACAGTTTGAATATGAAATTAAATCAAATTAGAATAATATAAATTTTCAACATACAGTATACAATAGTATTAGCAGCGAGACAAAAGTAACAAGTGTTAATTTCATCCCGACAGGATTACATTCCATTTAAACATGATTTTACTTTTAAGTGAAACTTTAGGATGTATTAGGTCACTAAATAACCTGTAGATTGATTAGTACTTTAACACATAAAACGAAAAACACAACGCGTTATAAGAAAAAAATGACCGCTTTAAAAATTTACTTATCATGGTTGAAAACATCTTTCTGGATCTACACGTAGAAAACGGTGAGTTAATAACGTGATATTTGTCAGGTCTGTCAAGGGTTTGTGTGCTAAAGATGCTGTCATAGTTTGGGATGCAAATGTTATCAGGGCTCGTAGAAAATTGCTTTGTTACTTTCATCCCGTGCTAATTTGCCCCGGTTCTCCCCTAATATTTGTAGTCCAATAATTATTTTTTTTTTGTAAAATCTATTTACAAATATATTGAAATATATAATAATAATAAAATGGTTTACAATGTTTAACATAATCAGCTCGCTGCAATAAAACAACATATCATCTCAGCAGTACGTGACTATAGCATCAGGATACAGAATGAGTCAGAATCTAAGAAAAGGACTATCACTATGTAAACAGTAATTAAAACAACACCCATGATTGTTGGTGTGTCACAGACATAAGTGGGAGTGTACAATAGTGATTAGACAGACTGTTATTTAGTACTATAAACCCAGAGTTGATGGGTCACAGTCTGTGGCATGAGGAAATAAATGCATGCACCTTTTTAACCATCCTTAATATTATGTTTGTCCTCATCTTCCACTTTCTTTATTGAGCCTTTAATCTTTAAACTAAACTGAGCTTTTTTCCTAAAGATGTAATGCATTACCACAGACTTAAGTATTTCAAATAGCTGCCATTAGGCATCTGTGGTGGTACAAATAATATACAGCAGGCTTGCCAGGTCCGAGACGCACAGTACGGCAATTTAGCAGCACAAGTGGTCGGATGTTTTAAGGTTTTACAGAGACATTTATGACCTTACTGTTATTACACAAATTACATGACATTATAATCAATGACCTTATTAAATGTGTACATTTGTTTAAATAAAATGCGAGTTTCAATGCTAGGGTTTGTAGGGTCTTTCGATGTGGAGTTATTGAGGCATAATTAACTTGGTTTCCTACTTTATGGTCAACATGATCTCACATGAATTTGTACGTACCTGTATTCAATGATTTGGCAAATATGTATGAAGTGAATCATACAAAACAAACGATTCATTTAAAATTAACAACGATAAAACTGATGACACATGATGGGATACGGTGTATAAAAGTTTAACCTTAACATGCACATCCGAGGCAAAAAAATAGTGCAAATATCGAAATAATTGTATATTTATTACAAATCCCCCTCGTTTATGACTTTGTACTTACATTGTTATTACATTGTAACAGTTATGGCTTTAACTAACACTAGTGGGTGCAAATGAAATCTTTACGTTTTATTTGATATAGCTTGCAGGTTGTGTTCGTGCGCCCTGATGCAAATGTGCTCTTACCACCTGAACTCAATGGATTTTACCCAGACACCCATTGAGATATTGGCCTCCGAAAGCCGGTGAGGCTAGCGGTCTATAATCGTGTATTCTCAACACCTGAGGGGGAGAGCAAGCTTCTATTAGTTTACGTCAAAGATTGAAATGCTTTCAGAATCTCGCCGCATGCCTCTCTTCTGCAGGTTAACTTTCCTGTTGCTACATTAATCACCATGACAACTGCCTCCGCTCCGAGTGTTATACGTGGCCATAAGAGAGAGAAAGTGAGAAGTCTCGATAATTTTGTATTCCAATTTCACACTTTGTGCTTATAGTCAAATCTATTCAGACAACCTCTAATGCAAAACAGTATGAGCTTGCAAAATAACCAGTTCATTATACAAGCATTTCACAAATCTATGAGATCTCACTCTGTTTTCTTAACTAACTCACTTAAAAACACATTCATTCTTGTCACTAAGCTAGAGAAATATATATATATTATAAAAGCATATAACCGTTGGCGAGCATTGGTGTTTTCATGACACATTCTTTTTATTAATGGTCATGAAATAAATGGTGCTTTTCCATTCAAACTCACTAGGCGTTGAGGTTGGTTGCTAGGGCATGGGTGAGTGGTTGCTAGGGTGTTCTGGGTGGTGGCAAACTGTCAATCAATAGAAAGCACACCCATCTCTGATACCTGGAATGCTAATCCTAATATGACTCAAGTACCTCCTTTCAAAAGGTGACTTTTTTAGGAAATTGTGACCGTCCTGTCCTGTCAGTCGCTTATATACAATATTTCCTAACAACTTAATTCCCTGTGTTGTGGTATCTCTCGTGTTACTTTGAACTCATGTGCTGATCGATCTGCACAGTGCCACATGAAGTCAAACACACCTAAGGTTTCTATAGCAGCAAAAGCAGACACTCAGGATAAACCGGACATAACGAATGACCCTTTGAACAGGGGCGGGGTGCTGGTTTCTTGATATAGTCACGTATTTTCTTTTTTTTTTTCATGATATTATCACGAATTTCCGCGTTTTTTCGTGATCATATAACAGATTCCTGTTTTCGTGTGATTATCACGTATTGGTTACCCAACTGTTTTGTCCTATTTTCTTACCATTGTCGCTTCGGTTTAGGGTTAGATTTGGTGCTTGCATTAGAATGTCACTTTATGTATTGGTTTATACAATTTTTTCTGATTTTTTTTTATATGTCGCCTGGCGTTAAAGTTAGAGTTGGGTTTGGGTAGGGATGTCATTTTATGTAAATCTAACCATAAACCAAAGCGACAATGGTAAGAAAATAGGACAAAACAGTTGGGTAACCAATACGTGATAATCAGACGAAAACAGGAATTCGTTATACAATCATGAAAAAACTCAGAAATTCGTGAAAAAAATCACAAAAAAAATCTAAAAGTTATGTGACTATATAACAAAATTTCGTGAGACTGCTGGGTTAAAATGGCAATTTCGCTGAATTTACTTTGAATAAATCCACAAGTGAACTAAACATATGCTACTCAGTCTCACAAAGTTTCGTGATATAGTCACGTATTTTCTTATTCTTTTTTCATGATATTATCACAAATTTCCGCGTTTTTTCGTGATCGTATAACAAATTCCTGTTTTCGTGTGATTACCACGTATTGGTTACCCAACTGTTTTGTCCTATTTTCTTACCATTGTCGCTTCGGTTTAGGGTTAGATTTGGTGCTTGCATTAGAAAGTCACTTTATATATTGGTTTATACTATTTTTTCTGATTTCTTTTTTTATATGTCGCCTGGTGTTAGGGTTAGAGTTGGGTTTGGGTAAGGATGTCATTTTATGTAAATCTAACCCTAAACCAAAGCGACAATGGTAAGAAAATAGGACAAAACAGTTGAGTAACCAATACGTGATAATCACACGAAAACAGGAATTCGTTATACGATCACGAAAAAACTCAGAAATTCGTGATAATATCACAAAAAAAAAAAAAAAATCAAAAAGTTATGTAACTATATAACGTAATTTCGTGAGACTGCTGGGTTAAAACGGCAATTTCTCTGAATTTACTTTGAATAAATCCACAAGTGAACTAAACATATGCTACTCAGTCTCACAAAGTTTCGTGATATAGTCACATATATTTTTTATTCTTTTTTCATGATATTATCATGAATTTCCGCGTTTTTTCGTGATCGTATAACAAATTCCTGTTTTCGTGTGATTATCACGCTTTGGTTGCTCAACTGCTTTTTCCTATTTTTAAACTATTGTCGCTTCGGTTTAGGGTTAGTTTTGGTGCTTGCATTAGAATGGCACTTTATATATTGATTTATACTATTTTTTCTGATTTATTTTTTTATATGTCGCCTGGCGTTAGGGTTAGAGTTGGGTTTGGGTAGGGATGTCATTTTATGTAAATCTAACCCTAAACCGAAGCGACAATGGTAAGAAAATAGGACAAAAGAGTTGAGTAACCAATACGTGATAATCACACAAAAACAGGAATTTGTTATACGATCACGAAAAAACTCGGAATTTCGTGATAATATCACAAAAAAAATCAAAAAGTTATGTGACTATATAACGTAATTTCGTGAGACTGCTGGGTTAAAACGGCAATTTCGCTGAATTTACTTTGAATAAATCCACAAGTGAACTTAACATATGCTACTCAGTCTCACAAAGTTTTGTGATATAGTCACGTATTTTCTTATTCTTTTTTCATGATATTATCACGAATTTTCGTGTTTTTCGTGATCGTATAACAAATTCCTGTTTTCGTTTGATTATAACGTATTGGTTATCCAACTGTTTTGTCCTATTTTCTTACCATTGTCGCTTTGGTTTAGGGTTAGATTTGGTGCTTGCATTAGAATGACACTTTATAAATTGGTTTATACTATTTTTTCTGATTTATTTTTTTATATGTCGCCTGGCGTTAGGGTTAGAGTTGGGTTTGGGTAGGGATGTCATTTTATGTAAATCTAACCCTAAACCAAAGCGACAATGCTAAGAAAATAGGACAAAACAGTTGAGTAACCAATACGTGATAATCACACGAAAAAAGGAATTTGTTACACGATCACGAAAACTGCGGAAATTCGTGATAATATCACGAAAAAAGAATCAAAAAGTTACGTGACTATATAACAAAATTTTGTTAGACTGGGCTGGGTTAAAGCGGCAATTTCTCAGAATTTACTTTGAATAAATCCACAAGTGAACTTACACTGTGCTAGTGATTTTTAGATATCTTAATGCAAAAATGTTAATTATTTACTTTCTAAAGGCCACAAAAGGTTTATCTCATCTGTCTTTATTTAGAAGATGCATTGAAAAACTGCAGTAACAATTTTTAAAGGAAGTTATCAAAGTGTGACTGTAAAAAGTATTTCTGCTCTACTCAATAGCTTTACTTGTACAGGAGCACAACCCATGTACAGTCTTTTAGACAGTGAGCCTTTCGAAAAGGTTGCAGAAATGCATAAACAAATGCATGAATAATATAAAGGGTGCATCGGGTTTAGATAACATAACAGAAAAAGCAAATACAACGCTTCTTTAAGAAAGGTCATTGCAAAGTTTCTCTTGAACTCACCTCACCTGTCCATTTATCTCCGTCACAGATTAAAACCGAGTGATGCTGAATGAAAAACATCTCTTATTTTTTGTTATTTAACCGGAGTGGCCTTGGGTCAAGTATGTCTGCCATAAAACATCTCCCACCTTGTACAGTTTAGACTAATGTTTCATTTAAAGCACTTAGGAATGTTAAAAGCCTACCTAGCCAAGGACTGACATGCCAATAGTACACATCTTTTTCTTGGAAGATATCAAACCTAATTTGCCATTTCTAAATTAAATGATTGTCCTTTAAAAGCAAGTGCATGGGTGATTTTATAATTGCAGATACATTTGTTGTCCAAAGTCATTTTATCAAATAGTTATATTTTAATTATTTAAAAAATTTGCTACTCATCGTCCAGCCTGGTCTCATTGTTAATATGTAGTTTTACGCGTAACTTAAAAAAAAAAAAAAAAAATTTTGTATGTTTAAATAGATGCTGAAACGTACAATGTAGATGTGTTTGCAACATTCAAACGTAGCAGTATTACAGTTTTACAGCTTAAAAACGTAAAACATTTACGTATCTTTAATTACATAAAGATTGCTGTATAATTTCCGTTTAACCATTTTAGCGATAATGTTACCATCTTAACCCTACCCCAAACCTTACCCTAAACCCAAACCCTTTTTATACAAAATGTTTAAATAGGTAATGTATTATTTTTATATTATACAACGTAACAAACAGATATGTGAAGGAACAGTTTAGAAACAATAGTAACAATTAGTGATGTTACATTCGTGAACGAATCGTTCTTTTTGAACGAATCTTTTAGGTGAACGTATCGTTCTCGTTCACGCCATCCATTGACTCATATTTCTCATTCACTGAAATTTCCCTCCCCTCTTGAGGAGCATGGACAAATGAAGCGCGACCTTCTTTCTGCCTTCAAAGAGTGACAAAAGTACGAGCCAATGGCAATCGAGTATGAGCTGTGGCCGAGCATATGATTGGCTTAACATACTGAATGAATACGCCCTTCACTGACCGAGCCGCTGTTTTGAGTCTGAACGAACGAGAGAGAGATCGCATTCATAAACAAACTGAATGACTGCTTTTGTTCTGTTAGCGTGAGCCAATCGTCTCTGAGTTTGGGCTGTTAGTAAGAATATATAATTGGTTTGAGCTGCCGAATGAATCCGCCCTTTTACTGAACTTTAGTCAGTCAGTCTGAACGAAGTCGTGAACGACATGACCAAAATTATATGATTCGTGAACGAGGATCTGATGACTGACTGAACCAAAGGCATGCCAATCACTCACAGCACGCGGGTCTTAATTTACAACAAATCCAAATTAGATGTACATGTGTCTTAATATATTCTGTAGCTTGATAAATTATGCTTAGTATTTCACAATTTGAGCTTTATTAAAAACGAATGAATTTTTGTAAAAAGTCTTTCATTGTCTTATAAGTTAACACATAAGGACACACATCTTCGCCACTTATTGGCGTATTTATGTAAAATAGAGAAATGGTCACTGAACGAATCAGTGAACGAATCTGAACGAATCATTTTGGTGAATGAACTGAAAATGAACGAGTCACTTAAATGAACGAAAATTTCCATCACTAGTAACAATATAGCATTTAAAAGATATTTTAAGCCACTAGTACAGTCCTACGCAAAACAGTTTATTAAAATCATGTAACTTTACTGTTACAAAAAGCATAACAGACAAACAAGTGGAATCACAACAACTTATTTATTGCGAATATTAAAATCAGTACCAGAAGTAGTTAAAATGACGATGTGCTGCAGCCGCGGTCCTCTTTTGAGTATATGAAGTAAAGTAAAGAGAAATATTAAAGTTATTAATCCAAGAGAATGTTAAAGGTTCTCTAAGCGAATCTGTGTGTTGATTTTTGAAATGTGTTTTCAAACAAACTGAGCGTAGTTAACTCCTCCCCCTCCCTTCTGTGCTTTCATGAATGTGCCCAAACCCAACCCCCAAATCCTTCTTGGCGTTTATTTGTTAGAACACTTTGTTATGGTTTCTGGTGTAGGTTTGGCCAGTTTGTTATTATTGCAGTTTTTGGAGGCTGGGCTGTCTGCAGAGAACGCGTTTTTTACAGTTTGATCAGCGGACAGGAAGCAAGCAGATAGTAAGGAGATGTTTGCTGTATGTAACAAAAAATGTTTTATGGTCTAAAACGCGCAAATTCGCTTAGAGAACCTTTAATCCAGCTTCCCTCTGTCGCGGCGCAGTTCAAATTTCAAATGTACACCAACGGAAATGACGCAAATATGTCATGTAGCACGCAAAGAGCAAATGAGCTTTTAATATCACTGCCGTAAAGCAATGTGTCGTAAAGCTTCTTGAGGCGCAATATTTTATTTCAAATTTATAACGAACACACGATCTGACTTTACGGTTGCTGATGAGAACTCGGATCAAGATCGCTGGATAAAGGGCTGAATTTGGATCTGTTCCTCGCAATCGTATGAATTTTTTACCCAGTCTCGTAATGAAAATTTTGATTAATTTATTGGTGTTTGATGACACAAATTGCCGCTGTTTTCTGTGTCTCTGGAGACGAATGTTTTTTACGTCCTTCCCAGCACGACTTTTTATCAATGGCTGTTCGTGTCTGTGGCACGACTTTCTTTATCGTGTCATTTTATATTTTGTTTTCTCATCGTTGTTTTTATTTTTTGACCATTGTCGCTTGGGACATCACATTCTGCGACTACCTAACCCAAACCCCAACTCTAACCCCAACTCCAGGCGAGAAAAGTTTTAAAAGCGGACAAAAAACATGTAGAAACCAATGCATAAAATTACATCCTAACGCAAACCCCGAATCTAACTCTAACCCCAAGCAACAGTGATTTAACAATAGGAACAATTTTCGTTACTATAACACGACTTACCGTGAGACTGTGTTGGAATTTGAATGATGTGGATTATAGCAAATGAATAAAAGTAACATCTTTTGTGAATTGATGTTGTATTTTGGTGTAATTATTGCTTTGTAGTAATAATAACGTATTACATAAAAGACAGCATAGGAGAAAACGCGTT
The DNA here is from genome assembly GCF_027580225.2 of Misgurnus anguillicaudatus. Classification (NCBI taxonomy): domain Eukaryota; kingdom Metazoa; phylum Chordata; class Actinopteri; order Cypriniformes; family Cobitidae; genus Misgurnus; species Misgurnus anguillicaudatus. Next base: position 8,688,747 of record NC_073361.2, read on the forward strand.
TTTGTGTGTCATGGCAAACAAACTAAATATTAAAAAAATTTTAAATAATTACATAAATGTTATTCATATTCATAACCCCAACATCACAGGGCTCAAGCCAAATCGTACAGATACTTATGAATGTGGTCGTATAAATTAAGACGAATTAGCCGACTTGTAAAGTATGTACGAATTCTCGTGAGATGGTGTTGGAATCTCTCTCTCTTTCTCTCTCTCTCTCTCTCTCTCTCTTTACACTTACACTGATAATAAACAAAGTTCCCAAATAAACTTTTTTATATACCAAACTTTATTTTAGTAAAATGTTGACATCGAACATAGTAGGTGAGGTGTGACTTTGTATGCCATGTTGTTTACAGACAGGTGTGAACCGTGGCATCTGTGTCTATCGCATTCATGTTTCAGTCAGAGGGTTTTTAAAGATCAAATAATGAGAACGGCAATAAACATGTCATAAAAATTGACATGCCCCGGTACTGCGAGCGTCTGACGGGGTGAAATAAAGTTAAAAAGGAGGGGAGGGGGGTCGCAACAGGGAAGCAATGTCAGATCAAATCAGCACACGTGAACAGCAACAGGTCATTTGCATTTTAATCATTGGAAGGTCAGAGCGGCTTGCTCCGTCATGTTTAGCAGACTGTGATTAAACGCGTATTCTCTCGCAAAAGTAATTTATGGAGCACGAAGGATGCATTGACCCCTGTCACGTTTTACACGTCTTCCGTGTCCTGCGGCAGCATGTGCGTGTCAGGTCGCTGTAATTTACAGATGCGCAATGAGCGGGGGGCAATATTAAAGGTGTGAAGTTAAGCATACAATTTCACGCCGGTGAGAGCGCGATGACACTTTTGTCAGAAGTGCAGCGATAATGTGCAATAGAGTCTAAACATAAACATAACATCTCATATTGTTTCCCACAATAATATGATGTCACATACAGTATAATGTACAAAAAATCTCCTAGTAACCTTGCAAAAATATGGTTGGGTTGCGCCATTTACATTTATGCATCTGGCAGACACTTCATTTCAAAGTATTCAGTATGTGTGTGTTATCTGGGAGTCGAACCAATGACCTTGGCACTTGCTCTACTATCTGAGCTACAGGTATCATTGTACGGTAATGGTATAAATATTAATCACCGTAATATTACTCTGCTTTAGTCAATTTTGAAATTCATACATGTCACTTCCAGTACATCAGGAAGGATTAGTTTGATTTATTTTGATGTAATGAAATTGCACTTCCTTAAAAAGTTACATATAACATATTTTTGGCATAATTTGCTTGTAATTGGCCCCTTTAAGGATACCCATACACTTCAACATATTTGAAAAACACAATATTTGCATGCATCTCCATCAATGCATTTCCATAAAAAGTCCAAAAGATTAACTTCTTTCTTAATGTTTTGAACTGGAAAGCAAGCAATTCCCTGCACGTCAAAATGGGAGCGCAGGTCAACAGGACCTTATTACTTGCATCAGTGCCAAACCCCTAATGAGCAAGGGGTGACTTTCCCATAAATAGCCAAGGCCACATTGTGCTGTTCAGATAATGCTCAAAGCAGATTGTCACCAAACAGCCCATAAATGTGGGCTATGCATTCCACCTCTTGTCCACTAACTGCAAACAAGTACACAACGCATTGTGGTTAAATGTTATTTAGTTAATAGCTCCATTATATAGCCAACATTGTAAAGGGAAAGCTAGGTTCTTTTCCCATAAAACACTCCACTTATTCCCAGTCAGATTTTTTGTCTCTCTCATAAACAGAAGACATGTGTCACTCCTGATTCCCGCTGTAGAGTTTGGTTCCCATACATTAGCATGTTTTCATTTGCATACTGTATCGCTGCTGCTTTGCCTGCCTGTTCTCTCAGAGAGGGTGCTTTTCTTTTCTCACATGGAAGCTCAAATACTGCGATATAATTATTCAGTTCGAACACATTATTAACAGTCACTTGCTGTGAATGCTCCATGCATGCTTGGATGAATATTATGTATGGTGTCAAGTTAGGCATCTATTTTAAGGGGATGTTGGTTTATATAAAGGAACGCCCATCCCTGTCTCTAAATATTTGGCCACACTTGTCAGAAAACTTGTCAACATGTTTGTAGGTGTACCATGCCTGCAGCATGTTTGTGCTGTTTAAGGCGAACTGGTAATGTTTGCTAATTACTCATGCTTTGGGTTTAAACTTAATATTAAATGTAATTTGTCATTATTTTTTTAATATGAACATGAATGACTTGTGCTATTAGTTTTTTAAAGATTATGATCAGGTTTACAATCTTCATTAACTATAAACTGGGTAAAATAACACAAAAAGAATTACTATAACAATAATAAACAACACTCTACGACAGTGGTTGGCAACGTCGGTCGGTGGCAGTGGCGGATGCAGAACGTGACATATGGGTGGGCATGGATTAAGTCCGGGTGGGCCTGAATCTATGGGTGTCACTTTTGAATAAGAAACTATAACAAAATTCGTCAAAACTTCAGAACACTAATTTAAACAGCATACACACACACCCGAACTGCACGTCACATTTTTGACATTATTGATACTTTAAATTGTAATGCAACGTGACATTTAAGCCTTTTTGGTAAAAAAAATATTGGGCTCTCATAGCCTACAAAAAAGAACCTGCACACAGTGACAGGAAATATAAATGAACCCAAAAAAACCTTATACTTTTTTAAATAACCTATTAAAGTGTTTAAATAAATACGGCTACTAAATGCTTAAAATGAAGCTTCTAACATCATATTCTCTTCATGCAAATCACTAAAAATATATTTTCGTTCTCACATATTTAAGTTAACTTACTAAATAAAGAAAGAAAAAGTGAATTGCTAGAAAAATGTTAGACTCTGGGGTTAAACGAAATGACAAATAAATAAACATTTAATATACTTTTTGATGAGCACAAGAGCAAGCCTACTCGTGAAGAGCGGAGCCGAGGAGCGCGCATATCAGACGTGAACGAAAGGAATAATGGATTTAATGCTTTCACTTCATTTAGTTTCACTTGTTAGTGAGGATAGTAATGGCTAACAAGATGACGCCGAATTACATACAACATAATTACCTAACTAAATCTGAGAGAATGCAAACACATTACAATATTTTTTCCTCCGCCCGACGGCCAAGGCGCATCATTTTTTTTTAGCCCGACAGGAATTCGCCATAGCCCGTAATGGACGTCGGGCAAGCGATTTTGCGAGGTTTGTTTTGTAGAAAGACTTTCTTTAAAGTGAATTTCGTTTTGTATAAATTGTATCTTAATATTAATCAATGTTTGATCAAACAATTGCCTCGATTTAATAAATAAGAAGCACACCAAGAACGTCTGTGGTGTGGATTGAAGTGAACCCACTATATTTCCGCAGCCTACGTCTTTCTGCTTTAATGAATTTCTTAAATTAATGTCTCAATGACACAGTAGGCTTATAGGTTGTTATGATAGGCTATTTGTTGCTTAAAAGCAATAGGCTATATTGTATAAAGTGTAGCAATAAACGTGGCGTGACTTATAGTGCTGCTATATCGCTATATCAAACAACATCACTATGATCAGATGTTTTCTTTCTATTTTTTACCCCGCTGTCATATTTGTTGTGTGTTTATGTTATTGAGAGGAAAGCGCGCAGCACATATTTATAACGTGTTGTTATTCAAAATACGTTTTCTACTTGCTTGCAAAAAAAGTTCTCAAAGTGATCATGGCTGAAAGCTGCTCGGGAATATTTCATTATAACGCAACATTCAACTGCTTTAATAGTTTTTTTTAAATAGTTATCAGGCTTACTTATAATTTTACTGTTTTTAACATAACATGCAATAGATAAATTACACCACATAAAGTAGTATATTCTAACTATACAGAGTAGTATTTTTTACATTTCTGATTGGGCGGGCCAGCTGTCAATCTGGGCGGGCCCAGGCCCACCCAGGCCCGCCCATAGCTCCGCGCCTGGTCGGTGGAGTGCCGAAGTCCTGCAGATTTTAGCTCCAACCCTGACAAATCCTTGCCTTCTTGTAGTTTTTAGTGCTTTGTTCGAAACCGCCTACTTCCATACTACATAGTAGGGGAAAAGCAGTAGGCGAGGCGAGTAGTATGTCCGAATACGTAGTATTCCAAAAACAGTATGCGAAAAGTACCCGGATGACCTACTACTTCCGGTTACATTTCGAAGCGTGCATACGATGGACACTTCACTATCCCATGATGCCCCAGGAATGGAGTTATGCAATGAATAAGAAAGGCGAAAGCAGTGATGCGGCCGTTTTCGCGCTGGTATGACATGACGTGATGATGACGTATGTCACGTGATCCATCAAGGTGAATGTGATTTCACCAAGTAAGATGTGATCCTGGATCAACACCCTTGTTGGTCCTGGATCAACATTTTCATTAACCAATCAGATTGCAGGATTAAGATTAGTGTGCATGTTTGATTTAGGTTTAGGATTGGGTCAGGGGCTTTTAAGAAATACTCCTCAAACTATTATTTCACACTAATTTGAGGGTTTAAAAATGGTTAGGGTTTGAGTTAAGGGTAGGTTGGGGTATCTTTGATTAAAATATTGATCCAGGATCAACAAAATATGTTGATCCAGGATCACATCTTACTTGGTGAAATCACAGCAACCATGTATCAACATGGCGGATGCAGTATGTCCGAATGGCATTCATACTACCAGGATTCATAATATACAGTACCTACTGTTTTAACAGTTAGTTAGTTAGTACTTCATCTCATTTAGTACCTATTGAACAGTATGCGGTTTCGGACGCAGCCTAGGTGATTCTTTAGACCTTGATTGGTTGTTCAGGTGTGTTTGATTAGAGTTGGAGCTAAACTCTGCAGGACATTGGCACTCCAGGACCGACGTTGCCTACCCCTGCACTAGGAGGTGCCCAAACACATCATCAACTCCTCTGCGATGCAATAGAGGCCACCAGAACTTCCTAGCAACCACCTAGCAACACATTAACAATCGACTAGAGCAACCTTGCGACCGCCTAGCTACACCTTAACAATCTACCAGAGCACTCTAGTGACTGATTTGTAACACCTTAATCAACTACAGCACTCTAGCAACCACCTAGCAACCAACGTGATCTCACAAAGTTCCGTGGGATAGTCATGGAATTTTTTGCTCATTTATCCGTGGCATTCTCACGGATCTCCGCATTTTTTCGTGGCCCTGCCACGGACTGTCTTTTTCTGTGGCATTCTCACGGATTGGTTACTCAACTGCTTTTTCCTATTTTCAAACCATTTTCGCTTTGGTTTAGGGTTAGATTTGGTGTTTGCATTAGTATGTCACTTTAACTATTGGTTTATACTATTTTTCGGATTTATTTCTTTCATATTTTCTAAACTTTAAACAATTGTCGCCTGGCGTTGGGGTTAGAGTTGGGTTTGGGTAAGGATGTCATTTTAGATAAATCTAACCCTAAACCGAAGCGACAATGGTAAGAAAATAGGACAAAACAGTTGAGTAACCAATCCGTGAGAATGCCATGGAAAAAGACAGTCCATGGCAGGGCCACGAAAATTCGGAGATCTGTGAGAATGCCACGGAAAAATGAACAAAAAATTCTGTGACTATCCTATGGAAATTCGTGAGATCAGGCTGCAACACCTTAAGGGCTCATTATAGTTGTGCCTAGGTCCTACCGCGTAGCCCCAGCGGTGTAGGTTATGCGTTGGTTTTCATTTATACTTTTGCGTCGTCATCCACGTCGACTTGCAAACACACATGCAGACCGCAATACACACAATAGCAGCGCACCCGTCAATGAAGAAGCAGCTTGGTAAGTTTAACCCACAAGTGAAGAAGAAGCAGCTTGTTGTGTATGTTTTGAGAAGACCAGCAGGGATTGAAATAAATAAACAGTGACTAATGTTGCAGTTTGAGTTAAATCACTCCTCAACTTGGCTCATCTTTGTTCTCACCGTCGCAAACGGAAATACCTATGACAGTTTTTTACCTGACGGGAGCGGTTAGTGAACCAATCACAGCGCTTGCGGTTCGTGTAGAACTGACGTGCTGGAAAAAATTTGGAGAGGTGCACATCGAGGTGCACGGCTACGCAGAGGCTACGGATAACCTACGGCGTAGACCTTATGCACGACTATAAATATCTGCTGCAACAAAAATGTACAATATGTGGAAAATAATATATTTTTTGAACCATAAACCACGTTAACACATTGTATTATAAAACATTGTAAAATAGCATTTTTGCATTGAATAACCAGTCTTCAAGCGTCTCACAAATTGTGTTCACCCTTGCTAAAACATTTTGACCCATCAGGTATCGTAGTATTCCCAGCCCTGCTTCGGTGCTGAGAGGTCTTAACAGGCTCTTGACTTGCGCCCCTCATTTTCATTCTCAATAGCATTAGTTATGCCACTAAAGAGACAACAGCAGAATTCCCCGGCCACTTTCTCTATTTGGAGAGGTGATTTGCCCACTCAGTGAGGTCAGGCCGCTGATGGTTCAGCATAATTAGGCCTGTGATCAGTGCATCCATCTCCCCACAGCTCAGCCAAAGCAAGGCCAGCTCAGCAAGCGCTGACCAAGCCGAAGATCAGCGTCCTTCTCCGGGAAGTCAGCTAACGTAGCGGACAGGCTTGAATGGAGGGGTGGATAGGTAGTTGGATGCAAGACTTATTTTACTGGCTCATTCTGTGTCCTCTTAGCATGCAAGAGGAGTAGGATACAAATGTATTATTTATTTGATTAAACAGCAAAATTAAACACGTGAATTTTATTTCTATAGCCTTTACGTTTTACAATTCATTGCCAGCACATTTTCATTCACTCAGCAATGACCGGTGTGGGTTTTTTATGCATGACGCATCTGGCTGGAGGTGTTATGTACACTTTGGGTTTGCCTCAAAAAACTGTCAACATGAATGAAAAGTCTTCGGTGAGTGAGAGGGCAGTGGGTTCAGAACGGTTTGAAAAAGCAAATCTGGACTCAGTCAGACTTGTTTATGTTATTCATTTCAATCTCTGTATGCTTAAAAGCCCCCTGAAAGCATTGAGAATTAATGATCCATGCAGAATACAAGTCACATTTGTTAAATTAAGAAGGCAGAAGCCAAAGAAAGGAGACAAATCGTTGCCCTGTTTATCAAGAGCGGAAATCAGTGCGCATTTCTTCAAAACCCACTTAGACGAATTTGTCTCCGTTGTAGATTTTCACTGCGTGAACCTCAACAGTTTATTATCCACGTGTAGCGGTTTCCGATAATAATCCCCCCGTAAAAATGAATTAAAAGCATCTCAGGTTTCCTGTCTTATTTTCATGCAGTTGCTCAGATATGGAATCGCAGGCACTTGTCCCAGACTGCTTAGCATAGACTGCGTAGTACCCACAACCCCCTTGGCTTCCTCTGCGGCCCCTCACGGCTCAGGCCGCGGCTCTAATGAAGTCTATGAGATACTGTATGCCTGTCATGCCCCGCTGCTCGTCTGATCAACAGAGTGAGAACGTTTACTTTCCCTGCATGCCAATTAAGCCCATCGCCTCCTCCATGCATTTCCCACCATCATTAAACCCAACGGCAGTGGCGCACATGCAACATGCAGAACCAATCAAAAAACAAACTATTATTAAAACTTGATCGGCTTACATTGGGTTTCAAGTTGTTTAAAGGGATAGTCCACCCAAAAATGAAAACGCTGTCATCATTTACTCACTATCATGTTGTTACAAACCCGTATAAATTGCTTTGTTCTGATGAACATGAAGGAAGATATTTTGAGGAATGATCATGAGCCTTCACTTCCATAGTATTCTTTTTTCCTACTGTACTATGAAAATGAATGGTTTGATTGGTGATTGATTTGGATACATTCCTCAAAATATCTTTCTTCATGTTCATCAGAACAAGGAAATGTATACAAGTTTCTGAAGACAAATTTTTGGATGAACTGTCTCTTTAATTCTGCGTTTACACCAACCGTGTTTCAGGCGTCAAAATCCGCGCCTAGTTTGCCGCTTGAACAGTTTGAATGCATTCGCGCAACTAGAGAGAAGACGACGCGCGGAAAAAGCAAGCGTTTGACGCGTGTCAAGAGGCAAAATCCGCTTCTTGTGGGAGGGGCAAGTGCTATGCGGTTGTCTGTTTGCAAGATGGCTGATGTTGATCGTGCATTTATTGAAAGAGTTACCGGTTTGTATTTGGTAACCTTACTATAGGGGGAAAATAAACAACGCGGGTCGATAAACGTCACGTGACTCAAAAGTGAAATGTATATTTCAACTTACCAGGTTGCCCAATGTCCTCACTGACACTCTTCCAAGCGAAGTCCTTTTTATTACTGTCTCTATAGAAATAAGAACTTGTGTCGTATAGCTCCGGGTGACTGCTCACGGACAATAGCAAGTGTTCCTTCAGGTTTAATGAGTGACCCGGGCGGCGCTGCCACCACAGCAGCAAGCATTGGTAAACGCGGCGCGAAATTCCACCAAAGTTAAAATTTTTCAACTCGGGTGTCAGCCGCAAATTCAAGCGCAAAATGCACAAAAAGCAGCATTCGCGCGTACCGAGGCGGAACACGTCTTCCGAGCCGCGCCAAATGCCTCATTTGCGCCGCGAGACCTCCAGACTCCCGTCAACGCGTCTTCACATTGACTTTGACATTTAAATCACTCGCGCTTCACGCTGGGTTATGAATTTTGCATCTTTGCATGAACCTGGTCATGCTCATTATTATTATAGAAGGAAATAGCAATGCATAATGAAAATAATAAAATGCAAATAACCACAGAATTGTGCAGTATTAGTATAGCAAACATTTCTAAGCAGCTTACAAAGGAACTTTGGTGTCACTTTTGGTGTAGAAACCAGAATGGACAGGTTGTATGACATGACCGACCCTTAAACCTTGAACAAAACAACTCAAGAAAACATGACCCGGGCAAAATAATATGAAATATGAATTCACTAGCAGAGAGGATTAACATTTGTGCCAACCGCAATGTGTTCTGAAATGTCATTGCTGGCGCCAGGATGAATTACATATTTTGGAGGGGGCACAAATTGTAACTTTACCCCAAGAAATGTAACACTAAGTTTTTGTGTTCAATCAACTATTCAAAATAAATAATACACTCACCTAAAGGATTATTAGGAACACCATACTAATACTGTGTTTGACCCCCTTTTGTCTTCAGAACTGCTTTAATTCTAAGTGGCATTGATTCAACAAGGTGCTAAAAGCATTCTTTAGAAATGTTGGCCCATATTGATAGGATAGCATCTTGCAGTTGATAGAGATTTGTGGGATGCACATCCAGAGCACGAAGCTCCCGTTCCACCACATCCCAAAGATGCTCTATTGGATTGAGATCTGGTGACTGTGGGGGACATTTTAGTACAGTGAACTCATTGTCATGTTCAAGAAACCAAATTGAAATGATTTGAGGTTTGTGACATGGTGCATTATCCTGCTAGAAGTAGCCATCAGAGGATGTGTACATGGCGGTCATAAAGGGATGGACATGCTCAGAAACAATGCTCAAGTAGGCCGTGGCATTTAAATGATGCCCAATTGGCACCAAGGGGCCTTAAGTGTGCCAAGAAAACATCCCCCAGACCATTACACCATTGCATTCATGAGAACTTTAACAGGTGTTCCTAATAATGCTTTAGGTGAGTGTATATACCCTGTATAACTGATCAACAAAATTTTGTAACATTAAACTGAGTAAAACATATGGAAAAAATATAATACTGTAGTTTGGACATGAGGGCACGACAGGTAATAATAATAATGCTGCATAGTTAAAAAAAAAAAAAAAAGTGGCATCGGTTGCAAAAATCCATTGTAGGCAATGCCATTTGTCATTTTGTGCAGGTAAAGTTTTGATAGTAATTCAAAGGAATTGTACTTCAGTAACAGACTGCCATTTTTCCCTTTTGAGTTGTTTTCTTAACAACAGAAAGCAATGTGGATTATACAACTCTATCTCAGTTTAGACCCAATAATACAACATAAAAAGACGCTTAAGCGAACAGGTTGAGGCCTGTTTATGTACACTCACAAAATCAAGCTAAATGTTAAACTAGTTTTAGGTCAAGTTTTGTTTCATTTCAATCCTTGGCTTCCTTTGGTTAAAGCTGAGTGAAAATATGAAAATAAAACAAAATTAGTTTGCAATTTAATTTCTATTTTAATGCACAAACATGTCTTTATTATTTTTAGAAAATTAAAATATTATATAATAAGACACAGAAGTTGAATCTCATTTTTACAGATTTATATAAATGCACATATCCTAGAATCTGACTCGTTCACTTTCTCTCCCGGCTAAAACGGTGCAAGAGTACTTTTGTTTGAATTAATATGCTGTTCATGCACAGAGGGCATATTATTCCCTTTTATTTGTGCCAGAGCAGTGGGAGGAACCTGGCGGTCTCACAGCTGAGACAGCGTTGGCAGAATCGCCGTAGACATCTCCATTCCTGCATATCTTTACAGCGAAAGCCATCTCCATTCGAAGGGCCAGATACAGACAGATTTCACCGATTCATCCTTCAGAAGAGACCTGAGTTTGCTTTTTCATAGGCCTCGCATTTGTTATGTACACGCGCAGAAAAAATACCCGGGCAGCTATATAACAAATCAAAAGTAACGGAGAAGAACGCATTCGTCATTAATAATAGACAACTCGGCGCGGGCTTGTGTAGTGCGCGAGGAAACCAGGTTACGATTTATAGGATCAATATTTCATGCCCAACATCTGTCTGTAGATTTTTTGCCAATGTATTCCGATGTCATTACAAATATGTGTCAAAAAGAGGGTATAATCTTCCTGCCCTGCAGAACATAATGAAATATTTATAGTAACTTACTGCATTGCTATTGTCCAAAATTTTGAGGTGAACAGAACAGAGGGAAAATAAAAAAAGTGGTTAAGTGTAAATCAAGAAGTCGGACTGAATAAGAGATTATTAAAGCGAAAAGCCACTACAGGCCTTTATTGTTTCATGCATCTATCAAGACTAAACCAGAAATGTTTCTTTCAACTAGATGCCATTACTATTATTGAATCCTTTACAAAAAAGCAAATCCCTACTCTGGGTAAAAAAATTACTCACTAATATTAAATCCTATAAAGAATCTGACAATTGTGTTTAGTATGAAATTGGTTTCATTAGCTGATACTCCTGCAAAAATGCCTTTGCCTGTCTTTGGCTGCATCCCAATTATGAAGGTTTTATCTTTCGAAGGATGCAGACGTTTACGTTACTTTCACCTGCTGTTCCCGCCCACCGTGCCCGTCAGCGGGACACCACAGTAAAGCGGTTTTAGTCTTTTAAAAATAATTATGTAGCCATATTTTTTATTTTTTATTTTATTTTAGAAAATATGAAGCATTGATGTGAATTAAACTACCCACAAGTATACAAAAATAAAATACAACATGCACAGTATAGGGGATTTTCACGCTGATACGTAGAACTTTCGCTTTCAGCAAACTTTGTGCACGTCCACTTCCGGTGAATGACTCAATTGAAGAAATACAGATTGATTTAGGGTTTAGTAATTTCTGTTAAAGGAATAGTCTACTCATTTTCAATATTAAAATATGTTATTACCTTAACTAAGAATTGTTGATACATCCCTCTATCATCTGTGTGCGTGCATGTAAGCGCTGGAGCGCGCTGCGACGCTTCGATAGCATTTAGCTTAGCCCCATTCATTCAATGGTACCATTTAGAGATAAAGTTAGAAGTGACCAAACACATCAACGTTTTTCCTATTTAAGACGAGTAGTTATACGAGCAAGTTTGGTGGTACAAAATAAAACGTAGCGCTTTTCTAAGCGGATTTAAAAGAGGAACTATATTTTATGGCGTAATAGCACTTTTGGGAGTACTTCCACTCGCCTGAAAAGTCCGCTCCCTTTCTCACTCTCATAATGAAAAGTCTGCTCCCCTTCTCCCTCTCTTAATGGGTCAAAGTACTCCCAAAGGTGCTATTACGCCATAAAATATAGTTCCTCTTTTAAATCCGCTTAGAAAAGCGCTACGTTTTATTTTGTACCACCAAACTTGCTCGTATAACTACTCGTCTTAAATAGGAAAAACGTTGATGTGTTTGGTCACTTTTAACTTTATCTCTAAATGGTACCATTGAATGAATGGGGCTAAGCTAAATGCTATCGAAGCGTCGCAGCGCGCTCCAGCGCTTACGTGCACGCACACAGATGATAGAGGGATGTATCAACAATTCTTAGTTAAGATAATAACATATTTTAATATTGAAAATGAGTAGACTATTCCTTTAATATAGCTTTTATTGCTATAGACGGCACTAGTTCACTTTTGTAAGCTTATGGTGCTGAGATGCACCTAATGATGTTTTTGCACTGCTGTTTATGTTATTATTGCAAATTCTTTATGTAATATAAAAACCTGCTATCATGTAATTCTTTTGTTAGGGGCCATTTTCACAGATGGAAAGGCAATCTTATTGACTAAACATCTTATACTCGAAAGAAAGTTATTACCATTTTATTGGTTAATACCGTTCTAATTTTTATTTATTTGTGAGAACACAAAACTTTATAGTAATACCATATATTCAATTTTATTTTATTCCTTTTCTAAACAGGTGCTGGTCATATAATTAGAATATCATCAAAAGTTGATTTATTTCATTGGTAAGATAATTACAAACGTGTTAAAATTTATGTGTTGTTAGCAGCAATGCAACAGTCACTGGCCCAATTGGCCAATTTAAAGGTGCAGTGTGTAAATTTTAGTGGCATCTAGTGGTGAGGTTGCAAATTGCAACCAACAACTCAGTTTACAGCTCATCCTTCGCTTTTGAAATGCATAGAGAAGCTATAGTAGCTGCCACAGGACAAACATATCACCGTTGAAGATAACTTAGTAAAATAGTTTGTTCGTTAAGAGCTTCTGTAAAAAACATGGCGGCACAAAATGGCGACTTCCATGTAAGGGGACCCTCTGCGTATGTAGATAAAAACATCTCATTCTAAGGTAATAAAAACATAACGGTTCATTATAAAATGTCTTTATACACCCCTGATAATATAGTTTTGAATATTATTTTGCATTTCTGTCAAGAGATCCTTCTAAAAATTACACACTGCACCTTTAAATATTCAAGCACAAAAAAGCGCAAAACAGATCTCAATACTTTACTCGCGCGTTGTTTGATAAGTTTGTTTGCTCGTATACCCCTCAACTGCCAGACCCGACACACATATTAAGGCTTCAGACAGCATGCTGTACAACCAAATAGTAAAGACAGCACGCAAATGACAACTGAGTTTATTTTTTCTTGCATAACATTTTAACACAAATTTATCAAAAAATGTTGTGATTATAGTAGCACACAATCATTTACACCTTAAATAAATATGCCTGTCATTAATCATATTGACTATACATCTTACTCAAAGGAAAGTTAATACCATTTTATTAGTTTATACCGTTTTTTTTATTTTTTATTTGTGAGAATACAAAACTTTGCAGAAATACAATATATTCAATTCTATTTTATTGCTTTATATTCTATATATAAATAATTCTCTCATTTTCTCTGGCTTCTTCTCTCGTAAAGCTGCTTTTAAACACTGCAATGTTGTTAAAAAGTGCCACATCATCCACTTCTAGTCGGGAATTCAAGAAAACTAGGATTGGCGTTGTTTGTTTGACTTACAACAGAGTAGTGACATCTGTTGAACTGTGCCGGAAGTGGCCGTGCACAAAGTTGACAAGTCCCGCCCACGAAACACAGAAGCGTAATAATCCCCTATTACAGCAATTACATTAATTCACATCATTAAAACATCATTAATAATAGTAAAACAGTGAAAAGGTCCTTAAATGTGCAAAATTTACAATTTTGTTTTATGAAGTTTATTTAACTAAGTTCGGGAGGTGCATGGTCAAGTAATCCAACCAATTAGCGCGAAGAGGCAGAGCCGGATTAAATAAATGGACTACACTAGGCAGGCTGCATTTTTTGGGCCCCCCCCCATCGAGGTTATTTATGAATTGAAATCTGAAACTTACCAAAGTTACTAATAAAAGTGAATTCACATTTTACATAGCCTAGTCTTTGGTTACAAATTGGTTGTTTGTATACCAAATTAAGTCATGTGTTGTATATTAACCAGTCTATCAGACAATTTTTTGCTAAATTTATTATTTATACGTCATTACACGGCTCTATTAAATGCTATTAAATTATCCTCACCTTATCCATTGGGAGTGTCGTTGTTAAGGCAGTAGTACAAGTAAATAACCAATAGGTGTCAGTAATCCGCGGGAGAGCTTCGCTGCATATTTCTCTTCAAGATTGAGAATCGCAACAAAATCCTCGTCGAGCCACACGTCCACTGAGGTAAATGTCCTCAAAACACTGGTTATTTATGTTTCAGTTATATGAATTATATAATAACAGTTTTTATATTATGTATAACAGTTTTATCTCAAAGTAATGGTAGTGCTAAACTCTAATGTATCGTTTCTGAGGCTGCTAGATTTTTCTTTACGCTATTCACGTTTGTGAAGTGAATTTAAAGCACATATTGCTTGCATTTGACTTAGTTAGCCACTATCCATTGGTTTTGTTATTATGTTTGGTATCTAACGTGATTTTTGTGGGGCTTAAAGAAAAAAAATCTTGACCCCGCTAGTTCTGCCATTGCAGTCATGAATTATTATGCAAGGAACTGTTTTTTTTTTGCCTCGTTATTATACGCAAACATGCCTTATATAACGTAGGGAAATGATCGTTTGTCCTTTATTTATTTATTTTTTGCAGCAACCATGTCTGTGTCCTTAAAGGAACTCTGTCAGGTAAAGATTAGAACGATGAACTTGAAAATCAACCATTCTGATGACTGGCGTCCCCATCCGAGTCACCACCTCAGACAACAACAGTCATAAACTCACAAACACAAATACACTCAGTAATGCGCTTAATAAAGAAAGACTTAACTATGATTTTATCTGTGTTAACCTATGATATCAGTTATTGATGTATTTTAAATATTTACGTATTACTAGGCTTATCATACATGCATTGAAGTTTTAAAATGTATCTAATATAATACTGTAATTAAATTGAATGTTTTGGATACCACCATTAAATTATTTTGTGCATGTAAAACACAAGCAGCAATGTTTTTATTGAATTCAATTTTGAATTAAATTGAATGTTTTGCATACCACCATTAAATTATTTTGTGAATGTTAAACACAAGTAAATGTTTTATTTATTGGAGATAAAATGGCTGTTTAATTAATATAATACTTCTGTTTGTTAGGCACTAACAAGTGAAAATAGTTAGGTTTGAGTACATTTATTAAAACTCGATAGCTGTAATGCTTCTGTGCAGAAGGAAGCCCGTGAGCCACGATTCACGAAGGTAAGCTTGCGAGCGGATTCATTTCCACTTGTTGGGCAGCGGTCCGCTCATCGTGTTTTGTGTTGCATCACTTAAAGATCGTAAACCTTTAAAATCGAGTTTAGTAAGATGTATACTACAGTCAGCTTTGGTTAACTATTGAAGCATCGTCTTTAAGGCTCAATGTGACCGCAGTATTTGTTGAACACTGCTGGCAGCGGCGACGTCTATATATCTATCCCAGTTAAAGAGGGGGGAGTACTTTGGGTTCGGGGGAATATTCTGAGCTCAGAGCCCTTCCCTTTGGACAGCACCCCAAATATGCTTTATCTCATTCCCTATTGATTACATGTTAATGCAAACTCGTGAAACTACAGTTATTATTTTATATATATATATATATATATATATATATATATATATATATATATATATATATATATATATATATATATATATATATATATATATATATATATACCCAGACATCACAGGCACGAATTGAATCTTGGGATAGCCAAGGCTGTGAAGGATCCAGCTGATGTATGCTTCATATCACGGGAAACGAAGGACGCATTTTGAGGCCGCATCTGGAGGCTTCCCAGCAAGCAATTTTTGGTAAAACAAGGCTAAATTTGGGCTGTCAGTGAAAGTCTAAGGGTGCGTCTCACTTCTCTGTCTTACCCCTTCCCCCTTCACCTCGGGTTTGCGCGTTCATGTTTGGTGAAGTGGTGTCTCAATTCTTAGTTTGATCAAGGGCTATGGCCAAGGCGTAGGGATACATAGCCCTTGAAACGAAGTGTGATAAAGACCACACTTGAAAGAGAGGGCTAAACGTTATCTCAGGAGAGCCGGCATCAAGACGTTTTATTGATGAACGTTGAACTGTCAAGGAGTCGCACAAATGAAAGTAACATTATTATCTGCAGTTTAATTGAGATTATATTATGACACTCATGTTTTATGATACGTTTAATAAAATGTTAAAGCGGTTTTAATTGTAATGTTTTTGTTTTGAATCGCTAGTTAAGGCGCTAGCTAGCAGCTAAGTTATGCGCTATTTGTTGAGCAATCGATACCACAACCTGAGGCAACGGCATCTTCTTTGTCTGTCAACGCTTGTCTGTTTACGTAACAGCCAGTTAGCGGCAAGGGAAGGTCGACGCAAACGGTAATCAAGTGGTGTCTCATTTTTTAGATGAACGATCTGTCTTACCCCTTTCCCCTTTACTCGGTTTCGAGGGGCAAGGGGAAGACAAAGGGGAAGGGGTAAGACAGAGAAATGAGATTGGCTCTAATAGACGTCTACCATAGCCCAAAAATAGACAATACGTATATGTTTAGAACAAATGAAAGCAAACACCTTGCACACCTGTTGACTTTGCTTACATGTTGGAATATTGTACATCTACAAGTTATTTAGGCAAAAATGCCTTGTAACCAAATTCATGGTTATTTAGGGTAGAAGTTGGTTACCCATAGCCGGACTATATTGGGTCTACAACGTCTTGGTTTTGCTTGCTGGGTTTTGATGGAGCCTCCGAATTGAGACGAGGTGATGTCATTGCCCTTCGAATACACCCTTCGGGTGATGAAGCCTTTTAAATTGGGATGCACCTTCTATGTGCACATTATGTTCTGCCACCAGTGTTGGGAAAGTTACTTCCAAAGTGTAATACATTATATATTACAAATTACTGTCATTTAAAAGTAATTAGTTACAGTACAATATTACTGTCTCTGAACTGTAATGAGTTACACTACTTTTGCGTTACTTTTGAGTTACTTTCATCAAAATAACAGAAGTATGACTAGGCATTATAAAATTTTAAAATGTACTTTGTTGCTGCTTATAAATCTAGTTATGTGTTGGCCCTCAAGCTTTGAATAGGCACATTGAAGACTTGTGGCAAAATACAGTAACAATCACTGTCAGAATCATAAACATAGACAAATGATCTGGTAAAAGTCTAGTAAATTATGGTACACATACCAAACACAATAGAGCCCACTATAATGCAACCTATAGACTAATAACATGGCAAGACACGCGACCTCTTTTCATTTCTATTCTTTAATTCACTTTTAATTCAGATTCACAGCACAAACCTGGCATGCACTGGATTGACACATCTTATCAAAAATTGCTATTGGAGGATTAGGTCTCAAGGAATACAGCTCATTTCAGTCCAATATAAGGATTACATGTAGACTAACATATAAAACACAGACAAACAGAGGAACACAGCTTTTTGCCAAACAATGAATATAGGCTCCCATACAAAGGCTGGTAAAAACTTTAAACTGTGATGTTTAAATGTATTATTTAGATAACCATGTTTAAGTCTTCACTGATGTTATGTTGTTGTTTAGGTTGCTGTTTGTAATAAAACTGTAGATAGCATAGGAATAGCCTAGCACTGTAATCATAGCAAAGCTTACCTTGTCATTGCTGGTGTGATATGGATTTTACTGGCAAGATTTGTAAAAGTATATTTACTTCTGAGGTTCAAGCAGCACAGGAGACCGATAGAAACGTTCTTTTGCTTTTTAGTGCTCTTATTCGCAAAATTATGCGTGTGCGCGCTACTGGACCTGATTGCGACCACTTTAGTCAATGCTTATAAAGGACTTCCCAGATTCGGCTCTTTAAGAAACATGTCTATATTTGACGCGCACCGCGTCCAAATCGCATTTCAAATACAACATTAAAGTAAAAATGAACATGTTGCATACAGCACGTGGAAACAGACATACGCTGCGTCCCAAACCGCCTTCTTCCATGCTATATAGTGGGCAAAGAGTACGAGAAGTAGTGCTTTTCGCCCACTATATAGTATGGAGGTGGGCTGTTTGGGACGCAGACACGCAGTCGCAGCTTTTTCATGTGTGGATGCTGGTCGCGCGCATTGGTCAAAAATAAAAATAACACGGTCTAATTTTGAAATGCATTGTTGTAACGCGCTCGTTACTAAGACTGTAACGAGTAAAATATTACCAAAATTGTATTAGTAATGCGTTACATTACTGCGTTACAGCAAAAACTAATATATTACTGTAATATATTATATTTTGTAATGCGTTACTCCCAACACTGTCTGCCACAAGTGTCTTTCGCACAAATGGACCAAACTTATAATTCTGATTTATTTCTGTAAAAAGTACAAGTAAAAGTTAGCGTTGCCAAGCACATTCAAATAAAATGTATAGTCACAGGTATGCATTTAAAGGCTTTTATAATGGCTCATCTTTTTATATTTGTCTCATGTTGAGTTAGAACTCTTTTATATTAACAAACAGGAGATAAAAAATGAGAGAAAAGAGCCAAATGGTGCCAAGCATTACCATTATATCTGGCATAGGCTGCGGTTTGGACAGCACTTGCATTCTTCTTTGGGTTGTCCCAGACCACTCACAATTAAACCCTAATAGCCCCTCGCACAGATAGAGCACAGAGACGCCGGAAGCGAAGAACAGTGCGAACACTCATGTCCAAATTATTTTGGGAACTTTTTTGTGCAAGTCTGTTTTGGGAGAATGCCTAATATGCCATTACAAGAAATTTGTTGGCCTGGGATTCATCGCTGATAGAAAGTTGTTTTTGCTCTTGCAGGTCCCTAATTGGATGTTTAAGCGCATTTTAGAGTATCCTTTTGATATTTGTGATAATATGTAGCTATACTGAGGAGGTGAAGTAGAAGTGTAAATATTCGTCCAAAAATATCCTGTTGTGTCTAATAAAAGAAAAGTCATATTGGTCCTAAACAACATCTTCTACAGAAACATCACTGTGTTGAACATAAACTCATACAGGCTCTGTCCAAATTTCCAAATATAGGGTCTGGTTTTAGGTGACATCCCATCACTGTTGGTTGTGT
Source organism: Misgurnus anguillicaudatus (assembly GCF_027580225.2). Taxonomy (NCBI): domain Eukaryota; kingdom Metazoa; phylum Chordata; class Actinopteri; order Cypriniformes; family Cobitidae; genus Misgurnus; species Misgurnus anguillicaudatus. Next base: position 8,708,058 of record NC_073361.2, read on the forward strand.
AGAACACAATGGCGTGACAATATTACAGTTTTGCAGTAATATGATCCTTCTTACATACTGTACAGCGTCTGCAGAGCTGTCATACTGCCTGAGGATTCTCCACCACAGCGGATAATCGCTTTCTTAACCAGCATAAGGGATGGCAGCAGTTCAAAAGCTCATGTCCAAGGACCCACAACCTTAAAAATAAGTCAAATCAATTCTAGCACCATGCCTCCATGAACCCCACTGAGAGTGAGAACGTGACTTTAGTTGGGTGTGAAAGGAAAAGCGGGGTGAGAAACCAGCAGGACGTTCTGGAGGGCATGGATTTATTTCTATGATTTATACAAGGGGAAGAACTTAGAGATGGTTGCTAAGCCGAGCAGCTCTGTAACTATCTATTGTATTTAGGGTTTGAACAAACCTTTGACTCTAACAGGAACTGTCCAGTAATTTACATTAACACACAATGTTTGTGCTATGGATGTGAATTAACAAATTTAGACAACTTGTATACCTGTAAGTGAAATCCAGGTTAATTCATCATAATCTAATGATTTTATTTACTGATTTCACATTGATTTCTATCTTTGACATGACCTTACTCACTCAATATTAAAGATATCAATTTATTTCACAGAATGTTTTATCAACTATAGATGGTTTCAGCAGTAATAACATAAACATGCAGCTTTCGTGGTCATCACGTAACTTCCGGTAAAGTCTGCGAAGAATAAATAACAAGTCCTTTTAAAGTAGTTTATTTATATAACAAGCAAAATAAACAACACATAGATTACGTAAGAACCCAAAACATTTGTTGTTTTCGACGAGGTATTTGTTCAAGAGTTCAGTTTCAGCAAATAGTTAGACCATTAAACAAACTGAAAGTAAAGTTCGGACCAAACGCTTATCACATCACATGCGCCCGATGAAACAGGCTATAAGCTAACATGCAGTATTTATACTTGAAAAAACAGCATCAAACCAGCATGGAACAGCATAGGAATTATGCTGGTCTATGCTGGTTTAGCTGGTGGTCACCAGCAAACCAGCACCAAAACACCACATATGCTGGTCTTGCTGGTATGCTGGTTTTTTCAGCAGGGAACACATTCAAGAAACGCTGTACAAAGATTAAAAGTGCACACATTGAAAAAATATAGATATGCATAAATTCATCTAAGTTGAGATAAAAACATAGTAAAATTAATGATTTTTAATGATCTTGAACAAACTACTAAGACAAAACTGAGTAGTGACTGACTCATAAGTTGAAATCCAACTGGCCGATATGGAAAAATCTGTTAAAGACATATGGGTAAAACTATTTGTTGTCTAGTTTTGTAAAGACAAGTAGCCTACCATTTTTGTTTTCTACATAAATGTTGTTGTATTGTTACAGCAGAAGCACAATGTTGAGTTGAGTGTCAAGCTTCATTATGGTCAATGCTCCTGGTATCTTTAATGCTTTGGCATCGAATGTGCTTGTTTTTCAGACAGCTCTCCAGCAATAATACTGTGATTGATTCATGAAACCAGATAAATTTGAAGAACCCACATACAAGAAAATATAATGACAAAGTAATTTAAAACCCGCCTAATGCTACAGTCTATTTATGATGTACAGAAAAGTTTGATATTACTACAGTATGGTAAATGGACTGCATTTATACAGCGCTTTCATAGACCCATGACCATCCATAGCACTTTACTATTTGCCTCACATTCACTCACTCATTCATACATCGACAACGGTGTCAGCCATGCAAGGCACTATCCAGCTCATCGGGAGCAGCTGGGGTTAGTTGTCGTGCCTAAGGACACTTCGACACTTGGTCAGGTGGAGCCGGGGATTGAACCACCAACCTTCCAATTTGTAGACAACCTACATGAACCACTGAGCCACTGTCTTATGTATAGTTCACATAACCTGTTAACATTTTTTTTTTTTTGAAAATGGTTACCAGTAGGCTATAAGGTATGCAAATAATATGGATGCATAGAAAACATACATTGTAAAAAAAATGCATTATGAACCATTAAAACAACTTGGTTTTGCAAGTCAACCTACTATTTTAAGTTTTGCCTTAAAAAAGTTGACATAAATTGTTTAATTAAATTTTTTAAAGGGGAAATATCATGAAAATCTGTTGTTTTTTTTTTTGTATGTTTAAGTGCTATTAATCGGTCACCAGTGCTTCTATCAAACTAGAAATTGTGAAAAAGATGTTTGTTTTGGTAAACCATTCTATGCAAGCATGTGAAAAAATAGCTAATTGAAATTTGCTCCTCTTGTGATGTCAGAAGGGGATAATCTTAAGCCCCTTAATCTGCACTATCCGACCACGACCATGCCATTTAGTGGAGAGATCAACTAATTTGGCATTTTAAAGGACACCCAAAAACGGCACATACAAAGTGTCAAATTTAACATGTTATAATAAATTATCCATATGACATTTTGAGCTAAAACTAACACATACGTACTCAAAAAGTCTTGTAAAATGTCCCCTTTAAGTTAAAGTCACATAAAAATATATGACAAAATTGCTGAATTTTTTTGTGTAGACAAACTATATTTACAAAATGTGAAGAATGCAAGAAAGAACAGTTCATTAAATATATTATGCCCCAGAATACAATGCAATATATATAACTTTTTATTTACATTTACCTTTTTTCATTTGGCAGCTGCTTTTATTCGAAGCTTCTTACTGTGGGTTCACACCAGCCGCGTTTGGGGCGTCAAATTCGCGTCTACCGTGTCTAGTTTGCCGCTTGAACATTTTGAGTTTACGTGCTTCATTCGCGCGGGAAAGCCGTGCGTGAAATTTTAGAGACATTCACGTGGAAATTCGCGTCATGGGAGGGGGTTCTGCGAATCCGCTTGCTTCCTGTAATCACGTCACTACTAGAGTAAGCTCCTAATAACGGTTAATGCGGCACGGTTAATTTTTCACACTCAATTCTCGCGAACTAAGCACGCGAATGAGGCGAAATCGCGTCAACTGCGCTAAACGCCTAATTCACACCGCAAGACCTCCAGACGCGCATCAACGCGTCTTCACATTGACTTAACATTAAAATCACTCGCGCTTGACGCCTCTACTGCGGCTGGTGTGAATGCAGCATTACAGTGCATTAAATGTATACATGTTTATCAGTATGTGTGGGTCACTAGGTCTCGAACCCAAAACCTTTTTGTGCTGCTAATGCAGTCCTCTACCAGTAGTCATTTTATCAGACTGCCTGTTAAGACTTTTTTACAACAAAAAATATGCAATAAATGCACATTTATGATATGATAACTTGACACCACTTTACATTTCCCTAATGCCTGATGTTTTATTATTTAATATTAATAACCTATAAAATGTCTATAGTTTAACAGCTTGTTCCAGATCTCCATTGCTCACCTAAAACAAACCAAGAACACATTGGAATTTCAAATGGTCCATGTTTCCTGTAGTGGTAAAGGCACTTTGGGCATATTAGGGCCAATGCTGAATTCAAATATTTGTAGCACAGTGGGTTAGGAGTGTCTTTGGGTGTCTACATTAGCAGTCCATCAGCCCTGTGAGACTTTCATGGTCTATTTCAGCGCAGTTAGATTGGTGGGCGATGAATGCTAATGACGGCCGTTTTTAGAGGTCCACTTGAGGGGAATGAAGACAAAGAGTCCATTTGACATACTTCACCGTGTCAACTTTAGACAAGGGCACTTTTGCTTTGAGAGCAGTGGTCACCACTCGGCTTTTGACAAAGTGGAGTAAAAAAGTGCTTGGCCATGCAAACTCGAATGTTTTGTGGCTTCCCAGTACACTTTAGGAAACTTTCCCACTGATGTTGCAGTACCACCGGAAACCCACCACATTAAAACAAAGGAAGTTACGAAATCTCGGGTGGGCTTTTATAAGGCTGTTTATGCATTGCTATGGCTTTTGAAGTGGAGTGGGCGTGAAGACATATGATAGGTTTCATGTCTGGAAAACCACAATCATGCATTTAACACATGGCTATTGTTGTTGTCCATGGATTATTTGCATGACTGCTCGACTGACACAGAAAACGGATCTGAAAACATCTAACGGACACTTATCGTGGATAAGATGGTGCCACATTACATAATATGCCGTAGCAATTTTGCCCTTTTAAAGAGCTCGGAACGCTGCCTTCCTCTTTCGCGGTGTTCCAGTGTTTTCCTTCCTTTTAGACCATCCTGAGAACCTGGAAAAGTAATTACATCATTGTGCTCGGCCTTTCATACTCCTCAGATCTGAACTGTGGGAATTGTGATGCAGGAAGGAAAAGATCGCAGGTGTGTTTGGAATTACTGTGCAAGAACAATGGTGGAACAGTAGAACCAACATCATGTAATTGCTTTTAGTGGGCTTGTGCATATGTTAAGGTGCGGCGGCTCTTGTGTTGTTTTGTTTTTGTCCGAAAGGAATACAGAATATGATGTACCGGATTCTCGTGAGCTGGCTGATTAACATTTGTTAATTAAGAACATAAATCAACTTTTTTGTATACTTGAAATTATTAATCTACATAATAATTCCACATTATCTTGTTCTGTTTCACATTGTTCATGTTAACAATATTTTTTCATGTTTTGGGGTTAACTGCTGACATACGACAAGTACTGCACTTGGACAGAAACTGATTTAATAACTGCTTGTCCATCTGTGGAAATGTTGGCAATTTGGGCTGGTGATCTACACAGTAACACAACACTAAAAAACTAAATTCCAGAGGAGGCTTTGTGTCAATTTTTAACATTTTCCTTGAATGCCTATACTAAACAAAACAAAACAAAACCAGGTAACACCTTACCACCAGCGAGAGCATAAAAAAAGCTCTGGCTGCCCTGCCAACTACGCTATAGAAAAAGAGTAGTGAATGCTCTGCAGTGCCGGCCCAAGCATCTTAGGGGCCCTAAGCAGAATTGGTTTGGGGGCCCCATCACCAATTTTTTTATAAAAAAAAAAATTTACAAACATTTATTAAAAGAACAAAGTTGCACATTAAGTAAGGACTAAAATTAGCATTAGGTACAGAAATCAAATTAAATGAATCATAACATACAAACACATGTGTGTCCAGAAAGCTTCTTACTTTGGCGCCTTTTTGCGGGTTAAATGGTTTAAAATCACTTGAAATGTTAACATTTGCAAGCCCTTTAAACATGTAAAATTATAAACTTTCCCTATTTATATTTGCATATTAATCCGCAATGTCCTTTTCTTCTTTCTCTTTTCGGCAACAGAGAGATACATACTTTTCTGTGACATGGCTTATCATTTATTACAGTTACGCGCCCTTGCACACCGGCGCAAATTGTCAATGCACGCTAGATGCCTACATTGCGCATGAGTCTTAAACGCTATCTAGTTGTCTGCAAATCAGATCTTTTTGTCTTGAATTATTCATTTATTCATTTTTATTCATTCATACATATTCATTCATTTATATTAATTGTTTAAGTTATTTAATTGTAAAAAAAACGATTGGGGGCCCCTTGGTGGCCACGGGGCCCCTTGGTGGCCACGGGGCCCCAAGCGGCTGCTTAGTTCGCTTATGCCTCGGGCCAGCCCTGATGCTCTGACACACGAATCAGTGTTGCCAGATTGGAAATTTCCAAGTATCGTACCAGAACCTCAATTATGGTATGTGTATGTGGAAGAAAAGTATTGTACACAAGTCAAGTCAGAATACTATTTTATCTAGACAAACAACTTTTGATGGCCTGTAGATTTTCCCAGTAGAAAAATGATAAAGTGTACTTTAATCGGAGAGTCAAAACAACTGGAAAGAAAAAACAGAGTCATTCTCAACGATGATTGGAAGACATAACGTAAGAAGAGATGGAGTTGTGTTAAAGGGACAGTAAGTAGGGTTTTAAGTGTTTTATTAATCTAAATCAATGTCTTTATTCATGAATATGTCCTCATTGGTGTCAAATGACCTCTGCCAGTGATCTGACTTTTCTTTGTAAGCTTAGAATTTCTCCTCTTTACTTACATTGAACGGGTAAGTCCATATCGTTCCGCCATATTGATAAACTATAATAGCAGAGAGGGACAAAAAGCACTAGCTTACTAACGCGTTTCTACAACGCGTTTTCATTCAGAATACGTGAACCAGCTGCAACGGACAAGGAGATCAGCGTTACATAACAGATACTGTAGTTGCAACACGCATTTGGAAAGGGGAGGCGCTAGAGAGCAATGTTCGTTTGAATGCAAAATACAATTCCACCACTAGTTGGGGGTAAATCCTACTTATTGTCCCTTTAAGAACGGAAACAGCAACTGCTGAAATCTCGCTGAATAAGTGCTGTTTTTATCCTAATCCTACCTCAAACCTAACCCTAAACCCAACATCTCGTAAGATTAAGCCCATAGCTGTATACCTTCCAGCAAAAAAACAAATGGATAGAAGACATGCAGGCATTTGCATTCTCCCCACAATTATAATGGTAGATGTAGGATCAACCAGTGGCGGCTTGTGACTGCTCATCCGAGGGGCGCAAATTCAAAATAAGTGTTTGGAGTTTCATATGTGTTGCTCGTGTTTTCGAAATATGTGTTCTGCACGTCAAGTGATCCTGTGTGCATCACATGTTTTGTCAAAATAAGTGCCTGCTGCACATGCGTCAAAACCATTTATGATAAAAGAGAAAACTAGTGGTGGAATTGTATTTTGCATTCAAACGAACAGTGCTCTCTAGCGCCTCGCCTTTCCAAATGCATGTTGCAACTATGGTAGCCGTTATGTAATCACTGATCTCCTTGTCCATTGCAGCTGGTTCACGTGTTCTGAATGAAAACACATTGGTAGGCTAGTGCTTTTTGTCCCTCTCTGCTATTATAGTTTATCAATATGGCGGAACGATATTGGATTTACCCGTTCAATGTAAGTTAACAAAATGACACTCCCTTAACACTAAACTCTGATTACGCATGAGGTTATGCGAGTATCTGGCAAACGCGATCATAAACCTTTTAGACGTGTCTGCAGCAGGCACTTATTTCACGTGATGCACATAGGATCACTCGACGTGCAGAACACATACTTTGAAATTACGAACCACACACATGCGGCTATGTACATGTTGCTACGAACTTCGCATCGAGCGTCCACGAAAAAGAAGTCACCGGCCGCGACTGGGATCAACAGATAGATCAATAAGTATTGAAGCCCTATGATTGCAACAACCATTTGAAGTGTCACGAAATGTGGAAATAAATGTACATTATGGGATTTTTTTCATTATTGATCATACATCGTACAGAGGTCAAAATTACGGTACAAATAGGATAATTATCGTACATCAGGAAACCGAGTCTCGAATGCATTATCTGGAATCCTCTCAAGCGGAGGTTTCTGCATTCCGATTGGTTGCCGTTGAATGTTTCCGCCCTCAGATTGGTTGCCGCTAAACTGCGGCATAGCTCATTACCATAAAGTTGAGCTGAGCGCTCACACCGTACATGACGCGCCACACCGCTAATCGCCGGAGCTCGCCGCCGGCTCTCACTGAAAATGAATGACTTCCAGTTCCCTGCACAACTAATATTTTTAGGTTTAAATGTAAGTAGGAAATTAGTCAATTAATGTTAACTAAGGAATAATTGAGGACGGATCATTGAATTATTCACAAATAATGCACACCCAAGGTGGTAATGTGGCACGACACGAAGCAGATTCAATTATTCCTCTTATGCTAAGGTTACCACATACATTGTTAAGACCTTGCTCTGGTGGTTATTTTAAGACATTTGACAGGTGAGGTGTGTGTAAATTTAAAAATAATGCATACCTGTGGAACATTTCTCAACCAATCAGAATAAAGCATTCAAAGGCCTCTAAAGGGGATCGCACACCGATCAGCGCAGCGCAGCGCCGTTCTAAAAAAACGAACACATTGTTTTCTTTGAGTATACACACACCGGTGCCGCCAGGTGGCGCCTGTCCACGCCGCCCAGCTGTGACTCAGGAAGTTGCTCCAATCCCTGTTGCGCCACACAGCGCCACTCACATAGTTTAACATTAAATAACATCATATTTGTCCCAAATCTTTAACGATTAACATTGGCTGCCTACGTATATTTTGCATTTTGAAGTAGATGCTATCTGACGAAGCTCGCGCTATTTAATGTGCACTACCGGTTTACAATACCTCCGAGTTGTCCTAGACGCGGCTCGACGCGGCGCGGACTGACAACACGAAGGTTTGTAAATTATAGATTTTATCTGTAACAAGCAACATTATTTTTAAATAATTTCATTTAAAAATGGTTTTATAAATGATTTAAACAGATATTATGTGTTTCTCTACAATACTTTACTACAATATTGATGACAAAAATCTGGGTAGTGCAAGCCGGACCACTAGCCAGATTTTTGTTTGCAAATTTTAAATACATTTTCTCTGCCCCTAATACACCTGACACAAGTAGCAAATTATGTTAAATCTTTGATCTACAGTATATACAGTGGCCTGTTTTTTTCTATGCGTCAATATGAAATACATCAACACAGGTTAGAAAACAGCACTCATCAAGTGATCTCATATGTGTCGACCATAAAAAGCAGGACAGTCTAAAAATAAGCCGCTGACTTTAACATTATGTCTTTGTTGTGAGGTCACAAGACCTTTAATTCAAGTCGATTCCAGACTACCACTGATATATAACCAGCAATCCCCGCTCTACTTTCACTAACCCCCCAAAATTGTGTTTATAATGTCTCAGCAGGGGTTACAGCCGAGAGGGCAACAGCTATAATGCATATCCACATACCATTTCTCATGTTTTTATGCTTTGTGCGCTGTAATCCCCTTAGTAGCATTCGGCTGTTTCCCTCTGACAGCAACATAAAAGACTTTGTGCTTTGAGACAACATGTGTACGAAGATCCGTCCTCAAGTCACAACATCTTAGCTTTATTGACTGGCGCTGTGTTTTGCTAATAAAAGAGGGCAAGTCTTTTGTTTATCCACAACACCCCTCTTAGCTATGAGCGTCTCTTGGATTGCTTTGAAAAAGGGTAGCAAAATAAATCAAGAGCGAGTTGTTTTGGTGCCAGGGAGGTATTTATCTCGCAGATGCACTGCAGAATATCTCTTTCCTTCTGAAGGCTTGTGACTCGATATATACAACACCAATTCAGAGTTAATAATGCAGATGTTTCTCATTTCTCCGAAACTCTTGTTGGTGCACGTAACAAATGTATCATGTATGAAGAGGGCTTTATATGATGTGCCTAAATGTCATAAAAAAGTACTTTGTAAATAGTATGGGAAGCTGCCAGGTCATGATGTAAAGCATTCAGAGCAGTCTTACGCCACAGTCAAACTTTAGATGAAGATAAAGATAAAATGTTTTTTGCATTCTGACGCCAATAATCATTTACGAATCATCCTATATCCAATATATGGTGCCACAATAGGCTTGACATTGGTTGTGTCCGAAATCGCATACTTTGAGGTACTGAATTACTCATCGCCCATTTAAACAGTATGTACTATATATAGTATGAATATGGATAGTATAATAGTATGAAAGTTAGTCGTTAAATGGAATGACGTTAAACTAGCACAATTTAGCCACAAGGGACAGCTGTTTAATAAACAGTATGTACTTGAATAGAGCCGTGTTAACGCTTTCAGGGATTTTTGAATAACGCCCCTCTGTCTTCTTCTTCATTGGATAACTCCTCTCCAGGGATCACGAGATAGCAAGTTTCCATCAAATGAACACTTCGGGATCTTGCCAGAAGTAATAGGTCATCTGGGTACTTTTCGCCAGTGTTGGGAACGATACTTTAAAAAAGTAATTAGTTATAGTTACTTCTCACAAATAGTAACAGAGTTAGTAACTGCGTTACATCATTATAAAAGTAACTGATTACCAGGGAAAGCAACTATTGCGTTACTTAAAAAAAGTTTAAATATTTCAAATAACTTGGATGCCCCAATATTAAATCTGTTAAATGAATCAGTCCTTCCAGAAAAATGCAGTTTTTTTTTGTGATTGTTGCGGGCAAAAATCCTTGATCTTGCGGCACGTTTTCTTAAAAAATGCGATGGAATATGCAGCATATTTATGCAATTTATGTTATGAAATTGCAGGAACTTGCAAAAACAGGTAACAGATGTCCACGTCACATAGGCTGTTTCTCAATATGCGTTCTTCAGCGATCTTGCGTCCTTGTGTCCTCGCTCTACGTCATCATTAACTGTCGAAGTTCAATTGCAATTCTCAAGAACGCAAGTACAGAGGACGCGTGAAAATACCCGGATGAGTTCTTGATATCGAGGATGCATCGAGTGCAGACTTGCACGTTGAAATCTGAGGAGGTCACGTGACCAGCAGTAAGATCGCACACATCTCAATTCTCACAAGTGCGTTCTGTGTTCTCGCGACCTTCCGAGTTCGGAATGCGTGCTTTCACATCAGTCTCCCAAAAGTCTCCAACCGCGCCAGAAAAGATTGCTAGATTTGTCCTTGTTGCTTTTTTATATAAAGTCGCTAAAGGGGTCAAAAGTTGGTAGATCAAGCGACAAAGTTAGCAACACTGCTCGAACTTTTTCACACTGTCTAAACTCCTCGGACTGACTGTGCGTGTGCATGAACTCTGCCTCTGGTTGGCTAACGATGAAATTAAGCCAATCATCATCAGATATGTGGTTGTCCCATCCCCAACTCACACACACACTTAGAAAAACATTGCCTGTCTGGCTGAGAGAGAGCGCCTATTCGGGTGAAAATCACTTCAGTGAGATCAATTATAGTAACGTGCAGCATTTTAATGTCAGTAACGGCGTTATAACGGGGGAAACATTTATTTGATTACTCGTTACTGAAAAAAAATAACGCTGTTAGTTACGCAGATTACTTATAATGCCGTTATTCCCATCACTGCTTTTCGCCTACTGTTTTTCGAATACTATGAATTCAGACATACTACTCACCTCGCCTACTGCTTGTCGCCTACTATATAGTATGGAACAGGGCCTGAAGTTAACTTTTTTGACCATATGAGGATTGGTCAGACATTTGAATAGTGAATCATAACACTGTCTTTATTGTATGAATTAAATATAATTATTTGTAGAGCTACAAAAGTGATTACATTGCTAAGTGCATTTGTGCCCCATATACCAATTCACGAAGAATGGGCACTGTGAATATATATCACATTAACATCTAATTTTATGTTACTTTAACTTAACAAATTAAGTTAAACATTTAGGGGCGGTTTCCCGGACAGGGTTTAGATTAATCCAGGACTAGGCCTTAGTTATATTAGGACATTTACGTAGTTTTTACAATAACTTATAAAAAACAATACTGGTGTGCATCTTGAGACAAAACAATGGCACTGATATATGTTAAGATATGTAACTGCAAGGTGTTTTGAAATTAAGGCAGCTCAAACTGGTTTAAGCTGGTCCTCCCAGCCTGATCAGCGCAGCTAAACTAGTTTAAAAAGTGACCAAAACAAGCTAGACCAGCTTGCTACACTAGTAAAACCAAGCTGGAATACCAGCTTAAACCAGCTCACCAGCTTATGCTGGATTTTTCAGTAGGGAAGTTAGTGTCTTGCGAGTATTTTGTGAACATGAGTATCTCTTTTATCATAAACCCTTCTATCGACGCGTGTGCAGCAGGCCTGTATTTTGAAATGACGCACATATAACGCACCGGACATGACGAGCAACACACATGACACTCTAAACAAATATTTTAAATTTGCACCCCTCAGAAGAGAAGTCACCGGCCGCCTATACAATGTTTTTATAGTCCTATATATTTGTACACATCATGTGGGATATAAATCCATTGTGGTGCTAGCACCGGTTGAGCTAATTTCTCTTTATCTTGATTTTTTCACAGCCGTAATCAAACACAGTTTAATCGGGGATCAAGAGGAATTGCTGCTGATCCGAGGTCAATGAGAAATGTAAAGACACTGTCGACATGCTCCACTTATTACACAGTTTAGTTCAGGTAAGAATCACTCAACCAGACAATCAGACAATGGGTGCCAGGCTGTGGCTGAAGACATATTTTACACTACACGATGTGCCCTAAGTATACACCAAGGGATCACAGGCATATATAAACTATAAATCTGATACAGAGACCAAAAAAGTTGAAAGAAATTGATCCCAGATATGGTAACCGGGATGACTGCCAATTTTTTTCAAGGCTATTATGGGTTTCTGTATCCCTGGATGAAAATGATACTGAAGATTTGATCTGCGCTGTGCCGCATGTCCATGTTTTTGATGTATTCTGTGTGTCATATTGAAGATAAGTGATAACGTTGGCTATGATATCCCGTTCTGCAACGTTCATGCAGATAAATGGTAAAAGGCTCTGTTTAACAGTGGACATATGTTTCACTGGAATGAATCAGCGTAATGTTATTAATCGTAATGCGATTACTGACAGACTCGCTCCGCAATTGGATATCAGGTGTCCTGTTGGTTACCACTGATTTACAGAAAACAATTTTGATTGCCTGCAACCCATTATTTTTGACTTGTGGTATTCTTAATTTGTATGAGCGGGTGTGTGCTGTCACTGTCTCTATGGGACACAGACAGAAATCTGATCGTGCAGCCCATTATTTGTATATACATCCGATTTTTGAAACATAAAGCAAAATCATCAAAAAAATTCAGACTAAAAATGCAGTTATGTGCAAAATTTATCTTTCTTTATTTTGTGTGTTATTTTGTCAAATACTTAATATGATAACACAAAAATTCTGATCTTTCATGCCTTCTTTATGTGGCACCAAAAATCTGTGGCCAATATCTTTCGCAGCATGGCTTCTACATTAAACGCTATTTTAGCATCACATTTTAAAGGTGCACTGTGTAACTTGACAGAAATGTGTTATAATATACATAGCTATATTATGACTGGTGTATAAAGACCTTACATAATAAACTCTATTGTTTTTATTACCTTAGAATGAGCCATTTATATCTACATTCACTGTGGATCTCCTTACATGGAAGTCACCGTCATGTTTCTACAGTAGCCCCAAATGGACAAACTGCTCTACAGAACGCATTTCGTCCCTTCATTGTCTCATAGTCCGTTCATATCAGATGCAAATAAAGCATTAAGCATTGAGCATTTCGGGCGTTTGACGTTTTTTGGATATTGCCGTATATTCACGCTGCATTAACCAAATCAGGGGCTTGCTCAAGTAGTGACGTGATTACAACATAGCGAACAGAGGCAGAAATAGGAAACAACAACAGAGGACAAAATCATTGTTGGTGTATGTTGACACTCGGAGCTGTACGACACATTTTTGTACTTTTACAGAAACAGGAATAAAAGGATCTTGCTTGAAAGAAAGTGAGTGAGGAGGTCCGACAATTTGGTAAGTTATAAAAACGCTCTTTACTTAATTTGAGCTATACAGTATATACATATTGCGACTACAGTGCAAGCTAGCTAAAGCCGGACAATTTAGCGTATTCACATCTGAATTTCATGTGCGAATGACACAAATTTAATGCGCAAAGAAGCAAGTTAACTCAAAATTTTCAAACTACGCGCAAATAGCGCAATTTATTTACTTAATTCCCCTCTGGTATGAACGCACTGTCAGACATTTGTCCTGTGGTGGCTACCATATGCGTTTTAAAAGTGATGGGTGAGCTGTTGGTTGCAATTCACACTCTTACCAGTAGATGCCGGTAAAATTCACACACACCACCTTTAAACAGTCGCTCCAGAAAAATGCAATTATGCAATCGCATGATTTAACGCATAATCAGGCAAAGTCCACATATTTATGCGGGGGGCGCATTTTTTCAAATATGGCGCACTTTCGCAGCATAAATTGCAGATTTCCGTGCGCAAAATATGCGGGGCTTGCATGATTTCATAATCCCCGAATTTTCGTAGCAAAAATCACATATATCTTTGCAGAAAGTTGAAAAATGTTGCATGTACCTCACATAAGCGAGGGTTGCCATGAGAACGTTATGAAGTGACGTGATTATGTGACGTGAACATCATTGAAAAGCTGCAAAAGCTGAAAACAGTATTTGCAAGTTCCCGCAATTTCATCGCATAAATATCCTGCATATTCTATAGCATTTTTTAAAGAAAACATGCCGCAAGATCAACAAAAAAAAATCTGCATTTTTCTGGAAAGACTGTTTAAAGGTGCGATTCATAACTTTTGCCTCTCTATCGCCATCTCTGTTCAAAACATAAAACTGTAGGTTACTTTTCTCTAATGCTGCGTTTACACCAGCCGCGGTACAGGCGTAAAACGCAATTGATTTCAATGTTAAGTCAATGTAAAGATGTGTTGACGCGCGTTTGGAGGTCTCGCGGCGCAAATGAGGCGTTTGGCGCGGCGATTCCCCCTCATTCGCGCGAGTTGAAAAAATTGAACTTTGGCGGAAATACGTGCCGCGTTAACCAATCAGGAGCTTGCCCTAGTAGTGATGTGATTACAGGAAGTGAGCAGAGTCGCAGAAGCCCCTCCCATGACACAAATTTCCGCGTGAATGTCTTGATGACTAGAATTTCATGTGCGGCTTTGATGCGCGAATGAAGCGAGTAAACTCAAACTGTTCAAGCAGCAAACTAGGCGCGATTTTGACACCTCAAACGCGGCTGGTGTGAACCCACGGTAATGCTACGTACACACCAAACGCGGAGCATCGCGTTACTCACTCTAGATTACTTGCGGGATTTAACTTCGTGTCATGCGAATTTTTCGCTCAAGTTGAATATTTTCAACTTGGGCGAAGATGCATTTGAGGCGAATAGCGTGTGTTTTCACGGCATACGCGCCGCCCATATCGTGTCATTCGCATCGCCCCACGGGAGGACGCCTCTGATCATGTCTTTGCATTGACTTTGTATGTAATCTACTCGCGCAAATCGTTGAACTCGCATCTGGTGTAAAGCCACAGTAAGTCTCTTTATGTGTATTAAACATAAACATCTGACAGCTCCCACAAAATTCGACCCGACAGCTCAACTTATAAATCATTATAATAAGCTTACCGTAGGGAATCGTGGTAAAGTTTACAAATTCAACACTAATTGTTTATGTACTCGCTCAGTAATTGACTTGTTTATTTTTACCAAAAAGTTATTACAGCTTTAAATGTTTAAATGTTATGTCTCTGTTACATTGTTTCTGTGTAGCTCAGTTGGTAAAGCATTGCATTAGTACCACAAAAGGTCATAGGTTTGAACCCAGGGAACAAACAAACTGATACAGTGTAATGCACTGTAAGTTGCTTTGGATAAAAGCGTCTGCCAAATGCGTAGATATGTAAATAACTGGCAGAAAAGAAATGCAATACGCTATCTGGTTAATATCTGATCCCCAGCAATTTTATTGTTGTTGTCTTTGCCAGGCTAAGACATCAGGCGTCTGATAGGTTTATCTACATGTACGCTCACATGTCCATGCGGTAATGGACAGTGGCGATCAATCGGCTTTGAAACATGCTTACAATGAGCAAAAATAAAATCTGTACTCCTGACACAACATTATTTTCACGAGTCTATTAAAAAATAATGACTTTTGCGATGATGAGGGAAGAATAGGGAATGGGCAGTTAAGCGTAATGACAACGTGCATTACGTGGTGATTAGTTTACTCAGTGGCCATTAATGGATGTAATCAGAGTACATTAATTAACAAGACATGTATCTCTGTCCCAGTCTGGACGGCTCATTTGTCTCTCGCAGCGAGCGCAGGGTTGTACGTTGTACACGTACGGATGTGACCCCATGGATATGCATGGCTGTTTATTTCCTCTGCGGTCCTCATGGTCTACTTAACTGCGAGTTAATGGTCGGTAACCATTACATAAAACAGATGAATGAAGCCACTGAATTTATGTAAAGGTGAAGTGTACCGTATAGTAGTGGTATGAGACACTTTTTTTGAGGAAATCAGGCAAAAAAACTACTACTTGGATGAGACAAAGTATTGCTAAAAAGTTGGCGCGGTTTACATTAAAGGATGATTTTGCTTTAAATTCATTGTTTGCTTTTGAATAAAATGATCATTCGCTTTGTGTATCTTACATCTTTTTTGACTTTCATCACAATGGATCAAATAAAACTGATCAATATTAAAGCTAATGCATATTTCAAAGCCAACATTTTGTCTGATGATGTTATTTTGTTATTGAGAAATACAAAGAGAAGCTATCTAAAATATTCAAGAGATCTGATGAAATCACAGCATACGCTACAGAAATGTTTGAAATAAAATCACAAACATGCATTTGAGAATGCCTGTTTCAAACGTACTCGGATTTATAAAGAAAATAAATGACTGGAATAGAGGTTTGATTAAAACAGTGTGGGAGAATCTGTGCATTACAGTTCAGTAGATCGTCTCTGGCCTCGGGCTGTTCTCGGTTTTTGCTGCCGTGAAGCGACATGCACGGTCTCGTCCACTGCTGTAGGTGAGACAGGACACTGTCATGAGCACCTCTCAGACTCCCACATATTCACACATACACACACACCCCTTCACAATTACACCAACAATAACAATTACGAATGTGCCACCCGTGCATAAAGTATGAGCTAAAAAGTGAGAAAGTAGTTCACACGGCGGCAAAAAATGTTGGGTAAAATGTAACAGGAAATAAATCACCATAAAATATGTGTGCACACACCGCACTCACAAAGAGCTAATTTATCTTTTGCCATTTTTAGAATTGCCCTAATTTGCAAAAGTTACAAACAGCAACAATAAATATTGTTGCGTCACAATATCCTGACGGTAGGGTTGCAATATGCTATTTTGTTTACACCCTGGTGTTACTTAAGTTCTGGCTTGGCACAGATTTGGTGTAAAATTCATTTGCAACAGAGAATGCAATAATTAAAGAAAAGATGTGTTTGCACATTTCTATAAACTTGAAACCACGTTGTTACAAACTCTTCGCCACCCAAGGTCGCATTTTCTAAATAATAACATAGACGAAGCTATGCATAAGGAGAATGGAATGATGGGAGATATGATGATATTTTTACCATCCAGAGATTCACAAGCAGAAACCGAAGAGAGCCCTGATATTACATATTTGATAGGCGACGATGATGTGGGATGAGCCTTTATGTAAAATGGGAATTTTTCTGGATTTACAAACTTTTGGGAAAATGCAAGTGCACATATGCATGAAATGCACTTACCTAAAGGATTATTAGGAACACCTGTTAAATTTCGCATCAAAACAATTATCTAATCAATCAATCACATGGCAGTTGCTTCAATGCATTTAGGGGTGTGGTCCTGGTCATGACAATCTCCTGAACTCCAAACTGAATGTCAGAATGGGAAAGAAAGATGATTAAAGCAATTTTGAGCGTGGCATGGTTGTTGGTGCCAGACGGGCCGGTCTGAGTATTTCACAATCTGCTCAGTTACTGGGATTTTCACGCACAACCATTTCTGGGGTTTACAAAGAATGGTGTGAAAAAGGGAAAAACATCCAGCATGCGGCAGTCCTGTGGGTGTAAATGCCTTGTTGATGCTAGAGGTCAGAGGAGAATCGTCCGACTTATTCAAGCTGACAGAAGAGCAACTTTGACTGAAATAACCATCTCCAGAGTTGGGTATAACTATGTAACGCATTACTGTACTCTAATTACTTTTCCTGATAACGCAGTAACGTAACGCATTACATTTTAAATGTATGCAATTTGATTACAGTTACCAATGACAACTGTCAGGAATCTCCAGGTAGGAGATAGAGTGAGAACCCAATTGCAGGATAGATGAACAAACAGGCTTTATTATAACAAAAGATACAAAACAAAAAACCCACGAGGGGGTAAAACAAGGCAAAGATAAACAGACAATATGTATAAAACTGACACTAAACTGGGACTGAACAAGACCTGACTACAAAACAATAAACTTGAACAATTTACTGACAATACACTAACTTACAGATAAACAGGTAAATACAGACAAAGGCACAAATGGAATACCGGTATAGAGTCAAGACAGCACAAGTACCACACGAATCCCCACAAAACGAATCCGCACAGGACAGAGAACACAAGGGCACCAAACAGGGAACAAATCAAGAGGGAACAGGCGACAAGGGCCAAACAACAATGGGATGACCAACAGGGAAACGAGGGGGCGGAGTCAGGAGACGAGACATACAAACACAAACAATCTGGGCCTGCCATGATCCTGCCTCAAGACTGGAATAATAAAATGACAAGAGGGCAGAATCATGACAACAACAAAATTACGTTACTAGCGTTACAAATTAAGTGTTGAAAAATTAATTAAAATGTATTTTAAAATGACGTTTTGCCGTTGCTCAGCAACGTCTGTTAACAAGCATGCTCGCAGAGTCTGTTAACGAGCATGCGCGCAGCGTCAGTTAACGAGCATGTGCATAATCACTCGTCGGAGACGCAAGCAAATGGATGCTGTGTGAGCGGTGGTTGATCATTCAAGTGGAATACAGACAATATGGCTGCGTCCGAAACCGCATACTGTATAGTAGGTACTGAATTAGATGAAGTACCTACTTACTTGGCGTTAAAACAGTAGGTACTGTATAGTATGAATCCTGGTAGTATGAATGAGATTCGGACGTACTACATCCGCCATGTTGTTACATCACGTGACATACGTCGTCATCACGTCGTGTCATTTCAGCGCGAAAACAGCCGCGTGCCTCTTCTTCTTCGTTGGATAACTCCTCATCCGGGGCGTCATGGGATAGTGAAGCGTCCATCGTATGCACACTGCAAAATCTAACCGGAAGTAGTAGGTCATCCGGGTACTTTTCGCATTCTGTTTTTCGAATACTATGTATTCGGACATACTACTCGCCTCGCCTCCTGCTTTTCGCGTACTATATAGTATGTAGTAGGCGGTTTCGGACGCAGCATACATGTCCAAAAAAGTGGGCTTTGCGCGATGACATCTGGTCTGCCAGAAGCGATTGTACAGGTGTGTTTTTAAATTACTAATGTACAATAATGTTTTCTTTGTTAACATTATTTAACTATGTTATTTAATCATGAGCTCAATGCGTGCACTGCATTAATTAGTCATATGTTTATTTAAACAATTACCAAAACAACTTTTGATTGTTATATTTAACGAACTAACATGAATATTAACATTCTTTAACTTGACCAAAAAGCCCTCGCGAATGCGATGACGTGTTAAAAACTCTAGTTTCTGTCTCCGCGACTGCGAATGAATGTGCATAGATAGATAGATAGATAGATAGATAGATAGATAGATAGATAGATAGATAGATAGATAGATAGATAGATAGATAGATAGATAGATAGATAGATAGATAGATAGATAGATAGATAGATGTTAATAAATGTAGAATGTTTAATGAGAAATGTTAAACATGTGTAACTTATTATAAAAGCTACACATATTTCTGCATCATTATGACCAGCAATTTTAGGAGAGTGCAAAATCAAATCACACCAAAATAGCTTTAAGCATTCAAATATTACCTTCGGTGTCTCGTCTCTTGTCTCCGCCCCCTTCTTCTCCCTGTTAATAGTTTAATCATTAGTTCATTAC
Organism: Misgurnus anguillicaudatus; assembly: GCF_027580225.2. Taxonomy (NCBI): domain Eukaryota; kingdom Metazoa; phylum Chordata; class Actinopteri; order Cypriniformes; family Cobitidae; genus Misgurnus; species Misgurnus anguillicaudatus. The sequence continues at coordinate 8,727,653 of NC_073361.2, forward strand.
CCTCACTTGTTTTCTCCTTATCCTGTTTAGTTTTTCATATTTAATGCCATTGTGTTCTTAGTCCTGGCTCGTTCATTTTGTACTGTTACTGTGTGATTCTGTCTAGTGTTAGAATCATAGTCAAGTCTAGTTTAAGTCATCTGTCAGTATTCCGTGTTTGTTCTGCCCCCACGTGGGCTCTTGTTTTGTCTGTGTTATAATAATGTGTTTTCTGTTCACCCCCGTCATCGCCTGCGTTTGGGTTCATCCGTCCTTGTTTCTGACAGTTTCACTTTGTAGCTTTTTTACATTTAATGTTTTGTCAAAGTAACTTAAAAGTAAAGTAATTAGTAATTAGATTACTTTTTGCATGAAGTAATCAGTAATGTAATCAAATTACAATTTTAAAGTAGTAATTATTAGTAATTTGTAGTGGATTACTTTTTTTAAGTAACTTACCCAACACTGCTCATCTCCAATACAAATAGGAGGCTACAATTTGCACGAGCTCACCAAAATTGGACAGTTGAAGACTGGAAAAATGTTGTCTGGTTTGATGAGTCTTGATTTCTGTTGAGACATTCAGATGGTAGAGTCAGAATTTGGCGTAAACAGAATGAGAACATGGATCCATCATGCCTTGTTATCACTGTGCAGGCTGGTGGTGGTGGTGTAATGGTGTGGGGGATGTTTTATTCGCACACTTTAGGCCCCTTAGTGCCAATTGGGGATCAGTTAAATGCCACGGCCTACCTCAGCATTGTCTCTGACCATGTCCATCCCTATATGACCACCATGTACTCATCCTCTGATGGCTACTTCCAGCAGGATAATGCACCATGTCACAAAGCTCAAATTATTTCAAATTTGAACATGACAATGAGTTCACTGTACTAAAATGGCCCGCACAGTCACCAGATCTCAACCCAATAGAGCATCTTTGGGATGTGGTGGAACGGGAGCTTCGTGCCCTGGATGTGCATCCCACAAATCAACTGCAAGATGCTATCCTATTAATATGGGCCAACATTTCTAAAGAATGCTTTCAGCACCTTGTTGAATCAATGCCACGTAGAATTAAGGCAGTTCTGAAGGCGAAAGGGGGTCAAACACAGTATTAGTATGGTGTTCCTAATAATCCTTTAGGTGAGTGTATATCAACTGTGCAAGTGGTTTTTGGATATTTTATTTAAAAATCTTACATTTTCAGCTTTAATGTATATAATCATTGCATATCTCAAGATCTCAAATTCTCTTTACATTCTAGATGTCTGTTTTTTTATCATAATTATAATATTATTATTTTATATTTTATTATTACTTCTCTTTCTATGTTTTATTTATTATTATTATACATTTTTTTGTTATATTTTTTGGGCATTTTGCCTTTATTTAAAGGAACAGTATGTAAGATTGTGGCCAAAACTGGTATTACAATCACAAAACTTGTGGCTAAAACTGGTACTGCAATCCAGAGTTGTATAGTACTTAAGTATTTTTACTTTTTACATAAAAGTAAATTTTCAATTATTCGTATTTTATTAGTGTTTTTCTTTGGAAAACAAACATTCCAAAACATATTATCATAATTTTTACTCCACTACATTTCATAATTTCAAGTTTTTTGGTTTATATTTAATATTTAAGTACATTAAACATCTAGTAATTTTTTGTACTTTTACTTAAGTAAAATGTTTTTTCATACTTTTACTCAAGAAAGTAAAAGTACAAAATTTTTTATGTAATTAGGCATTAAATCAATTTTAATATGCAATATATAATGAATACACAGTATGATTTTATGCTTTAGAATGTAGTAAACATTTTTTAGTAAAGAAAAGTAAATTTTTTCCCAAGACAAACACTCTGATAAAGCATAGATGCTTGGAAAATGTTACTAAAATACTTAAGTATTATACACCTCTGCTGCAATCACACAACTGGTGGCCAATACACAAAATGACAACATAAACATCAGTTGAGGGCTGCAACTCCACTTTTTAAACGACAATATCCTGGCCGGACCACTGTTGTCAGTGATATAAGTATTTCAAATGAAAATGGTTTCTTAATGTCTAGTGACATATCAGGGCCATTTTATGATGAATTGATATCAATTTCTTACATACTGTTCCTTTAAACATTGTTACTGTTCATTGCTACTTGTTGGAAAAAGTAGCTAGATAAAAGGCTGGGAAAGATAATAAGCCCCCAACCACATACTGTATACAGTAGTATTATTTTATTAATACATTTAGTGGTTATTACACTTGCTTATAAAAACACAGACAGAAAGGAAGCAGATCTCTACATCTACTACTATATATGAAACATAAAACTGTATACAATGTAAGCATGCATTCAAACGTACTCGTATGCATACAGCAGCTTGATGCTTGCATGCATAAGCAGCTTTGAACCATACACATACAGTATACCCAGAGGAGACAGGTTGATAGCACAAGCCTCTTTCCCCTCGAGGGATCAATTGTATTCATCCCGAAGCTGTGCTGGAGATGAGATCCATACCCGCCGCTCTCATCCGAATCCATTTGATCGTACGCAAACTCTGCCTACAGTATCGGGCCGTACAGTAGACTGCTGACTTTAAAGCGGCCTTTTTTCTCGCTTCCTACACTTGTATTAAAAGTTCAGTGTCACTGCCTCTACTGGTGCCATTGTTGTTTTCCAGACACTGAGCTATTGTTGTCCCGTGACAAAGAAGCTTTGTGGTAAGAATCTTCCTCTTGTTTGTCCTACAATTGTAGTGACGGTCTTTAGCAAATTCCTGCAGTTTGGTACCTCAGCCGTCGACGTGAAGGTTTAGATTACGGCTCAGACGCAAGGACAAATTGGTAACAGTGAGCCAATACACAAAACAAATTCCACAATTCAGATTACAATCTTACTACTTCAACTCAAGTTACCTGGGGATGGCTATCCAGGTGAGCCAGTACAATAAATATAACCCTGAGTTGTATCTGTAAATGGATATTGGTACAATTATGAATTCATAAAGAGGCCTTTTCAAAGCTGAGCGACTCTACCTCATATCTGCATACTGCTCTGTTTACTGATGCAATAAACCCTGCAGATGATTTTGCAGATAATGCAGAAATATCTATACGCTGGTGTTGTCTGTTTGTTTTAATGTTCAAGGACTAAAAAATAAATACAGGTGTCTATAAAGTAATGACTTGTCGCTGCAATAGATGCTCTCTTTTACTAGACTTTTCTGTTGATGTTAATGGAAGCAATCCGTCGCACTACAGATGTCTGCCGTAGTTTTGTCCAAACTCGCTCGCTATTCACTATAGACCCCCCCAAAAAAATGAAAATTGATTTGCAGGTTTTCTCAGGGGTTTAAGAATAAGCTGTTGTATGAAACTATCTTGTGAAGAATGTGGCTGGAGGTGCTTTCAAACATTCGCTCAGTTCTTTGTTTTTGATATAAACACTACTTTGAGTCTTCACACCTGCAAGGTGACAGTCTGGATCCTGACACGTTCAGGGTCTTGTACTAAATAAACTTTACAGTGTGTGAATGCATGTTTCCATTTGTGTTCGGAAAGGTTTCATCTGAAAGGTTTGAAAGACTCAAATGGCAGAGCTGTCAAGCTGTTTGTCCTCTGTATGTGTGTATGTGTGTGTGTGTGATTTTTTTTACATTGTCTGAACGAGTCGCTGCATGTGGCATTTTTTTTTCACTTTTACATTTTCATTGCTTTGCCCTCTTCCTCTGTCATTCTTTCTCTTTCCATGCATAAAGAATGTTTTAAAACTACACGTTTGTGTTAATTGTGATTTATGCTCGCATGTGCAAAACTCACTGGCACAGTGCTTAGGACGTTTAAAGCAAAATGTCTGTCATTCAATTAACCAAGCAAACAATGTATTTGGTTCTTTACTGTGCAACAAAAAATAATACCAACTAGATACATTTTTTATAAAAAAAAATTTTAAAGATGTTGCTAGGTTGTCTTGTTTGATTGCTAGGGCATTACTATGGTGTTTTGTGTGGTTGCTAGGGCATTACTACGGTATTGTATGTAGTTACTAGGGCTTTACTACGGTATTGTATTGCTAGGGTACTACTGGGGTGTTCTATTTGGTTGCTAGGGCATTATTAGGGTATTTGGTAAGGTTGCTAGGGCATAGCTAGTATGCTCTTGCTAGGGGCATTGCTTGGGTGTTTTGTGTGGTTGCTAGGGCATTGCTAGGGTATTGTAAGTGGTTGCTAGGGCAATACTGGAGTGTTCTATTTGGTTTCTATGGCATTGTTAGGGTGTTTTGTTTGGTTGCTAGGGCCTTACTAGGGTGTTTGCTGCAGTTGCTAGGGCATTGCTAGTGTGCTCTTGCTAGGGGCATTGCTTGGGTGTTTTGTTGTGGTTGCTAGGGCATTACTAGGGTGTTTGGTGTGGTTGCTAGGGCATTGCTAGGGTGCTCTTGCTAGGGGCATTGCTTGGGTGTTTTGTGTGGTTGCTAGGCCATTACTAGGGTATTGTAAGTGGTTGCTAGGGCAATACTGGGGTGTTCTATTTGGTTTCTAGGGCATTGTTAGGGTGTTTTGTTTGGTTGCTAGGGCATTACTAGGGTGTTTGGTGTTGTTGCTAGGGCATTGCTAGGGTGCTCTTGCTAGGGGCATTGCTTGGGTGTTTTGTTTGGTTGCTAGGGCATTACTAGGGTATTGTATATGGTTGCTAGGGCATTGCTGGGGTGTTTGTTGTGGTTGCTAGGGCATTACTCTGGCATTCTGTTGGGTTGCTACGTCATTACTAGGGTGTTTGGTGTGGTTGCTAGGGCATTGCTTGGGTGTTTTGTTTTGTTTCTAGGGCATTACTAGGGTATTGTATACGGTTGCTAGGGCATTGCTGGGGTGTTTGTTGTGGTTGCTAGGGTATTACTATGGCATTCTGTTGGGTTGCTACGTCATTACTAGGGTGTTTGGTGTGGTTGCTAGGGCATTGCTAGGGTGCTCTTGCTAGGGGCATTGCTTGGGTGTTTTGTTTGGTTGCTAGGGCATTACTAGGGTGTTTGGTGTGGTTGCTAGGGCATTGTTAGGGTGTTTTGTTTGGTTGCTAGGGCATTACTAGGGTATTTGGTATGGTTGCTAGGGCATTGCTAGTGTGCTCTTTCTAGGGGCATTGCTTGGGTGTTTTGTGTGGTTGCTAGGGCATTACTAGGGTGTTGTAAGTGGTTGCTAGGGCAATACTGGAGTGTTCTATTTGGTTTCTATGGCATTATTAGGGTGTTTTGTTTGGTTGCTAGGGCATTACTAGGGTGTTTGCTGCGGTTGCTAGGGCATTGCTAGTGTGCTCTTGCTAGGGAATTGCTTGGGTGTTTTGTGTGGTTGCTAGGGCATTACTGGGGTATTGTATATGGTTGCTAGGGCATTGCTGGGGTGTTTGTTGTAGTTGCTGGGCATTACTATGGCATTCTGTTGGGTTGCTACTTCATTACTAGGGTGTTTGGTGTGGTTGCTAGGGCATTGCTTGGGTGTTTGTTGTGGTTGCTTGGGTATTACTATGGCATTCTGTTGGGTTGCTACGTCATTACTAGGGTGTTTGGTTTGGTTGCTAGGGCATTGCTAGGGTGCTCTTGCTAGGGGCATTGCTTGGGTGTTTTGTGTGGTTGCTAGGCCATTACTAGGGTATTGTAAGTGGTTGCTAGGACAATACTGGGGTTTTCTATTTGGTTTCTAGGGCATTGTTAGGGTGTTTTGTTTGGTTGCTAGGGCATTACTAGGGTGTTTGGTGTGGTTGCTAGGGCATTGCTATGGTGCTCTTGCTAGGGGCATTGCTTGGGTGTTTTGTGTGGTTGCTAGGGCATTACTAAGGTATTGTAAGTGGTTGCTAGGGCAAACTGGGGTGTTCTATTTGGTTTCTAGGGCATTATTAGGGTGTTTTGTTTGGTTGCTATGGCATTACTAGGGTGGTTGATGTGGTTGCACGGGTATTGCTAGGGTGCTCTTGCTAGGGGCATTGCTTGGGTATTGTATATGGTTGCTAGGGCATTGCTGGGGTGTTTGTTGTGGTTGCTAGGGCATTACTCTGGCATTCTGTTGGGTTGCTACGTCATTACTAGGGTGTTTGGTGTGGTTGCTAGGGCATTGCTTGGGTGTTTTGTTTTGTTTCTAGGGCATTACTAGGGTATTGTATATGGTTGCTAGGGCATTGCTGGGGTGTTTGTTGTGGTTGCTAGGGTATGACTATGGCATTCTGTTGGGTTGCTACGTCATTACTAGGGTGTTTGGTGTGGTTGCTAGGGCATTGCTAGGGTATTGTATATGGTTGCTAGGGCATTGCTGGGGTGTTTGTTGTGGTTGCTAGGGCATTACTCTGGCATTCTGTTGGGTTGCTACGTCATTACTAGGGTGTTTGGTGTGGTTGCTAGGGCATTGCTTGGGTGTTTTGTTTTGTTTCTAGGGCATTACTAGGGTATTGTATATGGTTGCTAGGGCATTGCTGGGGTGTTTGTTGTGGTTGCTAGGGTATGACTATGGCATTCTGTTGGGTTGCTACGTCATTACTAGGGTGTTTGGTGTGGTTGCTAGGGCATTGCTAGGGTGCTCTTGCTAGGGGCATTGCTTGGGTGTTTTGTGTGGTTGCTAGGGCATTACTAGGGTATTGTAAGTGGTTGCTAGGGCAATACTGGGGTGTTCTATTTGGTTTCTAGGGCATTGTTAGGGTGTTTTGTTTGGTTGCTAGGGCATTACTAGGGTGTTTGGTGTGGTTGCTAGGGCATTGCTAGGGTGCTCTTGCTAGGGGCATTGCTTGGGTGTTTTGTTTGGTTGTTAGGGCATTACTAGGGTATTGTATATGGTTGCTAGGGCATTGCTGGGGTGTTTGTTGTGGTTGCTAGGGCATTACTATGGCATTCTGTTGGGTTGCTACGTCATTACTAGGGTGTTTGGTGTGGTTGCTAGGGCATTGCTAGGGTGCTCTTGCTAGGGGCATTGCTTGGGTGTTTTGTTTGGTTGTTAGGGCATTACTAGGGTATTGTATATGGTTGCTAGGGCATTGCTAGGGTGTTTGTTGTGGTTGCTAGGGCATTACTGTGGCATTCTGTTGGGTTGCTACGTCATTACTAGGGTGGTTGGTGTGGTTGCTAGGGCATTGCTAGGGTGCTCTTGCTAGGGGCATTGCTTGGGTGTTTGGTGTGGTTGCTAGGGCATTGCTAGGGTGCTCTTGCTAGGGGCATTGCTTGGGTGTTTTGTGTAGTTACTAGGGCATTACTAGGGTATTGTAAGTGGTTGCTAGGGCATTACTGGGGTGTTTCATTAGGTTTCTAGCGCATTATTCGTTTTTTTTGGTTGCTAGGGCATTGCTAGGGTGCCCTTGCTAGGGACATTGATTGGGTGTTTTGTTTGGTTGCTAGGGTAATGTATGTGGTTGCTAGGGCATTACTGGGGTGTTTGTTGTGGTTGCTAGGGCATTACTATGGCATTCTGTTGGGTTGCTACGTCATTATTAGGGTGTTTGGTTTGGTTGCCAGGGCATTCCTAGTGTGCTCTTGCTAGGGGCATTGCTTTGGTGTTTTGTGTGGTTGCAAGGGCATTACTAGGGTAATGTATGTGGTTGCTAGGGCATTACTGGGGTGTTCAATTTGGTTTCTAGGGCATTATTATTATTATTATTATTATTATTATTATTATTATTATTATTATTATTTTGGTTGCTAGGGCATTGCTAGGGTGCCCTTGTTAGGGACATTGATTGGGTGTTTTGTTTGGTTGCTAGGGCATTGTATATAATTGCTAGGGCATTACTGGGGTGTTATTGTGGTTGCTAGGGCATTACTTTGGCATTCTGTTGGGTTGCTACATCATTACTAGGGTGTTTGGTGGGGTTGCAAGGGCATTGCTAGGGTGCTCTTGCTAGGGGCATTGTTTGGGTGTTTTTTTGTGGTTACTAGGGCATTAATAGGATATTGTATGTGGTTGCTAGGGCATTATTAAGGTGTTTGGTGTTGTTAAAGCATTACTATGATGTTTGGTGTGGTTGCTAGGCCATTACTATGGCATTCTGGTGGGTCGCTACATCATTACAAGGGTGTTTGGTGTGGTTGCTAGAGTTTTGCTACAGTGTTTTTGCTAGGGCATTAGTTGGGTGTTATATGCTGTTGCTAGGGGGTTATGTGCGGTTGCTACAGCATTGCTAGTGTGTTTTGTGTTGTTGCTAGGACAGTGCTAGGGTGTTCCAGCTAGGGCCATTGCTTGGGTGTTTCCTGTGGTTGTTAGGGTGTTTGGTGTGGTTGCTAGGGCACTGCTAGGGTGTTTTAGCTAGGAGCATTGCTTGGGTGTTTTGTGTGGCGACTATGGTATTTTCTAGGGTGTTTTGGGTGGTTTCTATGGCATTGCAAAGGTGTTTTGTGTGGTTGCTAGGGTATTGCAAGGGTGTTTTGTGTGGTTGCTAGGTTATTGCAAAAGTGTTCTGTGTGGTTACTAGGGCATTGCAATGGTGTTCTGTGTGGTTGCTAGGGCATTGCAAGGGTATTCTGTGTGTTCTTGCTAGAGCATTACCATGTTGTTTGGGGTGGTTGCTAGGGCATTACTAGGGTGTTCTATGTGGTTGCTAGGACATTACTAGGGTATTCTTTCTAGGGGCATTGGTTGGATGTTTTATGTTGTTGCTAGGGTGCTGCTAGTGTGCTTTGTGTTGTTTCTAGGGTGTTCTGTCTAGGAGCATTGCCTGGGTGTTTTGTGTGGCCGCTATGGTATTTTCTAGGGTGTTTTGTGTGGTTTCTAGGGCATTGCAAGGGTGTTTTGTGTGGTTGCTAGGGTATTGCAAAAGTGTTCTGTGTGGTTGCTAGGGCATTGCAATGGTGTTCTGTGTTGTTGCTAGGGCATTGCAAGGGTATTCTGTGTTTTGGCTAGAGCATTATCATGTTGTTTGGGGTGGTTGCTAGGGGATTACTAGGGTGTTCAATGTGGTTGCTAGGACATTACTAGGGTGTTCTTTCTAGGGGCATTGTTGGATGTTTTATGTTGTTGCTAGGGTGCTGCTAGTGTGCTTTGTGTTGTTTCTAGGGTGTTCTGTCTAGGGGCATTGCATGGGTGTTTTGTGTGGCCGCTAGGGTATTTTCTAGGGTGTTTTATGTGGTTTCTAGGGCATTGCAAGGGTGTTTTGTGTGGTTGCTAGGGTATTGCAAGGGTGTTTTGTGTGGTTGCTAGGGTATTGCAAAAGTGTTCTGTGTGGTTGCTAGGGCATTGCAATGGTGTTCTGTGTGGTTGCTAGGGCATTGCAAGGGTATTCTGTGTGTTCTTGCTAGAGCATCATCATGTTGTTTGGGGTGGTTGCTAGGGCATTACTAGGGTGTTCTATATGGTTGCAAGGAAATTCCTAGGGTGTTCTTTCTAGGGGCATTGGTTGGATGTTTTATGTTGTTGCTAGGGTGCTGCTAGTGTGCTTTGTGTTGTAACTAGGTTGTTCTGTCTAGGGGCATTGCCGGGGTGTTTTGTGTGGCTGCTAGGGTATTTTCTAGGGTGTTTTCTGTGGTAGCTATGGCATTGCAAGAGTGCTTTGTGTGGTTGCTAGGGCATTACTAAGGTCTTCTATGTGGTTGCTAGGACATTACTAGGGTGTTTGGTGTGTTTGCTAGTGCATTACTAGGGTTTTTGGTGTCATTGCTAGGGCATTGCTAGGGTGTTCTTGCTAGGGGCATTGGTTGAATGTTTTGTGTTGTTGCTAGGGTGTTCTATCTAGGGGCATTGCTTGAGTGTTTTGTGTGGTTGCTAGGGCATTGCTAGCCTAGGGTGTCCTGTGTTGTTGCTAGAGCACTGCAAGGGTGTTTTTTGATATATTTAAAGTTGTTGCTAGGGCATTGCTAGGGTGTTCTTGCTAGGGGCATTGGTTGGATGTTTTGTGTTGTTGCTAGGGTGTTCTATCTAAGGGCATTGCTTGAGTGTTTTGTGTGGTTGCTAGGGCATTGCTAGCGTAGGGTGTCCTGTGTTGTTGCTAGAGCACTGCAAGAGTGTTTTTTGCTAGGGGCATTGCTTGAGTGTTTTTTTTTTTGTGGAGTTCTGTGGTGTCACTAGAGTGTTTTGCTTGCTTACTAGCACATTTTCAAACAGCTCACCCCCTAGGGGTATCATTATGATATTCTTGTCATAATAATTTCCACTATGACATTCAAATCATTATGATTTTCTGGTCCCTAGATACAAATGTAGTTTTATGGGGTTGTCAGAATTGCTTATGTATATGTTAACATTTAGTGATGCTTACATTTGCAAACTGCTAAACAAAATCTACCTCAAGTCACACATTTCACTTAGCGGTTTGCTTCAATTTTACACTCCCATAAATATTTCCTCTAGAGTAAATTCTGATAGAACAATAAGCAGCGCTATCTGTGTTTTAACTGGCTCTGGGAGTACCTACTGGAGCGCCGCCAAAACAATTCATTCAGATGGAATTTTGGTTCACGCCCATGTTATTTTACTCGTATCTTTGACTGAACATTGCGTTCCCTTGTAGCATTGGTTAGGGCACTGCAGAAACGTGCTCGCGATTGAAATAGCGTACAGAATGGGCTTGTCAACCCTGGTCGTGTCGAAACATGCATGTTTTTATCCACAAAACAGACAGTAAAACTAAAGTTGCCGAGCAGTTATTCTCTTCTGACCTCACATAACCTGCACTGTACCATCATAAACGTGACCTTTAGTACAGTTTTACAACCTATAGGTAATAGATTTATTTAGCATATTCATTATGTCGGTGTATCAGTAACCATACACACCTGCTCACATACCCAATGAAATGATTTTTCTGAGACATTTAACAACTAGACACCTACTTTGAAACGATAACATTATGCACTTAAGGCTGCTATCTGATAGATTGCACCAAAGACGGAAAAGATCACACAATCATGTGTCTTGATCCTCAAAGAGATCCATATAAGGCTTATGACGGCTTGTAGATAGTATCTCTGCAGGTCATCCGCTCTTCGAATGTTCTCAACATGTATGCCGAGCATACCAGACATACTACCTCTCACTGTCCCAGTTTCAGCTTTGTTGCTATGACGACAGCACATACACTGATGATATGGAATGCAGGTGAATTATATCTGTGTTACAGCTTAAGGATTGTGTCACCATTATTTGCCAGGAAACGATGACTTAAGTTGTTGTCGTTTTATTCATGCATGAGTCAGTATGAATCCAGTTACAGTTCTGAAAATGTGTAGTGGATAATTTATAAAAATGATGTCGCATTCAGGACTCCCTTTGGATTTACCAAGGACAGTACAATAGAAATAATTGAGATAATAATGTGGGAATAAAAACGCCAGTGAATAGCTGTCTTTTGTCAAGTTAATATAATAAATGTGATGACCACCCTTAGGGTTTTTTTGTATCTGTATGTGTGTAAGGGATTTATTGTTTTTTACATGAATGCCTCCTACACAATGTAAAGAACATATAGACGCTTTCAGTCTCTGTTTGTATGATGGTCTGGCTAGTGGCCAAACTCGTCGAAAATAACAAATGTTTTGGTTTCCTAAAGACGAGGGGAGACGGCATTCATGGATCACGGCTTTGTAAAGGGAGGTTTGGCAGCCAATCTAGTAAACATTGTATACATTATAGTGCAATGTACTTTTTGATATGCATTAGCTATGATTTGAACTAAGGTAATCTACTTTCACCAGATGAAAATGCACACATAGTACTGGATTGAATTATAATACTTATGGATAGATGTCTGTTCAAATCATCACGCCTGAGGATATTAGTAAGCGTGACGCTTACCTTAGCAAACACCACTAATGCCACATTTGTTAAATTGAAAAATGTCAAGCTGTTTTATTATTTTAATCATTTTATGAAGAAGGTCACATTGGGATAGGTGTTGCATCAACCGAAGGAATCTGTACTGAGAATATTTTGAAGGACGTGCCTCTTGTTGGGCAATGTATTACACAGTTGCACCTGGGTAACTATGAGCGGAATGCCTTTCCGTGGCCGATCTCTGTATGGTTGCACAAGCACTGATTTTATCTCAAGTTCAAGTTGAGTAAATTCCTTTCATGTTGATAAGGCACCAAGTCTTTATTAGATGGCCCTTACACAACAGCCTCCTCATAAAAATCAAGGACTTGCAAAGTAAACATTGCAGAATAGATGACAACCCCGAACAATAATATCTTCCCTGTTGCGGGTTTGTTTTCAGCAACATTCCCTCGATTTGATCTGTTTTTATCCTTGCGGAGGTGATGTGATCTCAGGCGATCTATGGAAAAATTCCCCCTGAGCTCTCATTTCCTATCTGAAAGGATCCGGGTCCTGACTGATACCACCGTTGATGGTTTGTACTGTATCAGATATATTTAAAGCCTCCAGGCTTCTGCGACATACAGTACTGAAAAACTAAAAACTGCTTTTGTCCTTTATCATGCATACAGTTTCTGCCAAAAGCGCTACAGAGATATCTAATTGTCACTGCGCAACAGCTGTTAACCAACTAACTGTATGTGGAAATGAGCCACAGAAAGATATTGGAGACTTAATTAGCGCCGTGCAAATTTATCCCCGAGTCGAATACCTTTTGCACTCTCATTGTTTTTAATTACTGCAGGAAAATCGGCGATTGGCACAGCCATTTAGAGACTTCAGTCGGCCCCGGTAAACACAGGTTGACAAAGTCGACTTCCAGCAGTGCGGTGTTTCGTGTTGCATGACCCTAATTTGGAACAAAACTCTTTTGTTAAATTCTCATTATAAATTGAGCTCAGCTGCTCCAAAAGCATGTTTTGGATGAACATGTGCTAGCCGGCAAAAAAAGCACAATGTTGGGCATTTTTTGAAAAAGTAAATTATACATGCTTGGGGAGTAAGGACACAATTGTCAATTTTGACTGCACTAACCCTTTAAAGCGTAATATTCTGTGTTGCGTATCACTGATGTAATGTGTTTTAGGCGATAATGGTGAGGTCACATAGATCGAATCAAGTTAACAGATATCATTAACAGTGGCGGACAGTGACTTCTTTTTTCGAGGGCGCTCGATGCGAAGTTCGCCACAACATGTATGTAGCCCGTCATGTGCGTCGAGGGATCCTATGTGCATCACGTGTCTCAGTGGCAGAGTGGCCATCGGGAGAGTCGGTGGGCCGGTAGTGTTTTGAGGCTGCAAGGGTCGGTCTGATAATAGTTATACATTGCGAGTTATAGCAACCCCGTCTGGCGGCTTGATGTGCGGCCGCTTCCCGCTGGTCAAACTGTGCAGCCTCTTTGCTCAACATAAAAATGCTCAACCTGTTCGACAGGTCCAACCATGTTTAGGATTTTTAAAAATATAGGGGGGTCATTGAACGGCGCTCCCCAAATTGCATAGCCTGTCGGCCTTTGATGTAAAAAGCCACGCCGCCGCAATGCCTGTTTATTTGCAGTATCACATTATATATTTCCTACTATGTGATTTTCATATTACATATAACAGCATAATGAAATGAATAAAAAGACAAGGAAGTAGGATTGGCATGTAAATTGTATTATTATTCCCGGAAAAACAGCAAAATAACTGAAATAAACTCTGAGGTAAATGCGCCAAACACGTTAAAAATAAATGAGCAATGGCAGTGGAAAAAACATTATTATCTCTCAAAACTTTATATGACAAAAATTATATTTAAAGGAAAAATTCTTACAGTTTTTCAAAGATGTAAAGAAAGTATTCCATATTACTCCCATTTATGAGCACGCTCATCTCTGGTCTCGCTCTGTTATGTAATAGCTGATTGACAGGTGCGCATCTCTGTCTTTCAAACAGGTATCATTTTGTATAGTTACTCATTTAGGAAAATTATCCATGATTTGATGATTTTATTATTATTATGAAAATGTTTTTTTTTTTGCAGATTGATTACGATTTGTATTACCCTAGTTTTACTACAAATACAAGACCTTTTTTTTTTACCACGGAGGGCCGGTGGTATACAAAATTTCCCGGTAGATTTTTTGGTCCCACTCCGCCCCTGACGTGTCTTGTCAAAATGAGTTTACACCAACCGCGTTTCAGGCGTCAAAATCGCGTCTATCGCGCCTAGTTTGCCGCTTCAAGAGTTTGAATGCATTCGCATGTCTAGAGAGAAGTAAACGCATGGAAAAAGCAAGCATTTAACGTGCCACAGAGGCAAAACCCGCTTCTTGTGGGAGGGGCAAGTGCTATGCGGTTGTCTGTTTGCAAGATGGCTGATGTTGATTGTGCATTTATCGAGAGTTACTGGTTTGTATTGGTAACCTTACTATAGGGGGAAAATAAACGGCGCGGGTCGATAAACGTCACATGACTCAAAAGTGAAATGTCTATTTATAACTTACCAGGTTGCCCAATGTCCTCACTGACACTCTTCCAAGCGAGGTCCTTTTAATTTCTCTCTCTCGTATAGCTCCGGGTGACTGCTAACGGACAAAAGCATTCCTTCATGTTGAATCAGTGACTCCGGGCGTGCTGCCGCCACAGCAGCAAGCAGGCCCCTGATTGGTTAACGCGGCACGAAAATCCACCAAAGTTCAAATTTTTCAACTCCGGCATCAGCCGCAAATTCGCGTCAAAATGCAAAATGCACAAAAAGCACCATTCGCGCGTACCGTGCCGGGCACTCAATTCGCGCGAACTAGACACGCGAATAAGGTGGAAACGCGTCTTCCGCGCCAAACGCCTCATTCCCGCCGCGAGACCTCCAGACGAGCGTCAACGTGTCTTCACATTGACTTAACATTGAAATCACTCGCGCTTCACACCTCTACTGCAGCTGGTGTAAACGCAGCATAAAGGGTTTATTATAAAAGAGACGCTCGCATTTGCCAGATACTCGCATAATCTCATTCGTAATCAAAGTTTACTGTTAAGGGAGTCTCTTGCATGTATTTTGTGAATGTGGGCGTCTCTTTTATCATAGCACTTATTTTGACAAAACACGTAATGAACGTGGTTCACATGACACAACAAACACACATTTTGAAAACACGAGCAACACACATGACACTCCGAATACATATTTTGAATTTGCGCCCCTTGGATGAGCAGTCATGAGCCGCTACTGATCATTAAATGTTTTCTCCTTCCTCTCCACTCCGATTCCCAGCATGCCTTAAGCAAAACTTTTTTTTGAAAATATCAATTTCGGCTATCATGTGCCCTGAACTCCTCTCTAATACAGTAATTGAGCAATATTCGATACGCTGGCCAAAAACAGCGGCAACGCCTCCTGGATAAGACCTTCCCATTCGTTAATCATGCTACACCCCCTGTAATATCGTTGTACAAGGAAACTTTATATCACCAAGAATAAAAAAAGATAAAAAGAAACAGAGAGGTATAAATCGATGTGGGCTGTGAAATCTGACCCAGTAAAAAGTTCTCTCGCTGACAAGAAGGGCGGCCGGTGTACACGCCGCTGCTGTAGTAAATCGTAGCAGATTTCTCCCCGGGGACATGTGGTGAAGGAGATGGCTAGCAGCTGACAGAAACATTATTCAAATCATCCTCCTCCTCATTTTTTCTTTTTTCCTTTT
Source organism: Misgurnus anguillicaudatus (assembly GCF_027580225.2). Classification (NCBI taxonomy): domain Eukaryota; kingdom Metazoa; phylum Chordata; class Actinopteri; order Cypriniformes; family Cobitidae; genus Misgurnus; species Misgurnus anguillicaudatus. Next base: position 8,743,162 of record NC_073361.2, read on the forward strand.
AAGTCCTTGAATGTTAAAATCTGACATTTACTTGCAATTTCAGTGAGTGTATGGAATGAAGGTATTTTTCCTCGTTCTGTCCCCGTCAGAGGTGTATGACAGACCCCCTGAGCGTGTTTGTTTATGAATTGAATATTATATTTGGACACCTTCCGCTTCGTGTCGCCCGGTGCCCACCACAACAATGAAAAGGTCAGGTTGCATTACTCTAATCATATTAAAACATGTTACTGTACAGTTCCTGTGAGAGGGAAACACAGAGAGAAGAGAGAAACACAGGGATGGAAAACAAGAAAGGAAGCACTTTAACAGCTAACAGCCTGTCCATTCAACGTACTTTGACAGGCATAAAAGTTTACGGCATTTTTTGCGACTTTGACAGATTTCACGTAACAAGTCTTTTACTTTACACTTGATTTCACAAGTTGAGAATAAAGCAGCGTTTGTGTACTACACACCACCTGGTAGGAACCTCATCGCACGCTCATAACCTTAAAACTCTCATGTCAATTAGGCACTTGCAAAGCAACATATTCTCTTAAAATCTGCTAGTCAGTGGGTTGAAGTGTTGTAGTCAAGACCACCTAAACCAGGGCCAAGACCAGAGAGTCCAGAGACTTTGACATTGAAGGGTTTCCAGATAGCAGCATGTTCTGGGCCAAAACTGGCTTACATTGAGCATTTCTGGCTTAATTCTGGCTCTGTTTTGTTCACAACCTTGTGTGAAACAGCATTTGTTTGAGTTTTCTTGATGCCATCCTTTTTATTAATTATATTTTTTCTGGTAAAATTGTAGTAACCATGTTTTTGGTGTATTGATTACTATTAACAAAACCATGGCTTTACTACAGTAACCACACTGCTGGATAAAAACAGCATACCACCAAGACCAGCATATGTTGTGTTTTGGTGCTGGTTTGCTGGTGACCACCATTTTGACAACCATGGTTTTTAAAAACCATAGTTAAACCATGCCCTGCTGAAAAAACAGCATAGACCAGCATAATTCCCATGCTGGTTTGGTGCTGGTTTAGCTGGTGGTCATCAGAATACCAGCACCAGCATCCCATGCTGGACATACCAGCAAGACCACCAGCTAATGTGACCACCAGCTAAATCAGCAACAAACCAGCATGGACCAGCATAGGAATTGTTGTGTTTTTTCAGCAGGACATGGTTGTGGTTACCATGGTTTTACTATACAATGACCATGTTTTGTTTGAACTGTAGTAAAACCATGCTTCGTTTCTGTAAGGGTATATCCAACCAAAACCAAGAGCCCTGATTTAGGTTGGTCTGCCAAAAATATATATATATTTTTGGCTGAGATCTGGCTGAGTTTTGGTTTGCCATGAGTGAATAAAGAACCAAAAAGATTTGAGACCAACACAACACCAGGGGCTGGTTGCATAAACATAGCCATGAAGTTAAGAATGTGTCTTAAGGACTAGTTTGACCAACCAGCAATTAGTTTGGGCTAATCATTCTTACTATTTGGATTTAAATTAAACCTAAACATCTACTTTTTCATGTAACATACTTAAAACAGTTACGATCAGTCATGAAGAAAAACATACATGACTAACTTTTAAGACTAGTCTTAGACGTTTATGCAATTGGACTTTGAGGGCCTGAGACCAAAACAAGGCTAGGTTGCCAGGGTTTTAAAATGAGTGACTCAAGGGGTGTTAAGAGTTAACAAATGCGTGGAAAAGTACACTCAAACACACTTTAAGTACACTTATGTACTATTTTGTGCACTAATTTAAGTTAATATACCAAAAATGTGTCTTTAGTACTTATTAAGATAAACTTAAGAACATCTTAGTGTACTTAACTCTGCTATTTTGAGACACCGTTTATTTCAATACTCTAGAAGTCTTTTTAAGTATTAATGTTATTTAGTATACTTATTCAGGTGCATTGAAGTACTACTCAAGTAGAACTATACCTTTTATTAGTATAGTGCATAACGTTTATAAATTATTTATTTAAAATGTAGTGCAGATATCAGCTCATTTGCATTTTAAAGGAAACACTCCAAAACAGCACATTTTTGCTCACACCTACAAAGTGTCAATTTTAACATGCTGTAATAAATTATCTATATGATATTTTGAGCTAAAACTTCACATACATACTCTGGGGACACCAAAGATTTATTTGACATCTTAAAAAAGTGAATTGTCCCCTTTAAATTAGTCATTCAGAGAACTTAAAATGTTCTTTTTTAATATGAAAAATTTACAGAGGTCCAGACCTCGGTGGTCTCATAGCTGGCTACAACCATCAGGCTAGGGAAAGATTAATTCAAGACCATAATCTTCAAAAATGGACAATAACCAATACCAGCCTCAAGTCTACAACATGTTGCCTGAACAGCTATCAGAATATGTCCACAATTTATATGACTTCATTAATCTCTGGTGTTTCTTAAGCTCTGTCTCAAACTGTGCCAAAGTCTGCTATCAAAATTCAAACATTTCAATTGCAACTTAAGATTTCACATCGAATTCTTTTTAAACTAAACTATTTGAGTTATGCTCAGCTATGCCTGCTGAGTCGTGATTTATCTTGCCAATGCTTATGGCACAAGGGACTGAAATAAAACGATGTGTACATAGGCTAAATAATTAAAAAAATATTTGAAGTCTGGCACTAATGGTCTTGAAATTACAAAAGCGTGCTTTGTTGCCTAAAGCAGCAGGAATGAATTTAGAGACTCCTCAGGGAGGGTTTTAGCATGTTGACAGTCCAACAGTTATTGTTAGCACGCTAAAGCACTGTATGCTGTCAGCATGCTGAAAACATCCAAGAAATTATGTCTCTTTATTCACCCCCCCCCCAAAAAAAACAAAAAACAAACAAACATTAAAACTAAAATAAGAAAAAATCAAGATAAACTCTTAAGGGCACTTCTCCAGACAAGCCTTAAACCTAGTCCCAGACTAAAATGCATGAGCTGTCTTATTAAAAAAAAAAATGCACTCGAATATCTTAAAATATATTGCTGCCATTGTTTTGTCTCAAGATGCACACCTTAACGTTTTTTATAAGGTATGTTTGTAAAAACCTAATATAACTTAGACCAAGTCCTGGACACTCCTTTTTACAGTTTTGAAATCCATTCAGCTGATCTCCGGGTCTGGCGCTACTACTTTTAGCATAGCTTAGCATAATCTATTGGATCTGATTAGACCTTTAGCATTGCGCTAAAAAATAACCAAAGAGCTTCAATATTTTTCCTATTTAAATCTTGCGTCTTCTGTAGTTACATTGTGTACTAAGGACGACAGAAAAATAAAAGTTTCAAAAAAAATATATAAAAGTGCGATGCCAATGGTCTAATCAGATTCAATGGATTATGCTAAACTATGCTAAAAGTGTTAGCGCCAGACAAGGAGATCAGCTGAATGGATTCCAAAAAGGTAAAAATAGAATGTTTAACTCTAGGGGAGCTGAAAAATGAGCATATTTTCCAAAAAAGTGGAGTGTCATTTTAATATATACCTTGTCTAGGAGACCCCTTAGTCTACTAATAACTTTACTTATCATCTAATCAAAAATTTACCAGTCAACAACTGTGACCTATTACCTAGTATAAAACAAAAAGTTCTCTAAATTGAAGTTTTTTTTTTACTTCATTTCGACACACATTTACCACATAGCTACCTGCAAGTGCAAGACATGTCCTACTCGGATCTCTGTAATGCACTTTGCAACACGTGTGGTGCAACACTGAGCTGTCTCATCCATCAAAGCTTTGACACAGGAAATGGGCGGAGCCTTCACAGTCATACATCTCGATGGCACAAGGCCATTTTTATTGCATCAAACCAAAATTTACTACAAGTCATCATCATCACGCCTCAAAAACAAACAGTCAGGTGCACAAAAATGTATAAACACTGAACCGACTCTGTTTGTGAAACGACAAAGTGTTTTTGTTATCTTATAATCTTAGTGCCCAGGTGAGTCACCTGTCTGACAACTCCAAATGCGATCAATGAGACAGATCTACTGTCTGATTTTAGCCATGAGTCACTGTTTCCTAACCCTCAACACTTGATGCACCATGGAGTACCAGGTTTACGGTCATGTTTACACGTGTTTAATCCTGCATCACGTTTTTGCGTAAAAGAGGACATAAGACCTCGCGGTGGAGCGGCTAGTGTTATCTAGATCAGCATAATCTGTACACAAAGAGCATTCAAGCTCTGCGGCAGCACAATGGCTTTGTTTGCCCTGCAATAGAAACCAGTTGTCCACTGCTGAGTCAATATTTACACCCTTTTAGAATGTGGGCTGTGCTGCCTCCCTAATACTACAGAGCGGGCACATATCTTTCCCTCTATTTTCCTCGCTTTTCATCACTTCTCATAAATTGTACAAACACAGATTCCGATGCGAGGGGACCGACGTCCACCTGCAGCCATGTAATATTTTTGTGTGGGTGAAAGATATTGATTTTAGCCAGAACCCAGTTTATGGCGGGTCTTCTTGTCTCCAGATTTACTGTGATTTTGCCAAGTAGTATATATTCCTGAACTTCCTTGTTCTTGGCAACCAAGCAGATTTTAGAGCTGGGACTTTAGGGTTAAAGCTAGGACTTGAATGATTTTTTTATCAAGCAATAATTTTCCTCTGATGTTAGAAGTTGGTTAAAAGGAAAAGGTGTGCACATGTGTGGATTTTTATTGTGGTCTTTCTGAACAGCGCTTTGATCAGTCTTGTGGCTGTTTTTATATGTGCTTTATAAGTGAAAGAATTTCATTTTGAAATAAAGGTACTTTATTCTACAGAAAAAAGAAAAAAGTACAAGCATTTGGGGCAGTTGTAGCCTATTGGTTAAAGAGTCGGGCTTGTAACCCAAGAGTTGCCGGTTTTAAGTCTCACGGCTGGTGGGTTGCAACTGTGGTGCCCTTGAGCAAGGCACCTTACCCTAATTGCTCCCCGGGTGCTGGGATAGCTGCCCACTGCTCCAGATGTGTGTGTTCACGACTTGCAGTGTGTGTGTGTTCACTACTCACTGGGAAGGGTTAAATGCAGATGTCACATTTTGATTATGCGTTGCATGCTTGTCACTTTCAGGTGCAGTTTAGTCTCAGTCTCAGACCACAGACCATTGGCTGAATGTCTGATGCATATTGAACACTTCTGGAAACACTGGATGTCGAAGTCGTTCTCTGATTGGTTTAATTATACAGGATTTCCGGGAGATGTGAGATCTTTAATGTCCGTCAGGAATCAGCACAAAGCTGTTTGATCGAAGAAGAAAGCTTTCATGTTTACATTAGTGACAATACGCTTCATCAAGTTCGATACATGTTAAATCTTTCCCCGCCAAGAAAACATTTCCCTGCCAATGATGCTTTCCTGGCAAAGATTTACGGTAATCTATAATTCCGCTATTATCCAATTTTTAAAAAAACTGAAGCAAAAACTAATTTAACAACATTTTAAACTCCGTGTATGTTTTGATCATCGTTCTGAATCTGGAGCCTCATTAATAAAATGCTGCATAAAAAACATCCTACATTTGATCTTACGATCATTTAACAAAACTGCCTACGTGTGATTCATAAACCAAACGTACGCGCAGAAAACGCACGTACCCCTTTCAAATCTATAAATCGCAAATGAAATTGAATTTGTGGGCGCACCCGTGCAGTTATAGATCTCCGCCTTTAAAGATGCCTAATTAATGTCATAGACATATAAAAGAGCGCTTGGCAATGTTTAAACCCAATATCAAACAACAAGAATGGCTTATATTTCCAAAAACCTGCAGCAATCAGACAAGCAAAACTGGGTACGTCTGCTCTGACCCTGACATGGCGCTAAGCACTTTTCCACGTCAAAGACAGTTATTATAAATATGGACTTTGCCGTGGATTTTTGCGTACGCACACTTTACGATCAAATCTGTGTGTACGCACGCGTTATAAATGAGGCCCCTGATCTCTAACAAAATTCCTTTACAAAAATGCAATCATTACAAAAATATTGTATTTTTGAATAAACCTAACCATATTTAAGAGGTTATAATAAAGAACAAATGAAGATAGGATGAAACTTTTTTTAATTTGTTTGAAAGCAGAGGGTTTGTTCTTTCATTTGTCATATTTGTATGTTTATATATTTATAGAAGAACATTTTCCTGGAAGGCATCGTGAAACTTATAGAAAATCACAAAAAATGCTGGCGGTGAAGGAGTTATGCAAGGTATCCTTACATGTTTTCTATTGTTGTTATAGACGTACGTGAATGATGGTTGCACACTGGTCTGTTGTTGTGGCAACATCTCCAAGCCCCTAAACATGACGAGGCACAAAGCGAAACGTGTTCGGTTGCTTAGCATGTCAGTCATATGGACTCTTGGGGCGGTCCTTGGCCATTCAAAGCTGACAAGGTTTCCAGACCTTCTGTAGGAAAGCTATACAAGTCTAGGTGGAGCCATCCAAACACAGCCCAGATGTCCAGGCTAAAACAAGGCAAAATATGGTCTGTCGGTGAAAATTGAATTGACATCTAATCATAACCCTCCCCAAAAATCAAATAAATAAATGAAACCTTGACTTTTCCCCCAGTTCGAGCCCCGGCTAGGTCAAGTGGCCTTTCTTTGTGGAATATGCATGTTCTCCCTGTGTGTTTACTCCAGGTACTGCGGATTCATCCAACAGGCCAAAAACATGCAGGTTTGGCTATAAATATAGTCATATGTGCTGGAATGGTGTAAAGAAAGAATGAAACCTTGACTTTACTTACATGATGAATGATCACACATCTCACAACTTTTTATTGGAAAAACGACATGAAACCAAATTCAAGGTTATTTAGTGGGTTAGTCAATTATATTGGGTCGATTTTTAACCATAGATGGTAAAATGACGGCTATTGCTTGGTGGGATAACTCAGAGTGATGTGAGGTTATCGTTTGATGAAATATCTAAGACACAAATGACGTCTTACTGTATAAATTTCCATTTGCTTTCCATGTCAGTGCTAACTATGAGAAACAATATAATATCTTAACAAGATCTTAGCTTTTCCTTTCTTATGGTTGGAAACTTGGATTACTTGGAAATTGGGAAAACCAACATTTAACAAGAATGCTGCTGCCCGACCTACCAATATAGAAACCTGTCCTAGTTGGCAGAATCACGTCCACCATCCCGTGACTGTAGGGAGTGATAGAGCTGGCGATCAAGCTAAAGTCTTCACCACCCAGCGAATGCCTCTGGCATGAGCTCACCACATTCTCGCAGAATGACCCCTTTGTTACCAGGGCTGCTTGGGGGCTGTGAATGGATTACAGAGGGAATGTGCAACATTGCGACCACAGAGCTGATAAACCGAAGCTTGTCCCTGTGCCACATCTCACATTGAATCACCCTCTTCCTCTCTGCCCAGGTGTTAGGATGAGGAAACAGGGATGTATCCAATCTGCTTTCCTTGCCAGGAACCATCACATATTCAGTGCCAACTGATTATGGTATTTAAAATATGTATGTCTGACTAATGGGCAGTGGGGTTGCCAGGGTAACTAGACTCGGCCTTATAAAGGGCCCAGTGTAAAAGCGATGCTCGTGGAGGGAGCTGGCCATGGACTAGAGGTTAGTGCATATGGTGACCCTGATACACAGTTGAGCCATTCATGCAGTTTCTCACCCCTGATGACCCATTGAGTGTTTCATCTATCAGCTTAGTGGTTATGTTGGTGAATGAGGTTAAATGTGCCTGTTATTTTCAAACCATGACAAATAAAAGAAGTCAGTTGGATAGGCTAAAAAAGTTTTAGACCAAAACACAAAAGGCATTAATCACGTAGACTTGCTGAAACGAGGCTTTGTAAAACTTTATTTCTTTATATACTTGTTCAATACCTTTCTCCCTATTGTTCTTTTATTCAAGCCTCGCTTCCATTTGAGCCTTTATCACAATTCCTTGCACATGTTTTTCATTGCATAAGTACCTGTGTTATCTAGACTTTGTGTTCTTGGTGGTAGGCTTGCTTTATACAGACTCTTCCTGGAGCTTGAGAAATCATTTCATTGCTGTCAGTGCAATACGTGTTCACATATTTGACAATCCAGGAGGAATTTACATAATGTCCGCTGTCCCAAGGAGAGTTGCGATAAACCAACACATGAAACACTGGATGGCTGAAATGTCGCCGGGGAGGAAGTCTTGCTGCCAAGATGTGCATTTAGAGAGGAGGATAAAATCTACAGTATATTAGATCTTAGATCACTGTGAACTTGGTGAACCTTAATGTATGTAAAAGTCATACCCATTAAATTTATTGCAGTAGAATTAGGTCTTTAAAATTGATTTGGATTCATTTATAGATTTTTTTAATATAGAGACTCTTTATTATATTAGATATTAATATAGCCCACATGATTGCCCTACTGTATATTGGATGTGTGAGCTTTAATCAAGTGCTATACCTCCAAGAAAAATCTGATGACAGATTCTTTTCAGCAATCAGAATAATTAATTATCCATGTCCCAGAAAACGATATCTTGATTTTTCACGCAATATTAAAATGTACAATCAAATGAGCTTTGGTACTTTTCTTTCCCCTACATCAAGCCTCTTAAAGTGTGTATTAAAGTAGAGAAAGCCCAGCGGTTGGGTAAAATTAACCCAGAATATGTTTATATTGAACCCAACAATGGGTTAAAGCAACCCAGCATTTTAGGTGGAAACAACCCAGTTAAATTAGAACCGAGTGGGTCAGGTTCGTCCATTTTTGACTCAACGCGGGATTAGAGTGATCCTCTTCATAACAGTTGAACACTTGTGTATGATTCTTGTGCTGTTTCTGTGGTCAAAGTGTGAGCCGGACCGGCTAGTCAATCGTCAGTTAAATGAAGCACAATGCAATAAGCAACAGCACAGCCTGTTTGCTCATCCATCCCCAAATCCTTCTTCCAGAACCCCCCATCTTTCCTCCCACACATTTACCCTGTGGGGTCCCAGTCGGGAGGAACACGGCACAAGTGGATGTGGCAGGTTGCCATAGAAACTTAATAAGCCACAGACTGCATAGAGACTTAGCTGGGGTAACTACTGAACCATGGTTTTAAAAGGTAATAAATTGTAAGCGGGGCAATATGTGGAAAGAGACAAAAAGAAAGTAGATGTCAGAAGGGAAGAAATGTGTTGTCTCGCCTGAGAATCGGGGTGTAGGGTTCGGGGGGAAGGGAGGGAAACTGAATTAAATAGTTTGTCAAGCATGGTTGTGACTGTGAGCGCCACTGGAGTCGCGAGGCTGAAGGTTAAACGGCTGTCTGCGATGCCCATGTCGATGGGTTCCCTTTTGACGCGTGTCACCGTTCGTCTGCGACGTCCCCATCCTTTATCTTCTCCTACAATTGTCATTGCCTGGACTGGAATGCCCATTATGTGCACCTGTCTGGCGGTAGGAATTGATGTGGGGCTCGCTGTCATAGCTCAGATAGTTTCTGTGGCCGTTCCGTTGCCAAGTATCGTTTATGGCCGTAAATCTTTCATTAGCGCCAGCGCTGTAAATCTATCATTAATTATTGGGCTTGGCATTTACAGAGGGACCTCTGATTGATAGCGGAGACGGCTGGGAGCATGGTGTGGACTGTTTAGAGAGCAGATCCATAATGGCTGGCAACAAGGTGGAATCTGTCTATGTTATAATATCTGAGGCCTTGCCATTCATCTCACTAACCTTATCATATTGTAAAGCTCATCGGGATAAAGCTTTCCAGAGTGTCCGCAGTATGTTTGTTTCAGTGTGTGTGTGTGTCGTCATGGGTAAATTCAAAGCTACTTTCTGTTTTTCTAAAGTCAAATGTTGAAGTAAACTCTAATTAATATCATATACATATAAAACTCGAGTTGTATGAACTCTACAGATGCTTTCATCAGACACATGTGCATTGTTGCGGTTACACATCTGGACGAAACTTAACTTCCGATCTGGCTAAACTGAACTCTGGAACAAATACCTTGTTAAAAATAACAAATGTTTTCGTTTCCTAAAAACGAGGGCAATGGCGATCATGGATCATCGCTATGTTAAGGGAGGTTTGGCAGCCGATTTGTAGTTAGATTGGGTGGCAGTGGCTCAGTGGTTCATGTAGGTTGTCTCCAAATCAGAAGGTTGGTGGTTCAATCCCTGCTCCACCTGACCAAGTGTCGAGGTGTCCTTGAGCAAGACACCAAACCCCAGCTGCTCCCAACGAGCTGGGTGGCGTCTTGCATGGCTGACACCGCCGTTGGTGTATGAATGAATGATTGAATGTCATACAATATGTAAAGCGCTTTGGATGGCCATTGGTCTTTGAAAGCGTTATATAAATGCAGTCCATAATTACCACTACACAGAAAGTTAAGGTAGGACATAAAGTGCCCCCCCCCTTGAGTAGACAATAGGTGTGTTCGACTTCATGCGGCGCTGCGCAGACCGACCGATCGGCGGCTGACTTGAAGCAGTGCATGCCGGTGAGTAATTTTGTCCGACTTGAGCTAGCACTGAAGGCACGTGACTGTGTCATATGGTTTTAAAGTACCGCAAGACATTTCGAGAGTGGCCGGCTAGCTCAGCTCTTCGTGATTGGACGCCTCACTGATGACAACAATCACATGCGTTTCAAGTTTTATTCAACCTTCAGTTCTACCAGAAAGACTTGAAGATAGGTTACGAATTTATATGAGTTTATTTAACAGTAGTTAGCAACCAAGGCTGGAATGTAAAAGTATAGTTCTTTGGCGTAGGCCCCAACCATAGTTCAAATCCGGGGGTCACGGATTCTTGCGGTTCCTGTCTGAAGATGAAGACAGGCCAGAATCTAATCCCCCTCAAGTATGGACGGAACCGACCTGGTGATGGTGGTAGGGAGGGTGGGTTGTAAATGCTGGCATCAGTAACTGCGAACGCAAAGACAGGTGAGTACGAGGCTTTTATACACTCAGTATCAGGGGTGATTGATTGCGCCTTGTGAAATGAATGACGTAACATTCGAGTTTCCTGGTAGAACTTACGCTATGCTACGCTAAGCTAACGTTTCCACTAATAAACATTATAAATTTGTGTTTTTCTAACAGGTAAAACATGTTAATATGCATAAATATGTTATATTGTGTCGTATTGAAATAAAAATGAAAATACCAAGCTCTATTTGTATTGTAAACATATAGGCTTGTTTCCCGTTATTTTGGGGCATACAGTATAAACAGCAATTAAAATATTAGATATAAAATGTTTCTGGTTGCAATTTTTTATTAAAAGGTTTGTTTTTAACAAATTCACCACCTAATTCACTTCTTTCGCGATTTAAAAAAGGTAACACAGCACACACGTCACTACGGCAAGAAGCAGGTGTCCGGCTTGACGGCTCCGTCTTCAGCTCCTCCCTCGACTGCAAGCGGTAAACCTCGCTCAACGCTCTGCGCAGCTCCGGATGATCTCAAACACACCTAATAACATGTACCTCACAGCATGCAAGTGCAGAATGATGTCATGAAAATCATTTAACTGTATTGGCAGAAGTGACTTCTGCTTATAGCTTGTTTATATCTTCTAAATGTTAATTTTGTCAATGTTTTGTCAAATTTATTTTCAAATATAATGTTAAATATATTTCAAAATATACCAAAAATGGCCAAATAATATATGTACTGAAATATATTTTAAAATATGTTTACAAAATGTATTTTTCACCATATATATATATATATACATATTGTATATTTTGAAAAATTATTATATTCACGGTTCATGAAAAAAAAGTAAACATTACAGGTTAGAAAAGAATAAAATGTAATAAAATTAAATATATTTTCAACTAAAAACTATACACATTGTAATCTTATCTTTATACAAACATTTTTTTTTTGTGCAGGAAAAATATATTTATGCCTATGTGTTATAAAATTAGAAATGTATTTGTTGCCCCTGAAATACATTTGAAAATATATTTTATATATTTGCCTTATGTGCAAATCCCCTTAATGCCGGCCTCATGGGCATTCAAAAAATAGTCTGTTAAAAGGCATGTCGATTTTTCAGCAAAGTCCTCTTAAGTGCATATTCAAACCTGTGTCCTGAATACAACCCAAAGCCACAGGCATCACAGCTTCCCCAATATGTGGTTCAGTGTCTTCATTTTTACCTTGTGAATTCTGACCTTCAGCATTTGCAGTGTTTCTAATTGCATTTTTAGTGATTTAGCAACTGTTTACTCTGTCTGTTTTGTCAAAAAAGCTTGCATGCACTTATAGGGTTTTGCAGCAAAAAATCCAATGAAATGACTAAAGTGACAGTTGTGAAAATAATGCATTTCAATTTCAAAATGTTTTCATTGCCATTAAAGTGAAATTACTGAACCTAAACATAAGAGCATGATGAAAATGCTCAATTACAAGAAAACTCTTCATATATATCCTTAAGGCTAACATATTTATACTAAAAACCCAACAAACTGATTTCATGGGGACTTTATCATCTCAGCTTGGCTATAATAGCAGTGATAATTCTAATTTATGATGTTCAAAATTCGTATATTTGGGAGCAACAATGTGCTCTTTCATAAGATCAGGTAAAGAATAATACAAAAGATGCATTCAAGACACATTTAAAGGTGTAAACCGTCTCAGATGACAACTGGTTCCGTCTCATTCTTTCTTTATTGCTCCAAGCTGAAACTTCTAAGGACTGAACCCATGCATAAAACAGATAAGCATTTTGGACCAATTTAGCAAGGCAGATGGACAATGCTGGTCTATTGTTACAGCTTAACCAGTTATAGCCACGCTGGGTGACCAGCCAAACAAGCTCTATAGTGCCTTCAAAAGATACATTTGCTGGTTTCATTTGTTTGTACTAATGGCACAGAATTATGCACTTCACTTTTAGACTGTTCACTAACTCATTTTTTTCCAAAATATGAAATTTCTCTCAATGCCTATACTCATGCAAGATGTTTATGACTTCATTTCATCAGTTGAAAACAGACAAATCATTTCATATTAAAATGCCATCACGTTATCTTACATGGGGGTCAACATGGCGAATTTCCAAAAAACAAACACATCCATCATTAAACCCAAAAGACTCCGGTGGTTTAGTAAATGTCATCCGAAGCCAAGCAATATGTTTGCGAGAGAAAAGATTAACATTTTGAGCTTATTTACAGAACAATATATCAAAGTAAACAATGGATGTATGTGCTTTCTGGAATACAGTACCATATACCAGTGTCGGCGCCAGAGAATACAGAATGAGGGGGCCTCCTGTTTCACTGGGGGGGCAGCTGGTTCATCTTATTATTATATTATTATTATCACTACATGGCACTGTAAAATGCTTGGTAATGATTGGCCAGTCGAAACATTCAAAGGTATTTTATTCCTTGAACAACCGCCTGAAACACAGCCTCACCCGGGTACTGCGAGCGGGTCACGTTAACAGGGACAGTTTAATACCTACAAATTAATACAGAATAAATATGCATTATTAATAACGTATATGAGATTGTATTTACAATGATTAAACCGAATTTTCGTCTTTTGACTTTTAACTTGTTTTAACGCGTCTGGCTTTTAGCCATTAAGAAACGTTTTCCCAGAAGGTTTGTATTTCTTAAAAATAAGCTAATAAAAGACATCAAATCAAAATGTTATGTCTATATATTTACTCATATAGCAACTAGCCGTGAAATTAGCGGGATTGTTACAACCAGCCAAGTTGTTGTCGCAAATAAATCCCTCACTATAGTAAAAACATAACTTATAATGACGTTAAAGTGCAAGACTGGATAACTCACGCAAATCATTAAGACCAGTACATAACCAAATAACAGCAAAAGAAAACAATGTTACTGACATATCTAACACCAGAATGAACTATGCGTTTACCTTCAGAAGAGCTGCAGGCGACGAGAGGACTTTTTAAAACTTTTTAAGAAGATCCTTTTATTTGTCGCGACTCGCGAAATTTCTTCGTCTTGCTCAAATGCCAAGACTTACAAGTGTACATTTTTTAGACAGAGAATGAGTTCTCACGCATGGCGATTGAGCCCCCGAACGTGACAGTAACTTGGGGATAGCTTTAAGAATTTGTGTTGTTCAAATGTAGTGGCTGCGTGTAACTGGCTGGCTGACTATGTTAGCATTGCATTGTGGGTAAGTATTTTAATTATTTTTTTTTATTAATTATACTCCGAATTTTAATCAGTATTCATTGTATAACCAAATGTATTTGCAGCACATTTTTTTTAAATTATTAAGTTCATTATTATTTTGAGAAGTAAGGGGGCACAGTGACTCAAGTGGCCGGGCCATGCCCCCTAGGGCCCGCTCGTGGCGCCGACACTGCCATATACGAAGATGGCATGAAGACATTTTAATAATTTTAAAATGATTTGTCTGTGTTCAACTGAAGAAAAGAAGTCATATAGTACATCTGGGATGGCACGAGGAAGATTTTTTTTATATGTGGATAAATTATTCCTATAAGGGCATGCGACAGTTTCTACCATGTTTGCCCTAAAGTTTAAAGTAGACCTATGGTAGTACAGCCAGGTGAAATTGGCTCCCCGCTGAGCTGTAATTGTCTCTTTCTGGAAAGCACTCACTTGCCATGCTTTGCATAGGATTAGGTGTGGGCAACTCTCAAAAAAACATGTGCATGCATTTCATTAAATGCTGCTTATCTGAGCTTTGCAGTCAGTCTCAGGTTTGTAACTGTCGTAGATCAGTCTGGCTCCGTCTATGAGAGCATGGATTTTTACAGCTATTGTTCTGGTGTGCCCGGGGACTCGACCACTCAGCAGGTTTGATGAAATCGCTGCCCTGGCACTGTGTTACCGTGTTGCAGAGTATGGGCTTACGTTAGGTGGTTAACAAGAAAAGTCTCCCAAGCATCAGCCGAAACTGTTCCTGTTTTTACTGTAAGTGCCATGGACTAAAAGATCCCTGTGAGATTACTCAACAAAACAACTCTCTCATGTTGTCAGACGTTGGCCCGCTGTAGCAATTTAGAGATGTTTTTTTGTTTGGCAAGTGACTGGAATAAGTTAGAAGTTGGAAGTCGTTGCTGCTTGGCAGTGTTTAGCTTTTAAAGCGAAAACATGTTCTTACAATGCTGCACATTTCGCGATAAGACTATTAGGAATCATTGAGCAAATCTTTAGGGGCACTCAACCAAATTACTGTTTGACCTAACCGGAGGCACACTGGATTACCTTACTGGGAAGATAGGCATGATGCTTATAATGATTCGCACCAATAGAGCAGATGGTTATCGTAAGGATTAGTCTGAGATGCAGACAATATGACCCATGTCCGTGGTTTATTTGGATTAGTTATCTATTTATATTGATTTAGTTCATTTGTTTTCTGATTTAGTGTCTAGGGCTTAGTGCAAATTATAGCTGCCTTTTTAACTGTATCCGACTCAGAAATCGAAATAAATCTCCGTGATATCAATTTCAATGTGATGAATATACATTTTTAATTACAAATTTTTGGTCATTCTTTATCTGTATACACTAACCTTTATGTATACTGTATTTTCCAGACTATAAGTCACTCCAGAGTATAAGTCGCATCATTAAAAAATGCGTCATTAAGACGAAAGAACAAATATAAGTCGCATTGGACTATATGTCACGATAATTTAGAAAATTATTTTACAAAACCCAAGCCGAAGAACAGACATTTAATCTGGAAAGGCAAGTTATTCAACTAAACAATAGCAGACAGAACTGGTGGCTGAAGTAGGTTAAAGTAATATTATCAGTTATTTAAACGATAAACCATAGCATACAAAACTTACCTGGAAGGTTAAATAGGCTAAATTAACTGAACGAGCCAACTAGCATGAAGTTCGCAGGCTCGTCTTTCCACATCACTGAATTCATTGAATTACATAAATACAGAAGCAGCATATAGCGAACTCTTGCGGCTCTAGACGGTAATGATGTCTCTTGCCTCATAAATGTCAAAATTAATTCATACTGGCTTACAAGGCGCACCTGACTATAAGACGCAGCACCAGCCAAGTAATGAAAAAAATTGTGTCTTATAGTTCGAAAAATACGGTAGACAGTTTCATCAAATGCACATGAGTTGCCACGGTTGGTCGCACACCGGACACGCAGCTCAGCGCCTAGTCGCGTTGCGTCTAGAACAACTCGGAGGTATCGTAAACCGGAAGTGCACATTAAACAGCGCAAGCTTAGTCAGATAGTGTCTACTTCAAAATGCTATATATACGTTAGCAGCCAATGTTAATCGTTAATGATTTGAAACAAATATGATGTTATTTAATGTTAAACTATGTGAGTGGCACAACAGGGATTTAAACAACTTCCTGAGTCAAAGCTTGGCGGCGCGGACAGGCGCCACTTGGAAGCGCAGGTGTGCGTATACTCATAGAAAACAATGTGTTCGATTTTTTCAGAACGGCGCGTCCAGTGTGCGACCCCCTCTAGACTGAAGTTAACTTCCGGTCTGTGCTTATTTATTGGTCTGGCTGGTGGCTAACCTGACCTCTGTAGCGAATACTTTAAAAAAAAAAAGTTTTGGTTTCCAAAAAACGAAAGAAGATGGCGAGCAGTGTTGGGGAAAGTTACTTTTAAAAGTAATGCATTACAATATTAAGTTACTTCCCAAAAAAGTAACTAACTGTGTTACTTAGTTAACTTTCATGGAAAGTAATGCTTCTGTTATTTTTAAGTTACGTTTGTGTTACTTTTTCTTATTTGGCTGAGGCTTGATCTCGTTCAGGCTTTGCACATGTTTTTATGACTGAGAAGTTCTGCTTTCAGAAATTGCACATTTCCATAGCAAAAATATTAAGCTCTGGTCTGCCATATCCGTTTCGGATTCAATACTGTCCCGGCTCAGGCACGCACACATATAGTGCAATTCTGTGTGACTGTGTCAAAGTTCAGTTTTATTCAGTACGTTGTATTGTTTTTAAATCAAATTAGTTCAACTGAAAAGTAACTCGCATTACTTTTTAAAAAAGTAACTCAAATATTAATGTGTACCTTTATAAGTAATGCATTACTTTACTGATTACTTCAGAAAAGTAATATGATTACGTAATGAACATTCCTTGTAATGTGTTACCCCCAACACTGATGGCAAGCATGCATCACCCCTGTGCGAAGAGGTTTGGCAGCCAGGCAAGAATTCCAGGACTTGTAGTTAAAGGTATAGTGGAGGATTTTCTCGATTTTTAGAAAAGAACCGCCTTCTCTACTTTTTTAAAAAATGCAATTGGGCAACACTCATGATTGACAACTAGGAGGACCAATAGTCTTGATGATCCACCCGGAAAAAGAAAATCCTCCGCAATACCTTTAACATTGTACACTGCAAAAAAATGATTTTCAAGAAAAATATTTTGTACTATTTGTGTCTTGTTTTCAGTACAAATATCTAAAAATTCTTAAATTAAGATGCTTTTTCTTGATGAGCAAAACGACCCAAGAAAATAAGTCTAGTTTTTAGACCAAAAATATCAAATTTAAGTGATTTTGTGCATAAAACAAGCAAAAAAAATAAATAAAAAAAAATCTGCCAATGGGGTAAGCAAATTGTTCTTGATTTTTTTTTATTTAGTGTTTAAGAAAAATGTTCAAGATTTTTTTTGCACAAAATCACTTAAATTTGATATCTTGGATCTGAAAACTAGACTTTTTTTTGGGTCGTTTTGCTCATCAAGAAAAAGCATCTTAATTTAAGAATTTTTACATATTTTTATTGAAAACAAGACAAAAATACTAAGAAATATTTTTCTTGAAAATCATTTTTGCCGTGTATACATTCATTTTACATACACTGCAAAAAATGACTTTCTTACTTAGTATTTTTGTCTTGTTTTTAGTAGAAATATCTAAAAATTCTTAAATTAAGATGCTTTTTTTGATGAGCAAAATGACCTAAGTAAATAAGTCTAGTTTTAAGACAAATAATATACAATTTAAGTGAAATTGTCCTTAAAACAAGCAAAATCTGGCAATGGGGTGAGAAAAAAAAGTGAAATAAGATTTCTCTTTTCTTCAACACTTAATTCAAGTAAAATTTTCTCACTCCATTGGCAAATATTTTTGCTTGTTTTAAGCACAAATTCACTTAAATTGTATATTTTTTGTCTAAAAACTAGTATTATTTTCTTAGGTCATTATGCTCATCAAGAAAATACATCTTGATTTAAGAATTTTTTGATATTTCTACTGAAAACAAGACAAAAATACTAAGTAAGAAAGTCATTTTTTGCAGTGTAGTGACCTTAGCCCAGTGTAGTAGTTGATACATGTTAGATATGATATATGAACAAATGTAATTTACTTTTTATCAGAAATGCCTTATTATCAGAAATAAACTACGGTAAAGGAATAACAAAGGTTGTTATTGATTCTATGTGAAAGTTTACCGGAAGTTGCGTTTAATCCGCAAGAGCATGATGGTGTTAACCACAGTTATATTGCTAATCTCATAATAGTGAGGTATCATCATGATCAATCCTTCAACATTGACAGCTATCATGTTCTCTTGACCCTGCAGCATAATACTGTAGATATACTCAATATTGATGTGAAAACAGATCCAATTTCATTACTTGCAAAACAACAGTGCTGACAATCTTAAAAGTCCTATTTGATAAACAAATTGGAATTGGTGCAGTATTTAAGCATGAATAGACTCAGCAAGAATGAAGAATGAATTGAGCTTGCTGATGGCATTGATCATTTGCACATGCTGTCTGCATTGTTTAAGCACCTGATTCACTAAAGCATTTATGCAAATCATTTAAGGTGCAAACACCCAAAAAATTCAAATGCAATTTACCCATCACAATTTCCCAACTTGCAGGCCGGTGTACTAGGGTTGCATGGGTGCTGCTATCTTGCAGACTTGGCAGGCTCTGCAGCACTACCCCACAACCTGTACAATCCAGAGACTTTAACCCCTTCAGACCTGATTTTGATCCATTTTTATTGGTTTGGTCCACAAAACATGTGGGGCACGTTCAAGCTCACAACGGTGCGCAACGTTTTGCTACGGTTTCCGGGTTGAACGACATATTTCCTGGAAACAGTGTCTAACGGTGTGCAACAGGTTTTAGATGCGTTTTCTCTTGTTTGGTGGGTGTATCAGAAATGTCGACCCAATCAACGGCAAAACCACCTGCTTGCTCAATGGGTTCAAGTTGGAATGTTGTCTTTTATTCTGGACGGCAAGGTCAGTGACTGTAACATCAAGGGTATTTTACCGTATTAAACACACACTTTCATCACGCTTCAAAAACATTCAAAAAAGAACACAAGGAATGGCCTCTCAGCTACCCTAGTTGCAACTCTTGCGTCATCACAACAGGGTGTTCAATGCATCACTGTTTCTGTTTAATAAACGTTGTGCAACGTTTTGTCGGGCTGAACGCAGCCGTGATGTGCATTCCAGTGGACACCGGGGGTAAATCTTCTCATTAAATATCAAAAGTGCATTTGAGTACACTGCAAAAATTACTAATTGTTAATTCATATTTTTTCTTGTTTTCAAGTACAATATCAAGAAACTCTTAAATCAAGATGTATTTTCTTGATGAGCAAAATGACCTAAGAAAATTAGGTGGTGATTCAGTATATCGTGTACACAGGTTCGGGCACTGTTTAAGGACGCTAGCTTACTTGACATTGGGACACTGTTCACTTATTTTTCTGTCACGTGGCTGCTTAGCACGTTGTGATCACTCACAGCTGTTACTCATCAACAACCGGAAAAACCAACATCTCTCTAACTTCATTTTAAACGGTACATTGTGAAAAATGCTGTCATTATTCTCTTACATATCCGTGCATAAAATTGGAGGAATATAATTACATTTTAAATATATATATTTATTTACAATTTTAAATAAATATTATTATTTTAAATATTGAGTAGATTGTGGTCCCTTACTGTGTGTTTATATTTAAAACTAAAACAAACGTTTGTCTTTATAAAAGTTCACATTTCATTAAGTTTATTGAGTTGGATCACATGATTTTCGGTTGGCGAGCTTCAGAAAAGGTCACATGATTTCCGGTAAGGGAACATAGGGACCATCGATGCTCACTGGTTTTTGTGTTGCATTGTGGGAATTTTTTAGGGAACGAACATTCCAGTGCACTGGAAGGAGTTTTCCATTGAGACAGCCCTTAACATGTCTGGACAGGGCCGCTGGAAGTCATTTTGAACAGGGGGTGCTGTGAATTTTTTTTTTTTTTTACAAAAACCTATGAGCCTACAGGCCCATTTAAAATACATTTTAAAAATAAATACATTGAGTTTCACACTACTTTATTGTCATATACACTTTAGTGCACACAGCAGGGTCTGAAACACACAGACATCAGATTAATATATGCGCTATTAATCAGAAGCAGAAATACTTATAACAATTCCAGGGGAAATTACTTTCGTTACATCTTCAGACATACATTACATATATATATAATATTTACATACAACATATAATATTATAACAACATATAATATTAAATAAACTTCAAAATTTTCAATGTCCAGACGAACATATTTTACTTTCGTTTTTAAGTTAGGATCACACGTCGATTAACAGTGGTAAAATATTCTCACAATTACATACCTTATATAGACCTTTTTTTACTAAATAGTACTATCGTTGGCTTTTTTAACTTATAAATAATTCATACATTGAACAAAAATAATAATGGGTTTAGTTCTGATATTGTATACTTTTATAAAGAAATACATGCTGTATAATTACATTTTTAGAATATATTAGGCTTTATATAAGGTTTGTACTCTAAAAATACTTTATTTGTTACAAACAAGAAATAAAGAATTTACAAACGTTCTCATTTCACCATATCCACAGGTAAAGATTATCATTATATACAATAAATTCATGGGGAAGCATTTAAAAAACATTTAAAAATATGCATTTGTTTAAAAGCAAAGCATTTATTTACTTAGCTACAGATGAAGCAGCCCTTTGCGCCTTCTAACGTCTCATAATCGGTTATCATTTATGTCCAAGACACTCAATAATAATCTTTTAAATTTTAAACCTTTAAAAAGGCGTGTTTGTGCTGCTTCGCATCCATGATAACAAACCCGCGTTGTCATCCCGTTAATATGCGCATATTATCAACGCGCTCTTTACTCTAGCAAAAGACATTGCGCCGGTTGTATAATAAAGTCCAAAGTCTCTCATGAGGGGACGAATGCCCAGGGAGTTTAGAATTTCTGTGCGGGCATGCATCAGCCAAAGGTGTGTGAGTCTTTTTGGGTCCTGGTGAGTGCGTACCATGTCTTCAAAAGACGCAAAGCGGAGAAGTGCGCTCGGATGAGGCCACGGAGATGGGTAGGCACATAAAATTAAAATCCAAAATACACGTAATAACCTATGTGTGTCAAAAATAATTTCCTAAAATATTCATAAGTAATATATAGACGGGGTTGCCGGTTTACAAACATTACAGGGTGCGCGAGCATCCAGGAGGCAGAAAGCCCGATTTGTGAGCTGATCCGCTACTGCAACAACCTTAATTATTGAAGCGTTCTTTATTGTTTGTATATAAATAAAACTTGATTTTAGTTGGAACTGTTTTTCTGTCTTTATTTTTGCAGTGTTACTGTGATACATGTATGAATTATAATGTTGGGCTAACGTAATAGTCGCATTTACTGGTATGTTAACATCAGGCACCCAGCACTGACTCTGTTGGTACTATTATCCACGCAACAACTCCTTTGCATTTTGACTTACAGACACAGCTAGCCTACAACACAAGGCACGTCTCTTCTTTTTGCCTCTTGCAACCAGTTAATGACGTCGCCGAGCAACCCATCTATAAATTGTGCAAAAATTTTTACTTTAAAAAAATCTCCCTCTCGCCAACAGGGGGTGCTGCAGCACCCGCAGCACCCCCACTTCCCGCGGCCATGTGTCTGGACCCCTGATCAGTGCCCTGACTACTGAACAATGGAGCTGATTGAGACACATCCTAAGTCTAGTTTTTAGACCAAAAATATAAAATTTAAGAGAATTTGTGCCTAAAACCAGCAAAAACCTGCCAATTAAGGCACAATTTCACTTCAATTTTAAAATGAAATGTACATTTTAAATTAAAATTTTATGTTAATTCTTTACCTGTATACACTTTGGGGGCGTGTACACCAAAGCGTTTAAACGCAGCTAAAAACAGCACCCGGACGCAGACTGTATGCCCTTGCCAGCTTTTTTCAGCTAATCACTTTTGTTGCTGTTAAACTTCTGCGTTGTTTATCAGTCATTGAACGATGCGCCAGTTGGTTGTTCTGATATTTGTCCCATCCCTCTTCCACTGTGATTGGATGGCCGAGTGAGAAGTGACATTGACGAGCTGATCGTTTCACCCAAAGTTGAAAATGTTTCAACTCTCGGCGCTCAGCGCAGATAAAACCCACCAGCTGCATATACCTTTATGTATAGACCAGGGCCGTGCACAGACCTTTTGAGGGGCATGCAGTGTTGTATAAAGTACTAGAAAGCAATACTTGAGTAAAAGTACAAGTATTATACTAGAAAAAGACTTTGGTAGAAGTGAAAGTTGTCTTTTAAAATATTACTCAAGTAAAAGTCTTAAAGTATCTGATATATACTGTACTTAAGTATCAAAAGTAATTTTCTGATATTTAATGTACTTAAGTATTTGAAGTAAAAGTAAAAAGTTTTTTTTTTTAAAGCAAGCGGTTAGAACTTTGATTGTGAACTTTATTGTGGCTTTCTTATAGTAAAGCATATTCAGGGTTCCCATTATCTTCTTAATCTCAATCATCAAATAAAAATCATTTTTTTTCCAGGACTTTTCAGGCACAATTCTCTTAAGTTCAAAGAGCAAACAGCATATTTTAGAGCTGACATCAAATAAAACAGCAGAAATTTCACTTTTGTATGAACTTCGGGTAAAAATGAAAAATAAATAACTTATTTATTTCAAAACATGAGCATATTTTTAAAAAAAGTGGAGTATCCCTTTAAGTTTGCTGCTCTCCTAAGAAAAAAATGCCAACTCGTTGAGTGGCAATGAAAGCAATGTGACTTTGATCAACAATGCAAGCGTACATTCACAATGTATAACATTAGCACAACATTATCCTATAACCACTGAGTTTTGAGTTAAAAGGAAATCTCAAGTTTGACAAAACGTATGATGCTTTCGAAGACGTGAATACAGTCCTTAACACTTTCTTTCTAACCTGCCACTGATTAACAGCAGTTTTAAAAAAATATTTCTCAATCTAACATTAGCCTACCGGAGGGAATATTCGGCCGGCAGTTATGCTGTTACCATAAACAGTTAAGCGTGTTTCAGTTGAGAGTTCTCTGTGAATTAAATAAATCCATGGGAAATCAGCGGTGTAACGTTAATGTTGACGTTTATTAAACATGTGCGCCTGGCCATCACATTAGACAGATAATTATCTAATACGGCTTATGATAACTAATGTTGAATCACATTTACATTGTGGCTTTACTAAATAACTATTTTAACGTACCTTGATGTGATTCTTCAGGTTGGACGGGGAGTTTTTAAATGACAAAATGTAAGTGATTTTCGGTAGGCTTAAGAGGCACTTTATTCGGTAATCGGGAATTTTTAATTCCAATGTACAAAAACAAATACG
This sequence comes from Misgurnus anguillicaudatus, assembly GCF_027580225.2. Taxonomy (NCBI): domain Eukaryota; kingdom Metazoa; phylum Chordata; class Actinopteri; order Cypriniformes; family Cobitidae; genus Misgurnus; species Misgurnus anguillicaudatus. Next base: position 8,766,854 of record NC_073361.2, read on the forward strand.
GCCACGGGTGTATAACGTTAGCTCTCTCACCCTGTTCATCGTCGGGGTGGTCGATTACGATAACGGGAGGTCCTCCAGTAGGTGCATTCATTGCAGTTTCAGTTGTGCTTCCTCATCCTTTGGCAACACTACGCTAAAATAGATGCTGCGTGAAATAGAGTGTGCGCAGCGTAATGCAATCTAGAAGCACTGATTCGCAAAAACCTCCCTTATTGAGGTCGCACACAGTATACATTTGTATACATTTTATCTAGAAAAGTATACATTTTATCTAGAAAATGTAGTGGAGTAAAAGTGAAAGTAGACATAAATTTAAATAGCGAAGTAAAGTACAGATACGTGAAATTTCTACTTAAGTACAGTAACGAAGTATTTTTACTTCGTTACATTACAACACTGGGGGCATGTGCTGAAACTGAAAAAGGGCACCCCCCTCCAAATAAATAGCACATAATAATCGTCTTAAACTTTATATTTATTTACTATTAATGATTGAAAAATTCCCTATTAATGAATGAAAAATGACATTTTATGATATCTTGGCATTATACAGTGCAAACAAAGGATCTGGGCCCGGTTGCATAAAGCACCTTAAGTGTAATTTTCCCTTAAGTTGTTTCCTTTATACTTAAGGGTGTTGCAGAAAAACCCTTAAGTTTTTTCTGTTGTGTCTCCATGGCAACAATGGTATTTTGTGGCAACGAACCGGGGTCGCTGTCATGGAACACTTGGCGATTGCTCTTGCCTGGGAGAGCCGTTTGGGGGATTGTATGCAGAACTCTTTGATTATTATCTTACAGAAGTTAAGGGGAATTTACCCCTTAAGTGTCATACTTAAGGAAAAAACTTGGGGTGCTTTGTGCAACCGAGCCCTGGCCTTCTAAGTTGGCTTTAACAATTTGCCTCCTGGGTGTTTGTCTGTATTAGGCCTATTTGTAGTCATGTGTTTGTAAACTGCTCTTGTGTACTCCCTCTTATTTAATTGTGTAATATATTAATTTTCATTTTTTCCCCTCTACTTTGCATACATAAAGTTAAATAAAAATATGTTTGAGGGAAAAAAATCTATTCTTTTTGGTTTTATAAGCTAATTTTTATTATTTGGTTAACATGTTTTTGTATGTCATTGAGAAGAGGGGAAATATGAGATTTAAGATCAAAATAATATAGTAAAATACTATTCTATTAGCCATACCATTAGCATATCCAACATGTATCTCTACTTGGCAAAAACTGTGCTGAGGACCAGGAACGTTGGTCTCTTGAAGGTGCACTTAGGTTGGTTGTTCTCTCTCGTGAACTACACTTTCCTTAAAATAAGCCAGCAATGAAAATGTATAAAAAAATTTAGTCTAGTCATTCAGGGCTAACTTTTTGGTGATTTGGAGCACTGTAGTCCCTGACAGAAAATGTTAGAAGCGCAAGCAGAAATTTTTGAGCACACCTTAAATCAGCCTGCAATTATTAAAATTTTCCCAAAATAACTGCATTACTGAAAAATACTAAACAGACTTAACTTTGTGCAGTTGATTTCAGAATAAAAAGTTATGAACTAAAGAATCATACAGCCCTCTTGGCTAATTCTAGGCATAAGATACATACATATCCAGATAGCATATTGTAATGAGATGAGTGGCAGGGCAATATACATACTTGTATCCTTTACAAGTTTCTCGTCTTCTATCCACAGTTTTTCTTAACTGTGCATTTCTAATCTGTAATGTTTATGTAGGCTAGTAGTTTTCTCTATCTCTTATCTCTGCAATGTTTAATTTTAAACCCGCGCGGGCGCATCTTCTCGCGGTTCACCCGGACTGCGTAGACCCATCGGTAAATGATTGAGACGCGTCATGCAAATAAGCGGTAAAACCCGATCATGCATTCCGTATTGTTGTCACGGGTGCCCTGCACATGCGTGAACAGCAGTGAAAACTGCTCGCCCTGTGTCAAAAACTCATTTTGGTCACAGTTTGGAGCCCTTGGTGCCTCCCTGATTGCCCTCTCGCCCAATCTCGTCTAAACCGGCCCTGCTCAAATTTATAAAACATGCGCCGTTATAGACATACTAGTGTTTCTTTCGTAATGAGACGGCATTGTACTCAAACAAGAAGAAGAAGATATTTATTTACCGTTGCAAGACGTTCAGCTGCTCTGCTGTGGAACTTCAGCTCACCGCAATCAGGGGGCGGAGTTAAGAGGTTTGACTGACAGTTTGAGCGGAAATGTTAGCTTAGCGTAGCGTAGCGTAGCGGAGGTTCTACCAGGAAACTTGAATGTTACGTCATTCATTTCACAAGGCGCAATCAATCACCCTGAGAGTATATAAGGCTTGTACTCATCTGTCTTTGCGTTCGCAGATACTGATGCCAGCATTTACAACCCACCCTCCCTACCACCATCACCAGGTCGGTTCCGTCCATACTTGAGGGGGATTAGATTCTGGCCTGTCTTCATCTTCAGACAGGAACCGCAAGAATCCGTGACCCCCGGATTTGAACTATGGTCGGGGCCTACGCCAAAGAACTATACTGTGTTACATTCCAACCTTGGTTTGCTAACTACTGTTAAATAAACGCATATCAATTCTTAACCTATCTTCGAGTCTTTCTGGTAGAACCAAAAAGATTTTGTTTTTTAATAACTTTTGTTTGATAAATATATTTGTAAAACAGACAGACATACGTAAAGGGTTACCAATAGCATTGATTTATTAAAGAAAATAAAAAATCTAATCAAATTCTCTAGAAAAAAAGGGCACTTCGGAGTGTAAGGACAAAAAGGGCATGTGTTCTGCACAGGTTGAGCCCTTTCTGTGCACGTGCCTGGTATAGACGGTTTCATCAAATGCACATGTATTTGCCGCAGTTAAGTGCCTAGACCAGAGTTTACTTCCGGTCTGTGCTTATTTATCGGTCTGGCTGGTGGCTAGCCTAGTTTTTAGACAAAAATATCAAATTTAACAGAATTTGTGCTTGAAGCAAGCAAACAATCTTGAAAAAAGTTTACTTTATTTCTGAAACACTTAATTCAAGAAAAATGTTGCTTATCAAGAAAACAGTAATTCTGTACATATGTTTATAATTCCCATCTCCATTATCTCCATTACTGCTGCCTTGAATGCTAGAAAGTGTATGTCAGTCCCGTTTTTAACATAATTCTCAGTAATGGCTGCTTTCATTGAGCAGTAATAGTAAGTGGCAACCTTAGCTGTGATGACAGCAGACTACATCACACTTTTTGTGAAAAAAAAATGCAATAAATAAGCTTTATTTAAATAGGTTCATTTGTGCTGAAAAGAATGATAATGACTTTACAGAAGTGCACATGTTTAATCTGGATTGCATGTGGTTAGTGTATCACATGAAGTACCATGCGTATACCAAGTGGTAATACATTTTCCCCCTGTTTATCTATTGTGTAAAAAACACTTTTCTCCTAAATACTTTGACGTGTTTGGTCCACTAGCTCAACTAGGCTTTTTCTGCTTCTCCTCCAAACCAAACTTCAGTGCAAACCAAACTCTGATAAAAAAAGAGAAACGAAACACATCGGCATGTGACAACTCTCTCCCTCTCATCTCAGCAGGAATCTGGTGGGGGGGCTTTTGCAACCCACCTGGCCTTTTCTGAATCAACGGCAGCTCAGAATCTATAATGAGGCAGAGCTCCTGCAAACTCAGCTGGCATGTCTTCAGCGCAGACAACCCACTTTTCTTGATCCTCACTCTCGGCGAGGTCTGTTTTCATCCGCCCCGTTATCTTTGGAAGTGTAGTTCATCGTATACTTTTGTTTTTCGTTTCTCTCTTTTTTCTCTCTCGGTTTTATGTTTGAATGTTTTTCTTTTTGTGACCACCCACCGCTGAAGGCAACTTAGTAGCTTGCGTTTCATCTCTGTTCCCTCAGTGGTCGCTGGATGTACCAAAAGCGTTTGTAAAAGAAAATATTCTCAATTGTCACATTTATCGCATTTTTAAAATCTCAGCTTAAACGCACTGCACGAAACAGGAACATGAAGCACTCTTTTTTACGTGTAAGGTGATGTTAAAGCTCAAGTAAGTTGTTTCTACTTATCTCATGTTAATCTTGAGTACATATAGAGTAGTATTACATCATTCATATTTCCAAAGAGTCTTTACTTTGATCAGATTTATAAAAGACTAGATATAATATATATAGGGGCGGTTTCCCGGACCAGGATTGGCTTGATCCAGGACTAGGCCTTAGTTTAATTAGGAAATATAACTAGTTTTAACAAACATGCCTTACTAAAAACATTACCTGTGTGCATTTTGAGGTAAAACAAAGGGCACTGATGTATTTTAAGATATGTAAGTGCAAGTTGTTTTCAGTTTGGAGAGATCTTTAAAGTGTTTAAGTCTAGGACTAGTCTAATCCCTGTCCGGGAAACCGCCCCTTAAAAGACTAGACTTTAGATTAGCTTTTCCTGACTCTTTCCAAAAAAAGGCTGACCCCCTTGAGGAGTACCGTGGGCGGCGGAGAGAGTCACGAGCAAGCGACACACACAAAACAATTATCCCAATATCCCTGGATAACGTAAAATTCAATATACATGTTTGTGTCATTCACATGCCAACGACACACAGACATTTGATGCAGTTTTACTTACCGCTTGCGACTCATGACCCGGTTGGGGTGGCCCCATTTCAACAAAATCCAGTATTTAACAAATACACATGCACAGCCCTGAATAAATAATCTTTTGGAAGCCAAACAAGCTTAAAATTCCCTAAGAAACAACAACTCAGGTGATGTTGATTTCATTTCAGCTCTTGGTTGGGGTGTGTATGCGCTATTATGGCTATAGTGCCCATATAAGGACTTCCACTGTACTTCCTGCATTGAAATTGCTTTTGATACTTTGCCTGTGTTTAGCACAAGGAATCTAACTTTTAAACAGTGTTAATAAGTCAGAATGCATGAGATAGCTTTAACCCCCCCCCCCCCCCCCCAAAAGTCTCAGCTAGAACACACTGCACGAAACAGGAACATGAAACACTCTTGTGTACGTGTGAGGCGACATTGAAAAGTCTCTCTAAAGCTGCCAACAGGGAAATATAGTAGACGGTTTAAGCAAAACCTGATAGATATTCATACAGTTTTTGCATGATACCCTGACTCTACTTTTCATGTTGATACCATTAGTTTGAGATTCTGTCATTGTCAATGTGAGTAAAGTTGCCTGTAAAAAATGACTTTCTTACTTAGTATTATTGTGTTAGTTTTCAGTAAAAATATGAAAAAAAATTAAATAAAGATGTGTAAGTAAGATGTAAAAAATAAGTCTAGTTTTTAGACAAAATATATAAACTTTAAGTAAATTAGTGCTTAAAACAAGCAAAATAATAATAAAAATAATAATAAACAAAAAAATCTGCTAATGGAATAAGAAAAATTTTCTTGAAATAAGTTTACTTTTTTCATAAACACTTAATTCAAGAAAATGTTATTCCATTGGCAGATTTTTTTGGCTTGTTTTAAACACAAATTTGCTTAAATTTTATATTTTTTGTCTAAAAACTAGACTTATTTTCCTAGGTCATTTTGCTCATCAAGAAAATACATCTTAATTTAAGAATTTTTGTATATTTTTAATGAAAACAAGACAAAAATACTAAGTCCTTTTTTGCAGTGCTCCCTTCACATAGTGGTGATCCATGATCGCCATCTCCCCTTGTCCTTAGTAAACCAAATCCTTTGTTATTTTTGATGAGGTATTTGTTCCAGAGTTCATTTTAGCCACTAGTCAGACCATTCAACAAACAGAAACCGCAAGTAAAGTTCCGACCAGACGCGTAACTGCGACAACTCGCGTGCGTCCAATGAAACCATCTATATGTGAAATTAAAACTGAAGTCTCATATAATCTAATGATGAGATTATAAGCATAAAAGTTTGATTTCAGTCATTGATTATATTATAATCTTTGCCATGACCTTACTCGGTAAATATTAAAGGGGACCTATCATGAAAATCTGACTTTTTCCATGTTTAAATGCTATAATTGGGTCCCCAATATTTTATCAACCTAGAACATGTGAAGAAGAACAACACAGTAACTTACTGTAGTTTTGGTAAACTATTCTCTGAAAACATGTGAAAAAATAAGCTTTCCTTGAGATGTCAAAAGGGGATCTTATTATAATAATACGGTCCCTTAATCTGCACTATCCAACCACAGCACTGTCATTTAGTTAAGAGATAGAAAATAATAATTTATGCCACAATTGAGCTTCAATCTCAACAAACTGCCATCTCAAAGTGTCAATTTTAACACGATTTAATAAATTACCTGGTATTTTGAGCTAAAACTTCATATATGTACTTAAGGATACCAAAGATTTATTTTACATCTTAAAAAGTCTCATGAAATGTCCTCTTTACAGATATGAAGGTTATATTTACAAAAAATTATCTTAACTTCATGCAGGATGATTTTATTTAGAAAAAATCTTTTTAATTCAATTTTATGTTAAAATATACTGGTAGTTACATTTCAATATTCCCACATTGTCAGCAGGAAGTGCAAAATTTCCTTCAATTTTCATTCTGCTTCGCAAATCCCAGCCAGAAAGACACGTTTTTCTAAACAGGAAAAATACTTGTGAAGTACAAAAGCCTCTCGTGCAGGCTGCACATAAAGCAGTACAAACAATACTGCTTGGCTTTGTTTCCTCATTAATTCAAAGCTGTACAAAATATTAATAATTCCGCACTACAGCCTTAGCTGTGGTAATTTTAGGAAAGCAAAGCGAGTGGAAACCCCAGTGTTTCACTTAAAAGGAATGAGCCTGCGCTCACAGCTGGAAACTACTACCATAACAAATAATACATGAGCGGCTAGCAGGAGCGCTCGCAGTCTATGCCGTACTAACAGGAATAAATCATTGCAGAGTTTATTCAGTGCGAACGGAGGGAATCAGCAAAGCCCTCTCGTACCTCTGCCTCTGTACTCTTCACCTCTGATCCATCTGAAATAAAGCTGTTTTGCACGGCACTGCAATCTGATTTGTGTACAAAACCCAGGCGCTAAACAAAAGCGTAATTTGCCATCACCATAATTACATCCCACCTTGATAACACACCTATTTTCAGCTCTTATTTTACCAACCGGTCCCTGCGTACGTGTGGCAGAGACAGAAATCGCTTCTGCTGTCACTCAGATTTCCATCATTGGCCAAATGCTGATTGCGGAGTCTCATTTTTCGAAGCCCATCAATCATTCTTTAGCATTAGCGTTCAAAGGGCCAATTAGCAAAGCTCAGAGAGTCAGCGAGTGCAAGACTTCCATTAGAGCCTGACCTCGCAGCAATTTGCATGGACAGCTAAGCATCAAATAAAAGATACTGGATCTTTCGCGTAATTACATCTTAATGGATTTTTGGGACGGGACTGCTGAACCTCTATCTGTGGATACAAGCACTAACAAGTCAAAAATTAAAACTCTTATCAATCCGAAACAGTTTGAGGAACAAAACCAAAGCAAGACTAGTTTATGTGTTATGTCTGACCAGTAACGTCCTGATTTCAGTCCTACTTCTTATAAAAGGGTTCTTGAAGGTTGAGTGAGCATGGTACACCAATAAAACCATGATGTGTCAGGGTACGTAAACATTGTAAATGTGTTCTTTATGTTAATGCATTACTTTTTTCAAAATTATGTGAACACTATTTTGCAATCGCTAAATTGAAAAAGCAGCATAACAAAAGGTTATGGGTTCAATTTCCATGGACACATACGGGTGATTCTCACGAAATCCAGACTTAGAAGCCATTTTTTTGCACATATAAGATTAAGGTCTGAAGTACAGATAACCATTATTTTTAGATGATTTAAAAAAGATTTCCTATAGAATTATTTAATTTTTTTGATTATCATTATCAAAAATTATCATTACCGCAATCTGATATTACATTAAATATAACCATTATTTTTAGAGGATTTAAAAAAATATTTCCTATAAAATTATTTTTTTTTTTTTATTATTATCATCAAAAATTATCATTACCGCAACCTGATATTACATTAAATATAACCATTATTTTTAGAGGATTTAAAAAATATTTCCTATAGAATTATTTAAATTTTTTTGATTATCATTATCAAAAATTATCATTACCGCAACCTGATATTACATTAAATATAACCATTATTTTTAGAGGATTTAAAAAAATATTTCCTATAAAATTATTGAATTTTTTTATTATTATTATCAAAAATTATCATTACCGCAACATGATATAACATTAAATATTAGGGCTGTGCAAAAATATCAATACAGGTAACTATCGTGATAGTTGTTTCCCACGATAGTGTATCGATATTTCAATCTCTACTAGCGGTATTTAAAACCCATCAAATCCCTCTGTGTGCATCAAAGACCTCCTCCATCGCTGCTGTAGTTGTCGCTGTCCAGTTGTCTGTCATATACGGCCATTCAGCCAATGTCTCAGAAGGTAGCGGGAGTGAGAAAATGGCAGAAAATTTAAAAACACCTGCAGCTTTCAAAGCCGACGTGTAGAAGCACTTTGGCTTGAAAAAAATGTAGCTCTATTTTAAAATTTTTTGATGAAAATTATTGCAATGTATCGCAACAACGTGATCATATTGTATCGTAAGGCCCTTGCCAATACCCAGTCCTATTAAATATATGCATTTACAAACTCATGTTTCGGTAATGAGAACTAAAAAGTTGCCTATGTGCTATGATAAACAAAATTTCAACTTTTATCTGGAGAGAAAAAATAAGAGCTGCTTAGCTGGTGGCCATCTTGAGTGTCACAGTCAATTATTTCCCTTCCAACAATTTTTTTTTTTTAAATGTTAGTTCCTTGACGGCTTAAACAATGATTGAAAGTTGTTGCGGAGGATGAGAAAATTGGTCTTGGACACATTTATATTCCTCATTATTTTCTCTACATTTACCAATGATCACCAAATACCACATGTTTCTTTACTGTAAATTTTTATAGTTTAACATGCACTGAAGCTTTTTATTTTTTAGACTTTTTAATTATAAATATTTCCACGTCAAAGAACCCAAATCCAGTCATGGACACGTTGCGGTAATGAAAATTTTCCCCTTAACTCTTTCGCCGCCATTGACGAGATATCTCGTCAATCAAGAGAAAATGCTTCCCCGCCAATGACGAGTATTTTCGGCTTTCCGAAATACCGCTATTATCCAGGTGGCGCCCTTCTGCAACTTTTTAAACCTGGAAGTATTGCCCTACGGCAAGTGGCTGCATGTCCGTGTCTATTTTAAAGATCGCTCTGAATGGGATCTCTATGAAAAGTTCGTCACAAAAATAGAATTATCTCTGCTTTTTGCTCAAAATGTGGTATTTTTGCAGAAACCTATCCATATTCAAAAGCTGATTACAAAAGAACTACTGAAGGTAGGATGAAAACGTTTTTTTTTTTTTTTTTTTTTTTTGGGAGCGGAGGGTCTGTTCTTTCATTTGGTGTATTGTATGTTTATATATTTAAAGAAGAACATTTTCTGAAAAACATTAAACTTTTGTGAAAATCATGAAAAACGCTGGCGCTGGCTGGCAACTTTTTTTTAAATGCTGGCGGTGAAAGAGTTAAATGTGGAGAAAACAACAAAATTGGTTTGTATGATGTCATTTGAAATCATGTGCAAAATATTACATGAAGAGATGTTTGTAACTGTATGCTTCTTATTTTGATACTCTTACTTTGCATTTACTTTTTTTATCAAAATGTTTCATAACACCTCATAAGTCTAATTTCGCGATTTCTAATATCACCCATACTGATGAAATATCTAAAAGTGTCCATTGAATGCATAAATGTAAATAAATTATAAACTCTGAACCCATGCCATCTCGTGCATTGCTTTGCATCTGTTTTAAGAATGTGGCAGTCTTGTCTTTAAAAGGACACTCGGCTCTCAGACACCTTTGTTTGGCTCTTAGTGAATATTAACCGCTAGTGAAAGAGGCAGAAGTCACATTGTACTGTCCAGCTTTGCTGGAACAATCAAATGAAGTCGACCTTTGCGATAAATGAATAATTAATAAAGTAATTGGTCCGGTGAGTGGCCATCCATTGAGCACACAGTGACAATCCACAGACAACCCCGGCACTGATTACTTTGGTCTGCTCAGCGTCAGAGGGCAAACAGGGTATCAAATATTCACCATGGAGAACACACACAATTAAATGAAACTTAATGGAGTTTACCCAGAAAAGCGAGGAGCTGTATTATAGAAATGGACACTGGTATACTCACCTGTAGATACGGAAAGGCAATAAGCTGTTGGGGTGACCTTGTGTGATTAGCTCCGCCTTACTTAACAACCCCCTTTGGTGTGGTGAAATCCGTCCATGTGCGAGGACGAGATCAGGCCCGTGTGGCCATTAAAAGGGTCAAATGACTGGGTTTTTATAGTGAGGAACATTACAGATCTATAGTGTATCATAACTTAAGTTATAAATGACAGTGGGTGTGTTTACACGTGCAACAAAAACCCACCAAATATTACCAAAGATGTAATTGTTAAATATGTGTACCAGTTATGCAAAAAAAATGTGCATATTAAAGCTGCAATCTGTAAAATGTGTTTCTCTATCGCCACCTCTGTTTAAAACATAAAATTACATGTTACGTCAAACCGAGGGGAAACCTTCTGATCTCTCTGATGAAGCCGATGCGGAAGTGACCTAAACTGCAATTTATTGACTGGCCACGGTAACGCTTTAGATTACAGCCCGGAAAGTACTGGGTAAGTACAGCGAATTTACAGCAGAAAATAATATATTTACTGCCTGGTACAAAAAGTGCTTTTGGTCTATATAGTTCATTTTCACCCTTTATGACAACTGTGAGGGGGTAAATTTTTTGTAACTCATCCGTTTAGATTATATTAACCCTTAAAGTTCTGCATAATTAGGGGCGTGGCCATGTGAGTGACGGGTGGACTGCCACTGCTGTCACAACTGTTGAGCAAGGCAGGTGTGGTTTCAGCAATCAGCCACCTCATTTTACCCCCATCCCGCCACTTTACCCATTTTCAATTATGAAATTGAGTGAAGTTGAGTGATGCCAAGTCAACTATTGGTTTCAAAAAAGCTCTTCACAAACATATGGGTGACATCATGGACACTACGTCCATATTTTTTACAGTTTATAGAGACAGAGCGCAGTTATGCTAATTTGAAAACCATGCCCACCGGGGGGAAACAATCCAACTGTCTCCATTGACTTTGTATTGCGAGAGGCCGCCTCCTTGTCATTTCTGGCTTATAACAAAAACAGAATAATGCCTAAAAGCTGCTGTGTGACAAGGTGTACAGCTAACAAGCCTTTAAGGAGAAAAAGTGGATCGCCGACTACGTTTCCCTCTAGTGGGCCCAGTTCTACTAGTAGTAGTACTATGCAAAGTTGCCTGTTTCCACTTTTGTGTCTTTAAACGCTCGTTTTTTTGGGGTCGACAGCTTATAAAAACGTATTTACAGATTAAACTTAAAAACAGAATAATACCTAAAAGCTGCTGTGTGACAAGGTGTACAGCTAACAAGTCTTTAAGGAGAAAAAAGTGGATCGCCGACTACGTTTCCCTCTAGTGGGCGCAGTTCTACTAGTAGTAGTACTATGCAAAGTTGCCTGTTTCCACTTTTGTGTCTTTAAACGCTCTTTTTTTGGGGTCGACAGCTTATAAAACTTTTTTCTGGTTTTTTTGGACCTTCTTTTGATAGACCCGCCCCACACATACGCAACCCAGGCAACGATGTTGGTTAGTAGACACTGCTTACTGCTGATTGGCTACAAGTGTGTTTTGATACTCGGCCCCGAATGTTTCTTTTCAAAAATTGTGCACCCGCCTTTAAGGGGGCGTGCACACCAAAGCTTTTACCCCTGCGGCCGGCATATGTTTTCAATTGTTTCCAAATTTCCAAATTGTTTTATCAAAATCGCATTTATTTACTTTTAAATTTTACTTAAATTTCTCACACATCTTTGCTTTTATTGTGATTTTATTGTGTATCTCTTATTTTTACATATTTTTTTCTTATATATTGTTTTCTCACTTCCATGTAAAACACTTTGAATGACCTTTGTGTATGAAATGTGCTATACAAAGAAACTTGCCTTGCCTTGCCAATGGAAGCTCTGCGTTTTTCAAAAAAGCCAGCAGCTAGCGGTTTTCGTCCGCGCTGAAAACAGGCGCTCAGCGTTTTTTCCGCGGTCAGCGCTGAGCGCCGAAAGTGGAAAAATATTTTACTTTGGGTGAAAAGCTCCGCTTGTCCAATCACAGTGGAGGAGGGGCGGGACATTACCACAGCAACCAACCGGCTCACAGCTGAAGTATCTCAGCTACCAAAGTGCTCAGCTAAATAAAGGTGGCACTCAGCTGAAAAAAACATGGCATTCTGCGCCCTCCAGGAGTTTCAGCCGCGTTTAAAAGTTTTGGTGTGCACAACCCCTAAACACAGCAGAAACGCTTTCTTTATCAACCGTTAAACGTTGTGCCATTTGGTTGTCCCGCCCCTTCTACACTCTGATTGGACGGCCGAGTGAGAGTGACCTTGACGAGCTGAGCTTTTCACCCAAAGTTAAATATTTTCCACTTTCGGCACCCGGGCGCTCAGTTGCTGGCTTTTTTGAAATATTTGTTTTCTATTGGAAACGATTGAAAACAGCCGCCGGCCGCCAGCGAAAATGCTTTGGTGTGCACGCTACCTATGCGTCAAACTGACACCGCCCCCCCCCCCAAAAAAAAATGGTTTCCCAGAGCTCACATTATAAATCATTATTAAAAAGCTTAAAGTTGCTCAATAAGTGACTTTTGTTTGTTATAGCAAACAAAGTTACAGATTGTACCCAATATTTGAGCATGACGCTTGTAGTTTTAATGCATGTTAACATGTTTCTAGTTTACAATATGTTCTTATGTAAGATATATCCATTTTGATTGCTTTCAAAGTAACTCCCAAAGTAGCTCCCAGGTTTTGAAGCAGAGCTACAGTAAAACATCTGTCTAGACTGAAACATTATGTTTCAAATAAGCGCAATTTGTCTACACATTTGTAATTAAAGCTTATATCTTGTACATCTTAACAAGGGCCAGCTGGGTTCCTGTGTGGCTCTGTTTAATTTAAAAGTCTGACGGTTTGTAATGTTTAATGTGTCATTTATATTGACCTTTAGTTAATGGTTCCGCCACATCACTGAAAAGGTCATATCTCTATTTCCTCTTTATTGCCGAAATGAGATGCATAGTGACCCTCAGTCCCCTTTGGTATGGCCATCTAACAATTACAGTGGTGAGAGATTAAATTACTACCCATGCACACCATTTATACCGCCCCTGTTCTAAGAATACCTTGTTTCTTTAAGATAATAACAGATCCCGCACAAAATCTGAGCAGGTTTGTTAAATGAGACCAGATACACATTTCATACTTTGTGAAATGGGAGAGGCGGTATTTCCTGACTCGCATGGCTTTAATTAATGTTAATTCGTTTTTTTAGTTATATTTAAACAATGCATGTTAATCCAGCGCCGTAAATTATGAATTGTCAAGCCTGTCTTCATTTACATTATATTAATAGTCATATTAGCATTAAGTGCATAATTAAATTTGATTACGAATAATTATTCACATAAATTAGATTTAGGCTGAAATTATTGCTGTTAAAGTCTGTGAAAAGCTATTTAGCAATAAGAAAATGTCTTCTGCAAATGCTCTTAGTATTCACGTCATCTGCGCAGACGCATAATAACCATTCCCTTAAAACCATTATGGCCAGATTGAGTGTAATTTAATGTTTTAGTCATTGAGACTTCTTAGTAGTCAGATGATTTACCCTCCGAACACGAATACACTACCAGTCAAAAGTTTGGACAGACTTGACTAAATGTTTCTCATGATCATAAATTTATAATTGTGCATGTTTTTTTAATAGACAATTGATACTATGATGGCATACTTTGCATCACACAATAAAAGCACAAATAGACTTTCCTAACTAAAGATGATTTTAGATGTAAATATATAGCATGATAGATAAAGAAATATTTATATATTACAGCTGGTCAGTTTGAATTGAGAGTTTAATAAGGTTACAGATAAGATTTTGAAATGTACAATAAACATTGTAAAGTAATACCATACACGATCATGCATCTATGAATATTTAACAATGTACAATTAGTAATAGTTAGTAAATGCAGGCAAATTTAAAATACGTGTTCAGAGTGTCTCGTGTGTGGCTCCCCATGTCAAAATATGTGCTTGTTGCGTCATGTTAACCATGTGCATTATGCGTCATCATGTCAAAATACGTGCCTGCTGCACACGCGTTCAAAGGGTTTATGATAAAAGAAACGCTCAAGTTTAAAAAAACTCTCATTACACGTAAGATTAAGCAAGTATCTGGCAAACTTTTGTCATTCACATGATGCGCCACATACAGTATTTTGACATGAGGAGCCACCGGGTGTGCCTTATACATCTTAAAGTAAAGCCGCTGGCTCTTTGATCGCCCCCTTGTGGCTGGCTGCAGTACAAGTCATAAACCCCACACTCTCTATTCAAACGAACGGGACTCGGCTCTAAATAAAACAATTATTTACACTTCCAATAAAATCTTCTGAAAGATGGTTTTGGTCTATTAAGCTAGTTGTTATCACGCTGATATATCTTTAATTTTTATTTTTGTGATAAGTTTCATTTTAGCTAATAATTTGATGCTTTAGACCCCTTCACGGTTCACGTCACAGGCGGTTCCCACTGCGCATGTCGGGGTCAGAAAAGTAATTACAGCAGATTGAGTTGCTTATTATGCTGTATCGTTAAAAATGCCTACTTACGTCGTGGGCTTTGAAAATCGCACCAGGTCTTCCGTTAAGTTTTCGCGATTCATGCAGAATCTCAAAAACAAAAAATACAACATCTGCGGCTGCAAGCAATTAACGTGCAGACTGGGACAATGCAAATATCAAAGAAGCTTGTGTTTGTAGTGCTCACTTCATTTGAGGTAAGTCATCATTTTTTCAGCCCTGTTAGATTAAATTATAAAGCCTGGATGAACAGTTTGACCCCATGCTGCGCGCGCACCCGATAGTCATTCAATGTTTACAAACCTTGAAGGGGTCTATAGAAACGGTGCGTGTCGTTATGATTGGCTTGGTTGAATTGGGCGCGGTTGAAGTGTTTGGGCGGAAGTTTGATACTGCGGCTCCGCCTCTGGCTCCACGGACGAATCCTTCTGCGCATGCCCTGGGTCCAAACTGACGCTTTTACATTACATGACAGAGGCCATCATGAAGTCTTTCCTGTGTGCCTCCTGGGTAATGAGCATAGATATGTACACTATGTCGCCTTGGCTACGGCAATTCATTGGACCGAATGCGTCAAATAGAGCCGCCATCTTGAAACAGGGGAGCCCCACATCAGCGTCATTGTAGGCAATGGTGTAACGGAAATAAAATCACCATAAATTGTCATTAATGTGATTTTCTTGGTTTTCTTTTGGTTCGTTTCAACAGTCCGACATGTATTTTCACATACTTAATACGTTTTTATACAGGTGTTTTTTAGTTATTTTACAAAGATAAACTGTAATATTACTGTATAAATACAGAGCAATTTAATAAAATAACTAATAAAAGCCGTATATTTACAGGGATTGATCTGAAAAGTAGTTGTATTCCATGTTTTATTCACATAATTTATCTGTTTTTCTACAGTTTTATAACAATTATTAACAGTAATATTCTGTAATTTAATGAATTAGGACTGTAAAAGATTCTCTGTATTTTTACGATTTTTGTATGTAATTTTGAAAAAACATTTTTTACCGTAATTTGACGGAATTTCTCTGGCAACTTTGCTGCCAGAGATTTACCGTTTTTTTACGGATTTTTTTTTACAGTGCATGTATTTAGCATTGAGTCCAGAAAAAAATAAACGTTTTAAAATTTTGAAAATCTACTTTTTCTAACTTTAATGCATAGTGCTAGTAGCCCTAACATCCATAAGCAGCATAAAAGTCAGGCATCGTCCATGAATGCGAAGGACAGGCGGGGAGATAGCAACGTTACCTAGCTACTTCTTATGACAAGACCCCTGTTCTAAGATGGCGGCGGTTTTGACGCATGCTTAAAACCCCAAGGCGACATCTAGTGTATATATCTATGGGTAATGAGAAGCCTGTATAGGCCACCAATTAGGAGTAAAGCAGCTGATATCAATTAGTACTGATAGGGGGCAGGGTTTCTCTCTCAATACTGACATATTTCAGGTGATCTTTTGGCTTTCTATGCCATTTTGCACCTTGTTCTCTTCATGTGTTCAATACTTATTCCCTGTGTCATTTCACTGTATTTATTATGACTCAACTTGTATACTTAAATGTTCTGATTTCTTTGTATGAATTCAATATTTGTCTTGATGGCTATATCTGGTGGGAATTTTGTGTCAATAGCCCACTTAGAAATCCCCTTACTGATATAAATGCTGATGTGTCAAATACTTATTTTCCACGCTGTATTTGTAATAAAGCAGAAAACAGGAGCACCGTTGACTTCCATAGTTGAAAATAAAAATACTATGGAAGTGAACGGTGCTCAAAATCAGTTTGGTTACAAACATAGCTCAAAATATCTTAATTTTTTTACAGGTTTGTAACTTGATAGTGACAAAATTTTGGGGGTAAACTATCCCTTTAATGTCATATCTATAATCAAGATTTGATAGAACGCATGTAAATTTGATATTATATATTACATCATAAACCACTTCCAAATGTCGTTTTCAACCTCTGCAAAGTCATATGGATTTTGTAAGTCAGAAATGTGCTGTTTTCTGTCGACCGTTTATTTTCCCCTCTAAACGCTGCTTTTATGTTTACGGAAAAAAAAGGATATGTCAAAAATGGAATAAATATTGGGAGAAGTACAAACAGAATGGTGCGAAAATCGACAGAAACAACATAATAGACCCTCCAGAGCGTTTGTTATATCTTCTATTACTGTACCTCGAACAACATTATGAAACAACTCTCTACCTCTTTGTGCTTTATAGAACGTAATCATTCATAATAATGGATTCGACACACTCCAGCTCGGAGTGTGTTAGAGAGATTTCACTCAGAAAACTGTAATGGTTAGAAGCCAGAGGCATAAACAGATATTAGTCTGAAAACTCACGCGGCTAATGGTTGAAAAAGTCACGTTTGAAGTCTTATCGCACGTTATTTTAATTAAATTACAGTGAACCTATCGATCTAGATGTTTTTTTTCTTCCTTTCCCGTCGACTTGTGCCAGTCCAGGAGGGCTGTAACCTTGCAGGTCTTTTTCCCAGCGTTCTGCAGGTTTGCCCTGGGGTTGAAAGTTTACCACTGACACACAAACACTCCCGTGTGCTGTTTAAAGCCCCTGGGAGATGAGCTGAATGAAGGGGGTTGTGGAAGTGTGCGGGGTGAACGAAAGGTTGTGTCAACTGAGGGCCACTCTCACTGCCAAGGTTGCAGCTAGACAATAAAGAACAGAAATTTGCATTTTACATTCATGTGATTACATCGTTCCCCTGCTTCATTCCAGGAGTCGCATTCCCTGCAGCTATGTACCGCTTTAGGTTTTAGTAGCTGACTTATTATTTTGTTTAATATTTTATTCTCTTTTGTTGTAATTATAGCCGGTTCAGGCTTGTGATTCGAGGGCTTGTGTTTGCGAGACTGGCCCAAGTGTGATATGACTCCACATGCTGATACTGCCAGACGCTGGCATGACAATTACACACAGAGTGATTGTTTGACTGGCAGCGCCAATTATTTCGATTTTGATTATGTCAGTCAACCTTTTACAGACCCTATATTTTTATTGTATTTATTTATTTGCTTAAGAAGAGTATTTGCAAAATGACAGGTGACCTTTTGATGAAAAGCTACAAATGTGTGACTGTTACTAGAATACTAGAAATGTGCTTTCTTTCTTATTTAAAAATTGAAATTTGGTTTATTCCTGACAGCTTCAAGCTTGTTTGGATACAAAAATGTAAATTGCGGCATCATGTCCTTTGAAACAAAGACTTTGGGTTCTAACAAGATGCTGATGCAGATTTTGTTACTACTGTATGAATGAGCAAAAGTGCAATACGGCTTTAGCAAAGTAAGACCCGCCTTCCAGTAAAAAGAGACACATGAATAGTTAAATACTAACAATTCTTATGGGAAGGGGCTTTGCTGTTAAATGCTATTTGAATTGTCATAAACACTAGTTTTCTGGGTAAAAATTGCACATGAACAACTTTTTATCCTGTAAATTTTAAAATAAATTTGAAATGCAAATCCCTGAGATGTGCGGGCCTTTTTCTTTTAAAATGGCAGATAAGAAAAACTGTGCCGGGTGCTCTGTTTTAAGTTTTGTTTTTAAAGAAGTACATTTAAAGGAGATATATCATGAAAATCTGACTTTTCCATGTTTAAGTGCTATAATTGGGTCCACAATGCTTCTATTAACGTAGAAAATGTGAAAAAGATCAACCCAGTAACTTCGTTTTGGTAAACCATTTTCTGCAAGCATGTGAAAAAATAGTTAATTGAAATTTGGCTCCCCTTGTGATGTCAGAAGGGGACAATACCGCCCCTTAATCTGCACTATCCAACCACGGCACTGACCTTTAGTGCAGAGATTAACTCATTTGCATTTAAAAGGACACACCCATTTTTGCTCACACCTACAAAGTTGCTATTTTAACATGCTATAATAAAAAATCTATATGGTATTTTGAGCTAAAACTTTAAAAACGTTTGAAGAGTTTGGCTCCAAAACGCGATAAACGCCATTTTTGAAAAAAAAAGAGTTACTGCCAAAATCAGTATTATATCAGGTCAATAGTTAAAATTAAATTCTTAATTTTATGCAAAATTCAATATCCGCCGTGTTATTCTGTCATATTTTCTCCCTTTTTTCCCAAAATGCGATAAACGCCACTCCTCCTTTTCTGCAGAACGCAATAAATCCATTTCTGAAATTACAGCCCACCAGTCACGCAATGTAAACAAACAATGGCGGCGCGCTGAGTACACGGAATCCTAGTTTTCCTCATCTACTTTGTACTTAGTGATAAACAAACAAAACAAAATAATACTTTAATTGCATTGCTAAACCTGTGATGGTTTTCTGTGACGGGAAAGAAACGTAAGCCATCAACATTTAATAATTTCCGCGAGAGGCACTCGGGTGCTTGTTCTCCAGACAGCATCAAGCTTCTCATGCTAAAACATTGACCCCAGAGGATCTTATGAAAAACTTTACATTATTTTACTCAAAGTCAACGAAAATCGAGCAGGACCAAGACATTTTACAGCTGATCGCTGTGAAAAATGTAAAGAGACGACGTCAAGTATAACCGCAGCAATGACAGTGTTCTTAATATAACAAAGTAAGTGTTTTGGTTAATGCCATTAATGTTTATTTTTTTAATCATTGTACCACTAGTCAACTAAATAAATATAAAATGGTAAAGATGAATGCACATTTATATATTGATTTAATAGATTTATAGCATTTTGAAATAAAAAAACTGTTATGGATTTATTGCATTTTGTGGAAAAAAGAATTCGTTTTTATAATAAATCTTTGAAAATCAAATTATGGATTTGAATTTTTAATGTTATTATAACCTAAAGATGCTATGTGAAAGTTTCTAACAGAAAATAGTGGTTTTCATCTTGTCACTTTCTTGGTATAGAAAACACGTTTTTATCGAAATTTGTCAAAATGGATTTCTTGCGTTTTGGAACCAAACTCTTCATTTATTTATTTATCTCAAAAAGGTATTGTGAAATGTCCCCTTCAAAGAATAATTAACGACAGGCCATTGAAATATTCGAAAATAATGCACACCCAAGGTGGTAATGTGGCATTTGACAGGTTATGTGTGCGTTTTTCGAAAAATAATGCACACCCGCAGAACATTTCTCAACCAATTAGAATAAAGCATTCAATAGGCCCGCTGGTATAATAAAGCAATAAGCCCCAAGAAGCAGTGGGTTACCAGTGCATTTTATAACAGCTAAGGGACGTTGTTTGGCCCGACGCGAAGCGTCACGGCTTAGAACATGTTTCAACCAATCAGAATGAAGAACCAGAACTGCCCGTTTTATAAATATAAATAATCATTTGAAGCATATTGTATGATTTAAAGGGTTAAAAAACATGTTCCTGAGACACACGCAAGTACAGTATGAACCTTGCATCCTCCATTATTTCTGACAACAAGCTTGTAATTACGACTTCAGAAGTGGGAATTATCAAATTTCCGATAGCACATGAAGGCAACATTCGCGTTGTAAATTACTTGTCAACCTGTGTGAATGCGCAATAGCTGCAGTAATCTGGAAAAAGGTGTTACACAATTTAAACTAAAGATATCAAAGTTGATGTCAGGTTTAATTGTTGGTCAGAAATACGTTGTTTTATTGTGACCTTAGGAAAAGATTTTAAAGAGATATCCGTCTTCCTTTTAAGTGTAGTGGGGATTTTGAGTCCAGAATCACATACTTATTCACTCTTCACTGCCATTTTATAGTATAAATAGACAGTGTAAGTAGTGGGTTCATGTTGAAAATATCCAAATGATGCACTTATTCAACCACAAAATAACATGTGGAACGTGGACACTTCATGCACTTAATGGTCATAGTTTTTCCTTACTGTACGTAGCAGAAAAGAGGAGGAGCTACATTATGAAGTGCTGTGTGAGCAAAGTCTGCATGCGGAGATGATAAAAAAAATATCTATATAAAAGTAATAGCCTGTATATCTTTTAAAGACAAAGCATAACTTTGTGTTAGCGTTTGCAATGCCAGCGAACCAATGCTGTTTGGCATCAATGATATCTTGACGTGCCATATTTTAATTCACACGCACTTGAATGAGACTTGAGAGTCAGATTTTTATTAAAAATAAGTCCAGTTTTTTACACAAAGCTACTCATATGGAGTACTTACTTTGCTTGTGTTTTATTTATGTAACTTGACAACATCTGCCACCTCATTTACTTTCCAGAGCATAAAAACACAGCACAAAGCTCGTGCCTTTTATTTCTCTGAGAAAAAAATGTGGATTTCGAATGACTTGAGATTTACGCACTCTCGAAAAATGAAACATTTTCGGGCAACCCTTTATTCTTTCAGCTCGAGTCCTTGATTTAGACACTTCTTTTGTAGCTTGTGAAATCACACCTGCGTTATCTCATTTTGTTATTACACTCCATAATCGTGATCTTACAATTTTCCATCGCACCTGCAGCGATCTCTACCTACACCACTGCAGCCAGGACCATTATCGCTGTTGATAAGGAGCAGAAACCTGCTTTGTGGCTTAATGAAAATGTCAAAGAACAAAAGGTCATTAGTGAAAAGTGTGTGCGCGTATATGTGTGTGTGTGTGTGTGGCCTTCACTTTGGTTTCATTGTGTATTGCTCTCGCCTTTCCAAAAGCTGACCTTACTTTTCACGTTTCTTCAAGGACAACAAACCCCACGCTCTTTCAAACCAAACCGAATATCCATGGCAACTACAATGTTCGCTGCGAGGCTCTTTGTGTGCGTATTCAGTGATAATTCATTTAATGAAAATCAATGGAGGTATTACACAGAACAGTGTAGGGCTGCGCTAATACAGGTCATGTTCTCAGATTAGGCGCGTCAGGCTCTAAACAGACTATTAGTTTTTAATGAAATCTCATCAGTAAATCAAAAGAAAAGGTTTTGCTTTACGCCGCCTGAAATGAGCTCAATTAAATCAGGGCTTTTAGGTCTATTACAAACAGTGTCAGCAGACGCTACCTAAATAGCTTTTGGCTACGGTAAAGAATTGCGCTCAGCTTATGGCACTGCTGAGGAGACTTACTGATGTCTACAAATTGCCAGTAATCTGTCTTTAGGTATTCTGGGAAGCAAAAATGCATCAGGGTATCGCAGCAAAAATGAATTGATGTTGACACATCAACCACAACTATGAGGAAACTGCATGAAAAGCAGTAATCTTGTTTGGGCTTATGAGTAATGCATTTGGTTTTGATGATGGACGATTTTTGTCCTCTATTTTTCTTCTGGTTTGTAATGGTTTCTGTGTGTGAGAGGGAAGATATGTGAGATATACAGTATACAGACTTTGCTTGTTTTACATTTTTTTTTACATTATATGCTCTCACACACAGAAGCCATTACCAGGCTCTTACATTTTATTCAATTTTCAGACACTTTATTTAAAGCAAACAGTGCATTTTTAAGTATTACATTTTATCAGAATGTGTGTTCCCTGGTGATCGAACCCAAGATCTTTGAGCGGCTAACGCAATACTTTATCAGTTAAGTTAGCGGGCGCGTACGATAAGCGTTTAACTCTTTTCCTGCCATTGACAATTTAACTTGTCAATTAAGAGAAAACGTTTCCCAGTCAATGACGAGTTTTTCTGGCAATCAGCATTTCCACTAATATCCACCAGGTGGCGCTCTTAACAAATGTATAAAACATGGAAGTATTCAAACTCCGTGTATGTTTTGAGGATTGTTCAGAATATGATCTCTTATCAAAGTCCTTCACAAAAATGTAATCATCTCAGCTTTTTGATTTTTTTGAAGAAAAAGAGAACAAATAAAAGTGGGTTGAAACTGTTTTTTTGTTGTTTTTGAAAGCAGATGGTCTATTTTTTTTTCATTTGATATATTGTATGTTTATATATTTAAAGAAGAACATTTTCTGCAAGGCATTAAACTTTTGTGAAAATCATATAAAATGGTGGCGCTGGCTGACAACTCTTAAAAAAAACGCTGCCGGAGAAAGAGTTAAACGCGGCTGAAACGAGGGGCGAAAGACAAGCTAAGCGCTTTGGATGCTATGATACTTCCGTTCTGTTTATCAATTGTTGAATGATGCGCCAATTGGTTGTTGTGGTATTTGTCCCACCCCTCCTTTACTGTGATTGGACGACTGAGTGAAAAGTGACACTGACAAGCTGAGCATTTCACCCAAAGTTGAAAATTTTTCAACTACGGCCACTCAGCGCTAAAAGTGGGAAAAAGGCTGAGGGCCAGCATTTAATGCGGAAAAATTCTCCCAGCTGTTTGCATTATTTAAAGTGCCGTGCTTCCATTCGAAACTAGCTGGCGCTGGCTGACAACTTTTTTTTAAAAACGCTGCTGGGGAAAGAGTTAAATGCGGCTGAAATGCGAGACGAACGACAAGCTAAGCACTTTTGTTGCTATGATACTTCTGTTCTGTTTATCAATCGTTGTCCCTACTGAAAAATCCAGCTAAAACCAGCATAAGCTGGTAGCTGGTTTTAGCTGGTTTAAGGTGGTTTACGCTGGTCCTCCCAGCCTGACAAAGCTGGTCATGCTGGTGGGCCAGCTGGTAGTAAGTCCAGATAGACCAGCTTAAAATGTGACCAAAACACAGCTAGACCAGCTTGCTACACCAGCAAAACCAGCTTCCTACACCAGCAAAACCAGCTAAAACCAAGCTGGGGACCAGCTAAACCAGCTCACCAGCTTGTGCTGGTCTTAGCTGGATTTTTCAGTAGGGGTATGATGCGCCAGTTGGTTGTTGTGGTATTTTCCCACCCCTCCTCCAATGTGATTGGACGACATTTCGCCCAAAGTTGAAAATTATTCAACTCTGGACACTCAGCGCTAAAAGCGAAAAAGCCGGCGTTTAATGCTGACAAAACCCGCCAGCTTTTGCCTTTTTTTTAAAGTGCCGTGCTTCCATCGGAAACCATTGAAAACATACGCTTATATACGTAAGGAATAATTGACGACGGGCCATTGAATTATACGAAAATAATGCACACCAAGGTGGTTATGCGGCACGACGCGAAGCGGAGTGTCGTTCCACCGCAGGTTTGCATTATTTTCAAATAATTCAAAGGACCGGAGTCAATTATTCCTCTTATACCACGGTTACCACAAACATTGTTCTGGTGCCTATTTTTCAGACATTTGAAAAGTTAGGTGTGCGGTTTACAGAAAAATAATCAACACCCATAGAACAATTCTCAGCCTATCAGAATGCAGCATTCAACAGACCCGTGGTATAAGGTAAATATAAACATATAAACATATGGAAACATATGGTAAATATAAAGGAATTGTTCCAACACAATCTAAATGGCAATTCGTATAATTTTAAAAGGCTGCTATGTTGTATTTAATCATACGACCACTATTGTATGTTTTTGTACGATTTGCTTTTGCCCCATAATGTTGGGGTTAGGATTGGGGTTTCATTATGTTTTTTTTTTTTTTTATAATTGTATCGTTTAATCAAATCGTTTTGGTACGAGCTACTTCATATGAATTCGTACAAATTAGTGAACTCTTGAAAAAAAAATTATTCTGTATTTTTATAAAAAAATATATAATTCCTTGTATTTTTTTCTGCACAAAGGTAGACATTTTTGACAAATCTTACAGGTAAAATTGAGGTAAGGTCATAGCAAATAGAAGCTGCCAGGCTCTAAAATGTACTTAAAAAAAACATGAAAATTGTCCATAAAAATTTTATGCTGTATTCCAAGTCGTTGCTTTGTGTTTTTGAAGCTTTAAAGATGTAGCCCCTTTAAAGTGTTGTTACATTAAAAGTGCTGTATATAAATTTCAAAACTATTCTCCTTTTGTATTTCACTGACAAAAGACATAAGTTTAAAATGATCAAATGTTGAGTTTTGGGTGAACTAATCCTTTAACATGGTCTCCTCAGTAATGTGCTTCCTGCTGATGATCATTATTTTTTCCCTCTGTCTTTCATTCGCTGATGTCTGGGTGTTAATCGGGTTTACGTGTGAAGGGCCATGCATGTCAGATGTACGCTTTGCTTCTTAAAAGCTTCCAGTGCTTTAAAGTGCATGGACAAAACAGGCTGAGTCAGCACGTGTGCAGCTGGACCCGGTGGTTCAGGGAGTGTGATCCCAGCCTGGAAAACACATCAGCACCTCCCCCTGCTCAATGAGACACCCCGTACACACATTTTCCCAACGTTCATGAATTTACATGAGGTCAGTAATTTCCCTGACAATTTTTAGGGGCAGCAAGAAAATAGTGTTGTGGGGCAAAAATCTGATGCGATGTAAATTGCTCTAAATGCACAGCTGAGAGAGTTGTTATTGGTGGCGAAATTTTTCACTTTTCTGTAATGACGTTTGGCTTCATGAGAGATACAGCGAAGGATGGCGTAAATAACATACTTATCATAATTCTACGGAGCTCTAAGGGTTTCGGGCTAATTCACTCGCTGCGCCGCGCGGTGGGATAATTTCATGCAAACAAGCCAAAAAAACCACTTATGCCTCAGCAGTAGTTCATTGGCCATCTCCAAAGCAAACCAATTAGCCGGCGACTCAGCATCTGTCAGGCTAGAAGAAAAATCTGTAGAGAACGTCTGTGGATTGGTAGGTGGTATTCTATACAGACTAAAATGATGATGGCGTATGTTTAGAAACCACATCGCTGACATGAAAGACTTCCTAAATGTTGCCATGCATCAAAAAATTCAGTGCACTAAGCTGCCTTAGTTTTCAAAACCAATTCAGAGTCAAATTAAGCTCCAAAAATGAATGAATATGACAATTTCTAATTTGGAGATGCTTAGGAAAGACTTGGTTGGGTGACCTGAGAGAGATTTGGCCTAAAAATGTTTAGGTGTCAAACCCACTTCCCGTCTGCTCCCCAGGGATTCAACATTGTGCAGAATTACAATGGACCGACAAAAGGAATTCTTAATTGGATGCTAATTAAGGGCATGGGAATGATAAATACCACAGTGAGGCGGCTTTTATCCAGAGATGAAAAGAGAGAAGACAGAAACACTTTTATATCGAAACTGTACTGAAGCTGAAAACTTCTAGCAGAAAAAGCCTGCATTTCCAAAGACTTAAGCCAAATTATGACATAACTGACTGTTACTACATAACCTGCCCAGTAACATACATAGCACATCACAGTCTTTTTAAAGCTTTGTTAACCCTTTTCTAAAAGAAAAAGGCTTGAAAGGCCTAAAAAGCCTTAATGTACAGTATTGAATAAAAAGTCACGTTTGAAGGAACTGTAAATATATACAGTACTGTATATACATTCATCCATTGTATGACACTTATATTACATGTGAGCGGCCCCTACGCTAATAGGATTTTGTTTCTCTTTCCCTGTCTCGTCCTCGAACCCGAGGACACTTATGCAGCTTTCTCACAGGACGCAGTGTGCGCTGCCCTATAAAACCCATGGATATCAATGGCTTGCGGTGCACGAGGACGGTTTGTTGTTGCCTCGACCAAAGCGCGAGCACTGAGGAGCACAGCTTGCGTGAGCGCAGCGGTCAAAGTTCAAAATAATTTAACTTTTACGCTGCACTCTGTGATGATTACCCGCGCGGCCAATAGAAACGGGGCATCCAAACAAGCGCAAAAAGCAAAATGGAAAAGCTTATAAGCCTTATACTGTGTGTGTCGCAATTCCCAATACAAGTTAACGGTCCTATAGACAGTTTAATCGGACACACGTGCAGTGACGCGATTAGGCGTTTGGTCTACAGGTTTTTTTTTTGAAAACTTCACCTACTTTTGTCTGATCAACATAGCGCAAATCGATTGGCTGTGCTGAACTCAGTGATGAGAGCAGCGCACACTGCGTCCTGTGTGAAAGCCACAATAGACTAAAGCCCGGGATACACTGCACGATTTTTGGCTGTCCCAGACGAAAGATGGCCATCATGAAACAATCATGGCAATTTCTGTTATCGTGGCTCTTAATCAATGGTCCTATGTTGTACAGTAAGAGAGGTTCAAAGACGGCCGTTTTCCCGGTCTTGCGACCAAAGATAGTTTACGATAGTTTTCTGACGGTGTCAGAAATTCAGCATGATCAACGCATAGTGTGTTTGCTGCTATGACCTGGTATTTGTTTACCAGTAGCGCATGCTGATGACGTTGCGCTAACGTGAGTCGATTCAATAGGTGTCATCATCGTACAGTTTACATGCTTGTCATACACATATTTAAAGGGACACAAGGCAGCATTTTTATGTTAATAAATCATCTTCGTAAGTCTGTATATGGTTAAATGACTCATTACCGGACGAATGAAGACTCTCTCGCCCACCCCTACCATCTGTAGGAAGAATACCCCACTTGCAAGTTCGCTGTATCCGACCCGGTGTCCTTCAGTCTCGCTAAGTTTCAGATATCCCGAGAAGCAGGATCACTTTACGGCAAACAACACAGAGGCAGGCGAGCGAAACACAGCTAGCGATTGTTGCAAATGGCAGAGCCGGGGAAGGAGCAACGAAAACTCTTGACGGAAGATTCCAAGAAAATAAAAAGAGCTTCAGACCTAATATATGGGTGACCATACATGCCATTCTTCCCGGACGCGGATTTCGGGTGCGTCTTCCGGAAGTCATATTTGTCGACCGCATACGTCATTATTACAGAAAAGCAACAGTTACATTTTAAGGTAAGAATGAAACTACGATTGCATGTCTTATGTTTTTAACTGAATAGCGTATGCTGTCAACAAATAGGACTTCCGGAAGACGCACCAAAATCCTGGCCAGGACGCGATAGATGGATAGATGGATGGATAGATGTAGAAGGATAATATTTGTCTAAAGTTATATTAGTAAGGTCTATAAGTTCATCTGGACAAATGATGTTTTCCCTTTGCTTGTCTTTATATATTTTTTATTTATTTATAATTATATTATTCTCATGCCCACTCTCCCAATAAAAAACAAAACCCAAAAGCAGTAGTTTGCCTCGTTCATATCGGTTGTTCACTGTAAAAATACTATTATGCATGACAACACAATAAAAATAAAAAATCAATTGGAAAGGAAATAAGCTAATAAACTGTTCCTGGTTACGAGGGGGGAGGGACAACAGTTTGTTTTTACGACAGTGTGTTTGAAAGCATTTACCTTCCAGACACTATGGGGAGCTCGTAGAGAAATAATACTCAGACTTGCCTGGTGTCCCTTTAAATGCTTCATGTCACACAGTGTGATAAGGTAATGATCTTATCAGATAGAAAAAATCGTGCAATGTATTTTTGAGATACTTTTGTGTAAATGTGTAAATCCCATCTAGTGGAGAAATTGTATTTTGCATTAAAACGAACAGTGCTCTCTAGCGCCTCGCTTTTTCAAAACTGTGTTTCAACTACGGTAGCCGTTATGTAATCGCTGATCTCCTTGTCCGTTGAAGCTGGTTCACGTGTTCTGAATGAAAACGTGTTGTGGAAACACGTTGGTAGGCTAGTACTTTTTGTCCCTCTCTGCTATTATAGTTTATCAATACGGTGGAACGACATGGAAGCCTCCTTGGACTTACCCGTTCAATGTAAGTAAAGAGATGAAATTATGAGCTTACACAGAAAAGTCAGATCACTGGCAGAGGTTATTTGACACCAATGAGAACATATTTATGAATAACGACATTGATTTTGATTAATAAAACACTTAAAACCCTACTTACTGTCCCTTTAAAGTGCAAGAAAAGGTAAACTCACTACTAGCGCGCCGCCTAAAGCCCTGATATGCTTTTTACGGTGGGCTTTTTTAAAATTTAAATTGGCAAGACTTAAACATTATGTGCAAATGATAAACTTTCATGACAATGCAGTACTGGCCCAATCAGGCAAATGTGAGCCCCGTCAACTGTCCCAAGCATTGTTCACGCTGGCCCCGGACCATATGGAACTCATCATCATCGAACTGTATACAATTGTTTCTATTATTTCAATTACAGCTGATTTCACACTAAATCACCTTTTATTTGCACAGTGTCTGTGTGAAAGTGAGCTAGCTGTGATTATTTTGATCTTAAACTCACACTGTCCAGCAATAACCCTGCCAAAAACCTGCAGCCCCCATCCTCACAAACAGACCTTCTCCAAAAACCCTTTACACATGCACACATCTCTGTCGCCTCACCGTTGCTTTGTTGCCATGGAAACCTGGAGATGAAAAGAGTTACTTGTAGATTAAATGAGATATTTGAAGTACAGACGCCTCCTAAACATACACACACACCGAAAGTATGAGCTCTTTGAATACCATTCCTCGAATTCACAAAGATAGCAACATTTTCACCCAGTCAGCCTTTGATGAGCTTTAGGCGCACTGATTAAACGCTTCCGTGTGTATCAACGCACTAACAAAGTCGCTGAATGCAGCATTTCTCGCTTCTGTTTATGATAAAGCCTTCACGTATTTATGAAGCTGCGTAATAAGAGCATGAAATATGATTTCCCTCTGAGTGGCGAGCGTGAGTAATGGAAGAGATCCAGTCGAGTCATTCGTCACAGACGAGGCTGCATTTGTGTTTTCGCCAGACTACTTTGAAACGTTTCTGAACTCCGCTATACTTCCAGATGAGTAGACCGATGACTGGAAGACATCCGAAGTCTGCTCGCACGCTCTGTGTGTCCGCGTGCTCGTGTGAATGTCTCCTTTACAGATGGCCGCTCGCTGAAGGAGATTAGCCTGGCTAGCTTACTCTATGATGGACACAAACAGAACATCCCAATTCCCCAGAGGAGCGGGCAACTGAGATTGCAGACATCCAAACTAAACTGTTTCCTTATCCGTCTCAATCTAAGTCCACGGAGCAGCCGATGTAGAGTGAAATTTATGGTGTGCTATGTCCACTGAATGAGGCCTAATGAATCAGGGAATTAGAGTGTTTATGGGTGGCAACAATCCCAGGTCCGCCACTTCATTATGGCGCATTGAACTGCATGTGTCCTACAGAGTTTCTTGCCTGATAATGGACATGCTGGGGAAGATACTTTAAAAAATGTAGCTTTCCACACTACAATGCTACTCATAATTTGAAGAGGTTCAGCTACAGTAAATATCCTCTTAACAAACAGCTTTGCTAGTAACAATTACGAGTTAATGAGACAAAATAGGACACTTCAACAAGCTATTAAGAGTCAATATCATTTTTACATTTCATTACATTTATATTTACGCATTTGGCAGACACTTTTAAAATGAATTACAGTGCATTCAAGCTATACAGAGTATGTGAGTTGAGTGGAGCGGCAAAAATTTCCACTCCATGCTCAAAACATTTTATAATCACTCCACTCCAGCTCCGCTCGGGGTTTACCATTTCCCACTCATCGCTCGCTCAATCCAAAAAAATTGACTGATTAACGCTCCATTTTTGTTTTAAGTAACAAACCTTTGTGCAGTAGATCCATTCGGTGTCAACAAGTATGCAATACTAGGAGAAAAACATCACATGCTTTATTGGAACAGATGTAGCTAATATTATTTTAAGCCAATAATGTCCATGAGCCCACTATATTGCTTTTTAATAATAACAAATATGAGAGTTTTAAAACAAGTTAAGTATTTATTAATTTAGTAGTAATTGCAAAACAGTCATTTTCTGCTGTGTGGCTTGTCAGTAGCATGGCAAAACGGGATTGCAGTTACCTAGTTTCCTTACAATTTGGTTTGTATTATTTGTGTCCCCCTCAAAATTTGCTTTTATTGTTCCCCCATCTGTTAGATGACATTTAGGCCCATGGTTGCATTACGGCCGTTAACGTGTTGTGCTGGTGATGGAGCGGTAGTGGAGCGCTCTCGGAGTGAGAGAAAACCACAACACTTCGACAAAAGTTTGCTCCAGGCAAATTCACGCCGCTACACTCCCACTCAGCTTTGCTCACATACTCAGAAGCTATACATTTTTATCACCATGTGTGTTCGCTGGGATCTCACCTACAACCTTTGCGCTGCTAAGCAATTATTCGCAATGAGATTAAATAGACAGTATGTGGACCCTTTTGACATGGCTTTCTACATTTCTTCTCCTGTGAAATAAGAAACCAGTAGTCAAACACGTCTCCTTTAGTTTTTAAGGAAAAATCTTGGTAACATTAGTAAATACATTAGCTAACATGAATATTTGAAGAGTTTCGTTGCAAAACGAGATAAATCCATTTTTTAACATTTTTGTCAAAACATGTTTATTATTATGTTATCATGTTTTTATTTTGTTTTATGGTGTTACTTAGCTGTATTTTTTAAGTTATGAAGGTTTAAATTAAAACAAACCAACTGCAGTTGCATTGAAATTAATTAGAATGCACAACCAAAAAACGCGATTTCTGAACAATGAAAAAAAAACGGTGGATATCTCATTTTGCAACGAAACTCTTCATTTGTTAATGTTATTTAATGGCAATATTTTTTTTCATGTGAATTCATTGTGCATTTACTAATGTTAACACATTTTCATTATGCTTTTTTAATTAAAAATGTATTAGTAAAAGCTAAAATGTACATGCACTAAGATGAATAATTGCTGTAGAAATGTTGTTCATTGTTAGTTCATGTTGCCTATTGTTAACAAACACAACCCCTATTGTAATGTGTTGGCAAAATCTTAATAAACGTAGATGAAATCAGTTCCTTCAAATGTTGAATTTAAGTTAGTTAGCTGCCATAAAGCCTTTGCATACAGTATGTAGGTAGTACACTGTAACAAATTTGCTGTAATTATGCAGCTGGTTGCCAGTAACTTACTGTAAAAGATAAAGACTGAAAATGTTTTATGTTCATTTAACTTTGAACAAACTGTTGCCAGTAAATAACATTAATGTAAATTCTACAGTAAGTTACTGGCAGCTAGTTGCCAGTAATACTGTAATTTCTTACATTTTTTACAGTGTAGACACCAAATGCACACATTTTAAAATATTTTGTCCCCTTAAAGGTGCAGTGTGTAATTTTTAGAATAATCTCTTGACAGAAATGCAAAATAATATACAAAACTATATTATCAGCGGTGTGTAAAGACCTTTCATAATGAAGCGTTATGTTTTTATTTCCTTAGAATGAGACATTTTTATTTAAATACACCGAGGGTTCCCTTATGTGGAAGTCGCCCTTTTTTTGCCGCCATGTTTCTACAGAAGCCCTTAACGGACAAACTTTTGTACTAATTTGTCCCCAACGATGACATGTTTATTCGGCGGTGACTACCGTAGTTTCTCAATGCGTTTCAAAAGCGAGGGGAGAGCAGTGGCTGAGCAATTCGTAACCTCACCACTAGATGCCGCTAAAATTAACACACTGCACCTTTAAAGCAAATCTTCAGCCAAATATCAAAATTACCCCATTAATTACTCACCCTCAAGCAATCTGAGATACATATGTCCATTATCTTTCAGACAAAAGACGTAAAAATCCTTGCATTCCAAACTTATAATGGGAGAAAACGGGAATCAAGGAACAGCTTTTGACTTTAAACCCCCAAAAAGTGCATTCATCCTTTACACAGATAATCCGCACGGCTCCAGTGGGTTAATAAATGTCTCTTGCGGGTAATCGATGCAATATTTTAAGAAAAATATCTAGATTTTAAACTTTATAAATTATAATAACTAGCTTCTGGTAATGACGCCATCTTGGACTCGACACGATGCACGAAAGTCACTACACAACGTACCAATGGAAGCGAATGCTCACTACACTAAAACTCTTGAGTGAATCACGTGAGTCCAAGATGTCGTCGTTACCGGAAGCTAGATATTACAGTTTAAAGTTTGAAATATGGATATTCTTCTTACAAAATCGCATCGATTACCCACAGAAGACATTTATTAACCCCTAGGAGCTGTGTGGATTATCTGTGTGAAGGATGAATGCACTTTTGGGGGGGGGGGGGGGGTGAAGTCAAAAGATGTTTCCTGATCCCTGTTTTCTACTGTTATAAAGCTTGGAAGAGCAAGGACATTTCCTAAAATTTCCTGATTTTAATATTTGGCTGGAGTATCCCTTTAATCTTGAACATTTGTAAGTAATTCGATTTTGTCACTTTAATATAGTTATACTGATTTCTTAGTAAGCAGTAAGTAAAATGCACTAGGATACATTTTGGAAGTAACCCTTCCGCATTTGTTAATAAATAACTCTTTCAGTCCGTCATATTTTTCATTTATTACCCCCTGACTGAAGATTAACCAGACCGCCATTGTATTCCTTTCTCAAGAATGCAGGCAACCACACACGCACAAAGCACAACATGCATCACAGTATCACACCTCACAGTGATTACACATAATTCAACTTTAGCGCTCACCAACAGGCCCAAACTACAGAGCTGTCGAGATGGAGGTCAACGAGTGTAAATATCTCCACACTTATTAATGTGTCAGCGTTCTAATGTGGCCACAAACAGCCCACCGGGGACCTGTGGCGAAATAAAAATGGGTGGCTGAAACAAGGTTCGCCGTGCCGTTATTTTTACACGTCTTTACGACTCAATTTAGGCCGTGAGGAAATAAAAGAAGCCCACGTCACAGACAAGGGTGCACATGAATTATTGGGCCAGGTTTGTGTGCGCGTGAATGCAATAGCTCTCTTTCTTTGCCGTCATGGGTGTCAGCAAGCAAAGTCCGCTAATGAATAAGGCTTATTTTGATGAGTTTCCTTAACCTTGGTTGACAGGCCTGGATGCACGGGTCCCGTCAGGAATTGGGTACACTGTCATGAATCACTCGACTCCTCGGCAAAAGGCTGCAGGTCTGACACAAGCACGAAAAATAACATTTCGCCTCTACTAATTATCCAAACGGTTTTAAATATAAATAAATATGCTTTATCAAAAATGTATCAGGCTTCCAGATGGACTCTCTGGTTAGAAACTGATTCACTTTTTACCCTAGATGGTGTAAGGTGTTGGATGGTGGATTTTCGATTGGGTCCCGATGCAGCTTTAGAAGAAGCCGGCCAGCGCGTCTGTAATGACGGCTACTTGCCTCGCATTGGGCTCTGTTGTTTGAGAGCTGCTGGGGCGTGCATACACAGAGGAGAGCGACAGTCGGTAATTAAAATTCTGTTCAGCATGACAACGCTGTTTCATGCCTCATTTTTCACACACAGGAGGAATACAAAATCCGCACCATGAACACAATGAATAAATAACAGACCAACACTTACTGTCATAACAGGCATGCAAATGAGTGGAGGGGCATAGAATCGCAGTGGGCAGAATTACAAACGCATAAAGTTTTTTATATAAAATTTTATATAAAGCAAATCGTCAACACGTAAATAGAATATCGTCATTGTCCATTGAAAACCACGTATGTCCATTTTGCCGATTTTGCGATTTTTCGACGGATTGAATGTTCAGGTTCATTTCCGTATACAGTATGCTTCACATATCTAAATGGACAATGAAAAGTTGTGAAATCATGTCATCTGATTTTCACGTATATCCATTTGGTGTCAAAGCTTTCAATCACGCGTATCTCCCACCCTGTGGAAGCATCTCGCCGGTCTCGTGAAGTTTCATCAAAGCTCAGCACTGGATAGCTGAATAAAAATAGCCTGTGTGACAATGACTTTCCTTCATCGAGGTAAATGTTTCCCCCCTGACGCCAGACGTACATCTAGGAGTGACAAAATTACGATAGGACTGTGCAAACAAAGTATCTGTCTAGTATTACCATGTCAGTGTATTGATTCATTGTCCCTATAGTTTGCAAGAGACATTTAATACATTTATAATTAATATTAAATAAACTAAGTGTATTTAATAAACTAAGACGTAGGCTATTTAATAAACTGAGCGTATTCATCTGTCAATATGAAACTTGGCCATTCTAATTAATGATCGGAAGAACGCGTATCGACCACAGTTACTGTAAAATATGCACGTATGTCCCTTTAAACTCAATTTTGGTCAAATGTGGATTATATCATTACACTGGCAAGAATATGGTTACATGTAAAGATGCCGTACCAAGTATGACAACGCGAGATTTGGAGCATTCAAGGTTGATTTCAATCATTGATATCAATCTTAATTATTTCGGATGTTTTAATGTAAAAAAATGATTTATGTTAATCACTAAAAATACTTAAGTTGCGTTTTCACCGGCAGAGTCAAATATATATTAGTATTTACAAAATATTTGCAATGACTTGGCTCGTCATATAAAATTAAGCAATACTGTTAATTTTAACAGTAATTTAAAAAAGTTTATTTAATTAAGTTCGGGAGGAGCATGGATATGTTATCAGCCAATCAGCATGAAGAGGTGTCTTATAGCCTTCCCTCACCTCTGTCCCTCAACAGATTTCAGACATCACGTCAAATATGCTTTATCTCAATCCCTGTTGATAAGATGTTAATGCGAACACGGGAATGATTTTTTATTCATCTTTCTTCGGGGGTGCTTGATGCGAAGTTCATCACAACATGTATGTAGCCCGTCATGTGTGTGGTTCGTAATTTCAAAATACAGTATGTGTTCTGCGCATCGAGAGATCCTGTGTGTATCACGTGTCTTGTCAAAATAAGTGCCTGCTGTAGATGCGTCTAAAAGGTTTATGATAAAAGAGGCGCTCGCGTTTGCCAGATACTCGCATAATCTCATGCGTAATCAGAGTTTCCTTAAGGGAGTGTCTTGGGAGTGTATTTTGTGAACGCGAACGTCTCTTTTATCATAAACGGTTTTGACACGTGTGCAGCAGGCACTTATTTTGACAAAGCACGTGATGCACATGGTTCACATGACAAACACATATTTTGAAAACGCAAGCAACACACATGACACTTCGAACACTTATTTTGAATTAGCGCCCCTCGGATGAGCAGGCACGAGCCACCACCGTTAATAATTTTATAACTATACAGTATTGTCATTCTTGCATTAAACCAATGGTTCTCAAACTTTTTTGCATGCACCCCCCTTGTGTAGTGTACATCCCTTTAAGCCCTCCCCCCCAAAGGAAGTTCATGCCATAAAACAATCAACAATCTCAATTTTAGAATTTGAAATAAACAAAACATATAAATGATACAATATAGTGCTGTTGTTTTTTTAGGTTTAATTACACAGAATTCATAATAAATTAATGTATTTTATCAAATAAAAACACCCCTCCCCCCTCCCGGCACCATCTCGCGTCCCCCAGTTTGAGAAGCAGTGATTTAAATATTTAGAATCTATATAGTTAATAGTTAAGATGGATTTTTGTGAAAAGATTAGTCAAAATGGCTTCTTATACATGTGTTTATATTTAAAGTCCATCTTAATTTCGCCCTGTTTATATTATTCAATTTGTATCCCTACAAACCTAATTTACCTTTGGTCAGTCTTTTTGATTTGTAATAATGGACGTATATGGGCTTTTGTTGCAAGTATACGTCTGCGACTAGTTAGTATGAATGAAAGCAGACGCGGCGAAGTCTCCAGAGATGTTGTCCATGCGGCTCGTCAATTATTGTCAGTCAGTTATCAGCGTTTCTCCCGGTATGTGGAGGTCTCAGTGGAGCAGAAGCCCACGGTCTCTACGGCTCCTCAGCATTTAACCTGGCACTACACTCTCGGCTCTTTCATCAAAAGCATCCTGCCTATTTTGTTTCCCAGCACCACTGAGAGTTATTGCTCATGACAACAACTGCAGAACTCTCTCTCTCTCTCTCTCTCTCTCTCTCTCTCTCTCTCTCTCTCTCTCTCTCTCTCTCTCTCTCTCTGCTTGCCACTTGCTGGGATTGTATTACCTTGCGATATTCTAGCACTCTCCATTAAATATGCATGAACCCTAGAGATGAAATTAATTTTGGGAATGCTCACTTTTGAATGTTTAAATATGCCATCATCTACCTTAGTATTAAACCTTGAATATGTAATTTAATTTAGTAAAGTTGTTAGATTTCAACAGCACCATTTGCCCAGTGATCAATGAACAAATAAAGAAATTAATCAATAAATATCAATACTCGTGAAAGGGGATTGGGATCAATTTTGGAGGAATTCAAAAATCACTAGCACAGCGTATTTTATTTTGTTCATTTATGTACTTTCAGTATCACAGATAGTTTTCCAACAATGTTTGAACCCAACAATGTTTCAACAAATAACATCCCTTCTCATTCTCTATTGAAAAGACTGGTTTTAGCTGGTTTAGCAAGCTGGTTTTAGAGGGGTTTTGGCCACTTTTTTAGCCGTTCAAGCTGGCAGACCAGCTGACCCACCAGCAAAAAACAAACTCTCCCAACAGCTAAACTAGGCAAGAAGCAGGGTTTCCGCTGGGTCTTAAAAAGTCTTAAATTTCAAAATCAAAATTTAAGGCCTTAAAAAGTCATAAATTCGCTAATCTAGGTCTTAAATAATTTTAAACCGGTCTTAATTTTCCTACGTCCATGTAACGCTAACTCTAATGCTGATTGAAATGCTCTCGCAGCATGTTAAAGGTGCAACGTGTAAATTTTAGCGGCATCTAGTGGTGATGTTGTGAATTGCAATCAACGGCTCAGTCCACTGCTCACCCCTCGCTTTTGAAACACATAGAGAAGCTACGGTAGCAGTCACTGGACAAACATGTCATTGTGGAGACAACTTAGTAAAAAAAGTTTGTCTGTTAAGGGCTTCTGTAGAAACAGGGTGGAACAAAATGGCGTCTTCCATGTAAGGGGACCCTCAGCGTATGTAGGTAAAAATTTCTCATTCTAAGGTAATAAACACATAACGGTTCATTATGAAAGGTCTTTATACACCCCTGATAATATAGTTTTGTATATTATTTTGCATTTCTGTCAAGAGATCCTTCTAAAAATTACACACTGCACCTTTAAAATGTTTTTTTTTTTGCTAATTTCTTTCGCTCGTCCCAAAACAAAGCAACAGAAAAAAAGAATGTCCAATCATAGCACAGTGTTTATCCACCAAATAGAAAGCGTGGATGATTGACAAGTTGTATGGCCTATCAGTAACAAGAGTCTGCAATCGACAGAACTTCGATATCCAGTGTGATCTCCTTCCATCCGCACTTTCTGATTATTATTATTTTTTAAAGGAGGCAATAGATCTGATTACTAAGGTAAACTGGTCGTGGTGCATGTGGAAAGTTGAAATACTGAATTAGCTTAGTCCTATATGAAGTCGACGGTCTCGCGGGCTCCTTTCATAACGTGCACTTGACTGCAATATGCAATAACATTACTTTGGTTTTGGAAATGAGGATCATTATAAATGAGCGCTTATGAAAAGTTACCATGATTTTACCATGCTGTATCACAGGCGCCGATTTCGCTGGTGGATTCTCACACTCAATAATGTGCACTCATATATGCAAAAGAGGTCACATAAAACAGAATCTGCCTGACATCCGAGCAAAGCAGCCTAAATGTGCTGAAGAAGACCAGCTTGGCCAGGCTGGGAGGATCAGCTTAAACCAGCTAAGACCAGCTAAAAGTGTCCAAAACCCCTCTAAAACCAGCCTGGTGCAGCGGCATAGCCAGCTAAAACCAGTGCGGGAGACCAGCTAAAACCAGTCAACCACCTCAAGCTGGTTTTAGCTGGTGTAGGTGGCTGATTTTAGAGGGGGTTTGGCCACTTTTTTAGCTGGTCAAGCTGGGAGACCAGCTGACCTACCAGTTAAAACGTGCTAACACACCAGCTTGACTAGGCAAGAAGACCAGCTTGGCAAGCCTAACCAGCTTTGCCAGGCTGGGAGGATGAGCTTAAACCAGCTAATTCCATCTTAAACAAGCTAAGCTAAACGTAGCCAAGCTGGCTGCACTTTCAGCCTTGTAAAGCTTGTTTAAGCTTGACCTTCTAAAGTGTCCAAACTAGAGGTCTTCATGGGTCCACCTAGATCCGAAAACCTGTTAGGGTATTCGGGTCTAAAAGTTTCACGTGTGCCTCGGACACGAGTCGGGTATAATAATAGTAGCATCGGGTCTTGGGTAATTTAAAATAAATGTGTTTTTTCCGAACGGACCCGAAGACCCGAACTCTCTAGCGTGTGTGCATCAATGTCCTTTTCAAACCTCTCCTCTTTTTGCCAAGAGCACTTGCAACATTGTGTGGGTGGTTATAGGTACATTTTTGTTGAGAAAGACCTTTAAAATGTACATTTTAGCGGTTACCTTGGTGTTGTCATCAGATAACAAAGTAAAACAAATGGCGCAGCTCACCAAATTAGTTGTGAGACCAGCGGGGTTTATTTCTGACTGCTGCGTTCGGTGCTGCAGACTACTCACACATCGTGTCATTTACATTCGGGTCTAGTCAAGTAAAAAAAAGCCACTGTTTCGGGTCGGACTCGGGCCTAATTTTCTCAGGTTTGTCTCGGGTCGGGTCTTTGGTTTAAAAAAAAAATATTTATGCACGTCGAGTTCGGGTATAAAGGGATTCATTTTGGGTTGGGTACATTTCTTTGGACCCTAGAAGACCTCTAGTCCAAACCCCTCTAAAACCAGCCTGGTACACCAGCTTAGCCAAAACAAGGTGGTTGGCTGGTTTAAGCTGGTCTCCCGCACTGGTTTTAGCTGGCTATGCCGCTGTACCAGGCTGGTTTTAGAGGGGTTTTGAAAACTTTTAGCTGGTCTTACCTGGTTTAAGATGGCAGTAGCTGGTTTAAGCTGATCCGCCCAGCCTGCACTGTCAAAAATAAAGGTACAAAGCTGTCAATGGGGCAGTACTATTTTAAAAAAGGTCCTAATACGTACCATAGCCAAAACAAGGCTTTGAGACCAGCTAGAACCAGCCTATGCTGGTGGGCTGGTTTTAGCTGGTCTCAAAGCCTTGTTTTCAGTAGGGTTGTGTCACCTGACAATGTCATCATGTCCACCTTATCCTCGGTTTCCTCTTTTACTGCATTAGACATCATAGGACGGTTACACTTCATCTGGCACTGTGCAGACCAATCAGCATGTGACATCAAAGTATCTCGAGATAGCTACTGTCGAGTCGCTTTTGCGATCCTTACGCTGAATAAACTGTGCAGTGCCGTATGCAAGAGTAGTAGCTGTAGTGTCTAGCACGGCACTCTGTTGGCTTACGTTATAATGTAATGGTCACAAAACTGTATTTCATTACATCATCCATCATTATGATTTGTGAGTCCTGTCGGATCGATTTCCATCCTCATTGGAGGTGAAGCCTACAACTCCCAAAATGTCATGCTACTTTATAGCGTTATTGTTTTGTAACCTCTAGCAGCGAAAATGACATATTGTGCCTTTAACCACGACCCTGGATCAAATTTTTAATATCCTTTGTGTTCTCCAGTAGAACTTTGGTTTGGAAGCAATGTAAGGATGAGCGAATGAACTCTGTCATAACTCTGTCCTTGTGGCAGTATGCTCCAGCTGTGATGCCTTCTGTAAGTCACACACTCAACAATTCATATGCTTGACTTCCAGCATGAAAGCAAAGTGTGTGATCGTCTGCACACACGCACACACAGACTCTCGTTCTCTAACTACATCTGCATAATTACATTCTGTAGCAGAGAAAGTCTCTCTGGAGCCATATTGTTTGGAGACCAGTCAAATCCCCTCTCAGGCAGATAACCCGAAGGCTAAATTCGAGCTGATTCGAAAAAGGCATTTTTTACTCTTTCCTCCCTTTAGTAATAATTGGAAATCCTGTTTACCATTTTTTATTGATGCCGAAACCTAACTGCTACCTTGATCGGGGTGGGTCAATAACGGTTGGGGTTGGATGTTGCGGGGCGCTCGTAGGCGACCCTATGGTTCTTATCAGGTAAAGTGGTTTTTGATTAGTGTTAATGGGGATTGGTAATGGCCTTTGGCTGTTACATGGACGGTCATGCTTCAAGTCAGGATGCACCGCGGGAGTTGTTTGTTATTGCGAACGCACGTGCATAATTGCTTTTCTCGAGGGCCCAAAAGCCATGCATCGCTTCTGCCGCTATATGTGTGTGCGCGCAGTCGTAAAACCCATTTATAGCGGAGAACGCACTCATATTTACTACTGAGCATCCTAGTGTGCACATTTCTGCAGTAGCCCTTCCAAAAAGCGCAGAGCTTCATCCTTGCATGCTAATGCATTCTTAATATTATTCTTATGAACTGGCATTGACTTCATATGTTAGCCGGCACTCTGTCAAATTAATGTCAATTCCATTAATGGCGCTGTCCATTTTCTCGCTCTCTCCCTTTCGCCGCTGAAAGTTTCTCTTCCCGGCACAGTCGCAGCAGGCCTTCGCCGCTCTGCAGAGATGAAAGGGAGAGAATTAACGTCCAGGGTCATTTATCAAGAACGGGACCCAAAAGTGCAGATGAAACTCTGACGATGAAAATCTGTCCTGAGAAATGTCACCGAGATATTAAGTTTAATATATCAAATCACGGAGCTTCCCAACAGTGCTGAGCAAACAACTCAAGCCGCGAGTAAACACGGCAGTCAGCCTCGTAATCTGCAGGAAGTGGTCAGCGTGCGAAAACCAGCGAGGCGGGAAAGTGTCGCGAAAGGTGACGTGATTAATGCCGAGTTTCGTAAACCTGCTATCATCCGTTCTGCAATAAAATTTGAGAATCTAAGCAAACTATCAGTTTACTATCTAGCGCATGAAGGATGAGTTTGCTTTTACAGGCGCGCTTGTACAGTCGTGATCGATGTTCTGTTTTACAAACCAATGTGGGGAACAGCAGCCGTGATTGTTTGGATGACGTTACGTTTGATGAATGCTGCTCACCTGCACACCACGCAATATAAAAGTTTTTGCCGAAGTCGAAATTAAAAGCATTTTGATTGGGGCTCGATGGCGTTGCAGAAGTCGTCCACTTTTTTGGGACTGGCACTCCTGTTCTAGTTATCCCCAGTCATGAGGTGTAAATCGAGGTCCTGGGGGGAGCTCCACAGGCCCTTGGCAAGTAAAAATACTGTGAAGAAATGCTTAGCGTTGAGGTTTGTTAATGAATATGAAAGCATTGTTTTAAGGCATCTCCAATAACAGATGAGGGAGTAGTGAAGCTTACAGTTCTGAATCAATGAAACATTCAATGTCAGATACTGTACGTTGTACAGTACGGTACAAATTTGTTCAATTTGCCTGGAAGTAAGCATCAAAACGTCTCGCATTCATCATTCACGTTTTATCGAGCTGCGAAAGCTGGAACATTACGCCAGTTTATTTCTTCATAGATTTATTCATTCATAAATATTCATCTTCCACGTGTCACGCACACGCGCGCGATTTATCTGAAAGAGAAATATTGCTTTTCTAATATTACACACCGAGATTTATTGTCTCTCATTACCATTGTTATCGCAGTAGCTTTCAAGTAATCTATTTTTACCACTACGGGCGTTCACTATTTACTGCACAGGAATATCATTCGGGATCATACATCTTTCTCCAGAAATCCATAAAAGCGCGGAATCAAAGGCAGAAATCTGCAGCACAAAGCACTCTGGGACCCCACGGAGCTGAAATTAGGAGTCTCTTTAATGGAAATGGTCTATTTGCCGGGGCATTAGAATGATCCAGGCCCGGAGTTTTAATTGAAGCGGTGTGTTTACGAGGAGTGATGTACTGTATGAAATGAAGTTAAAGTCCGGGGAGTCCACGCATCCGGGCGATGCACGAACAGGTCGCCCGTCCGGGGCTTAATCAGTGCAATGAGATCAGATTCTGATTTAAGGCGGAACGAAATAACAAGGGAGAGATGAAATGGTAATTACTATTGATTACCTATGTGCATATGACCCTGCAAGCATTGCTTTGCATACCTAAATCAACCTAAATAATTGGATTTGCTAATATTTGAATGTGTGCCGCACTTGTGTGTGTGTGTGTGTGTAGCTTAGACTATAAAATGCCTCCATGATCACATCAAGAATAAATAAGCGATTAGAGAAATTAGTTACTTGGCTGATGTGATGCATTTGTTTTTTGAAGGTTAGTTTGTTGGTTAAGTGAAATTTGGCATTGCTTTGGGTTTGGTTAAGTCGACAGTTTGTCATCATCAAACATTTTGACTTCCTCGCAAGCACGTGCAGCATACATATCATATACCAAAAACATATGCAGTATGATGCAGATCAGCGGGTACACGCGGTGCATGCCTTACAGAAGCGTGGTCGACCGTGCTGCAGAGCACGTGTGGATATCTGTGAGTCGTGGTGCACTGCTGCCCTCAACAGGTGGGAGAGTGAATTACATCACTAAGGTCAGTTTACAATTAGATGCTTTTCCCAAAGCAGTCATTAAGTTTATCAGTATGTGCCCCTTGGATCAAACCATGCAAGCTGTACATTTTTTTTTACAGTAGGTTATGTGTGGTTTTGTGTTTCTTTATAATCGAACTCACAACCTTTTGCGCTGCTAATGCAATGCTATTTTAACTACATGAACACCTAAAATCAAAGCAGATTCACATGTGCAATCAACTGTTAAATAGTCTGTACTTTTATGCATTTGGCACACACTTTAATTCAAAGTGACTTTAAGCAATGCATTTATCAGTATGTGTATTCCCTGGGATTAAACCCCATGACCTTTGCGTTGCTAACTCAGTGGTCCACCAACTGATATACAGAAACTGTACTGTTTTTTTAGTATAACTGTGCATATATAAAGGCTTACAAATTTTACCCTTCAATTTTAATTATTACACTTTGGTATGCTTTTAATGGGTAGGTAAAAAAGCAGGGCACTGGCAACCCTAAAGGAAGTTTTTAAAGATATTTCGGTAACACTTTACAATAAGGTTCATTAGTTAACATTAGTTAACTACATTAGTTAACATGAACTAATAATGAACTACACTTATACAGCATTTATTAATCTTTGTTAATTTCAACAATTAGTAATACTTTATTCAAAATCTTGTTAATGTTAGTTAATGCGTGAACTAATATGAACAAACAATTGAAAGCTTTATTTCTATTAACTAAGATTAGTAAATATTGTAACAAATGTATTGTTCATGGTTTGTTCATGTTAGTTAATACATTAATTAATGTTAACTAATGAACCTTATGTGTTATCGATATTTCTTTAGAAAATATTTAAGTTTTATTGTTAATTGTAAAGCGCTGTCATGTATTAATATATTTAATAAGTAAACAAGTAAACGTTAAACAGGTCAGTGACAAAAACGGTTTGGCAAGATGAGAAATTCTAAAATCTTTT
This sequence comes from Misgurnus anguillicaudatus, assembly GCF_027580225.2. Classification (NCBI taxonomy): domain Eukaryota; kingdom Metazoa; phylum Chordata; class Actinopteri; order Cypriniformes; family Cobitidae; genus Misgurnus; species Misgurnus anguillicaudatus. The sequence continues at coordinate 8,810,834 of NC_073361.2, forward strand.
TAAAAACTTGTTTTAAAAGCATGCATCAGGTATATGTCAATGCACATAGTGTATTTATGTTAATTTAATGCAATAAGAAATTACATTTGCACCATTTTTATGAAAGTTAAGACTGAATGGACCTGAAAATGTCAAATGGTGTAACCGCCAATTGCGTCAAAGAATGAGAAATATATTTTACCCACCTAGATATAAGCTTAATAATAATAAAAAAAATAATTTTAAAATACCAGATTTTATTAGTTATTTCTAAATGTAAATTTTAATTCGTTTTTGTAATATTTGTCGGGACATATGCTGAAAACAGCTCAGTTTTCTAAATAATCTTTGACAAATGGTGTAAAAATGTATGTAAAAAATTATATTACACTAAACTAGATGATTATATTTTATTTAAAAAAAAATTATGAATATATTTATATTTTCATAAAAAAATACTAGTTACAACAATTGACACAGACCGGTTACACCACATTGACATTTGCAATTATCCCCCAAATATTCTTTCAAAATGAAAAAAAAACAACAGAAATTTTTGACTTGGTACTCAAAAAAGAGAATGTATGCAAGTAATCTGCAAATTTATTTTGAAATTTTAACCCTTTTACATTTAATTAAACCATACGAACACAAATTAATTTATGCCAGGTCATTGACCCAAACATGAATTAAATACTGTATTTGAATATTGTCTACTAAACTAAATGTTAACATTTTCCATATTCCATTATTTTTTGTTTTGTTTAAAAACATGATTTGAATTATTGAATAAATTGTTTTCATTTGTAACTGTTTTGGAACGTCTTTATGACATCATGTCTAAGGAGGTGACGTCACAGGGGTCAGTAGTAGCAATGCAGTGCATATGTAGCCTATCCCTGAACCACAAAACCAGTGATTGGTGATGATGTATCATGACATTTAAGTATGGAATAACTGACGACGGGTTGTTATAAGAAAATAAACACTTTACTTGAAGGGATGTTTATAAGACTGACATGACACATTCATAATCATGACATGACATGTGTCATGAACATATAGATTTTATGCACGTTTATGACGACATTATGTCACATGACAACAATGTCATTAAGTGTCATTTGTTTAATTTGTCAGTTTTAATGCAAAGATGACATTGTTTGAATTGTCTTTGTTATGACGTCTAAATTTGTTATAAACATAACATAGCAGAATAATGATCAAACTTAAGAAACTACATAGCTTTATGGGTTAACATTACATTAAATTCATTAAAGTCATTTAAATGTCATTAAGTGTTAATAATATTATGTCAAATAATTTTTAATACCTTACCAAAATGTAACAGACATGTCAAAATACATAAAAACTGACAACAGAACTTGTTCTTCTTCACAAAGAGGGTTCTGAAATATTCTGACAGAAGAAAAACCTAGCAAAACATTTAATTTAATGTAATTAACTTTGCAGCGATATGAACCCAACGCTACATGGCTTAACCCTTACGTTTTTTTTAAATTAACAAACTATTAATTCAATTATTATTATTATTGAATGATTGATTTTATTTGGTAAACACATGGAGGAAACTAAAAAACTTAATGACATTTCAATGACAAATTCAATTTGTATCACTGATAAAAAGTGGTCAGTTATGTTGTCTTGGTAAGTCAAGTTGTCATGACAAGTTATAATGTATTTGTTTATGTCAAGTTGTCATAACAAAGACATCTCAAACTATTTCATCTTTGCATTAAAAATGACATAATTGAACAAATGACACTTAATGACAGTTGTCATAAAATCTCACGTGTCATGTCATGATTATGAATGTGTCATGTTAGTCTTATGAACACCCCTTCAAGTAAAGTGTTACCAAATAATGCACCGCTACACTGCGGGTGTGCATTATTTTCAATTATACCACGGGTCTGTTGAATGCTGTATTCTGATTGGCTGAGAAATGTTCCGTGGGTATGTATTAATTTCTGATAACCGCACACCTAACTTGTCAGATGTCTTAAAAATATGCACCAGAGCAATGTTTGTGGTAACCGTGGTATAAGAGGAATAATTTACTCCTGTCCTTTGAATTATTTGAAAATAATGCACACCCGCGGTGTAACGTCATTGCACCTTGAGTGTGCATTATTTCTTATAATTCAATGGCCCGTCATCAATTATTTCTTACTTATTCCAACTTATACAAACATTGCTGGTGTGCGGTTTACAGAAAAATAATCAAAACCCATGGTGGAACATTTCTCAACCAATCAGAATAAAGCATTCAACACCCCTATGGTATAAATAATTATAAATATATATATATATATATATATATATATATATATATATATATATATATATATATATATATATATATACTGTATATATACTATATATATATATATATATATATATATATATATATATATATATATATATATATATATATATATATAAACAAATAAGCTTGCTATTGATGTAGTTTGTTTAAAAAAATAAAAAAATAAAATCGCCTTGAAAGTTCGAAAAGTCCAAATGAAGTCCTTAGCAATGGCATCTACCCACAAAAATCGAGTTTTATATTTATGGTAGGGAACTTACCAAAAATCTTCATGGAACATGATCTTTCCTAATTATTTTTGGCATAATAAAGCATTCACCACCCCCGTGGTATAAAAATTATAAATATAATATTATATATATATATAAAAACTAATAAGCTTGCTATTGATGTAGTTTGTTTAAAAAAAAAAGAAAATCGCCTTGAAAGTTGTCCAAATGAAGTCCTTAGCAACGGCATCTACCCACAAAAGTCGAGTTTTATATTTATGGTAGGGAACTTACCAAAAATCTTCATGGAACATGATCTTTCCTAATTATTTTTGGCATAAAACAACAATTGATAATTCTGACACGTTTAGTGTATTTTTGGCTTTTGCTACAAATATACCTGTGTTACATGTGTGTGGGCAGAGTCACATATGATGAATTCTGTGGGGTTTTGTGGCATTAGCTGGTTTGTGTTGCTTTTCATTCTGTTAAAAATTATTATGCCAATATAAATTAATTTGACAATTTTCAAATAAGTTTAATAAATAAACTGCAAAACGTCCTGCATTACAGGTAGTAACTTAATAATATAAGAAATGAATGGTACAGATAAGTCAAATCTATTCTGAGTGTTATAAAAGAACTGTGAAAAATGATTACATTTTATTCTAGTCTTATACACTTTATGTAAGGGATAATGTAGAGGCAGCCGGTAGTTATCGGGATATAAGGCGCGAAGCGGAGGGTCTTGTATCACACTGAAGGGGCTTATTTCCCAATAACTACCGGCTGCCTCTACATTATCCCGCTTATTACACGGCTACTTGTCACATAAGAAAAAAACTGGATGAACATTTAATTGGCATATTTGTTTTAAATTAACATTTTTATCCTTCCGCGAAACTTTGCACAGATGCATAAAATTATTGTAATACCTTATTAAGATCCTCTGCTTCATACTTGTCTGTCTCCATTTTTTTCTGTTTTAGCCAGTCTTTGAGAAGTTTTAATGCCCATTCTGTATTTTTTTTGTGTTGGCTTTGTAGCTGTCATGCTCTATTTTGTCAAGTTCAGTCTCAGTAACCTCTCTGTGTCTTGTCGTTGTTCGTTCTTCTATCCGCTGTTTAAATGTTTTGTTTTTTCCATACATGTTAAAATTAATGTCAAAATTGTCCATTCTTAATTGTGGTTGTCCAGTGTTTGTCACAAGATGGCGCCAAACAGTAATCTTTATTGGCGCGGAGCGATTTTAAATCGTACAAGTAGTACCGGCTATGCGTTATTACTTTGGAGCGGTTATTATTTGAAAAGAACGAACCTGCAAATGTCTCAACTGACCAATCAGAATCAAGCATTCCAGAGAGCCGTGTAATAAGACTTTATAATAGTATGTCTATATTATGATGTTTTTAGTTTTCTCTTGAAGATGTTGTGTGGTGGTACCATGGTACAGAATGATCAAATATGAATGTTCTCATTTTTACCATGATATTTACATGCCCTAAAATGTGTTAATGCGTTATAATCACACATCAGACACAGGATTTCACACATACTGACTGTGTTCTTTATTAGTCAGGAACATGTGGACACTAAACATAATACACTCAAACATCAAACGGTGTTCTGGAAATGTAGACGTCACCACATACAACGCTGGACACCGGAAAGCAGAATTATTCAAGCTTTCTTTGTGAAGGAGAAGTTTGTGCATTGAAGCGTAACACTAAAGTGATGGGTGACAGGGAGGTCACCGCTGGGCACAGAAGTGAAAGGACATAAAACACATCAAACTATAAAGCACTGCTTCATGCGCTCTCCTACGGTTATAACATTGACTTCTGTAAAATAACAAAAGGTGACATTTCCTGAACAATGCGAGGTGCTGGCCCAAGGAACAAAAGCGCCAGAGACTTCGTTTACAGGACAGACGCGCTCGTCTGAAGCGTGACCTTTGAATGTCGCGATGGAGTTTAAATGGCGGCTGTGGCCTCAGAAGCTTTGGATCTGTTAAGGACCACGTGCTCCAGCTGTCCAGAGTCTGACACATCGTAGCTGGTCTTGTACTTGGCCAGGATCTTCATGAGCGGGCGTAACTTCAGCCACCATTGTTTCTTGGGAATTCTGTGACTGGAATATGCGAACCAGAGGGTCTACAATTATTACATTTATCATGTTTGCAGTTATTAAAGTAGGAAATGTGGTGTTGTACGTACACGAAATCGGTCTCGTCTTTTAGCTGAACCACAGGCTGGAAGACCAAAGCACGACGCCGCATACCCAGCAAACAGGCCGAGTCATCTGTGTTTGCAAACACTCTCCCTACACACAGATACAAACACACAGAGGGAACATATGAAGCATTAGAGATGATGATGATGATGAAGATGTTGACATAGTACATTATCTCTGATATGGCTCTACAGGTTGCATGTAAACACTGCCCTTTATGGATGTTTCACACGGTACGCAACAAACGGCGAAATCGCCACACGTCTACAGCTAGGGTTAACACTTGAAGGAAGGCTTGTCTGAAGCGTGGCCAACAGCCAATCACAGTGGCCGCAAAACAAGCTCTGATCTTGCATAAACGTAATTGGCAAAAAGTTATTTGCATAAGCAAATCTGATTGGCTGAAGCACGTGTTGGCGCTTGAAATGGTGAGAAATGTCAAACTTCTGCCACGAGCAACAGCAGGGACACAATTTTGATAGATCCACAATTCAGTTTGGCAACGCAGGACGTCACCCATTCAAAGGAAATGAGAAACGTGGGGCGTAAGCATAAATGTACCGTCTGCCTTAAAAAGAGCTGTTTCCAAGGAAGAAGCAGGATTTCTGCGGACTGAATCCGGTTCACCTCTGTAACCGCCCCCCTTTTGCTGCTTTCCGCACGTCTACTATTGAAAACTAACTTGACGGCTGTCGCGTACCTTGTGAAATGCCCATGTTTCCAAATTTAACATGCAATGAGGTGCCATCATGCTTAGCTTAGCTTGTCCACCATAAAATAACAAACAATTATTTTTTTCCAAATAAAACATTGAGGTATACGTAATATAACGTATAGTAAACTGTAGTAATGTGTTGTATACTGTAGTATATAACAGTAATTATTCTTTAGTATAGTATAGTTTCCATGGTATACTACAGTATTCTGTACTATTAACTATAGTAAACAAAAACAAGCTATAGTTAATATTATAGTATACTTTAATTTTTACTATAGTAAGGTAAAGTTTAAAAACATAATAACTACAATGTTATCCCTTATGTGTTGTTGAAGCCATTTTTGTTTTTTTATGTCTTAATTTGGCCACAACTTTCTGTGTTTTAGCAAATGGAATGATTTTTGGTGATTATGTCTTATTTTGACACATATTTTGAGAAAATGCGTTGAAATTTTTCAAAAACTCAACAATATACAGTGGGTAAATTCACTACCCTTTCGGGTTGTTCGTGTACAAAAACGGCCACCAAACCAAACGGCTGCAAAAATGCATCAGATTAATCATAATTCTGTTAATCACCCTCAGCTCTGATCAAAACTATCAAATGCTTACAAAATAACTCTTTAATTGCCAAGTTCAAAAGTGGTATCACTGATTTGACGAAAAAAAAACCACACACAAAATGACAGATTTTCAATACAAAAAGTGATTGTGGACTGGATTGTTTTTACTTTTTTCACAGTCTAGGGCATGCATTTGCTTTGATGCATTTTTAGTTTTTCTGCAGAATCAGTTTTTAATTGTAATTTTTATTATTAGTTGTTCATGGCTTTTTTGTCCCATTGACTTCCATTATAATGACATTTTTTGATTGCAAAGCAATGACACCTTATTATCATGCATTCTTGATTGTTGGCGGTTTTTCCTTTTGCTAAGAGGTAAAATTTGTCATCTTTACTGTTTTAATCAGCATGTGGCCAAAAAAATCCAGTCCACAATCACTTTCCACATTGAAAATTAGTCAATGTGTGCTTTTCCCCCAAATCAGTGACACCACCCATGAACTTGGCAATTAAAATCATGGAAATTTGTAAACATTTGGTAGCCTCGTACTGAGTACTGAGGTTGATTAACAGATCCATGAAAAAAAATCTACCACATCTCTACAGCCGTTCAATTCAGTGGCCGTTTCTGTACACGAACAACCCGAAAGGGTAGCTAATTTGAACAACCCACAAGGGTTAATATAGTTTACTATTGCAAATACTATAGTATAATATATTGTTTTTAATGTGGGATGTTTTTCCGATTACAATTGTGGGTCATTGATCTCTCCTAAATTTATAATATTATTATTTAAAGGGGCTTACAATATATACATTGATTTGTGTATTACTGTAAATATTTAATTGATCTTAATTAAAGTTGATATTAACCTATTTACTAGGGGTATCACGATTCTCCAAATCCTCGATTCAATTACATTTTCGATTCTAAGGCCATGATTCGATTCTCGATTTTAAAAATTTTTTGAAAGCACAAAAAATGCTATGCCATTTTTAGACTAGACTTTATGAAATATAATATCTGACCTTGAACCCGGAGATTAGTTAGAGGAGGTTGACTCGCAGCACTGAACACATGTTTTTTTTTTCTGCTTGGCAAGCTGACCGGACGTGACATGGAGGGGTGGCAGTATCGACGATTCCATTTTTTCATTTAAAGTTCGAGGTTGTGATTTAATTTCGATCGATTTCGATTAAAAATCGAAATCGTGACACCCTTACTATTTACAGTAATATTTGTCATATATTTACAATTTGTTTAAAATTCACTATAATAAATTCGCTATACTTCACTAATATTCTGAAGGATTTGACATTTAACTCTTTCCCCACCATTGACGAGTTATCATGTCAATTAAGAGAAAACATTTGCATAAAAACCGTGTTCCTGATGAGTTCCTCCACTTACCCAAAAAACTGAAGCAAAAAAATTATTTAACAATTTTAAACTCTATGTATATTTTGATATTCGTTCAGAATCTGATCTCTAACAAAATTCCTTCACAAAAATGCAATTATTTCAGCTTTTTGAAAAAAAAAAAAAATATATATATATATATATTATCCATATTTAAGAGTTTTTAAGCAAAGAAAATAGATGAAACATCACTAATGCAAGACATGTAAGTAAAATGCAAACGTTTACCTTCATCTGTTTTCAGCAAGAGGCAAGCAAAAGGAGTAAAACACACAAAATGAGCTGAAAAACGCATGGACTCTACAGTAATACTTCAAAATCAAGTAAAACAAGGTCAAGGACAGTGAATGTCACACTGTTGTTGCTTGTCGGTGTATGTTGGCTTACACATTAACAATGAGAAAGTGATTACCAAGTGTCTTATTTACTCAGTATGCACAAGTTAGAAAGAAGGTCAAGTGATGATTGAGTATGGTTTACCGCAAAAAAAGTTTAGTAAACACAGAAGCCACACAAACCTCTCCTGTAGCTCTCATTCAGTTTCTTGGAGATCCACTGCATGGCCTTGGCCGAGATTTTGGTTCCAAAGTTACGGTCGAATGGAGAAGGTGCGCCGCCCTATTGAACAAAAACAAAGCAACAATAATTACTACATTCCCTTACACTTTATACTCCCTACAGTATTTAAAACACCTTGCCATATTTGTCAGTGACCTCACTACACTGCAAAAAAATGCTTCTGAGAATATATACTGTTAAAAGATGGCTGTGTCTCATATGACCTTGTTATTTGTACACACTGTGACTATAAAAATCACAACATATAAATGGGAAAATGTTGACGTTATTTTATCACTTATTGGGAGCAGTATGCTAGCTGGAGCCATTTACTTCTAGTCTTTGTGCTAAGCTAAGCTAGCTAAGCGTCAGACAGCGTTACAGGACGCACGGAGATGAAAAAGGTATGTATGGACTTATCAAACTCTGGGGGATACGGTGAATAAGCTAAAATCCCAAAATGTCGGCGTGTCCTTTAAGAGCAGGGTCTCATAACCCTAGGTTAATTTCAGGGTTAACCCTAATCTAAATTACAATTTTAACCTAGGGTAAAAAGCAGTGTTAAGACTGAATATAACCCAGAGTTAAGCACAGTGTAAAAAGCCCTTATGTGTGTTCCCTGGAAATCAAACCCATGACCTTTTGCAATGCTCTACCAACTGAGCTACAGGAATACAGCATACTGTCCCTTTCTAGCTACATTTTTAGTCTTGTCAAAACTTAATTATAATCTAAACATTTCTGTTGGATAACTTAAGGGACTGGCTGAAAGAAATCATATTAGACAATCATAATACCCAGATTGTTTTGCGCTTGAATTAGCAGGCTTGTCTGCAGCAAAGTACTGATTCATTAGATTTGAGTGAAATGATGCCTATCGGCCATTGTGCTGTATGACTGATGAATAATATGTGCATTACCTGCTGCATGTGACCCAGAACATTCTTCCTGCAGTCAAATACTCCCCTGCCCTCTTCTGAATAGAGCTGATAGATGAAGTCTGTGGTGTAGTTCTCATTAGAGTTCTCATTCCTGCACCAACAACAAACAAAACATGTCAGGAGGGGGTTGAGTTACTGACAGGGTGCATAGGGGCTTTGCTGCCATGTTTAAAAACCTTCTGCTTTACAACAGCAAAACCTTTTTATCCAAAGGTTAAAACAGATTTATCACTAAGATTTGAAAGTAAGACGAGTAAATAAAAGCGCTAGGGCTGGACCAGAATAATCTATTTTCAAATTTTAAGATTCGAATATACTTTTTTTACAACATTACTAGTGTTAATGCAGAGCATCTGCCTAGCTGAGGGTCATTAAACAAACTTGATATTAAAGTATGATACTGTGTTCTTTATTTATTACAGTTCTTCTTTTGTTTAAATAGCCTGACTGTTACTTACTGTCTTTAGGGTGTCAGTAATTACTGTGCTGCTTCTTTCTGATATGGAAGTGATTTGTTGTGTTTTGTATCACTTGTGCAGAGTGTTCTCGGAGCATATAAGCCCTGCCCCGGTGAGGCACGCCGGCGGCACGCATTGTTCTGTACTTTATTAAAAGTTTATTATGTTTGAACATGTCACATGTCCATATTGCACAAAATGCGATACTGCACTCCTTTGGGTCTGCAGAAACACACCTGGCACGTGTGTAGGTCGATAGGATGAACGGTTCTCGACATAATAAAAATGCAAACAGACAGACACCTTGATATTTCTGCCTTTATTACAGAGAAGAATATGTTAAGCCCCCTCCCTCCGAAGCTTTGAGTATTCAGTGTTGATTACTATCGAGGCTTCGAAGCTCAAAAAATGATATTTGGGCCTGCCCTAAAACGCAGAAGGACCAGAATGATGTTTCAACATGTCAGCACCATATTGCAAGATAGTTGAATGGATAGATGGATGGCAGAAAGACAGATAGACAGACAGATAGACAAACAGACAGACATATAGACAAACAGACAAAAATAAAGACTGACAGACAAACAGATAGATAGACATATAGACAAACAGCCAGCCAGCCAGCCAGACATATAGACAGACAGACATATAGACAGACAGTCAGACATATACACAGGCAGTCGTATAGACAGACAGTCAGACTGATAAACATATAGACAGACAGACAGATAAATAGACAGACAGAAAGACATATAGACAAACAGATAGATAGACATATAGACAAACAGACAGCCAGACAGACATATAGACAGACAGACAGACAGAGATTGACAGACAGACATATAAACAGACAGTTGTATAGACAGACAGACAGATAAATAGACAGACAGACAGAGATTGACAGACAGACATATATACAGACAGACATAGACAGATAGGTAGATGGATAGACAGACAGACATATGGACAGACAGACAGACAGACAGACTGATAGACATATAGACAGACAGAAAGATAGACAAACAGACAGACATATAGACAGACAGAAATATAGACAGACAGACAGATAAATAGACAGACAGACAGACATATAGATCGACAGACAGACAGACAGACAGACAGACAGATAGACAGACATACATATAGACAAACATACATACAGATAGATTGACAGACAGACAGACAAACAAACAAATAGACAAACAGACAGAGATTGACAGACAGACATATATACAGACAGACAAACAGACAGATAGAAAGACAAATAGACATATAGATAGACAGACATATAGACAAACAGACAGCCAGATAGACAGACAAATAGACATATAGATAGATAGACAGACAGACAGACATATAGACAAACAGCCAGTCAGTTAGACAGACAGGCATATAAACAAACAGACAGCTAGATAGACAAGAAAGACAAATAGACATATAGATAAACAGACAGACATATAGACAAACAGACAGCCAGATAGACAGACAGACAAATAGACAGACAGATAGACAAACAGCCAGTCAGTCAGACAGACAGACAGACAGACAGACAGACATATAGACAAACAGCCAGTCAGTTAGACAGACAGGCATATAAACAAACAGACAGATAGAAGGACAAATAGACATATAGATAAACAGACAGACATATAGACAAACAGACAGCCAGATAGACAGACAGACAAATAGACAGACAGCCAGACAGACAAATAGACAGACAGACAGACAGACATATAGACAAACAGCCAGTCAGTTAGACAGACAGATGTATAGACAAACAGACAGATAGAAAGACATATAGATAGACACACAGACAGACATATAGACAGACAGTGGTATAGACAGACAGACAGATAAATAGACAGACAAAATAGACAGACAGACAGAGATTGACAGACAGACATATAAACAGACAGACATAGACAGATAGATAGATGGATAGACAGACAGACAGAAATATAGACATATAGACAGACAGAAAGATAGACAAACAGACAGACAGAAATATAGACAGACAGACATATAGATAGACAAACAGACAGAAAGATAGACAAACAGACAGACAAATAGAAATATAGATCGATAGACAGACAGACATATAGACAAACATACATACAGATAGTTAGACAGACAGACAGACGGACAAACAAACAAATAGATAAACAAACAGAGACAAATAGACATATAGATCGATAGACAGACAGACATATAGACAAACATACATACAGATAGTTAGACAGACAGACAGACGGACAAACAAACAAATAGATAAACAGACAGAGATTGACAGACAGACATATATACAGACAGACATAGACAGATGGACAGACAGACAGACAGACAAACAGACAGACAGGTAGACAAACAGACAGATAGAAAGACAAATAGACATATAGATAAACAGACAGACATATAGACAAACAGACATATAGACAAACAGACAGCCAGATAGACAGACAAATAGACATATAGACAAACAGACAGTCAGTTAGACAGACAGACATATAGACAAACAGACAGACAGACAGACAAATAGACATATAGATAAACAGACAGACATATAGACAAACAGACAGCCAGATAGACAGACAAATAGACAGACAGACAGACATATAGACAAACAGCCAGTCAGTCAGACAGACATATAGACAGACAGACATATAGACAAACAGCCAGTCAGTTAGACAGACATATAGATAGACAGACATATAGACAAACAGACAGCCAGATAGACAGACAAATAGACATGTAGACAAACAGCCAGTCAGTTAGACAGACAGACATATAGACAAACAGACAGCCAGATAGACAGACAGACAAATAGACAGACAGACAGACAGACATATAGACAAACAGACAGCCAGACAGACAGACAAATAGACAGACAGACAGACATATAGACAAACAGCCAGTCAGTCAGACAGACATATAGACAGACAGACATATAGACAAACAGCCAGTCAGTTAGACAGACATATAGACAGACAGACATATAGACAAACAGACAGCCAGATAGACAGACAAATAGATAGACAGACAGACATATAGACAAACAGATAGCCAGATAGACAGACAAATAGACAGACAGACAGACATATAGACAAACAGCCAGTCAGTCAGCCAGACATATAGACAGACAGACATATAGACAAACAGCTAGTAAGTTAGACAGACAGATGTATAGACAAACAGACTGATAGAAAGACATATAGATAGACACACAGACAGACATATAGACAGACAGACATATAGACAGACAGACACACAGAAAGACAGACAAATGGGCATATAGATAGACAGACAGGCATATAGACAAACAGACAGACAGATAGACAGCCAAACAAATAGACACATAGATAGATAGAAAGGCAGATAGACAAACAGCCAATCAGTCAGACATATAGACAGACAGACAGACAAATAGACAGACAGACATAAATAGACAGACAGACACACAGACGGATGGATAGATAGATAGACAGACAGGGACAAGATAAGTTAACCTCAAGATAAGGCCTCTCTGAATGCTGGTCTTCATTTTTTCTGTCAAGTGCTCCACATTAGACTGAAAAAGAAAATGAAAAAGTAATTTCTTCATGTGACCAAAAGATGGCGATATTGTTCCTTATATAACTGTATACTGTAACTTGGCCCTGTAGCCAATATTACATAACCTTATGTTCTAGTTATTTATGTATGGTTATATAATTGGATTTTATTCACAAGGACACCGGCAGTTTGAAACAACAGTTTGTGTGTGTGGGTAACCTGCAGGTCTCTGATGTCAAACGGTTCCTCATAGATGTACGCAGCATCAGCACCTGCTGCCAGACCACCGACACTGGCCAGATAACCACAGTATCCTCCCATCGTCTCAATGATGAACACACGGCGCTTCGTGCCGCTGGCGGACTGCTTGATGCGATCACATGTCTGACAAACACACAGATTTCATCAGAATATGCGGGGTATCTAAACGTCATTTCCACAGAACACTATCATGCCAAATTACATGCCATGCAATAAAACCAGCTTTATAAATACTCAAAGTCCTTTCTTACCAACTGTTATAAACACCAATCAGTGTGTAAAGATTACATTTTTACAGAAACACTGAATCACATTTATTAATGTTAGTTGATGCATTATTTTAGCATTTGTTCATTTTTTTAATCTTTACTAATGTACAGTAACTTACTAACATTAACAAATGGATATTTACTGTAAAGTGTTACCCATGTTATACAGCAGCAGGTTTTCCCCTCTTACCTCCACAATGGCATTGAGGGCCGTATCTGCCCCGATACTGAGATCAGTGCCGGGCACATTGTTACTAATGGTGGCAGGCAGCATACAGAGCGGGATGCAAAACTCCTCATAGTTGGTGCGAGCCTCATACAGCTGCATCAGACACTCTAACCCCTTTCACAGCACGGCACAGCACAGCAGGTATCACATAGGACAGGACAATTCGCACATTAGAACAGCAGGGGATGCACTGATGCAGGAGCGGACCCCGCGGACACGCGCCCGCGTGATGGCCGTCATGGCTTCCGGCTGGCAGACATTGGGGAGGGGGTACGATATGGATTGGGTTGTGCTCATACACACATACGGGGTTGTCAGGTGCGAGACGACAGGGATCAGGCATGTTTTCAAAGCCAAAGCAGTAGCAACATCCTTATCCGTCTCTCCATTTTGCATTTGGTATACAACGTGTCTACGTTTAGACCAGCATGCTGGTATACTACATTATTTCTGTATTAAATGAATTGAACAAAGTGGACATTTTCTCTATGCGACAAATACTTAATACTTCCTTGTAAAGCTGCTTTGAAGCAATGCAACATTATAGAGTAGGGCTGCTTTGGAAAAAAAATGAGTATCAAAATTTTGTAGGTGTGAGCAAAAATGCTTTTGGGTGTGGTGTTTGCCCTCGAATCGATCATAGACATTAGTGTTTATATGTAAACTGTAAACTATTATACCAGTACTTCTATTATAAATATTTGTAATTACTGTAAATAATGCATAAATAAATAAATAAATAAGAATACTGTGTGGTTGAAAAGAGCTCTTTGAAACTTATACATCAAGGTTTCACAAAGTTTTTCAAAATAGGACCCACCTAGACAGTATAATCTATCTCAAGAGTAGTTTTAATTTTCCTTAAAGGAAAACACCACAGTTTTTCAATATTTTACTATGTTCTACCTCAACCCAGACAAATCAACACATACCCATCTATTTCTCAATGCATGCACTTCCAATCCTTGTACAGCGCTTCTTGAATGTGTTAGCATTTAGGCCAGCCACATTCATTTCCTAGGATCCAAACAAAAGTTTTTTTTTGTGCCACTATACTTACTCGTGTAACTACTCATGTAAGAGTCTTTAAATAGGGAAAACATGGAAGTGTTTGGTGGCTTCTAAATTCATCCCTGTTTGGATCCTAGGGAATGAATGGGGCTAGGCTAAATGCTAACACACTCACAAGCGCTAAAGCCGTCACGATTATGAAATTTGGCTGGCGGTTAATTGTCTAATAAATTTTGATGGTTATGACAATTAATTGGCTGTTTTATTGCTTTGACATTTAATTCTCATATTTTTTTTGTTTTCTCATGAAATAATTATTTAAATTAAATATTTTGCAAGGTTTACTGGGCAGTAAATATTAATTCAATGAATATATCTTTCAAAAACTGAAAATTCTTCATAAGAAATAAACACAATAAAGTTTCTAAAAATTAACTAAAAATAAAAATGCTATAAAAATAAACAGACTATACCAGGACAGGCCTTAAATAGTAGCCAATCCAAGTAAGGTCATATTAGTCTTGGACCATAATTCCTTACATATCCTTAAAGCTCACATAACACACAATGTTTCTGCATTTCTGATGTTAATCTAGAGTACCTATAGAGTAGTATTACATCCTTTATATCTCCAAAGAGTCTTTAGTTTAATCAGATTTATAAAAGAAATATTAGCTTTACAGAATTTTCCGATAACATACGACAAAATGAAGAAGGAGGAGTTACTACCGCGGGTGGAGCGAGTACGAGTCATGCAACACTACAGTATACAACACTGTTTAACTTATGATTCACTACATGTTCGTGTCATTTATATAATATGCACGCGCCTATTTCCAACATAAGACAGAAGTCTTACTTACCGCATGCAACTCGTGACCCGGTTGGGACTTTTCAATGAAATCCAGCGCACCAAACACACACGCAAAACTCCGCTGCTAATAAACTATATCCATTGTTTTCATAAGGCTGACTTTCTTCTCCTTACATCCAAAAACACACTTCTTCATTCATGCCATTGTTGAGTTTTGAAAATAAACCAAGCTGTTGCGGGATATGTTGTTTGCAAGTTCTAGTGTCTCCTCTAGTGATTGACGGGTGGGCGGGGTTTTCTGGGGAAGTGCCCACATAAAGAAGTGATATGTATAGAAACCCCTGAAATATCAGTTGGACCTGTACTCGAAAAAAACTTTCAGAAACTTGTACGAACCCTGGCGAAGTGCATTCGGCACAGAAATACTCTGTAACACGCCCAACTGCTTTTTTAACACTTTGCCTACGTTTACTATGAGGAAACAACTCTATAAGGGCTCAGTCACACCAAAAGCGCTTTAAACGCTTGCAAACGCAAGGCGCGACGCACTGCCTTTTTTAAAAAAGAGCAGTGCAGCGCGGCTTTTTATATTGCTAAGCAACCACCGAGTCAGCTGTCTTGTCAATCAAATACTGAAGCGTGAGCGCTCTTTTGCTGTTAACTTTCATATTAGCAGAAACTTTAAAAAGAGGGCGCTTGCTCTGAACTTGTATGAGGATAAGAGGAGCACAAACACGCAGGACAGAGTGAGCGAGTGGAGTCCGCTTCTTCAAAGCACCAGTAAACTTCCTTCGCCACAACGTAAGGCCCGCCTCTCCCCTCATTCGATTGGACAATGGAAGACGCGAATGACGTCAGGCGCTCCTCCGCTCTCAGCGCTCCTTCAAAAACGCGTGCGCGGCAGGCGGCAGAAAACCGCAAGGCGCTCGGCGCGCATAAACAGCGCGCAAACGCGCCCTGCCCATAGAATATCATTCAAAAAAGGCGCCTGCAACTGCCATAAACGCTTTTGGTGTGACTGAGCCCTAACTGTGTTAATAAGTCAGAATGCTTGAAATACCATTAAACCCCCCTTTAAGAATAGCATCCTTCACTTCCCTAAAGTAGGAATTGCTGTTTTGGAAATGTACGTTTTACCTGGCAGTTCATACTACATATTTCTTTAAATGCAGTTTTATCCACTGTATTGAATGGCTTTGCAATGTATCGCATTTACACTGTAAGTTAAGGAGCGCCATCTGATACGATCTCGTTTATACAGGCGCTGCAGCTCCCCCTTGTGTTTTTTAAAGAGATGTGCAATCATTGCGGTGATCTGAAATCATCGCAATGAGGTCAAATAATCGCGATGAGACGATTATTTAATAATTGTGACAGCTCTAACAAGCGCTGTACAAATACCAAAAGTGCACTCATTGAAAAAAGATAGGCATGTATTAATTCATCCAAGTTGAGGCAAGAACATAGCAAAACATTGAAAATCTGTGTTTTCCTTTAAAACAGAGCAATGGTACAAATGTAAATATTAGCATTAAAGAGGCTTACTTAGTTGTTATTTTTAACACAGTTTGGAAGTAAAGTAACTACTTATATTTGCAATATACAGACAGACAGCAGCGACACGCATGGCCAATATGAATGCACCCCTTGCGCATCCGTGAAAGTAAAGCACAGTGAACGTGAGCTTCATCCGTGCTTTAAACGCACCGTTTAAACGAGTAAACCAAGAAACAATTGTAATGCACTGTTTAAAGATCCTCCTTTACATGATGAAGGCTCTCTCTGACTCCGACAGCGCCCACGCATATTTCAAATTTCCGGTTTACTTTCTGTCAAAGGTTTAATAGACAGACGAATATATTTTAGGAATAAGACCGTGTGGGTGTTTGAATTGAGATTGTGATCTTTTATCCATTAAGCGTGCAGCGGTAATATAGAGTTGAGTAACTGATGACAGAATCTGCTGTACTCCTTTAATACAGCAAGTTAGCAGTCCCCTGTGTGCGAGGCTTGTGTTGATTTAAGTCATTTGTATTATAAAAGTATGCAGACGAACTCCAGTCAGGGCCACTAATCTGTTATGACAGGTTAATGCAGTGTGATCACAGCACAACGCAGGCTCGGACACATCACTGCCACACAAAAGCTGGGGGTTCAAAACATGCCACCATGATCATCTCCACTTACCTGCTAGCTAACAGCTCGCCTTTAAGTTTACCAGCCAAATCAATAAAGCTTGTGATGTCAAAAACATTTATTCTATAGTTGCTCTAGCATACATTGAATGTGGCTCATATGCACGCTTTAAATGCAAAATCTGTTCCAGAAACTATAATCTATAAACAAACAAGAAAGCTCACTAGGTTTTGAGACAAAGCCCACAAATGCGCAATTTGAGATCATGCTGATCAGTCACCTTATGTGCTGCTGATAGCCAGTAGGCAGAGCCTCTAATGTGATTGGCTGGTAAATTAAAGGCGTCTGATGCGATTGGCTGTTGGGTGATGTCCCCCAGCCTAACTTACATCAGTGATGGCGTTCAGAGCCGTGTCTGCACCAATGCTGAGGTCTGAGCCGGGCACATTGTTGGAGACAGTGGCCGGAACCATGACCATTGGCACACACAGCTCTTCGTACGTTCCACGGGCCGCTAACAAGTCCATGATCGCCAGGTAGGCCTACAGGGCAGAGCCGGGGCTTTAATGTAACACTGCTGTGATCGGAACAGGAATGGAATAATGGGATAGACTGGGAATGAGACTGGGAGGAAGCCAAGTGGAGAGCCATGGCCATCACAACGAAGAGCATGAGGCAGGAGCCACTCCTTGCGTAATGAATACATACACGGTACATAATCCATACATCTTTTTTCACACTTTCACACTTGTATACTAATGAGCTGTGTAGAGAAAGACTGAAGGTGGCAGCATGAAATGACTCTAGAAAAGCAGGTGGTCTGGATATGAGATTCGGTTTTTGATCTCTGCTGTGTGAATGGGGTTCGTTTTGATCCTGCATTCAAGCAGCACAGATGCCAGATGGGCAGCATATAAAGTCTGATGTGCTTTTGGATATATATTACAGTATGAAAAGACCAAAAGTGGAAGGAAGTTCGGTAAGCTTTAGGTGATGCTATATAGGAAAACATGATGGAGAGGGTAAGCAGGTTATAAAATCCATAAAACTCGAACTAATTAAATGCATGGTGAGATAGCAAATACATGTATTCGTTTAATTTTATTTCATAAAAAATAAAACATATATAGCACACGTATGTGTTAAGAATAGCATATAAATTAAATTTTTAAATGATTTAACAAAAAATTAAAATGTAACACATACCTCAAATCCTCCAATGACTAACAGTGCATTAATGTTATATTTCCGCATCTGTTCTGCAATTTTGTCGAGGTGTTTTGCAGGTAGGGTACTATAAGGGGACAATACAAAGAAGAACTAAAAAACCTGATACTTTACATTTAAAGATGTACTTTTAAACGATATTCCCAACCCATACCGTTTAGTTCCCAGAAGAGATCCACCTTGGCCAGTCCAGCCACCAACATCTGCCCAATTGACCTCTTTTATCTGAAAAAAAATGATATTAAAAGGGGACATTTACATTTGTCCAAATCCATGAGTATTCCCAATTGGAAATGTTTTAATGGGATTATTACTTTACATTTTTTGGCGTCATGGCTGCTTTCACATAAGTTTGTAATTCTCATTTCATTTATTTGGGCAGGTAATAAGTGATCATGTTTTAATCTATGTCCCATGAAATGTAATTAATTACTCTGTTTAACTCAAATTGCTCTTGGCCTAATGGGTTTTACATGTCGCCCCCTATCAACTGAGAGCAGTACTGCAGCAAAATTGCTTTGTTTTATATGCATAAGAGATTAAAAGCATAAGGGCTACTGTTTAACACTTCTGCTTTTCAATTTAACTAACCAAAATCTTTGCTGTTGAGTACCTGAGTGCTCTTTAATGCAATTACCAAAGCAATACAATTATCACAATTGCATTCAAGTGGGCCATTTAAAGGTACAGCACTAAATTAATGTAACCTAGTGGGCTCTGTAAGCAGTAACACAAATCTCTTTACCAATAACTAAAACACTGCTTAAAATCGTCAGCTGCCTATGTGGGTGATTCTCACGAAACTATTGAAACACCAAGGCACTAATGATTTTAGCTTTAAAATGTGTAATATAGTAACATTAAAAAGCATCAGAATTAACACAATACTGTGTTCTACCTTGCACAATGTGTGATTTCAACATAAGAATTTATAATTGGAAATTTGATCTCATTTTCTGCTGAAATTCTCATTACCGCAATGTGTCCGGCTGTGTTTGAACATGCGTTATGTTGTACTTTAATCAAATTAACACAAAAATATTAAATAAATGGATGTTTTGCTAGACTACTTTAGATGACAGAAAAAATATTTACTGAATATTCATGTATAATAATAATGAAGAAAAATGAGGAAAATGATGTGTCCATGCCTGATGTTCTCATCCTCCGCAACACTTTTTGAGAACAGTTTAAGCACACATACAGAATTTTAATAAAGTTTGATTTTGAGTGACCAAGCACATGGACCAGTTACTTCAAGATGGCTACCAGGTAAGATCATTTTTTTTACAGTTAATTTGAAATATTGTCTTGTCAGAATGCTTACACGGCATTTTGATTATCATTACCGCAACAGGTGCTTATTAAATGTTAATTTAATTAATAGAAGCATAATACTTTGATTTTAAATGCATGTGCAGAATCTCCAAATTATGTTCTTTCAGGTTTGTCATGTCATTTTAAAAATATGTCAGTGTTGATGTTTTCTGACTGTTGCGGTAATGAGATTTTTTAGGACTAATTTTTTAAATTATGTTACAAAAAGTGTTAAATGATAAGTAAAAGTTTTTAAATTAATGTTCACATTTACTCCAGACTTTGTTTTTCAATGTCTGGTGGGAAAAAAAGTAAATTTAAGCAATTTTTACATTTTCATGCTTGACATTTTTAAAACCAAGTTTTCGTGAGAATCACCCATGCACTGAAAAAAATGATTCATTGAATTTAATCAATTTTTTTAAGGTAAGTGGTTGCAATCAATTTATTTAAGCTACATTTAAACAAAAGTTTTATATTTTACTTTACGTTACTAATCTTTTTTGTTTAAATGTAGCTTAAATAAATTGATTGCAACCACTTACCTTAAAAAAATTGATTAAATGCAATGAATCATATTTTTCAGTGTGTAGTCTGTAATCTAAAATGCAATATCATAAGTAACCGGTTTCGAAAGCACTACAAAGGTCTGAGCATCACATTAATAATATTCACATAAAGCGCACAGAAGACTCGACTCACATCTGAATTTAATCGAGTTTGCATATGACATATCTGAAGCAAAAAACCTTTGGTTGTTTTCTTAAGATGGGAATGTAAAGACATATATTTATCTGTCCCTTACAGAATCCTTCAAAGCCATCGTTGACGGCGAACATTTTGTGTCCTTCAGAGATGCCCACCCTGACAGCAGATCGTACTGCGGCGTTCATGCCAGCAGCGGGAGCTCCAACGTTCAACACAGCCACATTAAAATTGCTCTGAGAGAGAAATTAAAGCATAACACATCACATTTAGGTCAAAATAGGTCAGTTACGTTTATAAATATTTTTTAAGGCTTCATTTATATTGCTGACTTTATTGGTTTGCTTGTCTGTAATGAATACACAGACCGTTCGCATGGACTATAAAGTCAACTGGAAATGTGGTTAAGGCTATGTATGTACAGTAGGGACATATAGACATATGAGTCCTGTTCTTTCTAGGTCATTTGCTGTGTTGTTCAGCACGCATGTCTATTAAGATTTAACAATGTTTCCAGCCTGTTGCCAGTATTTATCAATGTTTTCCATTTCATTTTGCACAGGTTAATACTGTAGGCCTTCAGTTTACTCAACAGCTTAGAGCAACATTAAACAGAGATGGATTATTGACTAAACACTTCTGGACATGTTGCCCTTTGACTTTCAAACTGATGAAGCAACTAGAACATTCAGATCAAACAAATCTGTCTATATACAGAGAGAGAGAGAGAGAGAGAGAGAGAGAGAGAGAGAGAGAGAGAGAGACTGTACATATTTACACATTAAACACATTCAGCAGTGTAATTAATCTATAAGTATAGTTCAGTTTTTACGCGTGGAACCACGTTCAGTAGGGATGCACTGGTTGACCGGCCAGTGATCGGAACCGGCCGGTTTTTGCGCGATCGGCAAACCGTTTTTTTTTTGTATTTTTTTCGGCCGATTTTTCCGGAAGTGCACCCCCGTGCAAAGACTAGATTTTTATCATTCGCAAACATGTGTTTTGTGTAAAAGCATTTCGAAATCTGTGCGCAGGACATTAAGATTGCAAGCTGCAATGTCTGTAAAGGACAAGTTAATCGCAGAGAAACAACAGTACATTCGCAGGGCTCTCAAGTATCACGCATTCACTGTTAGATACACGCATTTCAGTCAGTTTACACACTCACACCTTGTATTTCTAAGAGACTGATAACTTTTCCTGCTATATACAATTAACGGACGAAGCGCAGGGAAGTTATCTGTCGAGTTTTGCTGTCTCGAGTTTTTTCTCGCGCTCCTCTGATGTCAATCACGTGGATGCGCGGCGTGTGCATGCACAGAGTGAAAGTTAGGGCCGATTCACAGCGGCTGCGTGGCGTGTGCGCCTCAGCTGCGTGGCGTGTACATTTTTATTTATGCTCCCATGTTAGCAGGTTTGACAGTTCACACCGCCTGCATGACACGCACGTCTCAGGCGCAGCTCGAGCCGCGCCGAAAACGCGTGCATGCTAGGAATAGGACCGACGCCTATTTTTCACACCGCACGCAAGCGTCTTGGAAGCGTTTCAAGGCAAAATATATGTCACCTATAGAAGCAGCAGCGCGTCAGCGCCGCGTCAGGCACGCTTCTGGTATGTACAGACACAAAAAACGCAACGCAGCTGCCACGCAACTGACACGCAACAGATACGCCACGCAGCCGGTGTGAATTGGCCCTTAGAAGAGCAAGATCCGATAAATGCTGTAAATAACGCAGGTTTCTTGAATATAGCCAAATACGTGTTAAACTATGCTTGATTTATTAAAAAACTCTCCACCTGCTTTGCAATCAGAAGCTTTAGCTTACCTGAAACTGAAATTAATGAAAGGACTGGAGATGTATTTCATTATTATTGCCATGTAGTACTGAACATGTAACCTTATCTCTCTCTTAAACACAGCTTAAAATACACGCTGATGGCAAGTGCTGCAATCCTACTGTATATAATACAGATTTCATTTTAATTTTGATACATTTGTATTTTTTAATATGTAGAGCAATTTATTTAATTTGGAAAAATTTGTTTGCATTCACCACAACAAACTTGGTCAGACATTTAAGTTCATCACCTGATAGAACACAATAAGTATCAAAAGTCTGTTGATAATGCAAAACAGGCAAGACCATCAACCCCTCACTCAACCATCCATGTCATGGTCTCATTTAACCACTTATGTTTGTATTGAACGTAGACTACTGCATAGTTACTGCTGTTAATTTTAGATGGTTACAGTTATTGTTTTCCATAGCCAAACCAAGTTTAGCCTGTTAAATACCAAATAAACATATTGTTTATGTATACTTTCATTCTTTCTTGTTTGTTGCTTGATAAGAAAAAAAAATCGGAAATCGGATCGGAATCGGCCAATTTGCTTGTTAAGAAAATCGGTATAAAAACCGGCCATGAAAAATCAAGATCGTGCATCCCTAATGTTCAGTACACGCACGGTCGAGCACACTGCTTTGCAATATATAGTTTATTTGACTCGTATACACAGACATTTGATGCATGCGCATTGCAACACAATGCAATGCATCTCCTGAGCTACATACTACATTCTGCTGTGCGCGCATGCACAACTATTCTGATGACAAAATTTGCATCACGCGCACTGTACGTGGACCCTCGCATATGCGTTAAAACTATTATATACTTTCGCATAGGGCTGTGCAATTAATCGTTTTTCGATTTCAATTTCGATTTTTGCACATTTCGATTGCAAAAACAAGATAATCGAGGGAGATCGATTAGTGTGGCGCATTTCTGTTATTTCGTGTTGAGTCATTAATCCAGCGCGTCATAAGCAGCTGCGCCTCGCACACAAAGTAGAAATCCTCATGTATTTGTTCAGTTTTATGCTTTTCAAGCGAGCGGAGGCAAACTATCACTCACGTTTAAAATATTATCAGCTGGATCGTGGCGCCGATCTCTGTCTCTCTCTCTCACACACGTGCAGAGAGCTGCGTGCTCAGGCATCTGTTTAAAGTCAGACCACTAGGTAATAATCCTGTTTATTTTTGTAAAGTTATATGCATTTCAAGCGATCGTGTTTAAAACGTGAATCGCGTTCTGATGGCACTTAAACACTACTGCTTTGACACGTGTAGCCTTCTGCAGCATAACTAAACAATGCATTGAATGTATGCAGGGCTTGACATTAACACCTGCCAAATGCGAGTAGATTTCGGCTGCGGCGGGTAAGACAATCTCACTAGCCACTTTGGCTGGTTGAATATACATTTTTGTAGTTTTCTTAAAAGTTATGCAAAATGATAACCAATGCGCAATTCGACACTGGAAAACTACAACTCCCATGATCACTCCCTGCACCGAGCGCAACACACAAAGACAGCGGAGCGTTGCGGACCAAAGCGCCACCTCCCAGAGAGCGCGCCAGAGGTGATGGATTAGCGAATGCACAAGAGGACGCAGTCTGAGCGCATACACACTTCAGGAAAGACAAAACAATTGCATGGAAGTGATTAGAGAGATATATATTGCGTGCACATTCTCAGGGCAAGAGCGGAGAGAAATTCAGCGCATACCTGAATGCACACGAAATCAAAGGAAACCCGCCAGCTGAGAGGTTCGAACTTCGCGCATGATTTTAATGTAGGCTACTTTGGGCAACAATAATGCCCTCTCGACAGTAAGTCATTAAAAGTCTTAAATCACTTTTAACAGAAAACATGATCAAGCATATAAAATACAATCTGCATAAACAAGTTGAAAGTAAAATTCATGTACATTTCTTGACTGCTGTTGTTAATAAATATTTAAAGTGGTTGTCGAGGGGTTTTGTGTTTATCTTTTCAGTTAATCTTCTACACCCCTGCTCCACTTTTAATATATTCATTCTATGTAAATCTATGAATGCCTTACTGGACTGTTTTTATGCACCTAAATATATGATATGATCTATACTGATATACTGTACCTGGTATATACCAGCTAATAAATGTTGTCCTAATTTGGGTAGTCAGACTGCATTTGAAATTCATTCTGCATCTAATTTAGCTAAACCAAGTAAATTTGCTCAAATTAAAGTCATTTTAGGATGCCAAAGTCAAGTTTAATCATATAAAATGTATTTTACCAGCAACAAAATTGTGGCCTGTGAAAATGCTGAGTGGCTAGTAACTTTGGAAAACAACTAGCCATTTTGGCTGGTGAGCAAAAAAGTTAATGTCAAGCCCATGTATAAATGCATGTTTTTACAGTCATTTAAGTAATCGTGTTAAATAATCGAGATTAAGATTTTTATCAAAACAATCGGGATTATGATTTTTCTCATAATCGAGCAGCCCTACTTTCGCATAGACGTAAAAAACAGACTAGAGCCTATAGAGTTTAGCCAATATATAGCAGAGCTTGTTTGGATATACTGTAAAGGAAATTTAACATGTTAACATCTTACCTTTGTAATATCATGTTTTAAGTGAAATACAGTATTTAAAGAAATGTAGGGACTTGATTTTATCCATGAGAAACATATTGTGATTATGTAAAACTGTTGTGTGGTGTTTGTTGGAAGAAAGAATAAATAAAAAGAAATGGCGTAATGGAAAAAAATATTACCCATTTTCTTTGAGCTGGAGTGTAGTGTTAAATCTTACTGACTTATAAGTGTTAAGTGGTTGTAAATTGCTATGTATGGTCAAACAACGCACAGGTGTCAGTCAACAGAGGTGTTGTGTGTGGTTTAGATTACCAGAGCAAAACAAACACAATATGAAACTCACCACTGGAAGGTCGGACGCTGGTTTGCGGTGAGCCAGAAGTTTATAAGTCCTCAAGTTGTTTTGAAAACTCCTATAAGATGTATAAGAAAGATGTATCTTCTTAATTATGTATTAGTATATATAATCTAAAAATATAAGCAGTATTTATACATTATGTGATAAACCGCTACATTTTATATAGATAAATATTTACAAACGGTACTTTAAAAGCTTAAGCTGGACTTTAGGTTTTAAACACTTTGAACTGTTCCAACAGTTTTATTTTTAACTGTGTGATTTATTATTTATTAGTGTACTTTAAAAACACACTTATTAAATAAACAAACACACCTGCCACGCAGCTGCACAGCATCCTCAAATCTCTTCTCATCCATAGCCTTCTGCACCTCCTGAGTCTATGAGACAAACCCAAGACAAGCAATGATTATTGTACTTTAGTTACACTGTGATTTGGTTCTTACAAACATACAGTATGTTCTGCTTAAATTTCACCCTAAAACCAAAAGTCTGTTTTAAAGACCAATATGAATTTTGCATTGTGACACTATGTTGGATGAATTGCATAAGAATCAGTACTAAAAAAAGTTTTTTAAATTTAAATCAGCACATGAATTCAATAAAACCATTTTAAACCAATTTTAAAATTATTGTTTTTACTTTCTTTTGTTAAAATTGTTTTAATTTCTAAAAAGTATTGGTTTTGAATTCTATATATATAAAAAATTTTCACATTATAAAATATTTTTTTCTATATTGTAGTAGCACAGATTCTCCAACCCAGGGGCCCTTCATGCATACCTAACACATTTAAAAAATAAAAAAGGTCAAAATATGTACCCCAGCTGTCACATGGGTAGTACCCTTTAAAAAGGTTCTTATTCATGGGTACCAAAGATGTCAATTCCACCATGCCCGCCGCCATATTTGTGTCCGTCTTGGCAGTGAACACAGCATATCTAATGCACTAAATGGTCACATTTATTAGTTAAATTGAGGGCTACCCAGAGATAAAATACTGATTTTACAATCTGTAGTTAGATGTCAACTGCCAGTCAGTCCCTCTAGTTGTTTGTGATCGTGGAAGAGTGCAAAATCAACAAAATGTTGAATTTTTGGTATCCTGCATTATTTGTCATATTCTGTATTAAATATTTCCAGAAATTAAAAATGTCTCATAAAAATACATTAAATGTAATATCTCTGTCATTATAAATAAAGTAGACAACTTGGTGAATATTTTTGGCTTTAAATTTACTAACGTAAATGAACAATCCCTCTCATAGCACGCTGTATCCCGTTATCATAACAGTCCTGCACCCCACAGTTAACAGTGAATCACATCTTCTGAGTACACATAAAACCATTATCTCTACTATATTTCTAAGTTTAATGGTAAGTTATAATGCATTATTTACATGACGGTACACACGTGAAAAGTCCTTGTGAAACCTGCTTGGCGTACCTGCTGTCTCATATGCAAGGATTTGGTAAAGCAATATCATAATGTATGACAATTTATTGTTTTGTAGTCCTTAAAATAAGTTGCCGGGACACAACAGAAAGTCTGCTGTCCATAACATCTCAGCGGGAACAAACGTGCACATGCAGAACTGCGATCTTTCAGGCGACCTTACATACAGTACGCTCATAATTAAGTCCAAATGTCCATTGGCGTATATACATGTGTATAAAAAGTTTATGTGTAAAGTTTAGGGGAAAATTGGTTTAGGACGTATGAATCCATTACTGTAAGCTTTTAAAGTGACAGCTGTATGTATTACTCAAAAGACAATCTGCAACTGAATGTTATATTTATTTATTTAATAAATTAAATTTGTTTCTCTGTTCTTATATTATTATCACTTACTGTTTACTTGATTATTTAATGACTTGAGAACTTTTTACTATTAATTTAATATTAGGCAAGCATTTAAGTTATCCTTGATCACTTCTGATGGAAGGCACTCTGCCGATTAAACTCATTTGGAATAGAATAAATTGTAGTTCGGGGTTCCTTGGACGACTGTTGTTACAGCCAACATCGCAATATATCCCGAGGAAATTGTAATCTTGTTGTGAACCTCCTGGCAGTGTTTTATTGCTCTTTATCTGGTAGTTGTGGCTGCTATGACCATAGAATAAAGCAGGGCGCGCAGCTGTGACCGGACGTCACGTGGTCCGGTTGAATATGTATGTATACATTAAGTACCAATAACTTGTACCTTTGAGATCCCAACATGTATATTTGATGTATTTATATGAACTATTTACCTGCTTTAAAAGGACACAGAACCAGTGACAGCTGGGGTAGATTACTTGACTGTTTTTTTGCAGGACATTCATGGACTGGTTGAAAACAATATGGAAAATGCTTCCTTGCCAATTACAAGTTTTTCCGGCAATCCGTATTTCCGCTATTATCCACCAGGTGGTGCTCATACCCAACTTATAAAACCCGGATGCAAATCCTTAGGGCAAACAGTAAAAACTCTGTGTATGTTTGGATCATCGCTCTGAATCCGGTCTCTATCGAAAATCCCTCAAAAAAATTCATTTATTTCAGCTTTTGGTTCAAAATATGCTACTTTTGAAGAAACCTACCCATATTTGAGAGGTGATAAAAGAGAACAAATAAAGGTAGGATGAAAGTTTTTTTTGTTTGAAAGCAGAGGGTCTGTTCTTTCATTTGATATATTGTATGTTTATATATTCAAAGAAGAACATTTTCTGGAAGGCATTAAACTTTTGTGAAAATCTTAAAAATGCTGGCGCTGACTGGCAACTTTTTTTTAAAACGCTGGCGGGAAAAGAGTTAATAAAGTTAATAAATCATCAATAAAAATCATCATTACAAAATAATTAGAATTAAGAAACGTTTTATCAGTGAAGCGGTGATGCTAATGTTGTCATTCCTCTGCTGGAATGAATGACTGTGAATCTTCTCACTGTGACAGTAAACTCAGGCTTGTGTGTTTGTACTGGCATCTGTCCAGCTCTTACCATCTGCACACACTCCATGAGAGGCAGCCGCACAGACTGGTTTCCACACAGAGACACTACACAAGCCGGTGTGTTCGCGTTGGTCTCGAGCAGCGCCAGAACAGCCTCTACACCCATACGACTGGCCTGAGAACAAACACAGAATTCTGTTCTATAAGCATTTTCTGTTTATAGATGTTTACATGCAAACACATACAGTACATTTTTCTTTATTATTTCAATGTAGAATATCGTCGCTGTCCGATGAAAACCACGCATGTCCATTTTGCCGATTTTGAGATTTTTCGACGGATTGAATGTCCAGGTTCATTTCCGATTACAGTATGCGTCACATACCTAAATGGTCAATGAAAAGTTGTGAAATCATGTCATCTGATTTTCACGTATATCCATTTGGTGTCAAAGCTGTCAATCACGCCGCGTATCTCCCGCCTGTGAAGCGTCTCGCCGGTCTCGTAAAGTTTCATTGAAGCGCAGCACTGTATATAGCCGAATAAACATAGCCTGGTGAGACAATAACTTTCCTTCATCGAGGTAAATGGTCCCCCTGATGCCAGACGTACGTCTAGGAGTGACTAAATTACGGTAGGACTGTGCAAACAAAGTATCTGTCTAGCATAGTGTTATTTACACTGGGGACATCCCACCGCTTTTTGAAGGCGTTTGGTTAAAATGTTCTGAAAAATCAAGCGATGCTTAAGACTGGTTTTGTGGTCCAGGGTCACATATGTTGCGTTGTATGCTTATGGTGTGTTTTCTTGTACATATGTAATGAAATTCATTGTAATCATTTATTAAACGCGCTGCTGTTTTCTACGGTATGGTGCTTTTGCATTGTTGGTGAGGGACTGTTACATGTGTGCAGTCGACATTGTTGAGGGTTTTATGCTGAGTATTTTCTTGTTGTTGACTAGCCTACGCTATGCCCATTTTTGATGCGCCGTTATTCAATATTTTTCCCATCCTACAATAATGTTTATTATCTGATCTTTTGTCCCCACCACTTTTCAACACAAACTGACGCCCCTGTTGTGTAGCATTACCATGTCAGTGTATTGATTCATTGTCCCTTCATAACTTGCAAGAGACATTTAATACACTTATAATTAATATTAAATAAAGTACGCGTATTTAACTAAGACGTAGGCTATTTAATAAACTGAGCGTATTCATCTGTCAATACGAAAGGCGACTTGGGCATTCTAATTAATGATCGGAAGAACGCGTATCGATCAAAGTTACTGTAAAATATGCACGTATGTCCGTTTAAACTCAATTTTGGTCAAATGTGGATTATATCATTACACTGGCAAGAATATGGTTACATGTAAAGATGCCGTACCAAGTATGACAACGCTACATTTAACTGCTTTTTATATACAGTGTTTTTTTTCACTTCCTGAAAAGTAACTGTTTTGGACATACGTGAGTTTCATCGGGCAGCGACGATATACAGCATATGAATCCATTATCCTCTTTGAAAGGAACATCATGGCATCAAATCTATTTATGTACTTATGGTTTGCTCACTCCCCACCCTTCTGTGTCTTACCAAAATCCTGTCAAATGCTGAAGGTGTCCCGCCTCTCTGGACGTGGCCCAAGATGGTCACGCGTGTATCAAAGCCCAGGCAGCGAACCACGAGCTGGAAGGATAAAAAAGAAGATTTATCCTTGACTTGTGGGAATGAAAGGTTTTTAAAGGGACACTCCACTTATTCCGAAAATATGCTCATTTTCCAACTCTCCCAGAGCCAAACATGACTTCCACCGCCCTGGAATCCACCCAGCCGATCTCCGGGTCCGGCAGCACCACTTCCAGCACAGCTCAGCACAATCCATTGAATCTGACTAGACCATTAGCATCGCGCCAAAATATAACCAAAGAGTTTTGATATTTTTCCAATTTAAAACTTGACTCTTCTGTAGTTACATCGTGTACTAAGACCGACGGAAAACGAAAAGTTGCGATTTTCCAGGCAGACACGGCCAGGAACCACACTCTCACTCTGCCGCAATAATCAAGGACCTTGCTGCTGTAACATGGCTGCAGGAGGCGAAATGATATTATGAACTGCCCGAAAATAGTCCCCTGCTATAGACGGTTTCATCGGACGCACGTGCGCTGACGCGATACACGTCTGGATCCGAACTTTACTTCCGGTTTCGTTTTTTTAATGGTCTGATTAGTTGCTAAACTGATCTCTTGAACAAATGCCTCATCGAAAATAACAAATGTTTTGGTTTCCTAGGTAATCTATGTGTTGTTTTTTTGCTTGTTATATAAAAAAACTATGTTTAAAGAACTTTGTTGTTATTATTCATAGCGGAGTTTACCGGAAGTTACGTGCAGACCACGACAGCCGCTTGTTTATGTTGTTACTGCTGAAACTGTCTATTGAAAGAAACCAAGGGGACTATTTTTGTCCATGCATAGTCCTTGATTATTACACCAGAATGAGAGCACAGCTCCCAGCCACATCAGCCCAGAAAACCACAACCCCCAATTCCCCGGCGGTCTTAGTACACGATGCAACCACAAAAGAGCCAAGCCTCCAATTGAAAAAATATCGAAACTCCCTGGCCAATCTTCTTTGCGCGATGCCAATGGTCCAATCCGACTCAATCGACCGTGCCAAGCCACGCCAAAAGTGATACCGCCAGATCCGGAGACCGGCCGAAAGGACTCCAAAACTGCAAAAATCAAATGTTCAACTCTAGGGGAGCTGCAAAATGAGCATATTTTTCAAAAAAGTGGAGCGTCACAAAAAAAGTGGAAAGTCACAATTTGTAAACCTTTTCATCCAAAATAACATTTAATACCTAGTAAGCCGGAAGCTTATTCATTTGAGTAAATAGTAATGATTATTTAATTAAGTCAATTCATTTTTGATTCATTATTATTTATGTTAATTACAAATATCACCATAACAATCATTTGTATTTATTACACACTAAACAGAATTGAAATCATTAAGTTAGCTTAAATGTAAATTTCACAGTGCACAATATTTAATGATCAACCAGCATAAGCAAGAAAGGCAGGGGGGTGGAAATTTCCCATAAAATTGCATGCATTTAGCAGAAAAAATTTAAGAAAGCTGTATTGCACATGCAGAGAAAAGTTGGTGAAACCATAACAGCGCTCCATGCTAGTCAGTAACTTGGAGCCCGTTTTCAGAAGTGAGTCAATGTTAAGTTCAACTCCTGCAGGACCTGTTAGATGGCATCTACTTCTGTTCACTCATAACAAGGCAACATGTCTAAATCAAGCATTTCACTCCTGAAAATGTTTTATTTTGCATGCCTGGGCATAGTTAGCTTAAACATTTTCTTATATTTGGACTTTATTGTCCTTATTTTACTCCCTCTTTTACGGCAACATATTTGATCATCTAACATACTTTATGAAAATTCTTAGTTCAATTACTTAAAATAAAACAAAAGGAGGCTTTTTCTTATCAAGCCATATGTTAGAAGGCTCTTATATTATGAATAAATAATAGCAATAGCGATGACTGCTTTAAAACGCACCGTATCCCGAAATAACACCGACATAAAACATTCATGCCCCTGCTTTAGATGGTGTACAAAACATTTACTGCATGCACTGACACAGTGTGATAGTTAAGATAGTCAAGATAATAGTCAAAGCAGATTACAAAGCGTTTAGACGTTTAAAGGATGCCTTACCAGAAAATATGTGTGCATTTTTAAGCAAACCACACAAGACAAAGCCAGAATGGGAGTAGGGTCAGAGAGGTCAATGCAGGAGCTGGACCTAATGGGCCTGATGTACTTACATCCTTTACATGTTCAGAGGTAATGGGCTGGTTCTTACGATCAATCGCACCTTCAGCTACTATTATGATATTCAGCCTTTTCATCCCTGCCCGTTTCTACGAGGGGTAAGAGACAAGTCAAACGGATGATCTAAAATGTCGGAAGAGATTCAAAAAGCTGGAGTACGAACTGCAGATGTGGTTCAAGAAAAAGTTGTTGTTTTTTCCAGGGACATTCATCCCACAGCAACTTCCAGGACTGCATGGTGGAAACCTGCACCCTGTTGGTTAACCAGCCACATCTTTAAAAATTGCAAGCAATTTTGTATTTCACATTTTCCGTTCTGCAGTTTTCCAGATTTTTGCTCTCTTCCTTCGGAGGCATTCAGTACTCACATCCTTGACAATACTAGAGGTAATAGCTTTTCCATGTCTGTCAATGGCTCCTTCAGCAACTATGATTATGTTCAACCTTGAACCTCTGGATCGAGTCTGGGGCGGTGAACACATTTGTTTCACAGACAAACATAAGTGTGTTACAAACAAAATATGTATAAACAGTGAATTTTAGGGCAAGTGGACAATCGATTGTCTTAAAGGAATAGTCTACTCATTTTCAATATTAAAATATGTTATTACCTTAACTAAGAATTGTTGATACATCCCTCTATCATCTGTGTGCGTGCACGTAAGCGCTGGAGCGCGCTGCGATGCTTCGATAGCATTTAGCTTAGCCCCATTCATTCAATGGTACCATTTAGAGATAAAGTTAGAAGTGACCAAACACATCAACGTTTTTCCTATTTAAGACGAGTAGTTATACGAGCAAGTTTGGTGGTACAAAATAAAACGTAGCGCTTTTCTAAGCGGATTTAAAAGAGGAACTATATTTAATGGCGTAATAGCACTTTTGGGAGTACTTCGACTCGCCTGAAAAGTCCGCTCCCCTTCTCACTCTCATAATGGGAGAAGGAGGGTGTTACTGCGCAGAGTCGAAGTACTACTAAAAGTGCTATTACGCCATAAAATGTAGCTCCTCTTTTAAATCCGCTTAGAATAGCGCTACGTTTTATTGTGTACCACCAAACTTGCTCGTATAACTACTCGTCCCAAATAGGAAAAACGTTGATGTGCCCGGTCACCTCCAACTCCACCTCCAAATGGTACCACTGAACGAATGGGGCCAAGCCAAACGCCACCGAAGCGTCGCAGCGCGCTCCAGCGCCCACGCGCACGCACACAGATGACAGAGGGATGTATCAACAATTCTTAGTTAAGGTAATAACATATTTTAATATTGAAAATGAGTAGACTATTCCTTTAAAATTATCTTGTTCCACAATGTCAAAATCAATTGAATAAATCGGTATGTCAAACTTGGCTCTTTTGGGATGATATAATCTTATAATTCTCTGTCTAGAAGACTTTGCCCTTCACATAGCTTTACTGTGGTGATCTACTTTCTGTAAGTAGCAGATACTTTAGCTTAAAACTTTGTTCAAAGACATAAATCATGAACAAATAAGTAACTATGAGGACTTTAAAAGTATATAAAACATGTTGCGTGTTTTGTGCCGAGGCTGTTTTTCTTTTACCGCCGAGAGTTTCTGACACATTTTCTCTTCCCATCCGTCCTCAGGGGGCATTTCAGGAATCAACACCCAGTCAGCTCCGCATGCCAGCGCACTCACTAAAGCCAGATAGCTTCACACGGATATACAGAATACAGTGTCTGATTTGACAGTAAACAATAACTATTATGTGTAATAATCGTGCCATTGGTTTGAAAGGATTTGAAACTTACCCGCAATGTCTGCCCATCACTTCAAGAACAAATGTCCTCTGGTGACTGTAATGGACAATTGAATTGTTAGCAAAAAGTAGTTTATAGTTAGCCAATAAATGTTAAAGCTGCAATAAGTACTTTTTTTTGCTAAAAATGAACAAAAATAGCTTTTACAGTGTTTCCCACACAGTGACTTTACTTGCTCGAGCCGCACAGGTATATTATCTCTTTCCCCGCCATTGACGAGTTATCTGGTCAATTAAGAGAAAACACTTTTCTGCCAATGACGAGTTTTTATGGCAATTCATATTACCCTATTATCCACTAGGTGTTGCTCTTACCCAACTTATAAACACTAACTTTTGTGAAAATCATAAAAAAATGCTGGTGGGGAAAGAGTTAACTCCCAAGTATATCATGAATCAAATGTTGTCTTTTTATTTGTACTTCTGTGATAATGAGACTCTTTGATGACATTTTGCGTCCGAGCACATCGTGAGTTCGGTGTGCGTTCGCATGCTTTGTTTCTTGATGAATTGGTTGTGACCGAGGGGCAACCTTCCGATGAAGCCAAAACGGAAGTGACTTAAACTGCAAATCATCGATGGGCCGCTAGAGGCTGGCTCCAAAAGGGAGTCAATCCCCATAGACCCCCATTTTAAAATTTATAGCAGAAAATAATATGTTTACAGCCTGGTACAAAAAGTACATCGTAGTTACATCGTGTACTAAGAACGACGGAAAATTAAAAGTTGGGATTTTCTAGGCCGATATGGCTAGTAACTTTACGGCTTCATTTCGGCGTAAAAATCAAGGACTTTGCTGCCGTACCATGAGTGCAGCTGGCGCAATGATATTACGCAATGCCTGGAAATAGTCCACTGCTATTGAAAGTAACCAAGGTGACTATTTTCGGGCAGAGCATAATATCACTACGCCTGCTGCAGCCATGTTACAGCAGCAAAGTCCTTGATTATTACGCCAGTATAGTTCCTAGCCATATCGACCTAGATAATCACAACTTTTAATATTCTGTCGGTCTTAGTACACGATGTAACTATAGAAAAGTCAAGTTTTAAATAGGAAAAATATCGAAACTCTTTGGTTATTTTTTGCGCGATGCTAATGGTCTAATCGGATTCAATGAATTATGCTAAGCTATGCTAAAAGTGGTACCGCCAGACCCGGCGATCGTCTGAATGGATTCCAAAACGGTAAAACTGAATTATTTACCTCTAGGGGAGCTGGAAAATAAGCCTATTTTCAAAAATAGTGGAGTGTCCCTTTAAGCCTTAAAGTTCTGCATAATTAAGGGCGTGGCCACTTGAGTGAGAAGTGAACTGCCAGTGCTGTCACTACTGTCAAGCTAGGCGGGTGTGGTTTCAGCAACCATCCACCTCAGCTTCACCCACGTCCCGCCTCTTTACCCATCTGCAAGTGATGCGCGGTGACGCACTGCGAAGATGGCAACACAGGCTCTGCCAACTATTGGCTTCAAAAAAGCTCTTCACAAACCTATGGGTGACGAAACAGACACTAGGTCCAAATTTTTTACAGTCTATGGGTGTGACGTGAAACGTGTCACATTGTATGCTTCCATGTATCTTAACTTAGACGAGTTGTATGCATGATTAGAGGTCTTCACGAAGGACTCGGGACCCGTGCAATTCCAGGTCTATATTTTAAATTGGCAGTCGCAGTTCAATTACTTCGGGTCTCGGGTCTGATATACATTGTGTGTAAAGCCATGATCAGAGTCAGAAAATCTAATTGCAAATGTAAGCTTATAATAATGATTTATAATTTGAGCTGTCAGCTATGATTTTCCAACAAAATAACTATTTAGGTAAGTTGCAAGTTTATCTTCCAAACAGAAATAGCAATAGAGAGACAAAAATGACTGATTGCAGCTTTAAATGTTTCACATTTGGATTAGTTCTAATGTGCCTTTACTGAAAACTTGTTAGTTTATGTAACTTGTAGATTTATGGAACAACTTTCTTTCATCGCAGCTGTGTTTTGAAGTACCTCTGAGCTGTGGTCATGATGGCATCCACCACTTCAATGATTCTGTGCAGGGCTGAGTCTGTTCCTATGGTCATGTCTGTGCCACAGAAATCATTATCGATGGAGCCCACCATCCCAACAATGTGAAGGGCGGAGTATTTCTGAGTTGCCTCTTCATCAATCAGACCTAAAATACAACAAGAACATTTAAACAATATTGTGTATTGTGATCGTACATCGACTTAAAATAGGTTGAATGACATGTCCACCATAGCCTGACGGGGTCTGTATTGCTTTAACTCGTACTTTTAAACTTGGGGTTTCGGGTAGTTACCCGAGCACAAAACAAAAAACTACAAAAATTATATTGGCACAATAAATAAATATAAATAAGTGGCACAAAACAAAAAGTGGCGATTTTTTAAGCGGATAAAAATGAGAACTATATTGTATAGCGCAAGAGCACTTAGTTTGCAGCACTTAACCTTGGGCGCAGTAATATTGACGAAAGTTTGCGCAAGAGGGGGAATAGTGAGGAGTGGTCGAAGTGCTGCAAACTAAGTGCTCTTAGTCTTTAAATAGGAAAAACATGGAAGTGTTTGGTGGCTTCTAAATTCATCCCTGTTTGGATCCTAAGGAATGAATGGGGCTATGCTAAATGCTAACACATTCATGATGTGCTGTACAAACATTAAGTGTACGCATTGAAAAAGATAGGTATGTATTAATCAATCTAAGTTGAGGCAAGAACATAGTAAAATATTGAAAAAATGCTGGTGTTTTCCTTTAATAAATAGCTGTCACGTGTACATATATAATAATATCATGAATATTTTAGACGAGTA
The DNA here is from genome assembly GCF_027580225.2 of Misgurnus anguillicaudatus. Lineage (NCBI taxonomy): Eukaryota > Metazoa > Chordata > Actinopteri > Cypriniformes > Cobitidae > Misgurnus > Misgurnus anguillicaudatus. The sequence continues at coordinate 8,847,963 of NC_073361.2, forward strand.
TGTTATTGATAAATTGATAAAAATCACTAAATCCTACAACCTAAACACACATACACAAAACATTGCACCATTCTTCATTCCAGTATTATTTAAAGCACAGACCCTGTTGAAGCAGCTCTGCCAGCAGGCCGCTCCACTCCTCTCTGAAAAGATTGGCCCCGGTTAAGCTACCATCTCCACCAATCACACACAGGTTAGTGATGCCCTTCTGCACCAGGTTATGAGCTGCCTTCAGACGGCCCTCGTGTGTACGAAAATCTTTGCACCGTGCGCTGCCAATAACCGTACCGCCCTAGGATGAAATCATAGAACATGTTTACCATCGTTTTAATGTGTGACCCTGCTTGTGAAACCCAGCTTAAGTCATTTTTTTATACAGAAAATCATCATAGACCATTCTGTATATTATATTTAATATTGACTACATGTCAATGAGTCAAAATCAAACTTTAATGCTCCCATATTTGATAAACATGTATTTACATGAATTAGACAATTGTGCAATCATGCATTTGGCAGATATATATCCAAAGTGACTTTGTGTGCATTCATGCTATGCACTTTCATCAGTGAACTCGACACAATGCTATATCAAGTCAGCTACGGGAACATTCCTGGAAAATTCCTAATTCCTGTAGTTTACACTCTCCTGAATATTGACATGCTGACCTCGAAGGTCATTAAAGGTCAGGGTGACTCCTAGAATTTAACCCGAGCTCCTTATGTAATAATGCTTCGTCACCATAGGAACTGGCAACCTTGTAGCAGTTGCGCTCAGATGAGCAGTAGTGGTATGCATAAGGGCTTTAAAGAGTCCTTGGGGGCCATCTGCATTTCGTAATACTCACCACTTGCAGCATGCTGGACACACTCTCCCAATTTGCCTCCTTGATGTTGTCGCCCCCATCCACCATACCCTGATATCCCTGCGGGTCAACAAACACGCAATTAAAATCTCTTCTGGTGTCCTTAAGCGACCTCCTGGTTACCAGAAATGAATTAAATTCTCCAGAAGGTCACATGAATCCGCTTATTGAAATTGGCAGTGTTCTGGCTTGCCAAAGGAATGGTATGTGCTTAAATATTTAATAATGCCATTGTGATTAGATATCACAATGCCTATTATCGGAGCCTCCAGTAGCACCAAAAACAAATAACTAAAGTATATTTTCACATATTAACATATAGATAGTCGAAATACACGCTCTTATACTTTAAGAAGAGAGGTAGGGAGGTAGAAAATGGTTGTGTGGGGTTTCTTCTGTACCGATGCAATAACATAACGGTAGATAAAGACTGCTGGCCTTTCACAACACATCTAATATGTCTGCACTGTGTCACAATAAAATGTGGATGCTAATAATTACAAGGCACTGTACCACATAGAAATAGACCAGCCATGCCAAGAAGACTAAAAATATACCAATATTTCCATTAGTTCTCGAACAGTTAAACAAATTTTACATTGAAAATAACTTAGTGACTATTTGGAAAGGATGACTGCAAACATAGACAGCCATTAGGCCCATTTGTTAGCAAAGGAATGTTGTAGGTATAGGTTTCGTGGCTGTTTCTGAACCCGAAATAGGGTATATTTCATATTTTCAACCAAAATAAACTTCAGATTTACTATAAATACCAACCTCATGAATAAAATAGACTTTGGCTCCAACATAAATTCCCATACGGACAACAGCCCGAACAGCAGCATTCATACCTGGTTACACAGGAGAAAAAACAATTACGTCATACTAGTATGGGATTTATTACGAGTAGATAAACAGGTTTAGAAAGTGCTAGGTTGTTTTGTATGTTTTGGTTGACATATTACTTATGAGATATTTGAATGCTTTGAACAGAAACAAATTCTGCCATGCCTGATTAAATGCTGCCAGGCATATTCCTTTCGGAAGGAGGAATAGATTTGGTTACAAATAGAAATGGATGGCTAGATTAAGATAAATACTTGCTCTTATGTTCAGTTTAATCTCACTATACCCTGGAGTGTTGTCCTAAGAAGGCATCAAAAAATTAGCCCTTAAATTGGCAACCGCTCAGCTACTGTTAATAAGCAACACATTACATAGACCGAAAAAGAAGAAAAGAGCAAGACACGTTTTCAATTTGTTTAAACAGTAGTTTCAGGATATTCAATTAATCTATGTGATTGCCAGCTTGCGAAAGATGTTTTTCAAAACATTTCCAGGCACATGATAGCAACCAAAAACCACATTGTGCAGAATATGCTTGCTTGTGCAAAACATGCCACCGTGATCTTACTGTATAGCTGTTGTGGGTGGCGTCAAAAGCATTGATATGCAGCTGCTATGGGGTTCTGAATGCTTGACCAGTTGGTGACATATTGGTCCAGGTCATGGGAATCCTTCTCGAATCTATAGTATTCTGGCCCATAGATATGCCTATGTCACAGGTCCATATATATTTGCATTATTTTTCATTCACTAAATCATGATTGCATAGAAAGGCACGCAAAGAGTCGGATAAAAGTCATTTTAGAGCTGTGTCCTTGTGGGAGCATTAGAAATCAATAACCCAATAAATCACAAAGCCTTCTACAGGTCAACGTAAACAAACGAAGTATTCCCGTCTGCTATATTGGTCCTACAGCTGCTTTAAAGTTTCAAAATGGTATTTTCATGTACTGTAACATATGGAAACTGAATGAATGAGACAGGTGCAGGTAGTCACAGAGGTGAATAAAGGGGCATCCAGTTACTTAACAAATTTTAAGGCCGGTGAGTATTGATGTGATGCGGTAACTAGCAGCAGGAGTGAGAACAGCGGATCAATTATCTGGAAGATACAGTGCTGAATAACTTGACCAAATATGAAAAACAAGTGGAGATGAAAGATCAATTCTTGTAAAATTGTGTGACATGCATATAACTGTCTTTGTTTATGTTCGTGATATTTCCCATATTATTTCCATTTAAAAAGGAAATTGGTGAGGCCGGGATGTATGGATTTTGGTACACCTGTGAATGCAAACTGACAGCATTTGTGGTATGCAGAGGAGACTAACTAAGTATTTTATACTTTTATTTTTTACTTTAATACTGTGCTGCTCATCTTGGCCAGGTCACTTCTGTAAAATAGATTTTTAATCTCAGAAAGTTTTTACCTGGTTAATTAAATAAAGGAATAATAATAAATAATAATAATAATATAACATGATAAAAGTAATGTATATCTCCTAATATATTGCAACTGTTTAAAAAATGCCACAGCATACAGAAGGTCTCAAAAAATAAAAAAAAAAAATCAAGAGATCTTAACAAAGTTGGTGCAATTTGATGCAAAAAATGGAAAGAATGACTAACAGAAAAAGAATGGGATGAATTCAGGTTGTTTGGGAAAGTTTTGACAGTCATCTCGACTGTAAAGTAACCCAATTCACATGAATTGAACTACATTTTTTATATAAAGACAAACGTGACATAAAAGTCAGTTTAGTCTTGCGCGTGCTGGGTGACTCAGTTTCCTGTGACGTTACGCAGCAAATGCGCACCGGCTCACGTACGCATCCCAGCCGGTATAAACCCATAACTTCACCTACAACACGTTTTTCCTTAAAAAACACATTGTAATGAATGAACAAACATAACAAATCTCTTTAGGCAACTGCCTTAAGAACAACTACAAAGTAAACGAAAGTAACGGAGAAACAGGGAGACTTCCTGGTTGAAGGAGACGCAAATCGTCATATCAAAAATTGAACGCCGAATAATTACGTACATACATATATTTATACATAGGAAAATATCTACATTAGGCCATATTATACCATACGCTTTCAAGGTGGATGAAGGTACATATATAGTGATGAAATGCTATACGTGCGGTTTCGTAAAGGTCACGTGAGTGAGGATGAATTCCGCAATGCAGTGACATGAACTCGTGATGTAAAACACTTTTAAGTCGTGCGTTCATAACAGATCTGCGTCTTATTACATAACAGAGTACAGTACCAATCTTTTGGACATCTGAAAGCATTACGATGGCTAAAAATCGAAACGAATAGCTCTCTCTAGTGATCTGTCGTGGTACTGATCTCTGGATGAGCTCTTCTGTGAATAAGCATCATAATCTTCACCATGATGTTAACCTACATTTCTTCTGATATTATCTAGCTAATAACCTGCGGTTGTGGATCAATCCTTAACATTACTTGTCTAAGTTATCGATCTTCAAGCTGTGACCTTGTCAGTCTGATGGCATGATGGTACATTTCCGTCCCCGGCGGATTATCTAACCCAGCGAGATGTAGAGATGGTCTCATCTGCTAATACCTTTATACATATGTTTCCACATACATTGTAAACTTTAATAACAGTGATACAACGTACTGTACCATTCACATAGTTAACACTGACAGTCATACTGATGCGACTGACAGATCATAACCGATGATCACATTTCAACACTGACTACGTTACAATAATACGTTGTAGCTGTATTATAATAAGATGTCAATTATACAATATAACCGTATACATGATCACAGATACATTATTAGAGACTGCTGGTCGTGTACCTTGCGCATCTCCTCCGCTCGTGAGCACTGCTATGGCTTTCCCAGCGCCTGAGAGGCTCTCGAAGAATTTCTTATTGTCTGGCATCTTTACCTCCTTGATAAAAATCTTACAATATAATAATTTATAAATTAAATACTATATAAAATTGTGCCGGTTGGGGGACGCTATCAGTCCCTATCCTCTTCTCTCCTGCGCTCTCTCCTCCCGCACGTCCTCTATTTCCCCTCCTGAGCTCGCTTTAACGATACTATGACTGACTGTTTCCTCAGCCAATAAGCGATGAGATGGCGCATTCTCGTCAGAATTGTGACCAATAGGAACATTGGCGGCAGAGTTTCCGTGTAGGCGGGACAACAACTTTGCATCTGTCAAATATGGTCCGTCTGTGTCCGGCAACTTTAAGATGCAACCAACACAGCACAAAACCGTCGTTTACACAGGCAGACATAAGCATGTATCATTATGTTTACAGGTTTGTATTTTACTTATTTACCCCGGTAGTTGTTTTTGAAGTGTTTGGATATCGCATTTTAACACCTGGACCTGGAGAGCATGCCGCCCCCTGTTGGTTTGTTTAGGGACTTCAGGGAAATTGACTGGAGGAGCATCCTTCATTTCCCGTATACTGTCATTTTCATGCAATATTTTTGCTTATAAAAGAATGAAAGATTTTACACTTGAAGGATGCTGGCACATGTGTCGTATTGAGTACAAATACCAACGTACAGTTTAAATAGGTAAGCTGAGGATGTGTTTACATTTGAAGAGTTTCGTTGCAAAACGAGATAACTCCATTTTTTTAATGGTTCAGAAATCTCGTTTTTTGGTTGTGCATTCATCAATTCAACTGCAATTGGTTTGTTTTGATTTAAACCTTCATAACTTAAAAAATACAGCTAAGTAGCACCATAAAACAAAATAATAACACGATAACATAATATAAACATGTTTTGACAAAATGTTAAAAACGGAGTTATCTCGTTTTCCAACGAAACTCTTTATTTGTTTTGTTATAACTATTCACAGAAACTGTGAGTCATCTTTGTGCAATAAAATAACAACTTTACAAACAGAATATAAACATAATATATTTTATTTATTCATACAGCAAACATGACATGAAAGTTTTTTTTTTTTACATTTCTCTGTTTGTTCAAGAGCAAAAGCAAGTTAAATTTGAGAAATACAAAATTAAGGAAATAATTCCAGCTACAGGGTAAAAGAAAGCTGCAGCGTTGCAAAAACTTTTGATTAAATATGTAATGAAAGTCAATTCAACTTATATTAGGTTTTTAAATAGTGATGTGTTTAAAAAAAGTTGAAATCGTTTAAGTTAAATTAACATAAAAACACATTACTGATCATAACTACATATGGATAAATACACACAATCTCATACAGTACAATAATATCTTCTTGTCCCATGAAACTTTTCAAAGTGTCACACATCATAAAAAAATATAAAAATATAGCATACATCTTAAGTTAAAAAAAAATAGTAGTGACTTTGTTATATCATTTCCATTAAATACATTAAGTATTCAAGTTTCCCATTTAGACAATTACAGTAAAATACATAAAAGTGTTTCTAGCGTCTCCTAGCGACGACTGAACGTTTCTCCAGCCTCTGAAAAATCTCCTTCACTTTAGAGTTTACGATTTCCCATCCACACTGCGAGTGGGACTGAAAAGAAAAGAAAATAAATAAAGATTATAAGATTTGAAGATATTCAGACAGACAGATAGGTAAATTGAAACAAATCTTACCTTTTTCTTAAGAAAACTTTCTAGTTTGTTAAAGCATGTGGTCACGGGCTCCTTTGCCACTTCATGAGAGTGATGAATCTAAAACAAAAATAAGGCAACATGATGATGATGATGATGATATTAGTGATGTATTATTCCAAAAAGAAGCACTTTTGTGGTTCTTACACAAGGGCGGATGGTATAGCGAGTGTGTTGCAGGGCCTCAATAAACATCTTTGGGTTTGGATTCTCTCTGTACAACGTTTCTGCTCTGTTGATAACATCGACCAGAAGAACTGCATTATGGTTCACCTGAGGATATAAAAAGTTTTTGTTTAATTTGACCTAGATATTTAAACAGCAAACGTAGAACATAATGCAAAGAGTGCAGATGTACACACCATATTGACCAGATGACGTGGATTACACAGACTGTCGTCATCATAATCATATGCACAATCAAGAGATATCGCAGAGCCCTTTGAACACACAAAGCACACATGTTTCATTACATTACATCTATGTTAGATTCATTGCATGCAATGACACTGTTAAGATTGTTTACCATTGAATTCAAGGACAAAGTGAAAAGTTCCCATTTCACATGTCCCATGCACTCCTTGTGAGCATGCAGCAGACACACTAAAGTACAGATGACGGTGATTCTGATCCAGATCATATTTCTGAAAATGTAAAATACATTTTTATTCCCACTGTATTTAATTAACATGACACAAAATAACCATCATTAGACATTTATGTCACATTTTTTATATATATTTAACATTGAAGTGAAATAATATTTAATATAAAAATTAAATATGTAATGTTGCTCTCACCTTTTCTTGTTGCACTGTTTTCTACTCGGAGCAGATAAGATGCTGTGGGATGCTGATGTGACATTGCATGAAGTCTTTTATACTTTGAAAATGTATGCCTGGCATACCACACCTGCCGTGGTGGTTCAAAATGAAACTGGCCATAAGGACTGACCACACCTGTCAGGTAGGCTAAAAGTGAAACATCTGTCTTGGGATGCCCACATTCTTTTAGTCCTCGAGGAAGTCCCTAACAATGAAAAGTGTGGGGGTGTTTCTGATACTGAACTGTTATTGTAACTGCTATTTCCATTGCTTAAATCTGCTAGAAAGTTTTTTAAGCTTATTAGGCAATATTTTTTTTAAATAAAGCACAAATTATCCCACATTGTGTGTAAAATGTATAAATAATGAGTGAAGATGAAAAAATTGTTTATACGTTTAGTATAAAGATCTGTATTTTATGTTAGCAAATTAAAAAAATTGATTATCAAATATTGGTGCATTGCTAAAACTGCAAATTCAATTAATTCAATAAATAGTATGATCAATATCTACGTAAAATATTTGAAAAATACAGTACGTGACCACAGAGCGATTACAAGAACCGTCAATCAACGGTGACAGTAAAGCTAAACCATATTGTTTTGTCAGAGGATGTGTAGTTTTCTGTTGTGGATTACGTAACTGGAGTTCCCTTGGGCACATGTTAAGTGAACCCTGTGACGTGGTGTTATGGAAGTTTCTGATCTAGAAATGAAAGTAAAATTGTTTCACTTCTTATGCTGACATGAGAAATTTACGTCAGTGGGGCTAAACAGCGGTTGATGCAACACATTTTCCATTTGAAGCCACCTGGTTTGGTGGCCTCTAAAATGCACCATTGTGAAATATGCACAGCACTTTAAATAACTTTTATTTATTAGGTGGATTATTGTTTACTGTCAACTTATGTCACTGAAAACATGGGGAATGTAAACATTTTAACTGTAAAAGCAAATGAATAAAAACCTAAACAAGTCATGAGGAGTTATAACAATTGTTATGTCATAAAAAGTATAGTGTATATGTGAGGAAATCTTTGCATAATGTTTCTTTACCTATTTTACTAATGCAACTTTGCATGGAACATTTTGTAACAATGCACTGATCCATTGCTCCGCTTTCCGGATTATTGGAAAAGAAAACTGAATCCATTCGGGCCGTCAGTTGAAGAAAACAGGCTTTTCCACACACAAAACATCACCGGTATATAGAATGTAACCTGTCCTAACATGCACCTTAAAAACTTTGAAACTAACACTAAATATTTCCACTGCTCATTCAGCAACGTGATGCAACTTTGCTTGCAAATTGTAGGTTACCGTCAAGTGATTGCACAACATGTGGGAATGTAGCATCCACTAAATATGGCTCACCTGATTTTTGTGCATGATGTCCTCGGGGCAACATTATGTTGACTCTGGCACACATTTCAATCAACTAATCAGATTTCAGTTTACAGTCTGTTTTAAGTTTAAGCTTACAATCAGAATTAGCTGCTTCTACACCATTGTTTTTCACTTTCATCATTCAATCATTTCACTCTGATTTTAGCACGGCCGGATTATCCATAGACGGGATTGTGCGAGTGCACTGGGGCACCAGGCAATAGGGGGGCACCAAGGGCTACAGACTGCAACCAAAATGTTTTTTGCAAGTAGGCTACTCGCTCCCCTGTATCGATCCCTGTTTCGCTTCCTCTGCCAGCCGCAGCGCCCCCTGTCTTGGTCCCTGTTTTGCCTCCGCTGCCAGCCGCAGCGCCCCCGTCTTGGTCCCTGTTTCGCCTGTCTTGGTCCCTGTTTTGCCTCCGCTGCCAGCCGCAGCGCCCCCTGTCTTGGTTCCTGTTTCGCCTCCGCTGCCAGCCACAGCGCCCCCTGTCTTGGTCCCTGTCTAGACTCCGCTGCCAGCCGCCGGGCCCCCTGTCTTTTTCCCTGTCTCGCCTCCGCTGCCAGCCGCAATGCCCCCTGTCTTGGTCCCTGTTTTCGCCTCCGCTGCCAGCGGCAGCGCCTCGTCTTGGTCCCTGTTTCGCCTCCGCTGCCAACCGCAGCGCCCCCTGTCTTGGTCCCTGTCTCGCCTCCGCTGCCAGCCGCAGCGCCCCCTGTCTTGGTCCCTGTCTAGACTCCGCTGCCAGCCGCCGAGCCCCCTGTCTTGGTCTCTGTTTTGCCTCCACTGCCAGCCGCAGCGCCCCCTGTCTTGGTTCCTGTCTCGCCTCCGCTGCCAGCCGCAGCGCCCCCTGTCTTGGTCTCTGTTTCGCCTCCGCTCCCAGCCGCAGCGCCCCGTCTTGGTCCCTGTTTCGCCTCCACTGCCAGCCGTAGCGCCCCCTGTCTTGGTCCCTGTTTCACCTTCGCTGCCAGCTGCAGCACCCCCTGTCTTGGTCCCTGTTTCGTATCCGCTGCCAGCTGCAGCGCCCCCTGTCTTGGTCCCTGTTTCGCCTCCGCTGCCAGCGGCAGCACCCCCTGTCTTGGTCCCTGTTTCGCCTGTCTTGGTCCCTGTTTTGCCTCTGCTGCCAGCCGCAGTGCCCCCTGTCTTGGTCCCTGTTTAGCCTCCACTGCCACCCGCAGCGCTCCGTCTTGGTCCCTGTTTCGCCTCCACTGCCAGCCGCAGCGCCCCCTGTCTTGGTCCCTGTTTCGCATCCGCTGCCAGCCGCAGCACCCCGTCTTGGTCCCTGTTTCGCCTCCACTGCCAGCCGCAGCGCCCCCTGTCTTGGTCCTTGTTTTGCCTCCGCTGCCAGCCGCAGCACCCCTGTCTTGGTCCCTGTTTCGCCTCCGCTGCCAGCCGCAGAGCCCCCTGTCTTGGTTCCTGTTTTGCCTCCGCTGCCAGCCACAGCGCCCCCTTTCTTGGTCCCTGTCTAGACTCCGCTGCCAGCCGCCGGGACCCCTGTTTTGGTCCCTGTCTCGCCTCCACTGCCAGCCGCAGTGCCCCGTCTTGGTCCCTGTTTCGCCTCTGCTGCCAGCCGCAGCTCCCCCTGTCTTGGTCCCCGTTTTGCATCCGCTGCCAGCCGCAGCGCCCCCTGTCTTGGTCCCTGTTTCGCCTCCGCAGCCAGCTGCAGCACCCCCTGTCTTGGTCCCTGTTTCGCTTCCTCTGCCAGCCGCAGCGCCCCCTGTCTTGGTTCCTGTTTTGCCTCCGCTGCCAGCCACAGCGCCCCCTTTCTTGGTCCCTGTCTAGACTCCGCTGCCAGCCGCCGGGCCCCCTGTCTTGGTCCCTGTCTCACCTCCGCTGCCAGCCGCAGCGCCCCCTGTCTTGGTCCCTGTTTCGCCTCCGCAGCCAGCTGTAGCACCCCCTGTCTTGGTCCCTGTTTCACATCCGCTGCCAGCCGCAGCACCCCCTGTCTTGGTCCCTGTTTCGCCTGTCTTGGTCTCTGTTTCGCCTGTCTTGGTCCCTGTTTCGCCTCCGCTGCCAGCCGCAGTGCCCCCTGTCTTGGTCCCTGTTTCGCCTCCGCTGCCAGCCGCAGCACCCCCTGTCTTGGTCCCTGTTTCGCCTTTCTTGGTCCCTGTTTCGCCTCCGCTGCCAGCCGCAGTGCCCCCTGTCTTAGTCCTTGTTTCGCCTCCGCTGCAAGCTGCAGCACCCCCTGTTTTGGTCCCTGTCTTGTCTTCACCATCTGCTCCACCCTCGTCATTTAAAACATAACAAAAGTATGGGCAAACACATTACAAACTATTATAAACATTAAAGGATAATTCCGGTATTTAACACTTTAAGTCTCATTTCTGGTTTGTTTAGGATGAACTACAGTGATGGACACTGAAATTTTGACAATGGGTCATGTCTTGACTTTTTTACTTGTTTAGAAGTGTCTCTTGACTGCTTCAGAATGGAACAACACTTAACGTTCATTTTCAAAACTGTGCTACTCGCCAAGTGTTTTGTGGTGTTTGTTGATGATTACAAACATATATATTGGCGCAATGTATGATTTCAATCCGTGTTATTTGCTATAGTGGAGCTATTTTTTCAGATACCTCACAACCGTGTATATACTTCCACTCTATATTTGAGTCTTACCAAATGCCAAATAAAAAACGACAGAAATCGTATTTCGCTACACTACTTGTTTTTAATCATCAACAAACACCACAAACTACTCAGTGAGTAGCACAGTTTTGAAAATTAATGTTAAGTGTTGTTTTAATGACATGTTTGTGCATGGCCCTTGACTTCCATTCTGAAGCAGTCAAGAGACGCTTCTAAACGAATCAAAAAGTCAAGACACGACCCATTGACAAAATTTCAGTGTCCATCACTGTAGTTCATCCAAAACAAACCAGAAATGAGACTCAAAGTGTTAAATACTGGAATTATCCTTTAACTAAGCAGATTATGTTGTATATATTCTGTACCGTAATCACATTTTTGTAATAATATATAGTAGCAGAATAAATAAATCAGCATATTATTTTATCAGCATAATATTAGTTGTTTTTAAACAATTATTGTATTTATTGTTTACTGGCAGTTTCTATGAAAGGTTTACTGGATGGATTTGTAAATACAGATCATGATGTGCGCCACATAAACATTCAGTTCTTGTTGATGTATTATGGTTAAAGCAAATGTTTTGTAGAGATTTACTGGATTTGTATTAGCTATATGGCAACCCCTAACTGCACAAATTATGTCGGTCTTCCTGGATTTCATAATAAACATTAAACAGCCAGTCAACACTGCAAACTTGTGTCCTTCGCAATAGACTACACTGTAAAAATACTTTGCTGCCTTCAAATTTTTTGTTAAATAAACTCAGATTTACAAGTCATGTTAACAGAGATGAGTTGTCACAACTTATAAAATTAAGTTGACTTTTCTCAACTATATTTTATAAGTTATAACAACTCACCTGTAGTCATAACAATTCATCTCTAGTCAAGATAAATAATAGCAAGTTGAAATGACAGCAAAGTATTTTTTATAGTGTACCATTAGCTTTAGTGGTTCACTGGAAGTCAGGAAAGCTCAAAGATGGCAGCACCCACATTTATGTCAAGAAACAGGTGGATAGACCAGTATGCCTTTATTTGTCATGTTATGTGCAATGTCATCTGATTGAAAATCAAAAAAGCATTTCTTGTAAACTGTTTACAACTGAATTGTTTTCACATTCCCCAGTCCAATTCAACATACTTCTTTTCCTATATTTTTTCCTATAATAAACTTTAAAGAATCTCAACATTTCATGATTCACACAGAATCCAAATTTACACCAATAAAAGTTATTGATTTTATTATGTTATTAATATTATTGAATGAAATCACTTCACAATAAGGTTCCATTCATTAGTATCATTTAATGCATTAGCTAACAATTAGCAATACATATGCTTAATACTGTAAATATGTATAATACACAGCATATGTGTTAGTATAGTTATATCAATACAACAGTTCATTGTGATTCAGGTTAATTTATTGTACATTAACCTTGTACACATTAGACTTTTTTGTTCATGTTAACAAATGGAACTTTATTGTAAAATGTTAATGAATTAGTAAGATAAGATTAAGTTCTAAAAAGTGCATTTAAGTTTTGTGACTTTCCAAAATGTTCAAACTGTAAATAAAATAAGCACTGTTCGTATCCTGTATTTTTAGGAAATCGCTGTAATTGTAGTTTCATTTCCAGATCCAAGTAGTGGAAAACTCCAGCAAGTGGTAGTGACACCAGTGTGTCAGGAATTAAATCCCAAAACCCGTTTGGCCAGGACAGCCGTATTTATGGAAGATGTCAAAAACAAGTCAGTCTAAAGTGAAACAATGTCACATTGATTCCTGTACACACTTAACAATGTTTGGTTAAAATTAATCATACAAGTAACTCAACTATGGGTTAGTATAGCACCGTCCCAACTGTGGGTTATTTTAATCCAATGAATTGGGTTACTTTCTCTACTCAGCCAGTTGGGTTAAAAGTGACCCAACAGTTGAGTTATTATTATTTTTTATTCATTTACATTTTTTCATCATTATTTTATTATGTCATTATTATATTATTTAAACAATCATTATTTATGAAATATAAAAATATTTCGTTTTTAAATTCAGATGTTTATTGAGGTAAAATAAACAATTTCAGCAGTATATTTTAAATGAAAGCAGCAAAACAGCACTGTAAATCAATTCAATGCATTCTGTTCACAAATTCTTTAATATTACATGAATATGTTTGTTTAATTAGTACAGAAAGATAATATATCATTAACATAAAATCAGTACAACAACATTTCAGTACACTTTATGGGCTCTATCATACACCCGGCGCAATGCAGCACAATGTGCGACGCAAGTGTCTTTTGCTAGTTTCAACCCGACGGCATGATAATTTTCACGTTTAGCGCAAGGTTGTTTAAATAGCAAATGCATTTGCGCTCAATTTTGCGCGCATGGGCGTTCTGGTCTGAAAACGAGGTGTGTTCAGGCGCATTGTTGGCGCGTTGCTATTTTGAAGCAACTCAAATAGACTACGCCATTGACCAACTCAAACCTGGCCTAAAGTCTAAAGTCTATGGCGCAATATTGTTTTTTTGTTATTTAATGAGCGCATCAGTAATATGCGCCTATGACAACACGGGTTTGCTTATCACACACATGAATGTGGAGCAGCACAAAAACGCTTTTAAATATAAAAAATTAAAGGATTCAAATGTAAAAGATTATTATTGAGTCTCTTGGACATAAATAAGGACTAATTATGAGACGTTAGAAGGCGTAAAGAGCTGCTTCACCTGTAGCCTAAATAAATGCTTTGCTTTAAACAAATGCATCTGTTTTTAAATGTTTTGTTTAAATGTCACCCCACGGATTTATTGTATATGATGACTCTGTACCTGTGGATATGGTGAGATGAGAAACATTTTAAGTAATGCTTTGTAAAAATCCCATGGCACTGTCTGAGTGCTGAAACGCTTCAGCTCTCCGCACGTCTGTAAATTCTTTATCTCTTGTTTGTATTTTTAGAATACAAACCTTTTCTTGCATATTTGCAAATTATTTTATGAGATTACAATGATTATGTAGGATATCAGTACATTTACAGCAATTAAAGGCCTGCTATTTTTTACTTCCATGACTGAAAGAAAACGTCTTTTGAAGGTTTTAATCCAAAAAAATAACAATTTCAATAAAATGAAAATTAAACATTTGTTTTAACATTATTCTTAAACTGGTGGTCTTTTTCCTCCACTTAGTTTTTCAGTTTAAGTCCATCATCTAAATAGGGATTAGACATAGTGCCAGCACAACTGGCTTTTAAAGGGGATAAGAGCTGAGACTCTCATTGGTTCATTGCACGTTACGCCCAAAACACACACATTACTCATTAGGAGAATATGAACAACCCTTTTCGACCGTGTGCTTGGCACACAAACCATTTTTCCCATCGTTGAATTATCAAAAGTGGAATCTGACACGCCCGTTTAGACCGTGCGCAGTGCGCTTTAGATGTAACAAACACGCTGGACCATGGGTGGTCATAATAATACTACTAATAATAATAATAATAATTTGTTACATTTATATAGCGCTTTTTTGCAGCACTTAAAATGCTTAAAAGGGGGAATCTCCTCAACCACCACCATGTGCGGCATCCACCTGGACGATGCGTCGGCAGCCATATTGCGCCAGAACGCCCACCACGCATCAGCTTATTGGTGGAGAGGAGACAGAGTGATATAGCCAATCAGTATATATGGGGATGATTAGTAGGCCAATGGGCAAGTTTGGCAAATAATGAACCCATCCTATAAAAAACTTGAACGTACAGTAACTGAAAACAAAGTTCAATGCAAACACGGCAGGCAGATTCGCATGTACATGTATATGCAACGTGTTTGACGTGACACTAGTCTAGTGTAAGGTGTCTATCGACTTTTATACAATGGGCCTGTTGAATGCTTTATTCTGATTGGTTGAGAAATGCTCAATGGGTATTGGTTATTTTTTCTTTAAAATGCACACCTAACTTGTCAAATGTCTTAATCAGTGAATCAGGCGTTTTTATTGTTTATACTGTTGTCTAGAGTCTACTTATGACGTTTGCATTTATTAACATCAAAAGCAATAAGTAATAGGCTATTTTGTACCCTGGTTGTGAGGCTGGCCGCATTGAAGTAAATTTTTGTAGTAAACTAGCTCAACTCCTCTGTCATTACATTTAAGCCATAAGATGTTCTATTAACAAGACATGATGCACATAAATGACAATGCGTATGGGTGAAGTAGAAAACACCAAATCTTCAAAGCAAAGGGCCTAGAAATTACAGATAACAACGCGGATAAGCGTGCATCATCGCTTGACGGCTGACTTGACCACAGACACAGTAATACCAAGGATGCTACAGCGTGGTATTAATTATGTTTAGGACATATCAAGTGATCTTTAACAAAGCAATAGTGATAAGTAGTACTAAAATGTCTTATATATTCCGGATCCAATATTCATGGAACAGCATTGCTTTGTATTTGCAGTCTCTCTGCTGTAATATGTGCTGTAATAACATACATGCTATAGTAAATAGATTAGATTTGGTCCCCAAACTAAAATGTAATTAACCTAACACATTAATATTGAGATAACTCAGTCAAAGCAACTAGATGACAAGTCATTTTGCAACAATCATTGCAGAAGATTATAAAAAGTTAAACTAAACATTCCGTAAGATTAATACATGTTGTAGAAGTCTTTTAGTTCACGTTAACTAATGTTAAAGAAATATTAATTTATAAAAGTCATGCCATTCCCAAAATGTTCAAAATAATTAAACAATTAGTAAGCAATGTTCTGTTTTTATGGAAATGGCAGTAGGTGTAGTTTCATTTACAGATCTTAGTAGTGGATAACAGTTTAGCAAGTCGTAGTGTTTCCATTGTGTCAGGAATTAAATCCCAAAACCTGTTTGGCCAGGACAGATGTATTTATTGAAGATGACAAAAACCAGTCAGTCTACGGTAAAATGACGTCATATTGATTCCCGTGCAGAGCTCATGATTCTGAACAATCTAACAAAGCATGTAAAGTTTAATTTATATTTGCTATAATAACAACACATTGTTTTTTTAAATAATTATTAAATTATTTATTTTATTTTATTTTTGTTTTATTTTTTAATTTAATTGTATTTATTTCGAACACGAATAAAACAATAAAAAATTATTATTTCATATTTATTACATATTACATATTACAATACACACACATATACATATATGCATGCATATACTTACTTGCATTCATACACACATAATCATAGCTAAAATAAAACAGCACACCAAGGAAAAAATAAAGAAGAAAAAAAGAATATCAATATTTACTTAATACTTAGTACTTAAGTACTTCCTAAAAAATTAAACATTTACTTTTCTCATCATTATTTTTACTTTCTCTTTTCCGCTTCTCCCTTCCCTCTTTTTCTCTCTTTTTTAACAAAAAAATGTCCAAAAAGGAGCAGGATGAAGCTGAAGCTTGTATGTTTATCACCCCTCAATATTTATAAGGTGTTATTTTTCACTAGGGATGCACCGAATCCAGATTTTTTGGGTTTGGACGAATACCGAATCCACTGTTTAAGATTCATCCGAAACCGAATACCAAATCCTACTCGCATCCTTATTCCATTAACACAGTAAAACACATTAATGAAGTAAAAAACGTCCAAAGCAGTGTATTTTTCATTTTATTTGATTTTAACTGTAAAAAAAGATTATGCAACATTATGCCAGGATGACAAGTGGAAAAAACTATTTTGACAATTACCATAAGCCTATCCATAATGAAAGCGATGCGGTGCGACACATTCGTTTTTTCCAGGTGTGTCTGCGAAATGTGAACCGCCCTTAAGGTTCACCAAAAAAAAGCTTATCTCCACCTCAGCACCCGATGTGTGTATTCAACGGCCGAGTGACGTTGACCAGCGATTCGGTGCAATCCCTATTTTTCACTGTGTATTTTTTCACAGTTTCAGAGCAGACTGTGGGAGAATTTATGCAGAATTCTGTTATGAACTTAAAGGAATATTCCATTTTCTTAAAAGAAAAATCCAGATAATTTACTCACCACCATGTCATCCAAAATGTTGATGTCTTTCTTTGTTCAGTCGAGATGAAATTATGTTTTTTGAGGAAAACATTGCAGGATTTTTCTCATTTTAATGGACTTTAATAGACACCAACATTTAATACTTAACTCAACACTTAACAGTTTTTTTCAACGGAGTTTCAAAGGACTATAAACGATCCCAAACGAGGCATAAGTGTCTTATCTAGCAAATCGATTGTCATTTTTGACAATAAAAATAACAAATATACACTTTTAAAGCACAACTTTTCGTTTAGGTCCGGTCCAGCGCGACCTAACGTTAATGCGTAGTGACGTAGGGAGGTCACGTGTTACATATATAAAACGCACATTTGCAGACCATTGTAAACAATAAACTTACACAAAGACATTAATTAGTATCATTTGACATACAACAACGTAGGAACGGTCCTCTTTCGACACACTTGTAAACACTGGGGTGGAGTTTCGCGTTCGTCCTCTGTGACCTCTTGACGTCATGACGTATTGCGTCGGGTCACGCTAGCGCATGACGACCGGATCTAAACGAGAAGTTGTGGTTTAAAAGTGGATATTTGTTATTTTTCTTGTCAAAAATGACAATCGTTTTGCTAGATAAGACCCTTATGTCTCGTTTGGAATTGTTTATAGTCCTTTGAAACTCTGTTGAAAAAACTCTTAAGTGTTGAATTAAGTACTAATTGTTGGTGTCTATCAAAGTCCATCAAAATGAGAAAAATCCTGCAATGTTTTCCTCAAAAAACATAATTTCTTCTCGACTGAACAAAGAAAGACATCAACATTTTGGATGACATGGTGGTGAGTAAATTATCTGGATTTTTCTTTTATGAAAATGGAATATTCCTTTAAAGTCAAATGTATAGTTTTCGTTTCTTGTAACATTGTATATGTTTTTTTATGTTTGGACATACATGATGTCTTGCCCCAAAATTGCCAGAATTGAATGGTACAAAAATTTGCACAAAATCACTTTGTTTACATTTGTGAAGATCAGTCCATGAATTGCTTTTTTACAGTCATCTCCGCATTCAAGCTATATAGAGAACATTACAAAATATTTTAGTGTAGATATGATCAAAAATTTTTAAATGCATTAAGAATGTCATTTTATTATAAGCAAAAGCATTGCAAAGAGCAAATGAATACAAACAGGCCTACTAGAAAACCCCTACTGTACTAGTACACTCTTTAAACGGATGTGTTAAAACAACACATGGTGTGTCTAGTTAAGGAAAACACATTTAATGTGTTGTCCTTAACTAGACACATATCTGTGTCATTTTTGGAACAACACACTTTGTGTTGTCCATATTATTTATTTGAACACAAAATTAACAAAAATGACACTTAATGTGTTACATAGAATAACACAAAACAATGTGTAAAAAATGTACACATCCTTTGTTAGAGTGAAGTTTTTGTTATTTTGAGTTTCACATTCCACAGCTAGGATTGCCAGCCTCAGGAAGTGGTGAAATGGCACTCGCAGTTTCTTTTTTTAGGAAAATAAGGGACACCCACACCGTAAACTTCCCACACTGTTACTCTGATGCTTGTCATTAAATAGATTAGGGAGTGTAAACTCAATGAAAATATGTTATAAATATTTAGTTCCTGTAACTTTTTCTGCATTTTAAGTTATTTAATTACCATTTTATTAACGACTTAACCGACAAAAAGTGTAATTTCACTTATTTTTGTTTCTTGTTGCAAAATAATTGAGCCTTCAATAATAAAATAATTGTGCTAATTGTCCAGTTTACAAGTGACACAAGTTAATTCAACAACAACAACAACAATTGATTTTATCATGTTTAATCAACTAACTTGAATTATTTGAGTTGGGACTGCATGAATGATTCAGATCATTGGATGGATCATTACAGTTCCCAGCATGCTTTGCTGGACTGCATTAAGAGAGCACAGTTTTATGTTATTTTATGTTTTTTTTTTAAAAGAAAGACATTTTAGTGTTTAAAGTTCATCTATGTTCATATGTGAGTTTATAATATTTGTTACATTTCTTTTTTTTTGTTACCATTGTGCCGAAGAGTGCTTGTGTTTACGCTGTGGAACACTAAGAAAAGATGTGTTCATTTTAACACATTGTTTTGTGTTATCCTATTTAACACATTTTTTTTATTTGATAAGCAATAAGTGGACCGATGCCAGTATGGAAACCGCTGTTTTTTCACTTTCTAGAGTTGTAAAAGCTACAAGAAAGCTGTTTGATTTTAATTTGAATGTAAGAAAGAAAGTACAGTAATACCACACATACCCTTAGTTAAAGGTTAGTCCTTGACTTAAACACATGTTTAAGCAGTCTCAACTGAAAATAACTTGCACTGACAGATCTTAAAATATGCCAGTGTCATTGATTTGTCAGTAATGCGTCTTTCTAAGACATGTTTATAAAAAATGCTTAAACATCTTAATTTAACTGGATTTACCAGTTTAGTCAACATAAAAATGTAAAACATTAAAATTACACTTTAAAGTGTAATTGCAATTTAATAACTTAATGTCTAACTTAGAAATTTCATACGTACATATATATTTTTAACCCTAAAGGGTTGTTGAGGGTCATTTTTGTTTTTTTATGTTTTAATTTGGCCACAACCTTCTCTGTGTTTCAGCAAATGGGATGATTTTTGGTGACAAATCTTATATTGACACATATTTTGAGAAAATTGGTTCGTTTCGGGTTGTTCGTGTACAAAAAAGCCACTAAATAAATGGCTGTAAAAATGTATCCGTTTTTAATTTATCATTCCTCTTTGGTTTAGCCACCGATTCATTTTTACGTTATTAAAACAGAATGGCAAGAACTGATATCACAGTTTCGCAAGTGCATTAAAAATCTACTTAAATAAGTGACGACTTGCCTAGTTTAGGTCATCTTTTGGCGGACCACTGGGGGGGTTTGGCGGACCACTAGTGGTCTGCGGACCACACTTTAAGAATTACTGGTCTAGGGCATGCCAAAGATTGGTAAAAACATTGGCTTTGATGCATTTTTAGTTTTTGTACAGAAATCAAGCTCTGCTTTTTGCACAGGCCTCCTAAAGGGTTAATGGTGCCACATGGTGATCAACAATAAAAAAAATGACAAATTTTACATCTTAGCAAAAGGTAAAACCACCAACAATCAAGAATGCATGATAATAAGGTGTCATGCCTCTGCATTCAAAAATGTCATAATAATGGAAGTCAATTGGGCAAAAAAGCCACGAACAACTAATTAGGGAGAAAAAAAACTGATGCTGCACAAAAACTAAAAGTGCATCAAAGCCAATGTTTTACCAATCTTTGGCATGCCCTAGACTGTGAAAAATGTTTTTTTAAAAATCCAATCCACAATCACTTTTTATATTGAAAATCGGTCAATTTGTGTTTTTTCCACTTATAAACTTGGCAATTAAAGAGTTAAAATCATGGAAATTTTGTAAGTTGGTAGTTTTAATCAGTTCAGAGGTTTATTAACAGATTTATGAAAAAAAATAGAAAAAAAATAATAATCTGATGAATTTTTACAGCCATTTAATTTAGTGGCCGTTTTTGTACACGAACAACTTGAAAGGGTATTGAACAACCCACAAGGGTTAAGTTGGTATTTTAAGTAAAGTCAACTAATAATTTCTTAGAGTGCACCATTTCTTTATCTAAATGCCTTTTACTGACTTAATGATAAGATCACTGACATACGGTATGACATCATACGTGTGTCTCCAGCCTATTCTTATGAAATGCGTATCATGTCATTTTATTTTTCTGTTTTTTTAAACCATTGTCGCTAGGATTTGTAGTTGGAACAAGTTTTTGTTACATAAAATGACATCCAAACCCCAATTCTAACCCCAACTCCAAGCGACCATGGTTTATAAAAATAGAAAACAAATGAGAAACCAATAAATAAAACAACACAAGAAGATGTGGCGTATAAGTGAACAGGAAGGACATCATATGCACGCAAAATTGGAATTTGTGATGAGGCTTTTCCTTAAATGAAAAAGTATCCCAGAAGGAAAACACAAAGACCCTTGTTGTATAATCTTGTACATCATGACATGATTTAATGAAAGGTCTCTTATTTTTGTGTTGCAAACCATCAAGCATGTTTAATGATTTATGCGTTGACAGTGTCTTTTCTGAAATCTTTACTTTTCCTGTAGAGTGAAACTGAAGCTTTTAAGCATTGAAAGCACATGATGTAAATTAGATCTCCCTTAAGTGACAGTGTGTATTTTATGATGCAGTGTAATTTTGCATTTGTTTGGCTAATGAGCAGCGTCCTTATTGACCAACCATCCGCAGGAACTTACAGGCCCATTAAATAAACTATTACTTCATGGTAATAGAAATCATATTACTGCAGCGTGGGTGTCTGATAGCAGGACAATGAGCTGGTTATTTTCACATAGCAAGCTTGCTTACAATATCATGCTGGTAAACAGAATTTAAGCATGGTGTGAAGAAGATTTTCTTCATAAATTCCATAATTGTGTTTTAATAACAATGCACATGTGTTGATTCTCAGAGAACAATATTTGTTTGATTCACTTAACAGTTAATGAGTGATGAAATTGAATTTAATCATGTAAAGGACAAATACCAGATGAATACATATTAAAAACATTGTTACATTATTATGGTGTTTTCCAGAGCGGGATTAATTCTAGCACACGACTAAAATGCTTGTTTAAACTGAAAACAGCTTGCACTGACATTTTTGAAATATATCAGTGGCATTGTTTTAATTCAAGATGTACGCCAGTAATGTTTTTATAAGGTATGTTTGTTGAAACTTAAATGCCCTATAACTAAGGAATACACTGTAAAAAAATCTGTAGAAATTACAATATTACTGGGTATTACTGGCAACTAGTTGCCAATAACTTACTGTAGATTTTACATTGATGATATTTACTGGCAACAGTTGGTCTTTTACAGTAAGTTACTGGCAACCAGCTCCATAATAAAAGCAAATTTTTCACTGTGTAGTCCTGGCTTAGTCTAAACCCTGTTCGGGAAACTGCTCCTTAATGTTTACAGTTTTTTACAGACGCTAGGACACATTTCTCAATACTCGCTTTTGCAAAACTCTTCACACAGTGAGCACAACAGAAGTCTATTTGGGCCAACTGAGGATCAATTTTTATTGCTTTGGCACAAAATGCATTCATTGACTACATCTCCCAAATTTCATGAATTCTTTCATGAACCCTCAGACACAACAACTGCCCAAACTCTTTATACATACAGGCAAATTTGCACATGCTGTTTTCAAAACTGTTAAACTTATGTTTCAAACAATAACATAAAACAAAACTAAACTAAACTAAATAAGACAGCAATTTGCTACATTTATACAGTAATATTTTACAGTTTTTTACAGACGCTGCTAGGACACATTTCTCAATACTTAGGTTACTTTTGCAAAACTCTTCACACAGTGAGCACAACAGAAGTCTGTGTGGGCTAAACTGAGGATCAATTATTATTGCTTTGGCACAAAATGCATTCAGTGACTACATCTCTCAAATTTCATGAATTCTTTTCTCACTCAGACACAACAACTGCCAAAACTCTTTGTACGTACAGGCCAATTTGCACATGCTTACATACTGTTTTCAAAACTGCTAAAATTCTGTTCAAAACAATAACATAATACACAACTGAATAAGACAGCAAATATTCTACAGTAATATTTTAACGACATATATTTTAAATCTTAAAAATAAAGGCTATAAAAACAACTGGCCAAATGGAGAAGACTTTACTATTGAATCTGTATCGGTGGATGGTGTGTATACAAATTCTTGTATTTTGGAATTACTCACTGCAAAAAAATAAAAATAAACTACATAAAATGTTGACGAATTCTGCATCATGTCTGAGTCATTCCAGTAACATATATTGCAGTGAATTATAAACAGAGAAAATGTTGTATAATGCTACATGTTGTTAGTGTTTTTTAGGTCATTGTTTTGTGGGTGACAAAGTGTGTTTGTCGGCTGTCAACCTTTTGCTGGTGTTTTGTGAAATGAACTAGTACTTTGCCAAGCTAAAAGTTTGTTAGGAGAACTGTGTGAAGAGTTTTGCAAAAGTGACCTAAGTAGCCTATTGTGAAATGTGTCCTAGTGTCTGTAAAAAGTGTAATCTATTCCCAATTGCTTTCTCAAAATGCAGACTGATGATACAACCCATTCTCACCAAAAAGCTTACAAATGACACGCAGTGTGATTATCGTATATATACACCAAATTCCGATTTTGCGTGCATATGATATGCCAGTCCTTCCCATTCACTTATATGGCGAATCGTTTCGTGTCGTTTTATTTATTGTTTTCTCATTTGTTTTCTGTTTTTTTACCATTTTCGCTTGGGTTTAGGGTTAGAACAACTTTTTGTTATACAAAAAAATTATGCACTATATATTATTATTATTTTTTTATTAAATTCAGCATATTATTTTTTCAGTGTGAGGAATAATTGACGACGGGCAGTTGAATTATTTGAAAATAATGCACATTCAATGTTGTAATGCTGTTAAACCGCAAGTGTGCATTATTTTCAAATAATTCAAAGGACCGGAGTCAATTTTTCCTCTTATACCACAGTCACCACAAACAGGCCCGGAGTGGGTAATCGGGAGAACCGGGAGAATTTTCCGGTGGGCCGCTTCACTTTTGGGCCGGTCGAGGTTTTATTTTTATTTTTTTTACATTTGTCACGTTAGTGAGTCTATCTTCTCTTAAATGACACTTCACACGTTTCGCATTGACACTGCAGCGCGCAGCCTCTGCATGGGTTGTACCATGTGAGGGAGTTTCCCCCTCCCCTCCCATAGAGTTGGTTCGGTCCATAGCACGTCTTTTCCAAAACTTTTCTCGGTAGGCTGGGCCGGCCCTACCGTAACAATACGCGTCTGAGAGGAGAAGGGCGTAAAAAAACAGGTTGAAGAATAAAACCATTGTAGGAGGATGCTGCCAAATGTGCCAAACTTACAGATTTATTTTCAAGAGGACAAACAAAAGTGACAACAGGTAACTTAAAGAGAAATAAGCCTAGTAATGGTTAGCATTAGCAACGTAATTATTCGGCTAATACCGTTTTCAAACTATTTACAAGCCAATATTTTTTTAGTTAAAATATTAGCCTTTTGTGTATGCGATTCATAGACTTTGCAGCTTCTGAGCAGCATATAAGCCAGTTCGCCGCTGAAACTGAGGCAATGAGTAAACAATATGAATTAAAGTTATTTAACCCTCAGGTTGTGTTCAGAACCATATAACCAGGGGCGTCGGACTGGGGGTAAAACCAGTACTGATTACCAGGGCCCCAAAGAAAGAGAGGGCCCTTGAAAAGTCTGAAATATATTATGGGGTGGGGCATGGGGGTCAATCAGGACTGCCTATGCATAGGGCCCGAGATCTTGTGCAACGCCCCTGCATATAACACCTCTTGTGTCCCAGTCAAAAATGACCAGCCTAAAAAAAGCTTATAAATCACTTTTTATGCTATATATTTACCCAATATTGGATTCAATATTTTTTGTCAAACTGTTTTCTTTTTTAATTAGGACTGGGTTTTATATTTCTATTTGCATCTGATTAATCATAGCCCTCATAGCATTAGCAATGCTAATAATTTATCAACCTTTTCTTGTGGAATAGACTCTAAAAAGAGCTGGGTTATTTTTGACCCATAATGGGTAAATATTGGACAAAACACGCTGCTGGGTTAAAATTGACCCAATGCTGGGTTGTTTTAACCCAACTGTTGGGTTATTATAATCCATGGTTGCATAACAACAACCCAACATTGGGTTATTTTTAACCCAGCATTTGTTCTGTCCAATATTTACCCATTATGGGTAAAAAATAACCCAGCCTTTTTTAGAGTGTAGAGGAATATTTTTGTTAACTTCTCATCTTAAGTGAAATATTATTTAACTTTTACCTTGTTTGTTGAACCATGATATTAATAAAAACTATAGTAAGAGCTGAACTGTTGCTTTATTTATCCAATTTGAAAAAAGTGCTAATTTGGAATAACACTATGGAAAAAGAAACTCCCGGGCTGAAAAGTGGCCCCACTCCGGCCCTGACCACAAACATTGCTCTGGTGCCTATTTTTAAGACATTTGACAAGTTAGGTGTGCAGTTTACAGAAAAATATTCAACACCCATTTCTCAACCAATCAGAGTAAAGCATTCAACACACCTGTGGTATAAATGTATATATTTACACTACAATTGATAAAATTAGAAACACTCATTCTTTTTTTTCCCCAAATGGTAAAATATTACACACATCAATGTGGCATGACACACGTGCAACTATGGGAATTATGTTGTGAAAAAATGCATCCAATATAAATAAAAAATGTGTTATATTTAAATACTTTTAAATTTGAGTTAACCCCGAAAAGCTTTTCCATTATAGTTTTTGAATGAAAGAAATGAACATGGGACAATTTTATATAATTTTTTGCCAACAAAAAGTTTTAGGGCTTTTCCAAAATTCTGACATAGCACACAATATATGGAATATAGTGTTAACAGCCATTGCATATACTGTATGGGTCAAAAAAGGAAGGTTTTACATTGTTTGCTGATTTTGCTTGACTAACATTAACTTTAAGGGTGACTAAATGCATGTTGGGGATACTATAAATAAGTAATATTCAGTATTACCAGCAGAGGGCAGCAATGACACACAAAAATGATTTCTGCTTTTTCTTAATAGCACTGCCATTTAGTGTTCACCCGTAGCTGAATGAACCCTGACAGACTATGTGAAATGGTTAGAAAGAAAAAAAACCCAAAGAAAAAATAAAGTCTGAAACATAAACTTTATAAATATAAGGTCTTATGGGTTATTCTGATTTAGTTTGCTACTGAGAAATGATCCCTAAGCACATGCTCATTTATGACTCATACATTGCAGTACAATATAGTGTGTTTTACTAAAAAGCATTTAAGCACAGGGTGCTCATTTCTCAAAACAAGAAACGAATTTCACAATCATTTTTCTCCACTTAGAAAAACAGGTGACTTTATCTTTAAGTGTTATAGGGAAGAAATTTGATAGTATAAATGAAGGGATATTAATATATAAATATGAAAAATCGTTAAAATCATAGAGCTATATTCCAAAAGTAATTTTCATGTGTTGCATAAAGGGTTATTAATATCGATAATAAATATTGATAATAGATTTTAGATGTAATAATAGAATAAATAAACACAAATGTTTTCTGCAGATAAACTTGTTTTTAAAAGTGTATGTAAATGGTGAGTAAAAGCAGTCAGGTGCATTACTCATTACAGCTCAGCCTTGATGAGTAGCTGAGTATATTGATTAAAATAAATGCAACACAGAATAAGGTACAAGGTATGAGGTACTGCTATGCAAAAATAAAGAAAGGTTTTGAGTATTAGTACAGTTTGTTATTGCTTTGCAGTGCAATTTTTGCACTTTACTTAACAATGTAATGTTTGGCTAAAATACAGTAAACATACAGTAAATCTAACTAAACACTATTTAAATAATAATAAAAAATGTTTCCCTTAAAATGAAATGTGTAAGAAATGTACATATGAAGAGTTTCGTTGCAAAACGAGATAACCACCGTTTTTTTAATTGTTCAGAAATCTAGTTTTTTGGTTGTGCATTCCAATTAATTTCAATGCAACTGCAGTTGGTTTGTTTTGATTTAAACCTTATAACTTAAAAAATACAGCTAAGTAGCACCATAAAACAAAATAAAACATGATAACATAATAATAAACATGTTTTGACAAAAATGTTAAAAATGGATTTATCTCGTTTTGCAACAAAACTCTTCATATTTTAGTAAACAAATTTATTATAGCCAATTATTCTTAATTATTATTATTTGTAATCTTAATTGTTTTTATATTTTTAATATGATTTATTATTGTATATTTATGCTGGTCTTGATTAAATATCTCAGTTATTGATTCTAGACAGCAATAAGATTATATTGAGCACAGCTGGATATTTTAGACTCAAGTCTTCTGCCTCTCAGACATTTCTACTGAGACACAGTAGTTTTTAGTAATATCTCAACAAAATACCACCCTACTGACTTAAATCAAAACCTTCCAAAGTATCAGAAAAATGTTGAAAAAACCTACCTTTGTGTAATAAAAACTTTTTTAGCGACCTTTATATAAAAACACACCATGGATTGATTTCTATAAACATTTCTAAATACCTACAGTAAATGAATGACAAATAACTTTACTATAACTCAACAAAGGGGTCAGGGCCACAATGGGGCCTGAACAAACTTTCAGTGGGGCCTCAAGATGACTTAAAATTATCGAGATCATTAAAATGAGTTAAACAAAAAAAAATGTATGTATATATATATATATATATATATATATATATATATATATATATATATATATATATATATATATATATATATATATATATATATATATATATATAATTTCCTAGTGTTTAGATGTTTTTGTAACAAATGAAGAGTTTGGTTCCAAAACGCAATAAATCCATTTTGACTAATTTGGGTAAAAACGTGTTTTCTATACCAAGAAAGTGACAAGATGAGAACTTCTATTTTCTGTTACAAACTTTTACATAGCATCTTTAGGTTATAATAAAATAAAAAATTCAAATCCATAACTTGATTTTCAAAGATTTATTATAAAAACGAATTATTTTTTTCCAAAAATGCAATAAATTCAAGACAAGGTTTTTTTTCAAAATGCTATAAATCTATTCAATCAATGTATAAATGTGCATTCATCTTTGCCATGCATGATATATTCATTTAGTTGACTAGTTGTACACACTGATTAAAAAATAAACATTAATGGCATTAATCAAAACACTTACTTTGTCATATAGTCATTGCTGCGGTTATACTTGGGACGTCGTCGTTTAACATTTTTCACATCGATCAGCTGTAAAATGTTTTGGTCCTGCTCGATTTTCGTTGACTTTGAGTAAAACGTTTTTCATAAGATCCGCTGTGGTCAATGTGTTAGCATGAGAAGCTTGATGCTGTCGGGAGAACATACAACTGGCTCCCGAGTGCCTCTCGCATAAATAATTAGATTTTGATGGCTTTCGTTTCTTTCCTGTCACAGAAAACCACCACAGCTTTATCACTGCAATTAAAGTATTATTATTATTATTATTTTTTTTTTGTTGATCACGAAGTACAAAGTAGATGAGGAAAACTAGGATTTTGTGTGTATTCAACGCGCCGCCATGTTTGTTTTCATTGCATGGAATGGTGCGCTGTGATTTGTTGAGTGGATTTATTGCATTCTGCAGAAAAGGGGGAGTGGCGTTTATTGCATTTAGGAAAAAAGGGAGAAAAGATGACAGAATAACACGGCGGATATTGGATTTTGCGTAAAATTAAGAATTTACTTTTATATACTGACCTGATACAATACTGATTTTGGCAGTAACTCATTTTTTTTAATGGCGTATATCACATTTTGGAAGGAAACTCTTCAAATATACATGTGTCCAGCTATAGTAAATTTTATTCAGTAAAGTAATTGTGTGTGGTGGGCTTCAAATATTGTTGTGGAAAAAAATAATAAAGGTTGAGAACCTCTTGCTATACAATAACTACCATGAGTAGCTTTTGAAGAAAATCAACCGCTTGACTGCTGTACAGTGCCGACTCTGTTCGGACCCACTAGCACTGTCAAGCTTCAAAATATATCTGTTAGTGGCAGAGTAATAATCACATTGTCATTTGGCTCAAAGCGTATAGACCTCAGTAGTGGGCAAGAGATCCAGCACGAGAGAGAGAGAGAGAGAGAGAGAGAGAGAGAGAGAGAGAGAAAACAGCTGGAGGCTCCAGAGGCTTAAGGGCCAACAGAACACAGTGAGGGAGAGTATGGCCTACGTCTGGAGTGATAGAGCCCATGTACCACTGGACAGAAATAAAGTGAGATTAAAACTGCAAGCAGTGATGGAAGGGCCCTCGCACACCTGACACCGCCACGCCGTGGCATAAGAATTAAAGGGAACAGTAGTAAATAGGCATTTAAGCATGTAAACATAGGTGAACCATTTGAAAGTGTAGTATAATGTGCCACATTTCCTGTTGCTAATTACAAATGACAGCGAGGTAGCATCGTGTAAGATAGCATGAGAGAGAGAGAGAGAGAGAGAGTGAGTGAGCGAGTGTGTGTGAGTATGAGTGACTACATGTAAATATTGGCACGTAGATGTGTTCTGTCCAGGACTCTTATCAATCATGTGAAGTTTGGGACAAATCCGACATTGCATTATCATTGTAAACATGTTACTTCCTGTTACCAGCTGGTGGCGCTATGACCGTAACTGACTATTGGCATCATAAGTGACTATCAGTGATGGGAGTAACGCGTTACTGTAACTCCACTATTTTTTTAAATCAAGTAACGCAATTACAATTACTGAAATTTAAATGAGTTCGTTACTCGCGTTACTCTATTTTGTAAAAAATAGACAAGACATATCTGACGTCGCAGGACCGTAGTTGCCGGCGCAATGATTCATTACACTTCATCATAGCTGACAGTGCATATAGAATGAACATGAAAAATCTAAACGGGACAACATACCTTTGTTTAAAAATTGTGCGCAAGTCATAATCCATCCGGTCTCATGTTTGTAAATTATCTTCACCAAGCAATCGCAGTATGACATCAACTTGCATTTGTAGTCCACAAAGGTAATAAATCTAAGAAATGTTCATATATTCTTAGATGTTTACATCGGCTTCATGGAAGAGAACGATCCGCGATTGTTGTTTCCACTAAAATATTCACACTGCGGTGTACACCCGTGTTAAAACTCCATAGTATGTGTGAGCTCGCTTTTAGTTCTAGTTTCAGTCTCTCCGTATCCGAACAAAAAATCCACTCGCTCTGTGTCCGTCTGACAAAACAATCCACTCGCTCTGTGTCCGTCCGACAAAACAATCCACGTAGCCTACTCCGTTTTCTGAATAAATATCTTCCTTTAATCCTGTGTATCATTTAAATCCAACAGAAAACAAACAATATATGACCAAAGAGCGCAGTCCCTGCGGCAAGCTTCACAAGCTGTGTTCCAATTCAAGGGCTGCACCCTACTAAGCATGCAATAAAAGGTGAGCACTCGGCCATTCAAGGCGCTCAGAAGTTCGCGAAGAGAACTGAAGTGAGACGGTCTAACCTTCGGAGGACCCATAATTTGCCTCTCTGCTGCACGCGCATCGCGCCTGTCAGCAGGACACAGCGGAGACGTTTCTAACTTATTAAAATAAATATGAAATCAGAAAAATTATAATTTATTTTACAAAATTTGACATGTTGACACAATTGTCTCCAAATTTTTAAAGAGACACTACACAATTTTAACACATTTTATATTTTTGTAAACATGCAGAATATTTGTCTAAATGGTCTAAATGATATACATAAATAAACTAAGTTTACATATTAAGATAATTTCTAACAAAAATATTCAAAGGTTGAATCTAAAGCAAAATAGGCTCCTACAGTATGTGATATATTAGAGTCTTACGTGTAAAATAGCCCATCCATATCATTTTACTGTTTGACTGTTCAGTACTGTTCATATTTACATTTAAAAAGCAGACATAAAAGTAACTTAAAAGTTACTTTTCTAAGTAACTAATTACTTTTGATATACAGTAACCGGTAGAGTAATTCAGTTACTTTTAAAAGAAGTAATTAGTAACTAACGAATTACTAATTTTTTAGTAACTTGCCCAACACTGGTGACTATTGACATGTAGATGTGTTCAGTCCAGGACTCTTATTAATCATGTAAAGTTAGAGAAAGATCGGTCATTGCATAATCAGTGTAAACATGTCACTTCCTGTTGTCAGCTGGTGGCGCTATAACCATAAGTGACTATTGACATGTAGATGTATTCAGTCCAGGACTCTTATTAATCATGTGAAGTTTGGGACAGATCAGACATTGCATAATCAGTGTAAACATGTCACTTCCTGTTGTCAGCTGGTGGAGCTATAACCATAAGTGACTATTGACATGTAGATGTGTTCAGTTCAGGACTCTTATTAATAATGTGAAGTAAGGGAAAGATCAAACATTGCATAATCAGTGTAAACATGTCACTTCCTGTTGCCAGCTGGTGGCGCTATAACCATAAGTGACTATTGACATGTAGATTTGTTCAGTCCAGGACTCTTATTAATAATGTGAAGTAAGGGAAAGATCGGACATTGCATAATCAGTGTAAACATGTCACTTCCTGTTGCCAGCTGGTGGCGCTATAACCATAAGTGACTATTGACATGTAGATGTGTTCAGTCCAGGACTCTTATTAATCATGTGAAGTTTGGGACAGATCAGACATTGGATAATCATTGTAAACATGTCACTTCCTGTTGCCAGCTGGTGGTGCTATAACCATAAGTGACTATTGACATGTAGATGTATTCAGTCCAGGACTCTTATTAATCATGTGAAGTTTGGGACAGATCGGACATTGCATAATCAGTGTAAACATGTCACTTCCTGTTGTCAGCTGGTGGAGCTATAACCATAAGTGACTATTGACATGTAGATGTGTTCAGTCCAGGACTCTTATTAATAATGTGAAGTAAGGGAAAGATCAGACATTGCATAATCAGTGTAAACATGTCACTTCCTGTTGCCAGCTGGTGGCGCTATAACCATAAGTGACTATTGACATGTAGATGTGTTCAGTCCAGGACTCTTATTAATAATGTGAAGTAAGGGAAAGATCGGACATTGCATAATCAGTGTAAACATGTCACTTCCTGTTGCCAGCTGGTGGCGCTATAACCATAAGTGACTATTGACATGTAGATGTATTCAGTCCAGGACTCTTATTAATCATGTGAAGTTTGGGACAGATCAGACATTGCATAATCAGTGTAAACATGTCACTTCCTGTTGCCAGCTGGTGGTGCTATAACCATAAGTGACTATTGACATGTAGATGTGTTCAGTCCAGGACTCTTATTAATCATGTGAAGTTTGGGACAGATCAGACATTGGATAATCATTGTAAACATGTCACTTCCTGTTGCCAGCTGGTGGCGCTATAACCATAAGTGACTATTGACATGTAGATGTGTTCAGGTCATGAATCTTAGCAATCATGTGAAGTTTGGGACAGATCGGACACTGTATGCCTGAGTTCCAGCAACCTGTTTCATAGCGAAACATCAAACTTTGGCTGGCCGAAATAGACACAAATTTTAATATAGAATCAAATCCTTCGCAATTTAGCATCACAAAGGCCTTAAGATGAGACTTGCCAAATATGATGATGATCCGACGAAAACTGTAGGAGGAATTAGTTAAAGTATGACTGCTGGAAATGAGAAAAACTGAGACAAAATCTGAGAAATAATTCAAAATAGCTGACTTCCTGTTTGGTTTAGGGCATTGCTCCAAGAGACTTTTTTTGTAGGGCTTGTAATAATACATGAGCATACCGAAATTCGTACATGTAAGTTAAACACAGTCCAAGGGCTGCTTCATTCAATATTTGAAAGTGGCGCTAAAACATGTTCCTTCAGGTTGCCAGCTGGTGGCGCTATGGCTATAAATGAAAATTGTTATGTAGATGTGTTCAGGTCAGGACTCTTAGCAATCATGTGAAATTTGGGACAGATCGGACATTGTATGCATGAGTTCCAGCAACTTCCTGTTTCATTGGAAAACATCAAACTTTGTCGGGCCAGAACCGACACAAATTTTTACGTAGAGTCAAATCCTTCGCAATTTAGCATCACAAAGGCCTTAAGATGACACTCACCAAATATGAAGATGATCCGACGAAAACTGTAGGAGGAGTTAGTTAAAGTATGACGTCTGGAAATGACAAAAACTGCGCCCAAATCACAAAAATAACTCCGAATAGCTGACTTCCTGTTTGGTTTACGGCTTCGCTCCAAGAGACTTTTTTGTAGGTCTTGTCATGCTACAGACGCGTACCGAATTTCGTAATTGTACGTCAAACACAGTCCGAGGGCTGCTTCGTTGAAAATTTGTAGGTGGCGCTATAGAGCCATTTTCTCACGCCTAATTCTAAAGCCTACACCACATGTAAATTTTCATCACTCTTGACATCTGTGCAAAATTTCATGAGTTTTCGAGTATGTTTAGGCCCTCTAAAGTCCCGCTGATGTCGGAGAAAAAGAAAAAAAATAATAATAACTCCTTGAAGAACAATAGGGTCCTCACACCCCGGTGTGCTCGGGCCCTAAAAAAGTAGGACAATGTTCAGATGGACTGTTATTTTCAGCATAGGTGGCACAAACTAACACGGGGTTAATTGTAACGCAGCTACTTTACATATTTATACAGTGCAGAGGGCAATCTGTGTGTTTGGTCTTTTTCTCTAACTGTCAGAAGACGATCTCTTGTGAATTTGGGAAAAATTTTTGATTAAGATATTGAATAAAGAGTGTTTTGGAGGCATAAAAGTACATTTCTTCATCTTATATTTTTTTTTCCAATTTCTGAGTTGGGTGTGTAATTCACCAAATCTAACCATATATTATTTTAATCACTGTCTTTGTTACCTAAAACACAACACCATTTTGAAACATGTCAGCAACTTGATAGCTGGGATTAAAAACATTTTTATACAACGGGGTTAGTTGTCACACAGTGTTACAAATAAAACTCAGGTATAAAATGATAATGAAATGAAAACAATGTAAATACTATTAAAATGATAACTGTTAACACAATATCAAGGGACATAACTCACAATTATCATTTTTGTCTCAATTGTGCAGCCCTTTCAAAAAAATGCATAATACAAGGATGGTTAGATGAAGGATCACGGTTGAATAGATGTGTGAATATCGATCTATAATAGTCAGATATAGAAACACCTTTAGTATAGACAGAATTGTATTGAATTGTTTGTGTTTAAAATAAATTTTCTAGCAGGCGTTACAACAAAATCTCTGCTTGTTACATTTAACCCCACCTATGGGGTAACGTTTGCACTCCTGTCACTTTCAGTGTAATAACGGTAGGTCCCACAAACAAACTTTTAAGTGTTCATTTGTTGTAAAAATTATTAATCTTACTTAAATATTTTTTTGAATGATAGAGCCAAAGCCAAAAAGTGTTACTTGTGCCCCATTCTGCACTACATTTCATATACTATCTATATTTTTCTCAATAGGTTTTACTTAAGCACACACATTTTACAGTAGATATCAACTGACTGATCCAACACAGCAGTAGGATTGTGTATCATACAAAACAAAATTTTGGGTTGATATTAGAGTCAAATTACTGAATATAAAGTAAAGGAATTGTATGACCAAAATCTTTATGTCACAGTAGGAGTACCTGTCATGATGTCATAACAGGCTAGTAACAACCCTAGACACATTTTGTTGGAAATTCAACCTCAAAAAGTGTTTTTTCATCATGGGGAATCCTGGGGAATGTGGCTTTTGGCAAAATAATTTAATACAGTAAGGGAGAGCGGGGGTGAAAGTACCATTTTTCGGAAAAACTTAAAGATAATTTTATAGACAGAGATATATTTTTGATGTGGTCAATAACTCACAAGAGTTGTCTATTTTGTAAAAATGTAAAACGACTTCAGTATAATTTCAAAAGT
Source organism: Misgurnus anguillicaudatus (assembly GCF_027580225.2). Lineage (NCBI taxonomy): Eukaryota > Metazoa > Chordata > Actinopteri > Cypriniformes > Cobitidae > Misgurnus > Misgurnus anguillicaudatus. The sequence continues at coordinate 8,882,856 of NC_073361.2, forward strand.
AACAAGTGTCCCGACAGGATCTCCTCACATTTAAAAACTATTTACTTTTATTTTGAAAAACTCTGAGAAGTCAAACTTCAGGATGTGTTAGAGCACTAAATAACATGTAGATTGATCAGTATTGTAACACATGAAACCAGAAACACACAAAATTACCACTTTAGGAATTTACTTGGTTAAAAACACCTTTCTGGATCTACACGTGGAAAACGGTGAGTAAATAACGCGATATTTGTCAGCCCTGTCAGGGGTTGTTTGGCTAAGATACTGTCGGCTCGGAGAAAATCACTTTGTTACTTTCGTCCCACGTTACTTTTGCCCCGGTTCTCCCCTACTTATGATCAGGGTGTGCGATTTGTGAAAAAAATCTGAGGGGTAGGGGGTGTTTTTCAAATTTTTTATTCATGAAAACAAATTACAAACCACAGGCTTATATTAATTACTCAATGTAAAAAATCAAATGCACAACATACTCTTAATATAACAATAAATAAACTATATGCGCCTACTTAGACACTACATCTGCTTTGAGACGTACTTTTGACTTTTTGGTTTCCTGTGTCATCCTGGGAGTTCCTCTTGAAACTACAGTAGTTTAATTCTCTATACTTGGATTTGTTTGCAACGGTCCTGTAAAAATACAATGATATGCTGCCTTGAACCCTTTTCTTTTATTATTTGGCTGTTTTCGCGCTTAAAAATAGACTATTGGTGCTTGGCGACATTTGGAAAGTCTGGGCGTGGATTAAAAAGGGATCTTGACATAACCTAGATGCTCTGTCACCTAATGATTGTCACAGAAGCGTGAGCTGACAGTAATACTCCATTTCTGATTTTACTGTTGTTTGCACTATTGCGTGGCAGCATTTTTACTTATATTTAATTAAATTTATTTTAGGCCATTTGATGACCATTAATCACAATGGAGGGGGCAATTTTGTCCCCACGGGGATATAAAAACCAGAGAGGGGGGTAAATCCCCCCATGCCCCCAGCAAATCGCACCCTGCTTATGATGCATTATAATCCCTAATGTTGATTTACAGTGGGGAAAATAAGTATTTGACACATCAGCATTTTTATCAGTAAGGGGATTTCTAAGTGGGCCATTGACACAAAATTTCCACCAGATTTAGCCATCAAGCCAAATATTGAATTCATACAAAAAATCAGAACATTTAAGTACACAAGTTGAGTCATAATAAATAGATTGAAATGACACAGGGAATAAGTATTGAACACACTATATTTAGTACTTTGTAGAAAAGCCTTTGTTAGTGATTACAGCTTCTAGACGCCTCTTGTATGGAGAGACAAGTCGTCTGCATTGCTCAGGAGTGTTTCTGGCCCATTCTTCCACACAAATGGTCTTGAAGGTTCCTTGGGCCTCTTTTATAAACTTTGATCTTCAGTTCTCTCACTTGTCCATTCAAGCAACTTGATTTTCTTTCTTTGAAAACACTTCATTGTTTCCTTGGCCTTGTGTTTGGGATCATTGTCTTGCTGAAATGTCCACCCTCTTTTCATTTTCAGCTTTCTTGTAGATGGCAACAGATTTTTATCCAGAATATCCGGTACATTTCTCCATTAATCCTGCCTTCAATAATATGAAGTCCCTTGCTTAAAAGCAGCCCCAAATCATGATGCTTCCACACCCAAACTTAACTTTTGGTATGGTTTTTTTGGGATGGTGGGCAGTGCCATTTCTTATCCAAACATGGTGTGCAGAATGACTGCCAAAAAGTTCAATTTTGCTTTCATCTGACCATACTACAGTCTCTAAATAATCCACAGGCTTCTCCAAATGCTCTTTTGCAAACTTTAACTGAGCCTCAACATGCTTTTTGTTCAGCAATGGAGTCTTTGATGGTGAGCATGCATGGATGCCATGGCGGTTCAGTGCATTGCTTATAGTTTTCTTTGAAACAACAGTACCTGCTGATGCAAGTTCTTCCTGAAGTTCTGCACGAATGGCTCTTGGAGAACCCTCCTGATTATTCTTTGGACTCCTCGGACAGGGATCTTCCATGGAGCACCTGATCATGGTCGGGAAAGAGCATTCAGCTCTCTGGAAATGCACCTATAACCATTCCCATCCAAATGCTTTTCAAAGATAAGTCTTTCCTGTGTGCCTCCTGGGAAATGAGAAGCCTTTATAAGCCAGAAAATTAGGACTAAAGCAGCTGATATCAATTAGTATTGATAGGGGGCAGTGTTTTTTCTCTCAATACTGACAGATTTCAGGTGATCTGGCTTTCTATGCCATTTTGCACCTTTTTTCTTTTCATGTGTTCAATACTTATTCCCTTTGTCATTTTACTTTATTTATTATGACTCAACTTGTATACTTAAACATTATGATTTCTTTGTGTGAATTCAATATTTGGCTTGATGGCTACAATAGCCCACTTAAAAATCCCCTTACTGATAAAAATGCTGATGTGTCAAATACATATTTTCCCCGCTGTGTATGCTCTCACTAGTTCCACAAACTTTCATGGTTATACTTATCTGCTTGTTTTGGGTATATGCGACTTGAATAAACATAGTGTGCTTTAAAAGAGCATTTGAGCAGTTCTAAAGGGTAATGCCAATGGTCCAACAAACGCCAACGACCTCATTCATTTTCTCTTTGATAAGTGTGAATTAGTCATAAGAGCAGCTGGTGAAGTCTTCGCTTATTTTCAAATCACAAATATGTGACGATGAAGTGACCATACGGCTCAAGTAGTTAAAAACAGAAAATGGTAACAATCCCAATATGCACAGGTAGGAAATGCATCTGTTGCCATGACATCCATTTTAACATGCTGCCATGTGTAATCACAACATCAGACAACCAAGTTCCCATTACGCAGTTAATCAACCATTCCCCCGAAATTCCATCCAAAAAGGACCATGTATCGGTTCCAGCGTATACGCTGCTGTTGTTAAGGTAGCGGCTGGTGCAGAAGTGAAAAGGTGTTATAGTCCATATAGCATGCCACGCTTCAGTAGCTCACCAGCCATGCATATGGCAACGCTAATGAGCCCAACCGTCACATAACCCAATTCCACCCAGATATTTTCTGCCCCAAATGTATTATTTTGGCCTAGCCGGGCACAGATTGAGTAGTTTTCCAGCGATACATCTTGCTATTAATAACGTCAGAGAATTTTTAGGCTCTCCAAATAAGATAATGATGAATTGGCGCAGGCCAGGCCCGCTAATGCTGTTTATATCGGCGCAAAAAGTTCTGTCAGGCCTGATCAATCTGATTCTGGAAATAGTTTATAAAGTAGCGAATTGACGCGTCGGGGTCAGCAAAGGTGGGGAATTAATGTCACGAAATGGGCTCGGGTACCGGGGCTTTGATGAAAGCTGGAGGAAAGTCTTTTATATAAATTGTCTGTGTGGGGAGAACGAGTAAATGGGAAGAGGGAAGACACGGGGAGAGATAATGGTCAACGAGGCGTGGGTCGGCCTCAGAGAAAGGATGGGTGGGGGGGTTCGAGAGTTCTCGATGGTGGCTGTGCCCTGATCATTCATAATGGCAGCGCTGAGCCTGGGCCTGTAAAGAAGAAAAATGAACACTATTAAGGGAGCCCCGTGTGCAATGTTGGCTTTGGCGTGTCAGCAATTATTACCCAGGGACACACTTCAGATCCCGAGACAAAAAAAAACGAGGCCGTGCAAAAGAGGCAAATGAAATGGAGAGTTAGAGAAGAGAAATTCACTGCGCGCTAGCATTTTAAGTTTACATTCTCAGTACATGACAAGCGCGTTAGTCTTGGTTTACAACTGCGAGGATACCAAATCTACTTGTACGTGAAATTGAAACCTAGTGGTTTTCATGCCCAACTGCACATGCAATGCTTAGCGATGGATGATGTACAAATGCTTGGCACTCTTTATTTATGATATATTTTACATTTATGCATTTGGCAGATGCTTTTATCTAAAGTGACTTGCAGTTTATTACAAAATGTACATTTAAAGGGGCCATGGCACAAGATTTTTTTTAAGATGTCAAATAAATCTTTGGTGTCCCCAGAGCACATATGTGAAGTTTTAGCTCAAAATACCATATAGATAATGTATTATAGCATGTTAAAATTGCCACTTTGTAGGTATGTGCAAATATGTGCCGTTTTGGGTGTGTCCTTTAAAATGCAAATGAGCTGATGAAATTCAAACACTGATCACAATGATGGTGGTTTGTTGCAATTAAAACTCAATTGTGCTTTTTCTCTGCACTAAATGGCTGTGTTGTGATTGGATAGTGCAGATTAAGGGGTGGTATTATTATAATAAGAGCTCCTTATGACATCAAATTTCAACAACCTATTTTTTCATGTGCTTGGAGAGAAGGTTTACCAAAACTAAGGTACTGGGTTAATTTTTCATAGCACTTAAACATGGAAAAAGTCAGATTTTCATGCCATGGCCCCTTTAAACTGTAAACCTTGCTCTGCTAATGCAATGGTTTTGAAGCCACGTGATTTAAAAAAAAGTTACACTGAGAAAAAAAGTGCCAAAGTAATATTTACGTACCACACTAATATTTTTGGACATGTTCTAAATCGGACTTAGATAATGTACACGTTATACGTGGATTTAAACATTCATATTCTTTGAAGAACCTTAATGTCAGTACAATGCCTTGCCATGGTGGTACTATAGTACAATGCTGCCATATTAATATCATCCCTGTACAGTGCTATACCAACCCAGTTCTTTATTTTTGGTAAAACTTCAGTCTCCATTAGGTCGGGTCATTAACCATGACTTAAAGAGACCAAAAAGAAAAACCCCACTCGAGATTAATATCCCTGGTTCACAGTTTATCCTGGAGTACAGGGGCTTTTGGAAGGAGCCAGATGGAGAGAGGGAGAGAGAGAGATGTTAGCAAAGCACTATTTTAAAATAGCTTATTGCCTCAGGATATGTATTTATTCACATACGCTGAGCAAATGGACCTCTGCCTACTTTATTCTCTATGCACCTATACTCCTGAGGCATTTAAAACAGGTCTACTTTTGACTAAATATATAAAATAGCTATTATGAGACGATATGAATGGATTGCGGTGCTGCGTAGAGGTCAATCTGACGCAAATGATCTATATAGGATAACAAATTAAGGTGCATCAGTGACTGGTGAGTGAATTTTACCCCTCGGCCCCTGGCTGTGAGTTGGCGCCAGCATCTATCATGCAGATATGTGTAGAAAGTAGTGGTGTGCTTTTTTAATCCAATGTAGAGATATGTGATGTAACCTGCAATGTTATGTTTCAAACAGAGATGGCGACAGAGAGGAAAAAGTTATGGCAACATCACAAGCAACAGTACTAATGCGGCCCTCATGAGTTAATAAATCCAACAACCCCTGTGACAGGGCTACACATCCATAAGAGGCTTTTATGTTAATAAGCCATTGCCTCTTTGTTTCTAAATTTAAAAGACAAAGCTGGCAATTCTGGCTATACTTTCGTTCTTTTAATAATTTCTTTATTTTAGTTATAAATTACTCTGGGTTGTGTTTTGTTTCCGTGCACTTCAGGCATTTTGCACATATTTGTTCTGCACCTTGTTACTTCTGACCTTATTTTATAATTTTTTATTTTATTTATTATAAACATAAATTCTGATCTAATTTAAGTCTGTAAATTCTGGATTGCTTTTCATTGTATCGATGTTGGGCTGTTGTGCTGGCGCTTGCAATTTAGCCGAACAGGCTAGGTGCTCTGCGTCTCATATTTGGGAGTTCATCCAACTTAACATAAAAAACGAATGTTTTTCGACGGGTATAAGTTTTAAAATGTATTTAAAACAGGGTGATTATCTTGTCAAAAGTTAAACTACAAAACAGGTAAGCCATTTCTTTAAATTTCGGTGATTATTTATACCTGACACGACTGTCTTTTTTGTGATTTAATATTATGGTCGGTGTTTACTTTCAAATTATAAAAAAAGAGAAATAAATAATATAAAAATCATTAAGTGTTTCTGTACCTAACATGAATAGAGATGATTGAAGTCAAAGTAAGCAAGCAGGTATTTCTGTGCTAAATAATAACGCATAGTATCTATAAAACAATTAATTTCAGTGTTTTTCTTGTTATAAATTAACGTTTAATGAATTGTATATAAAGCTTAGTTTTTATCATTTACAGTAACAATCACAAGTTATATGTTTTTTTTTTGTCATGACTTCTTTGACTCGCTAAATCTCCAAATTAAAATAAAATCGCTGAATTGTAGCCGGGGTTTCAAAAGCAGGATCACCTTTGTTATTTTTTTTTAGGTTTTGTTATCAAAATGTTTTTGTTATATCTTTGTGTGATGTTCTGTAGATCGTGGCTTTAAAATGTTATCAGGAATGATTTAACAAATGTTTATGTTGCCTTACATTTTAAAAATATAAATGCATTGTTAGTTTTGTCTTCGTTCATCACTTGAAAGACAGTTTTGGTCACTTTATCAAAAAGTTGTTCATGTGTGCTGCTTGTGAAAGAAAATAAAAGTAACCCATTTGTACCTGGTCTGGCCCCCTCCCAACCCATGCACACACACATAGATGATTAGACTATCGGTTGACTATAGAAAGATTAGACAATTCTGATTCGAATATGTAAATCCTTAGTCAAGGACACCCCTACACCCTACATTCATTAGTTCTCTTTTTATCACCTCTCAAATATGGGTATAGTTTTGCGTGAATTTTACGTGAAACTAAAATCTGCACATGAAGGTTTTCACGTGAGCACATGAAAGTTTCACATGAGCACATGAAACTAAACTTTAGATTTGTTTAACTCCAATGTCAGGGGTTCGGTAGGTAGGTTTCTTTAAAAACACAAAATTTTAAGCAAAAAGCTGAGATAATTGCGTTTTTGTGAAAGACTTGATAGAGATCAGATTCAGAGCGATCCTCAAAACATACATGGACAAACAGCTGTTTGCCCTAGGGCGAAACTTCCCGGTTTAGAAGTTGCGGATTGCCGGAAATACTCATCATTGGCAGGGAAGCGGTTTCTCTTAAATGACGAGTTAACTTGTCAATGGCGGGGAAAGAGTTAAGGTCGCATTTACATTCTGAATAAATTTTGCATCCTATTTGTCATGCATGCATCCACTCTAGGCAGCTTGCTGACAAATCTGAAATTTTGGTCAGATACATGCTATTTTTACAGTGTATTAAACATAGAAGATGCATCAAATGGTTCTTTATAAAAGTTCCCATAACACAAGTTGTTTCTGTGTATCTGATGTTAATCTGGAGTACCTATAGAGTAACATCCTTTATATCTCTAACTTAAACTTAAGTCTTTAGTTTAATCAGATTTATAAAAGACAGGTCAGCTTTACCGAGTTACGAGCCGCGGGAGGAGCGACTCACGAGTCATGCAACACAACACTGACTGGATAAATTATGATTCACTACATGTTCGTGACGTTTATTTAATATGCACTTACGCGCCTATTTCCAACATAACACAGAGGTCTTACTTATCGCATTGAACTCATGACCCGGTTTGGACTTTTCAATGTAATCAAGCGTTAAACAAACACACACGCAAAACTCCACTGCTACCCCAGATAAACAAATATATCCATTGTTTCCATAATGCTGGCTTTCTTCTCCTTACATGCAAAAACACACTTCTTTTTGTGTGCCATTGTTGAGTTTTGATATAAAACAAAGCTGTCGCATAAAGTGATACCTGTGACTTAACGTCCTCGGTTCTCGTTCTCCCCCTGATTGACGTGTGGGCGTGTTTTCCGGGGGAAGTGCCCATAAAAAGAAGTGATACATATGGCTTACGCCTGAAATGTCAGCTGGACCCGTATTAAAAAAAAAACCTTTTCGAAACTTGTACGAACCCTGGCGAAGTGCATTCGGCACAGAAATGCTCTGTTACACGTCCGACTGTTTTTTTGATGCTTTGCATTTGTTTAACATAAGGAAACAACTATATAACTGTGTTAATAAGTCAGAATGCAGGACACACTAGTCTTCTTCCTCTAATGAAAGAGTTTCTCTGCAACAGCATTTCCGGAATTAGTGAGAAGAGTTTTTGCATGTCTCTCTTTATCGGGTCCATTGAGATATAATCACCTGGCTTCGGCATCAGATATGCTCCTGTACCTTATCAGAGGACTGGAGGAAAAAAGAAGAATGGAAAAAAATCACTCCAGTCACACATGGAGAATAAAAGTGAGTAATTTATGATTGTAATCAACAGCCACACTTCCCCAGAGCCGAGCGAAAAAATGGAGAGCGGGGAAGAGAAAAAGGTGAGATAGAAATGTGAACAAGGAAATAAAGGAAATATAAAACAGGAAGCAGAAGAATGGAAATTTATCTCTGGAAAGTTTGTGAACTTGATAGAGGGCAAGCATCTTTTATACCTTGATTGTTTTTAACAAGGTCAAACATTAATATCCTCTTAAATGAATTACTAAGTTATTATATTAAATACAAAATAAAAAAGTGCTTTCATGAATACTAAACTTGCCTCTTCAAAACTTGCGGCTGCAGTGTTAGGATGTTGGATGGAGGATGCAAGGTTTTTATGATGTATTTTCAGTCTGTTTTAAAACAGTTAAAAGGGCTTTCTGGTAGTGAAAAAGTTAAGTTTCTTTTTTTAGTTGTTCATTTACAGTTCATGTACAGAATGTACAGTAATTGTTTATGTGTGTTGACATTATCAAATGTACCAGATCTTTATAATACTTGTCAGCAGCTTGTAAGCAGTTGCCCTTAACTCTTACCATTGTGTTTTATGATGTTTTTGTTTATTATATTAAAAGGTGAACTGTGTGGGACATTTTAGTACAGTGAACTCATTGTCATGTTCAAGAAACCAATTTGAAATGATTCAAGCTTTGTGACATGGTGCATTATCCTGCTGGAAGTAGCCATCAGAGGATGAGTACATGGTGGTCATAAAGGGATGGACATGGTCAGAAACAATGCTCAGGTAGGCCGTGGCATTTAAACAATGCCCAATTGCCACTAAGAGGCCTAAAGTGTGCCAAGAAAACATCCCCCAAACCATTACACCACCACCACCAGCCTGCACAGTGGTAACAAGGCATGATGGATCCATGTTCTCATTCTGTTTACGCCAAATTCTGACTCTACCATCTGAATGTCTCAACAGAAATCGAGACTCATCAGACCAGGCAACATTTTTCCAGTCTTCAACTGTCCAATTTTGGTGAGCTTGTGCAAGTTGTAGCCTTTTTTTTCTATTTGTAGTGGAGATGAGTGGTACCCGGTGGGGTCTTCTGCTGTTGTAGCCCATCTGCCTCAAGGTTGTGCGTGTTGTGGCTTCACAAATGCTTTGCTGCATACCTTGGTTGTAACGAGTGGTTATTTCAGTCAAAGTTGCTCTTCTATCAGCTTGAATCAGTCGGTCAATTCTCATCTGACCTCTATCATCAACAAGGCATTTCACCCACAGGACTGACACATACTGGATGTTTTTTCCCTTTTCACATCATTCTTTGTAAACGCTAGAAATGGTTGTGCGTGAAAATCCCAGTAATTGAGCAGATTGTGAAATACTCAGACCGGCCCGTCTCACACAAACAACCATGCCACACTCAAAATTGCTTAAATCGCCTTTCTTTTCTATTCTGACATTTAGTTTGGAGTTCAGGAGATTGTCTTGACCAGGACCACACCCCTAAATGCATTGAAGCAACTGCCATGTGATTGGTTGATTAGATAGTTGCATTAATGAGAAATTGAACAGGTGTTATTAATAATCCGTTAGGTGAGTGTATATGGCCTATATTGCATTTCCGTCAATAGATCTTCCTGAAAATTACACATTGCACATTTAAATAGAAGTATTTTTGTGAGGTATGGGTAGATACAGATACTGTGTCACTGAACATTCATTTTCAGTATTATCTTCACTTTTCACAATCATTACAGTTTCTCTGGTAAATACACGTTGATTAATGTAGCCAGACCTTTAAAGATTGCAGATCGGAAATGCCTCAAATGATGTTGAAGTGACTTCAAATGCTTAATGAGGCAGAAATACAAATTAGCCTGCAAATGCGAAGCACAGCTTATTAATGGATGCATTGAGTTTTAATATTCACATAGTCCTCAGAGAGAAGCTCGGTACATCAATGCAGATACTGTAGAAGTGACAACAGCGTGTGACATATCATTAGATAAAAAACGATTGAAATAAATGACATTTCTTTTTTATTTTATTTGAGTAATTATGGTAGACAAGAGTTAAAGGGATAGTTCAACCAAAAATTTAAAATAATTGTCTTACATAATTACTTAAATAAAATAAAAAAGAAATGTCATTTATTTCAATCGTAACTATTCCTTTAAAAATAAAAGCTTTTTTATTGCGATCATGCATAATGTAGAAATACATTTATTGATTTAATTAATATTCAACATAAATGATGACACACCTTTGTATAGATTTCTTTCTTCATGATTCAGAGTAACGACAAAACAATAAATTTACCTTTTTGTGACTATGATCACTGGAAACGTCCCAATCTAACAATTCTACACAATCTTTTTTATCCATTTTGGATTGTCTTATCGTTCTGAACTCAGAAAAGTGCACACAGACACATAGCCACCTATTGATGTCAACTTCATTTCTAATAAATGAAGCAACCAGGTTAAATAAAACTAGATTTGCTTTCACTTCCAATCATATTTTCTTTCAGGCTGAAAGATGTGAAGTCTTTTGATGTGAAGCAACAGAATTGCCGGCACTCTTCTTTAGATCTTCACATATGCTTTTGCTGTCTCTGTAGCTGCAGCGAAATGATACCTTTGTCAACCGTCGGTGAAACGTGTTAAAAGGAGTGACAGTAAAAACAGACATTTTGCCATCTGAAGACATATTGGGGGTGTGTCACCTCATACGGAATGTTACCGATTTGATCCTCAACTAAAATTTACAGGTTTGATGTTAAGGAAAATGCAAGATGGCATGTTGCTGGGTATCCATGCCAGGTTGTTTCAAAGTGAATCAGGATCTCAGTTCCCTAATTTATCCGGGGTGTTTTTGATTGTGTCACATACTGACAGATACTCAGTTGCTGGGAAGGTCACTCCTGACAGAAAGTGGAAATGATCCAGCAATGACGGGATTAGTATTATCAAATCACAACTTTCCTGTCGTCCCGGAAAGCTCTCGGTGTGGAGCTGAATTTGTTTAAAGACAATGTTTTGTTTGTCATTGTGTAGCTAAGTAGAACATGGGTTAGTAGTGCAAAAGGTTTTGGGTTCGAATCCCAGGGAATAAACTTACTGATGTGGGAACTTCCAGGGTTCCCAAGGGTCCTTGAAATCCTTGAAAGTTTGTGAATCTGGGAGCCCATACATAGATACAGGTCATTGAAAGTGCTTGAATCTATTTTATGCAAGACGTTTTCTGAAAAAAAATCCATATTATTCTCTGTGTAGTGTAGGATAATATCATACAATTCTAGACTTTTTAAGCACACATGCTAAACTGTTTGCTTTAAATGTTTATATCTTCTGTAAGCGAATGTTGATTCATACCAAAATGCTTTTTTGCATAGTTGTGTTTGACACATGAAAATGTCTCAGGTTATGTATGTAACTGTTGTTCCCTGAGAAAGGGAACGAGACGCTGCGTCTCCCTTGCCATACTTCCTGCGTCCGTGTAACACCGTCTTTGGCAAAATTTCAGATAGCGATATACTTCCTGGTTCTCACGTCATCCTGTCTTTGTCGTTAAGCCTCACCATTGGTTGAATTTGATGTACACATTCAGACACACTTACCCCTGGAGGCGTCCCCAAAGTGTCAAAGCAGTGATGCAGCGCGAGTTCCCTCGAAAGGGAACTGTAACAATGTATCTTAAAAGGTAACACGATGTAACTTTGCTCTTACTTGAAATGTATCCCCACATTTAGTCCTTGAATTTGAGGGTATTGGACTTGGAAAGTCCTTAAAAGGTCCTTGAATTTGAAGTTTACTAAGGTGTGGGAACCCTGGGGAATACACATACTAACATACAGTATGGAAATGCATAGCTTGAATGCACTTTAAGTCACTTTAAGTAAACTCCACAAACCAAGACTGCTCGATGGTCTGGGGTTCAGTTCACGTCAACTTTTTCCAAATCATAAAATCAAATTCTGATAGCTGCTTTTTTCAATTAAATTAAATTCCAGAGAATAAATTATGAGAAATAACTAAATAAATGTGCACTTTATCCACAAAAGCATCAAATTATAAATTCTGGATGCCAGGTTACAGTCTCATAATCAAATTACAAGATTATAGGGGCATTAAAGGTTGATTTCACTCATTGATTTAACTTTTTTTCACACTTTACTTAATCAGTATTTAAGATATCAAGATATATTTTCACAGAATGCATGTAGGATGATTTTATGTAAAAAATAGTAAATCGCTATTAAAAACTTTCACAGACTGGGTCACAATTACATCACCTAGACAACATGAAAAATTAAAACTAAACTTAATTCAAATAAATGCAACAAATCAGATTAAACATCACTTTTTCTAAACCGCTGTATAAGAGAAGCCAGAGCGCCAAGAAATCCCTTACACACGGAGGACTCATAAATGATATTAAAACAAGACACTGCCTGTAATGGTATGATGCATCCCAATGTGCTTACTGATTAATAAACGCTCCCCAGGTCCCATTTCACAGATATACAACCCCGTCAAATGTTCCCCCCATTGCTGTCGTAAGTAGTTTTCTGGACAAATGCTTTTCAGCCTCAGTGAGTTTCTCTTGTTTTTTCTCTCCTTGTTTTTATGTACCTTGTTATGTTATGTGCCTTCTTCCTTCATGTCCTTGCATGATTAGCTGTCTCAAAGGCCGTAGATAAGCATAAATCAAAACCCTTAAAGAGGCGTTTCATACAGTTCTCCATTAAAACAGTACACTGCAGGGTATATGCACCAAAAACATCTTATGCAAAACGTGAAAATTACTTCTTATTTTATTATATATTACAGTTATACTTTAAATTAAATATTATATTTGGTGGTGTAAGCAACATAGTAAATTCATTGAAGTATTACTGTCTTTTATATTTTAAGTGCCTACTAAGCATCTCTATTATATTGAATGTGCTGATAGTAATTTGAACAAACCTCTTACCATAAGTATTAAACTTATATGCAACCTGAAACGACTTATGCCTAACTCTTTCGCCGCCAGGGTTTTAAAAAAAAGTTGCCAGTCAGCGCCAGCATTTTCATGCTTTTCACAAAAGTTTAATGCCTTCCAGAAAATGTTCTTCTTAAAATATATAAACATAAAATATATCAAATAAGAACAGACCCTCTGCTTAAAAAACTACCTTAATTTGTTCTCTTTTTATCACCACTTAAATATGGGTAGGTTTCTTCAAAAACACCACATTTTGAGAAAAAAAGCTGAGATAATTAAATTTTTGTAAAAGACTTTTGTTAGAGATCAGATTCAGAGCGATCCTCAAAACATACACGGAGATGCAGCTGCTTGCCCTAGGGCGATACTTCCGGGTTTTACACGTTGCGGAAGTGGTATTGCAGAGAGCCGGAAATTCTCGTCATTGGCAGGGAATCGTTTTCTCTTAATTGACGAGATAACTCGTCAATGGCAGCGAAAGTGTAAAAAGTGGTACCTGAGGTAAGTAAGGATCAGAAAATCGGTTTCGACTTTAGACTTTACAAGTGTGGTGAAAGAGGACCGTTCCGACGTTGTTGTATGTCAACTGATACTAATTAATGTCTTTGTGTCAGTTTATTGTTTAAAATGATCCGCAAATGTGCGTTTTATATATGTAACACGTGACCTCCCTACGTCACTACGCATTTACGTTGTACCGCGCTGGACCGGACCTAGACGAAAAGTTGTGCTTTAAAAGTGTATATTTGTTATTTTTATTGTCAAAAATGAAAATCGTTTTGCTAGATAAGACCCTTATGCCTCGAAGCGGATTTAAAAGAGGAACTATATTTTATGGCGTAGTGGCACTTTTGGGAGTACTTCGACTCGGCGCAGTAACACCCTCCCTCTCCCATTATGAGAGTGAGAAGGGGAGCAAACTTTTCAGGTAAGTCGAAGTGCTCCCAAAAGTGCTATTGCGCCGTGGAATGTGGTTCCTCTTTTAAATCCGCTTGGAGGGGCGCTGCGTTTTGTTTTGTACCACCAGACTTGCTCGTATAACTACTTGCCTTAAATAGGAAAAACGTTGATGTGTTTGGTCACTTCTAACTTTATCTCTAAATGGTACCATTGAATGAATGGGGCTAAGCTAAATGCTATCGAAGCGTCGCAGCGCGCTACAGCGCTTACGTGCACGCACACAGATGATAGAGGGATGTATCAACAATTCTTAGTTAAGGTAATAACATATTTTAATATTGAAAATGAGTAGACTATTCCTTTAAGTATTAATTGTTGGTGTGAGAAAAATCCTGCAATGTTTTCCTCAAAAAACATAATTTCTTCTCACCTGAACAAAGAAAGACATCAAAATTTTGGATGACATGGTGGTGAGTAAATTATCTGGATTTTTCTTTTAAGAAAATGGAATATTCCTTTAATGCAGTAAATTTTTTTACATCAGAATAATTAAATTGAAAAATAACTCCCATTACTTTTTTAAATATTAATATGTACATTTATAAAGTAATGCGTTACTTTACTCGTTACTTCAGAAAAGTAATATTATTAGGTAATGCACGTTACTTGAAATGCTAAGTTTACACCAACCACGCCTAGTTTGCCACTTTAATAGTTTAAATGCATTTGTGCGTTTAAAGCGAAGTAGACGCGCCGAAAAAGCAAGCATTTCACGCGCGACGGAGGCAAAATCCGGCTTCTTGTGGAAGGGGCAAGTGTTATGCGGTTGTCTGTTTGCAAGATGGCTGATGTTGATCGTGCATTTATCGAGAGAGTTACCGGTTTGTATTTGGTTACCTTACTATAGGGGGAAAATAAATGGCATGGGTTGATAAACGTCAAGTGACTCAAAAGTGAAATGTGTATTTACAACTTCCCAGGTTGCCCAAAGTCCTCACTGACACTCTTCCAAGCAAAGTCCTTTTTATTCCTGTCTCTATAGAAATAAGAACTTGTGTCGTATAGCTCCAGGTGACTGCTCATGGATAATATCAAGCGTTCCTTCAGGTTGAATGAGTGACTCAGGGCGGGGCTGCCACCACAGCAGCAAGCAGGCTCCCTGATTGGTTAACACGGCGCGAAATTCAGCCAAATTTCAAATTTTTCAACTCTGGTGTCAGCCGCAAATTTTAAAAGAGGAGCTGCGTTTTGTGGCGTGGTGGCACTTTTGGGAGTACTTCGACTCGGCGCAGTAACACCCTCCCTCTCCCATTATGAGAGGGAGAAGGGGAGCGGACTTTTCAGGCGAGTTGAAGTGCTCCCAAAAGTGCTATTACGCCATAAAATATAGTTCCTCTTTTAAATCCGCTTAGAAAAGCGCTACGTTTTATTTTGTACCACCAAACTTGCTCGTATAACTACTCGTCTTAAATAGGAAAAACGTTGATGTGTTTGGTCACTTCTAACTTTATCTCTAAATGGTACCATTGAATGAATGGGGCTAAGCTAAATGCTATCGAAGCGTCGCAGCGCGCTCCAGCGCTTACGTGCACGCACACAGATGATAGAGGGATGTATCAACAATTCTTAGTTAAGGTAATAACATATTTTAATATTGAAAATGAGTAGACTATTCCTTTAAGAAACAATTTTGTACAGTTAAATTTTACCCAAAAAGGTACAACATTGTATTATGTTTAGTATACCTGTAAAGGTACAAAATGAAACCAGTGACAGAAACTGTACAGTTTTAAACACATTTTCTGACAGTGTTGTCTGCAGATGGCACTGCATGATTTGTTCTGTTTGTTTACTTTTGGCAAGTGTTGGGTTGCTGATAGGAAAGATTTAACACTGTTATTTATTAATACTAAGATCATCTTTGTACAAAACTGATTATCAGCAACAGCAGACGTATAATAAAATCTCCTACAGTCTTTTATTATTTGATCAGTATTGATTTGCCCATCAGCGTTTTTACAAACCTCCCTCACAGGCTTCCACTTCATGAGTTCAAATTATTCAAAATCCTACTCGGTATTGAATATCATACGCAAAGACATGACTCAGTGCATTTCAACTATAGTCCGATATCTACTTAATGCGGTTTGTTTATATTCATAATTCACTGTCTTATCTAGTGCTATTAGTTGCCAGTTGACCTTTGTTCAAAATCTATGTTTTAGCCAGTCACCCTATTTGCCCTCTTACTACACTCCAGTGGGAAAGATAATTAGGGTTGAAATAAAGTGTGTGTGTGTGTGTGTGCTAAAGGGATCTTCTCTATGAAAATGGGCTGGTCAGTTCCTAAATACTCAATTTCTTATTTACGACGTTCCTTTGTATCTAATGTGAAATCAATGCAGCAGTGTGAGAAAGTTAGAGCCCTGCTAAAGATAATGAGATACTAATTAACAACCTGCTATGCTTTAGTAACTAAAGGAAATCTGGAGACGTCAGAAAAGCTGACCCTGCTGGTAGCGAACAGCGAACTTACCTAGATGGGTTATCTTAACATTTTACCAATGCAAGAGATCAGCAGGTTAAATTATTTTTTTTTCTCTCAGAAAAGCCTACATTGCATGGATTGACATGCTTGTGGCAGTCGTCTCCTCTCAGCCATCTGGTAAGCAGGCAAGCACAGATGTTCCCCTCCAAATATGGCGTATGTTTTGATACTCTCTCACCCTGTAAAGCACAACTAAGTGACAATGAATATTGATCAGTGAAAAATGAAGTAAATGAGCAGGAACATTCACCGATGCTGTTGAAATCAATTCCTCCTAATGCTTATGAGAATGGTTACAGAGGTACTAAGCCACTGGGGACTGTCGAAGCTCGGTGAAAAGGAAAATCTTATTTTGACTGAATCAGTGTAGAAATAATCAATAAAGCCACCACAGGACTATGTCACTAACACGTTCTCCGCATGGCTTTTTTACAGCCTCTCAAGGCAGGTGACACAAAAGACAACCAATTCTCTGCAATCAATTCCCATTTCGTGCATTCATTGTAAATGGCCGGGCATTTTGCACTCCCAGGTTTTTGTCCTGCCTGCTCACGACAGCGATTAGCTATGGTTTATTTAAGTCCTGTCCCAGTGCAAGAACATTTTAGACGAGTATGGAATATGTTTTTAGACATTCAATAACTTTAAAAAAGTGTATGTTTATTCGTATAAATTATGATTGGGCTTAGTGATGTTGTTTACTGCATTTTCCGGACTATAAGTCGCTCCGGAGTATAAGTCGCACCAATCGAAAATGCGTCAGTCAGACGAAATAACATATACGTCGCAGTGGACTATACGTGGCATTTATTTATAAAATTATTTCACAAAATCCGTGCCGAAGAACACATTTCATCTGGAGAGGCAAGTTATTCAACTAAACAATAGCAGACAGAAAGGCAAGGCTGAATAGATGTTCATACGTAATTGTAACATTATCAGTTATTTACACGATAAACACAACCTAGTCTCACGAAATTTCATTATATAGATAGTATTTTTTTATTCTTTTCTTTCGTGATATTATCACGAGTTTCCGTGTTTTTTCGTGATCGTGTGGCGAGTTCCTGTTGTCGTGTGGTTGTCAAGTATTGGTTACTCAACTGTTTTGTCATATTTTCTTACCATTGTCGGTTCGGTTTAGGGTTAGATTTACATAAAATGACATCCCTAACCAAACCCAACTCTAACCCTAACGCCAGGCGACATATAAAAAAAATCTGAAAAAATAGTATAAACCTATATATAAAGTGACATTCTAATGGAAGCACCAAATCTAACTCTAAACCGAAGCGACAATGGTTTAAAAAGAGGAAAAAGCAGTTGAGTAACCAATACGTGATAATCACATGAAAACAGGAATTCGTTATACGATCACCAAAAAACACGGAAATTCGTGACAATATCACGAATAAAGAATTAAAAAAAATACGTGACTATATCTGGGTAGGATAAACAATAGCATACATGGAAGGCTGAAGAGGATAAATTAACCGAACAAGCCACCGAGCATCGAGTTCGTGGACTCGTTATTCCACATCACTGAATCCACTAAATTACATAAATACTGGAGCAGCATATAGCGGACTCTCATGGCTGTAGACGGTAATGGTTTCTCTTGCCTCATGAATGTCAAAATTAATTCATACAGACTTACAAGGCCAAAATGTGAAAAAAATGTGACTTATTGTTCGGAAAATACAGTATTTAAAAAAAAGAGGGGCCTAGCACTGAGCCTAGAGACACCCCTGATGAATTTTACGTTAGATTCTTATACACATTGATATTTTTAAAGTGAACTCACACTTAAAGGAATAGTTAGGCAAAAAGGAAATTTACCCTGTGGTTTACTCACCCTCAAGCCTTTCGAGATACACATGTCCACCTTCTTTTAGACAAACACAATTTTAATTATTTTAGTAAATGTCCTTGCTTTTCCAAGCTTTATAATAACGGAAAACGGAAGCAGGTTATTATAGTTTATAAAGTTTTAAATATGGATATTTTTCTTCATCGATTACCCTCAGAAGTCATTTATTAACCCCTTGGAGCTGTGTGGATAACTTTTGTGAAGGATTGATGTACTTTTTTTGCTTGAAAGTCATGGACCCTGTTATACCATTATAAGCTTTGCAGAGCCAGGACATTTTATAAAATAACTCAAATTGTGTTCATCTGAAAGAAAATGTATCTCGGATGGCTTGTGTGTAAGTAAATTATGGGGTAATATAATTTTTTTCAAGGATAGGCAAATACATTTCTAAAACAAGCGGTGCTAAATAGCACTAAAAATGGCTCACTGGCTCGTAATAGGGGAACCATTTTAAGTGCCATATAGCACATGTAGCACCTGTGTAGAACCATATTGTGCTATATAGAACCATATTTAGTGCTATAGTTGTGGTATATCACATAGATATGTAGGAGGTCTTTCTTTTAACTCCTCCCACAGCCCATAGACATGGAGGTTAGAGGAATTGGAGATGCCAAATTGTCCATCCCCAACTTGTATGTAGATTTAGCCATGAATATAGCCAAAGCAATAATAAATTAAATATTCTTACAGTGCAGTCATGTTATACATTTTATCACTACATGTGTTTATAGGGATTAAACTTAGGACCTTTGCACTGCTAATGTAACAGGAACACCAAGTTTTTCACACATTCATGTCATTATGTTTTATTCCAACTGCAACATATCCTGATCCTATTCCCCTAAACGTATAGCTTGTACTGTTTCTGTCGGATAAAAGATCTATAAGCAAAAAAATAGGAGATTTGAAAAGGTTAACAATACTGTTTAAATAAGAAAGTCCACCTTCCAATACTGAACCATTTTACTACGTATATCTGATTTTTATCTTCTTGCCAGATTTAGTTCTGCTAAGTAAGCACAATTTTCAGCCAGTGTCTCTCTTTGAACTTCAGCGAAGACATCGCCATCTGTCACAGTCACTTTGGCGACAAAGTGGCCATATTTAATTGAAAAACAATGAGAGGGCAAACACGAGGGTCAGAGCAATATTCACTGCTGCTTCCCAGGTCACCCCCTCATTTCCCCGCCGCTGTGTCTTGGCATTCGGAATTAACTGCAGGGATGTCAGGGCACATTGTGTTCAGTCAAATGTCCTGCCCTGGTTTTTATCGCTGAGGTGGGGAGGCAGATATCTCAACGGCCCTTCAAGCCCAAAGGTAATCAATGTTGAAGGGAATATGCTCCCATGATGTGATCTCAACAGACGTGGCTTTCTATCTCGTGGGCGCTCGGCGACTGGACGAGCGCGTTTTGTGGCATGATGGGCAATGGCATTTCAAGAAAAGCTCTGGCTGTTTTTATTTATATATTTATATATGTTACCTGTCATTTCAAATACCATCACCATGGATGTCAAACACTGTAGCAGAAAGACTCATTGTCATTGTGTAGAACAAAGTTGGTGCTTTTACTGTATGAGTAATGACATATTGAGCAAACAAGAATTTGCAAAAAAGATTTACTCTGTAACTATTACTATATATGTAATAAAAAAAGGGTTATTTCAACCCAAATGTTGGGTTGTTTCAAGCATAGGTTTATTTAAAACCCAACAGTTAGGTTATACATATTTGACCCAACTATGGGTTGAAACTTTCCAGCATTTTTTAGAGTTTAAGTTTGGATAAAACTGTGCTTGATTCACAAGAGTCATTAACAACCAAAAGGTTAATATATGTACACGTTCCTTTCATTATAGCCTTGAGCTGGCAGTATATCAGTCTACCCCTGGATCACTGTGCTTTTTTTTTTTACTAATGTTGTATTAGTTTGAAAAACAAATTCTCAACACAGGCCGAAAATACTTTAGGGCCATAACCACTATAGACATTTGAAAACTAATAACACACGGTAACCCGGATCCTACAAATCATTTTGACATGTACAGTTTAATATTACACAAAAAAATAAATATAAATATCTATTTAAATAACAAATATGACATTATATTTACAAATGATTAAACCAAATAGTGTTTTTGTGAGATTTGAATGTCTTGGCTTATCTGAGAAAGTAACGGAAGGTCTTTTTCACGGAAGGTCTGTATTCGTTAAAAATGAGCAAATAAAATATTTCGAATCAATATTTAGTGTTCCCTACCTTACTTATGAAGTAAATAGCGTGTAATAAGTGGGATAATGTATAGGCAGACGGTTGTTATCCCAAAATAAACCTCTTCAGTGTGATAACAAGTGATAACACTGTTTGGGCTTTTTAAGCAATAACAACCTGCTGCCTATACATTATCCTTTACTTAAATAACATTAAAATAAATATTTATAACAATATTTATTATAAAGCATTGCATTTATATTCATATTTATTCAAATATAAATTATATTTGTTACATTTTTTTTATGTTTTTTATTTCTGTGTGGAATTTGCATGTTCTCCCGTGTCAGCGTGGGTTTACTCTAAGTACTCCGGTTTCATCCCTCAGGCCAACAACATGCAGGTTAAGTAAACTGGACATGTTAAATTACGCCTCCCCCGACATGTTTATTGATTAGATTAACCAATTCATCTCGCCATGAATATGTATTATTTATAATTGTTATATTTTTGTGGTTATTTTTTGTGCTTGAAAGTGGTTATATTTACAATTTATTTAGCAAATACTTTCAACAAAGCGCCTAAAATATTTTGCTTTGCCTTTCCAAAGACTAAAATTATGAAATAATATAACATGATCTTTTGAACATTGTCAACACACTCCTATTCGTAAACGTTCTGGGCCGGGTTTCCCGATAACGATTGAACTTAGCACTTAAGAGCGCTTTCTACGAGCTACTTAACGAACATTTTTTGTTCATTTACGTGCGTTTCCCAAAGATGCACGTATAACGATTGCTCGCAGCTGGGTTTTAAGTGCTGAAATGTCACCAATAGAATGACACGAATTTGTAGCAGAAGCTTGTTTAGGCTTATGACCATCAGCCAATGTGCACTAATATTTTTTATAATATTTTTCATTATTGTTCAATTACTTTTTAAATGTTTTAATAATTTGTGCATAATTAAATTTTCTTTTTCGTATTTAGTTAGGACTCGTCCCACTGCGAAATGCCTTCTGCGTTTCTATTATAGTTTAGATTATTATTATTATTTGTTGTTTATTATCTATGTTTATTTATTATTATGGATTATTGCATTGTACCATAAATATTTATTTGGTTTCTTTAATTAGATGTCATTTCCCTTCAAAACAATTTTAGATGGTTTATAGCAGCAAGCGGTATGAACCATTTATCAATTTTAAATATATTATATTATATATTTAATATAAAATAAACAAAGAAGAACCCAATAAATAAATAAACATTTAAAACATTACATTATCGTCATTGCAGGAGTGTAATTTGCTGGTTGTCCTGCAGGTGACCTTGTAACTCTGTTGTCTTACGATGTACTTATGAATGAACGATTACTCCAGAGAACTCGTAATTCAAAGATGATTTGTACGATCGTTTTTATGATCTACTTAGCTTTACGATGCTTTTGGGAAACCCGGCCCTGATTAGGGAAAAGGTGATGAATCTACTCATGCCCCAATTGATGTTTAGGTATAGGGGTGGGCTCAATGGTTATGTTTTAGCCATAGACTGTAAAAAAAAATGGACAACGTTCGTTCGCTCTCCTCCATTGGTGAAAAGTGAACCCGCCACTGTCCCAAAACGGCGCTGACATCTTGAGTCTGCGCAGTAGCGTTTTCGGACCAGTCATGCGCAGTAGTGAGCAGTAAGTAAAGCCGCAAAATCAAGGCCCCGCCCTCGCTCTCGCAGAATGCGCATAATTACAGCTGTAAATCATGACGTGACACCACCGTTTTTATAGCATTAAATAACTAACTAAACACAAACTTATTTTAAAAACAAACACTTGAATTTACAAAGGCGTGATAAAAACTACAGTAAATGACAGAAACCAGCTTCAGAAAAAAAGATAATTGAAGTGTAATTAAATTGTTTAGTTAGTCTCAAGTCCCATTGAATAACACGGGGGAGGCGGGGTTTATGACCTATACTGGGACCAGTCACTGGGGGGCGATCAAGACGTTTTGGCTTCACCTTTTAGGACTTGTGTTTGGCTACAAATTGTATGGTTTGGTACAAATTCATATAAAATTGTACCATTTGTAAAATAGTTATGATTTCTTATTTAATAATTTTTTAAAAATCAGGTTTTAACTGTTTGTGGGCCAAAAAATGTCCCTCCATAAGGCAATGCTCCAAATCTTTAATATGCTTAATAACAGTTCAAGCTTCAGCCACCGGGGGCATTTGGCACAGAGCAGTCTTCAGCAAATTAAAGGGACACTCCACTTTTTTTAAAAAATATGCACATTTTTCAGCTTAAGTTAAACATTTGATTTTTACAGTTTTAGAATCCATTCAGCTGATCTCCGGGTCTGGAAGTACCACTTTTAGCATAGCTTAGCACAATTAATTGAATCTGATTAGACCATTTAGCATCACACTCAAAAGTAACCAAAGAGTTGATATTTTTTCTATTTAAAACTTGACTTTTCTGTAGTTAAATCGTGTCTATGACCAATGGAAAATTTTCAGGCACTGCGTAATATCATTGCACCTCCTGCAGCCATGTTAAGGCAGCAAAGTCCTTGATTATTACGCCAGAATGAGAGTATAGTTCCTAGACATATCGGCCTACAAAAGAGCAACTTTTAAATTTTTTGTTATTAATACACGATGTAACTACAGAAGAGTCAAGTTTTAAATAGGAAAAATATCAAAACTATTTGGTCATTTTTGGAGCGTGATGCTAATGGTCTAATCAGATTCAATGGATCATGCCAAGCCATGCCAAAAGTGCTAGCGCCAGACCCGGAGATCAGCTGAATGGATTCCAAAACTGTAAAAATCAAATATTTAACTCTGGGGGAGCTGAAAAAAAGCATATTTTCAAACACATACTGTTAAGCACACCAATGTTACTATTTTTAAGATATTTGTCAATGAAATGTACTGTATTCCAGCAAGAAAGCAGCACAATCAACAAAACAGAGCAAAAAGTAATAAACAGATGAACAATAGATAAAAACAGAAATAAAACGGCAGGTCCTTATCTGCTAACTCAGCACTCCTCCGGCCGCCATCTCTCCCGCAATGTGCTTTCAGGCTTGACCGAGCACTCAGCGGACCCCAGTGACCTGGTTAAATGTTCCTGTGTACAGCCCCACATAAAACAACAGCGTGAGACTCTCGAGGTACAAATCTGACAATGTACCACATCTAACATCATAACACTAGTCAATGAGTACAAAAGTGACACTATCTGCTCTTAAAGACCTTTAGATCCTGGCATGCAAACAACGCTGCCCACGCAGCAAATAGGACTACTTGAAGCAAATCATTGTATAATTTTTCTATAAGAAGCAGTTTCCCAGTGACATATGGATGGGTTGGTTATGAGCAGGATCTGGATATGCTATTAAAAGCTTAATGATTACTACTAAAATCCCATCATCAGATGTAATGAACCTATTATTTTACGTGGGGAGTTGTAAATAGGTGTGACTTCACATAGAAATCCATCAAGGAGGCCCACCGAGCCACTCGCAGAAGCCATATCATATTTAATAAGCAAATCAATAACATTCATTATGGACAGATCATCACCATGAACAACAATATAACAGGATCATATTTCCACAACCGCAGCCCGCATTACAGATAATGCAATTTACTACAGTGTCAAAGAGCAAAACTCTGGAAATGAGAGATTTTACCATAAACCACATTTTTTTCTGATGACGAAGGCTGTTTTACTCTATATTTCTTATTTTCTAGATTTTTATATTTTGTTCAACTAGATGCAATTTTGAGTTTGTTGACTTTTATTAGTTAAACTTTTGCTTCTAAAAAAACCCCTCATGCTTATAGCCTTACATTTACTGCACATTTTTGTATTTGACAGATGCTTTATCCAATGCCATTTAAAGTTATACATTATATCACATATATCAGTATGTGTGTTGTCTGGGATTAAACCCAAGATCTTTTTGCATGGCTAACACAATACATTACCAGTTGTGACCAGAACACCATAGTCTTGTTAAGGTTTGCTTACTGTATTTACTATTATATACACTGTAAAACATACTTTGCTGTCTTAAAATTTTTTGTTGAATTAACTCGGATTTTCAAGTCATTTCAACTTACTATTATTTATCTTGACTAGAGATGAGTTGTTATAGCTACAGGAGAGTTGTTATAACTTATAAAATTAAGTTGACTTTTCTCAACTATATATTTTATAGTTGTGACAACTCATCTCTGTTCACATGACTTGTAAATCTAAGTTGATTTAACAAAAAAATTTAAGGCAGCAACGTTTTTTTACAGTGTATATGTTAGTGCTGATTTTTCGCAAACAAAAATAAAAGTTATTTTTTGCATAATATATGTGTGTGTACTGTGTGTAATTCTTATGTATATTTAACCACACACACATACAATTTATATACACACTAATACTGTGTTTGACCCCCTTTCGCTTTCAGAACTGCATTATTTCTACATATCATTGATTCAACAAGGTGCAAGACTCATCAGACCAGGCAACATTTTTCCAGTCTTCAACTGTCCAATTTTGGTGAGCTCGTACAAATTGTAGCCTCTTTTTCCTATTTATAGTGGAGATGAGTGGTACCCGGTGGGGTCTTCTGCTGTTGTAGCCCATCCTCCTCAAGGTTGTGCGTGTTGTGGCTTCACAAATGCTTTGCTGCATACCTCAGTTGTAATGAGTGGTTATTTCAGTCAAAGTTGCTCTTCTATCAGCTTGAATCAGTCGGCTCATTCTCCTCTGACCTCTAGCATCAACAAGGCATTTTCACCCACAGGACTGCCGCATACTGGATGTATATATATATAAGAAATCAAAAATGCATAATTTGACAAAGCACTATTTGACAAGACACACAAAATGTATATATTTTTTAAATTAATTTAATGTTTTATTTATCCAAGATATATTATCTTTTTAACTAAAAATGTCTCCTTTTAACCAAGTACGCCATCTTAAAAAGAAAAAGTTTTACCCAGCAAACATGCATGTGCGGGCCCCTTATTGGTTTACTGTGGGACAGTGTGGGACAAAACTCACACTAGTGTAGGACAAACTCACACTAAACCCCAAGTAGGGCCCCTACAGTATGTGAGATTTCTATGTGGGGTCCACATTGGGCTTGCTGCTGAGGGTGTAAGTCATGTGCATAAACATAAATAATTACAGTTAAAAATGCATATTTAAATTCAAGATCTGAAGAAAGGATTAAACATAGGCATTTAAAATGTATACAAAAATAAAAAATAAAATAACATTTCAACATGTTAGTTTTAAAAAATACTCAAATGACATAAAAAATTCTCATGCTTGAATTAATCCCACTGTATGGGTTTCAAAAAGTATGCAGTAAACATAACTCTGGTCAGTAGGGGGCATGTTTTACACATTTGCAAGATAACCCGCTGTTGTATAATATTGTGTTAAATGCCTCTGCAAAACTTTGTGTTCAATGAGAATATTTCTAAATTGTCTAAAAAGAAAAAACATACTTTTCGTAAACTTCATTTATGTTGCTGTTTAGGTCTCAATGCATGGCCCACAGGTACCCAGAAGAACCCTGCCTAAAAATAACCAACGCTCGCTCATAAACCATGTGTCCTTTTGACAGACGGATATTAAAACCATCCATGCTTTATGTAATGGCACATTAAGCATCTCTCATCACCCACAATGAAAGGATCTCCACACGTACTCCTCCAGCTTATAATTAACATTAGAATTATTCGTCTACCCCTCATCAGGTTCCAGACAACCTGTGGTTAGTCTGTACACTTTGGTGAAGAGAAACCATGAAGGGTTCAATTACTCGTGAGTGCATTCTCTCTTCAGTCAGACTGGTAATGTGCTCCAAAACCAGGATGATTGGATTATTCTGCTTTACTAGATGTGCACAGATGCCTATCACTGTTTCTTCTTTTAATGGCAGGCTAAAGGACACAAGTGCATTCATTCATGTGTCATGTGTCTGACAGTCATGAACTTCAGAGGGATACAAGTGCTGAGTTAATTTCAACTTGGTTTCAGGAGGATTACATACAGTGGGGTCTAAAGGGCCATTCAAATTATAACGATAACTATAACTAGTTTGAAATTTTGTTTTATATTAAAGGGAATAGCGGAGTTCACACTATAACTATAACGATAAAGATACAATTAACGATATCGTCGGGATCACTTTCTGTGCGATTTTCCCACACGATGAACGATAAACCATGGACAGCCAATCAAATCCATTTGAACTTCAAGTGCACGCGCAATTGAAATGACAGTGGAGAAGCTCATTGCTGAGGTCCATAACATAAAATTACCTCAGTTTTCCAGCACAGATGCAATTGCTGTGAAATTGTCTACGTAATGCTTTTTCCCTCCTACATGCCAAAAGGTAAGATGTAAGATTACACAAACTTGAGCGAATTAGCATAAATTTATCGTTATCGTCCAGTGATGTGGACGCAAATACAGTTATCGTTATAGTTAACGTTATAGTTATTATAATGTGAACAACCCTTATGCTGCGTTTTCACCAACCGCGGTAGAGGCGTCAAACGCGAGTGATTTCAATGTTAAGTCAAGGTGATGAAACGTTGACACGTGTCTGGAGGTCTCGCAGCGCGGATGAGGCGTTTGGTGCGGCGGGGTACACACAATTCCGCCTCATTGGCGTGAATTGAGCATCTGGCGCGAATGGTGTTTTTTGCATTTTGCGTTTGACGCGAATTTGCGGCTGACGCCCGAGTTGAAAAATTTGAACTTTGACGGATTTTCGCGCCGCGTTAACCAATCAGGAGCCAGATTGTTGCTGTCACTCATTCAACATGAAGGAACGCTTGATATTGTCAGTGAGCAGTCACCCGGAGTTAAAAGTCTAATGGTGCGTACACACCAAACGTGAAGCATCATGTTCCTCGCTCTAGATTGTTTACGGGATTTTCGCTTTTTCGAGTTGAATATTTTAAGTGTCAGTGGCAGCTCGTGACTGCACTTCCGAGGATGCGCTAATTCATAATAAGTGTTCAGATTGTCACGTGTGTGGTTCCCTTTTCCAAAATATGTGTCATGCGTGTGGAGAGATTCTGTGTGCATCACGTGTTTTGTCAAAATAAGTGCCTGCTGGAGACGCATCAAAACCGTTTATGATAAAAGAGACGCTCGCGTTCCCTAAATACAAGCAAGACACTCCCTTAACAGTAAACTCTGATTACGCATGAGATTGTGCAAATATCTGGCACACGCGAGCGTCTCCTTTCAAGTTCAAGTTAGCAGGCACTTACTTTGGCATGACACGTGATGCACACACAATCTTTCAAAGCGCAGAACACATATTTTGAAATGACGAACCACACATGAAAAGCTACATACATGTTGTGACGAACTTCGCATCGTGAGCTTCAAAAAAAGTCCCCAGCCGCCACTGTTAACTGTATACTGATGGGGCATACACACCAAATGCGAATTCAACGAGTAGATTACATACAAAGTCAATGCAAAAATCCAAATCGACGCAAACTTGCACGGGGCGAAGCAAATTACTTGGGTGGTGTGATTGTGCCAAAAACACGTGTTATTCACCTCAAACGCGTCTTCGCGCAAGTTGAAAATATAGTTAAATCCTGCGAGTAATTTAGAGAACGCGATACTATGCGTTTGGTGTGTACGCAGCATAAGAACATTAGTAAATAAACTTTTAATTTGCATTTTTGTATTTTTTATTATAAATAAACAGCATAATAATTTTAAGTTAAGTTAAGTTAAACTGAAGATGTAAGTTTTTTTGATAGCTATTTATTTAGTATGTTCACCTTGCATGTGTGTTTTTCAAGCTTGACCAGTAAAGGGTTTGTAAAAAGTTAACATGACAAATCAGTGTCACAGTTTACGTTTATGCATTTGGCAGAGACTTTTATCCAAAGCAATCTATGCATTTCTTTTAACAGCATGTTTGTTACCTGGGATCGAGCCCATAACCTTTGTGTTAGCAAAACAATGCTTTACCAAACAAGCTGCTAGTGGCGACCGATTACTTCTTTTTCCGAGGGGCTCGATACGAAGTTTGTCACAACATGTATGTAGCCCGTCATGTGTGTGGTTCGTAATTTCAAAATATATGCACGTGAGTGATCCTATGTGCACGTGTCTTGTCAAAATAAGTGCCTGCTGCAGACGCGTCTAAAGGGTTTATGATAAAAGAGACGCTCATGTTTGCCAGATACTCGCATAATCTCATGCAAAATCAGAGTTTAGTGTTAAGGGAGAGTCTTGCGCGTATTTTGTCAACGTGAGTGTCTCTTTTGTCATAAACGGTTTTGACGCGTGTGCGGCGGGCACTTGTGTTGACAGAACACGTGATGCACATGGTTCACATGACGCAACAAACACATATTTTGAAAACACAAACATCACACATGACACTCCGAACACTTGAATTTGCACCCCTCGGATGAGCAGTCACGAGCCGCTACTGCAAGCTGCAAAGCATATTTGCCTAGAATTTCCTAAATGTTTCTTCCTTATTTTACAACATAACATTTCCTATCGTTTGTCCAACTTTTTACATTTTTATAGAAGTCAATAAAAAAATCCCAAATTTTCAATGTTGTCGTTTAGACTCCCTATTAATTTGAGTAAAGAAGATCAGATTTAGGTAATTTACCACATTTAGCGATCACCTATACGAATACAGTCCC
The DNA here is from genome assembly GCF_027580225.2 of Misgurnus anguillicaudatus. Classification (NCBI taxonomy): domain Eukaryota; kingdom Metazoa; phylum Chordata; class Actinopteri; order Cypriniformes; family Cobitidae; genus Misgurnus; species Misgurnus anguillicaudatus. Next base: position 8,912,275 of record NC_073361.2, read on the forward strand.
TGTAGAATACTTAATGTAAATGCCATTAGATATTATAGAGGAAATCAACAACATTAAGGCCTGGAGTTTGAGTCGACCTGGTTGCTCACTCTTCCATTACGAGCTTCTGGGGTCCGGCCATCTGTCAGTCTAACCAGAGATAGACTCGGAGACTGAGTCTGTTCCACTTGAATGAACTCTCTGTAAAGCAATATTTCATATGATGCAACAAAATTTTGCCTCCACCTGGGAATTAACCTACAAGCGTATAACGCACTTTGTGTGTTAGATCAGCTCTGATGTACTCCACTGTTAACTTTTCCCCAAACTCCACTTATCCAAAGAGAAAATGCATACGATTGGATTTGGGATAGTCCAATCAAATCTGAAAATTCTCATAATTTACAGTAACATCAAATCTCAATTGTTCCTGTTGGCCTCGTTACATTTAAAGGTGCCAAAGAATGCACTGAAATAATTATATTAATAGTTAAATTGTTCTTTGATATTTACATAGAAGGTATAACTTTATTAAGTGCAAAAATTATTCAGAAACGTTTCTACATGTCCATTTACAACCCTAGGATTTGTCCTTTGAATTAAATGGTCTATTTGTGCCATATTTGGAAGGGTCATGAATAATAATGTTGAGCTCTGCTGTGATTGGCTCTGCTCTGAGGCTCTGCCAGTAGCTCACATTAGTAAATATATTTATCTACATACATCACGACATCACAGTTGGTTTTATGTTGACATTGGCCTGTTTTCCAGCAGTTTTTTGCATGCATAAGAAGGAGGAAAAAATGTGTTTAAAGCTCACAATATGTCATTACCGTGTACAGAACTCTTATTAATTCATCTATGTCTAGATAAATACCGTTTAATCTTATGGCACCTTTAAGCTATGCATTGGCAGACATTTCATACAAAGTGACGTATAGCACAAGTTATATGTTTTATCAATATATGTGTTCCCTGGGACCAATATATTTTGTGCTCTCAATGAAGTGCTCTACCAGATGAGACACAGAAACAATAGCTATGTTTACATGCAACCAAATCATTCGTTGTAATCATATTGATGGCTCAATTGTATTGAAAAGCTGTCATGTAAACACCTTAACCAATACGTTTGAGGTCGATCGGATGCAAATTTCGATCGTATTGAAATGGGTGTTGCAGTCCAACCTGTGATCCGATCATGTTAACGTTGAATCGTAGTATTTTCCCAGTCGGATGCAAAAATACCTTGTGCACATGCGCAGAACATTTGTGCTCAAGGTCACGTCTTATATTCACCTCATATTTACATATCCAGTATTGGGGGTAATGCATTACAAGTAATGCGCATTACATAATAATATAACTTTTCTGAAGTAACGAGTAAAATAATGCATTACTTTATTAATGTACACTTTAATATTTGAGTTACTTTAAAAAAAAAGTAATGCAAGTTACTTTTCAGTTTAATTAATTAAATTTAAAAATTAAATAATGTACTGGATTAAACTGAACATATTAACGCAGAACTACGCGCCTGAGTTTGAGTCAGAAACGGAGATGGCAGGCCAGAGCTTGACATTTTTGCTATCATAAAAAAACCCTGCAAGGCCTGAAAGAGATCAAGCCTCAGCCAAGTAAGAAAAAGTAACGCAAAAGTAACTTAAAAGTAACGTAAGCATTACTTTCCACGGAAAGTAACTAAGTAACGCAATTAGTTACTTTCTTTGGAGTAACTTAATTCATTACTTTTAAAAGTAACTTTCCCCAACACTGTACATATCACATGATTCTCACGCAAAACACGCAAGGCAATGTCACAGAAACATGCAAGGCAATGGCAACACGCATTATTAAGATAATGGGATCTCGCACTGTACATTCTGCAGCGCTAATGTGTACATTTTATAACATTAGGCTACATAAAACAATAAAATAGCGTACAAAGTTGTGTTTTCATTGCCTACCCTGTACTGTATATCTGAAAACTTCTTTAGAACAACTTTCTCCAATTCAGTTTTGACTTTTATCCAGAGATAAAGCGAGAGATGCTGTCCACAACGTAGCGTTGCCAAGTCCTCTTTCCTTTTTTTGAGTTTAGATTTGGGCTGCTATTTCCATCAGTTGTTGTTTTATCTGTGGGTTGAAGATAAAATGATTTCGCCGATTAGTTATTGATATTTAGGCTGTGGACAGTCTTTGGGATGCTTTTGGGCTAGTTTTGAATGTCCATGGGGATGGTTTTGATTCGCGAATCTGGCAACCCTGGCAGTGTGCTAGCGCAGACGTTCGGTTCTGATTCTATATAATTTACACATAAACCAACATTTAAATCAGATTGCAATGTTTAGGGTGCATGTAAACTGTGTTGTCGTAACATGCAATTGTATTAAATTCAGTCGAATTGACAAAAATGTGTGCATGTAAACATAACCATTGTCTTAAAATTTTAAGGGTCCCATTTTAACGATCCAAGCGCATGGCACAGGTGCACTTACATTTATTTTTTCTAGTTCATTGATGGCCAAAAATGGTCAGCACGCCAGGTTCACCGTACAAAAAGGTTATACCTATTCTCTTAGTGAGTCGGTTGTGTATTTTGGGTGTAATGTGAGATCAGAGTTTCATCTCCAATTCCCATCACAAGCCAGTTGAGCTTGCACCATTGAGCATTTACTATTAACATGGCAGAATTCGTAAGAGCTCTTTTCTCTCACAATGTATTGTTTTACTTCCAAAGATATTTACTTACCCCTCTGAGTCATTTGGGTTTATTTATTTAAGGATGTATGTGCATTTTAAAGCTTTACCATTTTGACCATTTTTACAGTAAGTTAACATGATGGCATATTAATATTACAATATTTTTTGTCTTTGGCTGAAGATAGAAAGTCACATACATCTGAGATGGTAGGAGGGTGAGTAAATTATGTGAGGATTTAAATATTCAATATCAATAAAAAAGATAAATGCCAAAAATTGTATTGCTCTTATTGTCTTAATAGAGTTATATTTGATTTCATTAACTCATTAAGGAGAAATATTTAAGAAACAAAAGTCTTAAGCAAAAAATCTCACTGAAACAAATGTGATATTATACGTTGTCGATTAATCCTTACATAAAACAATTTAAATTTGATCATATATTTTTATTCAAATCATCCTTATGGAGCAGCATTACTGTATGCTTCATTATATTTCTAACCTACAGTAGAGCTACACTCCCCCGCACATCTGACTCAGTTTATAAACTCTTGAAAGCAAATAAACAAACAAAAATAAAACAAAACAGAAAAAGTGGTACTGTAGCGTTAAAGTGCCGTTTCCAGATGGCGAGTGCCACAGACTGAACTGTGGAGTGACTGTGGCATCGCTTGTCGTTTATGAGTTCATATACCAGCTCATTTGTTTCTATTTTTGACGGAGTGCAATGAGGCTCGCCAAAATCAAATCAGTGTGATAATGGTGCTCATTATGCACAAACTTCATCTGCAAGTGCATTCTTGAGGTGCTGCCCCCAAAATAGGAATCGTACGTATTTGAATGACAGATTAATTTGCCTTGAAGGGACACACATCTTTACATGAAACAAACTGTCAGCAAACTTATTCATTTTTTATAAACAGCAGAAATGCAATTTATGCATTAATGCAATTTAAGCCACATCTTATACAGTAGTCTTAACCTTAGTATATATATATATATATATATATATATATATATATATATATATATATATATATATATATATATATAGGGTACACTATTTTAAGCTCACAGTAGTATTTAGGTAAAGAAGAAAAGCTTGTTTATCCCTTGAAATAGGTTTATTTTTCTTATACCATTGGTTTGTTTTGAAAACAAGATTTATTATCTGTCGTTTTGCTTCTCAAGTAAAAGTTCATGGTTACAGTAGATTTTGTTTTTTTTTTACTGAAAACAAGACAAAAATACTAAGCATGTAATGTATTTGTTGCTATCCTCTTTTCCCCCGAGTTTCGCTCATTAAGAAATCTCTGGCTCTTCAGCGGGGCGTGGGTGAGACCCGAACTATGAATCACCAGAGAACTCGAAAACCAAACAGTGATTTTCACCCGCCAACCAAAATACCACACCATATCCAAGGCATCTGTTTCTCTCTGCTGACATTTAGATACAGCTATTAGTCAGCCATAGGGGTGTATGTGTCCACAGTGGCATTGATTTACTTGTACATTTATATATTTTTCTGTTGTACAGAGTGGTCATATCTGTCCAAAAACAACAATAAAATTACGAGGAACTTGCCACGTACAATTAATGTTCACACTAAAGAGGGAAGCTGATTATTTTGTTAAATCTATGTCGGCACAAAATGTAAATCGCGCCTTTGTTAAAAATAAGATCACAGACTAAGGTTGCTTTACACTCAGAACGGATGTGTTTAAAACAACACAATCAGTGTTAGTTTAAGCACAACACCACATACTGTTAAAAAATGGACGTAGTGTCTGTGACGTCACCCACAGGTTTGTGAAGAGTGCCTGCCGTCGCCATCTTGGCTGGGCAATACTCGCGAATAACTGAAAATGCGTAAAGAGGCGGGACATGGGTCAAGCTGAGGTGACTGGTTGCTGAAAACACGCCCGCCTAGCTCGATTTTAGTGACAGCATGGCAGTTCACCCGTCACTCAAGTGGTCCCGCCCTTAATTATGCAGAACTTTAAAGGATTAGTCAATTTTCTTAAAAAAAATCCAGATAATTTACTCACCACCATGTAATCAAAATGGTGATGTCTTTCTTTGTTCAGTCGAGAAGAAATGATGTTATTTTTTTGAGGAAAACATTCCAGGATTTTTCTCATTTTAATGGACTTTAATAGACACCAACAATTAATACTTAACACAACACTTAACAGTTTTAATGCAGTTTTAAATTGCAATTTCAAAGGAAACGATCTGAAACGAGGCATAAGGGTCTTATCTAGTGAAACGACGGTCATTTTTGGCAAGAAAAAAAATGCACTTTTAAACCACAACTTCTCGTCTTCCTCCGGTCCTGTGACGCGCCAGCATGACCTCAAGTAATACGTCATCACGTCAAGAGGTCACGGATGACAAATGCGAAACTACGCCCCAGTGTTTACAAGTGTGTTGAAAGAGGACCGTTCCAACGTTGTTGTATGTCAAATAATACTAATTAATGTCTTTGTGTCAGTTTATTGTTTAAAATGGTTCGCAAATGTGCGTTTCATATATGTAACACGTGACCTTTCCACGGCATTAAGCAATTGCGTGAGGTCGCGCTGGCGCATCACAGGACTGGAGATAGTCGAGAAGTTGCGGATTAAAAATTCATATTTTTTTATTTTTCTTGCCAATTGTTTTGCTAGATAAGACCCTTATGCCTCGTTTCAGATCGTTTAGAGTCCTTTGAAACTGCTATTTAAACTGCATTAAAGCTGTTAAATGTTGGGGTCCGTTAAAGTCCATTAAAATGAGAAAAATTCGGGATTGTTTTCTACAAAAAACTTATTTTCTTCTCGACTGAACAAAGAAAGACATCAACATTTTGGATGACATGGTGGTTATCTGGACTTTTTTTTTTTTTAAGAAAATGGACTAATCCTTTAAGGCTTAATATAATTTAAATGGATTCATCACAGTTGTCATGAAGGGCAAAATTAACTATAAAAAGTGTTTTTGGTCTAAAAATAACAAAAAATACGACTTAACTCAGCATTGTCTTCCCTTCCCGTGACTGCAGTGACGCGGATAACGTACGACGCGGCTGACGTGTTATCTGGTGCGCCCCAGCTGGGTTTTTTGTGTGCTTTGCAAACATATCTGAGGATAACACGTCATCCACGTCACTGCAGTCCTGTGACTTCAGTCTCATGCACGCGGTTCACAACAGAAGCAGAAGAGAAGACAATGCTGAATAAAGTCGAAGTTTTGCTATTTTTGGACCAAAATGTATTTTCGATGCTTCAACACATTCTAACTGACCCACTGATGTCACATGGACAACTTTGATGATGTTTTTATTAACTTTCTGGACATGGACAGTATACCTTACGTATACTTTCCATGTATACGTACGGTAAACATGGACAGTAGGGTCAACAAGCTCTCGGACTAAATCTAGAACATCTTAAACTGTTTTCCAAAGATTAACGGAGGTCTTACGAGTTTGGAACGACATGAAGGTGAGTCATTAATGACATTATTTTCATTTTTGGGTAAACTATCCCTTTAACATAACTCATCATATTAGACGGTTTCAGCAGTAACAACATAAACAAGGGGCTGTCGCGGTCCGCACGTAACTTCCGGTAAACTCCGCTAATAATAAATAATAACAAAGTACTTTAAACGTAGTTTATTTATATGGCAAGCACAAAAACAACACATAGATTACTTAGGAAACCAAAACATTTGTTATTTTCGATGAGGCATTTGTTCAAGAGATCAGTTTAGCAACTAGTCAGACCATTAAACAAACAAATCCGGAATTAAAGTTCGGATCCAGACGTGTATCACGGTCATCTATCCGATAGATTTGGGTATTTTGTTTTACTCTGAAATATGTCAGATTAAAGTAAACTGTAAACACTGCTTAGTTTTGACTCAAAACTCTGGAAAAGTAAACTGAAGCAGCCAAAATGGTGGACGGCGTGGGACTGGGTGGAGCAAAATAAAGTTAAATTCAATTTGCTGTTTTGCTACTAAAAATGGAGATGGAAAGCAACGACTGCAACATTAATCTCTTCGATCTCTCCAATATCATCTGGGATGATTTGAGGAGAATTTGTATTCTGCCTGGTTTGGTAACCTCTTGAAATTGTGCTGTTCTACCTCGCGGAGCATGGAGTGAATAGTATCATATTTCACGCTGTTTCAAACCATTAACCCGTCTGAAGCGTCACTCTTTCCAATTTTAAGCAGGCTGCTATTGGGAAAGTACTGTATGAAGAACAGAAAATGCATTTTTTTGGTCCTTCCAAGAATTGTCACTTTTTATTTGCAGAAATGTGGTCAAGCGAATGTCAGTGTTAATAGCTTTGGACATCCTTAAAATCTTGAATTATCTATTCTAATACCAAATTTAAAGCCTTTAAATATCCATCACAGACTGAATTTATTATAACTATGACCATTTGTGCCATACGGACGTGAAATATTCCTCTTGGTAAGAGGTGTGCTATTACTTTACTGATGCACAATAATATGTTTCAGGGCACAAATACTGTAAAGAAATGAAGCATGCGCTTTATTTTTTGACTTGGGCCAGTAAGTAACCACCTCCAGAGTTTGATCAACAGTTCTGGCAATCGCCCACCAACGTCCCAACGCCACGGCCGAGAGTTTATCGTGGACAAACACAGCTTATATTTTCCAGTGAAAAGGTAAAAATCTGGTTTGATAGCATCATCTGTCACATCCAAGCATCCTCCAAGGTCAGTGAGTACAGAAGGCTATATATCAGCTATCAGCTAATTACAACTTCAATGATCATCAGTGGGAAGTAATGGAGTATAGAAAATGCCTACGTCAGAACACATTAGGGCCAGCAAGGACAGTTTTCAAACCACTGAGCCATCAGAGACGACTAAAACGACACATTTAAATGAGTAACCAATTAGTGACTCAAGAAGAACCCTAAGGAGTAAATTAGACTATAATTGTTATATTTTTGTAAAAAAAAAATCAGCCCTTTTAATTATAAGGTTAAACAAATAGTTTATTTTGTAATGATGCATAATTTGTGCAGTACACGGTCAGAAATAAAGGTACAAAAGTTGTCACTGAAATGGTACCCTTTTAAAAGTTTCTAATATGTAACATTTAGGTATAGGTATGTTACTTTAAAGGAAAACACCAGTGTTTTTCAATATTTACTATGTTCTTACCTCAACTTAGACAAATTAATACATAACTATATTTTTTTAATGCGTGCACTTAATCTTTGTACAGCGCTTTGTGAATGTGTTAGCATTTAGCCTAGCCCCATTCATTCCCCAGGATCCAAACAGGAATGAACCCAGAAGCCACCAAACACTTCCATGGTTTCCCTATTTAAAGACTGTTACATGAGTAGTTACGCGAGTAAGTATGGTGGCACAAAATAAACAAGCCGATTTTTAAGCAGATAAAAATTAGAACTATATTGTATGGAGGAAGAGCACTTATTTTGCAGAACTTCTGCTTCAGGCGCAGTAATATTGATGGAAGTTTGAGCGACGGGGAGTAGTCAGGAGTGATGATGTTACTGCGCCCGAGGTCGAAAATGCTAACACATTCATGATGCGCGGTACAAAGATTAAGTGCACGCATTGAAAAAGATAGGTATGTATTAATTTGTCTAAGTTAAGGTAAGAACATAGTAAAATATAAAAACCGGTGATGTTTTCCTTTAAGGTGCCATCAATTATGGGTACAAAGTGTACTTTTTAAAGGGTACCACACCCAGTGACCACTTTTGTACCTTAACTCATTCACCGCCAGCCTTTTTGAGAAAAGTTGCCCACCTGCATTTTTGTGATTTTAACAAAAGTTTCACAAAATTCCTTGCAGGAAAAATTATCTTCTATAAATATATAAACATACAAATTATATAAAATTAAAGAACACACCCTCTGCTTTCAAACAACAAACAAACAAACAAACAAACAAACAAAATGGGAAAAAAACGTTTCATTATATATTTACTTTTTCCACTTAATTTGACCACTGAAATATGGATATTTCTCTTCAAAAATACAACATTTTGAGCAAAAAGCTTAAAAAAATTAGTTTTTGTAAAGGAATTTATGTTAGAGATCAGACTCAGAATGACTATCAAACATAAAGGCAGTTCAAATAAATCATCAAATCTTTTTAACTTCTGTTTTCGATAAATTGGCGGTTTGGCGCCATCTAGTGGATAAAAGCGGTTACACTTTCACTTTGAAATTCTTCCAGAAAGGCATATTTATTAGTTAAATATTAACTCATAATTGACGAGATAACTCGTCAATGGCGGTGAATGAGTTAATTTATTAAGAGTGTAGGGAGGCACAAATCTTAAACAAAAAAGCTTTACCAACACTGTATATTTTAAAGAATAAATGCTTTAAAGCAGGGGTCTCCAACCTTTTTTTCATCTGAGAGCTACTTTCTAAAAAATAAAAGTGGTCAAGAGCTACTTGTGTCACGTAATACCTAAATCTCTTAGATAATGTATCATAACTCTCAACTTCAGTTTGAGTTTTAGTGTACACGTGTATCAGAAGAATTTTTTGTTTTCAAGAAAGTTGCCAGCTAACGTTAGCATCAGGTTAGGTAGCACATAAGTTAGCCTAAAGTTAACAATAACTGGCTTAGAAAATTCAGTTTCTGTCACGGGACAGCGAAGAAACATTACTGAAGGCTTTTATGTTTTTTTATATGTAATGCAGAACAGCATTTGTAAGACGACATCAACTCAACATGAGCCATTGGTGGACAAGAAGACCAACAGAGGAAGACAAGCCGCAAAAACAACAAAAAATTGTCATGACTTTTTATTTAAAATAAATGTTGACTTAAATGTAATGTTGTAAAGATGTTTTGAAATAAGTTGTTTTTATAATAAAAATCACAATATTGTGTATGTTTGTGGTATTTACCCTATAACTACATTTATAACAAGAGGTGAACAAAGTGCCACTTTAATTTACAGCCCGCAAATATAATAGTTACCTGGTAAATACACAGAACAAGGGGGTAACAAGGATCACTTTAATTTACAGCCTGCAAACGTAATAATTACCTGGTAAAAACACAGTACAAGGGGGTGACAAGCAGCACTTTCATTTACAGCCTGCAAACGTAAGTGTTACCTGGTAACTACTATATATATTTACAGATCAAAGATGTACAAGTTGCTATTATTTTTATTGTACTTGCCTTAAAACACAGATCATCAAATTAAAGCAGCTGCACTTTTGCTGTGACTCGTTGACATCAACTGTATACAATACACTTTCATCAGGTAAGTAGCGAATATGAAAAAAATCTAAATAAAATGGTAACAAAAAAATCAATAGACCATATAACCCATATATATACCACGTGATATTACAATAGGTACCCTGTAGTTATAAAATACTTAAAGTATAAATTTTCCATATTCTTACCCCCTTATTACCCCAAACTTACCATATTGTTCCCCTATACCTACCAGTACGTACTGTATAGTTACCTTGTTGGTACAAATAGGTACGCTGTAAATTCAGTTTAATTATGCGGTACATTGCGGGTCGTAATATAAAGTGTTACCCAGAAACCTCTAACAGGAAAAGTTGCATGATGAAGTGAAACTGAAGGGTTAACAAACACAAACTGATGTGCTTTCTATATGACGCACTCTACATAATATTAAGCCTTGATACAACATAAATGTATTATACAATGTGCATCTGCACAAAATGCAAGATTTAAACTAAGTTATGTACTGGACAGAAAGTTAAACTCCTGTTGTGGATGCGCATCATCAGTATGCTCTTAAACACGTCCAGCTAAAGGACAAGCTTCATAATATTAAGCAGCTTTAAGTCTTTTGCTATCATTTTAGCGATTAACGTTAGCTGTCTCATGTTGTCCTCTCACCTGCTCTCCTTCAAGATGTATTACTCGTATGGCTCTCTAGTATCTCTTGACATTTGTTGTTTAAATATGAGAAGATAACCCATTGAAATTGTGACGAAGACTGTATTTTCGTTTTACCAAAAGTGAATCCGAAAATCATGGCATCCTTTTTAAACATAGTGCCTCGACTCGAGGTGGGTTCGGCTTCACAGCGTTGCGTGGATCAGCCAGTTTCCGTGGCGCGGATGGGCGGACGTTTGTTTTTGAATCACATGTTAAATTACTGATGTCATACGCTTGTCTACAAAGCTTAACGCGACGTCAAATACGCACCCAGTCTTTACTACCACAGGCACTTGTAACATTAACCAGACATCCAAATGCCGTCATAACCACAGAAAATAAATAAATAAACCCACAAGCGAGCTACCAGTAGCTCGCAAACAATGTTTTGGAGACCCTAGTCTCGCGTAGCCAGGCCTTCAATACTGAAGGTATCAAACAACCAATCACAGTTTGTTTAATCTAGCGTCACGTTTCGGACTCCCCACAATAACGAGCCGGCTGGCAACAAGTCAGTTATTGAAATAACCAGCCGCAACCGAATAGCATCTAAATAAACATCATAACACAACATAGAACAATGTTGTGCACTTCATCAACAGACACACCAATGAGACGCTCCCATTAAACGTCTGTTTGAAGCATATCTCTTCACTTTGTAACACCTACAAGCAATTCAGGAGAACCAAACTTTTTGACTCCACTAACTGCCTCAAGCAAAATTCTTCGACGTCTTTTAGAGAGTCTATGTTGCGAACTTTGCATATTTTTGAGAATCCAATGTTTAGCTGATCATGATAACTGCTCATTATTATCCACGTGAACACGACTGATTCTCTTCCTCAATGGAACGTCAGAGCTTTGTTTTCCAGGGACCGAAACTAATCGCGACACTCGCGTCTCGTGGAAATCCGGTTTATTTCAACCAATCAAAACGACTTCGACGTTCTCACATGGTTTCCAGAAAAGTGTACGATAAAACTCAGACGTTTAGCCAACAGTCTGTGGGCGTGACGTCTGAGGCTGAGACTATGGAGACCCCTGCTTAAAGGCAACTAAAATACAAGAGGACAACAGACTTCAAGCGGCGCCGCAGGAACCGACAGGCGGATGACATCAAAGTAACACTAAATTACACATTAAATTAATTACAATGTTGTTACAATGCTAAAAACAACGTTGTGACTGTGAGTTAGCCAGTCTCTCCAGAAAAACGTGATTGTGCGATATATTGCATAATCAGCCAAAGTCCGCATATTTTTGCGGGGCTGCATTTTTTCCAAATACGATGCACTTTCGCAGCATTAATTACATATTTTCGCGCACAAAATATGCGAGGCTTGCATGATTTCATAATCTCCGCATTTTCGCAGCAAAAAGTCACATATATATTAGCAGAAAGTTGAAAAATTTTGCATTTACTTCCCAAAAGCGCAGCCGTGTCCTCTATTGCCATGGGAACGTTATGAAGTGACGTGATTATGTGACGTGAACATCATTGCAGCTTTTGCAAGTTTCCGCAGTTTTTGCAAGTTCCGCAATTTTCGCAAATTCACGCAATTCCATCGCATAAATTGCATAAATATCCCGCATATTCCATCGCATTTTTTAAGAAAACGTGCCGCAAAATTCAGGATTTTTGCCCGCAACAATCACAAAAAAACGTTTTTCTGGAAGGACTGGTGAGCGCTATATGCTAGTTAATGCTATATGCTGAAGTTCTACCATTAATGTTACAGTTCATTTTTGCAGGTCCATTCTGAAAAACAAACAAAAAAAAAGTTCACTACTCATAAACGTCCATAAACAATCTCCAAACAATTGATTATTTCTCAAATTCTGTATCTTCATCTGATACAGACTCAAACATTTTTACACACACACAGAGCTACTGAACTGAGCTGCTTTGTCAAACAGCCTATCAGAGCAGAGCTCAATATTATTATTCCTGACCCTTTCAAATAAGGTAATAATAGACCATTTCATTCTAAAGGCAAACTCTAGGGTTGTAAATGGACATGTAAAACCAACTTAATAAAGCCACATACCCTCTATGTAAATATACGTTTAACATATTATTTCAATGCATTCTTTGGCACCTTTAAGTATGGATTTGGTGGTCAGAATAATAATTGACTAAATAAGGAAAAAGTCTGGGCATTAACGGGTAAATGTTTTCTGGATGCTGGTCTGTATACAGAACAACATCACACTTTAATAAAATAGTCACCAGAACGTATTGTGTGACAACGTTTGCGAATGCTATTTTTCTGTAGCTCAAGCATGTCAAATTGTTTCTCTTAACAGGAAATGTGTATTTTACGGTGCCATAATTACGTTCCTATTGCACATTCTCCACTTGCTGAAACCGTGCATCAGTTCCTTCTTTCTATTATCTAATTTATGCATCTAGCAAATGTACAATTCATTTTTTCCCCATCCTTTGAATAACTTTCATTAACCTTCAGTACTGTAAAGGTTTGATTGCAATATAGCATTTCTCCATCAAAGGCCTGTTTTACTTTCCCTTTTCCAATCGCGCACTTCAAATAAATCATTAAATGCTATTTCACTTCAAAAGTGCAGTTTACATATGCTAATAGGGCACTTAATCTAAAAAGCCACATGGGAAAATGTATCCCACTGATTTGATTGGTCTGAGATATCAAGTTGCTTTTGAAAAACACAGGGTCGTGACTGTATTACCCACAATGCACGCATACCAATGTCTGAAACCGACATGACCGGTTAATATTAGCCTTGCTGCATGTAGCATTAGTGATTGGGTGTGATGCTTGCAATGCCAATTTTGCAGGTTTATAGGGAACACACATAATAATGTATAACCTTCTTTAAAAGCACAGGTTTGAGTCAAAGCATAAATGTCTCACACAGGTACAATAAAGGTGAATTTGACTGGAGAAGTCATACATTAGTTGTGATTACAGGTGAAAGCTTGTTTTGCTTACAAAACACAGATGTGAGAAACTTTGGCACAGCAAGAGACGCACAACGCTACAAAATTAGAGAAATCAACAAGAAATGGGCGGATGGGGTAAAGACAGGAGGTTCACATTAACAGATCATTTTCTGAGCGGTGATTAAACTAAATAATCACGCTGACACACGGACCTCGGTTTTAATGATTCACATTTAAAGCTGTGTTAAGATGCTGATTTGGGAGTGGGGTCGCCACCTCTTAGCTCGTAAAACCTTTTTTGAAGTGTTCACATTTTAGCTTGTTTATCAGAGGGGGGAAAATGAAATATTGTGATATCCCTCACATCTTTTGCCGAACTTGCCTCTTTCTTCAAAGTCGGGTTATACACAAAAGATACTTGGTAGGCTACGTCTATCATGTTTGGTTAGTCAACGATATTAACTATGCTAATACACATTCATTAAATACAAGATTAATTGTTACAGTACACTCTAAAAACAAACACTGCTATATAGCACCAAAAGTGGTTCCCCGCTCGTAATCATAGAAGAACCGTTTTTAGTGCCATATAGCACCGGTGAAGCATCTGTGTTGCACCGGTGTAGAACCAAATAGGGGCCATATAACACCACATATGGTTCTACAAAGCACTATATGGTTCTACACAGGTGCTTCACTGGTGCTTCATCAGTGCTATATGGCACTAAAAATGGTTCTTCTATGATTACGAGCAAAGAACCACTTTTGGTGCTATATAGCACCGTTTGTTTTTAGAGTGTATTAACTCAACAATAAATAAAGATTTAGCTACTTTGAGTGAAATAAGGCCACTACTGCAGGTGGATTCTCTGCTTCTCATGCAGTATATTTATATTATTGGTATAGTGTTGCCTGTGCATTCTAGGGTTAAAAAGCTTTAATTTCTGACATGACGGGGCAGTTAGTACAGATTGGTGGTGATGATTGGAAAATTGCACACAAAAGGAGTCAGATGCTAATGACAAAGTTTTGATACACTTATCACGTACAATCACTTCATTACTTTGTAATATAAGGTCTTGATTAGGACAGCGGCAACTGAAATCTAGAAGCTATTTTGTCTTATCATTAGCGGGATTTCCGGCTAATTATAATTTGTAATTAATGCAAGGACAATCTGGTTTGCTCTGATTATGTGAGTGATTACACATTTCGTATTTGCATACTCTGACAGAAGCTTTAAATACTGCAAATGAACTAATAAAAATAATAATAATAGCAATGAAGGTTTGAGTAGGTAAGAATACAGAGCCATGAACAGATAAAAAAAATATTGCCATAATGTTGTCTTGCAGGTAGAATATTTTATACTTTTTGTATAGTTATTCTTTGCAAAAGCTTTTTTGGTAATTAAAGCCAGTTTTCTGGAAAATGCAATAAGAACACTCTTTGCAGGGCATTCTAGGTGGAGAGTATAGGCCATTGCTAAGGTGTTCAGGGTGGTAACCAGGGTGTTGCTATGGTGTTCTGGATGTGAGTAGGGCATTGCTGAGTTGTTCTGGTTTGTAACTAAGGTGTTCTTGATGGTGGGTATAGGGCATTGCTGAGGTGTTTTGGGTTGTAACCAGTGCATTTCTAGGGTGTTCTGGGTGGTAAATAGGCCATTGGATGTGTTCTGGGTGGTGAGTAGGGCATTGTTAGGGTGTTCTGGGTGGTCAGTAGGTTGTTGCTACAGTAGGCTAGGATGTTCTGCAGGGTGAGTAGGGCATTGCCAGGGTTTTCTGGGTGATAACTAGGGTGTTCTGTATGGTGAGTAGGGTATTGCTAGGTTGTTTTGGGTGGTAACTAGGGTGTTGCTAGGGTGTTCTGGATGTGATTAGGGCATTGCTAAGGTGTTATGGGTTGTAACTAGGGTGTACTGTATGGTGAGTAGGGTATTGCTAGGTTGTCCTGGGTGGTAACTAGGGCATTGCTAGGGAGTTCTGGGTGGTCGGTAGGCCGTTACTAGGGTGTTCTGGGGGTGAGTAGGGCATTTCCAGCATGTTCTGGGTGGTAACCAGGGCGTTGCTATGGTGTTTTGGATGTGATTAGGGCATTGCTAGGGTGTTCTGGGTGGTGAGTATAGGGCATTGCTAGGGAGTTCTGGGTGGTCAGTAGGTCATTGCTAGGGTGTTCTGGGGGTGAGTAGGGCATTCCCAGGGTGTTCTGGGTGGTAACCAGGGCGTTGCTATGGTGTTTTGGATGTGATTAGGGCATTGCTAGGGTGTTCTGGGTGGTGAGTATAGGGCATTGCTAGGGAGTTCTGGGTGGTCAGTAGGTCATTGCTAGGGTGTTCTGGGGGTGAGTAGGGGATTTCCAGGGTGTTCTGGGTGGTAACCAGGGCGTTGCTATGGTGTTTTGGATGTGATTAGGGCATTGCTAGGGAGTTCTGGGTGGTGAGTAGGGTATTGCTAGGTTGTCCTGGGTGGTAACTAGGGTGTTGCTAGGTTGTTCTGGGTGCTGAGTATAGGACATTGCTAGGGTGTTCTGGGTGGTGAATAGGGCATTAATAGGGTGTTGTGGATGTGATTAGGACATTGCTAGGGTGTTCTGGGTGGTGAATAGGGCATTAATAGGGTGTTCTGGATGTGATTAGGGCATTGCTAGGGTGTAACTGTAGCAACATTTTTGGCATACTTTACCGCATAGGTAAGTAATGCTCCCAACACTAAGCATCTATTCAAAACTTTTAACTCTCTGCATTGCCCCACTCCACTCCCTCCTCATTGCCAGCTGATTTTGCTAACTTTTTTTACTAACACAACATTTTCCACACCACTAACATCATTAATTATCAATTATCTCGTCAATTAAGAGAAAACATTTTCCTGCCAAAGATGTGTCCCTGACAAGTTTTAAAGTAATCTATAATTCCGTTATTATCCACTAGGTGGCGCTCTTACCCAACTTATAAAAAACTGAAGCTTCCACTGATAAAAAAGGAGTAAATTAGGGATGCACGATATATCGTCCGACATATCGTTATCAGCCGATAACTGCTTATTTTTAATATTATCGGTCTGATACCAAAATTAGGCCGATAAATGAAAGCCGATAAATGATGGATTATTTTGGTTTGTTGAACCACTTCACTTGCTCATTGCTGGCCATGTGGAGTTTTGATTGGTGCTTTCTGTGACATAGCACGAAGATGACACGTGTTGCGGGCTTAAGAAGAGTATGCTAGTCTAGCGCAAAGACAAGATGTCCGCGGTCTGGGAGTTTTTCATTGTGAAATTAATATGAATATTTATCGAGTTATCGGTTATCGGTATCGGCCAAAATTTCCACATCGGTGCATCCCTAGAGTAAATACTATGAGTATGTTTTGATCATCGTTCTAAATCTGATCTCTGACAAAAGTCCTTTACAAAAATGCAGTTTTCTCAGCTTTTTCCTCAAAATGTGGTATTTTTAAAAAGAAACCTACCCATATTCGAGAGGTTATAAAAGAGAAAAAATGAAAATAGGATGAAACTTTTTTTTAAGCAGAGGATCTGTTGTTTCATTTAATATTTGTATGTTGATATATTTATTGAAGAAAAGTTTCCTGGAAGGCATTTCCTGAAAGTTTTGTAAAAATCACGAAAAATGCTGGCGGGCAACTTAAAAAAAAGGCTGGCGGGGAATGAGTAAATAATTGTGATGCTTGTCACTGTATCAACATACTCAGGTATTACCCATGCTCAACAAACTCAGCATTCTTAGACTAAATAAGCATTAAAAGGGACATATTATAAAATCTGACTTTTCCATGTTAAAATGTTATTATTGGGCCTTCTGTCATTGATCTCTCAAATACGTCATTGAAATTTGTCTCCTTTTGTGATGTCAGAAAGGGATAATCCCGCCCCTTAATCTGCACTATCCAACCACACCACTGCCATTTAGTGCAGAGATCAGCTAATTTGCATTTAAAAGAACACCCAAAATGACACTTTTTATGAAGTTGCAATTTTATCATGTTATAATAAATGATCTATATAATATTTTGAGCTAGAAGTTCACATATGTACTCTGGGGTCACCAAAGATTTATTTAACATCTTAAAAAGTCTTGTTAAATGTCCTCTTTAAAAGAATCACACTGAAAGTGTACCAAAACAAAGTATCAAAAATGTGTTTCTGAAAGCTATAAAATCTGTCATATTTGAACAAGCTGATTTGAATACAGATTAAACACTTAAAAACTCTTACTATTTGTCACTTACTGTGCTGCTGGATTTCACTCACCAGTGGGTGATTTCCAGGTTCCAAGATCATTTGACCTTGTTTTGTTTGAAGGTTACAACAACATTCACTAAAATCAAGGCGATCCAACACTGCTTTATGAACCTGGGAACAAATGTAAAGCATTTTGAAATGATACGACACTAACGAATAAATTTTTTTTTGAAAATCCTGGACTGTTTGGTGCCTGTCTTTCAGCTGTAATTGCACATGTCAGTGTATGGCGTCTACGGCGGCCGTTCCCAGCACTTGAGATGTTGATTAGAGATTGGTGTGTGCCCTCTCCTCTGATTTAATGTTACTCTAGTTGAAGAATG
Organism: Misgurnus anguillicaudatus; assembly: GCF_027580225.2. NCBI lineage: Eukaryota > Metazoa > Chordata > Actinopteri > Cypriniformes > Cobitidae > Misgurnus > Misgurnus anguillicaudatus. The sequence continues at coordinate 8,930,412 of NC_073361.2, forward strand.
AAGATAATTTTCCCTAATGCCACATGTTAAGGTAATTGCACTGTAATTGCCTTATCAAGGTGTCATAGAGGAGAGCAATGCAAAAAATAGAGGCTGCCAGGGGTTCTGCCCAAGATCATCCGGCACGGCGCTGGTTCGGTGACTGTCATCATTACGATGTTCAGTTGCAGTTTTACTGAAAATGTGGAAAAATGTAAGAGAGATTTTACATATCTGTAAAAGAACAAAAAAGCAAGACGGTTATATAAATGAATGGTAAAGTTCTTTTCTTACTTTTAGTTATAATAATTTAAGTTTGATTAGTCCAAGCAGATTTGTTTAGTTACTTTAATGTATTTTGTTTAGATATGGCAGGTGTTACAAAAAAGAGATTGGTTTTTTTAATACATTATGATTCTGTTATATTTTGATCTGAAACTATAAATCTATAATGCTATAAATTAGTGAGACAATCTAAAAAAGAGAAATAATTGTATTTGCTCAGCTCGGATTTGGAGAATATTGAGCAGGCTGGTTTCCCGCAGTGCTTAATATTTAAAAAAAGATTGACTGTATCATTCAAAGGAAAACCAACCTATATGTCATCTGCATATACACACATTAAAACTGAACCATTTGAATGTTCCACCTCTATATCGTGCTGTAAATAATTCAGAATTTTTTTAAACTAAACCACACTACACATCAAAGGCACATTGTTATTTGACGTGACAGAAATGGCTGTGCAGTAAACAGGCTGTGGTGTGCCGTAATGACATTGCACACCCACAGCGCTCTGATTAATAAGTGATCTCACACAAAGAGGCCTGATTGCTGCACTATTTCTCGATGACAAAAGACGTAAAAAAGTAAAAAGATTGACTTCAGATGCAACTTGCATGCAATGCTAAGTGAATTGTTTATGAGTATGGGTCAGATTATATGGCTAGCATATTCACATTTAAGCAGAAACAATAAGCAATTGATTCGATTTGAGATTTAAAGAAAGATTGCAATTCGTAAAGCACACAGATGTACAATTAAATAAATTGTTGCTTTTTGAGAGTTTATTAAAAATAGGCATTAATTTTTTTTTACAGTATTTTACCAGCCTTTCCCAGCATCATCCCGTTTAAACAATTTCTCGTATTTCTCCTGTATTCTTAGTCTTTTCATAAAATAATCCCACTGCCCGTATTTGATGTTTGCTACATTCAACTCCTATAAAGCAGACGGCGGTATATCTGTAACATTTCACTCAAACAACAAGAAGAAAAACTTCTGGAGGATGACGAGCCGCGGGCAAAACTACAACCGACGCGCCCAAGTCCGCCCGTCAGCGTACACAAACTCACACATTTGCTGTTTGTGCTTTACTGCTTAACTCAGAATGTTTTAAGGAAGTGTTAAGTAATGCAACGTCTGGGACCTATGTGTATAACAAATAATTTGCAGATGCAAGGCAGCCATGCAAACAATGATACAAGGTATATACTGCTTAGTATTTTTGTCTTGTTTTCAGTACAAATGCCTAAAAATTAAAAATTATCACGAGCAAAATGACTGTAAAAAAAATTCGTAGAAATTGCAGCTGGGTTGCCGGTAGTTTGCCGTGGATTTAAATTTGTTTTTTGCTGGCAGCATTTTGTTCAAGGTTAAATGAACATGAAACGTTTACAGGTCTTTGTCTTTACAGAGTAGAACTAAAAAAGCAGCATCAAGCAAAACATTCTGGGAAACAAAATCTGAAGCAAAAAACAGAAAAAGGTTGATGATGATTTCTATTTCCCAGAATGCTTTGCATGAGGCTGTTATTGTATAGTTTCATTCTGTAAAGATAAAGACTTGTTAATAATTAAAATTTATTTTACTTTGAACAAACTCTTGCCGGTAGGTGGCGTAGATTTGAATCTGCGGTGAATTACCGGCAACCCAGCTGCAATAACACTGTAATTTCTACAGAATTTTTTACAGTGTATAAGAAAATTAGATAGAAAATATAAAATTTGAGTAAATTTGTGATTAAAACAAGCAAAAAAAAAAGAAATCTGCCAATGGGGTATGAAAATTTTACTTTATTTTATTAAATTGAGTGTTTAAGAATAAAAATACTTATTTCAAGATTTTTTTCTTACCCCTTTGACAGTTTATTTTTTAAATTATGTTTATAATTTTTTTGCTTGTTTTTAAGCACAAATTCACTTAAGATGTGATTTTAAACTAGCCTTTTTTAGGTCATTTGGAATTTTATTTACTGAAAACTAGACAACGATACTTGGGGGTGGGGGTTCTGTTGTTAGGGTTCGGAAAAGTTTCCTTATTTTCAAATCCAAATGTTGACAGGTATGTGCCAGGGTGTTAGTATCCTGCTTCTAAGATGTTTTTAAGTTGCTAATGGCATCTTTCTACGGTATGCATTTACAAGGAGGTTATTTGTAGTCTTAAATGTTGAACATTTTGACCAGGGTTTTAGATGGCTACAATGATTTACAGAATGATTCATGTGCATTTCTTTCCTTTTTCCATAGAAACATAAAGGTGTGCATATATGTGTATACTAGTGAAGTATTTTTACTGAAGTACCTTTTTCAAGTAGTAGATTGTTTTTCTTTGAAAAAGCTTAACTTTACCCTTAAAAATGTACTTGGGTAGAGTAAAACGAGCTCACTGCTGTCCACGCCTGGTACTCAAACCCATGACCTTTGTACGAAAGGATTCGAAGCCATTCGAAAGATGAATGTGTTTTGCGATGAAAACACTGAAGGAATTCTCTGAATTGTTTCAGCTCATGTGAGGTTAAACACTCGGCGCTCTCTGTCGGTTTCTACATGCTTCTCTATCGCTGTTTGTTTTTAAGACACGCTGTCAGTTTCATTGCAGCTCAGTTACCAGAATCTAAGGACCTTTGCTGTGAGCGATGTCACATCGCTGCCTACGTTGGCGCCAAAACAAAGACGCATTTGACTTGTCGATTTGCACCTCTTCAAGGCGTCTGTGCACCTCGATCACCCGCTATCATAAATAACCACCTCTTAATGGAGTAATTTACACACTGCCCCCATCGACAGAACTTTTATCCTTCGGCAAATGTCAGGCATTTACCGAATCAATGGCGTGAGTTATGAAAAGAGATGGAAAGCCTTGTCTCCCCTCTCTTCTCAATAACAAAAGAGAAAGCACATTAAAAACCAGCATTGATGGGTCGTTGAGAGTTGCAGCCAACGATCTCTCGCTGCACAAGTTAAAATTAAAAGGCTGTTAGGGGGAAAATTGTTTTCTCTGGTCATCAGTCACTTCCTGAAAGGCCTTTTACGGAGTGATTAATTAAAGGCTAGGGGAGAGGTAGAGAGGGGGCGGTTTGATCAAATATCCGCCTAGTTATAACCCCCTTCTGCATCATGAGTTAATACTCCTCAGCTTCCCTTGACTAAGTGTTATTGCTGCAGTTCATAATTTCGTCTTGAAAATGGCCAAGAGAGGATCTTCCTTATAGTAATTGAGTATTGATTCGAAAATAAACAGCGGCTCGACTCCCACCCGACTGACAGGCCATCCCTCGGATGCGATCGACGATAAATGGGCCCCGGGTTCATAGGAAAGTTATGGATCAGGCTGATACAGTCAAGCGCAGTGTCCTGGTGCAATCTTTCCTCCGATATATATCGGATTTTAGATAAGCCATTTATGAAGGTTGTCATCTAAAACCTATCATTAGGCCCAGATGAAATCTGCTGAGGTTTTTTTTCACATTTTATGGTATCTTTGGGGAAGTTTAAAACACGAAAAATCTGTTATATTGAGCAGAGTGTATTGAAGAATAGAAAGAAGAGACAAATTATCCCAAATATATAATAAACTGGCATGCAAAGGGTGGACAATGTGAAACATTTTGTTTAGCATTTAGTGAATTTTGCAGGGTAAAAAAAACAAAAAATATGTATTTTAATTGAAATCATATACACACTAAAAAAGATTCATTCAATTTACTCATTTTTTAAGGTCAGTGGTTGCAATCAATTTATTTAAGCTACTTTTAAACAAACAAAAAAATTAGAAAAATAAAAGAAAATAAAAAACCTTAAATTTAACTTAAATTGATTGCAACCACCTAACTTAAAAAGTTAAATTAATCATTTTTGAATGAATCATGAATAAATTGAATGAAACATTTTTTGTGCACTGTAAAAAAACATGTTACATTTATGTTATTTACTAGCAATTGTTAATTTAAAGTTAAATGAACATTGTATATGAACAAGATTTATTTTCAGAAATCCTTATCAACCGTTTTCTGTTTCTTTCCTTCCCAGAATGCGTTGCATGAGGCTGTTTTTTTAGTTTTATTCTGTAAAGTCTTGATAATGTTTAAGGTTTTTTTAACTTTGAACAAACTGTTGCCAGTAAATGAAATACATTTAAATCTACAGTTAATGGCAAACATCTGCTAGTAATACTGTCATTTCTATTCTATTTACAGTGTAACCCTAAATATTAGTATTAGGAATGTTGTCTTAGGGGAAAAAAATGAAAAAAAGTTTAAGATGAGGGACCAAAATTATTAACTGAAACAAAATAAAAATTAAAACTGAAATAAAAATAAATCTAACTAAAATAATAATAAATATATATTTTTTAAATGCAAAAAATTAAAGCAAATTCACTAAACATAAAACAAAAATTAACATGACAACTAAAAATATCAAAAATCAAAACTAATTCAAAATAGTAATAAGCTACAGTAAAACTAAAATAACTCTCAGCTTGTGCATGAAAAGCAAGACATTATGCACATGAGCTCATTTATAAACATCTTTTTGTTATGAAATTGTATTTGTGTCAAAACACGATTCATAATGTAGTTGCATTCATAGCATTGCCACAGGGAGCACTATATTGCATTATAGTCTAAACCACTATAGCCCCTCTCGTATATGAAGATTTCTGTCAGCTGTCGTCATAATAAAAAAAAAACATTTTGAGAAAAATAATGAAAATTTGGTTAAGTTGCCTAAATGTTAAGCCATTTGAATAATAACTCAATTATAGCAGTCGAAAAGTATACTGATAAAAAGTGTTTATTACTGCCACAATTATTTAAAATCACAGACAAGACCACTTGCTTGCGAGAGCATGGGCCAGGCCAAAGAGTTAAATTTTTCTCAAATAAATATAATTGCAGCTAATTATTTTGAAATGCAATCATAAGTTATATGTTTAGCCCAAATGAAGCATGAATGTTAATTGAAAAATCAGAACGATTTTGGCTGAAACTTTTGCTTTTACATTAGTAATCACCCAAGATTCAGCTGTTAAGCTGCTGATTAAAACAATTACACACGCGCGAGACTCTCGGTAACTGAGGGAGGTCGATCGCCGCCGAGCCCGAGCGCTAACGCTAATGCCGTTCTCACTGTTAACCTTTGAGTAATCACTGTTGAACTAGCACGAGCTGCGCTCGCATTACCGTGTGCCCACGCTCGCCATTAGCGCCGGACAAATGTGCTATTCATTTTCATTAGTGCCAACTTCACTTCTGATTCCCAGCAGCAGCTTTAGGGAGTGGGTGGCTAAGGAGCGAAGGAGAGGAGAGAAATACTCTCTCCCTGTGACCTCTGGAGCGTCTGGTCCGGAGAAAAAGTCACTGAAAAGCTTGTGATGTTTTATTTTAATCTGTAATGTTTGTTTTCATCCGAGTGCAGTCAGAACTTCTTTATCAAACTGACACTGTTGCTTATATTGTCTTGAGAGTATATATGAGTTTAAATATCAGGCAAGCTTATTTATATAGCACATTTAATACTCAAAGGTAATTTAAAGCAGTGGTTCTCAAACTTTTTCAGCGTGCGGCCCCCCTTGTGTACAGTGCATTTCTTCGCGGCCCCCCAAAGAAAAATTATGACAAATTTGATCTAAAATGTAAAATTTTAATGAACCAAAACATTGAAAGTAGTGCTGTTGGTTAGTAGCCTTATATATTTTTTTGGTTTAATTACACAGAATTCATGATAAATTCATGTATTTTATTAAATGTCATAAAACTGGGGCCCCCCTGGCACAATCTCGCGGCCCCCAGATTGAGAACCACTGGTTTAAAGTGCTTTACATAGAAAACATAGAAACCTATAAAGTGGCTGTATTTGTATTAATTTTAAACATTTTTAATGCTTAGATGTATATGAAGATGAAATGTTTTTCTGTACTATTGATACCGAATATTAAAATTTAACAGTGATAAATTTAAATAAATTGCAGGTCAAAGTCATATAGTGTCATATATATATATATATATATATATATATATATATATATATATATATATATATATATATATATATATATATATATATATATATATATATATGACTATGAGGAACAGTAGACAATAGACATTCACTGCTATGTAAACAAAACAAAAAAATCAACAACAAATAAATATATGTATGTATGTATGTATGTATATGTACAGAAATAACAAAACTGTACAAGAATTATGAAATAAAACTCAATACTTGCTAGAAAATAAGACAATAAAAAGTGCCTGCTTGAGTGACATTGTAGGCAAAAAGTGATGTTATTATTATTATCACTACTACTACTACTACTACACAATAATGTGTATTGAACAGTCTTATGTCACATGAATATTAACTTGATAGCCACTAATTCCGGAGCATCCAAAATGGATCACACTTTAGTTTAGGATCCAATTCTCACTATTAACGGCAGGGTATCTGATTTGATCCAAAAGCATTTTAGTTATGCTGGTTAAAAGTCTCATCACATCCTGAAAGCAATCACTATGTTGTTTAAATGTATTTTTATAAATATACACTCACTTAAAGGATTATTAGGAACACCTGTTCAATTTCTCATTATTGCAATTATCTAATCAACAATCACATGGCAGTTGCTTCAATGCATTTAGGGGTGTGGTCCTGGTCAAGACAATCTCCTGAACTCCAAACTGAATGTCAGAATGGGAAAGTAAGGTGATTTAAGCAAATTTGAGCGTGACATGGTTGTTGGTGCCAGACGGGCCGGTCTGAGTATTTCACAATCTGCACAGTTACTGGGATTTTCACGCACAACCATTTCTAGGGTTTACAAAGAATGGTGTGAAAAGGGGAAAACATTCAGTATGCGGCAGTCCTGTGGATGAAAATGCCTTGTTGATGCTAGAGGTCAGAGGAGAATGAGCCGACTGATTCAAACTGATAGAAGAGCAACTTTGACTGAAATAGCCACTCGTTACAACCGAGGTATGCAACAAAGCATTTGTGAAGCCACAACACGCACAACCTTGAGGCGGATGGGCTACAACAGCAGAAGACCCCACCGGGTACCACTCATCTCCATTACAAATAGGAAAAGAGAGACTACAATTTGAACGAGCTCACCAAAATTGGACAGTTGAAGACTGGAAAAATGTTGCCTGGTCTGATGAGTCTTGATTTCTGTCAGAATTTGACATAAATTGATGTGCATCCCACAAATCTCCATCAACTGCAAGATGCTATCCTATCAATATGGGCCAACATTTCTAAAGAATGCTTTCAGCACCTTGTTGAATTAATGCCACATAGAATTAAGGCAGTTCTGAAGGCGAAAATGGGTCAAACACAGTATTAGTATGGTGTTCCTAATAATCCTTTAGGTGAGTGTAAATCTGAATTGAATCATTTGAACATTTTGAAATCAGATATTTTGAAGACAGATCATCAGCTAAACTTGCAGAGTATCATGTTTGTTGATCTAATGTAATAAACACAAATTGTATGTATTGTATTTGGTGTCATAAGGGTTGTTTCTCTTAGTTAATTGTTTACATTCACAGTACCTTGTGGTCTGCCGTTGCCACAGATTTGTTGACTCTCGACCTTGTGTGTCAGCATTTACCTGAAGCAACACACAGGCACCGTCCAAACTATTTTTTAGAAACGACTGAAGATGTGGAGATTCGGCATCAGTCTGATGCTCCTGTGACCCGTCAGTCGCATGCCTCCAGCTGTATTTCTTTTGGGTGCTCCACGCGAGTCAGTGCAGACTCGGGCATGTCACAAAAATCTAAAAATCTGCCACTCCACCTCTTACAAAACACAACATACAAGTAGTGTTTGCCACCACAATGCTAAAGCTCACCCCTTTGTGATATTCTGTTTTTTATAAATATGGTTGGGTCCCTTCTTTCTGTTATAACCGTGAGGCAAACATTTTAATTCTTTCATCTTCCCTAAAAATAAATAAATAAAATAACTAGAAAAGAGATGTCAGGCCTAAATAAAAAAATAACTAGAAAAGAGATGTCAGGCCTATCTGCAATGCAAAAAAAAAAACGATTCATTCAATTCACTAATTTTTTTAAGGTAAGTGGTTGCAATCAATTTATTTAAGCTACATTTAAACAAAAACAAAATAGAAAAAAACTTTTGTTTAAATGTAGCTTAAATAAATTGATTGCAACCACTTACCTTAAAAAAAATTAGTAAATTGAATGAATCATTTTTTTAAGGTTTGTCTAAATAGTTATAGTGATGTTTGCCTTATGAGGGCCGTGAGATTTGGGTTGTTTAAGCCTACCAGTTTCTTTAAATATTTAAAAAAACGATATTTGTCTCAATATGCTTGGTTACATTATCACATAGCAAAACAAATCAGTCTATTTTAATTTGATTTTCAATTCACTTCAATTGTATTTCTATAGTGCTTTTACGAGTGAGAATTGTGGCAAACATATAAAAGATAAAATACAACAAATACATTCAGCTAATTTAGTAAATCAATATGTTTATATATTGTAATATCTAAAATATATTAAATAAAATGCATAACTGAAATGCGTAAAAAGTCTCATAAATTAAATCCATCACCTCTGCAATGTAATATAATAGAAAACAAAGCAAAATAGCATTTCAGAACAAATCATTGATACTTTGCGAATAGTTTAAAGACACAGGCAAGGAAAAAATCTCCTGACAAGAAAATAGCCGAAGACCTATTATAGTGGGGAGGTAATGGTGCAGGACAGGCACTGATACAAATAGCCGAGGAAGGGCACTTCGCTCAGATAATGGGGTGGAAGGTTTCTGGCATGAGGAGATTCATGTGCAGACAAGAAACCTTTGATGCAGTGACATTGGAGAAACCATCAAACTCAGGTGTAAAATAGCGAGGCGGTTACTGACTGCTAATGGGATCCTTAGCTTTTGGAAGGCAGATTTAAGACGAGAAACTTGAAAGATTGTAATTAAATTCAGAAACCTGAAGTCTGCAAATAGTGTCAAATTTACAGCAAAGAGCAAGATGAAGTGAATGTCTTTGTGGATTAATGAATATTTACAGTAGATAAATTCTCAAGCATGCGACAGATGTCTGTATCTTACAGTAAGTAAATGTGATGTGTAAAGTTAAGGATGTCTAAAATTTTACCATCCTGTTCATCTTATAAGATGTCACTTGGCATGATTCAGTATCTCAGATTCAGTATCTCAGAAAATTTGAATATTACTTAAAGGAATAGTCTACTCATTTTCAATATTAAAATATGTTATTACCTTAACTAAGAATTGTTGATACATCCCTCTATCATCTGTGTGCGTGCACGTAAGCGCTGGAGCGCGCTGCGACGCTTCGATAGCATTTAGCTTAGCCCCATTCATTCAATGGTACCAATCAGAGATAAAGTTAGAAGTGACCAAACACATCAACTTTTTCCTGTTTAAGACGAGTAGTTATACGAGCAAGTTTGGTGGTACAAAATAAAACGTAGCACTTTTCTAAGCGGATTTAAAAGAGGAACTATATTTTATGGCGTAATAGCACTTTTGGGATAACTTCGACTCGGCGCAGTAACACCCTCCCTCTCCCATTATGAGAGTGAGAAGGGGAGCAGACTTTTCAGGCGAGTCCAAGTACTCCCAAAAGTGCTATTACGCCATAAAATATAGTTCCTCTTTTAAATCCGCTTAGAAAAGCGCTACGTTTTATTTTGAACCACCAAACTTGCTCGTATAACTACTCGTCTTAAATAGGAAAAACGTTGATGTGTTTGGTCACTTCTAACTTTATCTCTAAATGGTACCATTGAATGAATGGGGTTAAGCTAAATGCTATCGAAGCGTCGCAGCGCGCTCCAGCGCTTACGTGCACGCACACAGATGATAGAGGGATGTATCAACAATTCTTAGTTAAGATAATAACATATTTTAATATTGAAAACGAGTAGACTATTTCTTTAAGACCAATATAAAAATAAGTTTTTTAGAAATCTTGGCCAACTGAAAAATATGAACATGAAAATTATGAGCATGTACAGCACTCAATACTTAGTTGGGGCTCTTTTTGCCTGAATTACTGCAGCAATGCGGCGTGGCATGGAGTCGATCAGTCTGTGGCACTGCCCAGTTTGCTCTGATAGCGGTCTTCAGTGCTTCTGCATTGTTGGGTCTGGCGTATTGCATCTTCACAATACCACATAGATTTTCTATGGGGTTAAGGTCAGGCACGTTGGCTGGCCAATTAAGAACAGGGCAGTGCTTTAAGTGGGCCGGAACGCCCCGGTACTCAGTACCGCCACTTCTAAATATAGCTCTTGTGCTTACCACCACCTCGACGTGCGCCCAGATCTTGCTTTGAGCTTACCTGAAAGCTCATCTGTTTAAAAATCAGAGTTTTAATTTAATGATTTGGCTGCGATCCGATTTTCAGAGCGACCTTAATTTAAGCTTCCTAATTCGTTCCACCGAGAGCAGAGACTACATTACCCATACACCCTTGCGTTTACAAGTTAAAAGCGCATGCGTCCTTCAGTCAGTGTCAACGTGCTCTGGAGAGGTGTGTGTTTGTGTGTGAAACGCGCAACCATAGCTGCTCGGTTAAAATGAAAATACAATGAACACGTAATATATGCCCTCCTTGTTTTAGACTCTGAGTAGTAAAAGAACGCCGTCAGAATCAGAGAACTCGCTGACATCCCACCAAGCCAGAATGATAGCTGCAGGTCAGACGCAAGCCTTGTAGGTGATAATCTCCGCTGTCGCGGCTTTCAGTTTGGTTCCCCTCGACGCAACTTCAGATTTCCTCAGGCGATGTGCAGAAAACATTCTTGAAATTGTAATATACATTTAGTTTAATTGCTAAACTAAAAGTAAACGAAATTTCAATGAATTTGAACGACGTGCACAGTAGTTTTACCACCCGCAAAATGGAAAACAATGGGACAAAATAAATGACTTTAATCAGAATTTCAAATGGCCAGTATTTTGTTATTCTTGACCCCATAGACATGGTCTTGGTGACATTTTAAAGTTTTTTTTCAAGCTTTTTCTATCTGAACCACTAGTTTTAGCATTTAACCATGCTGAACATTTTACTCACATATCTACCTTTTGCACATTTTATTTATGTTCAAATGCTCTTTCTACAGTAGCTCTTTCTAATGGTATTTTTTTCAAAATCCTTTTGCACATTTTATTTATGTTCAGTAGCTATTTCTAGCTCAAGCAAATCCACAAATTTATAAAAGGACTAATTATTTTTTACAAGGTCGTCTGTTGACTGCTAAATATAAAACCCCTCAATATAGGAGTCGAGTCAGCAAAAAAAAAAAAAAAATAGAGTACCGGCACCTCTTTTGGGCCACTTAAAGCACTGGAACAGGGATACCATGGTCCTTAAACTAGGTACTGGGAGCTTGGAAAATATTTGTTTTCCTGTTGGAAAATGAAATCTGCATCTCCATAAAGTTGGTTAGCAGCAGGACGCATGCAGTGCTCTAAAACTTCCTGGTATATGGCTGCGTTGACCTTGGACCTCAGAAAACACAGTAGACCAATACCAGGAGATGACATGGCACCCCAAACCATCACTGACTGTGGAAACTTTACACTGGACCTCAAGCAACGTGGATTGTGTCCCTTTCCTCTCTTGCTCTAGACTCTGGGACCCTGATTTCCAAAGAAAATGCAAAATGTACTTTCATCAGAGAATATATCTTTGGACCACTCAGCAGCAGTCTAGAAGTGAGACGCTTCTGACGCTGTCTGTTGTTCAAGAGTGGCTTGACACAAGGAATGCGAAAGCTGAAACACATGTCTTGCAAACGTCCGTGCGTAGTGGTTGACTTCAGCTGCAGTCCACTCTTTGTGAATCTCCCCCACATTTTTGAATGGGTTTTGTTTCACAATCCTGCAGGGTGTGGTTATCCTTATTAAACTTTTTTCTACCACTTCTTTTCCTTCCCTTCGCCTCTCTGTTAATGTGCTTGGACACAGAGCTCTGTGAACAGCCAGCCTCATTTGCAATGACCTTTTGTGTCTTGCCATCTTTGTGCAAGGTGTCAATGGTCGTCAAAATTAAAAGAAATAAACATTTGAAATATATCAGTCTGTGTGTAATGAATGCATATAATATACAAGTTTCACTTTTTGAATAGAATTAGTGAAATACAAACTTTCTGATAGTATTTTAATCATATGACCAGCACCTGTATATGTATATATAAACTTTTTACATTGTACTATATCTGTAAATTAAATCATATCAAGCCTAAAGTGATGAAAGCAAACGTTTGTTTGGATTACTTCTCAAGACACATTCCTTTTTCAAAAATAAAACCAAATTCATCCATCAAACACACCTTCCAGCATCGATCAATACACGGGCGATAAGCCAGCACATCCTCCTGAGATAAACAGCAGTGAGGTTTTACATCACATGATCTGGACTTTAATTAAAGAGCAACACACAAGTGTGTGCAGGAAGCATGCTGAACATGACCTGCTTGTCTTTTCTGTGTCTTCTGGTCTTTTCCTTTTCTATGCGGTCGTTTGTTATCGAGCAACGAGCAGGCCTTGTGCTGAAAGCCAGAGAATGGGAAATAAATGACGAAACACAAGTGGGCTCTTTAATCTGCAAGGCCCTAAGAGAATCTCAGCCTTTCAAGAGTATTTTTTAAGAGAGATCAATAATGATAAGTTGTTATCAAACAGATTATTACATCCCAAATTAGCTTCTGTGAAGGAAATATATGGCGATGCTTTTAAAAAGTGGCTGATGTAAAGTTTAAATGAGCTTTTTCTTCATCTCTATTGTGCTCTGATGTGCTTTAGGCATTATAGCTTTGAAGCTTTACATCAATCAGTTTTTCTACCATGTTGAACTGAGTTCCTGTTGTTGTTTCTAAATATTCTAAAGGAATTCACTGAGAATGAGTAGTTTTACTTACGCAGATTATAGTATGCGCTGTCTGCATTTTAGTACCTATACATTTTCAAACATAGCCACAAAATTGCGATTATCGTTATTTGCAAATGAAGAGTTTCGTTGCAAAACGAGATAAATACATTTTTTAACATTTTTTGTCAAAACATGTTTAGTATTATGTTATCATGTTATTATTTTGTTTTATTGTGCTACTTAGCTGTATTTTTTAAGTTATGAAGTTTTAAATCAAAACAAACCAACTGCAGTTGCATTGAAATTAATTGGAATCCACAACCAAAAAACGCTTTTTCTGAACAATTAACAAAACGGTGGTTATCTCGTTTTGCAACGAAACTCTTCAAATGCCAATTGAAATCAGAGGCACATAATGAAAAAGCTGGTTCAAAAGGTAGACAGCAAAATTATCAAAGAAATCTTCTGGATAAATTATATGACGATGCATGCTTTGCAACAGGTAAAGAAAATTATACACTTAAGTTATTCAGTAACGAAAAATATAAAAATATATATGATTATTTTAACCAACATTCCTGTATGCCATTTATTTTTTTGCGTAGTAGAATATGTTGTAGGGTGACCAAATGAGATTGGCTGAAATTCCGGACGGGGGAATTAAATTATTAATTTTATTTAATAATAAAAGACAATGAATTTCAAACTGAATCAATCATATTAATATATAAGTACATATGCATATAAATAAATTGATATAATACGTATAGTATTTTATACTTTATACAATAATAGTTCATACAATAATAGTTTTCTTTATTTTACTTAATAATAAAAATAAGGAATTTCAAACTGAAGTTACTGAACTAATCATATTTTTATTAATATAAGTACATATGCGTATACATTTATATAATACGTATAGAAGTATTTTTTTTTACAAAGTGCCTTGCCTGCCCTCGACCAATCTGACTCATTCACGCGACTGACTGTAACTGCCTGCACTTTCAACTGTCCTCGCCGCTGTTGCAACTTTCGCTCTCTTAGTCAACTTTATAAAACAAAAAGGTCCTATTGTCTTTGTGCATATAGATGAATTAGATAAATTAATAGAAACAATACGTCAGCATATTTCACAGAGGTTTTAACTGCTGCCAGCACAATAAGAGCCTACAGTATAAAAACAAGATGCCGCAGCCAATGAGCAGCCGGCGGGGGCTGGCTGCAGGATGACTTAACCTCCTCGCTCATGTTTTATCAGACAACTACTACTCAAGATTTTGCTTTAGTTTAATTTTCGGGGAAATTAAAGCGGGATTCGGGATCAAGATTTAGCTTCAGTATGATTTTCGGGACAATTAGAGCAGGATTCGGGATTTGGGACAGCAGCTTAGATTTCGGGACTGTCCTGAATTTTTCGGGACGTCTGGTCACCCTAATATGTTGTGATGTTAGCCAAGTCTTTAATTGAAACCAAATGTGAGTCAGAGTTGTTATTTGGGTGATTCTTACGGAACCATTGAATCACCACGGCACTAATGATTTTAGCTTTAAAATGTGTAATATAGTAACATTAAAAAGCATCAGAATTAACACAATACTGTGTTCTACCTTGCACAATGTGTGATTTCAACATAAGAATTTATAATTGTAAATTTTATCTCATTTTCTGCTGAAATTCTCATTACCGCAATGTGTCCGGCTGTGTTTGAACATGCGTTATGTTGTAATTTAATCAAATTAACACAAAAATATTAAGAAAAAAAAATAAATGGATGTTTTGCTAGACTACTTTAGATGACAGAAAAAATATTTACTGAATATTCATGTATAATAATAATGAAGAAAAATTAGGAAAATGATGTGTCCATGCCTGATGTTCTCATCCTCCGCAACACTTTTTGAGACCAGTTTAAGCACACATACAGAATTTTAATAAAGTTTGATTTTGAGTGACCAAGCACATGGACCAGTTACTTCAAGATGTCTACCAGGTAAGATCATTTTTTACAGTTAATTTGAAATATTGTCTTGTCAGAATGCTTACACGACATTTTGATTATCATTACCGCAACAGATGCTTATTAAATGTTAATTTAATTAATAGAAGCATAATACTTTGATTTTAAATGCATGTGCAGAATCTCCAAATTATGTTCTTTCAGGTTTGTCATGTCATTTTGAAAATATGTCAGTGTTGATGTTTTCTGACTGTTGCGGTAATGAGATTTTTTAGGACAGATTTTTAAAATTATGTTACAAAAAATGTTAAATGATAAGTAAAAGTTTTTAAATTAATGTTCCCATTTACTCCAGACTTTTTAATGTCTGGTGGGGAAAAAAGTAAATTTAAGCAATTTTTACATTTTCATGCTTGACATTTTTAAAACCAAGTTTTCGTGAGAATCACCCATTTATTAAAAGCATTGATTTGGACACAAAGCTCACACAGCACAAACTCATATATTATGCCAAAAATCACTTTTATTTTGTATGCGATTAATTGCGATTAACCTTTGCCCAGCACTACAAAAAGCAAAACAGTGAAAAACGGGTCTTGCAATTATAGTGTTTTCAGTATTAACTTACACAGGTCCCACTTATCGTGGCTGTTTTTTCCAGCCGAGAGACTTGAAATAGACCACCATCGCCCTCTTTTTAATTGAAACTGAATTCATTTTTATACAGAGTACTTAATCCATTTGTGACAGCCCTCTATATTCTGTGTGTACAATAGACAGCCCCCTCTCTTTCTGTGCCAAATCACTCTGACTTTAAACTCAAGTCCATTTATTAAATCTTTTATTAGGCATTTCATTATGCATGCTTATAAAGATCATAATAGAGATGTAAAATAATGAAATCCCGCCAGTTCTTCAAGTGTTCATAAATCTTCATAACTTGTCGTTTCAAGGAAAAAAGGCTGTGTTTGCACAAGAGCCTGCTATTTTATTCATATTCTGTGTAAATGCTTATAGAGTTTAATTAAGATAATATATTTGATCCTGAAGCTTCCTAAAACCTGAGTGAAATTACATCAGCGAAATTACAAGAAGCAACCTCAGGGAGGATATACTAAACTGTTACATCACTTTAGCATGAAAACCTACATCTTATTCACTGACTGTAAAGTATCTACACTCTATAAACAAATGGTGCTAAATAGCACTAAAAGTGGTTCACTGGCTCGCAATCATAGGGGAACCATTTTAAGTTCCATATAGCACCTATGTAGCACCAAATTGTGCTATGTAGAACCATATGTGGTGCTATATCACCCCCATATGGTTCTTCATAGGTGCTATAAATGGTTCCCCTATGATTACGAGCTTTTAGTGCTATTTAGCATTTATTTTAGAGTGTGGTTTATACTCAGCTCATTCTTATGAAATGCATATAAATAGCACACAGTTTAAAAGTCGTGCAATACATATACCAAATTCCAATTTTGCGTGAAAACATGCAAGGCCACAAACTGAGAAGTTTATCCATTTGCCACCAAGCACAGCTACAAACCTGTTCTCAACTTTTTCTCCGGACCCCCGATTCGGTCCTTCACACCAAGACGGTCACTGAAACTTCTCATATGACAGCTGTGGATGTTTCGGGCTGGTGGGGTACAGTGTTGATTGGAGTGGTCTGTAGATATGACGCAGACAGTGTTTTCACAGTTGGTTGAAGCACATCCGTAATGGGTTTAAGAGCAGCACAAACCCTATCGACTCCAGCGGAAGTGAGGGATGAGAGTAAACGTGTTCAGAGAGAGATTTGGAGAGGGTGGTGAGTCTCTTTGAGGATGAAATGAGTCCTGGGGGAGGATGGAGCGATGTGTAACAGCTGTGTGCGAGTGTGTGGAAGTCACCGGGGACTGAGAGAAGAATTCTCACAACATGTTAAGCTTACGTAGAAAAACAAATCACATCTGAGATCTCTTTAATGGCTCAGTTTCTCCTAATGAGGGTAAATAAAAAGCAAATTGAGAGTTTCTGAGTCATTTTTGGCTCTCATGAAAGATTATTTTATTAATTTTGATCCCTCTACTTAAAACGTTATTGCATATACACTCACCTAAAGGATTATTAGGAACACCATACTAATACTGTGTTTGACCCCCTTTCGCCTTCAGAACTGCCTTAATTCTACTTGGCATTGATTCAACAAGGTGCTGAAAGCATTCTTTAGAAATGTTGGCCCATATTGATAGGATAGCATCTTACAGTTGTTGGAGATTTGTGGGATGCACATCCAGGGCACGAAGCTCCCATTCCACCACATCCCAAAGATGCTCTATTGGGCTGAGATCTGGTGACTGTGGGGGCCATTTCACTACAGTGAACTCATTGTCATATTCAACAAACCAATTTGAAATGATTTGAGCTTTGTGACATGGTGCATTATCCTGCTGGAAGTAGCCATCAGTGATGGGTACATGGCGGTCATAAAGGGATGGACATGGTCAGAAACAATGCTCAGGTAGGCCGTGGCATTTAAACGATGCCCAATTGGCACTAAGAGGCCTAAAGTGTGCCAAGAAAACATGCCCCACACCATTACACCACCACCAGCCTGCACAGTGGTAACAAGGTATGATGGATCCATGTTCTCATTCTGTTTACGCCAAATTCTGACTCTACCGTCTGCATGTCTCAACAGAAATCGAGACTCATCAGACCAGGCAACATTTTTCCAGTCTTCAACTGTCCAATTTTGGTGAGCTCGTGAAAATTGTAGCCTCTTCTTCCTATTTGTAGTGGAGATGAGTGGTACCCTTCTGCTGTTGTAGCCCATACACCTCAAGGTTGTGCGTGTTGTAGCTTCACAAATGCTTTGCTGCATACCTCGGTTGTAACAAGTGGTTATTTCAGTCAAAGTTGCTCTTCTATCAGCTTGAATCAGTCGGCTCATTCTCCTCTGACCTCTAGCATCAACAAGGCATTTTCATCCACAGGACTGCCGCATACTGAATGTTTTTCCCTTTTCACACTATTCTCTGTAAACCCTAGAAATGGTTGTGCGTGAAAATCCCAGTAACTGAGCAGATTGTGAAATACTCAGACCGGCCCGTCTGGCACCAACAACCATGCCACGCTCACAATCACTTAACCCTCGTGTGGTGTTCATATTTCTGTTACTTAGACAATGTTTGTGGGTCTAGTGGACCCGCTGTATTATTTGTATCTTTAAACCAATGCAGTCATACAAATTTATGTATAACTGTTTACAGATGATTACTTTAGCCTTATTGCAAGTAATATAGTGTAACGTATGCTCTTAAATGAAGCGAGTGAGAAGTGAATCCATGTGCGAAAGGTGTTTATTAGTAAAATCCCATAAAGGGACAGCAACCAAAGTCAAACAGGGTAAATCCAGTAAACGTAATCCAAAAACAAGCGAGAGGTCAAGGCAGGCAGAGTCACAATCATAAATCCAGATCAACAGGCGATAGATCAAGGCAGGCGGCAGACAGGCAAATAATCCAATAAACAGGCGTGGGTCAGGTAATAGGCAGATAACAAAAACAGAACCAGGTAACAGATTTAACAGAACACGAACACAGGTAACAGGCTGGGCATACGGATGTAATATACAGCGGGGAACAGGTGAGCAGGAAGTGACTAATATACAAAACAAACAGGAAGTGTGAAGCGTGACATGGCATGATGAGTTTCAAAATAAAAGTCCAAACAGAGCAGAGAATCAAAATACAAGTACAAATAACAAAAATACACAAAATACAAGAAAATACAAGACAAAACCTTACAGAATCCCCCCTCTAAAGGGCGACTCCCGGAGCCCAACATTCAAAAAACAAAGTCCAAATAGAGGGTGGGCGGGCGGGCCAGGACCTCTTGGCAAGGCAGGGCAGTTCATAAGAGGTCCTGGGTCATGAGGCCAGGATGGTCCAGGGTCATGGGGCAGGTGTGGGCCCGGGTCATGGGGCAGGTGTGGGCCCGGGTCATGGGGTAGGTGTGGGCCTGGGTCATGGGGTAGGTGTGGGCCTGGGTCATGGGGCAGGCTAGGACCTGGGTCATGGGGCAGGCTAGGACCTGGGTCATGGGGCAGGCTAGGACCTGGGTCATGGGGCAGACATGGGGCTATATCATAGGGCAGGGATAGACCTGGCACACAAGGAGAGGAAGGGTCCGAGCACACTTCGGCCTCCGCCTTGGTGTCCTCTGCCTCCTCCCTGTGTCCGGGTACTACCCCCCCAAAAAAAAAACTTGGGAAAGCTCCCACTGTCCCAGGTGGCGATGTCTCAGATGGTGAATCAGGCCGGACAGACAAATCCGATGAGTCAGGCGGATCAGATGAGTCAAGCAGATCAGATGAGTCGAGCAGATCAGATGAGTCGAGCAGATCAGATGAGTCGAGCAGATCAGATGAGTCGAGCAGATCAGATGAGTCGAGCAGATCAGATGAGTCGGGCAGATCAGATGAGTCGGGCAGATCAGATGAGTCGGGCAGATCAGATGAGTCGGGCAGATCAGATGAGTCGGGCAGATCAGATGAGTCGGGCAGATCAGATGAGTCGGGCAGATCAGATGAGACGGGCAGATCAGATGAGTCGGGCAGATCAGATGAGTCGGGCAGATCAGATGAGGCATAAAAAAAAAAAAAGTTTGGTTCCGGTTGGTTGTCAGTTTAGGTCATGGGTCGGTAGGGAATTTATTTTATTTTTTTTTTATTTTTTTTTACAGTGGCAGCAAGGGATAGGTAGGAAATTGTTAAATATTTAAATTGAATAGCGGATATATTTGAGGTGACTTTGGCCATATTGCGTGTTTGTCTCACGCAGCGCAGAGCCACGGATCTCCACGGATTATCTCTTTTTAATTGTGTGTGTGTGTGTGTGTGTGTGAGAGAGAGAGAGAGAGAGAGAGAGAGAGAGCACTAAATGCAGCTGAACGAAAACACTGAGTGTTTTAAAGTAAAAAAATAAATAAATAAAGAAACTCAATATGTGGAGGCCTGTGTTGAATCTGTCTGTATGATATGAAAAATATCTTACGTGAGCCTGTGGCTAAAGTATAAAAGTGGAACTCTTTGTAGCATAATCAGGGCTTGACATTAACTTTTTTGCTCACCAGCCAAAGTGGCTAGTTGTTTTTCAAAGGTACTAGCCAAAGTTAAATTGTATATGATTAAATTTGACTTTGGCATCCTAAAATTACTTTAATTCGAGCAAATTTACATGCTAAATTAGATGAATTTCAAATGCAGTCTGACTACCCGAATTAAGACAACATTTAGCTGGTATATAGCTGGTATATCAGTATAGATCATATAAGATGCATGAAAAACATGCTAGTAATTAAGGCATAAATAGATTAACTTTGAATGAATATATTAAAAGTAGAACAGGGGTGTAGAAGAAACACTAATTCTAAACTGAAAAGATAAACACAAAACCCATCGATAACCACTTTAAATATTTATTAACAACAGCAGTAAATACTGTCAAGATATGTACATTAATTTTACTGTCATGCAGATATATTTTATAAGCTAAATGGTTTCTGATAAAAGTGATTTAAGACTTTTAATGACAAATGTCGGGAGGGCATTATTGTTACATTAAAATGATGCGCGAACCTCTCGATGGCGGGTTTCTTTTGATTTCGTGTGCATTCAGATGCGCTGAATTTCTCTTAGCTCTTGCCCTGAGAGTTTGCACGCAATTTATATCTAATCAATCACTTCCATGCAATTGTTTTATCTTTCCCGAAGTGTGTATGCGCTCAGACTGCGTCCTCTTGTGCATTCGCAAATCCATCAGCTCTCGCGCGCTCTCTGGAAGGTGACGCTTTGGTCCGCAACGCCCCGCTGATCGCGTGCGCGTCTCTCAACAGATCTCTGTGCGCTGCTCTGGGTGCAGAATGCTCATGGAAGTTGTAGTTTCCCAGTGTCGCATTGCGTATTGTTTATCATTTCGGATAACTTTTAAGAAAACAGACCCGCCTTACGGCCGAAATCTTACCCTCGTTTGGCGGTGTTAATGTCAAGCCCTGGTCATAATACCATAAATTCAAATATTATAATTCACTTACTGCCAGCAAAAATGAGCCTTGGTTTGTGCTCTCTGGAAGAGAAAAGCCCACTTGCATATCGTTGTTCAGCTCGTCTTTTTTTGTCTGTAATTTACAACTTTCGGCGGGGCAAAAGATCACGTTGCTGTGCACGAACAGCATCTCGAATGCACACCAAAAATTACCACTTTACCAGTGCTTTTGTAAGTGGCGACAACGATCTGTGAACTATTGTGTTAACGACTGTGTAGCTGCTTTGTTTGTTGCTGGAGGACGCGTGCTTTACAAAAACGGTGCTGTACTAAAAGGTAAATTATAGTTCGCCTCAAATTTTTTTTATTTGTGTATTTATTTAATGTGTATTATTTCTTCCCCAGGCTCATAAAATAAATTTGGGTCGCACATAAATTGGCAGGGTCGGTCGGAAACCGGAACCAAACAAAAATTTTTTTTAGGCCTGAGTCGGGCAGATCAGATGAGTCGGGCAGATCAGATGAATCATAGGAGTCGATTGAATCAGATGAGTTGGATGAATCAGATGAGTTGGATGAATCAGATGAATCGGATGAATCAGATGGGTCGGATGAATCAGATGGGTCGGATGAATCAGGCAGATCATATGAGTCCAGGGGTTCGGGTTCAGGGCCTTGAGAAACACAAGAGACAAACGAGCAGCAGGCAGACCAAACGCACCACAGGGCTATGGCAAACTCTGAAAGTCTATAGTCCAGGAGACATACCTCAGCTGTAGTTACAGGCATGGCGGCCATCTTCACGGCAGGTGCAGGGTGAATAATCGCTCTCCTCAGTGCAGGTGTGGTGGTGACGATGGCCTTCTGAATAACAGGTGCAGGAATGGTGATAGCTTTCTCACAAACGGGTGCAAGTGCAGACACAGACAGGATGGCGGCCATTTTGGGAACAGGCAGGGTGGCGGCCATTTTGTGAGCAGGCATGGTATTTGCAGACATGGGCTGAACGGGCAGATCATGGCTAGGTGTGTTATGTGTGCTCACCGGAGATGTATCCCCAACACCCACAGTGAACGGTGAACCACATAACAATAGTGCAAAGTCAATATACTCCTCAAGTGTCCAAGCATCCATATCCCGTGGCATCAGTAAACGCAAATGTTCATCCAGGGCATTATAAAACAGACTTTTGAGTGTTGTATTGTCAAAATGTACCTGATAACTTAAGTCCAAAAAATCCTGAACGTAATCCTCAATGGTGTGGTGGTTTTGACGAAGTGCAAGCAGAGTGTAGATGGGTTTCATGGTGCTGGTGGGAAGTTACTGACCTTCGCTGGATTCCGGGTTATGGCTGTATATTCTGTAACGTATGCTCTTAAATGAAGCGAGTGAGAAGTGAATCCATGTGCGAAAGGTGTTTATTAGTAAAATCCCATAAAGGGCCAGCAACCAAATCCAAACAGGGTAAATCCAGTAAACGTAATCCAAAAACAAGCGAGAGGTCAAGGCAGGCAGAGTCACAATCATAAATCCAGATCAACAGGCGATAGATCAAGGCAGGCGGCAGACAGGCAAATAATCCAATAAACAGGCGTGGGTCAGGTAATAGGCAGATAACAAAAACAGAACCAGGTAACAGATTTAACAGAACACGAACACAGGTAACAGGCTGGGCATACGGATGTAATATACAGCGGGGAACAGGTGTACAGGAAGTGACTAATATACAAAACAAACAGGAAGTGTGAAGCGTAACATGGCATGATGAGTTTCAAAATAAAAGTCCAAACAGAGCAGAGAATCAAAATACAAGAACAAATAACAAAAATACACAAAATACAAGAAAATACAAGACAAAACCTTACATATAGACATAATTTATGGTTAATATTTGTCATTTACCACTGGTAGAGGACTATTTATAGATTAAAGTGCCATTCGTTTTTGTGATAATATGAAATAAGAGAAGAAAGTTCTATTCTTCCCCAGATGTTTATATAAAATAAGTATTTTCATCACTTTTTCATCTCAAATAAGTTTTTCATCACGTTGATATTTAATTATTTGAACTTAGTTTGAAATTGTACACATTTGTATCCATCTACACAGCACAAGCCCCATCTGAAAAGATGCGGTATTATAACACATTATCTACACTGAACACATAACCTGTTCATGCCAGCCTACACAACACATAAGAAGCAGATTTTTACTGTGTAGCTGTGTTGCATTTTATAGATGTATACTGTGTCTTCCTGTCCATCTTATGTCCACACACACACTGCAGTACAATGTGTTGCTTTTGGCTACAACCTAAAATGATGAAAATGCTTAGATATGAAATTTTACTTTCACTATTTCTCACTCTTTCTCACCACTCATACACACACAAACACACACACACCATAGGTTTTGTGGTAAACTCATGTGTTCAGGCCAAGAATGGTAATCAATACACCAATTTACCATGATTACTACACTTTTACTATAATACAACCATGGTTATTTTTTGCAAGGAATATAATGGTAAAATGTAGAATTGTTCCTTTTAGTGTTCATGCATGATATATAACATGTTGTATCCTTGCGCAGTTACAGCAAGTGCAGAAGGACAAAACTCTGACATGCATCCATCACATATGTACAGACATATATACAAACACACTCATGCACTCACAGGAGTCACAGATAGGAGAAAAACAGAGTAAAGTTACATAGCACATTCAATTTTCACTCTCTTATTACCCCTGGGTCCAGTGGACCCGAACACCACATATGTAATATAAATGTGTAGGGGGGTGTACAGTATACAGTCATTATAAAGTTTATTTTTATGTTCTTTATAGAAAATGAGCCAAGGCCAATGAATCTGAGGTTGAAACAACAATTAATTGAATAATTTTTCTTTTAGTAAACATTAAAAACGGGTCCCACAGACCCGAACACCACACAAGGGTTAAATCACCTTTCTTTCCCATTCTGACATTCAGTTTGGAGTTCAGGTGATTGTCTTGACCAAGACCACACCCCTAAATGCACTGAAGCAACTGCCATGTGATTGGTTGATTAGATAATTGCATTAATGAGAACAATAATATTTGACAATATTACAATATTGTATTTTACAGTCTTAAAAAAAATATGTGTCCTATAGCAAGGTCTGTTGTGAAACAGTGGAATGTCAAATGCAAATGAAAGCATAATATATGTTTACGTTTGTGGAATTAATACGTTCTGAATATAATAATGAACCCATTCAAAATTTATTAATTCCACAAACGTACACATACCTTATATGATAAATGCATGCATAAGTCTTTGTTTATTGCTGATTTCTATTTCATGTTGACAGGGTTGCTTTTCTACCTCTCATTTAGTTGCTTAAAATACTTGAAATATTAAGTAAGGTTTATCAGGACTTTCTCAGCGAGGGTATAAGCAGCAGAAAAGGCCTCTCCTCTTTCCTCATTCAAAGCCAAACTGTCAGCACTTCATCTCTGAACTGCAGCCACATGCACTTTTCCATAAGCCTTATCCGCACTGTAGGACCTTGAGCTAAATTTGTCCCTCCTTCCCTAAGCCGCAGTCATAACCACCTAATACCAACTAAACTGCCTCGATTTATTCATTCATTTATTGACTCTGTTTGCTTGTTTGTTAAAACACATGCATGCAGATTCTTTCAGTGGATGAAGGAAATTCTTTCAATAAAGATGAAGGAAATTTGTGAAATTAGTTGTAAAGGTCAAATCCAGCATATGGGTGGAGCTACAGATGCCAAACCATGACATCTTAGATCATGTGATGAATATCTTGAACTTTCTTGAGTGTATTAAGCTGATTTATTGATGTGAAGGAAAGGTTCACTTACATCATTTATTTGTCCTCTCGTTGTTTCACATTCTGGTATTGTCTGTGTTCCACTAACAAATACATAGATTTGCAATGACATGGCTTTACTTTAGCTCAACTGGTATAGAGCATGGCACGAGTAAGTTTAAGGTCATATGTTCAATTCCCAGGGAATCTGCATACTGATAAGGTTGCCTAAATGCATTGCAAGTTGCTTTAAGGCATCTGCTTGATAATTAGAGATGCACAGATATATTGGCAAATAATAGATTCGGTCGATAAAAGCAATTTGTCACATTATCGTCTATTGGCCAATAGTTTAAAAACATCACTGGGAAAAAGTGAGGGAGCCTTACACCCACAAGGAGTTATGGCAATAAGACGCAGCAGTGGCAAAGTGGCAATCAGGAGAGTCGGGACATTTCCCGGTGGGCCGTTCCTGTTTTGAGGCCGCGAGGGCCGGTCTGATAAAAGTTATACATTGCAAGTTATATAGGAACACCGTCTAGCGGCCTGATGTGCGGTCGCTTGGACAACCTGTGCAGCCTCTCTGCTCAACCAAGTATATAAAAGTGCTCAACCTGTTCGGCAGGTCCAACCAAAAAATATAGGGGGATCAGTGAGCGGCTCCTCCCCAAATTGCATAGCCTGTCGGCCTTTGATGTAAAAAGCCGCCAATGCCAGTTTATTGCAGTAGCCTACATATGCGATCGGATCCATCAAGCAACCGTTGTGCTTTCACACATACTCCAGAAAAGCACATAAAGAATATAATAAAGCATCCATTTTCCATATTATAGACGAGAGTATTCAACTGCAATATGGCAAGAAATATCCTCACAACATTATTATTTCTCAAAAGTAAAAAAAAAAAATTGAAAGGAACTGTATTCTTACAGTTATTCAAAGATGCACACATTATTCCGCATATGATTTGAATATTAGATGAGAGTATTCATATAATGGCAATGAACATCTCATAGGGCAATAAATATTCACACATAACTTAACATGACAGCATAATGAAATGAATCAACAGACAAGGAAGAAAGATTGACATGTAAATTGTATTTTTATTACCTAAAAAACAGCAATATTACTGAAATAAACTCTGAGGTAATGCACCAAACACGCTGTTAAAGGAATAGTCTACTCATTTTCAATATTAAAATATGTTATTACCTTAACTAAGAATTGTTGATACATCCCTCCATCATCTGTGCGCGCGCACGCAAGCACCGGAGCGCGCCGCGACGCCTCGACAGCATCCAGCCTAGCCCCATTCACTCAATGGCACCATCCAGAGACAAAGCCAGAAGTGACCAAACACATCAACGCCTTTACTATTCAAGACGAGTAGTTATACGAGCAAGTTTGGTGGCACAAAATAAAACATATCGCCCCTCCAAGCGGATTTAAAAGAGGAACCACACTCCATGGCGCAATAGCACCTATGGGAGTACTTCGACTCGGCGCAGTAACACCCTCCCTCTTCCATTATGAGAGTGAGAAGGGGAGTGGATTTTTTAGGTGAGTCGAAGTACTCCCAAAAGTGGTATCACGCCATACAATATAGTTCCTCTTTTAAATCCGCTTAGAAAAGCGCTACGTTTTATTTTGTACCACCAAACTTGCTCGTATAACTACTCGTCTTAAATAGGAAAAACGTTGATGTGTTTGGTCACTTCTAACTTTATCTCTAAATGGTACCATTGAATGAATGGGGCTAAGCTAAATGCTATCGAAGCGTCGCAGCGCGCTCCAGCGCTTACGTGCACGCACACAGATGATAGAGGGATGTATCAACAATTCTTCGTTAAGGTAATAACATATTTTAATATTGAAAATGAGTAGACTATTCCTTTAACCGCACTAACAAGTCTGAATAAGCAATAAAAGTGGAAAAAACATTATTATCTCTTAAAACTTTATATGACAAAAATTATATTTAAAGGGAATGTATTCTTAAAGTTATTCAAAGATGCACAAATTTTTCCATATATTATTTCCTGTTTAAGAGCACGTTCGTCTCTGGCCTTGCTCTGTTATGTAATAGCTGATTGACAGGTGCACATCCCCGTCTTTCAAACAGGTATCATTTTGTATATGTATTAACCTAGTTTTACCACAAATAGCATGGTTATGGGGTTTTTCTCTGTTTTTTGACCACGAGGGCCGGTGGTCTACCAAATTTCCCTTTTTGGTTCCACTCTCTTTGGCCCCTATCTCAGGGAACAGAGGTTACCGAGACTTCGGGGAATGAAATGCCCACTATGCCATAGAAATTGTGTCTGTCTTGTGCGGAGCTGTCCGAGAGCGCTGAAACGTTTCGGCGTTACCAAACGTTTGTAAATTCTTTGTCTTTATTCATGACACTGATTATGTAGGCTATCCATACATTTACAGCAATTTAAAGTTTGCTATTTTTACCAGATCATTTTAGACCATGCTAAGATTGTTAAAATAGTGCTTTTAATATTTGGCTGCTCCAAAGAATAATGATAGCGCTTTGACTAAAAATAATGGCTAGTGCTGTGGCTGTGATATGCCTAAACCTATCCAACATCTGTCGCCAAGACTTTAGTCAATTAACACTGATGAATGGAAACCCCATCAACATAAAAAATATTGTGCTATTATTTTGTGCAAATCTGTAATGGAAACTACGCTACTGATATACAAATCAAAGACATGTCTCTATCCCTGAACATGGTTATCAAAGCTTCATTGTTTGCCTGTAGACAGTGCACAATAAGAAGTAATGTTTAAGTAATGTTTCCTAAACAAAAATGACCTTTCACTATCATTTGTGTAAAACTGCTACCTTTATTTGCATAATTAACAATAATTAAAACGTTTCCCTCTTGCCTAGTATTCTCATTAGGGTCCCGTTTAACTCAAAGCCTTTGTTTTTTAATCTGTCTTCAACACAAAAGCTGCTAATTAAAGATCAGAGTGAATGTTATCATTAATAGAAAACTACAGAAACTGCACATCAAATGTTGTCGAGGCAAATAAAAGATCTTTTCGATTATCTGACAAAAGACATTTAACAATTTACAAAACAATTGCTCGATAAAAGAAAAAAAAACACCTTTTAAATCTGCTTTGTACTTATGTATACATGCATAAAATGTTGTATATTATAAAATGTCTGGCCTATAATTATTAGCAAAACTTGAGAACATTCTTAAAGGGTTAATTCATGCAATAAATGACACATTTGTCATTATTTACTCACCTCGTGACGTTCAAAATCCCTATGGTTGACTTTGATCTTCTGATCTAAAGACTTTTATGATGTTTTGGGTTTTCTGGTTACAATGCAGTGATCAATGATCCCCTCCTCCCAAGCTTCAAGAGACGCAAACCATTATAAAATAACTTTATGTGCTACATATTCAAGTGTGCTGAAGGCACACAAATAGGTTTGATGAAAGAAAATAAAGTATAATTCATTGTTTAAGTTTATGCCCTGTAATCTCTCAGCATGCCATGCACGTTATAATGTGACACTATATTAACATTTATTTTATTTATGTCTTTCATAAGCACTTTTATCCAGAGCAACTCACAGGGCATATATGTTTGATCAATTTGTGTTTTCTCCCCATGACTGCTAACACAATGCTTTAGCAATTAAGCTTCATACTTTTGCTAAAGTAGCATTCATTTTGTAAAACATCTGCAAAGTCAGTCAGATGAGCAGTCTCATGTTGCATTCACACCAACCACAGCAGAGGCTGCAAAAACGCACTATTCGCACGTAGTTGGATGCTTGAACATTTGAGTTTACTCGCTTCATTCTCGTGTGAAAGCCGCGCGTGAAATTCTATTCATTAGAGACATTCACGTGGAAATTCGCATCATGGGAGGGGCTTCTGCGACTCCGCTGATTGTGGTAGGGATGTGCCCGAAGCCGAATACGTTATTTGGAAGGGCACGGATAATGGCTTCAAAACGAATAACGAATTTATTTGAATAACAGAAAAAATATTCGGCCAGACATAGTCACATGTTTACTGGAACAGCGCTACATTATAAACTCCTTAAAGCACGTATAATATGTGTGTGAAGTGAATGAGTGCAATCTATAAGATGACATGAATGACATTTTCTGCACATCCCTTATTTAGAAACGTGAGTTGTTTTGGAATAAGTTTACAATCTTAAAAACGCTGCTAATATCAAACTTCTTTTAACCCAACTGTAAAAAATGACCTTTTTAGTTTTTTTTTTAGTTTTTTTTAATTACACAAGACCAGAAAACCTTGATAAAATGCTGCACTCTGATATTAAAATATTCGTTAATAACTCCTTGTCTCTGTGTAACTTCGGTCACAGATTATCTTTTAATTACTTAAAGTTAAAGCAAGCTTCATTGTCAATATAGTGAATTTAAAATAAATAAGTACATTTTAAAATTAAAAAAGCTAAATTTAAACTGAAGATTACTATGACATGAATTGCAATTAACATAAAAATAAAGTAAGTAAATAACAACTGAAACATTTGAATGAAATCTTTCTAATTATCTTATTGTTTAAAATCATGTTGTTTGTTTTGAACTAAGTCACAACTGGTTTTTAAATAAGAGAGCATTGTTATTTGAAATTTTAAACGAATATCTGATTATTTATTAATTTAGTTGAAGATTAATGAGAGAGTTTTTTTTAACAATTGGTTCTGTTCGCGCAAACGATGTTTGGACAATAATGAGCTCAGCAAGTTTGTTGTAATGCTGATTATGCTTTCGTAAATTCTTGCCAAAAAATATGTTTTTGAACTATTCTGTCAGTGCACGTACTTGCGTGTCTGTGCGTTGCGTTTCCGATCTGTCAGTCAGCGCGAGTCTTGTCGATCTTAATAACTTTTTAACATAAATCAGTCCCGAACTTTATCTCTCTTAATAACTCTTTAAACATCAAGCAAGTCCTGCATTTTATTTTCAAATTCCTGCATGTTATTAACTTATAAACATATAATATATAAAATAAAAGAACAGACCCTCTGCTTTCAAACAAAAAAATCCGTTTCATCCTACCTTCATGTGTTCTGTTTTTATCACCTCTCAAATATGTGTAGGTTTCATCAAAAACAGCAAATTTTGAGCAAAAAGCTGAGATAATTGCATTTTTGTGAAGGACTTTTGATAGAGATCAGATGCAGAGCGATCTTTAAAACATACACGGAGTTACAGCTGTTTGCCCTAGGGCAATACTTCCGGTTTTTATAAGTTGGTGGATAATAGCGGTATTGAAGATTGACGAGATATCTCGTCAATGGCGGGGAAAGAGTTAAACCGAAACCAAGATGTCAGACATGATACGCATCTTAGTATATCAGGTTAATCATTTCACTCTCTGAAAACACACAAATAACGATCATTTTAGATGTTTCATTACTAGAGTTTTTGAATCGCTAGATGAGGGATTAATGTAGGGTACTTATTTTTTTCTGAAAACCTCCCAGTCATTTAGACAGAATGGGTCACATATGTAACTGTGCTGAAAGACACAATAAACGCTTAAAGGTGATGCGCTCTCAAGTTCAACGCACATAGGCACAAGCTGTATGAGGCTTTGAAAATGGGAAGTTTGTTTTTCATGCCTATTATTAATGAGAATCAAGTTATTTGTCTTTTTGATTAAAATTTTGGAATATTATTTTTAATAAATATTTACAGTTATTGAAGTTATAATTATAATAAAAGCAAAAATTCATTTAAAATGTCATTTTCATGTAATATGACAAACTTCCGGTCTAAGACCCGCCCACTTCCGGTTCCATCCGACTACAAATACGGATACAAATAATTTTGAGATTGTTAAAGATACAAATACAGATACAAATACTGACTCCGCTGCACACCCCTAGATTGTGGGTTCACACCAGCTGCGTTTGAGGCATCAAAATCGCGTCTACAGCGTCTAGTTTGCCGCTTGAACAGTTTGAGTTTACTCGCTTCATTCGCGCACGAAATTCTAGAAACCGAGACATTCATGCGGAAATTCGCGCCATGGGAGGGGCTTCTGGAACTCCGCTGACCGTGGGTTCACACCAGCCGCGTTTGAGGCATCAAAATCGCGTCTACAGCGTCTAGTTTGCCGCTTGAACAGTTTGAGTTTACTCGCTTCATTCACGCATGAAATTCTAGAAATTGAGACATTCATGTGGAAATTCGCGTCATGGGAGGGGCTTCTGCGACTCGCTGAACTTGGGTTCACTCCAGCCGCGTTTGAGGCGTCAAAATCGCGTTAACCACGCCTAGTTTGATGCTTCAACAGTTTGAGTTTACTTGTTTCATTTGCAAATCGAGACATTCATGAGGAAATTTGCGTCATGGGAGGGGCTTCTGCGACTCCGCTCGCTTCTTGTAATCACATCACTTCAAGAGCAAGCTCCTGATTGGTTATCACGGCATGTTTTTCCGCCAAAGTTAAAAAATTTAAACTTGCGCGTTTGCCGCAGCAACGCTCAATTCGCAGCATTCGCGTGCACTAAACATGCGAATGAGGCGGAATCGCGTCTACTGCGCCACGCTTAATGCCTCATTCGCGCCACGAGCCCCCCAGACGCGCGTTAACACGTCTTTACATTGACTTAACATTGAAATCACTCATGCTTGATGCCTCTACCGTGGCTGGTCTGAACGCAGCATGAGACTCTGCTCGCTTCCTGTAATCACGTCACTACTATAGCAAAGTCCTAATTGGTTTCCCGCGGCAATGCTCAATTCGCGCGAAACGCGCAATCCGAGCCGCAGGATGCCTAATCATGTCTTTGCATTGACTTAACATGTAAATCACTTTGGCTTGCCACCTCTACCGTGTTTAGTATGAACCCTACATAATACCACTTAACCCACAAATGTGTGGTGGTTATTGAGGAATATCAGACTGCTGTATAGCGTGATCGACCAATCAGGATCAATTATTGTGGACTTGATGTTGATGCTGTCAAAAATGTGTCTATGCAAATCTACACAGCGGAGAACCCACAGTGTCTATCAAAACATCTGTTAGTTTAAATATCAATTACAGTACGTCATCTTTGGTTGGAAAACAGAGGTTGTAATAAAGAACAGGAATAAGGACTGAGATTAATTTGAGATTGCTTCTCCCCAAACACAGTGCAATGTTGTTTTATAAATCTGAAGTGATGAAATATGAAGGGTGATAATTGACTGCAGTGGAAGGGCACTGAGAGAGATTGTACATGGCGTCTGTGATGTGTACCAGCTTTGTCTTCTGTACACGCATAACTTTCAGAGTCATGCCAGTGCAAACTCCACACGGGAAGTGACAACCCCTGCAGCTTAATAAGAAATTTAGCGTGAAACGGAGCCTAATTATCAGCCATAAATTAGCCATAATGCACCTAATCAGAGGAGACGCCATATTGGCAGATGAGTAAAGCGGTAAACAGCCCAGCAATCTTACAGCTTTTAATTAAAAATTACCCGAAGCTTGTTATAAAAGGAGTTGTTTGGGAAGAATCTACATAGTGCTCGATGTAACCACAAAATGGCAAATCTTAATGAAATGTTCCGGGTTCAAGCCTAATCATTAAGCTTAATCAAGGTCATTTGGGCATACTATCAATTACCCTAGTAAACTATAATATTTTGAAAGTAATAATTGCAATTACAATAAATTGCTGTAGAATGAGTAGATCCAGAGCTGAGGACAAGTTCAGTAGATCCAAATGCTGACGACAAATAATTTCAGCATTTCTGGCTTTATTTAAAAAAAATAATAATAATAATATGATGACAAATAATTTCAGCATTTCTGGCTTTATTTTAAAATAATAATAATAATAATATGACGACAAATAATTTCAGCATTTCTGGCTTTATTTTTTATACACAATAATAAAACTAAATGAGTTACATTTGTGTGGTAATTTAAATTACACTATTAAAACTTTTATTGAACACAGGAAATTCTTTAACTTGTACAAAATAAAAAGCAAGCTACATGATCATAATTTCGTTAAAGGGATAGTTCATCCTAAAATGAAAATTCTGTCATCATTTACTCACTCTCATGTTGTTACAAACCCGTATAAATTTCTTTGTTCTGATGAACAATAAAGAAGATATTTTGAGAAATGTTTGTAACCAAACCATTCGTGGACCCCATTTACTTTTATAGTATTATTTTTTCTTACTATGGAAGTCAATGGGGTCTACGAACGTTTGGTTGCAAACATTCCTCAAAATATCTTCTTTCGTCTTTATCAGAACAAAAAAATATATATATGGGTTTGTAACAACATGAGATTGCAACCCAGTCTCACGGCAAGTCGTGTTGTAGTGGCGAAAATTTTGATTGGTTTGTTCGTGTTTGATGACACGGATTTCCGCTGGTTTTCGTGTCTCTGGAGACGGGTGTCTTGTTCGTCCTTTCTAGCACGAATTTCTATCAATGGCTGTTCGTGTCTGTGGAACGACTTTCTTTATCGTGTCATTTTATATTTTGTTTTCTATTTTTTGACCATTGTCGCTTGGGGTTTGGGTTAGAATCACTTTCTGCGACTTCCTAACCCAAACCCCAGCTCTAACCCCAACTCCAGGCGAGAATAGTTGTAAAAGTGGACGAAAAACATGTAGAAACCAATGCAAAAAATAACATCCTAACGCAAACCCCGGATCTAACCCTAACCCCAAGCGACAATGATTTAAAAATAGGAAACAACGATGAGAAAACAAAATATAAAATGACACGATAAAGAAAGTCGTGCCACAGACACAAACAGCCATTGATAGAAATTCGTGCTGGGAAGGACGAAAAAGACATTCGTCTCCAGAGACACGAAAAACAGCGGAAATTCGTGTCATCAAACACGAATAAATTAATCAAAATTTTTCGTTACTATAACACGACTTCCCGTGAGACTGTGTTGGAGATTGAGTAAATGATGACAAAATTTTTATTTTTAGGTGAACTATCCCTTTAAAGGTGTCAGTGAAATGTCACCAAACTCCTCATGCCAGCTAGGAGCAAGATAACATCAAGTGTCTGCAGTTTAATCAGGAAATTAATTTATCTTCCTTGCCCAGGACATAATGAAGTGTGGAGGATAAAGGCATCATATAATGGGGTGAATAATTACACTGAGACATGTGCGAGACAGAGGGAGAAATGCCTTCGTAATTAAGACAGAAAGAAATGCACGCAACGCAGGAAAAATGCCAGCGTCAGCTACGGTACGACGAGGCCAGGTAGAGCCCTACACCTGCAGCGAGAGGACACCAGCATTAATAACCCACCCCATTATGACTCAACCAGGCCGTCGTTGATTTATCTAATCACAGAAATAGAGGGCCGAGATTGTAGATAATGTTATGCATTTCTCTATTTGTAGACTGCCGCTTATGTAGAGCTATACTTATTCACAATCTAATTAGGTCATTGTTGTTGTGCACAGATGAGTGTGACAGGTTATAATTATTTTTTGTTAAGACATGCACTGTGTGTACTGTATAAAATCTTGCCAAATAACAGCCTTTACTTAGTTTTTGTTAAGGCCAGTATCACTACTTAAACATGACTATTAATTTTGTTTTTACAGAGATTTGAAGTCTAATACTGCATTTACACCAGCCGCGTTTGAGGCGTCAAAATTGCGTCTGCCGTGCCTAGTTTGAACAGTGTGAATGCATTCGCGCATCTAGAGCAGTAATTCTTAAAGTGTGGTCCGCGGACCACTAGCGGTCCACCAAACCCCCCCAGTGGTCTGCCAAAAGATGACCTAAACTAGGCAAGTGTTTATACAATCGTCACTTATTTAAGTAGATTTTTAATGCACTTGTGAAACTGTGATATCAGTTCTTGCCATTTTGTTTTAATAACATAAAAATGGATCGGTGGCTAAACCAAAGAGGAGTCAAAAGAAAAGATCAAGCGTCAGCTGAAAGCAGCTAAAATCCAAAGATCTATTAGTTTTGTAATGTACTAGTTTTTGTTTCATGTGTAAAATCCCTGTAATTTCAGTGATTTTGGACGTTAAGGGGATTTTTTTTTCAGCATTTTATTGTTACCATTGTAACAACCATAGACTTCATATACCCACCACCTCCGTTTTAAATTAATGGCTCTTTGGAATGACATTAAAGGAATATTCCATTTTCTTAAAAGAGGGGTCCTGATAATTTGCTCACCACCATGTCATCCAAAGTGTTGATGTATTTCTTTGTTCAGTCGAGAAGAAATTGCAATTGGGGAGGGCATTGCAGGATTTTTCTCATTTTGATGGACTTTAATAGAGCCCAACATTCAACACCCAACTCAACACCTAACAGTTCTCTTCAACGGAGTTTCAAATGACCACAAACGATCCCAAACGAGGCACAAGGGTCCCATCCAGCGAAACGACCGTCACCCCTGACAAGAAAAACAAAAAATATCCACCCCCAAACCACAACTTCTCGTCTAGATCCAGTCGTGATGCGTCAGCGTGACCCCACGCAATACGTCAAGAGGTCACAGAGGACGAACGCGAAACTCCACCCCTGTTTACAAATGTGTTGAAAGAGGACCGTTTCTATGTTGTTGTATGTGGAATGATACTAATTAATGTCTTTGTGTCAGTTTATTGTTTACAATGGTCCGCAAATGTGCGTTTTATATATGTAACACGTGACCTCCCTACGTCACTACGCATTTACGTTAGGTTGCGCTGGACTGGACCTAGACGAAAAGTTGTGGTTTAAAAGAGCATATTTTTATTTTTCTTGTCAAAAATGACAATCGTTTCGCTAGATAAGACCCTTATGCCTCGTTTGGGATCGTTTATAGTCCTTTGAAACTCCGTTGAAAAAAACTGTTAAGTGTTGAGTTAAGTATTAAATGTTGGGCTCTATTAAAGTCCATTAAAATGAGAAAAATCCTGTAATGTTTTCCTCAAAAAACATAATTTCTTCTCGACTGAACAAAGAAAGACATCAACATTTTGGATGATATGGTGGTGAGTAAATTATCTGGATTTTTCTTTTAAGAAAATGGAATATTCCTTTAAGTTGGACCTAGGCTGTTACAGTATGTTTAATTGCATTTTTTTTCACATGTGCAGTTTGTTGTTCATATTAAAGGAATAGTCTACTCATTTTCAATATTAAAATATGTTATTACCTTAACTGAGAATTGTTGATACATCCCTCTATCATCTGTGTGCGTGCACGTAAGCGCTGGAGCGCGCTGCAACGCTTCGATAGCACTTAGCTTAGCCCCATTCATTCAATGGTACCATTTAGAGATAAAGTTAGAAGTGACCAAACACATCAATGTTTTTCCTATTTAAGACGAGTAGTTATACGAGCAAGTTTGGTGGTACAAAATAAAACGTAGCGCTTTTCTAAGCGGATTTAAAAGAGGAACTATATTTTATGGCTTAATAGCACTTTTGGGAGTACTTCGACTCGGCGCAGTAACACCCTCCCTCTCCCATTATGAGAGTGAGAAGGGGAGCGGACTTTTCAGGCGAGTCGAAGTACTCCCAAAAGTGCTATTACGCCATAAAATATAGTTCCTCTTTTAAATCCGCTTAGAAAAGCGCTACATTTCATTTTGTACCACCAAACTTGCTCGTATAACTACTCGTCTTAAATAGGAAAAACGTTGATGTGTTTGGTCACTTCTAACTTTATCTCTAAATGGTACAATTGAATAAATGGGGCTAAGCTAAATGCTATCGAAGCGTCGCAGTTGCATATTAAACTTAAATTTAGCTTATCCTTACTATTTTGTTGTTTTTTTTGGGGGGGGGGGGCGTGTTAGAGTCTGATTCTGTTAGGTGGTCCTCAGAAAAAAAAAGTAAGATTAAGTGGTCCTTGGGCTGAAAAGCTTTGAGAAACATTGATCTAGAGCGAAGTAGACGTGCGGAAAAAGCAAGCATTTGACGCGCGTCAGAGGCAAAATCCGCTTCTTGTGGGAGGGGTCAGTGCTATGCGGTTACTGTTTGCAAGATGGTGGATGTTGATTGTGCATTTATTGAGAAAGTTACCAGTTTGTATTTGGTCACCTTACTATAGGTGGAAAATGCCACGGGTAGATAAACGTCACGTGACTCAAAAGTTAAATGTGTATTTACAACTTACAAGGTTGACCAATGACCTCACTTACACTCTTACAAGATAGGTCCTTTTTATTACTGTCTCAGTAGAAATAAGAACTTGTGTCGTATAGCTCCGGGTGACTGCTCACGGACAAAATCAAGCGTTCCTTCATGTTGAATGAGTGACTCAGGGCGGGGCTGCCGCCACAGCAGCAAGCAGGCTCGGGCATCAGCCGCAAATTCGCGTCAAATGCAAAATCCACAAAAAGTAGACGCTTAATCACTCGCACTTGACGCCTCGACCGCGGCTGGTGTGAACGCAGCATAAGTATTATTCCTTGGTTTGATACTTTTACTTGGACATTTTATTTTTCATTTAACCTTTTAACAGATGAATGATACACTTTAAATTATAACATTTCTCTGGAAGAAGTTTGCTATTAACATCCAAATAACTTTTTAACAAAATGTCCTTTGCAGTAGAAAATGCTCTTTAAGAAATGGTTATTTTAAAAACTTTTGACTGAATGGTTCTTTTGGGAATCAAAAATTGTTCTTCTATGGCATCGCAGTAAAGCGTCCACCACCTACCCTTGAAAAGTCTATATAAATGCAAATGTTAGCTAGTTTCTTCCTGTACTGTAAGGTTGTTTGGCAGATATGGCCACCAAACCCGCAAACCTGTGGAAACAATGCACAACCAAACACAAGCTGGCATCATACTTTTGCACATGCAAAGGTTTAGGTGTCTATCCTGTCATTCATCTTCACAGTTTGGTGCTACATGTATGTAAATACACAAAGTAATCTTTATCATCCAGAGAGCCTGTATCCATATTACAATGTAGACAGAGGAGGTTTTGTGCAGCTTGAAAGCAAAGCAAAGCTTCGACACGCCACTTTTTCTATAAATTTTGAAAGGTACAGATTTAATATTCAGAGAAAGAATCATGGTGGAAATGGGGAACGGGTGGCTCTCAGGCTTTTTTTTGGAGGCTTGTACAATACCGCTGTGGCCTTGCTCAATTTATCGACTGCACGGGGAAATCAAGTGGCAGACTTTGCGGTCTGCAGATAATAAACTGAATTCATGAAGCCTTTTATTCAGCAAGCAGCGGCGAGAGATGAATGGACAAATCATGTCTTTGAGTTTATTAGAATTCCCCTTTTCCCTTCCCACAAGCATCTTTAATGTATCTTGGTGTCTGGATCCTTGATATCCACGGTCAGGTATGGTAGATCATTGTAAGCTGTTCGTAAATGCAAAACTTGACATACATTCTGGAAGCGTGACAAATAGGCGTCTGTTATCTTGGCTTTTGCTCCGTCAGATGAGAACTTGCCATACTTTCATTATTTTTTTGTCTCCGATTCAGATGGATCGAGCTATTTATTAAACCCACACGTCCCGCGCACCTTTACGATAATAGATATAATTTCTCACATTGTTTTATTTGGTGCCAGACACAGACAATAAGTGAGGTGAGACGGAGCGAGAAATCACAGCGTGCCATACATCACGCTGACTCCATGACACCAGAGACTCCGGAGGGGAGACGAAATATCCACCTGTTGTGGATGCCTCGGTGCAGATGATCTATACAGTTTTAAAAAAGATTATTTACGGCTTTCATAATTAAAGCTGCTGTGATGACGGAGAGCCTGTCGCATGATGATTAATACAGTCCCCATGGCCTGAACTCCACAGATCGCTCGGCAGGTGTTGCTCACTGCAGCTTGAAATGCTGTTTGCATTGCAGAGATACATGTCAGGGTGTCAGGAGTCAGTATGGAAACCCAAAGAGTGTCTGAAAAGTGATTAGATTTTACAGTTTTTTACAGACGCAAAAAATGCATTCAACGACTACATCTCTCAAATTTCATGAATTCTCACTCAGACACAACAACTGCCAAAACTCTTTATACATACAGGCCAATTTGCACATGCTTACATACTGTTTTCACTGTTTGACCTAGGTATTGAGAAATGTGTCCTAGCATCTGTAAAAAAAACTGTAATTTACAGGAGAACAACATGAGGATGAAACACTTTAAGTGGTTACTACGAGGTAAATATATTAGTTGATGAGTTTTCTGACAAAATAACCCATATGGATATATTTTAGATTTCTGTATGGGATAAACTTCACTTTGTTTTCTGTAAAATTAAATCACATATTTAGTTACTGCAAACATTTAAAAAAGTAGCACTCGACTGAAACGGTTACATTCAAGTTTTGTAAGCTGTCTATTTGCTTCTGAATTTGATTAAATCACTTTTATGTTTGAGATAGAGAGAGAGGGAATATTTCTGTATGCTTTTCTGTTCACACATGGCTTTCTGATGTAATGAGTGTGTACTTTGGGCTGTTGCCAACCCAAGCTACAAATCCTCGTACTGATCCTCTGAACAAACTACTTTTGACCTTTACCGAAAACCTCTCGCTTCACAATTATCTCAACTCACTTTTACTTTGTCGTACAGGATTGATGAAGCA
This sequence comes from Misgurnus anguillicaudatus, assembly GCF_027580225.2. Lineage (NCBI taxonomy): Eukaryota > Metazoa > Chordata > Actinopteri > Cypriniformes > Cobitidae > Misgurnus > Misgurnus anguillicaudatus. Next base: position 8,969,973 of record NC_073361.2, read on the forward strand.
GTGAATAGGTCTCCACTGCCATTTGAATCTATTGATTAAATGTCAGCATTAAATACACGACATGCGACTTCAGCACCTGCTAAGCGCAGATTTAATGTTAGTGAAATACATTTTAAGTGTTTCATCATGCAGAGTGAAAGCATCCAATCTTTTGAAAATTGTATTTTGTCACTTTTAAGTATGTGCACTCTCAGAAACAAGGTACAAAAGCTGTCACTGTGGCAGGGGTACCCTTTCAAAAAGTATATATATATATTTGTACCTCGAAGGTACATACTGGTACCTAAATGGTACACATTAGGCCCCTAAAACAGGGTACCATCCCAGTGACCACCTTTATTTCTAAAAATGTGATCATTGGTGTTCTGTTCCATTTTTTTTTTTGGGGGGGGGGGTATGTATGGTATACACCAGAGGATTATAAAATGATGTCTGGGGTACTCCACAAGGTTCTAAGGGGTCCCCAGAAAAAGAAACATTTTACAAATTCACTATAGATGGTTTCAGCAGTAACAACAAAAACAAGCAGCTTTCGTGAAACACACGTAACTTCCGGTAAACTTTGCTAAGAATAAATAACATCAAAGTCTTTTTAAAGTAGTTTATTTATATAATGAGCAAAATAAACAACACGTAGATTACCTAGGAAAACAAAGCATTTGTTCAAGAGTTCAGTTTAGCAACTAGTCAGACCATTGAACAAACAGAGACCGGAAGTTAAGTTCCATTCAGATGCGTAATCGTGTGACCGCAGGTGCATCCGATGAAACCAATTATTTGGAAACAATTAGCTGTCACATTAATATCAACGTAAAACTATTTTTAACACATTTTAAATGTTTTATAGCAAGAATATAGAAATGGATATATATTCTAGGATGGGGTCCCTGGCATAAGGTTCATTAAATTGTATTTGTGGGTCCTTACCAAACTTTTCATATGTACATTGGGGAAAATAAATATTTGACACATCAGCATTTTTATCAGTTTCTAAGGTGGTTTCTAAGTGGGCTATTGACACACAATTTCCACCAGATGTAGCCATTAAGCCAAATATTGAATTCATACAAATAAATCAGAACATTTAAGTATACAAGTTGAGTCATAATAAATAAAGTGAAATGACACAGGGAATAAGTATTGAACACATGAAGAGAACAAGGTGCAAAATGGTATAGAAAGCCAGGAGATCACCTGAAATATGTCAGTATTGAGAGAGAAACTCTGCCCCTATCAGTACTAATTGATATCAGTTGCTTTAGTCCTAATTGATGCCCTATAAAGGCTTCTCATTACCCAGGAGGCACACAGAAAAGACTTCATGATGGGTAAAAGCAAAGAACTCTCTCAAGATATCTTCATAATCTTATAGTTGAAAAGCATTTTGGTGGGTATGGTTATAGGCACATTTCCAGAATGCTGAATGCTCCTGTGAGCACTATGGGGGCCATTATCCTTCAATGGAAAGAGCATCACTTCACCATAAACCGGCCATGAATCAGGTGCTCCACATAAGATCCCTGTTCGAGGAGTCCAAAGAATAATCAGGAGAGTTCTCCGAGAGCCAAGAACCACTCGGCAGAACTTCAGGAAGACCTTGCATCAGCAGGTACTGTTGTTTCAAAGAAAACTATAAGCAATGCACTGAACCGCCATGTCGTCCATGCACACTCACCACGCAAGACTCCATTGCTAAACAAAAAGCATGTTTAGGCGCGGTTAAAGTTTCCAAAAGAGCATTTGAAGAAGCCTGTGGATTATTGGGAGACTATAGTATGGTCAGATGAAAGCAAAATTTAACTTTTTGGCAGTCATTCTACACACCATGTTTGGAGAAGAAATGGCACTGCCCGCCACCCCAAGAACACCATACAGTTAAGTTTGGGGGTGGAAACATCATGGTTTGGGGTTGCTTTTCGGCAAGGGGTACTGGCAGACTTCATATTAATGGAGAAATGTACCGGGACATTCTGGATAAAAATCTGTTGCCATCTACCAGAAAGCTGAAAATGAAAAGAGGGTGGACATTTCAGCAAGACAATGATCCCAAACACAAGGCCAAGGAAACAATGAAGTGGTTTCATAGAAAGAAAATCAAGTTGCTTGAATAGCCCAGTCAATCACCTGACCTATAGAAAATTTATGAAGAGAACTATCAAAGTTCATAAAAGAGGCCCAAGGAACTTCAAGATTTAAAGACTATTTGTGTGGAAGAATGGGCCAGAAACACTCCTGAGCAATGTAGACGACTGGTCTCTCCATACTAGAAGCTGTAATCACCAACAAAGGCTTTTCTACAAAGTATTAAATAAAGTGTGTTCAATACTTATTCCATGTGTCATTTCACTTTATTTATTATGACTCAACTTGTATACTTAAATGTTCTGATTTCTTTGTAGGAATTCAGTATTTGGCTTGATGGCTACAGTACATCTGGTGGAAATTTTGTGTCAATAGCCCACTGAGAAATCCCCTTACTCATAGAAATACTGATGTGTCAAATACTTATTTTCCCCGCTGTAAATATAAGCAGACAAATGAGATACACTAATGGTGAAAACCCCCTAAGATTTATTAATGAAAATAGTTAAACATGTAATGTACATAAATATATGAAGAGTTTGGTTCCATTTTTTTGTTCCGTTTTTTAAATTTTTTGTCAAAACAAAAATTGTTATTTCGTATAATTTTAAGATTTTAAAATGGATTTATCTCATTTTGGAATCAAATTCTTCATATACACAATATAATTCAATACAACATTCAAGATATACAGCATGTGTGTGCGTGTGTGTGTGCGTGTGTGTGTGGTGTGCGCGCATGTGTGCGTGTGTACACTTATTCTTCATATTCATATTAATTACTGTAAGAGCTGAATTGCTACGTTTGCTTAGTTTACCAATTATCAGTCCTGCTCACCTGTGTAAATATCACAATGTACGTTTTTTTTTTTTCTGGCATGGGGATTGTGTGTTGTGTTTGTGTATGTGTGTTGTGATGTGTGTGGTTGATGCCCCGGGCGCAGTGGTTCTCAGATGGGTAATTATCTCTTGTGTGAGAGGGTAGCCATCTCCCCGGGGCTCTGGCGATGGTGAGCGTCTGTATATCGAACCCTTTCGCCTCTGCCAACAGGCCGACTAATAACGATTCATGCAGCTGCCAATCTTTCCCTCCAGCGCTATCAATATTCCACAGCGACAAATAACAGCAATTAAGAGAGAGATTTCAGAGAGACGCACCAGACAAACATTTCCTCTCTCTCTCTATGATGATATTAGTGTCGGGTGAACAGACATCTGCTCTGGATAAGTACCACCAATATAACAAGGTGCCGTATTTAACACAAATGTCACATGTGAATGAAATCTCGGTAGAATGGACAGATTGATGAAAACAGTTTTTTTTAAACACTTGTGTTTTAGTTTGTTCTGAATATGATAAAATGTGTCTAGTTATAACTGCAGTGGTTCAATAATGTTGTTGCTCTGTATGCGTGTCCTACTTTACAAACTTTTAATCAGGCTGAAAAAGTCACATTGAGGCATTACAGACATTGCACACTCGTACTGTGTGTTTTAAACTGATGCATTGCTCTTGCTGGACCTATTAATAAAAATAATCTTTCATTTGGAGAGTGTTCAACCCTTGTTTGTATTATGGACAGTCCCGGGCTGTTATTTAAATATTGTCTTGCATAAAAATGCTTTTATTTATTCTGCCATTATGAGGCATACATTTGTGTTTGATTTAAATATAGTTATTGAAAATTACTTCAATCAGAAATCTTCATGATACACAGCTTATACCTTATTTGTGTTAAAAAAAATAAATAAATAAAAAATGGGACAATCATACATGATGGACCAGATTAATTCCTTACCCTCCACTTTTCAGGCAAGGTTTGCAAAAGGGTCCATTAGGAATGCTTTAAGCCCACTTCTGAATGGACACATTGGACACCTTGCTTGGTTACCCTTAACATGGTTTTCATTAACATGTCCAATCACACAAGAAGTCTATTTTTTGGGACAGGACCGATGGTGAACATTTCATTTTTAGGTGAACTGTTCCTTTAATAGCATTCTCTGTGTGATTTCCAATGCAAAAGTGCTGAAGTCCACTTTGTTTAGAAACTGCCCTGTAGCGATTCTCTTTACAAATACGGTCAAGGTTAATTAGCTGGCTGGGATATCACTTAAATCATGAACTTATTTCTTTAAAAAAAAAAAAGGAAGTAACTCTTTATAACTTTGTAAAAACTTTTTATATGATATAATCTGCTTATTTAGTAAATTAGAAATTATTAGTAACCATGGCTGTGTCCAAAACCGCCTACTTCCATACTACAGGTATATAGTAGGTGAGGCGAGTAGTTTGTCTAAATTCATAGTATTCAAAAAGCAGTAGGTGAAAAGTACCCTGATGACCTTCTACTTCCTGCAACATCCTGAAGGGCTCATTCGATGGACAGAGGGGCGTTGTCTTATTCAAAAATGTTTGGAAGCGGTAACGCGGCTCTATTCAAATACAAATACTCTGTTACTGTACTTAGGTCGATTTTTTTAGTATCACTAGTTTACTTTGCTATTTCTTTTTCTGACAACTTTTACTGCTTACAGTTTCCACAAATATCTGTACTTTTTATTTCTTACATTTTCGAACCAGGCTCGTTACTTTAGTTTTAATCTGTATTTTTAATTTATTTAAAAAAATCAGGTCGGGCGATTTGTCTTGTTCCCATGCTATCTCTCTCCCTACACCCTTGCGCGTGTCCGCAAGTTCGCACAGCTGTAAGCATCACACATCACGTATTGGTTACTCAACTGTTTTGTCCTACTTTCTTAACATTTTTGCTTTGGTTTAGGGTTAGATTTACATAAAATGACATCCTTACCCAAACCCAACTCTAACCCTAACGCCAGGCGACAATGTTTTAAAATTTTGAAAATATAACAAAAATAAACCAGAATTAAATTTTTTATAAACCAATACTTAAAGTCACATCCTAACGCAAACACCAAATCTAACCCTAAACCGAAGCAAAAATGGTTTGAAAATAGGAAAAAGCAGTTGAGTAACCAATACATTTTTTTTCTGACAATGTACTTATAAACAGAAATTTGTGATACGATCACAAAAAAACACGGAAATTTGTGACAGTATCACAAAAAATAAAAAAATTACGTGAATATAGGTGCTTATTACAAGGCTCTCTGGAATGCTTGATTCTGATTGGTCAGTTGAGACATTTGCAGGTTCGTTCTTTTTAAATAATAACCGCTCCAAAGTAATAACGCATAGCCGGTACTACTTTTACGAGTAAAATCGCTCCACGCCAATAAAGATTACTGTTTGGCGCCATCTTGTGACAAACACTGAACAACCACAATTAAGAATGGAACATTTTGACATTAATTTTAACATGTACGGAAAAAACAAAACATTTAAACAGTGGATAGAAGAACGAACAACGACAAGACACAGAGAGCTTACTGAGACTGAACCTGACAAAATAGAGCATGACAGCTACGAAGCCAACACACAAAAAAATACAGAATGGGCATTAAAACTTCTTAAAGACTGGCTAAAAGAGAAAAAAATGGAGACAGACAAGTATGAAGCAGAGGATCTTAATAAGGTATTATGATCATTTTATGCATCTGTGCAAAGTTTCGCGGAAGGATAAAAATGTTAATTGAAAACAAATATGCCAATAAAATGTTTCAAATTCATATTCATGTCCAGTTTTTTTCTTATGTGGCAAGTAGCCGTGTAATAAGCGGGATAATGTAGAGGCAGCCGGTAGTTATCGGGAAATAAGCCCCTTCAGCTTCGCGTCGGGTCCTGATCACACTGCCGGGGCTTATTTCCCGATAACTACCGGCTGCCTCTACATTATCCCTTACATAATTTTGTAAGACTGGGAAGAATTAACCACAAGACAAATTTATTTAACTTGAGCTGCTACGAGTCATGCATGTCAGCAAGACACATGTAATAAGTTAGCTAAAGTTTTACTTTAAAGTTTGAACACAATAAGTCTATATAATGGCCATAAAAGCTAATCTTCTGTACTTGTCCATTTATAATAGAGACACTGCAGGTGGATACAGTAAAATTTGCTTCTAATAATGATATCATAATTACCACATGCAAATTAGGCGTTAACAAACTAAAATGCGCTAATGTAATGTGCATATATTTGACAAAGCACCTGCAGGTGAATTGGATCAATAAAATACCATAGGCAATTCACCACAGATCTTTTCCAATTAATGAAATGTTATGTTTAAATATATTAAAAATAGATTAGCATGTTTTGGTTAATTTAGAAGAAATATTTTACATATACAAACAAATGAAGTGTAGTAGGTTGAAAACAAATATAACTTTGGATTTGGCAAGCTTTTTCATTAGACTAAAACAGGACATGGGATATGAACAAAAGAAACCAAAATCTCAAAACTTGACATGAATAAAAGTGTCCAACTGGGCCAGTTAATGCTAAAGAAGATCAGAGCCGTTTCTCAATACCAAGTACGCCAAACTCGGACTTGTGTCCTTCGTAGTTCGAACTTGCAAGTTCAGACTTGGAAGAACGAACTTCTGACGCGAAATGCATTCTGGGAAACTTCGCTGTCATAAGTCCACACAAGTCTCCTCTGATGCATCCTCGATAAAATGGGCGGATCAAGAACACATCCGGGGATTTTATGTGAACTTGGGCTTGATGCGAACTTTGAATTGGAACAGTACTTGGTCCGCGTTTGATGACGTTTCACAAGTCCACAAGAACACAAGTACAGACAAGAACGCATATTGAGAAACGGCTCATGTCTCTGTGAGTATGAAACAATTTCATGAGTGTATGGGAATTAAAATAAATAGGTAAGGAAGTCAGAGTTGTCTTATCATAATAACATTGTGTTTAATTTTTTTTTTTATAAATAATTATGAGAAGTGCCATTTGTCACAGACAAGAGATGAGAAATAATTACCTCCGTTTTAAATTTAAAAGGTGAGAGTAGTAAGCTGCTTCATAAGCTGAAATCTTTTCTGACAAACTGTTGAGTTTGTCCATATTTGACACAACTATGGGTTGAAACCTCCCAACATTTTTTAGAGTGCATTCCTAAATAATAAGTTAAGGTAACATGCAGATCTAGAGAGAAAGGTTTTAAAGGATTAGTCCATTTTCTTAAGAGAAAAATCCAGATAATTTACTCACCACCATGTCATCCAAAATGTTGATGTCTTTCTTTGTTCAGTCAATAAGAAATTTTGTTTTTTGTTTAGGAAAACATTGCAGGATTTTTCTCATTTTAATGGACTTTAATAGAGCCCAACATTTAATACTTAACTCAACACTTAACAGTTTTTTTCAACGGAGTTTCAAATGACTATAAACAATCCCAAACGAGGCATAAGGGTCTTATCTAGCAAAACGATTGTCATTTTTGACAATAAAAATAACAGATATGCACTTTTAAAGCACAACTTCTCAACATGTAGATCCGGTCGTGATGCGCCAGCTGACCCCACGCAATACGTCATGACGTCAAGAGGTCACAAAGGACGAATGCGAAACTCCACCCCAGTGTTTACAAGCGTCTTGAAAGAGGACCGTTCCTACGTTGTTGTATGTCAACTGATACTAATTAATGTCTTTGTGGCGGTTTATTGTTTAAAATGGTGCGCAAATGTGCGTTTTATATATGTAACACGTGACCTCCCTACGTCACTACGCATTTACGTTAGGTCGCGCTGGACCGGACCTAGACGAAAAGTTGTGCTTTAAAAGTACTTTTTTTTTTCTTGTCAAAAATGACAATCGTTTTGCTAGATAAGACCCTTATGCCTCGTTTGGGATTTTTTATAGTCCTTTGAAACTCCGTTGAAAAAACTGTTAAGTGTTGAGTTAAGTTTTAAATGTTGGGCTCTATTAAAGTCCATTCAAATTAGAAAAATCCTGCAATGTTTTCCTCAAAAAACATAATTTCTTCTCGACTGAACAGAGAAAGACATCAACATTTTGAATGACATGGTGGTGAGTAAATTTTCTGGATTTTTCTTTTAAGAAAATGGACTAATCCTTTAAATGACATGTTGAAATGAGCAAATCTAATATCCCCCCAAAAATAGTATGTAGGGTCGACCCATTGTGTAGACAGTATAGACTTACATTATACATTTTTGTGATCTCTTTAGAGCCCCGCAAGCCTCTTATGACCCTTATGCTAGATATTACTTCAAAGGAAATTATACTGTCAGAAAAAATGTACAAAACTGTACCTGGGGTCACTGGGATAATATCCTCAAAAGTTAATTTTTGTACCTGGGTATACAACACATTGAAATGTTGTACGTTTTTGGTTACAACATTATACCCTAGTGACCTACAGTATTGTGTATCCTAAGGAACAATTTTATACCAGATAAATTTAAGGGGTATACAAAACAGTTAACTGTATCTTTAAAGGTACACAATAAGTGCAGTAATGTACTCAAAAGATACAACATTGTGTTATGTTTAGTATGCATGTAAAGGTACAAAACGGAACCTTAGGGTATCACGCCAGCAACAGAGTATGCTATAGACATTCTTAACATTTATGCAAGCGAGAAGACAGAATGAAAGACAAAGAAAAGCCAAATGACAAATGAAATTCCATTCGTGATGAGCTAGTTGTGTTTGTCCAAAATGTTGAGAGTCAGGAGTTGATTAATCTGTAAAAACAGTGGGAAAAACCCTCGGGGTGCTCGTACCCCTGCAGAGGGAGTGACTGCTGCTCTCTGTTCTTGAGTTATTATCCGCAATTACCCTGATTACAAAGCCCTTCATGTTAATGACTGAGGTGAACTTCATTTACACTTCTGCACTTTCAAAGCATCAGTGCAGCACCTACCAACTTCATACAGACTGCATCAGAGTATACAAAAGACTGACTTTTTGAAGAGTTTCAGTACTTAAACACATAGCATGTTTCATGTTTTGCTAACAGCATGTTTAACTCTTTCCCCGCCATTGACGAGATATCTCGTCAATTAAGAGAAAACGCTTCCCCGCCAATGACGAGTATTTCCGTCTTTCCGCAATACCGCTATTATCCATAGGTGGCTGGCAACTTTTTTTAAAAAACGCTGGCGGTGAAAGAGTTAATAGTCAAAGTACTGGGTCTTCAGTACCAAGTCAGTACAGACTACAGTACCTGTTGACGTGCTTTCATTCATTGGCTTCACACTCGTGCGTGCAAGGAACCCACGGCAAAACCGGATTTTTACCGCTCATTTAAACGACGCGTTGATCGTTTTTGTCACCATGTGCTCAGACGCAGCTCCGCGTCTCACTCAGAACCTCAAGAACGCGCATTCGCGCAGGATACTGTAGAGAGAGATAGAGAGAGAGGTAAGAATGGTGCCCACGTCGAGAAAACTATAGAAGTCTAGAAACAAAGTATTTAAGTATGTATAGCCATGTCACTCATCTCATTACAATATGTTAACTAGATAACTGGATGCTGATTGTATAGTTTAATAAAATAATGTATTTTGATTATACAGATTAATTACGACCTAACTATAGGTATTTTATAACTAACTGCTGACCAGCTTAGGGAATCTTATAAGATATACTGTATTGCTGAATCAGTATGTCGTTTTTCTTGTTAATTGAGTCTTTTTGGGTAGTCTATCTTATGCCTAGAATTAGTCAAGGAGGTTGATTCTTATAACTTCCTTCCAAGTTTGATCAATTTGTGCATAATGACATGTGCAACAAATGCATATAGGGTGTCAGACTCATAGATTTGCATAATTTAAAGTTCAGTTTTTAAAGTTTGGGTCAACATGTGGCACAGCTTTAAAACTGAAACTTATAAAATCCTATCAGAGGTCTAAAATGTCATTGAAACACACCAGTGGCTTTGCTGTCAACATGTTACCCCTCAAACCCTCCATCCCAACAGAGCATCCCCACAAAACAAATCCCCTGTACATATACTATATATATTCTCATTATTTTTTAACACATCTGTAGTTATGCGCTGGCACAGAGTTAGACTCTTTTGACTCCACACAGAAACAGCAATGCGTGCGGCATGACATAAGGAACATCCTGGTTCTGTTTTTTTCGCTTTTATTTATTCTTTTTTTATGTATTATAAAAGTATCGGATCGGGACTCGGTATCGGCAGATACTCAAAATCAAATGACTCGGACTCGAGGGCAAAAAAACCTGATCGGGACATCCCTAGTGGTAACCGTGGTATAACCCCCCCATTCAGAGAGCCAGCGATCAGCAGTAGCAGAGCGACACAATCTCATTCATTTCAATGAAAGCTTGGCGACTTCGGGCGACATGAGGGTTTAACTTTATGCAAATGATAATTTCAGGAGCGACTACCAATGGGAGGAAAGCAGTGGAGTACACGTCATCCTTCTCTGGTCAGTTACTGGAGTGGACGTTACTCATTTGTTTATGACACGCAGATTTAGACACGCCTCATTGAAAGAGACAGGTGACACACACTGTAAAAAATAAATTGTTGGCTCAATGAATTATTTTTTAGTAACTAGTTCCACAGAAATTTTACGTTCACTCAATTTCTGTCTCCAAAGTGTTACCTGGATTGATGTTTTTTAGTTGGCCCAAATTTGACTAAAATATAAAAAAGTATGTTGTCTCAATTAGCTTTATAGTTCATTCAACTAAAATGTTTTAATTAGTTGAATCTTTAAAAACTTACAGCAAAGACTCTGTCAATTAAAATTTAAGTATTCACTCAATGTTTTATGTGTTACTTCAATTAATATTTATTATTTGGGATTTTTTTAATAACATTTTAAATGATTTACCAAATAATTTATGCTGGTGTTGTTAACAAAATAATTAACTTCAGTCACATAAAAACAAAAGCTTTTTATTCACTTATTCACTTATCATACAGACTGAACATACAGAATTAAGTCTTCTTTAAATAGAGGGCATAAAACAGTCCAAAAAGCCTCCAAAGTCAGTCAGAACATCTCCAGGGCCATTTAGGAGACTTTCTTCAGCCGTCTGGTCTGCCTCTCTCACATCATCTCCGCTCTGGTTTGATAAACAGAGGAATATAAACACACACACACACATACATAAATAACATGTTTAATATAATAAAGCTTGACTGTGAAAGACTTTATTCCCTAAATAACGTTAAGCCAAATTTCCCTCAGCCATCACACATAATTAAACACTATTGGGCGGTTTTCTCGGACAGGGCTTTTCACTGACTAAAATAACTTACTGACATCTCTTAACATATGAGTGCTATTGTTTTGTCTCAAAATGCACGCCATATTATATATGGTTTGTTTGTAAAAATGTCCCAATTATAATAAAGACAGAGTTCTAAACTCTGTCCGGTAAACCAACCCTATATAGTATATCCAGGCTTTTTATCTTAACTAAAATAGCTCCACTTTACTTCGGACACAACATAACACACTTCTAATATATCTTTACAAAAATATCATTACAAAAACGTCGAGTATTTGCGTCTTTGCCAATTAATATATTCTAAAATTAACATTTAATTACAAACACTTACCTGACGTGAACTTGAGGAAACGGCTGACTTGTGTCCTTCCTTGTGTGAATCAGTAAGTGATTCCAGCTGTTGCGTGCGGATTGATCTCAGATGAAATGACCTGTGATCCAGATCCTTCCGAGTTATAACATTTTAAATTCAGAATACACAGACGCACGCGCATACATACATACATGCACGCGCGCGCGCACACACGCACGCACACACACGGGTACACACACGGGTATATTTAGAAGTTTTAAGATTGTTATGATATTGGGACTATTTCTCCACTCGCACCTTCAGCTCTGAAGTTCAAATTCGCAGACAGTACGCAGCCCAGTTATAACAAATGTGAAAGATATGAAATATCATTCAACAGCGATATCATTTAAGTGCAATCCTAAAATATGATTTAAAACATACCGGTAAACCTTTTATTATTAAGTATAAGAAATTAAAATGAATTAAATCGCATGTTTAAACGCCACAGAGATATCAGAGCCAGCAGTCGATTTCTGATGGGCTTGCCGAGGCGAGGCTGCGCTGGGCGGGGTGTGAGCGCTTAAGTGTCTGTGATTTTCTGGAGCTCTTCTCCGTCCGAAAGTGTCCGAGCACATTTTTAAATAGACGCTATCTATATTAACCGACCGCATATTTAAACTTAAAGCACATACATTCACGCCTGAACAACTCTTAAAATTACATTTTGTTACCAAATAACAGTAATATTATGAGCATTTTGTTGTCAAGAAACATAGCTGTCATAAGTCCACATATTGACCAGATTTGTCTTAATCAGTTCAGTCAATATACGCACAACCGGCGCAACGTCATAGAATGTCTCTGAACAGGTTCACGCCCACTTTTGGGGGAAATCTCACTAGACGTTCCATTGGCTTCCATTCAAAATAGCGGAACAAAACAACGTTTGTACAAAGCCGGTAGGCGTAAATAACTAAAAAAATCACTCAGATTAAACATGTTGAGTAATAATATGCCCCCCTTGCTGGCCATAAAGCGCGAAAACTACATCCAAATACTTAATTTGGTCAATTAAAAACATGTCCCTTTATACGCACAACCGGCGCAACGTCAAAGGTTCACGCCCACTTTTTGAGGTAAACACCGCCATACAGTATCTGATCGAAGAACTGGACTAACTTTTAACATGCCAAAAAGTTGTTGTGTGGTTGGGTGCACCAATAATGTTTGTAAAACCCCAAATTTGAAATTCATTCCTTTGCCATGTAGAAATAAATATCCGGAGAGAAGAGAATTATGGCTGAAGGCGATACGTCGAGAAGACAGCAACAGGAGGTTGTGGGATCCTCTATCTCCATACACATATGTTTGTGGACAACATTTCATATCAGGTATGCCTAAGCTATCTAAAATAGCTTATTATGTCCCATTAATAATTACGCTGTTATGCGTTAACTGAAATGTCAGTGTATTTTAATTAGTCTACTAAACTCACGCTACGTTATGCTAGCCTAGCTGTAATGTCTTGTTTGATACATTTCTTGTTAGTAGCCTACAGAACTTGTTATTCAGTGACATGTAAAGGGGCGATAAAGGGTGTAGTCTTATACTTTTATTGGCCGGTAAAAATAGCTAACGTCAGCTTCTTGTGATTACAGGCGGCCAAATAAACGACAAGCTTCACCCCGATTTTGTCCCGTCAATTTTCCCCCACCGAAGAGAGACCGGGTCTGTGGCAGCAAAAATACGTCGTTTTCGTAGTGCAATACATAGAGCATCACATTCAACAAAGGGCTATACAAAACGCAAGAAAACAATATAGACGTCTGTGAATGATGGTCATCCTGCATCTTAGTGTGATGCGCCAACTGCAGAAAAGTCTAACAGTGAAAATTGAGATACATCCGAAGAAAAGAATAATGCGATGTAGGCTGGATTTAATAAAACCTTGGAAGAAAGTGAAATGTCTCAGATGATGGCAGAGATCGATTTGTTAAGGAGAGAGAGAGACGAGGCTAGACAGCAGAGAGACACTGCTCAGGAAAACTGGTCACGACAACGCCTTAGTGCTAAAGCAGTAGAAGGAGATGATATCAAGTGCAAAAACATGACAGGACTTAGCTGGGCAGTCTTTACATGCCTGCATGAATACCTAGTCCAGTTCTGTCCACGGCGGCTGTTTAAATTGTCCACGCATGACCAGCTCTTTCTTACCCTTTTGAAACTGAGGCTGAATCCATCTGTTGGCCTTCTTAGTCAAATCCTGAACATCGGACACTCTACTCTCCATGACATGTTTGTTAGATGGATCAACATCCTGTATGCCAAAATTACTTTCCTCATCCATTGGCCTGACAGAGAATGTCTCTTTACTACCACACCACCACACATAAGAGCAAAATTTAAACATCTAACGTCAATAATTGACTGTTTTGAAATTCGTATCAAGTACTCAAGAAAACTAAAAGCAAGGTAAGTAGGGCCTACAAAGAAAAAAAAGAACATTGAAAAATGCATTATGTTACTATTATTTATTATGAAACAATTCATACTTTTTTCAGAGGCTCTAAAACAATGTCAGACTTGATGGCAACTTATTTAAATGAATTATACTAGAACAATGTAACCCGTTTTTTTACGTAACACAGGGCAAAGACTTACTCACACTACAAGAAATGGACAACGGTGAAGTACTTCATTGCCTGCAGCCCAGCTGGGAGCATCACGTTCCTATCAAAGGGTTGGGGTGGAAGAGCATCTGATGTAAAGATTGTCAGAGAATCAGGATTTATATCCCCACTGTACCACCAACCTGGAGATCAGGTAATGTAGACTATTTGATTTAAAGGAAAACAACACAGTTTTTCAATATTTTACTATGTTCTTACCTCAACTTAGACAAATTAATACATACCTATCTTTTTTAAATGCATGCACTTCATCTTTGCACAGTGGGTCGTGAACGTATTGCATTTAGCCTAGCTCCATTAATTCCTTAGGATCCAAACAGGGATGACGTTAGAAGCCACCAAACACTTCCATGTTTTCCCTATTTTAAGACTGTGACATGAGTAGTTACACGAGTAAGTATGTTGGCACAAAATGTGGTGACTTTTTAAGCAGGTTAAAAGGAGAAGTACATTGTATAGTGGAAGAGCACTTAGTTTGCAGCACTTCGACCTCGGTGCACAGTAACATCATCACTCCTGACTTTAAAAGTTTGAGCGAGAGGTGGGAGGTAACACGAGTGACAATTTTACTGTGAGTTTGAAGAGTTTGAAGTGCTGCAAACTAAGTGATCTTCCGCCATACAACATTGTTCTCATTTTTATCCGCTTAAAAAAATAAATTGCCATGCTTTTTTTGTGCCACCATACTTACTCGTGTAACAGTCTTTAAATAGGGAAAACATGGAAGTGTTTGGATCCTAAGGAATGAATGGGGCTAGGCTAAATGCTAAAACATTCAAAACGCGCTGTACAAAGATGAAGTGCACACATTGAAAAAAGATAGGTATGTATTAATTTGTCTAACCTGAGGTAAGAACATAGTAAAATATTGGAAAACTGTGGTGTTTTCCTTTAAACCTTTCATAAATGGGGGAAATGAGTCTAGGTAGGGGGTGCTCTGGATATCCTTTACACTGTACATGTGTAACAAATAGTTTAAATTGTGCTATACATGTGTTACAGATCTTGGCTGATCGGGGATTTACACTTGAAGAGGACTTTGCACTGTTAGGGGCCAGCTTAATTACACCTGCGTTCACAAAAGGGAGGAAACAGCTGTCAGGGAGAGAAGTTGAGGAATCCAGAGTGAAATCCAATGTTCGAATACATATTGGTAAGTTTACCAGAAGAAGAGATGTATGATTCAGTTAAATGGTTTACAACGATACTGTATTTAAAGGAACAGCATTTCCGTAACCGGTGCAATATTATATGGCAACCAAAACAAATTTAAAAAAAGTATATATTTTAATGTTCCATAAATTTATTTCTCGAAGAGATTTTCTTCCCAGCCCTGGTTGTGTTAATATCACAATCAAGCAGATGCAGTTATATTTGTGCTTTTGCTTGCAGAGCGTGTGATTGGCGTCTTGAAGAACAGGTATCACATCCTCGATGGCCCACTCCCTGTGCAGTTTGTGAAGTCCCTAAAGGATGAAATTGAAGACAAAGAGGTGGCAACAATAGACAAAATTGTGCATATCTGTGCTGCTTTACTTAATATGTCATCAAGTGTTGTATTTAACCATGACAGAGTGGGGGATGAGAAATAATCAATATAAAGGCAATATCATCTTCATGATGTAGTTTCTTGGTTTATACACTGTATCCCTCATCTACCTGCATCCATCTCAACAAAAAGCTGTCCCTGCACTGTCTGTAGCTTCTGCCTCCATCATCTGAAAACATGCATTTAACATTTGAACACTTAAAATAAATAATTGTTCTTTGGTAATATTATTATAATGTATTGTTTGCAATGTATTATTTATTATATTAAATATATATATACACAACACCCACAGTCTCTCTGATAAGTGCTTAATAGTGATTTAAATCAGTTGGTTTACCTCCTGGTCCATCCTGGTGAATGAGGCTCCTGTCAGATGTGGATATATCTGCCTTGCCCAGAACCTGCTAATTGTATCTAGACTTTTAAAAATAAAATCCTCATCTCTTGCAACACGGAAGATGGTGCTTTGCTGTGGGGTCCAAGTTATGAAGTCAGCATAGCTTGCATGACAGGTAAACATTTGCATCTGCACCTGTACAACATATGTTTATTTTTAGTTACAATGTGTTTTCAGATTGATATCTATACCAATATATATATATATATATATATATATATATATATATATATATATATATATATATATATATATATATATATATATTAATTTTTTCATTTTTTAATATATTGTATAATAGTAGCATAGAGACAGCACT
Source organism: Misgurnus anguillicaudatus (assembly GCF_027580225.2). Lineage (NCBI taxonomy): Eukaryota > Metazoa > Chordata > Actinopteri > Cypriniformes > Cobitidae > Misgurnus > Misgurnus anguillicaudatus. The sequence continues at coordinate 8,986,483 of NC_073361.2, forward strand.
CAGCGACTGAATCAAGTACAAAAACTGTATTAAAGTACAGAAAAATTACAACAGGCCATATTTGCAGTAATTTTTCGGTACTTTAATACAATGTTTGTACTTGATTAAGTCTCTGAGTGCGGTCTCTATGCTAATATTATACCATTTTATCTTGGAGTTACGCACCGGTCACACTATTTATATTGGACATTAGGCGCAGGCACCACTTTTTTTCACGTTTAATATATCATAACGTACCTGTGTGTAGTATGAGTGGTTCTTCTTCAAGGAGAATAAAGTGTCCAGATGTCCTTTACCATCTTCTGTCCAGTTGATGGTGGGATCGTTTGCCCATTTAAAGGGACACTTTGCTTCAAGTACTCCTTTCCCACAGCATGTGCATGAAACATACCCATCACAAGACACCCCAATGTATGGCCTCTCTTTAGAAATTCTAAACCCAGCTATATCCACTTTTAGGTTGATGTGGGTCTTGCAAATGTCCTCGGTCACCATTACGCAAGGTGAGGTGTTGGGTGTGGCACTGGACAGGCTGAGAGCATATTTATAGGTGTCTATGGCATCCACCTCGTGGTCCTTGCCCCACTGCAAAGAAGGCACTCTCAGTGTGACTGATGTGTAACTACAGATGTCATTAATTAATGTTTGTGATGGTGTTTCCAGAGATGTATGTAGGACTCTGTGTGCAGTAGAGCCTGTGATCCGCCCCACACGGTGTTGATGCCATGCCTTGCAGGCAGCTTGGCCTTTTGTTTCCTCTTCCACTTGTGAGCACTGCTCTTCTGTAAAGCCTTCTAAGTTGTTGTACCAGGGTTTGGGGGTAAAAACATTAGCATAGCTCTTAAAAGTGCTGAGCCCAATGGGAAGGTCCTTAGTGTTAGAGAGCATTTGCAGTAGTTTATTTTGCTGTGAGGTCGAAGCTTTTGGAATGGGTCTCTTGTTCCTCCTGACACTTCTTTTTTTAATGTGCTTACTATAGAACTCAATGTCTTTAATCATTGCCGGCTCAATTTTTTTGGTTGAAACACCATTCCAGGCACAGGCAACGCTGGTGCAAGCGACTTTGTTGTAACCTAGGCGGACACAGGCTTCCAGCTTAAACAATACTGCCCCAACATGTGAACAGCTTTCCCCAAGTCTGGAGAAAGAACCATAATCACAGTTTACTGACCAAGTACATTCACACATATTTAGCTTGGTGCTGCTTCACACAAATGAGACGGAACAGAAGAATGGCAGTATTACAAGGAGCATACATTTATTTTGTTTCCGTCTTACCCTGCCATGCAGTCACAATGTGCTGCCAGGATATTTCCATCACTTTTAACAGCAACCCAGGTGTTGTGAGGCTTCTCTGTGACCCTATAGGATGGGTTGACTTGAGTCTTAAAAATGGTACTGTCAGATCCTTCAGGTTTAAAATGATGGATTGTCTGCACCCATCCATCTGTAAAAAATTTGTGCGCTTCTAATGATTTGTAGTTTTTCATTTTGTTTGCCGTGTAAATTCCTATAAATGAAACACCATCATTAAAATAAAGTATGATCAACTCTTCACAGCACAGACAGGCAAAACATTATTAAACAATATTATCTCAATAATAATGCATTGCATGATATCTCAAGCTTGATTAGAAATCAAGAGGACACTATCAACCTTAAACATAGTTTAGGTTATGTAAGCTTCCCACAACTCCAATATTTTACAACATATCAAGATAATCGTGTTATTTTAGATAGAGAAGTGCTGGGCTGTCTTAAAGTCAACAGTCCCAGGCTACCTGCCATCATCATCATCATCCATATCTTGCTGGAAAATCATGAATTATGTATGATGCTATCAAAAGGTAAGCCAGGTAAGTTGTATGGTTTGACAGAAAGGTGCATTCAGTAGGCTACTCTAAATATAAAGACATATTATATAGACACTCTTAGAAAGGATTGACAAATCTTTGTGTGTTAAGCTTTTAACACATGTGTAATTTTTAACACATTTTGTGTTAAAATATAACACAAGGTGTGTTAAAATGTGTTTCAATAATCCCTTACAAAAATTAACCATGGTTTTAGTACAGTGGTAGTAAAAAAACATGGTTACTGTAGTAAAACCATGGTAAAATAACCATGGTTATGACAACCATGGTTTTCAAAAACCAGAATAAAACCATGGTTGGTGTAGTAAAACCATGGTTTTGCTGATAGTAATGAATACACCAAAAAACATGGTTACTACACTTTTACCACAATAAAACCATGGTAAATTTTCGTAAGGGATAACACAGAGATGGATTCTGGGACAACGCATTTCGTTCTAAGAGTGTACATTTAAAGATGTTAACTTTCAAATATGATATAAAATCCTTTACTGGCTTACCTGGTGACTCAATGAGGTACGAATAAATGTCCGGGTAAGATACCTCTGGCCACTGGGTGGGGTTGTTACACCAATTTGACGCGGGGAGAATGAAGGGACATGTTTTTAAATTGACCAAATTAAGTTTGTTAACGTATCTTTCGCGCTCTGTGGCAGGCAGTGTGGACATATAATTACTTGACATGTTTATTCCAAGTGATTTCTTAAATTATTCAAGCCTGCTGGCTGTGTACAGACGTTGTTTTGTGCCGCTATTTTGAATGGAATTCAATGGAAATTATCCTGTGTTTTCCCCCGAAAAGGGGCGGTGACGAAATTTACAGTCAAGTTCCCGGATGTGCCGGTAGTCCGTATAGCCATTCTGAATGTTGACTGAATTTGAAAATAACAATTCACTTAATGTTTTAAACACAGATTTATGTAAACTTAAAATAATATGTCTACTCAACTAAGCCCAAACAAGAAAATTGGTTTAACTTATATATTTTTGCCCTTCCAACATTTCATTAATTGGATTTTTTACAGTGCACAGCGATAACATCGCTTGGCTGTCTGATTGGGGCGTAAGCCGAATAATTAAAGGGGCCATGGCACAAGACTTTTTTAAGATGTCAAATTAATCTTTGGTGTCCCCAGAGTATATATTTAGCTCAAAATACCATATAGATAATTTATTAAAGCATGTTAGAATTGCCACTTTGTAGGTGTGTGCAAAAATGCGCCATTTTGGGTGTGTCCTTTAAAATGCAAATGAGCGGATAAAGTGCAAACACTGATCACAATGATGGTGGTTTGTTGAAATTGAAACTCAATTGTGCTGTGAATTATTTTCTTGTTCTCTCTTTTTCTCTCCACTAAATGGCAGTTCTGTGGTTGGATAGTGCAGATTAAGGGGTGGTATTATTATAATTAGAGCTCCTTATGACATCATAAGGAGAGCAAAATTTCAACAACCTATTTTTTCATGTGCTTGTAGAGAATGGTTTACCAAAGCTAAATTACTGGGTTGATCTTTTTCACATTTTCTAGGTTGATAGAAGCACTGGGGAACCAATCATAGCACTTAACTCATTCACCGCCAGCCTTTTTGAGAAAAGTTGCCCACCTGCATTTTTGTGATTTTAACAAAATTTTCACAAAATTCCTTGCAGGAAAAATCCTTTTCTATAAATATATAAACATACAAATTATATCAAATTAAAGAACACACCCTCTGCTTTCAAACAAACAATAAACAAACAAACAAAATGGGGAAAAAACGTTTTATTATATATTTACTTTTTCTACTTAATTTAACCACTGAAATATGGATATTTCTCTTCAAAAATACAACATTTTGAGCAAAAAGCTTAAAAAATTGCGTTTTTGTAAAGGAATTTATGTTAGAGATCAGACTCAGAATGACTATCAAACATAAAGGCAGTTAAAAAAATCATTAACTCTTTTTAACTTCCGTTTTTGATAAATTCGATTTGGCCATCTGGTAGATAAAAGCGGTATTACACTTTCACTTTGAAATTCGTCCAAAAAGGCATATTTATTAGTTAAATATGAACTCATAAATGACGAGATAACTCGTCAATGGCGGTGAATGAGTTAAACATGGAAAAAGTCAGATTTTCATGACGCTAAGCGGAGTTTGACAGGTTAGGTGTGCGTTTTACAGAAAAATAATCAACACCCATGGAACATTTCTTAACCAATCAGAATAAAGCATTCAACAGGCCCGTGGTATAATTGAAAATAATGCACACCCGCCACCTGTACTCCGCTTTGGTCATGCCCCATGACCACCTTGGATGTGCATTATTTTTTTGAATAATTCAACGGCCCTTGGTCGATTATTCCTTACATAATTCAAAGCAGGACAGGAGTCAATTATTTGGCTTATACCACGGTTACCACCAGCATTGCTCTGATGGTTATTTTAAGACATTTGACAACACCCATGGAACATTTATTAGCCAATCAGAATAAAGCATACAACAAACATGTGGTATAAATGATTATTTCTATTGATATTTACCTTTATCAATAAAATAGTGTATTGTTTAATTAGCATATTTGTGTTTTGCTTTGGTACCGAAATGAATACAGTACAGAGAACTGTGAAGTTTAACTGGTATTGGACTACTGAAAGTTTGGTACCTTGACAATACTAATGTGTTACTACAGAAGATTTGTAGATTTTTTGACTATTTATGAGTATTTATAAATAGTTGCCTTCCCAATGCATGTTCTGTGGATTGCTTACCGGTCATAATAGCCCATCTCCATGATTTTCTGGCTACAGGATATGACATGGGTTTCTCCTTAAATGCAAGTTCCTGAAATTTGTACTTTATAATCCACCAGATGAAAATCATAAGTCCACCAAAAGTAACTAGTCAGGCGTCAAACTTTAATAATTCAGCTTAGAGAGGATTGTTCAAATCCCTAACCACAAATATGAGAAATAATAGTGATTCTTACCTCAGCAAACAATACAAATTATCAAAAAAAAAAAAAAAAAAACATCTGCAGATGACTGGTGGTCAACTTAGCTTTTTTCAGGCTCCGACTATTGTCATTTTCTGTTCCCAGTGTTTAAAACATTGTTTCCCAAGCAATATGCAAATGATATTGGCAAATATAAGCTGTAAACTAATGGTTGGTTACCCTCTAATAAAGATAATTTTAATTTCAGGGAAGCAAATCAAATTGCATTCGACGAAGGCTTTAGACAAAGCCCGGCGAATAAATTCCTGGGAGAAAAACCTTGTCAACATTTGCTGGCGATTGTCACAGAAGGACAGAGAGGTGAAAGACTTTCAACACGAATGACGCTTCCGCCCCATCCGAATGGACCCAGTCGTGAACTTCTCCCTATCTCAGCCCTGCAGACATCCCTTAAAATAGCCGCCGTTTGAAATCCCCCTGCAAGATTTCCTCTGTAATGTTAGAAAAGCTGAATTTTCCCAGCACTGCTAATAAACTCACCAAACCTCGGCCTTTCATCCTGCCATTTCGAATGCAGGAAGTGTGACGTGCTGATTACTTTTAAATATATTGCCTTTAACCTTCTGTCAACTAATTACCATAATACCCATCATGCCACACTGAGGAGAATAAGCGGCCGTCTCTTCTTTTGTGTAATAGTAATTGCATTCTTAATTTTAGAGGTTAAGCGTACTAATGGCACACGGGGATTCGCATTCAGGGCGGTTAGTGTGGAGCAACCTGCAGAAATGACTTCTACATGCTCAAAAACATCTCCGAGGAGTATTTAACAGTTCAAAGAGTAGTTCAGTTCACTGACAATCTGAGTGACCTCGTGGTCTGATTCATGTTTAGTTCATTGGTGCAGCTAGTAGCTTTAAATTGCTGGTAATTTTAAAAGTCTGATCCACAGGGATTCAACTAAAATGCGACTACACAGTCAACTGGCACAGTTTTTTTTTTTTTTTGAACAAAAACTAAGGAAATGCACAAGTCATATTCATCCCAAAATTATTTTGCTTTAAAAGTTACAACCATTAAAACCATTACATTTTCATTATTGGGCTCAACGTAATCTGCTAATTTTAATAAAAAGATTAAAAATCAATCATGTCAGTACTTAATATAACAGTGTATGCTTATATACTGCTGAATGTATACTATGCGTAGTGGCCTTATAATCTGTGAACTAAAGAGACAATATTAAGTATATATGTATAATGAATCATATATAAAATGGACCTGACAGGCCACTAATCTTTTCTAACCTTGTGAAGGTTGGATGTTTTCAGATAAGATATTTTCAGGATAGAAAGCAGAGAGATAAGAAATATACATTTTATAATCAAATATTGATTTTTTCATCCCCTATTTAGATGGCATGCCATCACAATGACACTGAAATCTGCGGTCACCTTTAGGATTGGGTTTTGTCATTTTTTATGTCATGTGGTGCATATGCTCACAGTTTGAATCTTTACAGCCTAGTTTGATATGATTTATTGCTTTGTTTGTTTATACAAACTGCAAGCATTGTTTAAAAGATCACATTAAGGACTTTTTATGAGTTATTGTGTCCGTTTAAAAATGGTCTTGTGTCATTTATTTTTATAATTCATGCTTGTATGCACATGTTCTGCTCTGAAGACCGTAATCTAAGTTCTTGGTAAACTCCTACACTGTCATTATGAAGTAAAGTACTGTAATCACCCACTAAGACAGCCTTTCATTACCCATCTACCCCTGATTTACATGCTGTACCTCATTCCTGATTTACACGCAATGTTCTGGATTAAAGCAACCCATACTGGACAAACCAAAACCCTTATACATTCAGGATTAACACGCACACATATACAAAGTGGGCTTTGTTTCGTTTTGGCCTGCTTGCAATATTTTAGAAAGCGATAGAAGGAGAAAACAGGAAATAATAAGAGGACGAGGAAACTTTCAGCCAAACTTTCAGGTGCACAGGTTAATGGTTAGTGTTAACCACCCTTTGGCTGCAGATAATGTTCAAATCTAACACTTTAGATTTAAAGGAGCACTCCACTTTTTTGAAAATAGGCTCATTTTCCAGCACTCCTAGAGTTAAAAGTCCGGTATTTTACCTTTCTTTCCCGCTGTCCTCCCGTATTAGTATTTTCCCTTAAATCTCCCGTATTTAAACCTGCATTATTAAAAAATAATAATACCCCGGACCCAGGCGGGGAAAAAACAAGAATACAAAGTCGGCAACAAATTTGTACAACAACTCACTAAAAGAGTAAAGGAAAGTTATGTGAAATGAAAAGAAAAACTGTAAAAGAAAAGCAATATGAAATGAAAAGAATGCGTGGAATGAAAAAAATTAACATAAAAATAAATAATGAAAAAATAATGAACAGAACAGAAATTATGCAAATAAGCCTTATAAAATGTATTAAAATGTAGTAAGGGATACTGGAGCTTAGTTGGGGTGGTGGGACTGCTCACGGTGGGCGCTGGAAAATTTCCCTTACTTTTTCAATCCAAAACTTGACAGGTATGATGTCAAGGATTCTGTTTCTCTCTCCCTGTCTCGTCCTCGACCCTGGGGACAATAAGACAAACAGACCAGTTCCTGCAACCGTGAAGGTCATCACACCGTTGATCTACTGACCGTCCTTCTACGAGATGCCCATCCGATGCCTGACCAGCGACCACCGGCGGAACCAGTTTAATTTGCTTACCCGTTCTCATACCCCAATAGTATTTATATATAAATATATATGTATCTCTCTCAAGGGTTTTTTCCCTCCTAGGAGTTTTCCCCCTGGACTAGCCAGGAGGGTTTTTCTCCTAGGGGGTTTTTTCATCCCCTGGAGAGTTTGCCACCTGTGGCTTAACTTACTACTTTACTGTATACGTTACATTTTTACTATGCTCGTTTTTCTATGCTTTTCATACATCTATTAATGTAAAGCTGCTTTGAAACAATTAACTATTGTAAAAAGCGCTATATAAATAAAATTGAATTGAATTGAATAACTACAGATGAGTCAATAAATAGAAAAAATATGGAAACCTTTGGTTATTTTTGAGCGCGATGCTAATGGTCTAATCAGATTCAATGGATTATGCTAAGCTATACTAAAAGTGGTACCGCCAGAATCGAAGATCGACTGAATGAATTCCAAAACCGTAAAACTTAAATTTCAAAAACAGTGCAGTGTTCATTTGACACTTTCTGCTGGTTTTGCCTGGTCTCACTGTTAATACATATGTTTTGATCATCGTTCTGAATCTGATCTTAAACAAAAGTCCTTTACAAAAATGCAATTATTTCCACTTTCTGCTCAAAATTTTGTAACTTTAAAAAAAGGATGGCGGGGAATGAGTTAATACGTAACTTTCAAAAACACAAAACGTATTTTTTTGTATGTTTACATAGATGCTGAAGCATACAAAAGACGTATTTGCAACATTTAATCGTAGCATTATTACATTTTTACAGCTACAAAAAATAAATTAATTAATTAAACCATTTACAAATCTTTCATACCATAAAGATTCCTGTATAATTTCCATTTAACCATTTTATCAATAGTGTTACCACCCTAACCCAAATCTTACCCTAAACCCAAACCCTGTTTATACCAAAAATAAAAATATAATCAATTTTTTTATACAATGTAATGGACAGAAATTCTAGGAAAATATTTGTTATATAACAATTAGGGGTGGGTCGTCCGATATTGGCAAAAACGGCTGGATCGAATATTGTAGAAGTCAGGGAGCAACATGAATTTACACAAAGTTGCACTTTAAATTGTCCAAAGTTGCACCTTAAATTTCATTTTGAGTTTTTGTGCTGACTAATTAAAAATGTTTCTACTAGTCCGTTTGAAACATTTAAATAAAATGAAGCAGCAGTATTGCACAATGTTTCATTGAGTCTTGAATTTGCACAGTCATTTGTTGCACAGTAAAAAGTTTGAGTTCTGTAGCTCTGTTTAAGCATAATGCTTTTTGTAGGGCTAACAAATGTGTTATTTGCAGTTTAATTGATAAAAATAGGGATAGACATGGTATTGGATCGTATCGACAGATACAGTACTCAAGGTTTTAGTATCGACATTGGGATCAGACATGAAAGTGGTGTCGGCCCAGCCCTAGTAACAATACTAACTATATAGCCTTTAAAGGATATTTTAGGCCACTAATACAGTCCTACCCAAAACAGTTTATTAAAATCATGTACTGTTAGAAATAAAAACAGACAGACAAGTGTAATCACAATAATTCATTTATTTGCAAAATTTTAAAAGCAGTACCAAAATAGTTAAAATGAGGATGTGCTGCAGCCGCAGTCATCTCTGGAGGATATGAAGTACAGAAGTATTATAGTTATTAATCCATAAGAATGTTAATCCAGATTCTCTCTGTCGTGCATTTCAAAATTCAAAAGAACATCGACTGAAAGACGTCAATGTTGCAAATCTGTGATGTAGCATGACAATGAGCGTTTGATATCACTGCCGTAAAGAAATGTGTCGTAAACTTCCTGAGGTGCAATATTTACATTTTAATTCAAAATGAACTCTCAATTTGATGTTTACGGTCGCTGCTGAGAACTGGAATTAAGATCGCTGAATAAAGATTTGAATTTGGATTTGTTCCTCGCAATCATATTAATTTAAAAAAAGTGGATGACAGCGAATTAATAATATTAACACCAATTTGAATTTATATTGTGTTTTGGTGTAATTATTGTTGCGTAGAAAAAAACTGCAAAGGAGCTGAAACAAAATAAATGGCACTGCGTCACAACATCATTTGGACCTATTTTTTTGTCATGTAAAATAAGAACATGTTGATCAACCTATCGTGAGGTAATATCTAGTTTTAACTAATGGTCTGTTGATAATGTTAAATCTGATGGGAGATTAGAGATTGTGAAAAGGTTTGATATGGTTTCAGGGATGGTGGGGAGTCGTCTGGAAATAGCTAAAGGCTGGAGGCCTGTGCTGCAGGTACATTATCTGATAAAAAGCAAAGATTCAGCCGGCTTTTCTGGAGGTGCCATTATCTACAAAGAAGAAAAGAAAAAGATAAAGAGAGAGAGATGACAGCGTGATAGTATCACCTCAGTGGTCCACTGATGGACAGTTTTCATTCACCACCTTTATGACATCACTCACTGTTTTTTGCAACTAACATAAAAAATCTCATATTTGCGTTTACTTTCCAATTACTCTTTTGTTTTCAAGTGTGTATATGTATATTTTGTCAGTGAATCATTTACAAAACAGTCCAAATGATTTGGACTTCATGAGCATCTGATCAATGTCTTACATAATTGTGGTTTTCAAATAAATAACCAGCTCATTTTATTCACATGTTTACAAAAAATATTTACTAGATGTTTTTTTTACTGGAAACAAGAAGAAAATGATTTGTTCGTCACGCTGTAGCCTCATTTCAGTCCGTGCTTTTAAAATGGAGCAGCTAAGATGCATGAGAGGAACTTTGCAATGTTCCCCAGCTTCATCCATCTACCTGTCTCTAAACATAAATAAAGTAAAATAAAATAATCTCCAGAGTCGCAGCAGGAGGTGAAGATTGATTTAGCTGAGTGTGGCAAGTCTCTGGTTATCTGCTCCCTGTTCAACCAGGCCTGCCGTTCCCAGCATCGGGATGGGAAAGTGGGGCAGTGAAGGTTCAGTAATGGAACGGAAGTCTTATCTCCCTCAGCGAGCGCCATCATGTTCCAACTGCCGGGGATTAGGCGCAATACCTCTCTGGGTAAAAAAAATCGTGCTAAAACATGGTACATAGGAAACAGGACTGCTAGCTTGATTGTTTTGATGGTAACATTCACTGCTTTAGCTATGAAAAAATAGCTACCAAAGACTATGCATGTCATTTATTTATGTTTTGTATTGTTAAAGGGATAGTTTGGCCAAAAATGATATTTAACCCATGATTTACTCACCCCCAAGCCGTCCGAGATGCATATGTCCATCATTTTTCAGACAAACATATTTTCAGTTATTTTAGAAAATGTTTTAGATCTTTCAGTTAATCAAATGTAAAGTTATGGGGTCCACGTCCTCCAAGTCCAAAAAATATGCATTTATCCCCCCAAAAAAAAATTTGCATCTCGGACGGCTTGGGGGTAAGTAAATCATGGGTTTAATATCATTTTTGGCCGAACTATCCATTTAACATAACAATGAGCAGTTCTGGAGCACCATTGACCACTATAGAAGGATAAAAACACTATGGAAGTCAATGGTGCTTTGGTTACAAACATTCCTTAAAACATCTTCCTTTGTGTTCACGAGAACAAATATATTATTTATGTTTAAAGGTGCAGTGTGTACATTTTAGCGGCATCTAGTGGTGAGGTTGCGAATTACAACCAATGGCTCAGTCCACTGCTCACCCCTCGCTTTTGAAACGCATAGAGAAACTATGGTAGCTGCCACCGGACAAAGATGTCATCTTCGGAGACAACTTAGTAAAAAAGTTTGTCCGTTAAGGGCTTCTTGGCGGCACAAAATGGCAACTTCCACGTAAGGGGACCCTCAGTGTATGTAGGTAAAAACGTCTCTTTCTAAGGTAATAAAAACATAACGGTTCATTATGAAAGGTCTTCATACACCTCTGATAATATAGTTTTGTATATTATTTAGCATTTCTGTCAAGTGATCCTTCTAAAAATTACACACTGCACCTTTAAAACAGCTTGAGAGTAAATAATGGCATATATCTCTTTAATTTATGTCTTTATTATAGTGTAAACAGTATGTAGAATTTACTGTACATTTCACAGCCAATACAATCATACAATAAATAATACAATAGGTATTCACTTTGATTTTTCCAGCTTGCATTTTTAAATGCTATTATAAAATGTGTAAATCTGAGGTGCTTATTTTAAGAGATTTTGAAAGTGTTTTGCACTGTAATCTTACAGATTTCGTTTTAAAGGAACACGCTGACTTCTTGGGACTTTAGCTTATTCAACGTATCCCCCAGATTTAAATAAGTTCCCCACAAAACATACCATACATACGATACTATTTGTACATATCATTTTCATCTCCGTGCGTCCCGTAACTCACCCACTGCTAGCTTAGCTTAGCACAAAGACTGGAAGTAAATGGCTCCAGCTAGCATACTGTTCACAATAAGTGACAAAATACAGCCAACATTTTCCTATTTATATGTTGTGATTTGTATAGTCACAGTATGTACAAATAACAAGGTCATATGAGACACAGTCATCTTTTAACCGTATACATACTGGGAACTATATTCTCAGAAGGTGAAGTACTGCTAATTGGGTGGAGGGATTATCGCAACTGAGCGAACTCTCTGGGAAAATGTTTGTCACTTATTGGGAACAGTATGCTAGCTGGAGCCATTTACTTACAGTCTTTGTGCTAAGCTAGGCTAGCGGTGAGTAGGACAGACAGAGTACGTCACGTACAGAGATGAAAAAGGTATGTATGGACTTATCTAACTCTGGGGGATATGCTGAATAAGCTAGAGTCCCAAAAAGTTGGCGTGTTCCTTTAAGGGTTAACCTCTGTAAACCTTTATTTATTGTTTTCTACCAAACATGTTTCTCTCTGTGTATGAGATTCTTTGGACATCAGTGAGTCTGTGAACAGCATGAACCCTTGTCTTTCCCTGCAGGTATACATGACTCTATATAGATGCAGGTATCTCTCTGGAGACAAATAGATCTTAAGATCAGTGGCTCCCACTTGACCTGGATAAAACTGCCCTACTTTAAATAACCAGGAGCCTTTCAGGCCCAAAACAATGAAGATTTAAAACCTCTATTTATTTACCTCCATATCACAGCGCTCCGAGTTTATCTGTCATCCTGCCGATGGGATAATGTTACTCTGGCTACACATAAAAAATGATGTGCAGCTCAATGTGAATACTTTGTCGGAGAGGAAAATATGGTTGTGCTAATAACAGTCAAGTGTCTGGCTGTAATATTCTCACCAGTCCCTCTCTCATAATAACTGTTATCAGAGCCCAACCCCGTATCGGTGTGGAATCACTTTTTCTTTCGGGTTGATAGTCAAATCTTTGTAATAGTTCATGGATCAAGCAATTGTCCAGTGCCAGTTTACAGTACAATAGATGCTACTGAAATCACCCGATGGCTCTCCATTATCAAAATAACTATTGACTTTGCAACACAAATAACTTTCGATTTTTCTCGCTTCCTTCTGCGCATTAAACACGGATTGATGCTCTTCTTCAACTTTTATAGAGTTTTGTATTCAGTGTGTTGCACTAGTGTAATTAGATGACAGATGATGATGTCATATAGATGATTATACCACGGGACCATTGAATGCTTTAATCTGATTGGCTGATGAACGTTCTGAGGTGTGCAATTATTTTCTGGGAAATGCACGGCCAATGTTGTTCCAGGTAGTTCCAGGCAGCTCTCTTGACCGCATTACAGTTCAATATCACTTTGCATAGTTAACTGTAATAACGGACTAACAAAAACAACATGACAGACTCTCTCTTTCTCTCTCTCCCGCTCGCTCTTTCTTTCTCTCCCTGTCGCCCCGATCTTTTTCTAATAACTTCATTAATAACTGCATTAGAATGCCATCAACGACTCAAGCCTCCATTGCCAGCTTTAAAATGACGAATAAACAGGCTAAAGAGCAGTTGAGACGCGGAAGAAATATTCCTACTCACAATAGCGATTTAAGTAGAAAAACCGGATGAATCCCTTTAAATATATCATGTGATTGATGTCTTGAGGTGTGGTAACCGTAATTATAAGAATTTTTTTATACGTAATTAATAATTGACGATGGGCCGTTGAATTATTGAAAAATAATGCACACCCAATGCTTCGTGTCGTGGCCGCATCACCACCTCGGATGTGCATTATTTTTCTAATAATTCAACGGCCCGTCGTCAATCATTCCTTATGTATACATTTATCTTATAAATTACAATAAAATTGTATTAAGTGTACCTACAAACATCATGCCATCGTGGGCTTGTCTAAAACTTTTCTATAAACAAAACTAAAAAACTTTTTATTGTTATAATGCAAACCAAACCTCTAAATATCTTAAATATAAGAAAATGGAGAAAGACAAAGTTGTATTTTGAATATAGAAAATGAACCTGGGCATTGTGACATATACATCATGTTTTCGTTAACGTTGTTTTTACTGACAAGACCATGCACAAGCCAATAGCATTAAAGTTAATTGTTGTCCTACCCAGTCTCACGAAATTTCTTAATATAGACACGTAACTTTTTGATTCTTTTTTCGTGATATTGCCACGAATTTCTGTGTTTTTTCATGATCGTATCACGAATTTCTGTTTACGTGTCATTGGTTACTCAACTGCTTTTTCCTATTTTCAAACCATTCAGTTTAGGCTTAGATTTGGTGTTTGCATTAGGATGTCACTTTAAGTATTGGTTTGTACAAATTTTTCAGATTTTTTTTTATATTTTCTAATTTTTAAACCATTGTCACCTGGCGTTAGGGTTAGAGTTGGGTTTGGGTAAGGATGTCATTTTATGTAAATCTAACCCTAAACCAAAGCGACAATGGTAAGAAAAAACAGTTAAGTAACCAATACGTGACAATGACACATAAACAGAAATTCGTGATACGATCACGAAAAAATTAGGAAATTTGTGAAAATATCATGAAAAAAGAATTAAAAAAGTTACGTGACTATATCACAAAATTTCGTGAGACTGTGTTTTCATGATAATAAAAAAGTCTCTTCCCCAAATTTTCATTACTGTAAAAGAAAATTTTCAATGAAACCGAGATTTAAAACCAAAATATTAAAATGTATCACACGGCTCTTTGGAATGCTTGATTCTGATTGGACAGCCACACATTTGCAGGTTTGTTATTTCCATATACCACCCTCTCAAAACTAATAACACAAGATAACCCGGATGCTGCAAATCAATTTGACAGGTACAGTTTAAAATTACACAAAAATTAAATATAAATATGTCTTTTAATAACATAATGACATTATATTTACAAATGATTAAACCAAATAGTGTGTTTGCAAAGCTATCTCATGAGAACTCGACATTTTACTATTTTACGAGTTGGCTATCTCGTATCAATTTATACGACCACGTTCATAAGTTTTGGTACGATTTGCCTTGACCCCTGTGACGTTGGGGTTAGGGGCAGGGTTATGGGTTTGGTTTCGTTGTTGTTTTTTCATGAGAATCGTATGATTTTGCACGATTAACTTCGTGTGAATTGATACGAATTAGCCAACTCCTAAAATATGTATGATTTTTCGTGAGATCACGCTGGTATTTGTGACATTTGAACCCTATTTAAAACCCAAAATAAACTGTTTTGCTCGCAAATGAGCTAATCAAATATTTCAATTCAATATTTAATGTTCCTCATCTTTCTTAGAAGGGAAATAGCCGTGTAATAAGTTGAATAATGTACAGGCAGCTGGTTGTTATGGCAAATTATAAAACGGCTCGTTCTGGTTCTTCATTCTGATTGGTTGAAACGCGTTCTAAGCCGTGATAAAATACCCCGGTAAACCCACGGTTCAGACCGCATCACAAGTATCACTGCGCCACTGTTGCTGCGTATTGATTTATGAAAATAAACACCACAGTCTTTAATCATTTTTTTATTTTTCTACCTTTGCACAATTATGGCGATATCCAGATAAATGTCAATAAATAAAACATTTCATCAATAAAGAGAAAACGTTCTCTGAAGTTTTTTTTGTCTTATTGATATTTCCGCTATTATCCACTAGAGGGCAATCTTACCCAACTTAAACACT
This sequence comes from Misgurnus anguillicaudatus, assembly GCF_027580225.2. Taxonomy (NCBI): domain Eukaryota; kingdom Metazoa; phylum Chordata; class Actinopteri; order Cypriniformes; family Cobitidae; genus Misgurnus; species Misgurnus anguillicaudatus. Next base: position 9,002,156 of record NC_073361.2, read on the forward strand.
GAGGCATTCACGCGACACAACAGCGTTGTGGTGGATTTAGCGTGTGTTTTGATCAGGCTCTGAATCTGATCTCTTACAAAGTTCTTCACAAAAATGGAATTATCTCCGCATTTAGCTGAAAATTTGAGAGGTGATAACTGATAAGACAACAAATGAAGGTAGGATGAAACGTTTTTTGATGTTGTTGGAAAGCGGATGGACTGTTCTTTCATTTGATATCTTATGTTTATTTATAGAAGATCATTTTTCTGTAAGGCATTCAACTAAAACTGGGTGGCAACTTTAAAAAAAACGCTGACGGGGAAAAAGTTAAGCATGCTTACAAACATATTTGATCATCACTTCAACAGTTGCACGATATAAATGTTAATGTATAAATTAGATGAATGTTGATTTATAAAATAAACACCACAGTCTTTAATCATATTTTCATTGTGTCTTTGCTGCGTCTCTGTTGTTTGTGAACTGCGCTCTGTTTCAGTCACACTTGATTCTGAGGAACTACTTTGTTTGGCGGAAGAGTAATATTTATACTAATATAATTACAACTTATTTGTGTTTTATTTTATAAAATCCCGCTAACGTTATGCATATGAAGTAACCGTTTTATAAACGCAATAAACCCCTCGAAGCGTTGGGTCACCAGTGCACCCTATAACAGCCAAGGGGGTTTACAACGCCCCCTAGCTGTCATAAAATGCACTGGCAACCCACTGCTTCTTGGGGTTTATTGCTTTAATTAACCCCTTCCTGATCACAACCTGATACATCATCCCTCACATAACACCCATACATGGTTGACACATAGTATTTGTGGACTGATTTTTTTTGGCAAAAAATATTTCGACTTAAAGGCGGAGTCCATGATGTTTGAAAGCCAATGTTGATATTTGAAATCACCTAAACAAACACGCCCCTACCCCAATAGAATCTGGACCTTCTGTTGATAGACCCGCCCCACACTTACGCAACCCGGCATTTGATTTGATTTGATTGGCTATAAGTGTGTTTTGGTAGTCGGCCCGTTTAATTTTCCAAAGCGTTTTTCAAACATCGTGGACTCTGCCTTTAAAGTATGATAAACATGTATTAAAAATATAAGATATAATAATTGGAAAAGTATTTATCAATATTTGTTTTAGAAAAAACTACAAAGAAAACTACATAAGAACATAAATAAACAGAAATGATTTAAAAAGAAAAAGACTGACAGTCAGAGCACATGAGATGTGTAGAGGTTTATAAGAGGAGACATATAGCCTCCGGGTGATTTGTTTAACTTTGAAAGGTTCTTTGGTTTTGTGTTAAATTCGCTGCGAGCGCACAGTACCAGATCATCTAACTCTTTTCCCAAGTGGCACCAGCTAACACTGCCTGGTTCCTGTGCGTGGGTAAGGAAGTGAGATAGCCACGAGGGAATACACGACAGATCTTGTTTGGTTAGCGGCTGCCCTGAGTCGCACTAAACAAATGAAACAAACACATGTTCGCATGTGCTTATACCTCCCGTGCTCAGCCTTATAGTTTTCAAAGGTATATCTTAAGAAGATCTTAGTTGTGTATTAAAGAGACATTTCATCCAAAAATGACATTTCTGTCAATATACACTCCCCTAAAGGATTATTAGGAACACCTGTTCAATTTCTCATTAATGTAATGGTGTGGGGGATGTTTTCTTGGCACACTTTAGGCCCCTTAGTGCCAATTGTGCATCGTTTAAATGCCACAGCCTACCTGAGCATTGTTTCTGACCATGTCCATCCCTTTATTACAACCATGTACTCATCCTCTGATGGTTACTTCCAGCAGGATAATGCACCATGTCACAAAGCTCGAATCATTTAAAATTGATTTCCTGAACATGACAATGAGTTCACTGTACTAAAATGGCCCCACAGTCACCAGATCTCAACTCAATAGGCATCTTTGGGATGTGGTGGAGCTTCGTGTCCTGGATGTGCACCCCACAAATCTCCATCAACTGCAAGATGCTATCCTATCAATATGGGCCAACATTTCTAAAGAATGCTTTCAGCACCTTGTTGAATCAATGCCATGTAGAATTAAGGCAGTTCTGAAGGTGAAAAAGGGTCAAACACAGAATTAGTATGGTGTTCCTAATAATCCTTTAGGTGAGTGTATACACTTTTTTGTAAAAACACAAAGCGTGAATGCTACTTTCTATACAATGAATGTGAATGAAGACCAACAACTAAAATGCTGGGTTGTTTTAAATCCATTGTTGGGACAAATATAAACATTTAATAAGCATTTTTTGGAGTGATTAAATAACGGTTCTTCCTGAAACAAAGCTATTGTATATTTTAAAAACCTTCCCATCGAGAGTCATTTATAAAGCATGATATCTCCCAGTCACCATTTAGTTTCATTGTATTAAAAAGAGCAAGAATCACTTTGTTGAACATTCTACTTCTTTTGTCCGCTTTGATATGTAAAAAAATGGAGAAAATAAATCCTATACTGGTCTGAATCAATACTTTAACTTTTGGGTAAACTATTGCTTTAGGGGAATTAAAAGATTTAAGTAAAGGAGACGAAGAAGAAGTTTGAGTAAAATGTGATGGGGATTACGTACATTAGGAGATGCTACCAAATCTCTACCTGTCAGTCTCCACAGCTGGAGGTTGGCCCCTCCCAGAGGCTGATGGGAAAAAATGCAAAAGCCATCCTCTCGGATAATCCATACCGAGCACTAATCTGCTGAAGTGTACTTTGAATCACCTGGTGCACTTTCTCTTGACATCGTTGTAAGCTTTGAAGTGGGAGCCCACACAAAAGGAAAATGGATGGAAAAGGCTTAATCTAACTAAAGAGAATGATGCAAGGATTACTCTTTCATCCACACGCTGAATCATTACACCCGTCGGCCGGCGCTGATGGTGCGCTTGAATAAGTGGCCATCACCGAAAGCACCGTATTTTGAAAAGGCAGGATGTGTTGTTTCATTGAAAAAGTATCGAAGTGTGTAGACTCAAGGCTTTTATATTAACCCCTTGAAAATCAAAGGCGGTGAGTGTGACGTCTCTAATTTGAAATGAAAGGAACATCCATTCATAATTTGGCCGCCCACCGCTGCACTCCGGCCCCAGAGCTCTTCAGTCATATTTCAGCTCGCACAATGTAATGCTTTTTGACAAGTAAATTGCTTGCCTTTTTGCTGATAGAGTCACACATAAATAATGAATGCTTAGTAATAGCCACAAGAATAATGCATACCAAAGACTGATGCAAATGACAAGCTTATAATTGATGACAAGGTGTGTCTATTTAGAAACATAGCTTGACGTTTATGCACCAAATAGTCATGGTCCAAAAAACATTATTATTTGTAAATGATGAATTTTGCCGCGAATGTCCATTTCCTGCTTAAAAAGTCCAGCCAAAACTAGTTTCCGATGCTGACTAGCTGCGGCCTGACAACCTCCACAATGTCATCACTGTCTATGCGAATGCATCTTTAACCTGTTTTTATAACATATTTGCCAAAAATGAGCGTTCACCAAAACTATGACCTCTCCGTCATTTCTCATTTTCGGATCTTTAACGCTCTTCGATTCTGTTTATCCAACCGTCGACTTGACCCGCACTGATAGCACACCTGGGAATGACAAAAGCAAGCCCGTCTGCCCTCCACCGCACACCGCAGAGGAGGAAAACACAGCGGACAGTGATTGAAAAGTGTCGTCAATACAAGGGTTTTGTTTTTCTTGGCTGGAACAGCTTGTTGTCTCAGAGTGACAGATGACAAGACGTTCCTGGGTGCTGAGGAGGTAGCGATGATTGCGCGAGGAATAATGAAGGGCACGCTGACAGCAAGCATGATTACATTTAGATCTTTATCTCCCCTGCCAATAACCAACAACGGCTGCTTCTTTACCTGCTGGGATTAATTAAATCAAAGATAAAGATAATAAAGGTAATTGCAACTGTCGTCATTATGCTTCATAGTTGGATGCATGCTCCTGCTGTTTACACACACACATATATACAGAGGTAGGGTAGAGGTAAAAAACACTTTCTCGTTATATATATTGGGCCCTATTTTAACGATCTAAGCGCATTGTCTAAACGGGCGTGTCCGATTCCACTTTTGCTCATTTAAAGACAGGGAAAATGGTTTGTGCGCCAAGCGCACGGCCTAAAAGGGTTGTTCCTATTCTCGTAATGAGTAATGGGTGTGTTTTGGGCGTAACGTGCAATAAACCAAAGCTAGTCTCAGCTCTCATCCCCTTTAAAAGCCTGTTGCGCTGATGCCATGCCAATTTTTTATTTAGATGCCGGAAGTTTTCATTTGTATTGAAATTGTTATTTTTTGGTATTAAAACCTTTAAAAGTGGTTTTCTTTCAGTCATGGATGTAAAATTAGCAGGCTTTTAATTGCTGTAAATGGACGGATAGCCTACATGTCAGTGTTATCTCAAAAAAATAATTTACAAATATGTGGAGAGCTGTTTCAGCACTCAGACAGTGCCGTGAGTGAGTGTTCTGAAAAGCATTACTTAAAAACGGTTCTCATCTCATCATATACAATAAATCCGTGGGCTAGTATTTAAAAAAACATTTAAAAATAAATGCAATATTGTTTAAAGCAAAACATTTAATTACTTACCAGGCTACAGGTGAAACTGCTCTTAACGTCTCATAATCGGTTCTCATTTATGTCCAAGAGACTCAATAATAATCTTTTACATTTTAATTCTTTGATTAAAAGCACCACCGGCAAAACCAGTTTAATTTCCTTACTCGTTTACATATATACAGTATATATATAGTGTGTATATATATATATATATATATATATATATATATATATATATATATATATATATATATATCCCAAGGGTTTTTTTCCTCCTAGGACTTTTTTTCTCCCGGCTAAAGAAGTCCGGGTTTTTTCTCCTATGGGGTTTTTCAACCCGGGAGTCAGCCTTCATTGGCTTAACCTAGCACCCTCTTCTATACATTACATTAGTAATACGCTCGCTTATAATGTTGTTTCATAACTGCAACAAATTCTGCTGATTATGCTATCTGTATTATGTTATGCTATCTGTCTATTTTTCTGTGTTTTTCCCTGCTTCTATTTATGTTAAGCTGCTTTGAAACAATTATTAATTGTGAAAAGCACTATATAAATAAAATTACATTGATTTGAATTGATTTTTTCATATTTTAAAACGTTTATGTGCTGCTGCGCATCCATGCGTGTAATAAGCAAATGCGCATTGTCGTCCCGTTTATAGGCGCATATTACTAATGCGCTCATTAAATAACAAAAACAATATTGCAATATTGTTTTTGTTATTTAATGAGCGTGTTAGTAATATACACCTATAAACGGGACAACAACGTAAGTCAAAATAGCAACGCACCAACAGTGCGTCTGAACACACATCTGGTCATTTTCAGACCAGAATGCCCATGTGCGCAAAATTGGGTGCAAATGCATTTGCTATTTAAACAACATGGCACTAAACGTTAAAACTAAAATTGCGCCTGGTTGAAACTAGCAAAAGACGTGTTGTGCATTGCGCTGCATTGCGCTGGGTGTATGATAAAGCCAATTGTGTGAATCATGCGAAACCGCATTTAATGTATGGTAGCTGGTACATCATGTCTCAAATGACTTTTTTTATCAACATCAAGATTTTAGGTTGAAATGTATCATCTTTAGTCATCTGGTCATCACTTCTTTTTAGATAAATTGTTTATTTATTACTTTTATTAAATATTCTTAAACACATTTTTTATTAAATCCAATCATTTATAGAACTGCACTTTTATTCAGATAATTTTATCTATAGCAATTTACAACAGTATAGGAAAATAATTAACTATTTTCCCGCCATCGTAAATTAAGAGAAAACATTTGCATAAAAAAGGTGTTCCTGATAAGGTTTTGTGTTAATCTGTAATACCGCAAGTATCCACTAGATAAAAAAACTGAAACAAAAAAATTATTTAATAATTTTAAATTCTTTCTATGTTTTGATAATCATTCTGAATCTGATCTCTAACAAATTCCTTCACAAGAAATGCATTTATTTCAGCTTTTTGCTATTTTTTTTATTTTTTTTTTAAGAAAAATACACGGATTTAAGAGTTTATAAACAGAGAAAAAATATAGATAGGATGAAACTTTTTTCCCATTTTGTTTGTTTGTTTTTTGTTTGTTTGAAAGCAGAGGGTCTGTTCTTTCATTTAATATATTTGTGTTTATATATTTATAGAAGAAAATGTTCCTGGAATGTATTTTGTAAAGCTTTTGTGAAAATCACAAAAAAATGAAGTAAAAAAATGTCTGGCAGGGAATGAGTTAATTTATTCATCTAGGTGAGACAATTTCATTTTTGAGACAATACCTACTGAACAAGTGAGAGAGAGAAAGAAAAGCAGAAGAGAAGATTAAACATCATATCCCACAGCAGGACATACTTATATATATTTCTATATGAACGTTTTTCATGAACAGCTGTGGCGGGGATCATTTATGCGAAATAAGATTTCATCTTTTTTGATCCTTTGATCAAGACATGAGAATGATTGGTGTGATGCATTAGCTTGGGAAACACTGTTCATTATGGACTGTTTAGACTTTCTAGATAAAGAAAAGGTCCTCAACGCATAGCACGCTTTTCCATCCACAAGCCATTATCTGCGGAAACTCAAGACTTCCGACTCCGCATCAAAGCCTTTTGTTATGAAAGAGGTGGAAAATTGCCGAGCATCATCTCACATGAAACAAGTAAAGGAGATCATCCCTGTGATCTTCAGCCCTCGGAGACCCACAGCCATAAACTGCATAATGATAATATTATAGGCGCCATAAAACTCTGTTTTTGTAGTCCCGCAAAGCTCGTTAGACAGAGATATCAAACTCAAAGTATTACCCTTGAATAACTTTGGCTTCAGAAGTTTAAAGATTCATTCACTTTGTATCACATATTCATTGTAGCTGCCAGTGTTTGGAATGATCTATTAATGGGAACATTTTCTTCCAATTCTTCTCTTTCTGATCTCTCAATCTGAAACGATTAATGTGAAAATATTTTTTATCTTTAATCAACCAAGTGTTCAAATCAGAGTGCGTGTGGCGGGCTTCTTAAACTAAAAGTTTTTTTTATGTTCTGTGTTGTTCATTTTCCAGTCATATCCAGTTTTACCCTTTCTGGAGACATTTTTTTGAAGATTTCTGTTTCATCAATTTTTCTGCAACAATTTCCTCATATCTCAAATCTTTTAGTTACAGAAGAATTTTGAGTCCATATCTGTGGCACAATTTTTGACTTTTTTTTAATAGAGCAGGGGTGTCAAACTCATTTCAGGCTAAGGGCCGAATGGTAAATAATGTCACTATGTGAGGGCCGGGTATTTTTTAAACCTTAGTGTGCTGATAATTGTGTTAATATTAACAAAACAAGCTACAAATTAATTAGCAAGAAAACTAGAGAAAGACACAGCTCTGTGAAAACTATATTTCAAAAAATAGCAAAAATGTAAACACTAAAGTTAGTGCACATGCGTTAGCCGCTTGCTATCGTGACTCTCTGACAGTATATTAAGAGTTTAAACAACGGCATCATACATCATTAATCCAAGCAATAAAAACGGCGATAGAAACTAACAATTTACAATCATTTAAGCATTTATGTAAGCTAACCGGGTCATAGCAAAACTGTAAGTGAGCATGTGTTAGCCACTTGCTAACATGACACTCTGACAGTATATTCAGAGTTTATTAAACAACGACATCATTCATCATTAATCCAAGCAATAAAAACGACAATAGAAACTACCATTTTACACTCATTTAAACAAGTATGTAGCACTTACAGGTTGTGGTTAGGAGACGCATGTTGTTCCAAATAAAGTGGGTACTGAACCATCTTTCATTGCCAAACATCTAGTAAATCCCTCCGTGAAAAAATAATTTTCACAGCCAAACTTTTAGTATATCCTTTCTTGAAAAAATCTTTTTAACAACAGATTCTTCATATATCTTCATCCTTTGGTAGTGAAAACAACACAAACTGAAAACACAGCGCGATATGATGTTTACACACTACCTACGTTAGCTGTGGGCAGGTCATAGTTTTCGTTTCTCCCGCGGGCAAGGCTGTACCCTGCTGAAAAAAACAGCATCAAACCAGCATGGGTATTATGCTGGTCTATGCTGGTTTAGCTGGTGGTCACCAGCATACCAGCACTAAAATACACCAAATGCTGGTATGACCAGCATAGGATGCTGGTGCTAATGCTGGTTTAGCTGGTGCTAATGCTGGTTTGGTGCTGGTTTGCTAGTAAACACCAAAACACAACTTATGCTGGTCTTGCTGGTATGCTGTTTTTTTCAGCAGGGTAGGCGGAGATTATTACACAAAGTGTTGTAAAGTGTAACGTGGATAAAGTCAGGCAGGAGATTCAAACCATATGACGACTCGTTTCAGCGATTCAGAGTCGACTCCCTACTTTAGAAGCCAATAACTTTATTAATCGTGCCCTTTTTGGTTCAACTACTTTGCACATAATTGTTTACATTGATGGACAGCTACATTTTGTATCTGTGTGGCTATTTAAAACCGTAGTTGCAATGTTAAACTGCTTTTAGCAGCCTCCCTTCCCTCTCTCTGTCCTTATTTATTTATTTATTTTTATATTTTTTGTCCATAAAGTGTGCCAGTGTGACTCTGGTCTTCCTAGACTCCCTAAACTTTTTGGTGCTACATTGACTTTTGGGAAGAAGTCTGCTGCTGTGTCTCAGGAAAAGTGAGCATTAAGGGTGCATGCTGACCGAAAAAGGGGGCCCATGAGCACCCTTTATAAAACGGTCTTGTGGACTTAACGGAAAGGCAAACAAGTCACATGAAGTGTGCAATTTGGGATGCAGCCAATGGTTACGCCGTTTTTGACTTTTATGACTCAACTTGTATACTTAAACGTTCTGATTTATTTGTATGAATTCAATATTTGGCTTGATGGCTACATCTGGTGGAAATTTTGTCTCAATAGCCCACTTAGAAATCCCCTTACTGATAAAAATGATGATTTGTCAAATACTTATTTTCCCCGCTGTATGATCGACTTTCAGATTTTGGTAACACTTAAGTTTATAATAAGCTTGTACATGTATTTGTTAACATTAGTTAAAGCATTAGCATGGAATTAGAAATACTAAAAGTAACTTACTCAACATTAAGGCAAATGTTTGATTTGAACTCCAATAAAAATGCAATTTTCTACTGGTCACATCTTTACGTGATATAAAGGTCAGGTCAGAGTTTACCACTTAAACACAAAACCATTTATAAGGGTCAATATTTTGAAATTGAGATTTATGCATTATCATCTGAAAGCCGAATAAGCTTTCCATTAATTTATGGTTTAGGAAATAGGACAATTATTGGCCGAGATGTCCAAAAAAGTATTTGGCAACTGCATCTATTGTCCAAAAGAAGTCCTTAGCAACTGCATCCTGTCACAAAAATAAAGTTTTGATATATTTATGGTAGGAAATTTCCAAAATATCTTCAGGGGACATTACTTTAATATCCTAATGATTTTTGTCATAAAAGAATAAAACATTTTTACCCATACAATGTGTTTTTGGCTATTGCTACAAATATACCAATGCAACATTTTGTGGTCCAGTGTCACAAATATCTTTGCATGAGGTTGTGTTTCCAAGCATTGCATGCGTAATGAAAGTCACTGGAACGAAAAGTGACCCAGTTAAGGTAGTTAGAATTTACAAACTATGGACTTTTTCTACAGAAAATTAGGCAGGGTTTAAGTGTCCATTAACTCACCACCATTGATGTTCATCTCGTATCCCACATTGGTACAGTATAGGCAGCAGTAGACATGAGTGTCCATTTGTAATGAGATTTCTAATGACACTTAAAATCATTAATGGAGGTGTCACATGAAAACAGACCTCAGATCTCAGCTCTCTTTTTTTAGAGCACAAGACATTTTTGCTTACTAAGGTGCAGTGTTTCATGAGGTTATATAACAAATGCATACAAATTTGTGGTTGCCACACCTTACAACGTGTATTAAAACTAAAAAGGTTGTGCTTTTCCCCTGGTGATTCACTTGGCATTTGTTGAGAAGGCTTGGGACATATGGAGGGATTTAAGCGTACAATACTTGTTTTCACGACCATATGGCTTTTGACACTTCACTTGATGGGTAACACATTAGTATGAATAACACAGGTGATGAATAATGAGGAATAAATACAATCTGTTCAACTTCCTTACATATGTGTAACTGGCTTGTCTCACACATTAACTGGCGTTGTTTGTATTTAACGTAATTAGTTACAGAGATTGTGCAGTAATTGATCTTCTCTCTCTTAACAATGTTTCAAAGTCAGAAAATGTTATTGCTTGTTCTGCGGTAGCTCATGGTTGATAAAGTTGACACAAATCAATGTCTTGTGATAGTGCAGATTAAGGGTGGTATTATCCCCTTCTGACATCACAGGGGGAGCCAAATTTCAATGAACTATTTTTTCACATGCTTGCAGAGAATGGTTTACCAAAACTAAGTTACTGGGTTGATCTTTTTCATATTTTCTAGGTTGATAGATGCACTGGGGATCAAATTGTAGCACTTAAACATGGAAAAAGCCAGATTTTCATGATATGTCCCCTTTAAGGCCTTAATGACAAATGGCAAAAATAAATATATAAAGAAAAAACCTTCCTTGAATTACAAAGGCCAAGCTTGAAAGTGTCACCAGTGTCTAAGTCTTTGGAGACCCATCTGACCACAACATATTTCAAGGTGGCAGCGAGGCCGGTCCAGCGGTTGTCCTGTGTAAGCACTACAGCAAAGAAGAGCCACCGAGGCCAAAAGATCTCTGCAATGCTGACTCCATGCATTCTGTCTTTAAGACTCTTAGCTTACAGAGTTCATCTGAGGAAATACAATTGCTCTACTTTACATAGTGTATGTTTTTACAGTACTACATAAACCAAATGGTAAATATGTATAAAATTGCTCCCCCTTTGCAGACTATTAAAGGGGACATTTCACAAGACTTTATAAAAATGTAAAATAAATATTTGGTGTCCCCAGACTACATATGTGAAGTTCTAATTCAAAATACCCCATAGATAATTTATTATAGCATGTTAAAATTTCCACTTTGTAGGTGTGAGCAAAAATGTGTTTTGGGTGTGTCTTTTAAATGCAAATGAGCTGATCTCTGCACTAAATGACAGTGCCATGGTTGGATAGTGCAGATTAAGGGGCTTTATTATCCCCTTCTGACATCACAAGCAGAACAATGACCTATTTTTACGTGCTTGCAGAGAATGGGCCGACTGATTCAAGCTGATAGAAGAGCAACTTTGACTGAAATAACCACTCTTTACAACCGAGGTATGCAGCAAAGCATTTGTGAAGCCACAACACGCACAACCTTGAGGCGTATGGGCTACAACAGCAGAAGACCCTACCGGATACCACTCATCTCCACTACAAATAGGAAAAAGAGGCTACAATTTGCACGAGCTCATCAAAATTGGACAGTTGAAGACTGGAAAAATGTTGCCTGATCTGATGAGTCTCGATTTCTGTTGAGACATTCAGATGGTAGAGTCAGAATTTGGTGTAAACAGAATGAGAACATGGATCCATCATGCCTTCTTACCACTGCGCAGGCTGATGGTGGTGGTGTAATGGTGTGGGGGATGTTTTCTTGGGACACTTTAGGCCCTTAAGTGCCAATTGGGCATCGTTTAAATGCCACAGCCTACCTGAGCGTTGTTTGTGACAATGTCCATCCCTCTGATGGCTACTTCTAGCAGGATAATGCACCATGTCACAAAGCTTGAATCATTTCAAATTGGTTTCTTGAAAATGACAATGAGTTCACTGTACTAAAATGATCCCCACAAATCTCTCTCACAAATTGAATTAATTCCCTATATTCTTATAATTTAAAATGGACTGCCCTATATGTAATGTGTGGAGTTGCTGTGAATGTACAGATTTCCACACCAGTCATGAATAACCGTACTTTTCACATATCGGATGTTCCCTAAGAGTGTGTCTGTCAGTATAGGCAGTGATGAGCAGATGACTGTTGTCATATAATCTGTTGTTTTCCAGCGGGCTGCTCATTATATCGGTAATGAAGACTCTTCCAGTGTGTATTCAGGTTGGACAGCAGTCCCTAGCGTGAAGAGCCGAGGAGGAGATAGACATATCTCTTAATCACAGAGCAGTGGTCAGACAGAGACTGAGGAACACAGACTTATAATCAACAAGCTTCTGTGTCCACAGAGACCAGATCAGTCTTTCCACCTCCAGAACCCAGGAGGACTCGGTGAAGACTCAAGCTAATCCCTCAGCCAGATCAGTGAGAGGACGAGCTGAAGCCCTTTAGCTAATGAGGCACCTGCTGAGAAACCCTCATGGTTTCATGCAATAAAACACATCAAATCAAAGACCAAGTAAATGGTGGAAAAAGAGACAGACTGAGGAGGAAGATGAAACACAGATGGTGAGTTTATTTGAAGAAACAGACTGGCTCAGTAACCTATTGATATCTATTGAAAGACAAAAAAAATTGATTCAAGAAATAAGTTTATCAATAAATACAAAGCAACTTTTGGTCTCAAACTAATTGTCCCTTAAAGAGTTAAAACTTTCAAATTTGTTTAACTTTACAACTAAAGTTAAATATTAGGACACTCTAACTCTATATATTTACTACTGTTCTGGAAAAAACGCAGACATCGCATTTGGGATTCAAAATAGATTTTAGATGGGGCAACCTTCTGATCTCTCTGATGAAGTCGATACGGAAGTGTCTTAAACTGCAATCCATCGACTGGCCAGTAGAGACAGGCTCCAAGAGGGAGTCAATTCACATAGAGCCTCATGTTAAAATGACCAAGTTTACAGTAGAAAATAATATGAAGAGTTTGGTTCCAAAAAGTGATAAACGCTAGCCTGACGTTGTCATACTCAATTCTAGTCAGAATTTGAGTCTGATACCGCTCCATTGAGCTATAATTATGAGGCGTGTCTCAACCGAAAAATGCCTCTGCACTCAATTGGATAGACCTACGACCAATCAGAGCAACGGAGTGTGTGACATACGTTGAAATAACGTCTTTTGCAGCCTGACCGAACTGCTAGTTATTTCGCTACAATGACACTAACATTGTGATTATACTAAGTCTGAGTTAGCGAACGTACATCAACACCTACTAATGTTTACAACATTTCGTTTATATCACAACATGAAGTATTTACTAAGTCATACAGTAAGACTATCTCTTACCATTTGTACGTAGAGTAAACTTCATCCACGACGATACCCATTACGTTGGCTTGAAAATATTGGAGCCTAGCACGTCCCTCCACTTATTCAGCAACCACGATTCCGGGCTTCAGAAAAGAAGCTGGCAACGACCGCTAATTATATCCATCTCGTCATGCACGCCGAGTTGCATCGCCGTGATACCAATTTCAGTGGCGACCAACTTTTGCCGAATCCCGTAGGAAGGACGGCAAAAACATCAACAAATGCCTTGCTCGCGTTTCTCTGTTCCTCTTTTAAAATCAATGCTCTGTCGATATCTTTTAGAACAGACTCAATGTCAGAATCCACACATCTGAATTCTCCAGCGGCAGCCATTTCGTTGTAAACAGATACAACACACGCGCTCTTTGGTGACGTGGTTCATTATTTACTGTTGATCATCTGTCCATCATCGTATAAAGCCCGCCCTGACAATTTGATTGGTTTGACCAGCTTTGGGTCTAGCATAGTAGCTCCTCAACAGAGAAACCCCAGACCGATCTTCCCGTTCTCAAAATGTTGTGGGCGGGGCTAAGATCGGCTGGCACCCAGATAAAAAATCCGACAAAATCCGAAATCCAAAATCTCTGCAGAATGCAATAAATCCGCTTAACAAATCAATCGAGCAGGACCAAACATCGCTGTCAAGAAAGTTCAGCAATGCCGTCCCAAGGATGACAGCAGCATGAGAGTGTTCTTAATATGAGAAAGTGTTTTGATAAATCAACTAAATGAAAATAACATGACAAAGATGAATGAACATTTATATATTGATTCAATAGATATATAGCATTTGAACAAAAAAAGTTGTTATAGTTTAGTTATTTTGTAACAAAAAATAGTGCTTTTTATCTTGTCACTTTCTTGGTATAGAAAACACATTTTTACACAAATTAGTCAAAATGAATTTATTGCGTTTTGGAACCAAACTCTTCAAATGTTTACAGCCTGTTTCAAAAAGTGTTTTTAGTCTGTATAGCTAATTTTGCCTTTCATGCCAACTGTGAGGGGGTGAATTTTTCTGTAACGTATATTAAGCCTTTAAGTTCTGCATAATTAAGGGCGTGGCCACTTGAGTGACGGGTGAACTGTCACTGCTGTCACTATAGTCAAGCTAGATGGGTATGGTTTCAGCAACCTCAGCTTCACCCACGTCCCGCCTCTTTACCCATTTTCGGTTATCCGCAAGTGATGCCAAGATGGCGACGGCAGACACAGCCTAGTGTTGGGCGATATGCCCCATTTTGAGATCGTCCTATCGTCAGCCTGTGAGATCGGCGATACACGATACTATCGGGGGGGCGGGGCAGTAGTTTACTCATTTTTTTATTTGTTAATTTTTTACTCATTATAAGTCACTTGATTGGTGGACAAAAAAGAACAAGAGCAACACCGTCATGACCGCAACCTTCTTAAAACTGATGCCTTTAATGCGAGCGCGTCATTAAAACCCTAATCATGATTACTTAATAACTGTAAAAACAAGCATCTGCGCACACACACACACGTGCGCGCACATACAAACAATTCAAGGCATTGGTTTAGTGCTGTTGCAGAAGACTACACGTGTCAAGCAGTGGTGCTCTCAGAGGTGCCTTTTAAAACGCATCGGTCCAGCGGAACGCGATCATATTTTAAACACAATCATATTTAAACACGAGGGACGTGTTGCTGCAACTCCATGAAATGCATATCATAAACAGTATTACTACCTACTGATCTGTCTTCGGACAGAGCGCAGCTCTCCGCATTTCCGTGAGAGTGAGAGAGACGCCAATATGCAGCGGGTAATATTTTAAACAAAAAGTAAAGTTTGCCTCAGCTCGCATGAAATGCATTAACCTGAACAAATACACAAGGATTACTACTTTAGTTTATGTTTAGACTTCCGACAGATGCGAGAGCGCGTGCACGTGAGACAGACAGAAGCGCAGCTGGATTTAGTGCTAGAAGGAGTCCAATACGCGCGCATTAAGTACAGGTACGTGCAAGAAGGAATTCTCTATTTACAAGCTCTCCGCGTAAAGTGAAGCCCACAAACCCTCATGCGAGGAAAAGCATGCAATGTGGATATTAATGTAAAACTATGATGATAATAATAACCATTCGCCAACTATCGTCATGACTATCGCCATGAAAGCCTCTCATTGGCGATATGTCTAAAGATCGTCGATACACGATACTATCGTCTATCGGCACAACCCTAACACAGCCTACTATTGGCTTCAAAAAAGCTCTTCACAAACCAATGGATGATGTCACATGGATATTTCATCCAACCATTGTATCACCTGTCAAATGTGGGTAGGTTTCTTCAAAAATACCAAATTTTGAGCAAAAGCTGAGATAATTGCATTTCTGTGAAGGACTTTTGATAGAAATCAGATTCAGAATGATCCTCAAAACATACACAGAGTTTGAACTGTTTGCCCTAAGGGATTACTTCCGGGTTTTATAAGTTGGGTAAGATGGCCACCTGGTGGATAATAGCGGACATACTGATTGCCGGAAAAACTCGTCATTGCCAGGGAAGCGTTTTCTCTTAATTGATGAGTTAGTATGAATCGTCCCAGCCTTACTTTCAATAGGAGGAAGCCACGCCCAGTTTAAGAGCTCCAACCTTGTTTTGGGGCTTCCGGCGCCTTTTGGAAATGTCCACACAAATAGTTGGTTCAACTTAAAAATATTACTTGACTAATTGTTTTAGGTTGAAATTAATTAAAATTTTTAAGGCAACCTGGCAAGCCACTGGCACTGAGAACCACTTGAATGTTATGGAGCTGTCTGATCAATTGTAAAAAAAAACAACAACCGCAATGCAGGTTTGGGAAGAGGGTGTGTGGCTGGCAAATGACAATTGTTAGAAAAACAGCTGCAAACACTGTATCAGGCACTTATAGGGCCCTATTTTAAGCGCATTGTCTTAAGCGTACGGTCTAAATGGGCGTGTCCAATGCCATTTAAGGACAGGGAAAATTGTTTGTGCGCCGAGCGCACGGTCGAAAAGCGTTGTTCATATTCTCCTAATGAGTAATGGGAGTATTTTGGGCATAACGTGCAATAAACCAAGGAGAGTCTTATCTCTCATCCCCTTTAAAAGCCAGTTGCGCTGGCGCTATGTCTAATCCCTATTTAGATGACGGACTTTGTAAAGTGAAAAACTAAGGGGAGGAAGAAGACCCCCAGTTTAAGAAGTTTTATTGAAATTTTTATTTATCGGATTAAAACCGTTTTCTTTCAGTCATGGAAGTACAAATAGCAGGCTTTTAATTGCTTTAATGTATTGATATCCTGCATAATCATTGTAATCTCATAAAATGATTTGCAAATATGCAAGAAAAGGTTTGTGTCATGGTCCTGTCTTCAGGTCACAGTTTTTAAGTCATAGTGACAGGATCATGGCAGCCCAATGTTTTGAGTGAGAGCACTGGCTTTGTTTTTTCATTGCCATGTGCTTTCTGTTTCGTCTCCTGACCCCGCCCCCTTGTTTCCTCGTTAATCATCCCATTATTGTTTGAATCATGTCACCTGTTCCCCTCTTGATTTGTTCCCCTATTTAATGCCATTGTGTTTGCTGTCCTGTGCTTGTTCGTTTTGTACTGTTCATGTAAGATGTCTATACTATTGTCAAGTCAAAGTCAAGTCTAAGTCTAGTGTATTTTTGTCAAGTTTATAGTCTGTTTAGTGTCAAGTTAAGTCTGTTTTGTGTTTTGTTTGCATAGTGTGTTTTGCCCCCTCGTGGGTTGTTTTCTTGTTTCTATTTTAATAAAAGTATCTCTTAAACTGTCTGCACGTGGGTTCGTCTCATGTTCCTGACAGAACGAACGAGCCACTATTGAACCCAGCAGACAGTCATCATGCATCGGACACAGGATCCCGAATGGTGGAAGTCCATCACCTCTCAGACTTTGGCGGGCAAGAGCCCGTTTCCTCCCCAGAGAGGACTCTCCCTGCAAGACTACGCCCTGGCCGTAGAGAGCAGCAAGGGAAACTATCCCGACTTCCTGGCCAGCGAATACTTTGTGGCTGGTCTCAATGATCCTCCACCTGTTCCAGAGCGGGAGAGCCTGGTCTCCCTACCCTATTGGGAGATGGTTAACCGTGTCGCTCAACAGCAACAGCCCCGGGGTGAGAGGGGGTCGTTCCAACCCAAGGCCAGACCCCTACCGTCTATTCCAGAGGGTCGCATCTGTGGGGTACTGTTGCAGGAGGACTCAGCGCTCACCACTCCAGTCCCTGCAGGCTCTGTCCAGTCCCCTGACCTCAGAGGTAAACGAGAGCGGAGAATCTCATGGGAGTCGGCCTCCGAGGGGTCCTCTTCAGAGCCTGTCACTCCCGTCACAGTACCTCTCTCTTCTCCCGTACTCTCTTCTCCTCGGCCTAAAAGGAAGAAGCGGAAGAAGGGATCTTAGGCTCTCAAGTTGGCGCAGCCAGCCCAGCCGCCGCTGTGCTCGGCGCAGTCGCCGCTGCCCTCGGCGCAGCCACTGCAGCCAGAGCTGTCTGCGCAGCCAGCCCAGCCAAGCCTGCCCGGACTCCTCGTCCCAAACCCTCTACCTCCGCCCCAGGACCTAGGATCCCTTGCCCTCCCAGCTCCACCCCACCTGGACTTCCTAATGTGAACTTTCTTGTTCCCCCACCCCCCCTCCCTTTAATTATGTTTTTGTTATGTCACCCCAACCCTGTTATTGTAAGTTGTTTGCCATTGTGTTTGGGTATTATGTTTTATTGGTTTTTCTGTTTCTCAGTATGTTTTGTCTCGTGTCTAGTGTGTTCCCTTGGGGGATGCCAGGTGGCGTCCCTTAAGAGGAGGGTCCTGTCATGGTCCTGTCTTCAGGTCACAGTTTTTAAGTCATAGTGACAGGATCATGGCAGCCCAATGTTTTGTGTGAGAGCACTGGCTTTGTTTTTTCATTGCCATGTGCTTTCTGTTTCATCTCCTGACCCCGCCCCCTTGTTTCCTCGTTAATCATCCCATTATTGTTTGAATCATGTCACCTGTTCCCCTCTTGATTTGTTCCCCTATTTAATGCCATTGTGTTTGCTGTCCTGTGCTCGTTCGTTTTGTACTGTTCATGTAAGAAGTCTATACTATTGTCAAGTCTAAGTCTAGTGTATTTTTGTTTAGTGTCAAGTCTGTTTAGTGTTTTGTTTGCATAGTGTGTTTTGCCCCCTCGTGGGTTTTGTTTTCTTGTTTCTATTTTAATAAAAGTATCTGTTAAACTGTCTGCACGTGGGTTTGTCACATGTTCCTGACAGTTTGTACTCTAAAAATAGAAACAAGAGAGAAAGAATTTACAAACGTGCGGAGAGCCAAAGCGTTTCAGCACTCGGACAGCACCATGGGATTTTTAAAAAGCATTACTTAAAATGTTTCTCATCTCATCATATCCACAGGTACAAAGTCATCATATACAATAAATCTGTGAGGTAGCATTTAAAAAACATTTAAAAATAGATGCATTTGTTTAAAGCAAAGCATTTATTTACTTACCAGGCTACAGTTGAAACAGCTCTTTACGCCTTCTAACGTCTCATAATCGATCCTAATTTATGTCCAGGAGACTCAATAATAATCTTTTACATTTTAATCCTTTAATCTATCATATTTAAAAGCGTTTTTGTGCTGCTGCGCATTCATGTATGTGATAAGCAAACCCACGTTGTCGTCCCGTATATAGGGGCATATTACTAACACGCTCTTTAAATAACAAAAACAATATTGCGCCATTGACTTTAGACTTTAGAGCAGGTTTAAGTTAATCAATGGTTTTAGTTGCCTCAAAATAGCAACTCGCCAACAATGTACCTGAACACACCTCAATTTCAGACCCGAATGCCCATTGGCGCAAAATTGGGCGCAAATGCATTTGCTATTTAAATAACATGGCGCTAAACGTGAAAATTATCATTGCGCCGGGTTAAAACTAGCAAAAGACACTTGCGTCGCGCATTGTGCTGCATTGCGCTGGGTGTATGATAGAGCCCTGTGTGCTATCGTATTTGTTCAGCATTTGAGGAATAAATGATGTTAATTTACAGAGGTAAAATTACAAAATGGCCCTGTATGAACATCATCTGAATGCATTTCACATAATAGTTAGTAAAACCTGACAATATATGTTATTATTAAAACAACTTCCAAGTAGATGAGTGAAAATACAACATCTTCCTTGTGTCACCTTGTGTGGTATGTGTGCATAGAGGTGTCAAAGAGACACAGCCTCTGGTGTACGACCTGCTGCGGTCACACACAGGTACCAGCGCTTGTTTAATGATCTGAGACCAGAAGCATTTCTTGTAATAAGCTGCAACAGGGTCCTGGAGACATCAAAAGTTTTTGCATTCTGTACATTTTTTCTATCTATGTCTTCGTATGTGTCAAACCATTTCAGATAAAATGGCTTAAAGTCATGAGAGAAAACATATGTAAATGCTTTTGTTTCGTCACTTTTGGGAAATGCTACAGATTAGAGATGGATTTTGATTATTTTTAATTGAAATAAGAAAGCTCAGGGCTTTGAGAATATGCAGGCTTTTGAGACATACACTAGAACCATCATGCATTTAAACAAATCTTTTATAAAAGCAGGAATTTAACTACGTAGATGTCTTGAGATGTTTATCACATCTGTTGGTGAAAGTTTTGCTATTTCACCAATATCCGAGAAAATGTTGAAATCAGGTCACTTAACAAATCAAATTTCACACAATTTTATTAATTACATCCTCCACCGGTCTTCTCACACAACAAACATGGCTTGCAGTAACAAAAAGCTTTAGCAGAAACTTGTTTGCAGATAAAAACAATGGAATGCAACCTGAGAGAACGTTTACAAAGCTCTCTGGGACAGGCAGCGATCTCGACTTTACACCCGAGCGACCCGAATGCCCCCTAATGTGTCAGTCTTGAAGGCAGTCACGCATGGGTCTAGCTAAAGTTTTTTTAATTGCTCCCAAATGATCAGTCGTGAGAACAATCTGGACCGAGGGTTTCTGAGTAAGGTGAGTAGCGCAGTTACTCCTGACTGAATGGTGTGATGTATCGCTGTATGTTTCTGATAGGTAAATCTTCTCCCCTCCCAACGCGTCGAGCAGCTCAGACGACACTTGATTGAGCTCCTTAAATGTTTGAAGGCATAAATAATCTTGGAATAGTGACATTTCTTTTCAAACTCTGGCAGTCTAAGTCAAGCGTGATTAATTAAAATGTGTGACATTCACCATCGAGGGATTAATTTACGAGCTTTAACTGTGTGAATCGTTTTTGTGACTGTGTGAAAGTAACAATTCAACATCACACCCTCCTTTGTGAGCACTTGGTTGACGTCAGACGTTGTTTGAGGTACTTTAGGTCTTAAGATTTGGCCAGTGGGCCATCTTTTGTTATGTTTCTGGTGACAACGGATCCAGATTTCTTTAATAAGATTAGCTGTCATGTTGTTGGTCTATATGGACTAAATTCAGCTAACAGATATGGCAACATCCTAACTGGAATTGAACACTATAGGCAGCAACAAGCAATACAACAAGTATACATTGAAATCAGCCTGATCTCACGAATTTCCGTGTAGTCACAGAATATTATGCTCATTTATTCGTGTCATTGTCACGGTCTCCACATTTTTCCGTGTCCGTACCACGGACTTTCTTTTCCGTGTCAGTTTCACGTATTGGTAACTCAATTGTTTTTCCTGTTTTCTTACCATTGTCTTTTGGGTTTTGGTTTACAACAACTTTCTGTTACATAAAATCACATCCTAACCCAAACCTAACTTTAAAGCAACACTATGTAGTTTCCATGTAAAAATGACTTACAGCTCCCCCATGTGGTTGAAAAGCGCAACAGTGCCTGGTATCAGACACTCTTCTGCAGGCAGGGGGAGGGGCGGGGCTGTGTGCTCTACCCTCCACCACCACTTTCAGAGTGTGCTTGTAGCAGCTAGGAGGTTGCTCTGGTTGCAGCAACAGTACAATTCGTCCAGTTAAAAGTTGTTCTATCACTGAAATAATTTAAGAGATGTTATTTAAAGGTAAAAAAACTACATAGTGTTGCTTTAACCCTAACGTCAGGCTACAAGTGTTAAAAAATCCGGGGAAAAAAATATAAACCAATAGATAAAGTGACATCCTAACCCAAACCCCAAATCTAACCCCAAACCCAAGCGACAATGGTTTAAAACTAATTGAGTAATCAATATGTGAAACTGACACGGAAAAGAAAGTCTATGGTACGGACACGGAAAAATGCTAAGATCTGTGACAAAGACACGGATAAATGAGCAAAATATTCCGTGACTATAGACGGTTTCAGCAGTAACAACATAAACAAGCGGCTGTCGTGGTTCGCACGTAACTTTCGGTAAACTTCGCTAAGAATAAATAACAACAAAGTTCTTTAAATATACTTTATGTATATAACAAGCAAAAAACAACACATAGATTACCTAGGAAACCAATTTTTTTTTTTATTTTCGACGAGACATTTGTTCAAGAGATCAGTTTAGCAACTAGTCAGACCATTAAAAAAACAAAACGGAAGTAAAGTTCGGATCCATACATGTATCACGTCAACGCACGTGCGTCCGATGAAACCATCTATACCACGAAAATTTGTGAGATCAGGTTGCACAAATAGATCTGCATACACAAACCACACACCTGACTCGACCCGAGTATGACATCATAAGCTTAGCATGTTGCTAAGCTAATGATGCAATATTACCCAAACAATGTTAATATAAAGATTAATTTAAGGATATATATTTGCAGGGTAAAAGATTAGTTGGTTGAACTTAAAAAATTAAGTTACATGGCTGCCTTAAAATTAAAATGAGTTCATTCAATTTAAAAATATTAGTTAACTTTAACTCTTTTTTATTTTTACTGTGTGTAGGGCCAACCCAGAGGTTAGCTTCTCAATGGTTCCCTCAGCAAAGTCAATAGGCTTTTTGACAAACATGGTTTTATTGTGGTAAAAGTGTAGTAACAGTGTTTTTTTAATCACTAACCATGGTTTAACTATGGATTTTCAATACCATGTTTATTTTGTGGGTACCATGGTTTTACTACAGTAACCATGTTTTTGTTTTAACTGTAGTAAAACCATGGTTCATATTTGTAAGGGGATTATCGCAAAAATAAGCTTTGTGATCAATTTACAACTTTTTTTTGTAAATAAAACCTAAAAACATCCCAACCCTTTCAATAAGCAACCCCTAAAATCACAGGGAAATAAAAAGTGAAAAACAATATTTTAGAAGTAGCTAATCCTGGTTGTAAGCTTAAACTTAAAACAAACTATACATTTATTTCTGAAGTCTGATTGGTTGATTAGTCTGATTGGTCAGCAACTTGTAAGCAACCACAATTTTAAAGCAGACTGATCTCACAAAAAGTCGTGTTATAGTCACAAAAAATTTGAGTAATTTATTAATGTCCACGGCATGAAATTTAGCTTTTTTCGTACCTTGAGCACAAATGTCTTTTTGATGTCACTCACAAATTTCTATAAATAGTTTTTCATGTCCGTTGCACGACCTTCTTTTTCGTGTCATTTTATGTATTGCCCTCTCATAGATCTTTCCCACTTTCTTGCCATTGTCGCATGGGGTTGGGGCTAGAATCACTTTCTGTTACATTTTTAGACATCATAATCCAACCCCCAAATCTAACCCCAACTCCAGGCAAGAATAGTTTTAAAAGCGGAAGAAAAACATAAAGAAACCAATACATAAAAGTAAATCCTAACCCACACCCTGAATCTAACCCCAAGCCACAATGATATAAAAAATGAGAAAAAAATTAGTAAACAATACATAAAATGACACGAAAAGAAAGTCGTGCTACGGGCACGAAAAACTATTTATAGAAATTCGTAATTAGAGTATCAAGACAAAGACATTCATGTTCAAGGCACCAAAAAAGCTGAATTCCGTGCCATGGACAAGCATAAATTACTAAAATTTTTCATGACTATAACACACTTTCCGAGAGATCATGTTGTTAAAAAGACATGCAAACACTTTAAAAAATTACAAGTGTGGGTAATACTGTGTTTTATGTGGTAGAATAACATGAAAATATTTCCAGATTGTGTTAACCCAAGATTTTTATTAAGGCATTTAACCAAAACCCCATTTAAAATCCTTAGATACGAAGATAAGTCCTAAAATGCTAACATAGCAGCAATTCACACAATATAGAAACAAAACTTGCAAATCATAATTTTTTCACCGTTTGTGGTCTCTCACATTTCGAAAATCTAATAAGATCTAAAAAAAATCTTTTGGTGTGGCCCTAGCTTAAGTCTACTAGGATTTTGTACAAAGCTATATATTTATGATCTTTGTTGAGTTGAAAGAGATCAATATTTTGTGGCATTCTTCTAAGACCTCTTCATCCGCTCCATTAGAAATCACTGGAGTTTGATAGAATAATTACAGTTTCTGGTTTCGATTTGTTAATCTTTGAATATGAATGTAGCACTATATTGGTCATGTCATCTTTACTATAATTTTTTGCAAAGTTGTTCTGGCTTATGCAAATATATTCAAACACGGGGTGGTCTTGCTCTTGGCAGACTTCTGGACGGAGGTCCAAGACTGGCAAAAATATTAATTTATTTAGCAAGCCTCCCGAAGAAGAGAGACCCTTCATGATGAATGGCATGGCAAAACGTCTCTTTGCTGATATATTGCATTTCCTAGGGAAAGTTTACCTTTGGAGGAAGACAGATGTTGAATTTAATCCCATAAATTTAATGTTAACCTTTCCTCTGGGTCGTATAAATCTTTTTGGCATGAAGGGAAATGTATATTCAAGCACAATTGCAACCAAGTTGTATGTGCTCCCGGAATGGAAGATTACCAGTCAACTTTATGATGTCCCATATGTGTAATCTGGTTGTTGACGCACGCTGTGGAATTGGTTGAGAGTTAAGCTTTGGTGAGTTTTGCTGAGTGCAGTCACTTCCTTAAGTTATCAGAACTTTGCAGACAAACTTCTTGTACGCACTTATTTCTGTTTCATTACAGCAGCATATGTCATTTTGGATGATTCAGCAGAATAAGTTTGCATGTTAATTTGGAAATCCTGAGAGTTGTTGTTGTTGTTGCTGTCTGTCTCTCAAGACCCATAAAAGTGATTTTAATAACTGAATTTACTGTTTCACAACATTCTTGTGACGTTATTAAAAACCTTGAGATGGAGACCATTGGAGACCCATATTTACTTCTAAAGGCAATACAGATTAAACAGCATGTAGAAAGGAATTACTAGATTAAATGAAATGAATATAATATAAAAAGAATAATACAACAATAAATGAATGATATAATTAGATTAATGATAAATAAAATAATGTAATAAATTTAATCAAACACAAATATATTTTTCTACTCAGATCTATCACTGGTCTTGAGCAAAGCAGCTAACAGAGTGAGAAACGTATTGTTATTCACAGTGAAGTGATTTTACAATTAACTCAGTGTTTTAATAAAAAAAATACACATTCTTTTCTAGGTGACATATTGAAATGTAGGTGTAAATGTGAAAGACATCCGAACCTGTGTGTCAGGTGTATAAAAAAACTGCGAGAACAATGAACAAGAGTAAAATAAGTTGAATTTTGCTTTTGATATATGAATTGTGGTTAACCATAAAACATTTAATGGATGGATTTTGGGGCCCTGTGCCCCGCAGCACCTCACCTTGATAGCTCGTTGGAACATGACATCGGCAGGGGTCTATCTTATGCCATGGCAGTTTTATAACACTTTATTATTAATATCTGCATTTATATTATCATTAATATACCATTATTAATACCATTGTCAATACTACAGTATCATTATTAATATTATTACTACTCATCATCCCTATTACAACTACTATTATCATTAATATTATTGGATATATTAAGATTACCATTATTAATATTACTATTATTTTTTATTATTTTTTATTAATATTATTATTGCTATTACTACTATTATTACTTATTATTTATATGATTTATATTTTCTTCTTTCTGATCCTTCACCCTCCCTCTAAGTATGGATGAAATTTGTATTTTTGTTAATTTGTTTATCATTACTTTTATTTCTATCTGTCATTTCATATTAATATAATTGTTCATTATTATTATTATTGTTAATAATATTCCTATTATTATTATTATTATTGCTATTATTTCCCTCCTTATCCATTTTGTTTATTTATTTACCTGTCTGTTGTTCCTTTATTCAAAAATGTTCCACTTTTAAATCCAATTACATTTACAGTTATACACACACACACACACACACACACACACACAGACACACACAAATCTTACTGGTTGTTATGTATGTTTTGTTGGTCTATGTAATTGTATTTTGCATTTCACTTCTAATCTGTAAATATTGTAATTGTCTGTTTGCAAAAAAAGAAAAATTATGGGCCCCCTTAAGCCAAAGCCCCCCCCAACCTTGCCCGTTGGCACTGTTAACTATGGCGCGCAGGTCTGTTAACAACATACAGTATACTTCTAATAAGGTGGTCAAATATTTTTACTTTACTTTTTTACTTTAAAGCAGGGGTGTCAAACTCAAGGCCCGCCCCCTCATTTCATCTGGCCCCCGAGAGCTTACAAATTATGTTAATTATGTGGCCCGCGAGAGATTACAAATTATTTTATTGTTATTATAAGTTTTATTTTTTGCAGGTTACTTTCCTTTTTTTGTCCTGCCAAAGTCTTTCTGTAATGTAATTATAGTGATATTGCGGGAGAGAGAACGCAGTGCCCCGCCCGCGCGCACTACTTGAGTGGCTGTGTCTCAATGCGAAGGCTGCAGCCTCCGGAGGTCGCATTTCCAGGCTGCATACGTCATCAAGACTGTCTTGTTTCAGAATATTAACAATGATAAAATTGAATATTATTCTTAGTTTATAGTAAATAGTTGTAATATGAGTATGACTTGCGAATGTAATGGTCAGTTAACTTAAATAAACCAGGCTTGATGACGCTGCATATGCGACCTCCGCATTTAGAAACGGACAGTCTCTGCTCGTTCTTTCTCTCCCTCTCTCACGCACGCTCACGCGAATCCAGCGAGAAAATGTTTTCGGTCTCGTTTACAGAAAAGTTTCGCGATGTACAGCTGGGATTAGTTTACAACGCGTGTATTCCCGCTAAATACGCGAACTAATGACTCATCTGAACCGATTACTTTTAATAAACGATCGAAACTATTGATCTGTAGCCTACAACACTGAACTCATGAGACGTCAGTCAATCAGACACTTAAAGCAAGGTAAAAAAAATCACAGCTTTTTTGCAAAGAGGGCAAGAAATGACAAACGAGAGTAGATGTGTCTAATAAATGCATATTGTGGTGGAGTTTGTAAAACTCTTTATTAGTATCTTAAAATGCCTCTCATTTTCTTACCTGCACAATGAAGGAAAAGAGAACATTTTGAGTGTGCTCACATACAACATGTGTTTTTGATACCACAATTAATTTTAAAATAATCTGTAGAATGGTTGTACACTATACACTTTGTCATTATTTGCCTGGGCTTCTACTTTCAAAGCTAGGTATTAATTGAGTTATTAACAAAACCAATAGTAAGCAAATGCAGAGAAAATTATGCATGTACAGTAATAAAAGAGTTGATACATTCATACAGTCGTTCAAATACAACCGGCCCTTTGAGAGCAACCGTAACACTGATGTGGCCTGGGATGAAATTGAGTTTGACACCTCTGCTTTAAAGGGTAGATTTAAATAAAGAAAAACTAAATGTTTTGGGTAGTTTTTGACTTGTAACTAACTTCTCTTAGTCTACGGCAGCCGTGGAGTGCAAAAAATAAAAATAAACGCAAACAAGAAATGACAGAGAAATTGGACATTTTGGAGAAATAAGAAATCACTACACATGATATGCATACAAAAATATATTTATTGCGGCTACAAATAAAAATTAAATTGAAAAAACATTTTTTAATTAAAAGCTGGGGCGAGCCCAGGGCCGGGCCCCCTATTGGCCCAGGCCCATTTGCACATGCATACCCTGCATGCCTAGACGCTACGCCACTGAGTGATGGGGAAGAGACCGCCTATGCTGAGTCTGAGTCAAAACCGAGTTTTTGAAGCGTCGTGACAGAGTCCGTTGGTTTTCAAATACAGTCGAGTATGAGTTAAGTCCATGTCTTTGAGGAAGCAAGTCTGAGTCGAGACCGAGACCTTTAGAAGTCGAGACCAAGACCATAAAAACATGTCAGTTTTCATATTCATGATTTAATATCACCCCAGTTAATAATCAACAGTTAGGCCTACAGACTAAGCTAAATTGGGAATTGTTTAGAGGAGCAGTCTTAACGTCTTCTGCCTATTTTTTGAGAGATAAATAAAAACTGCTCTGATGACAGTATCTTTGCATTGCACCATGGGATGTCATTTTCAAATAATGCCCGTCAACATTGCATTTTATGTTTATTGTTATGTGTTGTGTGGTTTTTTTATATGAACTTCTTCTTTCATACCATTGTTGAGTCTTGATATAAAAGAAAGCTGTCGCGTGAAGTGATGTCTGTAACTTAGCGTCCTCGCTTCTTGCTCTCTCGCTGATTGACGTGTGGGCATGCTTTTCCGGGGGAAGTGCCCATAAAAGAAATGATATGTTAGGTCTACCCATGATACGTCAGCTGGACCCATGTTCGAAATAAATTATGGGCACTTATACTTACTTATACCACGGGTCTGTTGAATGCTGCATTCTGATTGGCTGAGAAATGTTCTATGGGTGTTGATTATTTTTCTGTAAACCGCACACCTATCTTTTCAAATGTCTTAAAAATAGGCACCAGAGCAATGTTTGTGGTAACCGTGGTATAAGCGGAATAATTGACTCCGGTCATTTGAATTATTTGAAAATAATGCACACCTGCGGTGTGCCTTATTTTCTTATAATTCAATGGCTCGTCGTCAATTATTCCTTACATATGGGATGGCCAAAGAGTGAGTGAATTATGAGACAATTTTCATATATGGGTGAACTATTCCTTTAAGAAATAGAGCTGAGAGAGAGAGAGAGACCTAAGCTGTAAGCTTTGATTCATCTGATTTATCTACCTGTGTGAGAAAGTCACAGTCCGGTGATCAGCGTTGCTCACATATTTATAGCCACCCCACAAACAGATAAACAGTGCTAGTCAATAATCTGCCACATATGGGCTAAGGAAGCTTTCAAAAAATGATTAAAATTATAATTGCAATCAAGACGCTACCTGTAAATGTACTTTTCTATAGATTTGCATAGTTTATTGCTATGTTTTTGACTAGATTTTCCCATAGAGTTTTAAAGATTTGCCATTTTAAATGACACATTGCTATCATTACTTCAGAATGATTGACATTTTTTTGCCTGCGGTTTGATCTTTTGCTATTATTTTTATCTGACATCGCTTTGCCTGCCAGGCAGGTCTGTCTACGTCTGTCGATGAAGGTAGGCAAATGGGACATCTCACTTCTGCCTTATCTCACATCGGTCCGACTGCCCACGTCGTCTGTTTAATTTACCGAGGGTTGAAACCTGAAAAACCTCAGACAGTGTCAGCCTCCCCTGATCTTTCACAGGACAAAAGATGAAGCTTCGAACACAGGCCAGGCAGCTTAACTTGTGGGATTTATACTACGGCTTCCTTTTCATTTGTTCCTAAATCTGAGTTTAACTTTGACAGGCAGACGTGCTTTGTTCTGTATCTTTAGTCCCGTGCTAAAGTCTCCCTGCAGACTATTAGGAAATCTTTTCCCATGCCCCTTGTGTGATGTTGTTATGGCACGTTTAGTACTGTTTATGTAGGCCTGTACATTAATTGAAAACATTGTCATATTGTGATTTAGCCTTTGGTATTAATTGCAAGTGTTAAATGTGCGAATGGGTTCACATAATTATGAGTATGATGTCACTTTAGTCAACTGCAGAATAAAAACAGATTTCTAAATGTTTACTACTACCATCTGCTGTTCATATATGATATTTGCTGAAATATCATTTTTTATTTTCTGAAAACTCTATTAAATCACATTCAAGAAAAACATCCTCGCTCATGTCAAAATGTTCTTTTTCACTTTTCTTTAAAAATTATAATTTGTATACATCTTTTTAATTCCTGAATAGCCAATATACCGTATCACACTGCGTTAACCACCCATAATAAATGTCCCTAATTTGATAGTTAGCTCATGTTTAGAAAGCCTACACACGTTTCGCCATTAACCTCCTTTAACACAATAAAAGATATTTAAATCATTGCTTTGAAGCCGTTTCAGCGCAATTTTATTTGTTGTTGCTAAGGATACACTGTCACCATGGCAGTAAAATCATCTCTAATACTAATATCACTGCTTTGCCTTTCTGAAATAGACCACAGGGAGAAGAAAGCATAGCCATGGATAGCTGAGAAGAATATCTCTGGCCACAATCTAAGTCTGGTTAAAGGATGCTTTGTAATTTATCTTTCATAATTCAAGCCACACGTTCAGAAATAGCAATGCACCGTTTCCCTGTAGAAAAGTCAGTGCCTTCAGTTTATTAATGCAAATTGACAGACTGGCCCAAAAAATAATTTGTTTATGTGAAAACGAAAACAATGTTTTAAGATTTTACACAGTCTCTATAGAACATAAACCACTGCACTGCAAATAACAAAATAAATAACTTATATCAATGAGCATTTGATACACATTTATTTGCCTACTTTTTAATGTACTGCATATATTTATAGATTATGTTTAATTAAATATAAATTTATGTATGGAATTAATTTTTTTTTTTTTTATAAATATCAAATATACATTTATAAAGAGATTAATGGCTGTGCCTCTAACTTCGAGAAAAAAATTCAATTATGCATTTAACAGACTACGTATAATGGTGTTAAAAAGTGTTTTTGCATGTTTGTCACACTTTAATGTGTCAGATCATAAAACAAATGTAAATATTAATCAAATAACAACTTAACTGTTGTTTATCACACCTGAGTTTAGTTTTTCTAGTCACACCCATAGACTGTAAAAAAGATGGACGACGCCTGTTCGCTCTCTTTCATTGGTGAAAAGTGAAGCCGCCAGTGTCCCGATATGGCGCTGACATCTTGGGTCTTGAGTCTGCGCAATAGCGATTTCGGGACCATTCATGCGCAGTAGTGAGCAGGAAGGGAAGGCGCGAAGTCAAAACCCCGCCCTGTCTCGTAGAATGCGCATATCACACGATATCAGAGCTGTCAATCATGACGTGACACCACTGTTTTTATATCATTAAATAACTAACTAAACACAAACCTATTTTAAAAACAAACATTTGAATTTACATCAGCGTGATAAAAACTACAGTAAATGACAGAAACCAGCTTTGGAAAAAAGATAATTGAAGTGTAATTAATTTTTTTAGTTGGTCTCAAGTCCCATTGAATAACATGGGGAGGCGGGGTTTATGACCTATACTGAGACCAGTCATGGGGGGCGATCGAGACGTTTTGGCTTCACTTTTCAGGGCTTGTGCGGCACGCTTGGTCACACCCTAGTCTATTTAAGAAATCACTTAAATAAGACCTGCCTGACAAAGTGAAGTAGATCTAAAGATCCTCAAAAGCTACATATCATGTTGAGATCCAAATAAATTCAAAAACAAATGAGACAGAAAGTGATTGAGATCTATCAGTCTGGAAAAGGTTATAAAGTCATTTCTAAAGCTTTGGGACTCTAGGGATCCACAGTGAGAGCCATAATCCACAAATAGTTAAAACATGGAACAGTGGTGAACCTTCCCAGGAGTGGCCGGCCGACCAAAATTACGGCGACTCATCCAAGAGGTCACAAAACACCAGACAGCAACATCTAAAGAAGCGCAGGCCTCACTTGCCTCATTTAATGTCAGTGTTGTGCCGGAACGAGTCCATTGAACGAAAGTTCATATTTTGGGCGAACGTGAACTGAACACATTGTATTACTGCCTGATGAACGTTACTGTGAACTCATTCATTCTGGTGTCTGTGAACGGCACGCTCTCTCAGTTTAACGTCGTTTAATAGGGTGCCAGATTTCTTTTATGTTCTTTTTTTGGGTCATTTTTGCCTTTATTAGATAGACAGTAATAGGGTGAAGTATAGGGTGAAGAGAGGGGTATGGGATTGGCAAAGGACCTTCGAACTCAGGTCGCCAGAAGTGCGTCTGCACCATGTGTCGGAGCACTGTCCACTAAACCATCGGCTCCGACAGGGTGCCAGATTTCTATAGAGTCTTCCAGATGAAAATCTGACTAAAACACACTGTAAACAGGCCTTAATGTGTAGCGGGGAAAAAACACGCAATCTGGCAACACCCGCCAACAGTGTTTCACCATGGCGATGAGGATGGGAAAAATCGTACATTTCTCTGCAAACTTTGCCCGCCGGCTTTCAAACAGAAAATCCGGAATTTCGTCAAATCCACAGCAAACCTGAAACGGCACATTGAACATTGAAAGGGGGTCACACACCAGACGAGAAGCGCCTCATCTCGTCATGTATCTAAAAATCAAGCACATTATGTTCTATAGACGGTTTCATTGAACGCATGTGCACTGACGCAATACACGTCTGGATCCGAACTTTACTTCCTGTTTCGTTTTTTTTAATGGTCTGACTAGATGCTAAACTAATCTCAAATGCCTCGTCGAAAATAACAAATGTTTTGGTTTACTAGGTAATCTATGTGTTGTTTTTTTGCTTGTTATATAAATAAACTATGTTTAAAGAATTTTGTTGTTATTTATCTTAGCAGAGTTTACCGGAAGTTGCGTGCCGACCACGACAGCCGCTTGTTTATGTTGTTATTGCTTAAACCGTCTATAAATGTACGCACACACTGACTCTGGACGCTGCTGAAATCCCTACTGTGCCACAGAGCGCCACTCACATAGTTTAACAATAAATAACGATTAACATAGACTGCTAACGCATATTTTGGATCTTGAAATACAGTAGACTCTAAGCTCATGCTATTTAACATTCACGTGCGGTGTGCGATTACCATAAAATAATCTCAAATTTAGAATTTGAATTAAACAAAACATATTAAATTATACGATGCAGTGCTGTTGGTTGGTAGATATTTTTTTTTCAAGTTTTAAATATACAGAATAATGTGTAATTTTAAAAAGATAAATTAATGTATTTTATAAAATATCATAAAACTATTGCCCCCAGACCAAGCCCCCCTACAAACCACCAGCCTCCCTCCCTCAGCCCTGCCACCATCTCGCAACCCCCTCCCCAAAGTTTGAGAACCACTGCATTAGATGACTACTGCCACAATATGAAATGTAAAATAACAGTACGTACAGTAATTTGTACTTATTTTATTTTCATTCATTCAATTCTCTTTGCGCTGTCTGGTGCTTAAGACTTAACTCCGCCAAGGCCGGTCCCAAGCCCTGCTGAAATAGGAGGAGGGTTGGGTGTGGAGCTAGCAGCCCCACCCCGTTAAAAACAACAAACGACAAAAAAAATGGAAACGACAAAAAAAACTTATTTTAAGAGATGGCTATTCGTGTGAATTTGTACGATTCATATGTTAATCATATAAAAATAACATTTTTAATACAACAACAAACATAGCACAAACCCTGACGTCACTGAGGCGAATTGTACAAAAACTTTTGAATGTGGGTGTATGAATAACTATGAGATTGTTTTGGAAATAAACCAAAAACCACTTCTAGAATATATGTAAGTAAATAAATTCGTATTTCGTATGAGCTGAATAAGGTGAGTAGCTCTGCAGTGCATCAGCAATAATACGATTTAAAAGTGTGAATCAATAGGTGCTTTTATTTTAGCTTAATTTCAATTTATTCCTGTCAGAGTTGTACGTTGTTTTGTTCCTTGTTATCGTCTGCTCATCTCCCTCATTGAGTTAATTAGTTATCATCATTGTTAATTTAGTCCTAAACCTGTTTCAGTTTACCTCATTGTCCTCCTTGGGTATATACATACCGTGTCCCCCATTGTTTTTTGTCTTGTATCGTTAATGCTATGTGTGTGTATGTCTACCTGTTTATCATTTTGTATATTAAAGTTTATCATTTATTCTTACTCATCATCCTTCCACAGTCCTTTTTTTAAGGATGTATAGCAATATAGAAGCATTCAAGACCATGTTGACTCCTTCACAGTGATTTGTTTGTATGCAATAATGTAACATTATAAATTATTTGACATGCTGACATTAGTTTAATTTGGTCATCAGCGTCTTATGTAATTTATACAAATAAATTATTGACAGTTTTTATATTTTCCCTGTGCATTTTTTCCTATCTTGTTTCTTCTCAAACTCTGATATGATGTTCAGACTGTGGGGCTCTGTCCGTCACACCGCACAAACCACCTTGGCAACCTGTTTGTGATTGGATTATAGATTGATTACATGCCATTCAACCATTCACACCAGACAGAATAGAGTGAATAAGAGACAGAGTTTGCATTCAGTATAGTCTTGCAATCAGTGACAAGAAAAAAGGCCTGGATTGGAGCAGCAATCACATACTGTATGTCGCTTAAAACATCTGTGGGTATTCAAATACTTTTTCATAAATGGAAATTTCTTTAACTGTGGCTTTTGGCACATTTTGAACTTAAATGTTAACTTTTAAAAAGATCTCTTGACAAAAATGCAATATTATATACATAACTATATTATCAGTGGTGTATAAAGACCTTACAAAATAAACTGTATTGCTTTTATTAGAATGACCCGGAGGCAATCACAGCCGTGATGATATAGAGCTATATCACACGACTCCGAGAGCGATATTGCTTTTATAAAACAGTTCGACGGCACACGTTTGAAAAACGAAAACTAGAAAACAACAACAGAGTTATTTTAAAAGCCTCTTTGTTTGAGAACTACTTCTTCCGCCACGGATTTGAGGGCGGCCAGAATGACAGGTAAAACTTTCGGCTGCTTTGAAGCTCATAACAACTCAATAGACGGAAAAGCCGTTACTTTATATTACCGTTTCTTGGTCACAAAGTGTAGTTTTAAGATTAGTTCAGTCGAGAATGTATATGTATTATATTTAAATCTACAGTCGATTAGTAAAGATAGCGCCTGTTTGAACGTTTGCTTAGTGAGATTCGGTACGAATGAGAACCAAAGCATGAGCGGACGTCAGTGTTCACTCGCCCCACTGACCACCGCCCTCTCTGGGCTACATCTCTGACAGGGATTCCCTGGCTCTCATGTTGGCCTTGTTTGTTTATGATCGTCAAAATGAGATCAAATCAGCAGTATTTGGTGTCATGATCAAACTATTACTTGTTTTTTATTCATATTTAGTGTCTTTTGTGTTGTTATTGTTTTGGCGCGAGGTAAAAGTGAATAAAACTATACTTGTATAACGTTACTATTGCGTTCTCATTTATTCTTAACGCGATACGAGCACTCGGTTATTATTATTAAACTTTGTTCTTGTCAGTACTATATAAAACTGTTTTTTATAAGTGTCAGAGAGATGTTTTTGCATGCTGCTTATAAATATACCAGTGGCGATATCTCATAACATGTTTTAATAGTCACGTCACGATACAGTAAATGATCAATGTCCACATTTAAAAGCTGCAGTGCTTACCTGCAGTTCCACGGTGTTTTCGCGTTCTGATAATAGATATTGCTCCAGAAAAAAACGAGTGTTTATATTCCTCTTTCCAAGTGTTAATCGTCCACACGATGTGACAAGACATTTCTCCCATTAACTTTAACGTAAAATCCAAGAGCGCTGATCTTTGACGGAGTAATAACTTCTGATTGGGGATTCACAGACTGATTTATGAGCTAGTGAACTAATGAGACACATGGAGTGTTTAAAAACAGCGCGTCTGTGTTTTTCCATTCAGAGATGAGCCTGTTTAGAACCTCCATTCACTAGGTGGCGGAATGATACGAAAGGTGAAGCGGTTACAGTGCCTTTATCAGCACAATATCACATAGCTCTTAGCCAATCAGATTCGAGAACCAGAAAGAACTGTTGTATAAATATATATATATGTTGTATAAAATATATACACACAGTATATTCTGCATGATTTCCTTAGTATTAATATTTTTTTCTCCACACAATTGGTCATTTTGGGTCCCTTAACATGGCCGAAAACTCAACAACTTTAAGCTTTTGAACTGTTTGTGAGCATGTTTCGTCTCTACATTACCTTAGACGACGACATGTTTGTCCTGTGGCAGCTATTGTAGCTTCTCTTTGCGTTTCGAAATAGAGGTTGGTTGCATTTCGCAATCTTAACGCTAAATTTGACATGCTAAAAATATAAGTTATGCCTGAGTGAAATTCTCATCCATGCAGAAAATGAGAAAACACTCTACAGTTTCACAAAAGGTACAAATGAAACAACAACGCAGGCCATCTGTTGCCGGCATCAAATCAGTGAGAGAACACAATGACCTTTTCTGATGTCACATACAACATATGCCGGCCGGTAGAGTCAAGCTAAAGGATGTGCAAAATCTGCCAACTTAATAAACAACAGAGTTATTACAATACAGCATTAAATACTGCTGTTGTATTCCTGAGGATTTAAATATACAAGGTCGACATATGGTACAATCAGTGTCGTCAAAATGAAAAAGACAAACAAATGAGACTGCAGTATTTAAAAAATACACTCGGGATGAAACCTACAGCTACCTTTTTTTTTACTAAATCCCACGGAAAAGATATTTTTCTGCATACTGAAGTCATGTGGAGTGTCAGAGAGGATATTGGTGAAGTGGCTTAACATCTTGTGCTTACGTTTCTCTCAAAACTTGTCGAGCAGCCTCGGATGTTGGAAGTGTGAGGCAAGTAGTCTCACGGATTACTGTCGGGGCGTAAAAGAGGCAATTAATCGGAGTCTTAGAAATACTGTGATATACAGTGAAACTTCAAGGCCTTGCAGAGTCCTTTCAGACAAAATGATCCGGTGCTCACTAATTTGTGCCGAGTGGGCAGAGGGAGCGAGATGGAAAAACTTCTTTAATGTGTTTGTGCTAAAGATATGTGACTAATTGAAATATGCTGGACCGTGCCATCTATAAGCTCGTGAAAATGATCTACAGTGTGGAAAACAATGAAGCGTTTTGCAACATTTAATGAACTGCCATCAACCAAATCATTGTAAATGTAAAATGATAAATATTGCATACAGCGGACACATTGCAGCTTTGTCATTTATTTAAAGATTTTTGAAAAATTTTGTTACTTTTTCTCTATCATAATATTTTATAAAATTCATCCAGAAACAATCCTTATTTAAAGAGTAGGAGTTTAATGCTATTTTATGCATTCTGACTTATTAAAACTGTTTAAGATTTAGATTACTCATGCTAAACATAGGCAAAATGAGTATTTCTCTTCTGAATGCACTTCGCCTGGGTTCGTACAAAGTTTTTTTTCAAACATGAAAGATTCATACGTAACAATGTCTGCTTTATTTCTTTATAGGCAATTTTAGTGCAGGAAGTACAGTGGAAGTCCTTATATGGGCACTTACTTGTTATAGCGCACACACTAGTGTTGTAGTTCTCGAGACCGGTCTCGGTCTCAAGACCGATCTTAAGACCACTTTTTAAAGGTCTTGGTCTCGTCTTGGAATCGACCGCATTTTTACTCGTGCTCGTCTCGGTCTCAGACAAAGAGGACTCTGAATTTTATTTCAAGACCGGTCAAAACCACAACTGATGGCACACTGCAAAAAAATTATTTTCAAGAAAAAAATTCTTAGTATTTTTGTCTTGTTTTCAGTAAAAATATCTAAAAATTCTTAAATTAAGATGTTTTTTCTTGATGAAAAAACGAAAGTCTAGTTTTTAGAGCACTGTCCAGGTGTTTTTAAAGTAAGTTGCTTTTCAAAATCATACTTTCCATACGACTTTGAAACATGATGATTAGATTATGACAAAAAATCTGTATTTTTTTGACACAGGCATCGAACTCACACTCCTCACTATATTTATGTCATGGGTCCCACTGCCCAGCCCAGCACTTCTATCAAGAACATTTGCTTTGTTGGTGACCGAGTCCAGAAGAAAAACACAGGCGAACACAAATGCAGTTGAACAGTTGAACCTTCACCACCACAGGCTGGTCTGATTGAAAGTGGCACAGGCAAACCATTACCTCAGGACTTGCTTTTACAGTTCTCTGTGTCCTGCTGTCATTCTGGATTTGTGCTATGTAACATATGACATAAATAGCAAGAGACATTTTTCACCTCGTCCTCAGTTTCCTGCCCAACTTTACTACTTTCTTGTAAACACAGCTATTATTTATTTGTTCATTTTTTTCCAAATTCAAGTTGGAAATTCT
Organism: Misgurnus anguillicaudatus; assembly: GCF_027580225.2. Lineage (NCBI taxonomy): Eukaryota > Metazoa > Chordata > Actinopteri > Cypriniformes > Cobitidae > Misgurnus > Misgurnus anguillicaudatus. Next base: position 9,039,879 of record NC_073361.2, read on the forward strand.
CATAATAAGTCCATTGTGAAAACTGTAAAATTAAAGATTTCATTTTGCAATATTCAGCAAGTTATAATGAGTTAATTGCTTTATAAAGCATTGAATGGTTTTATCTTTTTATTCTATTTATAGGTCTATTTATAATGTTTAACAAGTTATCATTTAGTTTTACATAACTATTTTCTAACCTTTGAAAGTTTGCACCCTTGTATTTTGAGGGCTGGTGGTGTTTACCTCTTCATTTCTTTATTGAGGAACATTGCTCACTTGAGTTCAATATATGTGTGGCACCATGACATGTTGTTGACATGAACTTATAAGCAATCTGTTGTTGTAAATGTATTCATTTGTTTCCAGGAAAAACAAATACTCATTAAAGGTATATATTGTCTGTAGCTTGAATTTACTGTAAGTTGTTTTATATACTGTAAGTGTCTGTGACATGCAGAAACGTAAATGTTTGATGTCAGTAAGTAGCAAAGTATACAGAATAAGTCATTTTGCCACTTATTGTAGTTTCAATAAATGCAAATTTTGCTAGTTTGGTGAAGAGGTTTTAAGATCTGAATAAGTTTTCAATGCACATTTACCTATTACTTTATGCAATTATACTTAATGCAATTATCTAATCAACCAATCACATAGCAGTTGCTTCAATGCATTTAGGGGTGTGGTCCTGGTAAACACAATCTCCTGAACTCCAAACTGAATGTCAGAATGGGAAAGAAAGGTGATTTAAGAGATTTTGAGCGTGGCATGATTGTTGGTGCCAGACGGGCCGGTCTGAGTATTTCACAATCTGGGATTTTCACACTCAACCATTTCTAGGGTTTACAAAGAATGGTGTGAAAAGGGAAAAACATTCAGAATGCGGCAGTCCTGTGGGCGAAAATGCCTTGTTGATGCTAGAGGTCAGGGGAGAATGAGCCGACTGATTCAAGCTGATAGAAGAGCAACTTTGACTGAAATAACCACTCGTTATAACCGAGGTATGCAGCAAAGCATTTGTGAAGCAACAACACGCACAACTTTGAGGCGGATGGGCCTACAACATCAAAAGACCCCACCGGGTACCACTCATATCCACTACAAATAGGAAAAATAGGCTACAATTTGCACAAGCTCACAAAAATTGGACAGATGAAGACTGGAAAATGTTACCTGGTCTGATGAGTCTCGATTTCTGTTGAAATATTCAGATGATAGAGTCAGAATTTGGCGTAAACAGAATGAGAACATGGACCCATCATGCCTTGTTACCACTGTGCAGGCTGGTGGTGGTGGTGTAATGGTGTGGCTGATGTTTTCTTGGCACACTTTAGGCCCCTTAGTGCCAATTGGGCATCGTTTAAATGCCACGGCCTACCTGAGCATTGTTTCTGACCATGTCCATCCCTTTATGACCACATGTACTCATCTTCTGATAGCTACTTCCAGCAGGATAATGCACCATGTCACAAAGCTCGAATCATTTCAAATTGGTTTCTTGAACATGACAATGAGTTCACTGTACTAAATTGGCCCCCACAGTCACCAGATCTCAACTCAATAGAGGATCTTTGGGATGTGGTGGAATGGGAGCTTTGTGTCCTGGATGTGCATCCCACAAATCTCCATCAACTGCAAGATGCTATCCTATCAATATGGGCCAACATTTCTATATATATATGTGACACCAGCTCCACAATAATAGTCATATAAAATTAACCTAATCCTCCCAGAATGCCCCATTTTCAGTGTGATTAAGCTCCGCCTCCACTGACTCCTGCCACAGGAAGTCAGTTGTTTTGTGTTTGTTACTGTCTAAATTTATCTTCCTGAGAACAGATGTCACTATTCATTACTGAATTGTCCAAATCAAAAATCTAAATCAAAACCTCCTAATATGTATCATTAAGTACAGATAAGCATACATTTGGTCGCAATATGTATGTATATGTACTGTATGTTTCTTTAACGTACTAATATGGCACCAAAATGTACCTTTCCTTGGCACCAAAATTTACTTCTCAGGTGCTAATATGAAATCTTTAGGTGCAAAGATGTACTTTACAGCTCCAATGACCGCTAGGGTACATATTGTGACTTTTTTAACAGTGCATTGTAAATATTTTATTTATATGACAAACATCACTAGGCCTATAACTTAATATGAGGAATCAGTCTGGAAAACATTTTTTTATTTAAGTTTGTCTGGGTGTATTTTCCGTGTGTGTGGTGGGTTAACACATCTATGGCGGGTAGATGAAGGAAGATCTTCAGGCCCCTTGCAAACCTCATGTGAGGCGTCTCAGCACCAGATAAGACCTAATCCCTCCCAGAGAGCTGAAAAGTCAATACACACACACACACACACACACACCAAAGGAAGCTCCAAATCTTTGTCTAGAGTAGCACAGAAACAAGAATCAAAGATTTATTCTGTGCACAAACATTTAAAAAAGCCAAACCTATTTATTGAAACATAGCATAATTAAATATGAATATGAATAATTCAATATGAAGTCATGGATCTTGAATACAAGACCAGATTCAAATAAAGAAATAAAGTTAAAGGGAAAGTTCATCCAAAAATTCATTTGCTCACCTTCAAGTACGTTCTTCCAACGCTGTATAAAAGTTTTGGAGCACCATTTCCATATATATATTGAAAAAATACTTAATAAAAAGCATTGCTCAAAATATCTTCCTTTGTGTTCGTCAGAACAGAAAGATTTATACAGGGTTGGAAAAAGTTGAAGGTGAATAAATGATGACAGAATTTTCATTTTTGGGTGAACTATCCCTTTAACATGTTGGATGAAGTGTAGTTTATTTGATATTGCATGATATTCCAATTCTGTTTGGCTAATAATCACCCCTGAACTGTAGCAAGATAATGGTTGGAATTCACTGTCATTTATTATGTTATTATGCTTTATGTTTATGAGAAAACTGGTGCCAGGCTGCAGCCCTCATCTCTCATGTTCTCCTCTATCGCTTTCTCTCTCTCTCTCTCTCTCTCTCTCTCTCTCTCTCTCTCTCTCCACCTCCGCTCCGCTCCAAGTATATAGAAGCTAACGAATGACTAACATTTCCCTGGAGAGTGTGTTAAATAAATAGACCACCAGGCATTCTGACAAAATAGAAATGATCATATCATTAGACGTAACGCATCTGTCAGGAGAGAAAAGACGTTAAATTCACTTTACAATCACAAGGAGTCGCACTAAATTTGATTACCGGCTATATAAAACAGTGCGGCACATTAGCGGCATAGTAAAAATGGGCATCTCTCATAACAAGTAATGTATTTTATGATTCACAGTGCCATCATCACTGGAGTGTTTCATTTTGATTGGATCATTTTACATTTCTTTGAACAAATTAGGCTCTTCAAGTAGCGTAACGCTGCGCCTTCTTTACATCGAGCAGAGTACACATTGTCAGAAGGAATCAGAAGGAACACATTGTTTTGATTTTCTCTTTTCTTGGTGTGCACAAGGTCTGGAGACTCTGCACTTTTTAATAACAATACCAATGAGATAAAGAGAGAGAACATAAAAATGAAATATTGTGAATATTAGAAAGATGAATGTTTAAAACTGAAAAAATATCTTAAAAATTAAACAAAACTAAATACATCTCTTGTGTTGACAAATTTTCTGATTGTACTAAGTACAGTATATACAAAATACAATATTTCTACAGTATTAAAAGCTTTTTCATTTTGTCATATAGTCATACTAAGTACTTGCATTATTTTATAACAGCTAGGATTTAATACACACCGATATGAGCATTTTTATCTGGCTTGGCCATTTTAAAACTTGGATAACTGGTCTGGCTACACACTAGCACTGATCGCTGGTCTGGTCTATACTCCATCCCTGATTACTGGTCTGGCCTATACTCCAGCACTGATCGCTGGTCTGGTCTTTACTCAAGCCTTGATCGCTTGCCTGGTCTATACTCCAGCCCTGATTACTGGTCTGGCCTATACTTCAGCACTGATCGCTGGTCTGGCCTATTCTTTAGCACTGATCGCTTGTCTGGTCTATACTCCATCCCTGATTACTGGTCTGGCCTATACTCCAGCACTGATCGCTGGTCTGGTCTTTACTCAAGCCTTGATCGCTTGCCTGGTCTATACTCCAGCCCTGATTACTGGTCTGGCCTATTCTTTAGCACTGATCGCTTGTCTGGTCTATACTCCATCCCTGATTACTGGTCTGGCCTATACTCCAGCACTGATCGCTGGTCTGGTCTTTACTCAAGCCTTGATCGCTTGCCTGGTCTATACTCCAGCCCTGATTACTGGTCTGGCCTATACTTCAGCACTGATCGCTGGTCTGGCCTATTCTTTAGCACTGATCGCTTGTCTGGTCTATACTCCATCCCTGATTACTGGTCTGGCCTATACTCCAGCACTGATCGCTGGTCTGGTCTTTACTCAAGCCTTGATCGCTTGCCTGGTCTATACTCCAGCCCTGATTACTGGTCTGGCTTATACTCCAGCCCTGATTACTTGTCTGGCCTATACTCCAGCACTGATCGCTGGTCTGGTCTTTACTCAAGCCTTGATCGCTTGCCTGGTCTATACTCCAGCCCTGATTACTGGTCTGGCCTATACTCCAGCACTGATCGCTGGTCTGGCCTATTCTCCAGTCCTGATCGCTGTTCTGGTCTATATTCCAGCCCTGATTACTGGTCTAGCCTATACTCTAGCCCTGATTACTGGTCTGGCCTATTGTTTAGCACTGATCGCTGGTCTGGTCTTTACTCAAGCCTTGATTGCTTGCCTGGTCTATACTCCAGCCCTGATTACTGGTCTGGCCTATACCCTAGCCCTGATCGCTGGTCTGGCCTATTCTTTAGCACTGATCGCTTGTCTGGTCTATACTCCAGCCCTGATTTCTGGTCTGGCCTTTACTCCAGCACTGATCGCTGGTCTGGCCTATTCTCCAGTCCTGATCGCTGGTCTGGTCTATACTCCAGCTCTGATTACTGAGCTCGTCTATACTCTAGCCCTGATCGCTGGTCTGGCCTATTCTTTAGCACTGATCACTGGTCTGGTCTTTACTCAAGCCCTGATCGCTTGCCTGGTCTATACTCCAGCCCTGATTACTGGTCTGGCCTATACTCTAGCCCTGATCACTGGTCTGGCCTATTCTTTAGCACCGATCGCTTGTCTGGTCTATTCTTTAGCACTGATCGCTGGTCTGGTCTTTACTCAAGCCTTGATTGCTTGCCTGGTCTATACTCCAGCCCTGATTACTGGTCTGGCCTATACTCTAGCCCTGATCGCTGGTCTGGCCTATTCTTTAGCACTGATCGCTTGTCTGGTCTATACTCCAGCCCTGATTACTGGTCTGGCCTATACTCTAGCCCTGATCGCTGGTCTGGCCTATTCTTTAGCACTGATCGCTGGTCTGGTCTTTACTCAAGCCTTGATTGCTTGCCTGGTCTATACTCCAGCCCTGATTACTGGTCTGGCCTATACTCTAGCCCTGATTACTGGTCTGGCCTATACTCCAGCACTGATCGCTGGTCTGGCCTATTCTTTAGCACTGATCGCTTGTCTGGTCTATACTCCATCCCTAATTACTGGTCTGGCCTATACTCCAGCACTGATCGCTGGTCTGGTCTTTACTCAAGCCTTGATCGCTTGCCTGGTCTATACTCCAGCCCTGATTACTGGTCTGGCTTATACTCCAGCCCTGATTACTGGTCTGGCCTATACTCCAGCACTGATCGCTGGTCTGGTCTTTACTCAAGCCTTGATCGCTTGCCTGGTCTATACTCCAGCCCTGATTACTGGTCTGGCCTATACTCCAGCACTGATCGCTGGTCTGGCCTATTCTCCAGTCCTGATCGCTGTTCTGGTCTATATTCCAGCCCTGATAACTGGTCTAGCCTATACTCTAGCCCTGATTACTGGTCTGGCCTATTGTTTAGCACTGATCGCTGGTCTGGTCTTTACTCAAGCCTTGATTGCTTGCCTGGTCTATACTCCAGCCCTGATTACTGGTCTGGCCTGTACCCTAGCCCTGATCGCTGGTCTGGCCTATTCTTTAGCACTGATCGCTTGTCTGGTCTATACTCCAGCCCTGATTTCTGGTCTGGCCTTTACTCCAGCACTGATCGCTGGTCTGGCCTATTCTCCAGTCCTGATCGCAGGTCTGGTCTATACTCCAGCTCTGATTACTGAGCTCGTCTATACTCTAGCCCTGATCGCTGGTCTGGCCTATTCTTTAGCACTGATCACTGGTCTGGTCTTTACTCAAGCCCTGATCGCTTGCCTGGTCTATACTCCAGCCCTGATTACTGGTCTGGCCTATACTCTAGCCCTGATCACTGGTCTGGCCTATTCTTTAGCACCGATCGCTTGTCTGGTCTATTCTTTTGCACTGATCGCTGGTCTGGTCTTTACTCAAGCCTTGATTGCTTGCCTGGTCTATACTCCAGCCCTGATTACTGGTCTGGCCTATACTCTAGCCCTGATCGCTGGTCTGGCCTATTCTTTAGCACTGATCGCTTGTCTGGTCTATACTCCAGCCCTGATTACTGGTCTGGCCTTTACACCAGCACTGATTGCTGGTCTGGCCTATACTCCAGCCCTGATGATTGGTCTGGTCTATACTCCAGCACTGATCACTGGTCTGGCCTATTCTCCAGTCCTGATCACTAGTCTGGTCTATACTCCAGCTCTGATTACTGGAATCGTCTATACTCCAGCCCTGATTACTGGTCTGGCCTATACTTTAGCCCTGATCGCTGGTCTGGCCTATTCTTTAGCACTGATCGCTTGTCTGGTCTATACTTCAGCCCTGATTACTGGTTTGGCCTATACTCCAGCCCTGATTACTGGTCTGGCCTATACTCCAGCACTGATCGCTGGTCTGGCCTATTCTCCAGTCCTGATCGCTGGTCTGGTCTATACTCCAGCTTTGTTTACTGGACTCGTCTATACTCTAGCCCTGATCGCTGGTCTGGCCTATTCTTTAGCACTGATCGCTTGCCTGGTCTATACTCCAGCACTGATCGCTGGTCTGGCCTATACTCCAGCCCTGATTACTGGTCTGGCCTATACTCCAGCACTGATCGCTGGTCTGGCCTATTCTCCAGTCCTGATCGCTGGTCTGGTCTATACTCCAGCTCTGATTACTGGACTTGTCTATACTCTAGCCCTGATCGCTGGTCTGGCCTATTCTTTAGCACTGATCGCTGGTCTGGTCTTTACTCAAGCCTTGATTGCTTGCCTGGTCTATACTCCAGCCCTGATTACTGGTCTGGCCTGTACCCTAGCCCTGATCGCTGGTCTGGCCTATTCTTTAGCACTGATCGCTTGTCTGGTCTATACTCCAGCCCTGATTTCTGGTCTGGCCTTTACTCCAGCACTGATCGCTGGTCTGGCCTATTCTCCAGTCCTGATCGCAGGTCTGGTCTATACTCCAGCTCTGATTACTGAGCTCGTCTATACTCTAGCCCTGATCGCTGGTCTGGCCTATTCTTTAGCACTGATCACTGGTCTGGTCTTTACTCAAGCCCTGATCGCTTGCCTGGTCTATACTCCAGCCCTGATTACTGGTCTGGCCTATACTCTAGCCCTGATCACTGGTCTGGCCTATTCTTTAGCACCGATCGCTTGTCTGGTCTATTCTTTTGCACTGATCGCTGGTCTGGTCTTTACTCAAGCCTTGATTGCTTGCCTGGTCTATACTCCAGCCCTGATTACTGGTCTGGCCTATACTCTAGCCCTGATCGCTGGTCTGGCCTATTCTTTAGCACTGATCGCTTGTCTGGTCTATACTCCAGCCCTGATTACTGGTCTGGCCTTTACACCAGCACTGATTGCTGGTCTGGCCTATACTCCAGCCCTGATGATTGGTCTGGTCTATACTCCAGCACTGATCACTGGTCTGGCCTATTCTCCAGTCCTGATCACTAGTCTGGTCTATACTCCAGCTCTGATTACTGGAATCGTCTATACTCCAGCCCTGATTACTGGTCTGGCCTATACTTTAGCCCTGATCGCTGGTCTGGCCTATTCTTTAGCACTGATCGCTTGTCTGGTCTATACTTCAGCCCTGATTACTGGTTTGGCCTATACTCCAGCCCTGATTACTGGTCTGGCCTATACTCCAGCACTGATCGCTGGTCTGGCCTATTCTCCAGTCCTGATCGCTGGTCTGGTCTATACTCCAGCTTTGTTTACTGGACTCGTCTATACTCTAGCCCTGATCGCTGGTCTGGCCTATTCTTTAGCACTGATCGCTTGCCTGGTCTATACTCCAGCACTGATCGCTGGTCTGGCCTATACTCCAGCCCTGATTACTGGTCTGGCCTATACTCCAGCACTGATCGCTGGTCTGGCCTATTCTCCAGTCCTGATCGCTGGTCTGGTCTATACTCCAGCTCTGATTACTGGACTTGTCTATACTCTAGCCCTGATCGCTGGTCTGGCCTATTCTTTAGCACTGATCGCTTGCCTGGTCTATACTCCAGCACTGATCGCTGGTCTGGCCTATACTCCAGCCCTGACTACTGGTCTGGCCTTTACTCCAGCACTGATCGCTGGTCTGGCCTATACTCCAGCCCTGATGATTGGTCTGGTCTATACTCCAGCTCTGATTACTGGAATCGTCTATACTCTAGCCCTGATCGCTGGTCTGGCCTTTTCTTTAGCACTGATCACTGGTCTGGTCTTTACTCAAGCCTTGATTGCTTGCCTGGTCTATACTCCAGCCCTCATTATTGGTCTGGCCTATACTCTAGCCCTGATCACTGGTCTGGCCTATTGTTTAGCACTGATCGCTGGTCTGGTCTTTACTCAAGCCTTGATTGCTTGCCTGGTCTATACTCCAGCCCTGATTACTGGTCTGGCCTATACCCTAGCCCTGATCGCTGGTCTGGCCTATTCTTTAGCACTGATCGCTTGTCTGGTCTTTACTCAAACCTTGATTGCTTGCCTGGTCTATACTCCAGCCCTGATTACTGGTCTGGCCTTTACTCCACTGATCGCTGGTCTGGCCTATACTCCAGCCCTGATGATTGGTCTGGTCTATACTCCAGCTCTGATTACTGGAATCGTCTATACTCTAGCCCTGATCGCTGGTCTGGCCTATTCTTTAGCACTGATCACTGGTCTGGTCTTTACTCAAGCCTTGATTGCTTGCCTGGTCTATACTCCAGCCCTGATTACTGGTCTGGCCTATACTCTAGCCCTGATCGCTGGTCTGGCCTATTCTTTAGCACTGATCGCTTGTCTGGTCTTTACTCAAGCCTTGATTGCTTGCCTGGTCTATACTCCAGCCCTGATTACTGGTCTGGCCTTTACTCCACTGATCGCTGGTCTGGCCTATACTCCAGCCCTGATGATTGGTCTGGTCTTTACTCCAGCCCTGATTACTGGTCTGGCCTATACCCTAGCCCTGATCGCTGGTCTGGCCTATACTCCAGCACTGATCGCTGGTCTGGCCTATTCTTTAGCACTGATCGCTTGTCTGGTCTATACTCCATCCCTGATTACTGGTCTGGCCTATACTCCAGCACTGATCGCTGGTCTGGTCTTTACTCAAGCCTTGATCGCTTGCCTGGTCTATACTCCAGCCCTGATTACTGGTCTGGCCTATACTCCAGCACTGATCGCTGGTCTGGCCTATTCTTTAGCACTGATCGCTTGTCTGGTCTATACTCCATCCCTGATTACTGGTCTGGTCTATACTCCAGCACTGATCGCTGGTCTGGTCTTTACTCAAGCCTTGATCGCTTCCCTGGTCTATACTCCAGCCCTGATTACTGGTCTGGCCTATACTCTAGCCCTGATCGCTGGTCTGGCCTATTCTTTAGCACTGATCGCTTGTCTGGTCTTTACTCAAGCCTTGATTGCTTGCCTGGTCTATACTCCAGCCCTGATTACTGGTCTGGCCTTTACTCCACTGATCGCTGGTCTGGCCTATACTCCAGCCCTGATGATTGGTCTGGTCTATACTCCAGCCCTGATTACTGGTCTGGCCTATACCCTAGCACTGATCGCTGGTCTGGCCTATACTCCAGCACTGATCGCTGGTCTGGCCTATTCTTTAGCACTGATCGCTTGTCTGGTCTATACTCCATCCCTGATTACTGGTCTGGCCTATACTCCAGCACTGATCGCTGGTCTGGTCTTTACTCAAGCCTTGATCGCTTGCCTGGTCTATACTCCAGCCCTGATTACTGGTCTGGCCTATACTCCAGCACTGATCGCTGGTCTGGCCTATTCTTTAGCACTGATCGCTTGTCTGGTCTATACTCCATCCCTGATTACTGGTCTGGTCTATACTCCAGCACTGATCGCTGGTCTGGTCTTTACTCAAGCCTTGATCGCTTCCCTGGTCTATACTCCAGCCCTGATTACTGGTCTGGCCTATACTCCAGCACTGATCGCTGGTCTGGCCTATTCTCCAGTCCTGATCGCTGGTCTGGTCTATACTCCAGCCCTGATTACTGGTCTAGCCTATACTCTAGCCCTGATCACTGGTCTGGCCTATTGTTTAGCACTGATCGCTGGTCTGGTCTTTACTCAAGCCTTGATTGCTTGCCTGGTCTATAATCCAGCCCTGATTACTGGTCTGGCCTATACCCTAGCCCTGATCGCTGGTCTGGCCTATTCTTTAGCACTGATCGCTTGTCTGGTCTTTACTCAAGCCTTGATTGCTTGCCTGGTCTATACTCCAGCCCTGATTACTGGTCTGGCCTTTACTCCACTGATCGCTGGTCTGGCCTATACTCCAGCCCTGATGATTGGTCTGGTCTATACTCCAGCTCTGATTACTGGAATCGTCTATACTCTAGCCCTGATCGCTGGTCTGGCCTATTCTTTAGCACTGATCACTGGTCTGGTCTTTACTCAAGCCTTGATTGCTTGCCTGGTCTATACTCCAGCCCTGATTACTGGTCTGGCCTATACTCTAGCCCTGATCGCTGGTCTGGCCTATTCTTTAGCACTGATCGCTTGTCTGGTCTATACTCCAGCCCTGATTACTGGTCTGGCCTATACCCTAGCCCTGATCGCTGGTCTGGCCTATTCTTTAGCACTGATCGCTTGTCTGGTCTTTACTCAAGCCTTGATTGCTTGCCTGGTCTATACTCCAGCCCTGATTACTGGTCTGGCCTTTACTCCACTGATCGCTGGTCTGGCCTATACTCCAGCCCTGATGATTGGTCTGGTCTATACTCCAGCTCTGATTACTGGAATCGTCTATACTCTAGCCCTGATCGCTGGTCTGGCCTATTCTTTAGCACTGATCACTGGTCTGGTCTTTACTCAAGCCTTGATTGCTTGCCTGGTCTATACTCCAGCCCTGATTACTGGTCTGGCCTATACTCTAGCCCTGATCGCTGGTCTGGCCTATTCTTTAGCACTGATCGCTTGTCTGGTCTTTACTCAAGCCTTGATTGCTTGCCTGGTCTATACTCCAGCCCTGATTACTGGTCTGGCCTTTACTCCACTGATCGCTGGTCTGGCCTATACTCCAGCCCTGATGATTGGTCTGGTCTTTACTCCAGCCCTGATTACTGGTCTGGCCTATACCCTAGCCCTGATCGCTGGTCTGGCCTATACTCCAGCACTGATCGCTGGTCTGGCCTATTCTTTAGCACTGATCGCTTGTCTGGTCTATACTCCATCCCTGATTACTGGTCTGGCCTATACTCCAGCACTGATCGCTGGTCTGGTCTTTACTCAAGCCTTGATCGCTTGCCTGGTCTATACTCCAGCCCTGATTACTGGTCTGGCCTATACTCCAGCACTGATCGCTGGTCTGGCCTATTCTTTAGCACTGATCGCTTGTCTGGTCTATACTCCATCCCTGATTACTGGTCTGGTCTATACTCCAGCACTGATCGCTGGTCTGGTCTTTACTCAAGCCTTGATCGCTTCCCTGGTCTATACTCCAGCCCTGATTACTGGTCTGGCCTATACTCTAGCCCTGATCGCTGGTCTGGCCTATTCTTTAGCACTGATCGCTTGTCTGGTCTTTACTCAAGCCTTGATTGCTTGCCTGGTCTATACTCCAGCCCTGATTACTGGTCTGGCCTTTACTCCACTGATCGCTGGTCTGGCCTATACTCCAGCCCTGATGATTGGTCTGGTCTATACTCCAGCCCTGATTACTGGTCTGGCCTATACCCTAGCACTGATCGCTGGTCTGGCCTATACTCCAGCACTGATCGCTGGTCTGGCCTATTCTTTAGCACTGATCGCTTGTCTGGTCTATACTCCATCCCTGATTACTGGTCTGGCCTATACTCCAGCACTGATCGCTGGTCTGGTCTTTACTCAAGCCTTGATCGCTTGCCTGGTCTATACTCCAGCCCTGATTACTGGTCTGGCCTATACTCCAGCACTGATCGCTGGTCTGGCCTATTCTTTAGCACTGATCGCTTGTCTGGTCTATACTCCATCCCTGATTACTGGTCTGGTCTATACTCCAGCACTGATCGCTTGTCTGGCCTATTCTGGTCTGGCCTATACTCCAGCACTGATCGCTGGTCTGGTCTTTACTCAAGCCTTGATCGCTTGCCTGGTCTATACTCCAGCCCTGATTACTGGTCTGGCCTATACTCCAGCACTGATCGCTGGTCTGGCCTATTCTTTAGCACTGATCGCTTGTCTGGTCTATACTCCATCCCTGATTACTGGTCTGGTCTATACTCCAGCACTGATCGCTGGTCTGGTCTTTACTCAAGCCTTGATCGCTTGCCTGGTCTATACTCCAGCCCTGATTACTGGTCTGGCCTATACTCCAGCACTGATCGCTGGTCTGGCCTATTCTCCAGTCCTGATCGCTGGTCTGGTCTATACTCCAGCCCTGATTACTGGTCTAGCCTATACTCCAGTCCTGATCGCTTGTCTGGTCTATACTCCAGGCCTGATTACTGGTCTGGTCTATACTCCAGCACTGATCGCTTGTCTGGCCTATTCTGGTCTAGTCTATAGTCTAGCACTGATCGCGGGTCTGGTCTATACTCCAGCACTGATCACTGGTCTATACTCCAGTCCTGATTACTGGTCTGGCCTATACTCCAGCACTGATCACTGGTCTGGCCTATTCTTCAGCACTGAACGCTGTTCTGGTCTATACTCCAGCCCTGATGGCTGTTCTGGTCTATACTCCAGTCCTGATCACTGGTCTGGTCTATTCTTCAGCACTGATCACTGGCCTGGTCTGTACTCCAGCACTGATCACTGGTCTGGCCTATTCTTCAGCACAGAATGCTGTTCTGGTCTATACTCCAGTACTGATCGCTGGTTTGGTATATTCTTCAACACATATCACTGGTCTGGTCTAAATTAAGAAGTTATTTATAAACATAATACAAAGTTACCAGATGCAGTTATGTGTATTATAGCACAGACTATGATACTGTATGGCCTAAATATAATTTCTTTTAGCAGATGTGTGAGACAATAAAATGCACCATAGTTTTATCTCGTGCAGATGCACCACAAATGCACCTCGAAGTTCAGCACCATGGACAGCGGTCAGAAATGTGAACCATAAGTCAATGTACAATATTAAGGCCCCCACCGTACGAAGAGATAGGCTGTTTCTCAATATGCGTTCTTCAGCAATCTTGCGTCCTTGTGTCTACAGGGCGCATGAAAATACCTGCATGTGTTCTCGATATTGAAGATGCATCGAGTGCAGACTTTGGCCCTTTGGCCAAACACTCCGGACTTGTGATCCTCCTCAGAGTCCACACTTTGATGACATCATAGAGTGCAGACTTTAGGGACCCTTGGTGCAAGTCCACGTGGGTGCACTGGTGTCGTATTTTGGGACAGACTCAAGCATCAGGCCGTAAATAGGAAGAGAAGTTGCCCGTCAGTGTGAACTCCTCCCATCCATTGTTTGATTGGTCTGATTGCTCTTTTGCAAGGACTTCTGGGTTGGTAAAGTGCCCGGAGACCGCATCAAGGGGCAAAAGGGGGCGCTGATGAGCACACTTTAAAGCGTAAAAATGACAGATGGGACACCCTACGGACTCATAGACTAAGCGAGCAGCGCAATTTAAGGCCTCGAGACCGAAAGTCCACATGAAGTGCGCCATTTGGGACAGGGCCTTGCTCGCTGAAATCGCTTTATGCCCCAGAAGTCATTGTGGCAAAACAATGGCGGAGGTCAGGTGACCAACAGGAAGATCGCACACATCTCAAATCTCACAAGTGAGTTCTGTGTTCTCGCAACCTTCTGAGTTCGTTCTTCTAATGTCACCTGGCAAGACCAGTCTTCACGAGAACGCAAGTCCGTTCTTTGCGTTCTTGGAATTGAGAAACAGCCATTGGTTTTGAATTGTGGAGGAGAAAATGGAGGAGAGAAATATGTTCTCTTAAGATTATTTGGCAAAAATAATATGTTTTGTATCTAAGCCGCAGTGGAGAACAGTTGAGCAGTTTGGCTTAATTATTTACTTGACTTAAATGAAAGCGTTGTGTTCATTCTAATCCCTTCAGCAGTTGTTCTATTCTCAACCCTGAAAACCATAAGCAGTAAAATAAAGGTGCTTATTTCCCACAATTCAAATAAAGGAGACGAGGTGACACCGTGCATCATGTGAATAAAGTCTGACAGCGAATTCCTTTTGAAAGTGAGCACTTAGTCTGAAAAGCAGAATAGTTGTACTTTAAATCAACTCTATATCGGACATCAAATTTACATTAAAATAAACTGAGCTTTTCCTCAGATATAATACACATTTTTCTTTGTCTTCTGCCTGTCCTTAACCGCTCATGGGAGTCTTTAGTGAAAATTTGTGACTGAATGGTCTCTTGGTGCCAGTAGCCCATCAGTGTTGTCATGAAATTGTTATCCAATGACTCCCAAGGGATTAGTCACATGACATTTACAGCTCAAGTGATTGGCTCATAAACCCTAGCTGAGGGTAGGGTAGGTACAGTATTATTAAATTTATTTGTCATTTGGAAGTAACCATAATCTACAGTTACTAGCCCTTCATGTAGGTAGTGCCTTGCTTGTTTTTCTACAAGTGTGCAAAAATGTAATTTTGAATTTAGCATGAATCTGCTCTATTTATGTTGCTTCTGTATTCACTTTCTCTTGGGTTTGATGTATGACATGCACTGACATGTACATCCTCTCAAACACTGTATAACCTTCAGTACCTGTGTCTCTGCCTCCCCCATTTTTTTCAGATTGTGTTGCTTTTAATTCTTGTCAGTTGTGTAGATGTGATAAAAGAGGAAGTCTTTGTAAATGCTTTTCTGCCTTACACACAGCAGCTCGCACATACACACCCCATGGGGTTATCAGGAAACGGTTTGCCTCACCAAATGTTCATTATGTCCCCAGATAGTGGAATTGGCAACTTGTCACCATCATTGATTTCTTTTAAACTGCAATTTACATGGATATTTGTGGGTGTCCTTCAGGCAACCAGCGTCCCCGTAGACCAACCCAACACCCTCACCAAACCTTGCTCATACACAAAGGTAACTCTCCAGATGTACATTTTTTCCTTCTTTCTTGGAAATGTTGGAAAAGAACCTGAAAGTGACTTTTCTGTCAGCAAATATGCCGCGTTTTCAAATGCACTACCATTCTCTAGACGTTTTTTCTGCAGTAAATGTCACCAAGTAGTCGCACCGCTGGTATTTTAGATGAAGTCTAATGACATTTGACAGGAAAAAAATTGCCTTTTGTTTTGTTAGCGAAATGTCAACATCAATGCATGTATGTCTACGATTATTTCAGTTTAGAAATCTATCGATCAGCGGATTGGAGGAGTTGCTGCTGCATGGATGTGTGTTTCCAGAAGTTAATGTAAGGTTAGTCATATAAGGATAAGTGTCATTGTCATCATACTGTATTTGTGTGAACATGTCTTGCACCTTCATATTGATCATAAATCATTTTTAAATAAATCATATTTCAACTTTTTTTATTTGTTTGGTTTCTTCAGCACTTGTTCTATAAGTTTTTTTTTCATAATCCAGCTCATATCATTCCCACAGGATCATTGGAGAGTTTAAGCACACAGGAAAATCACAAACGCTTTTTGAAAGAGTTTCACCTGAGCCCCGAGGCAATCCCTGCCAAATGGCAAAATCTCAAACGTAACATCAAAGTAACACTATGTCAAACTTAGGAACACGCTTTTGAGACATAATAAAAGACAATATTTATGATGGTCTGTGTCAGAACATATTTTAGTTTTGTAGAAATGTTTAGTTTTATTAAGTTTATGATTAATGCACTGCCGTCAAACACATTTTAAATCAAAGAGGGAGAATCATCACCTGTAATCTGGGCTTTCATCTGCAGACACAACAAGAGACGAACGGAAGATTCCAGGTTCAATAGAAGTTAAGCTGTATCGACAACATCTGTGACATGATGTCAATTACCAAGGAAAATACTATTGTTTGTCCCTTAGTCTGTGAAAAAATATGTTTAAAGTAAGCCTGTACTTTTTAAAATAAAATAAAACTACAGTGGAATAATTGTTTATATATAAAAGATTAAAAGATTTTTAAAATCTTGGTTAACATTTTAGTCAAGTGTATATATATATATATATATATATATATATATATATATATATTTATATCTATGGTATAGATGATAAAATATAACAGAATTTGGATTTATTTTGGATGCTTTCTTTCACCAAGATAATTCCCATAGTTGCATTTGTGTTATGCCTTAGTTTGGATGAGTTTATTATTATTCTGTTATGTGGAAAATATATAAATAAAGAACGAGTTAGTCTGTCCAAACTTTTGGTCTGTACTGTTCACACACACACACACACACACACACACACACACACACACACGCACGCACGCACGCACTCACGCACTCACGCACGCACACACACACACACACACACACACGCACACACACACACACGCACACACACGCACACACACACACACACACTTTATTAGAATTATACATTCATTTGACAATAATGTGATACAGTTACTTACTAACCTATGAAAGAAATTGGCTATTTTTACCTGCCATGACCATATCAAAAACAGATAATTCATATTTGTGCAAAGTAAATAAATAAATAAATAATCTATACAGAAAAGATGCTAAACTTATACATATCTCACCCACTGGAATTACATTGGAAATGCATTACCGATAAATCATCCAACTACAGTATATACAGTTTCCTATACTTCTATGCTTTTATATTTCTGTTTTTTAAACTTATTTATATACTGCATTGAGCAAAAGGCCACAATATAGGTGCATTAGTGTACATGTATTTCGTTTTCAGAACTGAGGGGCTACCAACATTTTATGTGGTAATGCAATAGACAGAAGGCAACAGATGCTGTTGGGAGCTACTAAAAAAAATGTTATAGTTTAAAAGACTATAGTTCAAAATAAAGAGACACATAATTGTAAATACTGTCCAATTCTTAGTCACATCAAATGTATCATCAAAAAAAATCTTTATATCTTTTGATTTAGCATGCCAGTATTTAAGAATAATAGATTAACAAAAATCATTTCAAACAAATGTTTTTAACTTTTTTTTATTTATTTTAATTTATTTTATTTTAATAATTTTATTTAATTTATAAATATACCAAATTGTTATTTGCTGTTTATTCATAATGTATAAACGTTTGTTAATTTATACAAATTGAAATGTAAATAGTGTATATTTATTATCCTTTATTTTACCAGGAATAATCCCATTGAGAAAAAAAAAAACTCTTCCTCCAGGGAGTCCTGGCCAAAATGGCAGCACACACTTTTCACACAAAAATATTTCAAGACAGACAATAGAAAAAAATCCTGTCCAGCACTCAGAACTACAATTCTTAAAAAGGAAATATATAAAAGTTAAGTAAAACAAGAACATGATTCTTTCAGATAAGACTCCAAGAGGTTTCTAAAAATATTTAAAGATGGGAGCACATCCGGCCACAAAATACTCTCATTCCATAATCTAGGTGCTTAAGAAGAAAAGGCAGTTTTGCCGAACTCTGAGTATGATCTAGGCACAGTTAAAAGTAATTTAAAGGATGATCTAGTGTTACTACCAGAACAATAAGATAAGAGACTATATAAAAAGGCAATTTACCTATTAGAACCAACCAAATCAAACAAAGTACAATGATGGGTACATGTAGGAGCATTAGTCACAAATCGTATTGCAGCATATACTATCTAATATATGCACTGAACATTATGTTTTATGTACTTATAAATGTTGTAAATTGTTTGTATTGTTTACTGTTACCACATTGTAACTGTACAACAAAAATAACAAAATTATCTTTATTTTCGTTTTCTCTTAAAATGAAAGAAATTTCAGGATGTCTTTTTACGGACCCCTAAACTCTGACTTTAACCATTACAGAGTAAACATATCTGCAACTTTTGCTGTCCCCGCCAGATCTCACTCATCCAGTCTGCTCTTTCATCCCACAACATCCCATCCGTCACTCATTCAGGGATGAAGGCTGAGTTGCACGCCTGCATGTAATGGGACGGGATATGGGCGTGTCATCGGCCGTGATGTCAGAGCGCAGGGACTCTCATGATTGGCTCTAATTACAATCTGCGGCAGCAAATAGACACGCGTCCTGCATGATTGGATTCAAAGTGGCTGGTGCCAAAAAGCGCAGAGCGCGTAGAAGCGCTTTCAAACGCGAGGAGGACGCGTCGCTCCTGCCGAGCAAACATACATACAGACAACCAGACAGACAGTCAGACGCGCAGCACTTTTAACCCTAGTTATTTACGGCAGTGTGAGGCGGAATAAGCAGATATACCTGGAGCCTTTCGCGTGCGCAACTGAAGCAGAGCAACTCCAGAAACATCAAGCAGAACAAGTTGAACAAAAGCTGAGCGCTATGGCATCGGTGCCCAGCAGCCAAGTCAAATGCAAGTTCAAGAGGAGGAGAAGGAGAAGGTCAAAGCGAAAAGGTAAAGTTTCTTGATATTGTTATCCTTGTTTTTTCTCCTACAGCCGAAAGGTCGGAGGCAAATTGGCTCAAATTTGCAGCATTAAGTAATGCGCAGTTACGCGGTGACATTACAGTCTGTACAGTTGTTTGGTCCACATTTCCGTTTCGCGCGTCGCATCAGCATCATTTCGGAGGTTAAAGCAGCATCAGCATCGCTCCCCTGTCCAAGTTTTGGCAACATATGAAAGCTCCGTTCAGACGGACACTGATGCGTTGTTGGACGCAGACAGACACGCTTGCACCGTTTTTTTTTCTGTCTGTGAGACTCATGCTGCATTCAAACAGTGTTTTGGGGGGCTGAGTTTTGTCCTTGTCGTAACCTAAAGTATAAAATTTGACCTCACATGATGTGAGCGACTGTGAGGTTCTCGTAAGCTTGTATAAAGAAATTTCTAAATAAATAAACTCTATTATAACTATAGGCTACTATATATATAGGGTCTGCCTTATCTAACCTTTAAAAATGCTTTTTTGCTGCAACATACTGTAGTCGAGTTGATAAATAAACAATACATTTAATTTAATTTAAATAAAGCTGGTTAATTTAAACGAGAACAAACTAAGGTGATATTTACTGTAAGCTACCACACCAAAATATTTTCCAGTGTATAGCATACGTATCCTATATAGGAATGTTGAAACTATACATTACATGTACATTAGCTTTTTAAATTTATTTTTGCACCAGGCTTTTAGTTATGATACTGTAGTTTGTTCGCTGACCCTGCTGATAGGATTGGTGACACCGTTTGTTTATTTACATTATACAGTATGTATAGTTAAAGAGACATAAAAAATAGATTAACTGTGGGAATACACTTTATTACACAACTATAAAGTGTAAATAAAAACCATAGAAACACTTAGTTATGTACAGGTGGTCTAAAATGTATTTGTAAAGAGTTTTAGTTACACTGCCAATACAGATACCAAATATGCTGTATCCACCAAATTTTAACAAAAACAACTATGTTATTATATTCTCATTATTATAATTAATAGTCGTTTTATTGCCTTAATAATTTGACAACTAAGATAAATATGATTGAAATGCTGCCAATATAATTCCAATCGTTGATAATAAATCAAGTGTTTGATGGCAGTCGGGTGCCATAGCTGTGACAGGTTTGTGTGGGATCACTGCTTATCGTGTGACCCGACAGGTGCGCGGGCCACAGACTGGATGGGCTGATAGCGCGGCATTGATCGGCTGCATTGCTCCCAGTTTTGTCTCTTTGCCTTAACTGTCAGATGCATGTTGATTTTTTTCACTATCTGTATTGTTTTATCTTTAATTACCACCTTCAAATGTGCAAATCTTAGAACCATCACATCAAAAGTTCTCATAAAAGATTAAACTAAGCTCTCCAACAATGTAAACATTTTGTGTAATGTGTGTACTGTAGATGACATCAGACTGAGCGAGTGTAGATGTATTTCTGATATTTCTGATTCACGTACATCTTTCTTTAAAGACATTGTGATGCAATTATTCGTTCTAAACATTCAATAAAGATCCATTAGCAATAGGCGAGCCACATACTGCGACCTGACCTGTAGCCCAAAATATTAATAACCCAAGATATTGACTATAGCTGTAGTGTAAAACGTAGGCAAATATATTTACATAATGGAAATGACGGAATTGGTCACACAACATTAGGTCTCGCATATAAACATTAGACGAGTAAGAGAGTGTGCGTTTGTGTGTTCGAATGGTTAATTTATCAACTGAACTAATGGGGAACGATGATGCCGGACAGAAGGCGACATCTCCCCTTAATTTCCACCAGAAACCCAAAGCGATACATTTTGGAAGTGCACTTGTGTTTAACCGGTCAGCTATTTATAGCAGATTTTATCTCCATTTTCCGAATTGTGTTCGTGTTTGTTTTATAATAATCATTATCATGATGATCATCATTCTTTTGGAGACAATGCGCTTTACTCGGGGGAATCGAGGCACAATTAATCACATAAAACCAGATTACGTCAACAGATTGTTTTAACTTCTCCCATCTAATCTCTTCTAATGGAGATGAAAACGTAATTCTGTGTCTTGTTCTAATAAACGCTCATCTTTTTGAAAGCAATAACACAATTCGTTTTATTGTCCTCTTGGTAAATTTCCGGATTATATTGACATGATGGTTTAATCCCAAGCAAATGCTTCAGATTATTACAGAATGTCCGGTGCATTAAAACTGATGTGTATTCAAAAGGATGTAAGCAGATTTCGGCCCTGATGCCATTAGTCGTTTTTCTTCACAGTTTTGTTCATTTTTTAGAAAGCGTAACAGTTAGACTACAGGTTGCAGAGGTAGCAAACAATAAAAATAAAACCTTGTAACTAGGGCAGTTCTCATGATATTAAGTGTGTGCTTTTTTACTTATGTATTCAAGAATGGAAAACAGTAGGACATTTGTTGACCTCTTTAACTCGAACCACAGAAAGTCAGTCGGCATTAAGGCAACATATGTTAAATATTAAATGATGCAATGTTTAATATTTCAATGATGTAGGTAAGTGAATTAAGATTAGCTTTAAACTAGGTACAGGTTAGTCAATCTTGTAATGTTTGACTGCCCTGCTGTGGTCATACAACACAGGATTATACTTATACAAAGCCACCTTTCCAAAGACAAATGTGAGTCTTGCATTTCAGAATACTTTCGAATGTTGGTGCATTAGATTTGAGCTTTATTCATGATAATATTTTTTTAAATGCTGACACATGTGATGCTCTCATATTGTTATCATGATGGATGCCGACAGGCATTGTGTCCGACTTGTGCTGTATCACACGCGTCCTGAGATACAGAAGGTTGATCGGGTGCGGTAAGAATTTACTGACCACCAAACCAGTTTTGTTCGCGTTGCTTGGCATGCAAATCCTCATAGCTTTATTTAGTGCTTTTTATCATATCTGTTTATTTTATACATTTTAAGCTTGTGTCCGAACACGCAAACCCACCTGCCTGTCTTTTTGTGTCGCGTGTTGTGATTCAAAATATCAGATGTCTCGTAGTGCTGTTTAATAAGATTTAAACTCTTTCATTGTGACGTTTGGTAGATACAAAAGTTTTTTGGATTTAATAATAAATATATTCTTGATTTATAAATATATGATTTAGCTCAGGCATGATCCAGACACCCCGATGCACCGGAAAAGGAAATGCATTCGGTTTTGCCCCGAGTCTACTTCATTACACACTTCTCTTTGTGCACGTTGTTGATAAGGCATTTTTTTGGTGAACGCCGGTATAACACCGCTAGCATTTAAGAAGTTAATGAAGGTCGTCACCGGCGGCAACCAGAGACCATCGTGACGGCGGCGTTTGAATTCACAGACACTTCCCTGATTAAGCGTGAAATATTCCTGGTTCAGGACACACCGTCCTCCACAGTACACTTGGCTGGGGAGGGGGAAATGATATTAACACCGAACGGTTTCGGCTTCCTCCAGAGGGACCGTCGATAAAGTGACCGAAAGAAAGGAATAGCACAACTTTACAAATTAGCATAATTAGTAATTATCTCTTAATAGGCCCTCTTGGCTTTCGAGAATCTGCTCTTGATTTTCTGCTTAAAGTTCATGCGGTGTGGAGGGAACAAAACAACACGTTTTTATATGGAAATGTATCAGTACCACACAGGAGCTGTTGAGATAAACGTCCGAGTAAGGTTAGACAGTATTCACAGGACAGGAAAAGTGAATATTTATGCATTTATATGCGTTTTGCATGTAAATATAAACATGGTCTTTTTTACAAATATAGTCAAAGCTATGATGTACCCGTAACAGTTACCCATTTAAACCATTTTGTGATTCTCCATAAGTTATTCAATCGTTAATGTTACATCAGAATTTCAATGCAGTCCTTCACATCATAGCGAAATATAGATATTTTCGGTTCTGTCTTGCCCGATAATCAAAGTAAACAAACCCGCGTCTGGCGTGCGCCGTGAATGGGCTTGTTTTTTTATCAGCCTGCCCACTTGTGATGGTGCTGCGAGCAGTTATCAGATGATCAGAGTAATAATATTACAGGCTATGAGAGCTGACAGCACAAGCACATCTCCATAAATACCTCCTGCCTGGAAAAGCAGCACCGCGCTGTTATGTGGGCCACAAATCAATTAACAATGCCCACCAGACAGAACTACTGACGTGACCACTTTTAATACTGCTAAAATAGTTGCTTTGTGATCATTTTATTAATATTAATAATGGTTATACTTATGATGAGAAATGTTATAATTATTTAATTACTATTAGTAGTAATTTATGGGTGCTTTGCAATATAATCTTTATTTTACTAATGCCAAGACTAATACTACTTATGATAATAATAGTAATATTTATTAATAGTAGTAATGTATAGGTTGACAAACTATCAAATTATTACCATGACATTATCTAAATAGTCAAATGGATAAATATCTTGATTTTAATGGTTTGATGCCATAATTAATTAAATTTATTTTTTTTAGTTCATCTGTTTTTAATTCGTCTGTGTGTCTTCTTCTAAGTGACAGACCAATTCACACAAAATGTCTGTGATCAGATGTAAATATCTTTGATATAAACAACAAAATATTTGGAAATGTTATTTGCTTCCTTGTAAAAAATTAATCATATCTCTCTATCCTATATATATACAATAATATAGTTTAATTTAATTTTGTGCATTAGTATTGAATTTCCTTGCTGTCCCCTTTTTTAGCCATAGCCCACTGGTTGAAAAAGCCTTGTTTAGGATATCAGTGTGTATGTCAAAATATGATTTAAACATTATTAACACTTACAGAATGTTATTTATTCAGTCACATCAGTATTAAAACAAGTAACTGTAAATAGTGTTTTATTTTTCGGTATATTTCGTTTTTTTTAAGATCTATATTTTCCCGCCTCTTGTAATCCTCCAGAATCCATGAATCTCTGGAACCACGTTCTCCATAAAACGCTTACTTAGCGCTTAACTACCGACCGTATCCTTGCTCATGCATACGTCTGTCTATCTTGGTTACGGTATTATTATTTAGATATGAATGTAATGGCGACAGGCTTGAGTGACTGCAATATGAAAGATTTGCTTTGTCGATGATAGTGGCAGTGAAAATATATGAGGCTTTATCGCTTTCCACTCGCCGTCGGCGTTAAATAACGTTTTCCTTCCTTATGCCCTACAGTAAAGCTGCCTTCATCCATCGATTTCAGCATCCTTTAGGGGCCATGCAATACGACCACGCTTATCTAACAAATCCTTTAAAAAACATTTGTGTGCATTCGGTTTATCTGTTCTTTTATGTTGTTTAATCTGACAGATATATATTTTTTAATTACTTTGACTTCCTACTATCATTATTGGCAAAGTGACAACATTTCGTTTCTTTACTCATTGTTGTGCCAAAGCCATGTTTGTTTTTGGACAGATCTGATTTGAACAGCTGCGACACTGACACTTAACACCGGCTGCTATATTTGCATTCAAATATTGTTGGGATTGCTCATCTATTTCGTGTGATAGCCCTGAGTGTATTTGGTTTTCACACCATGATGACACTGGCATACAGTGTTGACACTCGGGGTATGATTGGGTGAGTTTTATGTACTGCTGGACAACAGTTTTTTTTCCTTTTGTGTGTGGATGAGTGACCTGTTCTGACTAGAGTTGAATGATATGTTGGACGCTGGGTAACATGAGATATCGGACTAATATGACACAAAATATATAAAAACACTGTAAATATGTGCAGTAATTGGTTAAGCCTTAAAATGTGAAAACAACGTGCTGC
The DNA here is from genome assembly GCF_027580225.2 of Misgurnus anguillicaudatus. Lineage (NCBI taxonomy): Eukaryota > Metazoa > Chordata > Actinopteri > Cypriniformes > Cobitidae > Misgurnus > Misgurnus anguillicaudatus. The sequence goes on from NC_073361.2 coordinate 9,064,652, forward strand.
ACCCAAGAGAAAAGCAACGAAAAGCAAGAAAAAAAACTGTAATTTTTTTTTAATTATCACCTTCACAGGTGAATGTCTTTTTTTTAGCCTGAATGTTTTATTGTACATTTGTGCTTTATTTAGAATGGCACTTGAAGTTGTTATAATTAAAACTAGCAGGTCTTCACATGTGAAGCTTAAATTTGCATTTTAAAATGAAGACAAGAAGCGTGTAAATAAGTTGAATTTTAAAACCGAAAATGTTGCAAGAACCCTCACGTTATAAGCAGACTGCACACTTACCCAACATGGCTACTTCTCATGTAAACACAATTTCTACAAGTACATACGGGCATGATGGCGTGCTACTGCATAATAGGACTATAGTCATGAATGGGTGATTCTCACGAAAACTTGGTTTTAAAAATGTCAAGCATGAAAATGTAAAAATTGCTTAAATTTACTTTTTTTTCCCGCCAGACATTGAAAAACAAAGTCTGGAGTAAATGGGAAAATTAATTTAAAATCTTTTACTTATCATTTAACACTTTTTGTAACAAAAATTTGTCCTAAAAAATCTCATTACCGCAACAGTCAGAAAACATCAACACTGACATATTTTCAAAATGACATGACAAACCTGAAAGAACATAATTTGGAGATTCTGCACATGCATTTAAAATCAAAGTATTATGCTTCTATTAATTAAATTAACATTTAATAAGCATCTGTTGCGGTAATGATAATCAAAATGTCGTGTAAGCATTCTGACAAGACAATATTTCAAATTAACTGTAAAAAAATGATCTTACCTGGTAGCCATCTTGAAGTAACTGGTCCATGTGCTTGGTCACTCAAAATCAAACTTTATTAAAATTCTGTATGTGTGCTTAAACTGTTCTCAAAAAGTGTTGCGGAGGATGAGAACATCATGTGGACAAATCATTTTCCTAATTTTTCTTCATTATTATTATACATGAATATTCAGTAAATATTTTTTCTGTCATCTAAAGTAGTCTAGCAAAACATCCATTTATTTTTTTTCTTAATATTTTTGTGTTAATTTGATTAAATTACAACATAACGCATGTTCAAACACAGCCGGACACATTGCGGTAATGAGAATTTCAGCAAAAAAATGAGATAAAATGTACAATTATAAATTCTTATGTTGAAATCACACATTGTGCAAGGTAGAACACAGTATTGTGTTAATTCTGATGCTTTTTAATGTTACTATATTACACATTTTAAAGCTAAAATCATTAGTGCCGTGGTGTTTCAATGGTTTCGTGAGAATCACCTGAATAAAGAGCGCCGTAAAGCACGATGTGTAGGTGTTTGAAGTATGCATTTCATAATAACATTTTAGCTGTGATTAAAGACTCTCACTCTTATTCTGTTCCTTTATCAATTGTTTTTCTGTTAAATATCTCTCTTTTATTTTTATTTTTTTGTAAGCCTTCTGAATCTATAGTCTGGCCATGCCAGCACATCCTCACCACCAAGTATCTCTGACCACATCTCAAAGAAATTCAATGGCTCTTCTATCATCAGACGACTCTCACTAAAGTAGTGTGTACTAAACCTAATTGAGTGCTCTATCGAGTGCAAGTGAAAATAATCTCATAACGCTTATTTAGTGTGTAAGCGTGTGCGTACGGGAGAGACAGAGATAGAAAAGCAATGATAGCAATGGCTGTATATATAGAGCTGATGATTCTGGTCTGTCTGCACAGTTGAAAGAAGGTCATTGTCCTGCTAATGTGATGGGGGTTCATTTTCACTTGAAAAGAGCGTTCGAACAAGTAGAGTCTTGAATGTGTTGCTCGCTTACATGCATGCACATATCAGTGTATTACTATACATAGACATACAAAAGTGATGTCGGTGCCATATTACCCATCTACAAAATTATTTTACATTTTTTTATAACCTGTTTATCTTATTCTTTGTACACTGTCAGTTTATCAATTGTGTATTTGGACAAAACGGACAAAAATGGACAACACGCTAAACCATTAGGGTATATTTGGGCAGTATAATTTGGCAAAAAGGCAAACCACAGTGTATTAGGGAATCTGGGGTTTGCAAAATGCATAGAGAAACAAAAGCTTATAGGTAATAAAACGTTTTATTTGTTATTAAAATTGCAATGAATTTGGAAAGAAAAACTGTAATTTGTTTTGGAATATTGTGGTGTTTTTTTTCTACAAATTACTTATCTTTAATAAATGCACGTGTCCTCATGGTCTTTAATTAAAAACGCATCCCTCACCGAAACGATCTCTCTTTACTTTCAGTCATTCGGTATGGCAGGTGGCGGGGTCGGAGAAAAGATCGCAGCCATTAGCAAATAGCAACATGACGAAACATCAAACAATTTAATCAATTCTCGATGGACGATAATTTTTTTTCATTTCAAAAACCGTTTCACTTGGCTACACGTAACCAAGTGGATAATAAGACAAAACTGTTTCCGTTTAATGGCAACTTTAATATTTGTTAATCCTCTACTGTGGTAATATTTTGTAGTTTTTTTATTATACATTTCTAAAAACATTTGTGTTGTGTTGTAATTTTTTTGCCAAGCCTCCTTAAAGTCCCCTTGAAATCAAAACTGACAATTCTTATTGTTTTATGGAATTTTGCAACGTTCATTATAAAATATCCGTGCGAGTCATTATTTAAAAAAAGAGGTGCCCTCATAAATTTTAATCAAAATTTGAAAAAGTACCTCCGCCCTCTTGTGGCGATCGTTCTCTGATGACATCAGCTACACAGCTTGGGCGAGAGCATCCGGTAACTCCGCCCTCTCCAACTGTCAATCTGCTGCAAGTAGTGTTGGAGACCGGTCTTGAGACCACTTTTTAAAGGTCTCTTCTTGAAATCAACCACATTTTTACTCGCTCTTGTCTCAGTCTCAGACAAAGAGGACTCAGAAATGTATTTCAAGACCACAACTGATGGCACATAACAAATTTATTTTTTATCATTAATTTTATGCAGTTTATTCAGGTTTGGCATTGTTTAAGTTTCTCCCAATGACAATTTTTCTAATTTTATTACTAAAAACACCTGCATTGTGTTAAGTGGATGGCACGCCATGGAAAGACAGTTCAGATTAAATGGTTAAGTTGATTTCAGCTCTTTAGTGTTTGTTCACTTTGATTTGCTTATAGACAAAGATAAATTCCCTGCAATGCCTTTGATTATTTTATCAACTTCTCTGATGGCATACAGGCACGCACGCACGCACACGCACAAACAAGAAGTGCCTAATCATTTGCATATTCCACATTTTATTATAAGTGTTTTAATGCAGTGACTTGTACTGGTCTTGGTCTTGACTTGGTCTCTACCCTTTAAAGTCTTGGACTTGTCTCGGCCTGTCTTGGTCTTGGTCATGACTTGGTCTCGGTTTAGGTGGTCTTGACTACAACACTAGCTGCAAGTTCTATTTCCGAATGAAACGCCTACTTTTCTACGTCAAATCAGTTCTCAGTGGAAAACACAAGCCACGCCCACTATTTTCCCCATGTGATATTCAGTTTGACTCAGAAATACTTAATAATACGAAAGTCGATTGCGACTTTCTGTTCACAGGGAATTTTATTTTTTCTCAAGGTAAAGCTTCAGTTTATAATCCAAACACACACTGTAAACAAAAAAAAAAATAGGTGGGAGCAAAGACTTTTTTAATCAACTCAGACTTACAAGTTTAGTATATAACTATAATAAATATAGTAAGTTACAATGACTTATAAATCTGAGTTGATTAAACAAAAAATTAAAGCATCAAATATTTTTTGACAGTGCACGAATGCAAATACATACAACATTTTTTATGCATCTTTAACTCTTTCCCCACCATTGAGGAGTAAACTCGTCAATTAAGAGAAAACGCTTCCCTGTCAATGACAAGTTTTTCCGGCAATCCATATTTCCGGTATTATCCACCAGGTGGCGCTCTTATCCAACTTATAAAACCCGGAGCAACCCCTCACATCAATCAGTATGAACTCTGTGTATGTTTTGATCATCGCTCTGAATCTGTTCAATTTTGTATTTTTGAAGAAACCTACCCATATTTGAGAGGTGAGAAAAAGAGAACAAATTATTATTATTATTTTTAAAGCAGAGGGTCTGTTCTTTCATTTGATATATTGTATGTTTATATATTTAAAGAAGAACATTTTCTGGAAGGCATTTAACTTAAAGGTGCACTGTGTAATTTTTAGCGGCATCTAGTGGTGAAGTTGCGAATTGCAACCAACGTGTTAGTCCACTGCTCACCCCTCACTTTTGAAACACATAGAGAAGCTACGGTAGCCACCACCGGACAAACATGTCATCGTCGGAGACAACTTAGTAAAAAAATTGTCAGTTTGTAGAAAAATGGCGGCACAAAACTGCAACTTCCATGTAAGGGGACCCTCGGTCTATTTAGATAAAAAGTTCTCGTACTAAGGTAATAAACACATAACGGTTCATTATGAAAGGTCTTTATACACCCCTGATAATATAGTTTTGTATATTATTTTGCATTTTTGTCAGGAGATCCTTCTGAAAAATTTCACACTGCACCTTTAATAAAAATGCTGGCAACTTTTTTTAAACGCTGGCGGGGAAAGAGTTAATGAAATATATGTATAAAGAACTAAGATGTCAATAATTTAAAGTTGCACATCCTTTTTGGCCACAACTGTACTGTACACTCTATATTTATTCTGATTGGTTGAGAAATGTTCGACACGTATGCATTATTTTTTTATTAACACACACCTAACCTGTCAAAAGGTCATAAAATAACCAGCAGAGCAATGTTTGCGGTAACTTTGGTATAAGTGGAATAATTAACTCCGGTCCTTTTAATTATTTAAAAATAATGCACACCCGCGGTGTAAAATATTTTCGCATAATTCAATGGCCAGCCATCAATTATTCCTTACATATTGTTAAGATACAAATCTAATACTTTAATAAGCAGTGTTACTCTAGTACTCAAATAAGCATTAAAATACATAGCACACACAAATAATAATAAATGTGATTTTTATGGGGGTGTATAGCTTGAATGTAGTTAAATGCGTGAATAAGTATAGACAGAGGTCACGTCGGATGTCGACATGGCTAATGATGCTGACTACTTTTGGGAACAACACTTTCATCCGGAGCGTTACCATGATGCTCACTAGGTTCAGGAACAGATCTGAAAAGTTTCTCTTACTCATAAAAACATGAAAAGCTACACATATCCAGTTTTTTTCTGAATAGTGCACCACACACGCGCACACACACATAATAATAAATGTGATTTTTATGGGGGTGTATAGCTTGAATGTAGTTAAATGCGTGAATAAGTACAGACAGAGGTCACGTCGGATGTCGACATGGCTATGGATGCTGACTACTTTTGGGAACAACACTTTCATCCGGAGCGTTACCATGATGCTCACTAGGTTCAGGAACAGATCTGTAAAGTTTCTCTTACTCATAAAAACATGAAAAGCTACACATATCCAGTTTTTTTCTGAATAGTGCACCACACACGCGCACACACACACACACACTCACACACACACACACACACATACATAACACACAGTGGCACGCTGTTGCAGAGCCTAGACAGGGCAGTGTGATGAACTCACTGCAGCAGGAGCTATTATCTTGTTGTCACCTGTTCCTGCAATTCTCCCCGCCTGCCACTCTCAGCTTGAGTTGAAAAACTATTGAGAGAGAGAGAGAGCGAGAGAGAGAGAGAGCGAGAGAGAGCGAGAGAGAGAGAGAGAGAGAGAGAGAGAGAGAGAGAGCTCTGTAATATGTACTAGCAAATTTGTGTGAAGGTCAAGAATAGAATAAAGAGCAAGTTGGCCGTGTGTAAAGTGTGTTATCGGGGTGGTGCTTGGAAATGTTGTCTAGGTACGTGCAACATTAACGCATTTGGTGGCCGGCAGTGATGGAATTTTTGCACTCCTGTGGCAAAATTCATTGAATTTGAGGTCCAGCACATCGTCAATTCTGGATGTGAGAAGCAGGTCACATGTAACTCATAGCTCACCATTGACATGGTATGGAGCGAGCAGCCGCGGAGCACAACAGGTCTCCAGTGAGGCCGCCCAGCTGTCACCGCGCGTTCATATACCTAACTGAGCTTAGCTGAGGATGAATGGCCACAAAGTATCAGGGAGACGGAGGGCGAGCAAGACAGCGAGAGAAATGGTAGACGGGGCTCGCTGCCAGATGGAGCTTACAATGTTGCTAATCTGTGTCTGCTTGTTTGTGCGAAGAGCTCCTGACAGGAACACAATTCACTTCTGTGGCTGGATCACAGTGATAGCGTTTAAGGCTTCATGTTGCCGCTGCTATCAAGAGCACAAATCTGAATGATTACAGATGCTATGTAGATATTTGTTTTTTACTTTCGTGTCATTGTTTTTGCTTTGGATTTTCCTTGTATATTTTTATTTGATTTATTAAGTTTTAATTTATATTTGTTTCTTTTAAGTTAAAGGAATAGTTAACCCAAAAATGATAAATAATGTCATTAATGACACACCCTCATGTCGTTCCAAACTCATTTATCTTAACATAGTTTAAGATGTTTTATACTTAGTCCGAGAGCTTGTTGACCCTTCATTGAAAATCTACGTACGGTATACTGCCCTCCAAAAGCTAAGTACAGTATCTACGCAAACACTGAAACTGAGAAAAATGGCTTTAAAGTTTTTTACACCAGCCAGTCAAACATGTTACTGCAATTTTGGCACACATGTTTCTCTGAAATGGGACAAAATTGAACCACGAGACTTTGTCACAAGACACAACAGATCTCGCAAAGCCCATTTTAACCCTTAACTCAATTTCGACCAAATGCGTAGTTACTGCGCTTTGGCTTTGTAGGGCAGTATACTGTCCGTGTCCAGAAAGTAAAAAAACATCATCAAAGTAGTCCATGTGACATCAGTGGGTCAGTTAGAATTTGTTAAAGTAACAAAAATACATTTTGGTCCAAAAATTATGTCTTTATTCAGCAGTCTTCTCTTCCGCGTCTGTTGTGAAGCGCATGCGCAAAACTAAAGTCACGTGACTGCAGTGACACGGATGACGTGTTATCCTCAGACATGTTTGCAACGTTTTTTTTTTTCAAACTTACAGCGTGCGTCTCCCTCAGACTGTAAACGAAAAAATAAACAGCTGTGGGGCACCAGATAACACGTCAGCTGCGTCAGACGTCATCCGTGTCCTAAACCTAAAACATCTTAAACTTTGTTTCGAAGATGAACGGAGGTCTTACGAGTTTGAAACGACATGAGGGTGAGTCATTAATGACATTATTTTTATTTTGGGGTGGACTATCTCTTTAAGGTGTTACTGTTACAGTGTAATAACACATTATAATAACAACATGTGAAGAGTTTTGTTGTTTTTATTTTTCAGAAATCGTGTTTTTTAATTGTGCATTCCAATTAATATCAATTCAACTGCAGTTGGTTTGTTTTCATTTAAACCTTCAAAACTTAAAAATACAGCTAAGTAGCACCATAAAACAAAATAATAACATGATATAATAATAAACATGTTTTGACAAAAATGTAAAAAAACTGAGTTATCTAGTTTTGCAAAACGAAACTCTTCATGTACCTACTATAGGGTTCGGTTTAGAATAAGGGTTAGTTGCATGTAATTATGCATAATTTACTATATTAATGTAATGTAACATATAACAAAGGCCTGCTGTAATATAAAGCGTTTCTCTTGCATTAAAGAGGACTTCCCTCCTTTTTGATTTGCAAATTGCAGAGCTGTGGGGCTAATGAGGGAGACACATGTTTGAATGATGTTTTTCCCCAAGGATTTATAAAGAAGAGTTGCATAATGTTGCTTTTATATGGAAGTTACACTGCTGCGCATGGAGCTCTTCAAAAGTATGCAGCCTACATGCTGTCAACTTGGTTTACACCTGCCTCAGTCTGCAGTCAAAGCCAATCACCTGAGCTGTTACTGTGGTCTCACAGCAACATGACAACGCTGATTGGCTGAAGGCACAGCAAGAACGTGAACAATCTTAAGCTTTTCGGTCACTAGCTTTTCTGCAGGATGTGATGTCGAAGGCAGCAGAAAAGAGTTTCTATTATAATTGAAACAGATGTTTTTGTTGCTTGCAGTGTAAAATAACACAATTTAAAGGTCCACTGTGGAGATTTTATTTATCTGCATCTAGTGGTGAGGTTGTGAATTGCAACCAACCACAGCTCACCCCTCTATTTCGAAATGCAGTAGAGAAGCTACGGTAGCCGCCATAGATATGTATGAAGGCTAGATGTGTTAAGGCGGAGTCTCTAACATCATCACCTGGCGGCCATCTTACCTCAGGCAGCTCGCTCACTCATAGCATTAAGGTTTAATGGTGCATGTACTTTTAAATTACCATAACTTGCATAATTTTCTACCAACGGTTTGGTTTCTTACAAACACTATTAACGTGGCTATAATTCTAGATGCTTTAACATGTTTCATATATGTTTTTAGCATAAATTTGCCGTGTCATAGGTACATCTTTGACGTTTATAACAAACCAAACCGTTTGAAACTGTAAAAAATGAAGCAAGTTATGGTCATTTAAAAGTACCTGCACCATTAAAAGACAATGCTACGAGTAAGCGAGCGCCCTGTGGTAAGATGGCCGCCAAAATGCGGGCGTTCCACTCAATTGGCCAGCTGCGAGGGCGAGACATCTAGCCTTTATACATATCTATGATAGCCGCCACCAGACAAACATGTCATCATCTGAGACAACGTACTGTATAGGGACAAAACGCGCTCTATCAATGCTATCTCACGAGAATTCGTACATATTTTATGAGTTGGCTTATTCGTATTAATTCATACGACCACATTCGTAAGTTTTGGTATGATTTGCCTTGACCCCTGTGATGTTGGGGTTCGGTAAGGGGTTCGGTTGCGTTGTTGTTGTTTCTTCATGAGAATCGTACATTTTTGCACAATTAAGTTCGTATGAATTGATACGAATTAGCCAACTTGAAAAATATGTAAGATTTTTTGTGAGATCAGACTGGCTCTATAGGACAGTTTTTCCGTTTAGGGCTACTGTAGAAACATGATGACAACTTTTATGTAAGGATACCATGTTGTATGGAGTTCATTATGTAAGGTCTTTATACACCACTGATAACATAGTTATGTATATTATACTGCATTTCCGTTAAGAGATCCTTCCAAAAGTTTTTCAATTAACATTTGTAATGAATAATCATTGAAGTTTGGAAAATTAAAGATATCTGCATATTTACAATAATTTCTAAAGAGATCTTTTTGAAAACCATTTTAATTTGTTTACATGTCCTCTCTTTCACTAATATTTTTAAGATTTTAAAACATACGGGATTCTAAATACCTGGATTACTCTTAATAATTTAACTATTCCTGTATCTCACTCAGTAGAGCATTGCATAGCAGTGCAAAGGTCATGGGTTTGATCCACAGGGAATGCACATAAATGTATAGCTTATAATGCACTGTAAGTCGCTTTGAATAACTGTCTGCCGAATACACAATGTCTTCAGATAAAAGTGTGAGTTAAATGTATAGATGAAACGTATGGTGTATGTACAGATTATTTACAGAATTTGGGCTGTAGGTTTAAGCAGGCCAATAATGGAGTCCTCCAGTGCTGATCATTTGGAGATCACCGATCAGTCCTCAGTGGAAATCTGTGTGTCTGAATTCTGGTCAATCTTGAGGAATCTATCAGGGGACATATAGACGGGCCTATTGTTAAAAGGATTAAATGTAATATCATTAGGTTTGGGACTCTAGAGCTGAGAAGCCAGCGAAATGGATTTATTGTCTAATTTTCACTCATTAGACTTCCATAATGAACACCCTGTTCGGCACACAGAAGAATTTCACTCCATGATTGAAGACATCCTGTCTGCCCCTCGCCTTGTCTATATCTACAAATTCCTCCGGCTCTCACTCCACGGGCCGGCGAAAGATTGCAATTTGATCCTTTATTGGCCATCCGCAGGGGCTAGCGGCCAAGCGTCGAAATGCCCATTATCGCCTCCTAAGCAGGTGTTGTGATGTATTGCACCTTTATCACGATGCAGATTTGTGGCAAGTTGGGCAATCCATTTTTCAATTTGGTCTCCTGCCTGAGATAAATGAACAGATGTCCATTGATTTTCTCTCTCCTGCAGTCACAAGCCTTGTTTACACCTGACAGCCACGACTTTATAGCTGAGTGATTATTTGAAGTAACACGCATTATAATTAGCCATTTTTAATTAGTCTGACAATTGGCAGCCCATTTACCGAGGTTCTAATTGTACACGTCCCGCGCCCCTCTTCTTTCCTTAACCTCCAATGAAGTGAGTCAGCTGAATTGCTTTGCAATGCTCGAGCTAAATCAATGCGACCCTCCACCCTTGCCAAGGGCCACTCACCACTTATCACACGGCTCTTTAGAGGGAGCGCTTTTTTAACACACACACTCTTTTATTGACTGGCCCGGAGCGGCCCCTAACGCTTTAGTGAAAAAACATCCATTTCAACTTAATTTAATGGTCATTATAGTTGTCCCACATTAACACTTATCGTTGCTCGTAAGGGCCAGATATATCTTCGTGATTAAACATTTCTTCCGTCTAACTTCTCCCGACTAAATAAAGACTGGATCGCATTTCCACGTTAGATATCTCTCTTAGTATGTTTGGTTATTTTTGTCTTCTGAAGGAACGTCGTGCAAAGTCCCAAAGCACATGTCATCTGCTTGTGTCTCCGATTCTATTTGACAGGATCACAAAGCCCAGAGCGTCTTCACAGGATTCTGTTCACCAGCTGGTTATTTAGCTATAAATATACACATATAAAACAAGTCTTGCTCGCTACCATCTTGTACTAATGAATGGAGTCAAGTGGCGCGCAGCAGATATGCCCCTCAAATGCACGCTGTCACCATCTATTTAATTGAGCCTTTGAAAATGGTCCTATTGTCTTAATGTCAGCGTCCCATCAGCCCACAGTAATATGTGGCTTTTACTGTTGTTGAAGCTATGACAATGTATACAGGCTCTGGTTGGAGTTTATGCTACGTTCAAACATGCAGTGATTTGATCAGTGGAGGTTGCCAGGTTGCCGTACCGTTGGATGCCCTAACATTGTTGGTGGCTTTTGAATCTGACCATGAATGTGTTGTGCTGCTGATAAAAATCAAAGTCTTCTTGCAACTTGAAGTTCTTGCAAGGGAAAGCATTTTATGTATAAACCGCAGCAGTGTATAATGCATCATATCTTGAACAAGATGAACGATCAATGCCTAAATACAAAATCTGATTTTATTATATTTTTTATTCTATCCCTGAATGTGAGTGAAAACAAATCATATAGATCAGTAAAAGCCCTTGCAGTTACATTAACTTTTCCTTCATCTTGTACAAATTCAACTACAGCAGGAGATGGATCAGCAGGACTATTGGTAATCATTATATCCTTTGGCAGCTCATTTGCATAGACTGCTGGACACACCCTTAAAGTTTGTGTCATTTATGTCGCCATAAACATACTAAAATAACTTCTGGTTGATTTTTCATCATATATAACTTTCATGATACATGCACATCTTAAATGGAGGATAGGAAGTGTTATGCACCTTCTTCAGACTCTTGCAGGTGCCACCGAAGGAGAAACAGCAAAAGAGTGATCCACAAAATAGGACCAAAAAAGTGGAGCAGTAAGAATCAGTCAGGCTCGGTGAAGAACAAACAGCCCCACGTGTCATGCTGAGTTGTGCGGCTTGCTGGGAAAGGGGGGCAGCCGTGACGTCCTCCATTGCAGGGGTCAGTGGGCCTGGTCCTCTAGAGCTGATCCTCTAAAGACCAGCCATGTACTCAGGTACAGTCATGCTCCGCAGGTGCAGGAGAAAGATGAATTCCTAGAGCTCCGAATGAGGGGTTAAGCGTTAGGGTGACTGGCTGTCCCAGTTTAGTAAAGGACAGGATGATGGATGGACTGTGCAGGTTGGAGAGGTACGGGAAAGAGGTTGTGGAGACAGGTGATAGCATTTTAAAGGAAGGCCTAAGTTGCTTTATCCTCGGCTGTTGAAGTGTGGGGTTGTTAGGGTTAAATGCGATGCACTTGTTTGTGTCGAGAGTCTAAAGGAAGGCACACGGCGGAGAAAACGAGTAGGCTTAGAGCTGTGAGGAGGCAAGGGAGAGTAGATCTCAAGCTCCATTGAGCACAATTACAGGGAAATGACAGGAGGATTGGGACAACAAAGAAGGCCGAGAGGTGCTGTTATTTGACGGAGCGATCCAGAGAGTGAAAGTTAGAAGGTTAAGGCCTTTATGTTTGTTGTCTCCCTCCTTTTGTTCTTCTCATGGTCTCAGCCGGTTAGACAGAGGTGGAGAAAAGAGCCTGGGAGTGATGGGATTAAGTTTGGCTCGTTTGAGGCAAATTGGCAGTTTCAGGGAGAAGAGGAGGGATGCTGGCGTGCAGGGAATGTCAGTGATTATTATGGGGTGGGCACAAGTCGCTGCTGCCTTGCTGTGAAGGGCCTGTGAAACACAACTCGGCTTCTGCTCAGCTTGAAGATGACAAGTACACAGTCTCTACAGGCTGGTAGTGCGCTCATCACAAAAGCCTCCGCTGTTTCTCTAGCTTCACGCCTTTGAACGGTCGCTCACACAGCAGCGAATGTTTGTCAAGACGCCAATGAACCCCTTGATCTTCATGTCTTAAACTGAGCATGTCTCTTTTAAAAGATTCATCTTGCTTTGATTCCTATGGAACCTTAAAGGGATAGTTTACCTAAAAATTGTAATTCTGTTATCCATCTTGGATCTTCAACAATGCATCACTTCCTTCTGTTAAAGAATTTCAATCTGCATGTTAAGCTTTCCAAACATGACCACTTTGCATTACATTGCAAGTTGTATGTCAGTAACAGATGGACATTTAAGTTGGTATTCATTCTTCTTTTAAATTCCGGTGAAGAGAGTCAGAGTCAAATCGGTATTCATTTTGGGGATCCTCGTCCTAATTAAGGTGGCCAGCCTGATGCAATTACAAAAGCAAATGCTTTATTATTATCTCAGTACTACAGTTTGAAAGCATTTCAGCATGTCATATGCTTTCCGCTTAGAGCACTGGGAATCACTTGGCAGCGAACGTTGCAGTGAAGGAAAAAGTGTCTGAAGCCAGGCATCACTGCTTTGAAACAGATTTTTCAGAGATGTTGCTGCACACTGTGTGTCAGTATAAAGCTACTTACATTAACATAAAAATACACATTTGTTCTAGGCAAGTAGTGAAGGGTAATAAAGGGAGAAAGACAATTGGCAGTGTTGGGGGTTTCGGAAAGTGGGACAGTTGCACAGCTGTGGTGCATTGTCAAGGGACTCCTGCATTGGTGCCACTGTATCTCATTGTCATAGAGAGTCAGGACAGGGATATCACATAGCAGGTTGTCTATTATTGCCTGATGAGTGTTTCTGGGATTTTTTGAGTTCAGGCAAAGAGTGAAAACAATGGAGGGGGCAACATATAGTTATCATTAATGCCATGTCATTTGAATTGCATTGTGGTATACTGGTTGAGGATCATATGAATGTCAAGGTTATGTTGTTTTCTTGTTTAATATAGGTTAAGGTTAGTTAAGTCCGGTTTTTATAATTTGGGGGCTTTTATGCATTTATTTGGGTAGATTTAGTAGAGAGATGACAGGAAAGTGTTGGGTGGATATAGGGGACCAGGATCGGCAAAGGATCACAGAGACGGAATCGAACTTGGGTCGCTTTGATCGCACTGCTATGTATGTTGACGCACTAACCACAGGGCTATAGGCGCAGACTTGTTTTTTGATTTACTTATTACATTGTACACTATCTCCGGATATGCATTGTTGTTATGCATACTTTATGCATTTTTAAGAGCCATTTCAGATGTCGGAATCACAGTGGTAAAGTTGTACAGTCCCAGTATTTTCATCAAAGATCAGCCACCTTTTTCCCTTAGGAGTGCTTACCAAAAGCTGCTGCTTGGGATCACTACAAGCCCATTGTCCCCATGAGGAAAGCACTTAACCTCTGTGTAAAGTTAATGGTGCTTTTCTACAATAACGTCACGAAGACACATGCAGTATACCATAGTGTGTGATATAAAAATTCTAGATTACTAAAGTTTTTAGAGCCATTTGTAAGTTCATTCATTCAAACAATGTAGCTCTGTGGTGCTTTTAACACCTCCATTTAAAGCTCACATAACACGGTTTTTGCTTATCTTGTGTTACTCTTGAGTACCTCAAGACACATCCTTCATATATCCAAAGAGTCTTTAGTTTTATCAGATTTATAAAAGCTTTACTGATTCTTTCTGAATAAACCCAACTCCCTCGAGGCGTACCGTGGGCGGAGCGAGTCATGAGCAAGCAACACACACAAAACATTATCCCACTATCTCTGGATAACTTATGATTCACTACATGTTTCTTTAGTTTTCATTATATGCACTTCCGAGCCGATTGCCAACAAAACACAAACATTTGATGCAGTTTTTCTTACCGCCCGATTGGGACCGTCCCATTTCAACGAAATCCAGCGTTAAACAAATACGCATGCACAGCTCCGCTGCTACCCCGGATAAACAAACTATATCCATTGCTTTAATAATGATGGGTTCTTTGGGAAGCTGAACAAGCTTAAATATCCCTCACAATAACAACCCACTTCTTTGGTGGCGTTAATTTCTTGTCAGCTCTTGGTTGGTGTGTGTGCACTATTATGGTTATAATGCCCATATAAGGACTTCCACTGTACTTCCTGCACTGAAATTGGCAATAAAAAATAGAGCAACACAATTACGTATGAATCTTACTGAATCTTAAAAAAACGTAACGGAACTTGCATGAACCCTGGCGAAGTGCATTCGGCACAGAAATACTCTGTCACACGTCCAATGTTAAACAGTGTTAATAAGTCAGAATGCATCTAATAGCTTTAACCCCCGCTCCCCCTTCCTTAAGAAAAGAGCCTAATACAGCAATTTTGACTCAATGAACCAATTAGTTCAGGGCAGGACTATATGTTTTTGTGCCAGAAACATATAAACCAGCTTGAATCCATTATTTTTGCAAATATCTTTTGTGACACTAGTGACACAAACTAAACACTTCACCTTCAACCTATAGATGGTTAGAGCCAACCTGTGTTATAGCAACATTACTTTTATTCACAGCCTCACACACGTTTATAGCTGTGGTATTCGAGGAGACCATCGAGATGCACACGATACTGTATATTTTTTCCGCTTCTGAAAGGTAGATTTGGGGTCATTGGTTTGTTCCATTGGCCTTTAACGTTCCATAGTATAATTCACTTCAAACGTCCTTTGTTAGTAATTTCAACGACCAGTGCTGTTAAATGCCTCTACACATTTCCAAGCCCTATCTTCAGTTCAAATAGATCAAGCGAGTTTATAGCCTTGGTTTGGTGTTTATCCCTTCCTTCGTGTCATATAAATTAGATACGTGTTACTCGGCTTGATTCTCACAGGCAGTTGGCACTACAGAGCCTGAAGTGAATGATGGTGTCAGTGAATTGCATTGACTCTCTGTCTGAATATATGGGACAGCTAAGGTGATGACAGATAAACGGGGCCCGTGAGAGAGTGCAGAGAGCCACTCCAGATTCTCATCTCAACGTATTTCACTCTGAATTATTGTCCTCTTTCACCACAGAGGGCTCTCTTGCCTATTTGGAAACCTTGCAGTCAGGCCAGTATAGGCGCGCATTTGCCTTTGCTTGCACAAACCTGTTTGCCACAAATGTCTCAGACATATTCGGAATGACATAAACAGTGAAAATTTTTGAAGAAAAGTAGTAGTATATATAAGTGTGCACTGTTTGCTAATTATGTAATACAATTATGACCTTTTACGTTGCTAATGTGAAGTATACAGCTATATCCCAGAATACATTGCACCTGCCTTGACTTGAATGAAAGCAATAGGATGTAAACAAGGAACAATTCCTTTCAGACAGATTTTATTAAATTATCAGAATTATAAGTGCATCTGACTTTGCGTCTTATTCACTAAGCATGCGAGCGCACAAATTTGTTAGTAAAATTTGCGTACGGACATTTTAACTAACAAATCATGTTTTAACAAAAACTTTCGTACTAAAAATTATTTTAAATGTATGCAAAAACGTAAGACCACACATATGCAATATGCATACATATGCATGATCAAGGAAAAAATATATATAAAATATATAACACAGATATATATTATAGGGTTCTTTTTCCTTGTCCATGATTATTGTCACATGGAAGTTGTTCTTACGTTTTTGCATACATTTAAAATAAATTTTTGTATGAAAGTTTTTGTTGAATCATGATTTATAAGTTAAAATGTTTGTACGCACATTTTACGAACAAATTTGTGTGTACGCATGCTTAGTGAACGAGACCCATTGTTTTATTGTAAATGAGAATTTTTCATCAGACACTTAATGGATTTTGTCGACAAACTGGAATTTCTTAAGCGGATTTAAGTGAAAATTAATTTGATAAAAATATTATACATGCCAAGAGATTGAATTACTGTAGCTTTATTTATTTTAAATTTATTTTATAAGTTACAATAACTATTTACTAGTCACTAGCGATAGTTTCACGTGCGCATGCAAAACTAAACTTTATTTAATTTTTGCTCCATGTCCCCTTAGGGGCTCCGTATGAATCCAAGTTGACTTTACTTAAAAATTTAAGTGAATTTTTTTACAGTGCATGTACACTTTTGCATAAAATGTGAGTTTGTTTACTTGAATTCAACTCACATAAAGCTAAGTACATAAATCAACCTGCAATTTTTTGTTTCAATCAGGGATGGCGATATAGAGACAAAAGTTATGGATTGCTTTTTTAAAAATTCAATATATGTTTATATCTGAGTACTACTGTTTGAAAGATTTGTTTCATACTGCATAATGTTACACATAAAATTTGTATTAGAAAGTATACAGTACTGTGCAGTATAATATATGTAGTTATTTGTATTCCATTCTGAGCACAGCCCTCGCCTACAAAAAATCGAAAAACACTAGACCGATAAATGAAAGTATGCCACAGTCCTTGCCATTGGCAGGTTTTGCCTGCGTTTTTTGATTGGCTCGGTTTGTTTAAGCCCAAAATGTTTCCTAATGGAGTCATCAGGCCCCACTCATTGGCTAATAGTTTAATTGAGTCCATCTGGAGGTGGCTGTGATGGGGAGGCCGTCGCCGTCTGAAGGCACACGGAGGGTAATTTGTCATCCTGTAGATTCAGTGACTGGCGTGCTGTTGCGGGGAAAACGCAGGGAAGCTTTTGGCAGCTGCCCAGAACATCAGAACTGCAATGATTGGAGAATTTTACGTTCACATGAGATTTCAGAATGGGTCCAAATATCCTCTGTGGTAGATAATTTTATTATATTTGATGCCAGGTACAACCAAACGTCCAGAGAGGTAAACAGCAGGGTGAAAATGTGGAATATTGCATTGTTACATATAATACATTGTGGACACTACAGCAATTTCGTAGGTTATAAGGCACAACATTCTGTAAACATAAATTTGGCTCCATCCATAAAAACTGCATTCATGCGATAACATCACAACAATACAGTAAGACACATTTTTCTGTTTTGCAACGCCAGACGCTCAAAGCTTTAGTTGGTGACACATGGGCCCTTGAAATATCTGTATACTGGAGCGCCTTTGAACTGTCAGCGCCTGCTCTTGTCAGCTAGCATTACTTTACCTCCCTCCCTGAATATTTATATATTTTCCAGTAAAACACATTTGATGCATTTGCATTTGCTTTTGGTGAGAAACATTTGCGATTGCAATGAAACAAAATCGGTATAGAGAGGTGTAGAGTCACATGTCATAGATGAATGGAGCCACTTTTCATTAAAAACACAGTTGTGGTCACTGCATTGACCTTTAAATGCTAGCTATAGCATGTATGCTAACTAGCTCAGGGTCATCCATGCGTTGTGACTTTATTATAACAGCAGCAGGACAATGCCCATGGGTCTAAGCCACATCTACAGACTGAGAGTTATTGTGAACTGGTTGTTTCCCGATTTGACGTTCAGAGACCAGTCAGGTTGAATGTGCCGTGGCTGCCTGAATGGAAATTGGAACGCAATGTTTCTATTAGCTCGTAACAAAGTGGAAGTCACTGAGCCGACCTTTTTCCATTCCTGCAGTTGGATATTTGTAAAATTACGTCTGGGGTCGACAAATTGTGCTCCCGTTTAAACAAAGGAGGACGTTTGGTGACACCATAATATGTAAAATGCTAATTCAAAACACAGTACTGTGACTTTATAATGTGACCTAGAACTAACAAAAACAAGGTGACTGTTTTAATGTTCCCAATGTGGAGGAACATTGCGAATAAATGTTTTAAAAAAATACTTATGGAAATATTATGTAAAACCTGTAAGTCATTTAACATTTCTTTTTCAGACCTCAACATAAATATACAGTACCAAATTAGTTTTTTATTTTTGTAAGTTACATTCACATTTATGCATTTGACAGATGCGTTTATCCACAGCAACTTGCAGTGCATTCAAATATAAAAAAATTGTCAGTATGTGTACTTCGTTGGATTGAACCCATGACTTAGTGTTTTTATCGCTTTACAAAGAGTGCTAAAAAACATTTTATGTTAATGTTTTCTGGGCAACACTTGTTGTTACATACATGTAATTATTATAGTAATAACAGAATCTAGGCATAATTACATATAACTAACCCACTAAACCACACCCTATACCTAACCCCAACCCTATAGTAAATGCATGTTGTTTATTATAAGTACTGTGTACTTGAATGTATTATTACACTGTAACAGTGAAACCTTAAAGTATAAACATTTTCTGTAAAAGTTTTCTTAGCAATTTTCTATTTAACTTGCAATCAAAGTCACTTTAGGGCAGGGGTGTCCAAATTCAGTACTGGAGGGTCAGTGTCTTGCAGAGTTTAGGTCTAACCCAAATCAAACACAAGTAACTAATTAAGGTCTTACTAAGTATACTAGAAACTTCCAGGCAGGTGTGCTGAGGCAAGGTGGAGCTAAACTCTGCTGGACAACGGTCCTCCAGGACCGGGTTTGGGAACCCCTACATTAGGGAGTCATGCGACTAGGCGGACATCTTTGCAATGCGTCTGGGCAATTATTTTAGTCATGCCAAGACTAAAGTCCTACATACTTGAATGGGAAATCGAGTGCTAACATATTTAAAACCAACAATTAAACCAGACATCAACTGTACCAAACTTATTTTTCAATGTCATCTCAGATACTGCGCATCCGTACAGGTTGTCAAGTGACTCGCATGACTCTGTACTGTATAGAGCAGGGTTCCCCAAATCTTACCCTGGAGGGCCGGAGCACTGCACTGCAGAGTTTAGCTCCAACCATGATCAAACACACTTGAGCAAGGTCTTCATGATCACTAGAAAGTCACAGGTGGGTAAGATTTATTAGGGTTTGACCTAAACTCCGTAGTGCTCCGGCCCTCCAGGGTAAGATTTGGGGAACCCTGGCATAGAGCAACAACCCAGAGAATCATCGGTTGTTATCATTAATATTTTTTCCGGGACGCGTCTAGGCAAAGATTTCGGGTGTATCTTCCGGAAGTGAATTTGTTGACCGCATACGTCATCGAGGTTTATTAATTCAGGTTCTATTTCAGAAAAGCAACAATTAAATTTCAAGGTAAGAATGAAATGTGTGACGCATGACGTATGCAGTCAAATACGACTTCCAGAAGACCACCAGAAATCCTGGCCAGGACACGTCCTGGAAAAATGCCACCTATTGTCTTATAAGCCCACACGATTTGCCCATTAATATTTTACAGAAGTAAAATGGGTTGCAGTTGCCATTTTATGTAGCCTGCCGTTGTCATACTCAATTCTAGTCAGAATTTGAGTCTGATACGGCTCCATTGGGCTGTAATTATGTTTCAACCGAACCAGGACAAAAAATGCCTCTGCACTCAATTGGATAGACCTAAAACCAATCAGAGCAAACCAAGTGTGTGACCTATTGAAATGGCGTCTTTTGCAGCCTGACCTGAACTGCTAGTTATTTCACTACAATGACACTAACATTATGATTGTACTACGTCTGAGTTAGCGAACGTACATCGACACCTACTATGTTTACAATATTTCATTCATATCACGACATTGTGAGTTATTTACTAAGTCATACAGTCAGACTATCTTTTACCATTTGTAAGTTAGATGAACTTCATCCACAGGCTTCCGAAAAGGAGCTGGCAAAGACTGCTAGTTATATCCACGTTGTCGTGCACGCAGATTTGCTCATTTTCTTTGTGTCCCATCTTCTTAGCGACCATCGGAGCCAGCTGCTAAATTAAACTTTTGCCAAATAGCGTAGGAGGGATGGCAAAAACATCTCTCGGATCAACAAATGCCTTAATCGTGTTTATCTATTCCTCTTTTAAAGTCACTGCGCTGTCGAAATATTCTAGAACAGACTCGATGGCAGAATATTCACAACTCAATTCTCCAGCGGCAGCCATCTTTGTTGTAAACGGATTCAACACAAGCGCTCTTTGGTGATGTGGTTGATTACGTTACTGTTGATCATCTGTCCATCATCGTATAAAGCCCTCCCTGACAATTTGATTGGTCCAAACAGTTTTTGTTCGAACATAGTAGGGCCACAACAGAGCGACTCCAGACAGAACTTCCTGTTTTTGAAATGATGTGGGCGGGGCTACCTTCGGCTGGCACCCAGGCTACATTTTATGCCTGAAATACCCACTAAAACCTAATCTGCTCAACATATGCATGTTTGCTAGGAACCGTCCAGAGTCCAGTCCAGTGTAAACTGCAACACACAGACATTCCTGTGTACCTTATTGACATGTGTGTGCTATGTGAACACGGATGTGCTCTGATTAAGAGGATGCAGAAGATGACAGAACTGCATTAGTTTGATGTATGTGCTGTTAGCCAGTGAGCAGCTCATTTCAAATGTAGCACCTGACTCGCACATGTAGTCACACCTGAGTGTGAGTGAAGATTTAGTGCTTGCGTCACTGTTTTGAAGTCATTTTTCGAAGTCCTGATTTATTTGTTTGGGATCCGCTAATGAATTATGTTTCTAGGTCAGGAACAAGCTAAAAAGGTAAATTACCATCATTTGTGCTAGACCGAGTATTTTTCGCATGTCTGCATGGAGAAGGCACGGCCGTTTCTCAAGAGGACCGCCGCAGAAACGACCGACACACAATAGCGAGGGGGGACATTTGTCTTCATTTTACACATGATGCATTCACCACACATTATCTCCTGGAGGCGCGGTGACACAAATATGATATGAATAACTACTGATATCTGATAAAAGCACAGGGTTTGAAAAAACAGACAGCATGCTAAAGTATTCTACAAATGTATATGTCATCTATCATTTAGAGGAGTGTTTGTTTTTGCATGGGAGCAGATTTTATACGTATTGCAATTCTTCTGCTTAATAGCAAGACTGCTCAGACATACACCAGTAGCAGTACAAGACACATAGGCTCTGTTTCAAACCCTAGAGAGCCACCTACAAGGACAACATTTTAGGCTTCATAAGCTCGTTCATGATGCAAGACAATGATGTTACAAAAGGCTGCCTTATTTTCACCAAAATCAAAGGCAGATTGCATGTGTCCAATGAGGATAAGGAAATTCCCAAATGCACTGTGACAAGCCGGGTTAATATTTTTGCATTTTATTATTTTATTTAAAATGCTAATCTAGTCGGCACATCATTATTTACTATGTTCTTACACAATGTCTTACACCAGACTTGGAACAGCGACCCAAGCTACTGTACCGCTTGGATTGTTTTACATGAAACCATGTGTTTTCTTCTGCTGTTTCCAGTCTGGTGTTTATCCTAATGAAAGCATTTTAGTCAGTCACACCTTCTCTAAGGCCCTGGAGTAAAGTCAGGTCAGCGGTGTCTCGTGAAGTCCCCCTCCTCCTCCCCTTCTGCTATCCTCCTTGCATTTTCAGGTCACCGTCGCACTGTGTGATCATGACGGTGTCAGCAAGTCACCCGCCCATTACAGACACCAGAATGAAGCTTTGACATTGACACTGTTGCTCTTCCTAAAGGGGCTGGTTTGGCGAGACATTGGCTGTGCGTGTGTGCGTGTCTCAGCGCGAGTATTAAATCAAATTTCGGGCCAACGAAGGTGTCGCGGTTGAAGGATTGTTATAATGCCGCACCTGTTTGGCAAGCCCGGCAGTTCTGTGTAATGAGCTTGGGCTTGTTTATGAGCATGTGAAAGTTCTTGTGCATGTATTTCTGTAGTTCACATATGGTCTGTGTACATTTTTTGTCTCAACTTTTTGCAAAAAAGCAATCTAGGATCACCAACTGTGATCAGCAATAGTCAAATAATTTACTTAAAATCTGTCAGAGAGTTCATTCAGTGATTCACGATTAATTTCAAAGTTTTGATGGAACGGTTGGGAAATGTCAGGAGCAGTGCAGATGTAAGCGGTCCGATAGTGGTGATTCACGTCTCCCGCCGTGTCCTCGCCCACCGCGCCTCGGTGCTCGAGCGGGTTGGGCTTGTAGGCACGTGGCTGCAAGGATTTGCTCGCTGAGGCTGGAAGTCATGCTAGATTAATTAAGAAGGAGCCTGCTGACTTTCAAGTGGCACTGGTGAAATTAACTTCACATCTCAGCCCCAAATTCTGTGTTATTTCAGCTCTGATTACGACTCTCATTGCTTTGGCTCAAATGAGCCTTAGAAGCCAGCACACAGTTGGAGACGGCCAATTCCTCAAATCAGAGCGCTGGAGATGAGGGGACCTTTTTCAAAACCCCATCAGATTAGAGAGGGTAATCATAACACAACAAAGACACGTCGATATTTGCAGTCATTTGTGGAAATGTTGATGGAGGCAGGTGTTGCGTTGAAGCGCTGATTTCTTATTTAGTTGCGTGCATTTAAAATTTTGAAGGTTGTTTTTGAGTTGCACAGAAATCATAATATTGTTTATTTCTATCCATAAGTTTTACTATATTGAGTTAGAGGTATACATTTGTTCTAAGTGTCAATTCACAGTCGTGAAATGAAGATTATCTGCATTATACCATATCTTAATTTAAGCAACCTGGCAACAGCATAGCAACATATAAACACTCTGAACATCTTAGTTATCACCTAAAGCAGACTAGCAACGCTACTGCAACCACTTTAAGCAACCTAGCAATGACATAGAAACATAAAAACACTCAGAACATCTTAGTAATCATATAGTGCCAACCTGAACCCAACTAAGCAAACACCTACAGCAAACTAGCAATGATATAGGAACATAAAAACACTTACAACATCTTAGTAACCATACAGCACCAACCTGAACCCACCTTAGCAACCACCTAAAGCAACCTAGCAATGAAATAGCAAAATAAAACACTCAGAACATCTTAGTAACCATACGGTACCAACCTAAACCCACCTTGGCAACCACCTACAGCAAACTTGTAATGGCATAGCAGCATAAACACACTCAGAACATCGTAGTAACCATACAGCGCCAACCTGAATCCAACTTAGCAACCACATACAGCAAACTAGTAATAGCAACATAAAAACACTTTCAACATCTTAGTAACCATACAGGACCAACCTTAACACACTGTAGCAACTACTTTAAGCAACCTAGCAACAACCTAGCAACATAAAAACACTCAGAAGATCTTAGTAACCATACAGCACCAACCTGAGCCCACCTTAGCAACCACCTAAAGCAACCTAGCAATGACATGGCAAAATAAAAATAACCCAGAAACACCATAGTAACCATACAGTACCAACCTGAACCCATCTTAGCAACCACCTACAGCAAACTAGTAATGGCATAGCAACAGAAAAACACTCTGAACAGGTTTGAAACCATACCGCACCAACCTGAACCCACCTTAGCAACCACTTTAAGCAACCTAGCAATGACATAGCAACATAAAAACACTTAGAACATCTTAGTAAAGATACAGCACCAACCTGAACCTACCTTAGCACCCACCTAAAGCAACCTAGCAACGACATAACAACATAAAACACTCAGAACATCTTAGTAACCATACAGCCCCAACCTGAACCAATCTTAGCAACCACCTACAGCAAACTAGTAATGGCATTGCAACATAAAACCCGTACAACATACTAGTAACCATACAGCACCTACCTTAACCCACCTTAGCAACCACTTTAAACAACCTAGCAATGAAATAGCAACATAAAACACTCATAACTTCTTAGTAACCATACAGCACCAACCTGAGCCCACCTAAGCAACCACCTAAAGCAACCTAGCAACGTTATGGCAACATAAAACACTCAGAACACCTTAGTAACCATACAGCACCAACCTGAACCAATCTTAGCAACCACCGACAACAAACTAGCAATGGCATAGCAAAATAAAAACACTCGGAGCAGGTTAGAAACCATACAGCACCAACCTGAACCAATCTTAGCAACCACCGACAACAAACTAGCAATGACATAGCAACATAAAAACACTCAGAACATCTTAGTAACCATACAGCACCAACCTGAACCCACCTTAGCAACCGCCTAAAGCAACCTACTGTAGTAACGGCATAACAGCAAAAACATTTACAACATCTTAGAACCTGAACACACCTAAAAACACTCAAGTACAAGCCAACATCACCCACTTTATTCAAAAACCTTCACTCAATGTAACAAAAAAATAATGTTGTTTCTGAAAGTGTTGAATGTGTGTGGTCTATCTGTCTGTTTCTAGAATTCTTTACGTCCATACATGTCATCATGTATTACGGTCAACTTGCACCTCCCTTTGGGACAATGGCTCCTTGTCAGGATTAGAGCAGTAGATTCAGAACAGGAGTCTGCCAAAGTCAAGAGCTGCCTGTGTGTGTGCGTATGTGTGCATGCATGCGCATGTGTGTAGTGTTAGCTGTCCAAAGATATCCCTCAACCTATAAATATCACACAAATAAGTTGTGAAGGATTTGTAAAATTTATAAACTAGTTAGCTTTTCAGATTAAACAAACATTCAACAATGCCTCAATTTGAATTTGAAGTAAACACCCAGAAAAAAGACTTGAAAAGACTTTGTCCATCCAAAAAAAAAGTGATTTATTTATCTTTTCCCAGACTTATTTATATTCGGTATATGTATTCATATATTTTTTTAGCTTTGGTTATGTAACATTTAAACACTTTTTATCTAGAATCCGTGCATCCTTGCACACAAACGTCACCTTTCTGTGTCATTTGGTATTAGCTATCCTTTAACATATACAGAGATACACACAAACACATACACACCCCTGATGTCCCTTACAGTGCCCTGCAGGTCTTTGTGTTGTTGTTGTTTTCAAAGTACCAGCCTGGTGCCCCACCTGCAAGCTGTTGTTGACCTTCCGTACCAATATCCAACCTCCATCACTGTCTCATGTCAAGTCCGTCCACCCCAGGCTCAACACACACACACACACACACACATACACAGACATCTGTACGTATCTGTACCTAATGGCACATATTAGGACCCATTTAAAGGGTACTGCCCCAGTGACAGCTAGTGTACATATTTTGACTTTTTTTTTCGAACAATGCACTTATTATAATTTGGCATATGTCCTATATACTTCATACTTCAAATCCTCAATCTGACAGATGTTTTCAACTTTCACAGACACAGAGAATATGTTCTTACTGTAAGTCAGCATTTTCTCTTGGTTAAAATATAACTTTACTATCTGTCCAAAAGTTTCACCCTGACAGAAGGTTCTGTCAGTATATGTTATTGTGAATCTGACAGCTTTTAGGACATACAGTAGCTATAGGGTGTAGTCTGGATAATTACTTAAACACACATCTCTTTATTGTCCATTGACCACACTCATTCACAAATCCACATCTTATATAAATGTAGAGGTTTAATTTCTGTTGTGTAAGACCTTCTGTCTGTTCTTGTCAAACCACTGTGTCACACCCTATGATATGTTTCTATAAAATGCTTCCAGAAAACTTCACAGAGCAATAAAGTTTTTTTATTTGGATTCAAGGGTTCAAAGTGGACAGACCTGTGCCTCTTTGGTAATTTTTTATATATTTTTTTGCATCTGTCAATCACTCTGCCTGCTGGTCGATTATCAGAAGTGGTCATTTCACCGAATATTGGTTCCAAAATCTACCGACAGCCTTGTTAACCCTCTGGGGTCCGACCATTTTGGGACACTGTCAGAGGTTCTGACATGCTCTTACATTTGGTCTTTTTTCAGTTGCTTTAAACATATTAAATGGCAATTGTCTCATACCACTGCGTTCAGCACAAACTGGGCTAAAATATTATATGAGCTACATGTACATGTTTGTATTTTTGAGAGAAAAATGTTTATGCATGGTTTTTAAAAAAGCAAATTTTTTAAGTCACTGATATAGGTCCACAAAACCCATACTAAACATGTTTTAACAAGATTTTTCTAAACAGAATCTAGTAATCTAGAGTTTTTTCTTTAAAATGATGTGAAAATCATCCTGTCTACTTATTCACATAAAACAATATATTGATTTAGAAATTGTAAGACACTTTTTGTTTTGAGGGGCCGTATGCGAGATTTTCTGTTTCTATTTTAAAGGTGCAGTTTGTAGATTTTAGCTTCATCTAGTGGTGAGATTGCGAATTGCAACCAATGGCTAAGTCCACCACTCACCCTTCCCGTTCGCAAGACATAGAGAAGCTACAGTAGCGCCAAATGTATCCACGGTGTATGTAACTAAAACGGCTCATTCTAAGGTAATAAAAACAATAGAGTTCATTATGTAAGGTCTTTATACACCACTGATAATATAGTTATGCATATAATATAGATCCTCCTAAAAGTTACACAGTGCACCTTTAATAGACCAAAAAATAAATATGGATGGTCATTAAAACTTGTCCAAAACAGGAAAGTTGGTGGAAGTCAATGACTTTTGCTCAGTACATCATGTCCTGCTTTCTATTATATAACTATCATATAAAACCCTGGTCTCTAAAATCAGCTGACCCCTAGGCATGGCATTTAACCTGAAGAAAACCTTCTTCATAGAGGGTGCAGTCAACCTGCAGTATGCCGATAACAAGGTGAAAAGAAAGTGATGTACGGTTAGTTAGATCATTATGGTCCCTTCCTCTGCTCATAATCATTACCTAACCTGTAGAATTCAAACGGGGTTTGTTCATACAGCCATTCCCACCAAATCAATGCAATCATTGTTTCATGAACTACCTCAGTCCAGTATCGCCGTGGTATATTTATTTATTTAATTATTTCATTGTATGCTGTTTGCAAGCTGCAGTGAAGTCATTGTGAAGCAATCATACTCATCTCCTGTGATTATTGAGGACACAGCGTCTGAATTCACACATATTGGAATGGCAGCGCTCTGTCATGAACCAGATCACAACATATCAGAGGTGCAGTATAATGGGAAGTTAAAGAATGACTTTGCGCTTCAGCTAGTGTGAATTCATTTCGCTTTTGTCTGGCACCAGCCACCCCGGCCATTGTTACGCTAGTCAGTGATGGAATTGGATTTTTTTTCTTTCTTTCTCCCCTTGCTGGTAGGAAACATCGTTGATTATATATATCGTTGTATTACCATAAGTTGTGATGGGAAACTTAATTAAAACAGATGGTTACAAAAGCCACCAGATGATCTTTATGTTATGATGGTAAAGGACAGAATTACAAATGTCGGCGTACACAGACTATTGGGTGATTCTCACGAAATCCAGATTCAGAAGGTGTCCAGAATCAGAATTTTTAAAAAGCCTTTGAAGACAATTTGTTTTTTGCACATATAAGATTAAGGTCTGAACTTACTATAACAATTATTTTTAGAGGATTAAAAAATATTTCCTAACATTTTTTTAGATTATCTTTATCAAAAATTATCATTTCCGCAACATGATATTATATTAACTCATTCACCGCCAGCCTTTTTGAGAAAAGTTGCCCACCTGCATTTTTGTGATTTTTACAAAATTTTCACAAAATTCCTTGCAGGAAAAATTATTTTCTATAAATATATAAACATACAAATTATATCAAATTAAAAAACACACCCTCTGCTTTCAAACAAACAATAAACAAACAAACAAACAAACAAAATGGGGAAAAAGTATAAAAAAGTATATTTACTTTTTCTACTTAATTTAACCACTGATATATGGATATTTCTCTTCCAAAAATACAACATTTTGAGCAAAAAGCTTAAAAAATTGCGTTTTTGTAAAGAAATTTATGTTACAGATCAGACTCAGAATGACTATCAAACATAAAGGCAGTTAAAATAAATCATTAAATCTTTTTAACTTCCGTTTTTGATAAATTCGGTTTGGCGCCATCTGGTGGATAAAAGCGGCATTGCACTTTCACTTTGAAATTCGTCCAGAAAGGCATATTTATTTGTTAAATATTAACTCATAAATGACGAGATAACTTGTCAATGGCAGTGAATGAGTTAAATATATGCATTTACAAACTCATGTGCTATGATAAACAAAATTTCAACTTTTATCTGGAGAGAAAAAATAAGAACTGCCTACCTGGTAGCCATCTTGAGTGTCACAGTCAATTTACAACAAATTTTTAAACAATGATTGAAAATTGTTGCGGCAGATGAGAAAATTGGTCTTGGACACATTTATTATTTGTCATTACTGTCTCTACATTTTACCAATGATTACCAAATACCACATTTCTTTACTGTAAATGTTTATAGTATAACGTGCACTGAAGCTTTTTATTTTTTAGATTTTTTAATTATAAATATTTCCATGTCAAAGAACCCAAATCCAGTCATGGACACGTTGCGGTAATGACAATTTTCCCCTTAAACGTGGAAAAAAATTGAAAAGTTTGTATGATGTCATTTGAAATCATGTGCAAAATAGTACATGAAAAGATGTTTGTAACTGTATGCTTCTTATTTTGATACTCTTACTTTGCATTTACTTTCTTTATCAAAATGTCTTATGACACCTCATAAGTCTAATTTCGCGAGAATCACCCTATTTGTCTGTTTACCTCACGTCCTTACTCCTACCTGACTTACTCCCAAGTTTTGGCTGTGATTTAAAATGTTTGAAAACCTACCAGCCCCTGTTTTTCGTACTTTATTGCTAGTCTGGCATCACTCCTGATGTAAGATCTCATATCAAGCTAATAACTCGTTCAGGGTCTAGTTCCCCGACCCAAAAAACAGCCCGCTTGCAAATTGTTAACGCAGCAAATTCATTATCCTCTGATGTTTGCTGACAATGAATTTTAAATGTCTGCCTCTGCATGCCTTACCGCACATAAAAGACACGCGTTTAGCAGCGTGTGTGTGATTTTGCTCTGAAATGGCAATGTGGCCTTTACCTCCCAGGCTGTGTGCGGTCTCGATCACTTACGTGAGTCTTTATGGCATTAAGCAAAGAACAAAAATATAGAAAGGTCACTTTTAATACCTTTACTGCACGGTAATCAATTTCGGGTTTCGAAAATGCACATGTACGTATCTCTTGCGTGTTTAGCCAGCACGCTTGCTTTCTGACAATTTACAGCCAATAGCCGTGACCTCCATTTATTACTTTGCTAAAAATTTCCTAACTTTGTGAAAGCCACGTCCAGTCGTCTTCTCATCGTTGCGAATTGAAATGAAAGCTGCGGTGCGTGTAGCATAAAAAATTCCACACAAACAAACAGGCTGTTCAGGCTGTTTCTCTCAAAGCGACATGAACCCGAGCGTAATCCTTCTTCTTGGAACCACGGTAGCGTTAAACTAACTGGAATGAGTGCGGTGCACTCGCTAAATGGAGGGAAACAGCTATTCACAATGTCCCTATAAACTGCCTGTCTTGTAAACTGGAGGATTAAAGCACACGAAATCCCCTTTCCTTATTTCCGCTGAGACAAAGCAGAGCCGGCCAAGCCACTCAACTCTCGCCATCAGCAACCAGACCTTGCCCTTGGACAACCACGGCTGCAACATAAATCTCTATGAAGCTATCCTGGCATGCATTATATAGTATAGACCTACTTAAGCTTTTTTATTTTTCATGAAGAATATCTATGAAACTTTACATGCACCGGCCCCGGGCGTTCGAGAGCATCACCACAAACAAACAGAGAACGGTTAGGCAGTTCACACCCTGTGTGGCGACCGTGTGTGCGAGCGCTATAATATTCCGCTTACTGAGTCTAGTCAAAGCCTTTAAATCCCCGGGGTCCCACTATCGTATCTACAAATCGAAATCAGCATGCGATAATATGCTTTTAATAGCAATGTACAGACGATATAATATGACATAACAGCGCATAATTTGAAACCACATTACTGTAGAGAGGCCTTTAAATGCCGAACATGCGCTGTTGTAGCCTGTAGGGTTTATTGCGGCGCTAGCTGTCGTAACCGGCCTAATGGTGGAAAGTGAACTCATTAGAGGTCCGTCACCACAAGAGAGAGTCTATTACGGGGATGATTGGAGTGCTGAAGTGCAGCTTCATTTCTATTCAGCACATGACCCGACGTGAGGAGGGGAAGTGCTTTCAAAAGAGCACGGTCAGGCTTGACTGCCGGAAGAGATTTCCTCCCTCACCACTCCCTAAATTTATCAAACACAGTTTTTTCTACCTTTCTACTTTCTTTAAATTTTTAAAAATAAATGTGCTACAAATGGTTCTTCAAAGCAATAGAAGAGCCATTCAGAGGATCCAATAACATTTATTTCTTACCTTTTCATAGTCTAAAGAATCTTTATCCACTAAAGATATGTTTGTGAAGCAGAACGATTCTGTGGATGTTAAAGGTTCTTCAGGGAACAGCCATTAAAGGAGGGGTGCATGATCTCTGAAAGCCAATAGGTGTGTTCGAGATCATCCGGCGCTGCGCAGACCGATCAGCGAGGTTTGCCGCTTGCAGTCGAGGGAGGAGCTAAAAACGGAGCTGTCAAGCAGGACACCTGCTTCTTGCCGTAGTGTTGTGTGTGACGTGTTTTCTTTTTTTTTTAAATCGCGAATGAATTGAATTAGATGGTGAATTTGATAAAAACACAACTTTTAATAAAAAGTTTGTTATTTCATTTTTATTTTATTACATGACACAATATAACATATTTACGATTATATACAAATTAACGTGTTTTACCGGTTATAACACATGAATTTATAATGTTTATTCGTTGAACTGAAGGTTGGATTAAACATGAAACGCAAGTGATAGTTGTCCTCAGTTAAGTGACCAATCACGAAGAGCTTTGTCATCATCACAACTCTGTGCAGCCGCTACTAACCGGCATGCACTGCTTCAAGTCAGCCGCCGATCGGTCTGCGCAGCGCTGCATGAAGTCAAACACACCTATTGTTTATATTTGAAATCACCTAAACAAACACGCCCCTACCCCAACAGAATCTGGACCTTCTTTTAATAGACCCGCCCCACACATATGCAACCCAGGCAACGATGACGGTTAGGAGACACGCCCCTTACTGCTGATTAGCTACAAGTGTGTTTTGGTACTCGGCCCGACTCATGCACCTTTCTGTTTTTAATGTTTGTCTCTAATGTTTTTGGGAAGCAAATTTTAGATTTTCGTTTTTGTAAATGTAGAGTCTCCTGTTAGCATCTTAAAGGGTTAGTTCACCCCAAACCACCAAGTCCTTAGATTGCCTTCAACTCATTTGCATTTAGGATGTTTTCACATCTGTAGTTTGGTTCATTTGCAAAAATGATACATTGTAGCTTTTTTAGCAGTTTTGATTCCTTTTCATACTACACTGATCGCTCTTGTCTGCACCAGTTGAAACGAACCAAAATTCAGTCATGTAATAGGATCCACAATACTCATTGGCCACATGTATTTGAACGTGTTTCCTAAACTGCTTCTCGATTGGTCAGAATCAATGTGTGCGAAATTCCAACGGAACCCCGGAAGGAAACAAAAAGAAGGAAAGACAGCAGATACCATGGACAGACGTCTGCGCGCTGTGATTATGTTTGCGTAGTTGTTATACAAACTGTTCATTTCCAGAATGAATTGCGGATGCGACTTGAAAACAAAATTTGAATTCACTACAAACGGCGAAGACACCAAATTTCTGAGGCTCCATCCTCACCTCCTCGCAGGAATGTCCGCGATCATAGTGCTAATATTGCTAATAGAAACTGTCAACAAACACTTACTCATCCGATAATGTACTCCGCATGTGACTACGGCAGCTGGTTTAGTCCAAAATGCACAGTACTTTTGCAGTTAGGTCAGTTCGATCGTGTTCTCACCACAAACGAACCGCTCTAGAGTTCGTTTGAAAACGTACCGAGACCACCCTACTGAAAAATCCAGCTAAGACCAGCTTAAGCTGGTGAGCTGGTTTTAGCTGGTCTCCCAGCTTTGTTATAGCTGGTTTTGCTGGTGTAGCAAGCTGGTCTAGCTGAACTTAGCTGGTCAGGCTGGAAGACCAGCTGACTGCCAGCATGACCAGCTTTGTCAGGCTGGGAGGACCAGCGTAAACCAGCTAGTGCCACCTTAAACTAGCTAAAACCCACTACCAGTTTATGCTACCAGTTTATGATTGTTCAATAGGGCACCTATTCAAGGAGGTCTCGGTCACTGTTTGGTCCACTTTTGGTGCACAACAGAGTTCGATTGCTGCATTCTCACCTGCCCAAACGAACTGCACCAGGTGAGCAATTGAACTCTGGTACGATTCAACCGAACTAAACAAGGCAGGTGTGAAAGCACCCTTAAAGCACATACCCAAAAACGTCACATTTTTGCTCACACCTACAAAGTGGCAATTGCAACATGCTATAATAAATTATCTAGATGCTATTTTGAGCTAAACTTCACATACATACTCGGGGTACACC
The DNA here is from genome assembly GCF_027580225.2 of Misgurnus anguillicaudatus. NCBI lineage: Eukaryota > Metazoa > Chordata > Actinopteri > Cypriniformes > Cobitidae > Misgurnus > Misgurnus anguillicaudatus. The sequence continues at coordinate 9,097,655 of NC_073361.2, forward strand.
AAAGATTTATTTGACATCTTAAAAAAGTCTTGTGAAATGTCCCCTTTAAGGAAACAAAAATGATTCTTCAATCGCATCGCTGTGAAGAACCATTTGAAGCACCTTTATCTTTTTAAATTGTGGTTGATCGCCATTCGAGAAATCACCCACGATTGCCCAGCGCACTCGTTTTAAAATCAAAAAGCGAAACATTCATTTAATGCCTTCATTACTCTTTGATCCTCGTATCTCCTTAAACGGAAACAATCCTTGACAACCTTATTATGATTAACATATACAATGCAGCTCTTGAGAGCACAGTCCTTCTCTAATGCCACACAAAGCCTTAATCCGCCAGCAGTTTCCCAGTCAGAGCCCATTAAACTACTGTACTGAGCACCATGGGTAACTTCATCATAGTGGCAGCTGTACTAACCCCATTAAAGAAAGCTTTCTAATTAGCCCGCACTGCAATGGGTGCTGTCTTCAGGCATGTACTTACTAAGGGTGTGTGACGAACCTCATTGTGATAGTCTTGGATGGGGTTTGTCCTCGGTAATGAGGCTGTAGCATTAGGCCGTATGCATTATGCAGAACTAGGAACATGGCTTGGTAGTTTTAGAGAGTAAACATATCAGTTTCATTCAAAGACTGAGTTTGAAGCATTGCATTTGGTAAACAAATACATTATTAATACAATAAATATGATGTTTAAAAAAAGTCAAATTTGCAGTTAATATTGTTTGAAAGATCAGCCAACATACAGTATATTGTGTTTTGGATACTGTATGCTGGGTGCCACCAACTAGACCACCACTAAACCAGCAACTTGTCTTGCATCCTGGTCTAAAATCATATTTTCAAAGAGCCAGAATGAATAGTTTTCTTACTTCCATGTAGATTTGATGAGTTTTGTTTTAAGCACTAATGTGGAATTTTTAAATGTGCTTTTTTTAAATATTTCTGTGAAATTTTAGGAGTCTTCTCACAACTGGTCTACAGATTTTTTCCCTTTTTCTGCTTAGGTTTTCTGTATAGCCAGTCACGTATGAAGACTGCCGCTCCATTGGTAGATAAGTCTTTCCCACACCGGTCTATTATTGTTGAGTCATCCATTTCCGATAAACCTGCCACTAAATGTCTAATATAAACAAAACAACTGACACTTTACATGTCAGTCAGATGGTCTGTTCCTGTATGAGCAAAAAGACCAAACAAAAAAGCCGAAAATACTTTATCACAGTTTAATACACTTTATACAGTTAACTGCAAACTGAACATCTTCATTAATTAAAATTTACAGAAGTAGATAATTGAAGCTGGTGTTCTTTATATCAGGTGACAGCGGCTGTTCAATGTAATAATTTTCTCTGGTAATTAAACCAGACATCTGCCTCACATTAGATGATCTGTCTTCCAATAGCACTTGCCAGCGACCGCTGAGCCTTCACTGTGTCCACCGGCCTCTCGTCTGTTTCTCTGATAAGCCCGACACATTTTCGCCACGCCTGCATGTGAAGTGGCAGGTGGAGAAGCATCGGTCATCAGAAATTCACTGGCTGTTATTGGCACTCACACCATCACACACATAATAGGAGTCCTAAGACGATCTGCACCTTCTTTAATTCATCTCTCCCCTCATTGGGTGTCTCTGTGCCTTTTTTTGTACACATTGGCCTTAAATTTTGAGGGCACTTTCATTAAAAAAGCCTGGGCTTTTAATGCAAAGATTGGAGGTTTAATCTTAAATAGGGGGTACATCAGAGTGGAAAGGTCTTAGGGCCAGATTTACTAAATGGGGCAAATTAGCATGAGAGCGCAATTCCAAAAAAGCGCAGATGGGAGTGGTAATATATGCGGGTTATTTACTAAAAAGGTGCAAATTAAACAACACAGGTGTAACAGCTAATATCCATGATGACCAATGCAGTCTACTTAGAGCAGCGCAAATTAGTTCAGGGTCCCAAATAGGCAAAGCTGATGAGGTGCAGGTGATCTACTAACACCTGATGCGCTTGAGTTCAGCACCACTGACATCACAGCGGACAATACGGGGTGTGAAATCCCAGCTAACGAAGCCAAAGTACACAGAGGACAAAAAAATGAAGGTTTACAAGAAGTTTCGAAACACTTGGTATTATCTTTTGTTAGTGACTCCTCTTTTATTTCCTCCAGCAAATAAAGAACATGGCTTGTCAAACAATATTTTTGAATAATATGTTCCTCTGGCATTCCAAATAAACTGTTATGTGTTAAAAATCTTCTGCCTTGTACCACACGCTCTCTGATCTCTGCGATGCCTTCTCTTATCAGGAACAAATTCAGCCATTTTTAAGCACATTAGTAAACATGAGTTAATCGCGTTGCGTAAGTCATTTAAATAATCTCCTCCCATAAGTTTTGCATCTGAAAGGGTAACTCCTAGAAATGCATTTGGAAAAATAACTAGACCACATCTTTTCAGCCCTAATTATCCACTGTGCATCTTTAAGGTCTCATTATAGACAGTAAAATCGGCGCACGTGCGGTGACGCGATTACATGTCTGCCCGGAACTTTACTTCCGGTTTCTGTTTAATGGTCTGACTAGTTGCTAAGCTGAACTCTTGAACAAATACCTCGTCGAAAATAACAAATGTTTTGGTTTCCTAGGTAATCTACGTGTTGTTCATTTTGCTTGTTATATAAATAAACTACTTTTAAAGGACTTCGTTGTTTTTTATTCTTCACTGTAAAAAAAATCAGTAGAAATTGCAGCTTGGTTGCCGGTAACTTGCCGTGGATTTGAATTTATGTTATTTACTGGTAACATTTTGTTCAGAGTTGGATGAACATTAAACATTTGCAGGTCTTTGTCTTTATAGAGTAAAACTAAAAAAAACAGCATCAAGCAAAACATTCTGGGAAGCAAAAAAAAAGGTTGATGATGATTTCTGGTTCCCAGAATGCTTTGTATGAGGCTGTTATTGTATAGTTAATATGTACTTGTTAATATTTAAAATGTATTTAACTTTGAACAAACTCCTGCCAGTAAATAACATACATCCAAATCCAGGGTAAATTACCAACAACCCAGCTGCAATAACATTGTAATTTCTACAGATTTTTTTACAGTGTTGAGTTTGTCGGAAGTTACATGTGTTCCATGAAAGCCGCTTGTTTAAGTTGTTACTGTTGAAACCATCTGTAGTTGTGTGTACGTCTTATGGCGTAGCCATGATGGCGTAGGCTACGTGTCAGTTCAATACCTGTCAAACACTCCCGTTTTTCCCGGGAGTCTCTCGTATTTCACACCTCTCTCCCGCCGGCCTCCCGTTTTGTTATTTCTCCCGGAAAACTCTCGTATTTTTAATGGAATAATACATAAATATATTATTTGAAGGATGTCCAGTTGCCAGATCTTTTATGAAACGTATCCTACTCACACAATAAACACATCATACAAATTTGAACCCATTTTTGACCGCAATCTACAACTCAGTTGCGGTGTTGATTTCTGCGCAGGTAAACGGGGAAAGTTGAATCAAGCATCACTTTTAAAAATGGCATTGGAAAGCTCAGGTGGTGTTACTGCGAAAAATTATATATAGCTGCAAATTTAACAAAACCGGCAGGACGGAGGAGTTTAATTTCTTACTGTAAATCAACATTGGCAATTCCCATGCTTTTTGCAAAGTATGTCGCACTGAATTTAGTACCGGACATGGTGGGCAAAAAGATGTAAGCAGCACAATAAATCATAACGGGACAATTGTGCTGTGGAGGCAAAGAGCATAGACATTAAAGAAATAACTAAACTTGCGCTTTGGCTGCTGGATCGTGGGTCAACGGTGCCGCCATATTAGGGGTGGAAACTGCACCATTAATCTTATAGCAACTGGAGTATCCGGGTGATTCTCATGAAAACTTGGTTTTAAAAATGTCAAGCATGAAAATTGCTTAAATTTACTTTTTTCCCACCAGACATTGAAAAACAAAGTCTGGACTAAATGGGAACATTAATTTAAAAACTTTTACTTATCATTTAACACTTTTTGTAACATAATTTAAAAAATTAGTCCTAAAAAATCTCATTACCGCAACAGTCAGAAAACATCAACACTGACATATTTTCAAAATGACATGACAAACCTGAAAGAACATAATTTGGAGATTCTGCACATGCATTTAAAATCAAAGTATTATGCTTCTATTAATTAAATTAACACTTAATAAGCATCTGTTGCGGTAATGATAATCAAAATGTCGTGTAAGCATTCTGACAAGACAATATTTCAAATTAACTGTAAAAAAATGATCTTACGTGGTAGCCATCTTGAAGTAACTGGTCCATGTGCTTGGTCACTCAAAATCAAACTTTATTAAAATTCTGTATGTGTGCTTAAACTGTTCTCAAAAAGTGTTGCGGAGGATGAGAACATCAGGCATGGACACATCATTTTCCTAATTTTTCTTCATTATTATTATACATGAATATTCAGTAAATATTTTTTCTGTCATCTAAAGTAGTCTAGCAAAACATCCATTTATTTTTTTTTCTTAAAATTTTTGTGTTAATTTGATTAAATTACAACATAACGCATGTTCAAACACAGCCGGACACATTGCGGTAATGAGAATTTCAGCAGAAAATGAGATAAAATTTCCAATTATAAATTCTTATGTTGAAATCACACATTGTGAAAGGTAGAACACAGTATTGTGTTTATTATGATGCTTTTTAATGTTACTATATTACACATTTTAAAGCTAAAATCATTAGTGCCGTGGTGTTTCAATGGTTTCGTGAGAATCACCCATCCAGTATCCATGTGTGTAACCACAGTAGCAGCGTGACTGTCAATGAAGAAGCAGCTAAGAAAGTTTAACCCACAAACGAAGAAGAACAGCAACTTGTTGTTTATGTTTTGAGAAGACCAGCAGTGATTGAAGTAAACAAACAGCGACTTTTGTTGCAGTTTCAGCTAAATCACTTTTCAACTTTGCCCATCTTTGTTCTCACCGTCGCAAACAGAAATACCTATGACGCATTATTTTTAATTTGACGGGAGGGGTTTTAGTGGACCATTCACAGCGTTTGCGGTCCACGTAGAACTGACACGCTGTTAAAAATTTGCCGGGGTGCACATCAGGCTACGCAGAGGCTACGGCGTAGACCTTACACACGACTATAAATTGGACTTTAGTAAATCCCAACAGTCTTTATTTCATGCCAAAATGAAGCAAGCTGTTAATAAATCTGGCACATAGTCTTTTGATTTTTTTATTTGAACCAGTAAGCAATGTGGGCAGAAACCGTGAAAATGGGTGTGTTTTTTATGTTTCTAAATACATAAAATATCTGATAAAAAACAAGTTGTTTCCACCCTAACTGTCTTTTCAAGCACTTATCATCAGCATTAAGTACTCCGCATGTTAGCTGGGTCATTCTGACACACTAAGTAGAGCTGTTAACAAATCACGCTAGCAACAACTGTTTGAGTTGCTTCTCTCACTCAGGTCGCATTGAAAATATTGGAGCATCTCAGCCACACATTCACCCCATTATCACCCGTCTATCCACAGCTGTCCTGCAGTGCTACACTGATCATGATGATGATGATATGATACGAATTCAACAAGACCAGGCAGCTAGTGTGTTTGCTAGCTTCTGTAAAACAGAGGAAAACAGCGGGCATAGCTTCAAGCTCATGAAACGGTTATGAGTTACCTAAAAGGTTACTTTAACACATGTATTATTAAAACTAATCCATGTATTTTTAGTTTTATGTAACAGTTGCAAATTCAGAAGGAGCGGCTTTCCAAAAAGAAGCTAAGCTTCACGCTAACTCGGTTTATGCAAGCTCCTTAATCTTCACACAGCATAATCAAAGGCTTTTTATCACCGTAGAACAAATTAGACAAGACTATGAATTATGTTTGATAGTCATGCCTTCACCTCTGAAAGTCCTTGGATTCTCATACCTTCATAACATGCTCTCAAAACCTGTTAAGCTAACAACAACACTCCCTCACCCCTATTTTTTCCTTCAGTGGTATGTTCTTTAATAAAATGCAACAATCAATCTGTTAACCTTGGGTGTAAGAGTAGACGTTTCATCGTACTCACACGCGTTGCCGCGGTTACGTGTCTGGACAGAACATAACTTCCGGTCTATAGCCGTTTCTCAATACCAAGTACGCCAAACTCGGACTTGTGTCCTTTGTAGTTCGAACTTGCAAGTTCAGACTCGCAGGAACGAACTCCTGACGCGAAATGCATTATGGGAAACTTCGCTGTCATAAGTCCACACAAGTCTCCTCTGATGCATCCTCGAAAAAATGGGCGGATCAAGAACACATCCGGGGATTTTATGTGAACTTGGGCTTGATGCGAACTTTGAATTGGAACAGTACTTGGGCCGCGTCTGATGACGTTTCACGAGTCCACGAGAACGCAAGTACAGACAAGAACGCATATTGAGAAACGGCTTATGTTTGTTTACCCAGCAGTGGTCACCAGCACTGCTAGTAAAAATATCCCATATTGTGCTCAGAAATTCTGAGCTAGTCCATGTAAAGTTAGACAATTTCATGACCTTTTAACCCATGACATGGCCACTGCTTGGCCAAGTGGATGAAGTCTTTAAGGCTAGATCAGAGGTCATAGAAAGGCTGTGCTCTCGTCTGTCAAAGCGCAAACTCATCACACTGAAATATTCATTGGAGTCATCGTCCCATAATGGACATGACCACCTTCGGTCGCAGAGGGAATAATGTGTTTCAACACGGCCATCGGTCAGCAAGCGATCCCCCTTGACTTGAACTTCCTGCCCTTATGGATCAACCCATTTCTATGCATTAGTTTCCTTGCAGAGGTTAGCACTCTGGTCTCCAGAAATCCCTGTCAGAAGCGGTGAGACATTTATAGTCCTGTCTTTGAGTGACATGCTGGGACATCTGGGTGCAAAGGACACTGTCGGCCTGCCTGGAATTATTCAGACTTAACAGATGAGACCTTGCGTAGGTCCGGTCATCAAGACAGGCTTCTCCTAAGGAGGTCATAGCACAGCTGTAGGACATTACTGATGGTGTCTCCGGTGACCCTATTTTCCTCAGGCTTTGTTTTGTTCCACCTTTCAATTAGAAATGTCAAGAGGTCTTAATTGAATGTAAGCTTTAGATGTTTCTGCTTAGTGCAGATCTTTGAACCTATATAGATGGGTTATGGGTAAAGATGTTTTCTTTAGGGTACAGATTTGCAATGGAATAGAAAATGGGACTTAGATGAAAAAAAGGCTATGTAATGAGAGAAATCATTAAATTTTGTTCCATTATTTAGCATTCACAAGGTTTTTATGAGACAAGGATTAAGGGTCTGTTTCAATCTCCAAATCAAGGTATCGTGATGCGTGCCTCAGCCAGCACAGCTGAGAAATTATGGATACTAGGGCCCACTACTGTAATATGTCTGCAGCCCTAGGGTGCATGACTAAACGTTAAAAAATCTTAGCAATAAACATTTTATTTGCAACTTGCTACATACAACAGATGTAAGAGGCAATGCGGAATGATTTTCAGGCCCTATTAAGCAATCTCTCCAACAGTTAAAAGAGTGGTATGAATTCTCGCAGGTAAATTTTACAGCAAGATTTAACCAGCAAATGAGCACTTTATTCTCATTCTAATGAGTAAATCGTGACATTTTCGCCCGTAACCTTTAATGTTAATGAACAGCATCAGGAGGTGTCACCATTTTTTTCCCCGTAGAAACACCAAGCATTCAGGAGACATCGTGTTTTTTTAACTCTATATTCTCGTACAGTTCCAGTGTTTCAAAATGACAACTGAAACCTTCCCAGAAGCTGCTTGAGCAGCTGCGGGTCATAATTACAGATTAAAGCTTTGCATTGGAAAACAAATGCTTTGTATAATCAATGGGGGCAAATCTTCTTTTGAAGCTGTCAACAGTAGATGATAATTAAAAAGGAAGTTGGCCTAAGATGCCTTACATTTTCTGGGACCTTTGTTATTTGAGTTTCTAGCCCCATCTGTGTGTTAATCAAAATGATGTTGATGGTGCATTCCTTGTAGGCCAGTCCTTATTTCTCTCATCATTTATATGAAACGCATTCAAAACACGCGGAGTGAATATCTAAAAGGCATAATATAATGAGCTCAGGTGCAAATGCCGCTAAACGCCACCTCCGCCATGTACATCTTTTCAGGTGATTTCTCAATAATAAAGAATATTTTAATGATTATGTTTGGCGAGTGTTGCTTTTTCTAAATCCGTTATAAACGATTCAAATTCCCAGTGATTATAGATTCCTGCTGATCAAAGAGCCATAAAACATGAAAGAGCTTTGAATTACATCGCCTTTGAAATTCAGAATTGATTTCAAACGGTATTATTAGTATGAATCGCGTTTATTCATCCCAGCCCTAATAATGATATTAACTACAGTAAATATTCTTGGCGCGTATTGAACTGAAAAAAATTATTCATTCAATTTGCTCAGTTTTTTGAGATAAGTGGTTGCAATGGTTTTATTCAAGCTACATTTAAACAAAAAAATTAGAAAGGCCAAACAAAACAAAAAAAACTTTTGTTTAAATGTAGCTTAAACAAACCGATTGCAACCACTTACCTTTAAAATTTGAGTAAATTGAATGAATATTTTTTTCAGTGTGTATGTTCATTAAATAATTTCACTTCAAATCTGCCTCAGGCCATTCAGAAATAATCTTTTTTTGCATAATCCGTTAAACGTCACATTGTCCTCTATGTGCACGGAAGACTTATGTAAAATGACCAGAAATCACATTCAAACTTTTACTCCCCTTGTGAGCACTTTATCCTGAATACAACTTGAATGTGCCAGCACCCCCTATGTGTGCTTCAGTTTCTTCATTTTTGCATTTTGAATTTTATCCTTTGCAATGTTTCTAGTTAAATCTTTAGTGATTTTGCAACTGTTTACTATGTCTTGTTAAAAGAAGTATGTTTTTAGAAGTGTAGTTTTTTTTACTAAAAAAACAAATAAGAGTGCATGCACTTAGAGGGTTTTGCAGTAAAAGACAAATTTGTTAAATATCAATGAAGTGACTTAAGTGACTTTTCTGAAATTAAGGTATTTTATTTACTCACAAATAACCTTTTCATTGCCATTAAAGTGAGATTACTGATCCTAAATATAGGAAAAAATGTAAAAAATGCTAATTTACAAGAAAACATGTAAGACGCCCTTAGGGCCAGATTTACTTGCACCAGCTTGCAAACAATAATTTAGGCGTTAAATAATGACTATCGGGATTTACTAAAGACGTGCAGTGGATATTTAGCGCTGTAAAGATGTGGTCTAGGTTTTTTTTTTTGCGACTGACCATATTACGGAAGCCGAGAGAGGACATGCACTATTATTATTTTTGCTTGCTTGTTTTCTCGTGATCACGACTTAATTTCTCGTGATCTCGAGATAACAAAAGTTGTTTTCTCGTGATCACGACTTAATTTTCTCATGATCTCGAGAAAACAAAAGTTGTTTTCTCGTTATCCTGACATGATAATCCAAATGTCATAATGTAATTTCCTGTCAATATAATATTGAGTGTATTTTGAAGTGGACTGCTAATGTATATGAGTTATGGGCTAATGTATACGGTCTTCGCCGTAACCACACGTGTAGCTAATGTGTAGACTTAATAAATAAATAAAGTTGGACAAATCATGTTCGTGAATTTAGGGACCATCTCTAAAGTAATACTGTACACGTTTCTATCTTCAATAGTATTTAACAGTTTATTTAAATAAATATCAACAATCTAAAAAGTGTGCATTATAGCTGACAACCACATAAACACGTTGGTTTTGTGACTGTTTGTTGACTTTCAGTCATAAATGCTGTTAAAAGTAGAAACGTGTATTGAGTGACTTAAAGACGGTCCCTAAATTCACCACTGTAAAATTGTAAATATTGACATCTATTTCCGCTTGAGCGAATCTCTGATCCAAGTAAAATCTCGTTTGTTCATCAATGCTAATTTAGCAAAATATGCTTTTGCTGTTTACAAACAAAACATCGAGTACACGTAAGCTTTAATCACATCACAAAAATACAACTTTTGTTATGTCGAGATCACGAGAAAACAACTTTTGTTATCTCGAGATAACGAGAAATTAAGTCGGGATCACGAGAAAACAAGCAAGCAAAAATAATAATAGTGCATAGCCTCTCTCGGCTTCCGTACCATATTGCATATGCATTTCTAGGAGTTTTCCAATCAGACGCAAAAGTTATGGGAGGAGATTATTTAAATGATTCATGCAACGCAGTTTACTAATGTTTGTGCGTGTGATATTACTGGTATTGGTGCCATTATTTAAAGCCGAAATAAAGCCTGTCTTAAATCATTTTGTGCTTGAAATGGCTGCAATTGTTGTTGGCATTACAGAGAGCGTGATACAAGGCAGATCATTTTTTAACACGAAACAGGTGTTTTAACACTTTGCCAAGCCATGTTATTTTTTGTTTACTGGAGGGAATTAAAGAGGACTAGGAGAAGTCATACAATACCAGGTGTTTCAAAACTTCTTGTAAACCTGTCCTCAGGTTTTTTTCAGTGTATTTTGGCTTCGGTAGCTGGGATTACACCCCCCAAATTTTCCACTGTGATGTCCGTGGTGCTGAACTCAAGCGCATCAGGTGTTAGTAGATCACCTGCACCTCATCAGCTCTGCTTATTTGCGACCCTAAACTAATTTGCGCTGCTCTTAGTAGACTGCGTTGGTCATTATGGAAATCAGCTGTTGCGCCTGTGTTATTTAATTTGCGCCTTTTGAGTAAATAACCCACAGAAATTTCCACTCCCATCAGCACTTTTTTATTTGCTAATTTTCTCCGTTTAGTAAATCTGGCTCTTAGAGGGGTTTGCAACTCTTCATATGTTGTTTATTTGTTTATGATCAGAATAAATTGCACTACGCATGAAAAGTCACGAGTAACTGTTTAACCAATGTTTGACATCTGATAGCATCATAGCTCCAGACAGACCATCCACCCTGTAAACCCAAACTAGCAATGCAAATTGGGAATTCATTGAGCTTTTTAAATAATATTATATGAGATATTACTTCCTCTCATTCATTGCATTTCATAATCTATATGAAAAGAATGCATAATAGCGTGGCCTCAGTAGATTGTTGCCTTAGAGACCGAGCTTTAAAAAAAGCAATTGTGTATATGCTGAATGTTTAGTATGATGTTCAGTTTAAACAAATGACACCAGAAGTTTAATATAAGTTATATTTGTATAGATAAATAGTCAGTTTTGGATAGCTACCGGAAAACTAAGAGCTTTTACAGCTTATTGCTAAAAACAGAGCCTTTAGGTTCTCCTGGGTTAAAATGAGACTATTTCTCATAATATTGAACATGAAGTCATGGACTGAATGGTGGGGGTTCTTTATTGCAAAAGCCAGATTAGCATTGCATGAGCTGCAATAGATCAGCTGCTGATTGGTTAAGCCTTTGGCTAGGATATCTCTTCTTACTTCAAACCCCTTTACGGATGGCCTAATGCCATCGCCTGCAGGAAAAGACACGATTTTCCTTCATATGATTATTGCGCAGATGATGGCAAAGTTATGTGCAGGCTCTTGAGACCAGACTGTGATTTTAAAATGTTGAAATGCCTTTTTACACTGAATAGTGGAACTATTAATCTCAGTTATAACTGGATATACAGTAGCTATAGGTTGCTTGTCAGCACGGACGGGGAAAGGAAAGTAACAGGCATACGTAAATGGTTTGTTATCCACATAATTCAAGCCTATAAAATCTTTTGCACATCTTTTACAGAAAACATCCATGTATCATTCTGATCCCATATGACTGAGAAAACAACATAATTTTTATTTCTCCGGTGAACTGATAACAGATAACACAGCTTTTCCTTTAGGGACGTGTAAAATTCCTGAAATTGGCATATCCTATTAAACAAAAGCTATTCAGGGGAGAATTATGGCTCGTTTTTGTCGATTTGACCCATAGTGAATTCACTCAAATTAACCTTAACTTCCATTTATCTGCCTGAATTTGGTTATTATATTATCCCCAAAGCACAATCACTTCATTTGTATCTTCATTATCTACATTCAAGCTGCGATACGGCAATAATGAGCATTTCTAGATAGAGTTTCTCAAATATCTAGATATAAAAATCTACCAAAGTCATTTTAAATTACATTCATTGAGATTAAAGTGTCACCATGGCGCTTGTTTCCTTGACAACATAGCTATTTACTAAAGCTCACTTTGAGGAGAACATAAAAAGTCTTAATTTTATTCTTTGTTATTTCATTACGTGGCCTTGTTTCAAAGCCTGTGAAACATCTTAATTACGGTTGCGGTTTGGTAAAATCAAGATAAAAGAGAATTTGTGCCTATATCAATTCAACCCCGTGTTTATTTTCATTATTAGTTGACTAGCATATTTATACAGACAGAACATTTTTGTTGCGATTCTTGATCTACAAAACAAAACGTAAAAAAAAAAACGTGCTTTTGGGAATTGATTGAGCAGGTAGGAATGTAAATAATATATAAAGTTTGCAGAATTTAATCTCAGAATTCTGTCATGTTGTCAGGCAGGAAGGAACACAGAAACAAAGAGCGCTGTACATTTCTGACAAGCTACATACAGTCGTTTTTTTCAACATAACTGATGTGCACCTCATTTGTTTGGATTTTTCAAGCAAGGCAAAAACCTAGATGATAGATGAACTTCTGCAAAGTTTTTTTTTCCATCTCCAGATACCTCAAAACGCAATACTCCATATGTGGCCGCTCCCTCCAACCCGCCTCTGTGTCGAAAAGTCTTTGGTGCTTTTTGATGTTTGCCCGTGTACTTCATTATTAAAGTGTTAATTAGTATATCTTGTCTTATGATGGCAAAGAGGACTGATATTTTAATTACCCTTCTTGTAAACTATACTGCACATTAAACATTATTTCAATGGATTAATACCTACAAAGCACAGCAGGGTCTCATTTTATTTATACAGGATCTATGTCACCCTGCCATCTGTGTGTACATAAAGTAAACACAATGTGCACCATTAGCGTCTTACAGGATGTTTACACCTGGTATTAAGATGTGTTTTGGACAGGGTGCAAAACGATTAAACCAATTAATCTAATGTAATGCACTGAGCACAATGGTTTTTCCATTGGACATGACTTCTTTAGCAAGATCTTTCATTGATAACTGAAGCGACTGCTCTTCGCCTCTTTCATTTTTGTTTTATTTTGCGAGCGTTTGAAAATTGCGCCAGCTTAATACATCAATTGTTCTGAAATATTAGCTCTTACATATACAGTGGATATAAAAAGTCTACACACCCCTGTTCAAACTGCATGTCCCCGTGACCTACAAAATGAAACCAAGATGAACCATTCTGGAACCTGCTCCAACCCAATTCCCCACCTCAAACCTATATATTAAAGTTAATAACAATAAGAATAATTTTGTGGTGAAAAAATGGCAACTAAAGTTGTACAATAACCAGGTTGCATAAGTGTGCACACCCTTTTACAATAGTGATTGTGGCAGGGTTCAGAAGCAACCAATCACATTTAGACTTAAGTTAAATATGAAGTAGTACATACCTGTCATCAATTAAAATAACTTTTTAACTATTAATGAAGTGTGCCTGGTCCTAAAGGATTTTTTCTAAGTATCATCCCACTGAAAAAGCCATTGTCTGTGTAGAGCTTACTAAGCAGGTACATGATCTCATTGTTGAAAAATATCAATCAACAGAGGGTTAAAAACATTTCCAAGACCCTGAATATACCAATAAAAAACAATAAAAAAACAATAATCCACAAATGGAGAAAATATGGCACAACATTGACATTACTAAGACCAGGAATCCACCTAAAATTTATGAGAAAACCAGAAAAAAATGGTAAGGAAGGCTGCCAAGAGGCCTGCAGCAACATTAAAAGAATTGTAACAATATCTGGCAAGTACTTTTTGCTCCCTACATGTGACAAAAATCTCCTGAATTCTTCATGTTTGGGCTATTAGCATTTTTTAACCAAAAATATTATGAAGTCCATCTAAAGTTTGTAAAAACAAATATTTCTATATCCCAAATCCATGTGGAATAATGTATTATAGTCCATTGAGACCAAAGTTGAACTTGGGCCGTTATACCAAAATATATATTTGGTGCAATAAAACCCACATCACATCACCAAATGAACACCATGCCCACAGTAAAGCATGAAGGTGACAGCATCATACTTTGTGGCTGCTTTTCTTCAGCTGGAACTGGGGTTTTTAATTAGGGTGGATTGAATAATGAATAGCTACAAATACCCATCAATTTTGACCCAAAACCTAAAGGCTTCTGCCAAAACACTTAAGATAAAGCGAAATTTCACCTTACAGCATAACAATGACAGAAAGCACACATCTAATCAACAAAGGAATTTCTTCACCAAAACAAGATCAAGGTTTTGGAATGGCCCAGCAAGAGTCCGGATCTAAATCCCATCCAAAATCTATGGGGTGATCTGAAGAGGGCTGTGCACAGGAGACACTCAACCAATTTGACAGATTTAAAATGCTTTTGCAAGGAGAAATGGCAAAATATTGCAAATTCAAAAAGTGTGAAATTGATTGACACATACCCATTAAGATGATGAATGCTGTGATAAAATCTAATGGTGCTTAAACTAAGTTTTAGTTTAAGGGTGTGCACACTTATGCAACCTGGTTATTGTACAACTTTACTTGCCATTTTTTCACCACAAAAGTTTTCTTATTGTTATTAACTTTAATATATAGGTTGGAAGTACGGAATCAAGTTGGAACAGGTTTCAAAATTATTCATCTTGTTTTCATTTTTTAAATCACAAAAACCTGCAATTTTAACAGGGGTGTGTAGACTTTTTATATCCACTGTACATGTACAAAACTCTGTGCAACATGTTTACTAATGACACAAGCAGGGAACCCTGACATAATATTAGTGCGCATCAATTTAAACCCGTCATTTCTTTAAATGTAAGCAGAGGGACTCGCCCACAGACCACCCCCTCAGTAATCAGGACAGAAGCGGCTGAAAGTGGACAAAATAGACAGATTTAAATACATGGTGTGAACATGAATGTGGCTCTCTTATCCACTTGTAATCCGATTGATCAAAACGCATATTAAAGGGGATATTTCACAAGACTTTTTTTAAGATGTCAAATAAATATTTGGTGTCCCCAGCGTGCATACGGTTTTGTTCAAAATAGCATATTAATAATTCATTATAAAATGTAAAAATTGCCACTTTGTAGGTGTGAGGAAAAATTTGCGTTTTTTTTTGGGTGTGTCATTTTAAATGCAAATGAGTTTATGAAATGCAAACACTGATCACCATGATGGTGGTTTGTTGAAATTGAAACATAATTGACCTGACAATCATTTTTTCTCTCTTTCTCTCTGCACTAAATTGCAGTGCCATGGTTGGATAGTGCGGATTAAGGGATGGTATTATTATAATAAGATCCCCTTCTGACATCACAAGGGGAGCAAAATGACCTATTTTTCACATGCTTGCAGAGAATGGTTTACCAAAACTAAATTACTGGGTTGATCTTTTTCACATTTTCTAGGTTGATAGAAACACTTGGGACCCAATTATAGCACTTTAACATGGAAAAAGTCAGATTTTCATGATATGTCCGCTTTAACAGTAAGTATACTGTAAACAGCCTCTTATTGTAGTCAGCTAAGCTTATAAGCACTACTGTGTATGTTATACTATTGCAATTTTTATGGATATGTTTAAAAAAAAAACATTTAACTTTTCGTCTAATCATTCGATGAATCTATCCAACGCATAAAATATCAGCCCAGTCTCACGAAATTTCGTTATATAGTCACATAATTTTTTTATTCTTTTTTCGTGATATTATCACGAATTTACAGTTTATTTTTGTGATCGTATAACGAAATTCCGGGTTTTGTGTAATTATCACGTATTCATTTAAATAATTTTGCGTTTGGAAGGGAAACTCCTACAAATGCAAATGAAATAAGGTCAGTTGCAAAAACAACTCCAGGCCTATTTGACAGGCTTGAGAAAGATAATCCCACTGTAAATACAGTGTATACCTGTGACATAACATCTATACAGGATAAAAGTATTTGTACTGTATACTCAGCATTAAATGCGCTGTGGATTAAGGCTGGAATGAATTCAGATCCAATAATTAGAGTCTCTGAAGTGCTTTGCAGTATCAGACATTTCAGATCAGTCAATGGTCTAACAAATTCTGTCACCTGTGCATTTTACCCCCAATATCAATGCGTTTTCTGCGGTGCCTACAGTATTTGCCTACTGCCAACTCTCAATGAGGCTCAGCCTGTTGGTTCTCACACACACACCTTTTTTCTGTCTTTTCATGTTCATGTCTTTTCATCAGAGCATTATTAGCAGCAGTTAAAGGTGCTTTGGTGTAATTATCAGACCGATGCCGACTGCACTCGTGCAGTGTTGTCTGGTATAAAGGGCCGCTCAGCAGAGCTGGCTATGAATCAATGGCTAATAAAAATGTTTGCTAAGTCCGTCTCTGACATACAGTAGAGCCTCTGTTAATGCTGGTCACAGTGGCGAGACTACTTAAAGGAATAGTCCATTTTCTTAAAAAGAAAAATCCAGATAATTTACTCACTACCATGTCATCCAAAATGTTGATGTCTTTCTTTGTGACGAGAAGAAATGTTTTTTTGAGGAAAACATTGCAGGGTTTTTCTCATTTGAATGGACTTTAATAGACACCAACAATTAATACTTAACTCAACACTTAACAGTTTTTTTCAACGGAGTTTCAAAGGACTATAAACAATAGTTTTTACAATGAAAATAACAAATATACACTTTTAAACCACAATTTCTCGTCTAGATCCGGTCCTGAAAGCGTCAGCGTGACCTCACGCAATACGTCATGACGTCAAGAGGTCACAGAGGACGAACGCAAAACTCCGGCCCAGTGTTTACAAGAGTGTTGAAAGAGTAGACACGTGACCTCCCTACGTCACTACGCATTTACGTTAGGTCGCGCTGGACCGGATCTAAACAAGAAATTGTTGTTTAAAAGTGTATATTTGTTATTTAGGTCCACAAGTGTTGAGTTAAGTATTAATTGTTGGTGTCTATTAAAGTCCATTAAAATGAGAAAAATTCTGCAATGTTTTCCTCAAAAACATAATTTCTTCTCGACTGAACAAAGAAAGACATCAACATTTTGGATGACATGGTGGTGAGTAAATTATCTGGATTTTTCTTTTAAGAAAATGGACTATTCCTTTAAGGGCCAGGGGGGCACTGGCCCACTCAGATTGAGAGTTGTGTCACCCGGTCAGAGACAAAAATAAACCCACCCATAAATTATAATAATCTTTTTAATAAAAACATGCATCATTTAGAAATAAATAACTATTTATATAAAAGGTTTATCATTTGCATGTGTTTATAAACCTTGCAAATATGCAAATATTAACATTAAAAACCATTTTAAACAATTTGAATAACATGGAGAAGGCAGGGTTTATGACCTATTCTGGGACCAGTCACTGGGGGTCGATCGAGACGTTTTGGCTTCACTTTTTGTGGCTTGTGCGGCACGCTTGGACATGACACATACACTCCAAATTATCTTGAGTTACCACAATATTTCCATAAAAACAGTCAGTTATGTCTTAAAGTGAACGCAAACGTGTGTCAGTATATGGATCTGTGCTTATTCGGTCTTGAAGTGAGAGTTCCCCTAAAGAAATTTGGTCCTTATGTTAATCAAACAACCGTAGACAAAAGGAAAATCACTTATTTAGCTTTACAAATATCAAATACTTTTCATTAAAGGAACAATATGTAAGAAATTTATATAAATGAATCATAAAATGGTCCTGATATCTCACTAGACATTAAGAAATTTCAACTTTCATTTCAAATGCTTATATCACTGACAACAGTGGTCTGGCCAGGATATTGTCATTTAAAAAGTGGAGTTGCAGCCCTCAACTGATGTTTATGTTGTCATGTTGTGTATTGGCCACCAGTTGTGTGAATGCAGTACCAGTTTTAGCCACAAGTTTTGTTATTGCAATACCAGTTTTGGCCACAATCCTACATACTGTTCCTTTAATACTACTACTGATAACTTTGTTCTTTTCTTTTTCCATATGCTACATATGCTGGGACTAGGGTAAGCCCTGTCTGGGAAACCACCCTTATATTTTAAAATGATGTAATTTAAGAGTAGGCATTGAGGTCCACCCTATTTTACCAAGGTCTACTCAGTTTAAAATTTCTGGCTTTGTCACTGGCCTTAGCCATTCTTCTTTAGCAGAATTTCAAAAACAAAAATACAGTCATGAAAAGAGAGAATTCCCCTTTTATAACACTGAACAGCTAGCGAAATAATAAAAACAGGCCTGCTCATACATATACATGACACCGTTGTTTTGGTTGAGGGAAAATGTAAGACGCGTTTAACACTTTATCGTGTTATTCTGTGTTTACTTGCTAACAAAAATAAACATTCAAGGAGGCATAGAAAAGTAGGACGTGTTCCTGGATCACAAATCCCTTGGTGTTCTTAGAGAAATATTTTAGGAGAGTCCTGAATCTTGTTTTTAAAGGACAAGTTCAGTATTTTACACTTAAAGCCCTGTTTTCAGATTGTTTATGATGAAATAGAACGGTGTTGACTGAGGTTTGGACGTGTGGTGCTGGCCCGGGAATTTTCGGGTGTTTGTTCTGTCACCTCCCACCTCTAAAATGGCTGTATAGGTGCACAGAAACAATCCTTCCTAAAATGCATTAAACTTTCGTTTACAAAGACGTGAAACTCACCGAGTGGTCAGGGGTGTTCACTGATATGATCACACAAAAATCACTGCAAAAGATGCTTTCCAACAGGTTTTATCGTAGTTTTTGTCCAACTCCATTGACTTGTATTAGATGTGCTATGAGGTACGATATTACTCTGCACCGGGAACGTTGTTTGTATTCTTGCAATTGGCAAAGGCGGATTATCGCCACCACCTGGGCTGGAGCTCTCAGCAGAAGAATATACGGGTGTGAGGCGTTTGGAAAAATAAGTTTCCAACGAATGCTAAAACACCTGTTCGAAAGCATCTTTTACAGCGATTTTTGTGTGAGTATATAAGTGAACACCCCTGACCACTCGGTGAGTTTCACGTCTTTGTAAACGAAAGTTTCATACATTTTAGGAAGGATTGTTCCTGTGCACCTATACAGCCATTGTAGAGGTGGGAGGTGAAACAAAAAAACACCCGAAAATTCTAGTGGCATATGTCGAAATTTCAGTCAAATCCATTCTATTTCATCATAAACAATCTGAAAACAGGGCTTTAAGTGTAAAATACCGAACTTGTCCTTTAAATAAACAAATTCAGACCCATATATAACAGACCAAAATGTAAAAAGAGAGAAACATTTTTTTTTTATAGGCTTAGAATGTAGATATGAAAATAAAGTGAACCTAGTATAAAAGACATAATTTACCCTAAGTGATCAAGGGCTTAGTAGGTACCATTTAAGTGCATAGACTGCAGGTTTGTTCGATTTCATATGGTTCTGTGCAGAACGATCTGTGTATGACGTCAAATACCAAGAGAGCAATTAGAAAAACCACGTGCACCATGCGAGTTGCTGTTGTGGCATCAAAATCAAAGTACATTGTGGTCTGTACAGCCATCTGAAGTGTACATTTAAAGCAGACTTGCTCCTTCTGTCAAAATAAAGGGAACGAGGGTCTGTCCATCTCACGAAGTGGAATGCACTTCAACGAACTCGGACCACCTCCTGTATATCTGCTTTTAAAATGTTTGTTTTTTTATAGAGGTTTAAATGGTTTTGGAGTATATAAATACGGTATAATCCAAAATAGCCTATGCCTAAAATAAACCATATGTGAGGCGTCAGGGATAAGTTTAGGGTTGTATAGGAGTGTCCTGTGTAAATGACATTGCACATCAGATGATAACATGATGTGCTCTCATGCAATCACTTACTGAGGCAGATGACATCGTATCCTGTCATCCCTCAACTTTCCTGTATAAAAGTGGCACAAAAGCCAGTAAAAGCGAGAACATGAATGTAGTAAATATAGGAAATCCCCACAAGGATAGGCAGTATTAATGTGTGCAGTGCTGAACAAGGACATGCTGTTTGGATACATCGGTCAAGAGTCCCTTCTGAATTTATGCTTCATTTAGTCACATGAATCCTAAACATGCAGCTGATCTCTGCTCGGATGGAAAATGCAGTACACACCCATACAAAAGCTGTCCATTCAAATAACCTTTTCTGTCCAAGGTACCTAATAAAGTTTTATATAATGTACTGTACATCATTAAGTGCCATGTGGCTCAGTAAGTAGAGCTTAAGCCTAAGCCACGAAGGTCATTGGTTCGATCCCAGGAAACACATATAGACTCAGAAAAAAGAAAGTTGCTAAATAGCACTAAAACGAATTTGTAAATTTAAATTGTAATAATATGAATTTTGTGATTGGCCTTTAAAATTTTCTCGACAATAGTGGTATCTGTCAGAAGGTATTAGCATTGCTATTGTGGAGTAGAGAGCTCTCGGGGTCAAGAATCTCTTGAGCATTGAATTATTTGTCTCTCGTTTGCATCTCTCTATCTACTTCAGTCACACTCTCATGGGTCTCAGAGCTTTAAAATGCCCTTCAACAAAGCCAGGCAGGTGGCCACCCATACAAATAAAACAAATTAATCTAGTCGCTTTACAAATAAGGAGCCCGGCTAACAGCGCGCTGCCAGAGGCTTATGTCTCACCATTATGGGAACTTGCTTAATTTGTCTTTTTTCACTCAGGAGGACAAAGTCAATGAAAGTGCTCAGCTGGCAGCTCAAAGTGTTATCTGTTTTTTACCTTTCGTTTCAATGTAAGATAAAAGATTAAAGCGTCAGCAATGTTACATTTCTTGTATTCATTGTTGATAACTTAGCATGTGAATAATGAAGCGCTTTAGTCTTTCAAAAACTGCAAAACGAATGGCATAAAATTGATTCTCAGCAAATACAGTCATGATTATGATTGTTATGTATTGTCTTCGCTAATATACACTCACCTTAAGGATTATTAGGAACACCATACTAATACTGTGTTTGACCCCCTTTCACCTTCAGAACTGTCTCAATTCTACGTGGCATTGATTCAACAAGGTGCTGAAAGCATTCTTTAGAAATGTTGGCCCATATTGATAGGATAGCATCTTGTAGTTAATTTGTGGGATGCACATCCAGGGCACGAAGCTCCCGTTCCACCACATCCCAAATATGCTCTATTGGGTTAAGATCTGGTGACTGTGGGGCCATTTTAGTACAGTGAACTCATTCTCATGTTCAAGAAACCAATTTGAAATTATTCGAGCTTTGTTACATGGCTGGCATTGGCTGCTGGAAGTAGCCATCAGAGGATGGGTACATGGTGGTCATAAAGGGATGGACATGGCCAGAAACAATGCTCAGGTAGGCCGTGGCATTTAAATGATGCCCAATTGGCACTAAGGGGCCTAAAGTGTGCCAAGAAAACATACCCCACACCATTAAACCACCACCAGCAGCCTCCACAGTGGTAACAAGGCATAATGGATCCATCTTCTCATTCTGTTTTCGAGACTCATCAGACCAGGCAACATTTTTCCAGTCTTCATCTGTCCATTTTTGGTGAGCTTGTGCAAATTGTAGCCTCTTTTTCCTATATGTAGTGGAGATGAGTGGTACCCGGTGGGGTCTTCTGCTGTTGTAGCCCATCCACCTCAAGGTTGTGCATGTTGTGGCTTCACAAATGCTTTGCTGCATACCTCGGTTGTAACGAGTGGTTATTTCAGTCAAAGTTGCTCTTCTATTAGCTTAAATCAGTCCGCCCATTCTCCTCTGACCTCTAGCATCAACAAGGCATTTTCGTCCACAGGACTGCCGCATACTGGATGTTTTTCCCTTTTCATATCATTCTTTGTAAACCCTAGAAATGGTTGTGCTTGAAAATCCCAGTAACTGAGCAGATTGTGAAATACTCAGACCGGCCCGTCTTGCACCAACATGCCACGCTCAAAATTGCTTAAATCACCTTCTTTCCCATTCTGACATTCAGTTTGGAGTTCAGGAGATTGTCTTGACCAGGACCACACTCCTAAATGCATTGAAGCAACTGCCATGTGATTGGTGGATTAGATAATTGCATTAATGAGAAATTGAACAGGTGATAATCCTTCAGGTGAGTGTATAATGATATATTAAATTTGTCTTAAAAAGTGGACAATAAGATCTGTGCTATTGAAATGTGTTTGGGTGTACAATTCGTCTTGATATTCCATACACAAACAAGAATTTAAAGCCACAACAGATTTTTTTATTTAAGCGTCAGAGTGGGTAAAGATGTTTGTGTAACAGTACATTGTGAGTTGTTGGTGCCAAAAAATGTTTTGGGTGCAAATAAATAATGTAGGATATGTCTTAATCAGGAGTGGGACCTCGGGTCCTGGAGGGCTTATGCTGCGTTCCAGGCAGGTTTTTAAACCCGTGAGTTACGACTTCAAAACCACGACTCACGACCCTATGCGTTCCAGGCAGCCTGTAACTCGTGTTTTAACAACCTTCTACCTGTGAAAGTGCACTGGAACGGCAGTCAAACCCGTGACTTCCCACCCGTGAACTCGTACTACATCGATGTACTCCCAGTTCAGAGTCGTGAGTCGTCGTTTTGAAGTCGTGAGTTACGAGTTACAGGTTGCCTGGAAGGCAGCATTAGTCCTGCAGAGTTTAGTTCCAACCCTAATCAAACACACCTGAATTTAATTTCCAAGTAATCCTGAAGACTTTAATTAGATTTTTCAGGTGTAGTTAATTAGGGTTGGAACTAAACTCTAGGTTCCCCACCCCTGGTCTAAATGAATCGTGTCAGATATGTCAGAAAATGAATCATCTACAACAATTTGAAGTCAACATTCTTTACTGTCATGCCTATTTCTTCAGCAAGGTCAAGGTGCCGTAATCTATTTTCATGTCTTGGGTTGTGTTAATGATCACTTTTACGATCCAAGGACATCACTGTAAAACCAACATGCATGCAGTGAAAATTTTTACTATTTATCAACAAAAGTCATTTGACTATAGTGAGAATAGCTATCAATTTGATTTTACACCTTCACAGGGAAGCCTTTGTATGCCCAGGAACCAGTGTTAGGAACCAGCCAGGCTTTCCCTTTTAGTATCAGTGTAGAGACTGTCTAATGTTTACTGACACTAGTGCTTGAGTGGTAATGATCGCCTTTGGTGCTTTCCACCACGTTTGTCTCAATGATGGCCGCCAGTGAACTCCAATCAATAACACAGCCAGAGAGGCCTTTCATAGCATGTTTCCTTCCTCGACTCGCCTGAGTTGTTCTCCCAGCACCTCAAGAGCTGTTTTCCTCTCTGTCATTTCTAGTCAGGCTCACTCACACTCCCTCTTCCATATTTAAGAAACAGCGTAAGCCAGCCTACTGTACTGTAGCTTGTAGTGCTGTAGTTAAAGCCACCTAAATCAAGGCCAGGTCAAGACCAAGACCAGAGTGACTCAAGACAAGACCAAGATTTTAGAAGTTGAGACCACGACAAGATTAAGACCAAAATGATTTAAGACCAAGATTTTAGAAGTTGAGGCCAAGTCAAGACTAAGCCCAGATTGACTCGAGACCAAGATTTTAAAAGTTGAGGTCAAGACTAAGACCACAGTGACTCTAGACCAAGACAAGACCAAGATTTTAGAAGTTGAGGCCAAATCAAGACTAAGACCAGAGCGATTCGAGACTAAGACAAGACCAAGTTTGACAAAGATAAGAATAAGAATAGAGTGACTTAAGATCAAGACAAGACCAAGATTTTAGAAGTTGAGACCAAGACAAGATTAAGCTCAGAGTGACTCGAGACTAAGACAGGCCCAGTTTTTTTGAAGTTGAGACAAAGATATGACTAAGAATAGAGCGTCTCAAGGCCAAGACAAGACCAAGATTTTAGAAGTTGAGACCAAAACAAGACTAAGACAAGAGCGACTTGAGACCAAGACAAGACCAAGATTTTAGAAGTTGAGACCAAGACAAGACCAAGTTTTTTTTTATTTGATACCAAGATAAAACTAAGACCAGAGCGACTTAAGACCATGACAAAACCACGATTTTAGAAGTTGAGACCAAGACAAGATGACCAAAGCGACTCGAGACCAAGACAAGACCAAGATTTTAAAAGTTGAGACCAAAACAAGACTAAGACTAGAGCGACTTGAGACCAAGACAAGACCAAGATTTTAGAAGTTGAGACTAAGGCAAGATGACCAAAGTGACTGAGACCAAGACAAGACCAAGATTTTAGAAGTTGAGACCAAGACAAGATTAAGACCAGAGTGACTCGAGACCAAGACAAGACCAAGTTTTTTTAATTTGATACCAAGATAAGATAAGAGTAAGAACAGAGTGACTTGAGACCAAGACAAGACTAAGACTAGAATGACTCGAGACCAAGACAATACCAAGATTTTAGAAGTTGAGACCAAGACAAGACTAAGACCAGAGTGATTCAAGACCAAGACAAGACCAATATTTCAGAAGTAGAGACCAAGACAAGACTAAGACCAGAGCGATTTGAGACCAAAACAAGACCAAGATTTTCGAAGTTGAGACCAAGACAAGATGACCAAAGTGACTGAGACCAAGACAAGATTTTAGAAGTTGAGACCAAGACAAGATTAAGACCAGAATGACTCGAGACCAAGACAAGACCAAGTTTTTTTAATTTGATACCAAGATAAAAGTAAGAACAGAGTGTCTTGAGATCAAGACAAGACTAAGACTAGAATGACTCGAGACCAAGACAAGACCAAGATTTTAGAAGTTGAGACCAAGACAAGACTAAGACCAGAGTGATTTGAGACCAAGACAAGACCAAGATTTCAGAAGTAGAGACCAAGACAAGACTAAGTTTTTTTTTATTTGATACCAAGATAAAACTAAGACCAGAGCGACTTAAGACCATGACAAAACCACGATTTTAGAAGTTGAGACCAAGACAAGATGACCAAAGCGACTCGAGACCAAGACAAGACCAAGATTTAAAAGTTGAGACCAAAACAAGACTAAGACTAGAGCGACTTGAGACCAAGACAAGACCAAGATTTTAGAAGTTGAGACTAAGGCAAGATGACCAAAGTGACTGAGACCAAGACAAGACCAAGATTTTAGAAGTTGAGACCAAGACAAGATTAAGACTAGAGCGACTTGAGACCAAGACAAGACCAAGATTTTAGAAGTTGAGACTAAGGCAAGATGACCAAAGTGACTGAGACCAAGACAAGACCAAGATTTTAGAAGTTGAGACCAAGACAAGATTAAGACCAGAGTGACTCGAGACCAAGACAAGACCAAGTTTTTTTAATTTGATACCAAGATAAGATAAGAGTAAGAACAGAGTGACTTGAGACCAAGACAAGACTAAGACTAGAATGACTCGAGACCAAGACAATACCAAGATTTTAGAAGTTGAGACCAAGACAAGACTAAGACCAGAGTGATTCAAGACCAAGACAAGACCAATATTTCAGAAGTAGAGACCAAGACAAGACTAAGACCAGAGCGATTTGAGACCAAGACAAGACCAAGATTTTCGAAGTTGAGACCAAGACAAGATGACCAAAGTGACTGAGACCAAGACAAGATTTTAGAAGTTGAGACCAAGACAAGATTAAGACCAGAATGACTCGAGACCAAGACAAGACCAAGTTTTTTTAATTTGATACCAAGATAAGAGTAAGAACAGAGTGTCTTGAGATCAAGACAAGACTAAGACTAGAATGACTCGAGACCAAGACAAGACCAAGATTTTAGAAGTTGAGACCAAGACAAGACTAAGACCAGAGTGATTTGAGACCAAGACAAGACCAAGATTTCAGAAGTAGAGACCAAGACAAGACTAAGACCAGAGCGATTTAAGACCAAGACAAGACCAAGATTTTCGAAGTTGAGACCAAGGCAGGGTTAGACCAAGTCAAGACCATGCAGACTAGCGCTCCTCAAAATAAACTGAAAGATCTATATAACCCAACTCTAATTTATCCCACAAAGCATTGCAACATAATTAGAAATAAGTTAATGATTGCATTTGAAGCCCGAAGGTTTACATCCAATCACATTAATGATAATAATTTAATAAATTAAATGCACCAAAATAGTGTATATATAGTGTACAATATAGTGATATCCCCACAGTTGTGGTCTTGACGGGTCTTGAAATTAAGTCCTCCTAGTCTAAATTGAGTGCAGTCACGTCCGAGACCTTCAAAAAACTTGTCTCGTGGACAAGACTGGTCTTGTGCACTATGACACTGGTAGTTTGCTTGGTCTTAGTTGGTTTCCACTGCTCAAGATTGTCTGCTTTTATGGTTTAACGCTTATACACCACAATCCCAGAAGCCCACCCACACCACACGTCCTTAAGGGGATATTTGTGCTTCGGAAGAATATTATTCCAGTATTTAATCATTTTAACTCAACAGTCATATTCTTTTCATTTCTTGATTACTCAAAGTGCGAGAAAAGTGATTTGCATAAACCGCAGCACCATTTCGTTACTGTCATTCTCATTAAAATATAATTACATTGAAGATGTGATGATCGTGTCAGAGATAATAATAAAAAGAAGAGAAAATATGTTCCAAACTAATGATTAAAATGCAACATTTTCAGTCTAAAATTTCTCGTCTGCAAAATGTTTAAGGGAAATATTAGATCGTAACCGCTATTAGATGGTAATCAGAAATAAAAGACACATATACAGCACAAACACACTTTATTCAAATGCAATAATCAGAGTGGATATTTTCTGCATTGTATGAAAAGCAGCATGTGTAATTGGTAGACTGTATGACTGATGTGTTCACAGTTTGCTGTTGAGTGATTAGCAGAGGGTGAGACATTCATTATGAATTCCTTTCAGGGGTAAAACAGGGCATTTCTAGGACATTCAGAAGGCTGTCTGAACCCCCCTCCTCCCTCCCTTCTTCATCAAGCCCTCCCTCTCCCTTTTCCTGTTAATGAGGTTTATTAAATTACAAATGTTCTTCACACGTTTTAACAAAAGATTAAATTGGCAGAGCTCTATGGGGAATATGTTTTTATAATGCAAGTGCAATTAGCAAAAGTAAGGCAGGAGTCTGAAGAACCCAAGCAAGTCTTGGCGTAGTTCAACATGAAGAGTTAGCAGACAGAAACACGGCCAATGACGGGACGTAATCCTGCACAATCATGAGGGCTTGAAAACGACACCCTGTAATTAATAGTGCCAAATTTCAAGTATAAGTTGCTGCTAACTAAACATTTAATGTACATGGACACCTTTTGCCTCAATCGGCATTTACACTTAATAATGTGATCGGATTAATGTGTGTGTTTATATGGCACAAACTTCCAATCAGATTTGATCGTTTGACATGCGCGCATTGGACAAATGTAGTTTTGCGTCATTTTAAGATGCACATACAAGCCATCTGTCCAAAATCGCTGTGCGTCTATTTCAGGTCATAATTAATAAACAACAAGGACACAGAGCTTTGTGATGTGCTGATTATCAAGCGGCAGCAAAAACACCCATTTACGTGTGCCCAATAAGCTTGTTTGACTTCACGCGGTGCTGAAGAGACCATCCGTGGCAACGAGTCCAAAGTCCACAGTTTTTCTTTGTACTGTATCGCTACAGCGGCGCTGCACAGCTCTGTTTAAAGTCGAACACACGCGTTTGTGGATCAGAGTATAAATCATGGACTGACCGGACAACGCTGTCTCATATCACTTCACAGAGAATTGGAAGGAGATTATGAAAATTTAAGAATGACAGGACAGTCACTTCATGTGACTTCCTTCAACAACATAAGCTGGTTTTCTTTGCGTCATATGTCATTACACCAATTCTACATCATTGCACATGCGCATAGCATCCCAGTTTCAGTTATCAAGCCGATCAAGTGTTTACATGTAACATGAAAACATTAAAAACAATTACAATTGTCTATGTAAACGCAGCTACTGATTGACTGGTGACTGGATGATGAAATAAGAGACAATGGATGAATGCGATTGTTGAGAACTTGGTAGATACATAAAGAAAATATAATGAAAAGGCACATATTATGGAAAATCCACTCTTCTGGTGCATTCACACCAGCCGCAGTAGAGGCGTCAAGCGTGAGTGATTTCAATTAAGGGTGTCACAATTTCGATTTGAAATCGAAATCGATCGAAATTAAGTCACAACCTCGAACTTCGAATAAATAAATGGAATTGTCGATGCTGCTACGCCCCCATAGTCACGTCTGGTTGGCTTGCCAAGCTTTTGTAGTGTAAACGCACATGTGGTTGAATGTGTTCGAACAGCCACAGGAGACCGCCTTCTCTCCGCCCATTTATTTAATCTGAGGTACTGAACACAATGTTATACGTCTTTTCTTGTGCGAACACACGGTGTACAGCGCTATTTTTAGCCTTTCATTGATAAAACTAAAGCAGCTGATCTCCGCACTTTGATTTTGCAAGCGTGTGAAAGTTGTGCAATCTTATTTCATCAATTGCGCTGAAAATTCAGAGAAAGCTCTAACATATAAATGTGCAGCATGTTTACTTACAACACAAGCAGCGGACTCCGACATAATATTTGTTTGCGTCAATATAAACTCGTCAATACTCCCGCTAGCGTTTAAATGACAAGGTGCAAAGCACTGACAGGAATGTTCATCTGACAGGAAGTTTCATTTTATCAGGCATGTGTGTGTACCATGTTTTTCCACTGGCATCAGGGTTCAAGGTCAGATATTATATTTATAAAAGTCTATTCTAAAAATGGTATAGCATTTTTTATGCTTTCAAAAAAAGTAAAAATTAAAAATGTAATCGAATCGAGGATTTGGAGAATCGTGACACCCCTAATTTCAATGTTAAGTCAATGTAAAGACACGTTGTTTATGGCGTCTGGAGGTCTCATGGCATGAATGAGAAACTTAGCACAGCTTGCTAGACGTGAATCCGCTTCATTCCCTCGTCTAGTTCACGCGAATGACACAAATTGAGCATTGCCACGGGAAATGCGTGAGTTGAAAAATCTGAACTTAGCTGGAAAATTGTGACGCCTTAACCAATCAGGAGCTTGCTCTAGTAGTGACGTGATTACAGGAAGTGAGCAGAGTCACAGAAGCCCCTCCCATGACGCAAATTTCCACGTGAATGTTTCGAATGACTACAATTTCACGCACGAATGAAGCACTAAACCCAAAATGTTCAAGCATCCAACTACATGCGAATAGCGCTTTTTTGACGCCTCTACCGTTTTTGGTGTGAATCCAGCATTACAAAGTGTTTGGACATAAATGTGTTTTGGCAGTGTGTGAACACAACAACCTTACAATAAAACAAAATCCACCTCTCCTTCTTTTTAATCCCCATTAAACCAAGCGGTCTCATTAGACATGGTGTTTTGATTTTCTTGGTAATGTGATGTTACAAAAGCAAAGCCCCGCCCACGACCAGTGACTGATGGGTTAATTTTCAGTCTATTGAGGCTATTGTCTATCTTATCTATTTTTATCTATGTTTAACCAAAAGTGCTCACTGTATGTTGGTAAGGGAGTGAGGAGCTGTAGCTCATTTGCATTTAAAGGTACACACATGAAAACAGTGCTTTTTTGCTCCCACCCAAATAGGGACATTTTGGACATGCTTTGACAAAGGATCTGTGGGGTATTTTGAGCTGAAACTTCACACACAGAGGTCATGTTTCACATTGACCTCCATGTGAGAATTACAGCATTACTGATAACATTACTAAGGACATATTATGAGGTTTCAAGGTTGCAATGTGTAGAATGGTACACATTCAGTTCTTTTGAGAACAGTGATTCGGTCATGTGAAAGCACCTTTAGTGTTATTCCTTTTTTTGTTGTTACTTAGGTAACTCATTGTTCTTTTGACCTTTCCTGTCCTACATCAAATACGAAAAAAAACTCCCTTCCTTTTTTCTTACACACAAACTTATGCCACAACAGCAGAGTCATAAGCAGAAGACATCATCTCTGAGGTGGGAAATAGGGAATTCTGTACAGTGAAAAGACCCAGTTGGCAACTTGCCCCATTTTACAGTTGTGAATAGATGATGGCAGCAGTTCAGTTTACGTTTGTTTCCTCATTTTCTTGCGAGAATACCGAGTGCCAGGATTACACATGTTCTCACAGACGTCTCTCTCTTTTTTTCTCTCTCGCTTACACACGCACACACACACACTCAAACACTCATCGCTCAGTCATAGCTCCCAGGGTTGTCTCTAAGCGTGACAGATAGATCTCCCGTTTGACTGGAAGAGGGCAGGGAAGGTTCGAATGGAGGAAGGAAAGGAAGGAATGAGGGATGACTGGCAGTCTGGACCCAGAACTGACAAGTCACAGCTAATTACACTGCTGAGAAGACCAGCTTAGGCCAGCATAAATTTTCATTCTGGTTTATACTGGTTTGGTCATGCTCTAGCTGGTCTCTAGTTGTTCTCCAGTTGTGGTTTTAGTTTTTTTGCTCAGTGGTTGCTCTCGGACTTGTCGGAGATCCCGTTTATATTTCATTTAAAGGAATAGTCTACTCATTTTCAATATTAAAATATGTTATTACCTTAACTAAGAATTGTTGATACATCCCTCTATCATCTGTGTGCGTGCACGTAAGCGCTGGAGCGCGCTGCGACGCTTCGATAGCATTTAGCTTAGCCCCATTCATTCAATGGTACCATTTAGAGATAAAGTTAGAAGTGACCAAACACATCAACGTTTTTTCTATTTAAGACGAGTAGTTATACGAGCAAGTTTGGTGGTACAAAATAAAACGTAGCGCTTTTCTAAGCGGATTTAAAAGAGAAACTATATTTTATGGCGTAATAGCACTTTTGGGAGTACTTCGACTCGGCGCAGTAACACCCTCCCTCTCCCATTATGAGAGTGAGAAGGGGAGCGGACTTTTCAGGCGAGTCGAAGTACTCCCAAAAGTGCCACCACGCCACAAAATATAGTTCCTCCTTTAAATCCGCTTAGAAAAGCGCTACGTTTTATTTTGTACCACCAAACTTGCTCGTATAACTACTCGTCTTAAATAGGAAAAACGTTGATGTGTTTGGTCACTTCTAACTTTATCTCTAAATGGTACCATTGAATGAATGGGGCCAAGCTAAATGCTAT
Organism: Misgurnus anguillicaudatus; assembly: GCF_027580225.2. Lineage (NCBI taxonomy): Eukaryota > Metazoa > Chordata > Actinopteri > Cypriniformes > Cobitidae > Misgurnus > Misgurnus anguillicaudatus. The sequence goes on from NC_073361.2 coordinate 9,128,965, forward strand.
CGAAGCACACAGATGATAGAGGGATGTATCAACAATTCTTAGTTAAGGTAATAACATATTTTAATATTGAAAATGAGTAGACTATTCCTTTAAGTATTATATCAGGTAGGTTTTTGTCCCATGACCTGCGGTGCGCTTGCGGCATTCTGAAAAGTTCAGATGTTTTTTACTCGATGTGGTGCGGATGCGCCTAGAAAAACGAGCGTGTCGCACCGGGTGCGCGTCGCAACCACGTCACATGAGAGTGCATACCTTGTGCCTACATTTGAAAATAACGAACTTCAGTGTGCAAAAGACGCGATATGTGGAGAGACTGGCGGGAGAGATCCTACCAAGGATTTCACTGCATGTCATAATGTGTATGGTTGTGTATGCTTCTTTATAGCTTGGTGTGCGACTGTATAGTTTGGTGGTAGATCATTGAATTAATTGCGCAAAAGGTCATGGATTTGAACCCAGGCAACACACATGCTGCTAAAAAATGTACAGTATACCTTGTAATGGACTGTAAGTTGCTTTGGATTAAAGCAACTTACAGTCCGATTCAGGATTTGACATGTACTTTGGTGTGTAAGTGTGTATTAGTACATTAACGATATGCAAAAGGTACAAATCCCAAAGTAAACAATGACGTAAGTTATTGTTTCCAATGTAAATCTCTTTTCTTGGACTACAACAAACACACGGATTGTAGGCAACAGTTTACTTCCTGGACTTGTTGACGTGGACATAATTCCTCCCGCTTCGGACTCACAGCCTGTAAGTTAACTCCTGTTAGCATTGCATTGTGAGCGAATCTTTCAAACATGGTAAGGAGCGTCATATTTCTGCCTGACGTCAGAGGTATTCAGGCCAATCATAACGTACAGATTAGCTGATGCGGAATGAATCTCACCAGAAAAAGGTGACCAGCTATTCTTTTAAAAATTTTTAGCTGTACCTATAAACCTAGAAATCGTGAGACAAAATAGGAACTGAAAGTTTCAGTTGGTCTACTCAGATGCACACACACACACTCAAACTGTACACACTCGTCTTATCCAACAAAAGCATGCTGATGGGTTGAATTATGCTGACAGGCTCCAGTCAAAGAAGGGGGCTGTGTCACACGGAGAGAGAATGAAACATGTCTTTGTGTCAGCTGCCTCACTTTTTAAATGGATGGCCCTGCAATCTTGCCATCAGCGACTTATCTTCTCAGAAACGGAAAAAGCCGGCACCTCGAAGTACTCCATATAATAAATCACCGTAATTTGTTACAATTTTAAAAGACAAATATGACAGGATGGAATTACTTTGCAGTGCGGCAGACAGTCATTTGCAAACGCCATAAAATACAGGTATAAATCGCACACCCAGAAGTGCAACAGATCTGTCGCCGGACTCCCATTTTACCCAAGACTCTTTGGTAATTTTCCTTGGTGGCTTTTTGACCTTTCCAACATGCACAGATAAACAAGATGTTATTGAATGACTGCAGCTTTGACGCATCAGACTTGCAGAGAGAGATAGACCTGCCTACCTGTGAAAAAGAGCCTAAAGCCACACACAGGTTTGTTCAAGTGTGCCTTTCAGATGCATCGTGCGGGCGTATGACTTGCTTTTGATAGCTGCGAGAAGTGATTTGCTCTGTACATTTTTACCAGACGCCTTTCGGCACCTGCTTTTGTCAGGTTGTGCAAGGAGAAGAAGGGAAATGTCACGAAGGTGAATAGTAACAGATGCTCTTTCATCAAAATCCTTTACTTAGTGAGTGAAACCCATTATATTGTAAAACAGCCATTTAGATTTTTGTAATGTCTCAGTATTTTCTCATAGAGAGCGATCAAATTATTTGGAAGCAATGGGGATGTTTAATTAAAGTAAAAACGAAAAACCGACTCAAAAGTTTCTCACTCCTAGGTCTCTTCTGGAAGATGTCTTAAACTGTGCTCAGATTTGACGGTCAATCAAACGTCTGATCCATGCGATCAATATACATTTTTATAACTGTTTGCCTTGTATGTCAGCACATTTGTGGCCATCTTTATTTCTACTAAATCGTTTGATGATTGTGTTTTTAAAGTAAAATGATGATTTGATACTTTGTAAGGAGGAGGGGAAGTGAAGAGACAGAGGTAAGAAAAAATAGTTCTGAAATATGACTGTAATTCTGCTGGAGTGTATTGAGGATTTTCCTCGTCCCTCCGACAAAATCCCACCATTTCAAGAGATTAACCTCGGCATGCGATAAATGTTAAACTTCTTTCCCCTCCAATTTCCTTGCAGCAGACTCCAGAAGCCATAGCGCGTGCCAGATAATAAATGATCACCTAATTCACTCATGCACAAAATATATTTCTGAGGACTGGAGTAGAGAAGTCGTACCGTAGATTCTCATTTGGAGCACCGCATGTACCTACTGCTCCGTCCGAATGGACAATATATAAGCATTTTGTGAAATGCATGCATTATAATTTGTTTCCAACTATAAAGACGCAGACATTGGTAATTTTGCATTATCAAATTCCAGATTTAAGTCTAAGGTCTGAGTCATAAACGTGCTTTACGAACGGGCCTTGCAGTGACTGATTTTCTTCAAATGAAGAGAAATTAAGATATTTTTTCCAATACAGTGGATCAAACTTTGATTCTTATTGACGTCTACTGTATGATAATTTATTTCAAAATATGTTCTTTTACAAACAACACAAAACATTAGAGGGTAATTGAAAATTAACCCACAAGCATCTTTTGCAATCCACTTTTGCTAATTTAACGTTGGGAAAATGGTTTGTGCGCCTAGCACACAGTCTAAAAGGGTTGTTTCTATTCTCGTAATGTAAAAATGTAAATGATGTAAAAAAATTAGTTGTTTTCATTTGTATTGAATTTTTTTATTTTTTATTAAAACCTTTAAAAGTCGTTTTCTTTCATATGGAAGTCAAATTAGCAGGCTTTTAATTGCTATAAATGGAAGGATAGCCTCAAAAAATCTCAAAAAATAATTTACAAATATGCAAGAAAAGGTCCCCAGCTCTCGGACAGCCCGTGAGTGTTTTGAAAAGCATTACTTAAAAAGGTTCTCATTTTACTATATCCACAGATACAAAGTCATTATATATAATAAATACGTGGGGTAGCATTAAAAAAAAAAACGTAAAAATAGATGCAATATAAATAAAGCAAAACATTCAATAACTTACCAGGCTACATGTGAAGCAGCTCTTTACGCCTTCAAATGTCTCGTAATGGACCTCATTTATGTCCTTGAGACTCAATAATAATCTTTTACATTGTAATTCTTTAATTTTTCATGTTTAAAAAGGTTTATGTGCTGCTGCGCATCCATGTGATAAGCAAACGCGCGTTGTCATCCTGTTTAAAAGCGCATACTAATGCGCTCATTAAATAACAAAAACAATATTGTGCCATAGACTTCAGACCAGGTTTTAGTTGATCAATGGCGTAGTCTATTTTAGTTGCCTCAAAATAGCAACACGCCAACAATGCGCCTTAACGCACCTCATTTTCAGACCAGAACGCCCGTGGGCGCAAAATTGGGTGCAAATTCATTTGCTATTTAAACAACGTTGCGCTAAACGTGAAAATGATAATTGCACCGGGTTAAAACTAGCAAAAGTCACTTGTGTCCGGGTGTATGAAAGAGCCCTAAGTCTCAGTCTAAGTGATCAAATTATAGTCGGGTCTTTATTGTGACGTTGAATTTAGATATGTGAATCACAGCATGCAGTAGCACATCTGAAGATCATTTATGAAGAGTCGTAAGGAAGGAGCTTTGTCAAAAAAAGATGAAAGAATAATGAACAAAAACCCCCACAGCTCAAACACCTTGCGAAATGCCACCTCCCCATCTGAATTATGCATGTGGACAAACAGTGAATGACTAATTAATGTCCACGAATGGCACAACAAAGGCATCCCATCGCTCCTGTTTACTGTAAATAAGCCTTATGGCTTTTACCTCCTCAAAGCAAAGGATGCTGGGAAGGAACTGGGGTGCAAACCCAAGAGCTGGATATCCAGATGCATTAGTTTCACCTCAACACCTGTAGTCTTTACCCCACAGATAGTCTAACCACCTGCGAACAAGCAATCAATATGCTTGTGGGTTTATATAAAAATGTGAGTTTGCAGTCTTGGCTCGCACGTTGAATGTGTGACACTGCTGCCTGCTGCAGTCTGCTGATAATATGATGGAGCTGTCTGAGATGGATGCGGTCAGAAATGCAGCTATTAATATTTGTGGTGGTGTGCGTGCGGTTGAAATGTCACGGACAATCTGCCGGGCTAATGGCCCGTATTTGTTAAAGCAATGTTAATCACCTCTCTTTTACTTATAATTCACAGAATTACAGCTTTCTTGAGGCCAAACCTTAAATGGGAAAGTGTGGTTTGCGTGCTGCCTGTCATCACATTATCATTATGACACATGACTAACCTTAAGAGAATAGGTTCTTTTAGACTACCTTAACAGATTGTTAAAGCAACACTATGTAGTTTTTTTACCTTTAAATAATGTCTCTAAAATTATTCCAGTGATAGAACAACTTTTAATTGGTCAAATTGTACTGTTGCTGCAACCTGAGCAGCCTCCTAGCTGCTACAAGCACACTCTGAAAGTGGCGGTGGAGGGTAGGAAACACAGCCCCGCCCCTCCCCCTGCCTGCAGAAAAGTGTCTGATACCTGGCACTGTTGCGCTGTAAGTCATTTTACATGGAAACTACATAGTGTTGCTTTAAGGCATCACAGACGCGATCTTGACACAAAGGCTTAAAACGGTTACATAAGGTAGACAGAAACAATATGCTGCTTTTTCAAATGAAAATGAGTTTAATAATCTGTGGCAAAATTTCCTCACCAGCATATTCCTAAAGATTGAGAATACTCTTTACGTTTGTTTTACTATTTAAAAACTGACAAACTTTTTATATAAGGTTTAAAATATAAAAAATGTGCAAAAGCCACATACTAATTTATGGATTTATTTAGCTATAAAAAGTAAAAAAAATCGAATAGAATAGAAGTTTAGGTTTTTAACCGAAATAAAAATGTCTGATTAATCGATTATGAAAATATTTTTTTAGTTTTAGCTAGTGTTGTACTTTTAGAGACCACTTTTTAAAGGTCTTGGTCTCGTCTTGGAATCGACCGCATTTTTACTCGTTCTTGTCTCTGTCTCAGACAAAGAGGACTCGGAATTTTATTTCAAAATTGTATTTTGTTTGAATAAAACAACGCCCCTCTGTCTTCTTCTTCATTGGATAACTCCTCTCCCAGGGATCACAGGATAACGAATGAACACTTCGGGATCTTACCTGAAGGAGTAGGTCATCCAGAAACTTTTCGCCTACTATTTTTTGAATACTTTGGGACATACTACTCGCCTACTGCTTTTTGCCTACTACTGTAAATATTATGAAAGTAGGTGGTTTCAGATGCACCCAATATCAGTTTAGGCCAAAGTTTGTCAGCTTTGCATTTGTCTATCATGGATCAGGCATTCCCATAATGCATTTGGATGAGCTCAGTAAAGAAAGATTGAGGAGTTGAGAGAAATGTTGACTATAAATACATTAAAATTTAACCCAATTTTGTTGCATCACCATGTCACCTTAAATCACCAACTCTCAACTGAAGACTCCTAGTTACTTTTGGGTATACTCACATTCTCCTGCGAGCACATTGCAAAAAAACTTTCTTACTTAGTATTTTTGTCTTGCTTTCAGTCTAAAAATTCTTAAATTAGGATGTATTTTCTTGATGAGCAAAATGACCTAGGAAAATAACTCTAGTTTTAGACAAAATAAATAAATAAAGTAAATTAAGTCAATTAGTGCTTAAAACAAGCAAAAAATCTTGAAAAAAAAAATAAGAAAAATGTTCTTGAAATAAGTTTACTTTTTCATAAACACTTAAAGCGACACCATGTAGTTTTTCAACCTTCATAATAAATTTTCAAGACCCTTGTGATAGTATATCGACTTTAAATAGGTTGAATGACATGTCTACCATAGCCTGACAGGGTCTGTATCCTTTTACTCGTACTTTAAAACTTAGGGTTTCGGGTAGTAACCAGAGCACAAAAAAACCTACAAAATTCGACTGCTTTTCGGCATACGTCACTTCCTTCACACAAATTTTTTAACGTGAATTTTGCTGGAGGCTACTGAAGGAGTGTAGAGAGCAACTTCCATTATGTGACTCTGTGGCACCGTGTTGGTGTCATGGACCTATGGCACGGGCGACCCGGGTTCCATTCCCCTTTAAGGCAATTTTTTATATAAACTCACGATCTTTATTCATATATAAATGCGATCTTCTTTATAAATGACGACGATTATCTTGCATATAGTTCCCTGTATTCGGATGCTGCATTCACGTGTTCACGTATTTACCTTTCTTTTACTGTCTATCTATGGTTTTACATTACAATCCAGGATGCTATAGCAGTCAGTCAAACTTGCTCAAACTCACACAGTGTAAAACCAAACCCTATTTATTTACCAATCCCTATTCATTCACCAATCAGATCCGAGCGGTTCTCTCTTCTCTCTTCCTCATTTGCTGTATTTCGCTGTCACTCGATTTACTTGGATTTGGAGTGACAATTTTACACAAAAAAAGAGGAAAAATGAGCGCCATTGCGGAAAATCCTGGCTAGGGACAGAGAGACGATGCAACAATATTTGTTTGGAAAAAGGCAAGGAAATACTTCTGATCGTTTCTCAATTGGAATGCTGCAGCCTCCGGCGGTCACATATGGAGGCTGAATACGTCATCAAGCCTGGTTTATTAAGGTAAATTGAGCATTACATTCGCAAGTCATAAGCATACTGCAACAATTTACGATTAACTAAGTATAATAGTCAACTTTATAATTGTTAATATTCTGAAATAAGCTTAGAAATACGACATCCGGAGGCTGCAACCTTCAGATTGAGAAATGGCTTCTGCCACGAGTTCCTCATCAGAAAGTTGTAACATGACTGCGTTTCTCCCTGTTGTCTCAAAATGTTGATCGTTTAGCGTTTTAAAGGTTTAGTTTTAAGTTTAGTTTTAAGGTTGGCCAGTTCTTTTCCTTTGCGACAGTGCTGCGGCGCTTGTGGCCTCCATGTCTAGCGCCCGCTAGTGGCCAAAAAGTTCCGCGGTGTGCCTTTAATTTAAGAAATTTTTCTTATTCCATTAGCATTTTTTTTTTTTGCTTGTTTTTAGCATAAATTCATCTAAATTTTATATTTTTTGTCTAAATTTGACTTATTTTCCTAGGTCATTTTGCTCATTAAGAAAATACATCTTAATTTAAGAATTTTTAGACATTTTAACTGAAAACAAGACAAAAATACTAAGTAAGAAAGTCATCTTTTGCAGTGCAACGGCAGTGACGCGACGCCAATGGATCCACAATTCAGTTCGGCAAAACATGACATCATCCATTTCATGTAAACAAGAAACGTTAATGTGTACACCCTGTGTGAATGAACCGTTAGAACAATGGAGCCAAACCTAATATCATGTTTATGGTATTGTATGTGGGACACAGTCATCTATAACGTATGCCACTCAGAAATATTCACGTAATTGTATTGTGTGCATCCGGGGGCAGGTCAAGTTGAATGACAGTTGCACAGCTTGCTTTCTTATCCATCCCCGCAAGTGGCCCAAGGTGCGATAAACCAAACCGCACACTAGTTAAAAAAAACAGACTTTGAGGGCCAAACACACCTGATGAGGTTCAAGTTGGAATAATGTGTGAGTAAGCCCTTAAATCACCAAGGTCTGCAAGATTGCTATATGGTATTTTTAATTCTAAAGACCATCACCTGCATTTAAACAATTATTTTGGATATCTAACAGACATCTAAACAACTATCCAAGTTTCACTGTTAGATTGCAATGGTTATGACATTTGCCTTCAGTCCAAAAGGCAGAAATATCTGTGAAGAAGGCATATTGACAGTTCAATGGCTGTTTATGCTAGAATGGAGCCGGAGAACTAGACAGCATATCTTTCAGTAAAGTTATACGCTGAAATACCCCCTCCTTTTCCGAACACGGTTTGCCACAGTCTGCTCAAATCAAAATCACCATGTACAGTCGAGACCCCTGAAAGGTGGTATTACCTCTTTACCTTTATCCCCGGCTCTTAATTTATTCATGCACCTTTGGTTCACTTGCCAAGTTTTTACTTGTAGGTTTAAGAAGACAAACAGTGCGGCAAATCCGTCGCAGCGCTGTTTGACTAAATGACATTTTGCTCCGCCGCCATGCTAATCGCAAAGAAAACAGAGGCAGATCAGTGCTTAAGACCACTTTGTTTCAGGGTGAATGTTTCTCAATGTGTCGCTGACGAGACCCTTGAAGTGCTCGCTGGAGAAGCATTTCTGAACACACAGTCTCATTTAGTCCCAGCAGTCAGCGGTAAGATGACACATTAGTATTACATTATATTCTACCGGATATGAACACAGAGAATTTGTCTGTAACTGCACACGCATTTGTGTTTATTTCAACATTTTGATCTTAAATCCCCCCTCTGGTTTTGCATTCACATATACACTCACCTAAAGGATTATTAGGAACACCATACTAATACTGTGTTTGACCCCCTTTCGCCTTCAGAACTGCCTTTATTATATGTAGCGTTGATTCAACAAGGTGCCGAAAGCATTCTTTAGAAATGTTGGTCCATATTGATAGGATAGCATCTTGGAGTTGATGGAGATTTGTGAGATGCACATCCAGGGCACGAAGCTCCCGTTCCACCACATCCCAAAGATGCTCTATTGGGTTGAGATCTGGTTACTGTGGGGGTCATTTTAGTACAGTGAACTCATTGTCATGTTCAAGAAACCAATTTAAAATGATTCAACTTTGTGACATGGTGCGTTATCCTGCTGGAAGTAGCCATCAGAGGATGAGTACATGGTGGTCATAAAGGGATGGACATGGTCAGAAACAATGCTCAGGTAGGCCGTGGCATTTAAAGGATGCCCAATTGGCACTAAGGGGCCTAAAGTGTGCCAAGAAAACATCCCCCACACCATTACACCATCACCACCAGTCTGCAGAACAGAATGCCTTGTTATCAGGCATGATGGATCCATGTTTTCATTCTGTTTATGCCAAATTCTGATTCTACCATCTGAATGTCTCAACAGAAATTGAGACTCATCAGACCAGGCAACATATTTCCAGTCTTCAACTGTCCAATTTTGGTGAGCTTGTGCAAATTGTAGCCTCTTTTTCCTATTTGTAGTGGAGATGAGTGGTACGGTGGGGTCTTTTGATGTTGTAGCCCATCCGCCTCAAGGTTGTGTGTGTTGTGGCTTCATAAATGCTTTGCTGCATACCTCAGTTGTATCAAGTGGTTATTTCAGTCAAAGTTGCTCTTCTATCAGCTTAAATCAGTCGGCCCATTCTCCTCTGACCTCTAGCATCAACAAGGCATTTTCACCCACAGGACTGCCGCATACTGGATGTTTTTCCCTGTTTTTGTAAACCCTAGAAATGGTTGTGTGTGAAAATCCCAGTAACTCAGCAGATTGTGAAATACTCAGACCGGCCCTTCTGGACCAACAACCATGCCACGCTCAAAATTGCTTAAATCACCTTTCTTTCCCATTCTGACATTCAGTTTGGAGTTCAGGAGATTGTCTTGACCAGGACCACACCCCTGAATGCATTGAAACAACTGCCATGTGATTGATTGATTAGATAATTGCATTAATGAGAAATTGAACAGGTGTTCCTAATAATCCTTTAGGTGAGTGTATATGGGATGTACAAACATGCAAATAATATTTTAACAGGTGCACACTGTTTTGGTTGTCTAGTTTCCTTTATTCTGTAAAATAAAATAGAAAAGCAACATTTCGATCAATAAAGATTTTCATCAGACACAAAGATCTTTATTGATCGAAACATTGCTTTACTATTTCTCTTATTGTAAGAAATAAAGAAATGATCTTTAAAATTTCTTTATTTAACCTTATAATGTCAGACACAACTGCTTTTCGGCTTACATTACCAAGTCCGTATGAGCTATTGGTTAACCACGTCATTCCAATTACCACTTACAATGCCACTGGTGGTGCGGAAAATGGCACACTTCACCTTTAATGTTAATGGAATACAGGTTGCGCTGATAATTACAAATAACCACACGTCTAAAAATAGTGTTACTATTGGTAACGAAGAATGTCTTCGGGGTGAACTTGATATTTAGCTATAGAGTCTAAAACCTTATCACAGGTGGCGTTTCAGAAGGGGATGTACTCTATCAATCAAATTTTGGCCTTGACCCTACCCGTTTTATGAATGCCTACCGCCTCATTGTGATATGTCGAACCCAGGCTGCGGTGGTTCCCTACCAGATCGGTAAAGGTTCGCGATCGGTCTTTGTGTTTCTGCCGTTAATGTCAAATGAAACAGGCCTGATGTGTAACCTCCCCCACTTACACACGGTGCTGATAGAGAGCCCGAGGGCAGAGAAAACATTATTTGTCAAGAGGGAAAAGACTTTCATTTCCAGTTTGTCAGTGCGCAGGTCAGTGATTGTGTGGGTGATTTATTACACATCTGTACGAGACACGAACGGTTACTTTTGACTCTACGCTGCTCTGACAGAGTCACATTTTCACTTTGTTTTCTTCAGGCAAGTGAATTACTCCATTAAAGCCACAATCTTACAGTGGAAGTTCAAGTAGTTGTTGACTTTTTAATGCAGTACATCTTACATACTATTTTGTTATCTTTTAAGGCATGAGCTTTGTTTACTGAAGACAATTACGCATTTACACGTTTCTTTTAAATGTATGGAGCCTTAAAGGGGACATTTTAAGACTTTTTTAAGATTTCAAATAAATATTTGGTGTCCCCAGAGTACATACGTGAAGTTTTAGCTCAAAATATCATATAGATAATTTATTATAACATGTTAAAATTTCCACTTTGTAGGTGTGAGCAAAAATGTGCCGTTTTGGGTGTGTGCTTAAAAATGCAACTGAGCTGATCTGTCGTGGTTGGATAGTGCAGATTAAGGGGCTGTATTATCCCCTTCTGACATCACAAGGGGACCCAAATTTGCTATTTTTTCACATGCTTGCAGAGAATGGTTTACCAAAAGTAAGTTACTGGGTTGATCTTTTTCACATTTTTATGTTGATTAAAGCACTGGGGACCCAATTATAGCACTTAAAGTCAGATTTTCATGATATGTCCCCTTTATTAAATGAAACAGATCATACAGAAAATAAACTTGCAAAGAATGCACGACTGCCACAGCTCGTGGGCTCGCATAATGCATGTATTAACAAATGACTCACTTGCCGAAGTTGAAGCTTTGATCGTAACAGTTACGGATGAGGTAGCGAGCGAGTGAACGAGGAAGAACACAAGTTCAACGGACTGCCAGATCCCAGCTGTTTGAGGCAGCACCATTGACGTCTGTTGTCGGAAAAACATCAGGGCCGCTACTCCGAGGCACAGTGCCGGATTTGCCGCACTGTCATTTAATGAGATCGCATTGCTCATCAAGGTTCATTTGCCGTGCATAGGCAAAATAGATTTAATTAGCCCGATGCCGAGCACCGTGCGCATGACTGTAGAGTTTCCTCAGAAAAATAATGACACATTTTCATGTAACCATCAAATTCTAATTAGACTGTTGGGTTTATGGAAAGCGTTAAAGTTCAGCAAATGACAAACAAATGTGTTGCCAATTAGGCATTGTTGACAGGCATCTATGTGTGACTTTTCTCAGTCACTTTGTTCGTTTGTTAGTCATTGGGCCCGGGTTCATTGTCTTTGGGGGGAATTGATATGCTAGTGTACAGCTGAGCCCTGTACTGGGTCATTCAGGCTGGCAGTGACTGAATAGCGCCCGTTGTTGGCCTTTCTCAGCAGGATCCGGCACTTGCCAGCTAGCAGTTGCGCGTGACTGCGGAAACGGACCACCAGAGGCAGTGTGCCGGTTTGAGAGCTGAGCGTGCGGATAGAGCAGATGGGAAAGTTACGATGAACGCTGTTAGTCTCAAATATCAGGAGATCTATAGATACAAGCAAATAGGCCTATAGTAAAAATGATGTGGATTTACAAGGAATAATGATCGACACCATTGCACATTTACACTGAAGATCACCTGAATTCCCATAAAAGGTACATTTTATTACTTAGATGGTGCTGTTTCATAACTCAGGAGATTTGATTGAGTTTAACTTATTGATTTACTTGAAATAACAATTTATTTTGAACTTTTTTATTAGTAAGGAGTTGTTACAAATTATATAAAATGTATTAAGTTATTTCAATTTTATTTTTATAATTTGTAGCAACTCCTCACTAGTCGAGAAAGTTGAAATGCCTCTGTAAAAATTGCTTTGGAGAAATACGTAGTAATGTATAATGATCTGGATTTGTGTAATTTTGAAAAAGAAATGTCTAAGTTCATATTAAAATCATCAATAATTTTAATGAAAACTCTATTGGAGACATTTATGAAATACATTTTTTGTGAAAAAAAATCTCCTTCTTTCAGGAGAAATATTTAAGACGCAGGAAATGCTAAAGTTTGCATTTGGTCTCTATTTAATCTCATTGATGTTTACGAAAAATAATGGAGATATTAAAGGGATCTCATCTGTGATTTTTCTTATGGGTTGATCTTTTTTATTCCAAAATTAAATACTGATGCGTTTAAACTATTACTATTCAACTTAAAAATATAAGGCAACCAGGTAACTTACTTTTTTAACCATCTAACAAATCTTTATTTAAAGTGTGTAAATACAGCTTTTTTACTGTTAATGGATATACTAATCTGTGTAAAAAAGAGAAGTGCAGAATAGGAAAAAAATATATAAAAAATGTTTTTTAACTCTTTCCCCGCCATTGACGTGTTATCTCATCAATTAAGAGAAAACATTTGCATGAAAAAAAACTTTATATTGTGAATATCCACTATGGCAGTTACCAAATTTAATTATAATTATTAATTATTTATTAATTTTACACTCCATGTATATTTTGATAATTGTTCTGAATTTGATCTCTAACAAAATTCCTTTACAAAAAATGCAAGTATTTCAGCTTTATGCTAATTTTTTTTTTTTTTTTGAAAAATACCCATATATAAGAGTTTATAAGCAGAGAAATTTTTTTTTTCCCCTGTTTTGTTTGTTTGTTTGAAAGCAGAGGATCTGTTCTTTCATTTGATATATTTGTACGTTTATGTTTAGAAGAAAATTTTCTTGTAAAACTTTTGTGAAACTTTTCTGAAAAACACGAAAAAATGCTGGTTGGCAACTTTTAAAAAAATAAAGGCTATAGAAATATTTAATACGCAGGAAAAGCTAAAGTTTGCATTTGGTCTCCATTTAATCTCATTGGTGTTTACCACAAATAATGGAGATATTAAAGAGATCTCATCTGTGATTTTGTTTGTTTGTTTATTTCTTATGGGTTGGTCTGTTTTTTATTCCAAAAATAAATACTGAAGCATTTAAACTTTTACTGCAAAAAAACAAAAACTTTATAGTCTGTATGACATGGGTAAATGATGACCAAAATGTTTATTTTTGGGTGCAACGTTCCTTTAAATGAAAGGGTGTTAATTAACGGGAGTTTAATTAAGTGGAAAATAAACAACATTGCAATACTTAAAATAAATAATGTTTCATGTTTGCATATTAGAGTAAATGTAAACTGCAAGATTATGGCTTATTTAACACTTGGTTATCCTGGTTATGCCCAAGATAACACATATGCAATGCTCATGCGCTCATGGCATTATTTCTAGGATATTTTTTCAGTGTTTCTTAGACCTCTTTAAAACCACAATGTATATTCGTATACATGCACACACAAGTGTAATGAAGTCTAAAAAACAGCCCGTGTAATACCCCTCTCCCCCTTTTGCTGTGACTGATTTATGTATTTCCATGGCGTTTGGTCTTAATTGCATAGTCACACTTGTGTGTGAGTCAGATGGTGTCTGATGGATGCTGAATGAGAGACTGTGAAGCATCTTTCACACACTGGAATCACTTCTCTCGACGGAGCTAGATCTGGCGTAGCAACATGTGGCAGGTGGTGAAAGAGGGATGAGGGCAGGGGAAAAGAAAAGCCGGAAGGAAGAGTACATCAGCAACAGATACATCAATTATACCACCGTGTTTGAGAATCTCTCGTAGGCGTTTGGGAAACAATGACATGTTTATAATCACATAGAGCCTCCTAGTCTAGTCTAGATGTTAAGAAGTTTTTCAGTATTTCTCTGTATTGGAAACTTCTGCATTTGTGATCCAGTCAATAAAAACCCAGCTAAAATTATTTTTTAAAGGAATAACTGTTTTTTAAAATGTAAAGAACAATCAATATTAAAAATATCAAGGTTATATTTTCACAGAATGAGTATGTGTATGAAATCAATGTAACATCATTGATCGAAAACAAACTTTGATGTTCACAATTTTTAGATTACAAGACTTTAGCCTTGACTTAACAGACAGGGTCACGTAAAAACTCAGGCTTTTGGTCTGTGTTTTGGGTGCTCTGTTCTTGACTGTATCATAAAATATAGAAAATTATACTTTATGGCATAAAACTGAAACATTATTTTAATGTTAACTTCACCATTTTGCTGACTAAAATCTGATTCTGAGTTCAGTTCATGTGGTTGGTGTGAAGTGGTTTTTGATCTCAGGTATGCACCAGCAAACTTTCCTTGAAACAGTGGTATGAAAAGTGGAACACGGGTGCTATTGGTTGTCATGTAATTTACGTTTCATTCCCAGTCACTACGGTTATAGTATGAATCATGGATTTGAAGTGTAATATACATCCAATACATTTGTTTGGTTTCTCTTCACTGAATTCAATTTCGCCCTATAAAGTCCATAAAGGCTTAAGCTGGGCTTCAGTCGGCGTGTTGAGAAATAATGTGGAAGATGAGTCTCAGCAGAAAGCTGCGATTCACCTCTCCCCCCGTGGCCTTCGATCGGCACAGTTTTGCCCCAGACAGATGAGTTTTCTCTTGGGAAGCAGCGTAGGGGATGACCCAGCATGGAGCCAAAGCCACATGTTAATGCGAATGTAATCCACATCCTTCTATGGAATGATCCCCGTGAACCACTGCCAACATTGCCATGCCTGCAAGCATGCTCTCTTTAGCACTTTCTAGTAACTGAAACCCCAGCCAAGCCAGCTGAGTTTGTATGAGTATGCATTTGTGTGCATGTGTCAGTGCTTCTCTTTGTGTTTATGCAGTTTTAGTCTAGTTGACATGCATCCTTGCTTGGATATACATATACGTTTTTCTGAAGTACCTTAATGAAATGAATTATTTTATTAATGCTAACATTTAATACTGCTCATACTAGATGACCTGAACTAAAGTATTATTAAATTGAGGCATTGAGTATTGAAACTTTTGCGTGCTCACGTGAAACTAAACGTGAAACGTGAAAATAAACGCGATAGTTTCACGCAAAACTTTCACGTGCTCACGCAAAACTTTCACGTGCTCACGCAAAACTTTCGCGTGCTCACGCAAAACCTTAATGTGCAGAATTTTTTTAAAGTTTAGTTTTGGGTGCGCACAAGAAACTTTTGCTTTCACGTGCGCATGCGATAGTTTCACGTGCGCACACAAAACTAAACGCGATGGTTTCACGTCCGCACGCGATAGTTTCATGTGCGCACGCAAAACTAAACTTTATTTAATTTTTGCTCCATGGGGCTCCGTACTTTTTTAACTTAAACCAACCAACAAATCTTTATTTACAGCTTTTTTAATGTTAATGGATATACAAATCTCTGTAAAAAACAGAAGTGTAGAATTGGAATAAAATGTTTAAAAAAATTTTTTTAACTCTTTCCCTGCCATTGACGAGTTATCTCGTCAATTTATAGAAAACATTTTCATGAAAAAAAACTGTTCCTGATGAGTTTTTATGGTTATCTGTAACACCGCGATTATCCACTAGATGGCACTTACCCAATTTAGAAAAAAACGTAAGCAAATTTTGCATTTTCACACTCCGTGTATGTTTTGATAATCGTTCTGAATTTGATCTAAAACAAAATATCTTCACAAAAATGCAATTATTTCAGCTTTTTGCTAAAAAAATGTTTCTGAAGAAAAATACCCATATTTGAAAAAAAAATACAAATAGGATGAAACGTTTTTTTTCTCATTTTGTTTGTTTATTGTTTGTTTGAAAGCAGAGGGTCTGATCTTTCATGTGATATATTTGTTTGTTTATATATTTTTAGAAGAAATTTTTCCGGCAACCTTTCAAAAAAGATTTAAATAAATATAAAAATTTATTTTAAAATTCAATTATATTTACTATTATTATTTTCTGTGCTATATTTACACTACTGTTATTAAGTATAAATGTTGTTAATTATGCAAACAATAATATAATATAATATAATATAATATAATATAATATAATATAATATAATATAATATAATATAATATAATATAATATAATATAATATAATATAGGGCTGGGAAAAGATTAATCGCGATTAATCGCATACAAAATAAAAGTGATTTTTGGCATAATATATGAGTGTGTGCTGTGTGTAATTATTATGTACATATAAATACACACGCATTCATGTATGTATTTAAGAAACATTCTCATGTGTATATATATTTATTTATATTTTTATATATACAAATGATTTATAAATAAAAAAAATCTGACATGAATATGTGTGTGTGGTTAAATATACACAATCATTACACAGACATATATTATGCAAAAAAAATCACTTTTATTTTGTATGCGATTAATCACGATTAATCTTTTCCCAGCCCTATAATATAATATAATATAATATAATTTTAAATAATTAGAAATATTTCACTGTGCTATCACACTATCCATTTTCAAGTTTAGAATAGCTGTAATATTCACAAAAATAAAAACATTAAGTACAGATGCATTTATATTAAGATTAGGAATGTAATGGTGCTTTCATTCTAGGAAACGCACAGGCAAATGTATGTGCATTTAAAGTGCTAATGTTTATAACGCAGCTAATTTCAGAGAACATGTTAGCAAGGAACATTAGGACTCCGTGAACCTCGGCGGCGCAGTGAGTTAGCATTTAGCGGCCCTTTAATCTGATGACACCGCAGCTCTCTGGAAAATGGGCATGTGATATACGGAATTTAAAAGAGCCATTTACTCCGGGCTGAATGACCTGCGATGATTGCTACAGATACTGCCAGTCAAGTACAGTCGCCATTAGAAGTAAATAACTGATAATGCTGCAGTCAGCAGCCTCTTTATCCTGCTGTCCCTATTACAAAAGATTCAGGAAAGCAGCGAAGAGCATGAATAAAAGGTTGTGCGGGGCTAGTTGTCACATGAGGTACCTGTCACAAGGTTAAAGTGTAATACTTATGTAATGCTTATGAAATGTTTGTTGACCTAAAGAATGGTTTGATATTTTTGTGTCTTGCATATTTGTAATTTGACATTATGAACGGTTTAGTGATTCATAATTGTATTACTGTTTAAATCTTGCTGAAAAGCATTTTATGAGCTTATAATAGACTATTAAATGGCAGGTATCCATTATGAGAGCCTACCCCATATAGTGTGACTACTTGCGTTTGTTCAGCGAACTGTATCTTTAATTCCTAGGCAATAATGATGGAAACGTTCAGCGTACAGGTATGTGTGCATACATACTGTAAATTAACTTACAAAAATAAAATATTTATTGACAACTAGCCCCCATCTACTTTTTCGTCGCTAGCCCAGATGTGGGAACTTTCCAAATTCATTATCACAGGTCACAACAAACGTTTAAAGCTTGAAACTTTAATCTGCTGTGCTATCAAAGCGTATCCAGCATTCCCAGCGTGGAATCGCACCTTTATCGTAATGCGGTGGGTGAGTCAACAGTTAGCGTGTTTGTGAATGCAGAGCAGGTGGTCAGCGATAACCTCTGCCTATCTCTGTAGATAGCAAGGCAATCTGGAATGAAATCTACTGATGGCCGCCCCAGCTGTCAATCAACTGCCTTTGGTTCTTGCTCTCTTTTGTGTTATTGGGTGAAAGGTCATGTGAAAGACATTGCTGCGGTGCGTTATTGGTAAAACTCTAATATCTGTCCACTATATATGTTTTTAATCATCTTTTTCTCCTTTCTTCTCTCTTTGCTTCGCACAAATGGATGTTCACCTCATGCTGGGACTCTTTTAACAGGTACAGTAACCTATACGTTTCCACATACAACCATTTTTCTTTTGTCCATGGTCTTTGCTGGTCAGCATGCTGTTCATGTTGTTCACTTTAGGGACATTTGAGTGCTTTTGGGTTTGAAAATTTGTTACACAATGTCTTGTATTCAGACCCTTGTTATTAATGTTGAACCCCTGATCCTTATGGCACAATATATGACCCTTCTGTTCAAGCACCCATAATAGTAAGGAAAAAGTTCACACCCATAATAGTAAGGAAACATGGATGTAATGACTATTCACATTTTCACAATCTAAATGTTTATTATTAAATAAAAATAATGCCATTATTTACTCACCCACATTGTTTCAACTCATAATAAGCTGCGTGCACACAGCCTACACAGTGTCGGCCATCTCCTTCGATAAGGTCATTAGGAGGCGTTCCAAATTCTTGTTGCCACTTCCTGTCACCTAGTCACAGTCGCTTTTGTCACATGAAAGTTGCCAAGTATCCTTTAAAAAATCTAAATCATGCCGTTGCTAGTCGCTGATGGTGTGCACGCAACTTTATGTGGTCATTTTTCCAGTGGAGCACTAAAATGGAAATTTGAAGATACCTCACACCGTGCTTTTACAAAAAATAAAAAATAAATGCTATGATGCTGTTCAATTGAAGAAGACCAGTCCAAAAAGTGATTTAGTCCATTATGCTTATCCATATACAGTAAAAGCTGATCTTCGGGTCTGGCGGTACCACTTGTAGCATAGCTTAGCATAATCCATTGAATCTGATTAACCTATTAGCATCGCGCTAAAAATAACCAAAGAGTTTCAATATTTTCCCTATTTAAAACTTGACTCGGTTACATCGTGTACTAAGACAGACGGAAAATTAAAAGTTGCGTTATTGCTAGGGATGCTCCGATCAGGATTTTTGCAGACCGATACCGATCACCGATTTGTTGTCTTCGTGATCGGGCGATACCAATGCCAATATCGATTTTTCAAGCTGATATGCAAGTTCTTTGATGACTGTAACTGTTAACATTTTTTTTTAGATAAAGTAATACCACAGATGTTGCCTTTGTTATATTACCTTCAGTATTATATTATTGTGTTAATAGAGATTCAAATAAATTAGCACAACAAATATTTCTTCTGAAAAGAGAAATTTAATATGCCTTTAAAAAGGCTTTTTCTGTTCAAAGTAATGAAATTTAAACACTTCACAGTCTTAACTGTATGAATTAAACATTTACGCATTCGTATGAACGGTTCTTTAGTGAAGAGTAGAGAGTGATTTTATTCTCGATGAATTAGGTTACTGTAGCTTTAAGACGCGAGAGAGATCACTCCGTTCACGTGCACTGATGACTGAGGCTTCTGTGTGTCCGCACACCGGATGTACGTGGACGAGAGCAGCTGTGAGGAAAAGAAAAGTTTAAAAGCTCAAAACTTTAAAACGCATGCAAATAATAAACGTTCGGCATGAGGATGCAATTGTCCGCAATAGATGTGTGTTGTATACGCTGTTTGATGGGAATGTGAAGACGCGTCGCGCTGTTGATCGGATTACGTCCTCATAGAAAATACACATATCTCTGCAAAGGCAAAGAGAGAAATCCAAATCTGCACGTTGCACATGAGCGACGAGTTGTAAAAAATGCTCACACTGCGTAAAAATGGTCTCTAACTGCAGCCGCATTCAGAATCCCTATAAGACAAAAGTAAACAGAAAGATCGGTTCATGAGATTGGCAAATTTAGCGAGGACCGATCGAGTCATTTAATGCCGTTATCCGATCTGCAAGCCGATCGATTGGAGCATCCCTAGTTATTGCGTTGGTAATTTTTTAGCAATGCTAATGGTCTAATCAGATTCAATGAATTATGCTAAGCTATACTAAAAGTCGTACTGCCAGACGTAGAGATCGGCTGAATAGATTCCACAACGGTAAAAATCAAATGTTTAACTCTAGGGGAGCTGGAAAATGAGCATATTTTCAAAAAAGTGGAGTGTCCCTTTAACAGCACACTTTTCAAATTTCACAGTTTTAAGATGAAATAACAGCGTTTTAAGTGAATTACAACTTACATTTCATTCTGTTCCTCCCACAAAGCTATTTTGCTTGTGATATTATAACATCCGTAACTCTCCAAATGTCTTTACCTATCCAAACCTATGAAAAGAAAGGTGGTTGGTGAAATAAATTTGCTCAAACTGAACAGCGTACAAGGCTTGACAATAGACCTCTCTACATAATTGGAAAGCTAAATGTAAAAATGTAGAATAAAAGTTAATAAAACAGCTCCTTTAAATGTGCCCTTTCAGTGGTGCTGTCATATTTCAATTTGAAACACAAAGCGAAGCAATATTAGGTTCCAATGAGGCATAATAGAGAACAGAACCTGAGGTTACAATCAAATTTAAAATACCGAACATGATGGAAAGTGTGAACACGCAGCCATTATTTACCGAATAATAAAAAGACGTTCGCCATTATGAACATTCTTCCTATTACTTCTATACTACGGTGGTAATGTACTATGAAGGTTGCACTTTAGAGAGACCTTAATTAAAATGGATGCCTTGGGCATTGTGAGTGAGCTGTAATATATCATATCATTGTGTCGGAGATGCAAGGACACAGATCATTGGCTACTGAGGAATGAAGTCAAGTGATTGGATAAAATGTCACAGTTGGTTGCTGGCGATGAAGTGTTGGCTCCACAAATAGTACCAAATTGTATTTTTGTTATTGTTTGCGGTTCCATTCAAATGAAGATACTTGCTATTTGTATTAGTGAAAGTCAATGATCTCTATTAAAATAGCTATAACTTTTGGTTTGGGGGTTTTTGCTAGACATGCAAAGAAATTCCCATAACTGTATTTTCGGGGAGGGTCTGTTTTGGGGGAATGGGTCATTAAGTTAGTGCTAAAGTATGCAGGACCATTTCTTCAATAATAATAAAAAACAATAAAAAAAATAATAAATAAATGAAGTATATATAAAACATATCGTCGCTGCCTGATGAAACTTACGTATGTCCAAAACAGTTACTTTTCAGGAAGTGAAAAAAACACCGTATATCAAAAGCAGTTGAATGTAGCGTTGTCATACTTGGTACGGCATCTTTACATGTAACCATATTCTTGCCAGTGTAATGATATAATCCACATTTGACCAAAATTGAGTTTAAATGGATTTACGTGCATATTTTACAGTAACGGTGGTCGATACGCGTTCTTCCGATCATTAATTAGAATGGCCAAGTCGTGTTTCATATTGACAGATGAATACGCTCAGTTTATTAAATAGCCTACGTCTTAGTTTATTAAATATTAATTATAAATGTATTAAATGTCTCTTGCAAACTATGAAGGGACAATGAATCAATACACTGACATGGTAATACTAGACAGATACTTTGTTTGCACAATCCTACCATAATTTTGTCACTCCTAGACGTACGTCTGGCGTCAGGGGGAAACGTTTACCTTGATGAAGGAAAATCATTGTCTCACCAGGCTATTTTATCCGGTTATCCAGTGCTGAGCTTCAATGAAACTTCACGAGACCGGCATGATGCTTCCACAGGGCGGGAGATACGCGGCGTGATTGACAGCTTTGACACCAAATGGATATACGTGAAAATCAGATGACATGATTTCACAACCTTTCATTGGCCGTTTAGATATGTAAAGCATACTGTATACAGAAATTAACCTGGACATTCAATGCGTCGAAAAATCTCAAAATCGGCAAAATGGACATACGTGGTTTTCATCGGACAGCGACGATATATTTTAATCAGCATTAAAAGTAAAAAATTTAATACAAAACATTTATTTAAGACAAATTTTATATATACATATTTTGTATTATATTTTTTACTTTTAATGATTATATTATTTCTTTATTATTATGCACTGCAGTATAATTTGAATTTTTGCATAATTGGGCATGCCTGAATTTAAAAGATTCATATAGCCGCATACTTTGAAGTAAATTGATAAAAATAGTTTTATTTTACAAAAAAACTTTGTGCTCCACAACTTTTTAAAGGTGCCAATTCGGACCTGCCGGCGGGTCCGCAGAGTTTAAAGGGTTAAAGTTTATGTCTTTGTTTATTTTAAGTTATAAACAGAACT
Source organism: Misgurnus anguillicaudatus (assembly GCF_027580225.2). NCBI lineage: Eukaryota > Metazoa > Chordata > Actinopteri > Cypriniformes > Cobitidae > Misgurnus > Misgurnus anguillicaudatus. Next base: position 9,151,332 of record NC_073361.2, read on the forward strand.
TAAACAAAATGCCCTTAGCTTTTCAATTGTGACTTACTTAGATTTGATGTTTCTATGCATGAACTCTCAACTAATGATGGACTGGAGCTACAGTACACAAGGACCGCCTCCCTCATTTCCATGTTGCGGAAAGTAATGTTAAAACTAATTTTTATTTCAACATACTCAAAAGTTTTTACTTTCTTTACTGTCTGGGTGGGTTTTTGAAGGGGAAGACGCTGCCATGTGCTGAAGAAATACAAGAGTTTGACTGACAGCTGGATCACACAGTATTGATTGAATCCGCATCTCTGCCTCTGTATGTTTTAGCTGAGCTTTGTTTGTTTGGTTTCGTTTGGAAATTCTCTTTGGTTATTACATCGTGTGGATCCAAGTTATTGCCTGGTTTGAGCAAGATTGACAATCCAGTCATCATAGCTAATCCGATCTGTAGGTGCCATTGAATTGTACGAATTATTTAAAGGGACGGTTCAGAAAGATCTAACTAATAGTTTTGGAGGTTCATAGCTTTAGTCCACCATCATGTTTATTATACGAAAAAGCAGTCAAGGTGGTTTTAATCTAAATATTGTGTTTCACAAAGAAAATGAAGATGAATAAATGATGACAGAAGTTTCGTATTTGTAACACTACGCAATATCGTATAATAAGGTGCATTGTGTAACTTTTAGAAGGATCTCTTGACAGAAATGCAATGTAATATATCGTCGCTGTCCGATGAAAACCACGTATGTCCATTTTGCTGATTTTGAGATTGAATGTCCAGGTTTATTTCCGTATACAGTATGCTTCACATATCTAAATGGCCAATGAAAAGTTGTGAAATCATGTCATCTGATTTTCACATATATCCACTTGGTGTCAAAACTGTCAATCACACCGCGTATCTCCCGCCTTGTGGAAGCATCTCGCCTGTCTTGTAAAGTTTCATCGAAGCTCAGCACTGGATAGCCAAATAAACATAGCCTGGTGAGACAATGACTTTCCTTCATTGAGGTAAACGTTTCCCCCGACGCCAGACGTACGTCTAGGCGTGACAAAATTACGGTAGGACTGTGCAAACAAAGTATCTGTCTAGCATTACAATGTCAGTGTATTGATTCATTGTCCCTTCATAGTTTGCAAGACACATGTAATAAATGTGTAATTAATATTAAATAAACTAAGCGTATTTAATAAACTAAAACGTATAAACTGAGCGTATTCATCTGTCAATATAAAACATGACTTGGCCATTCTAATTAATGATCGGAAGAACGCGTATCGACCACCGTTACTTTACAATATGCACGTATGTCCATTTAAACTCAATTTTGGTCAATGTGGATTATATAATTACACTGGCAAAAATATGGTTACATGTAAAGATGCCGTACCAAGTATGACAACGCTACATTCAACTGCTTTTGAAATACAGTTTTTTTTTACTTCCTGAAAAGTAACCGTTTTGGACATACATGAGTTTCATCGGACAGCGACGATATATAACTATATTATCAGTGGTATATAAATAAAATGTTTTTTTTTTGTGCACAATGTGCCTTATTTTGAAAGTGAGTTTTCTATTTATAGAGGTGATCTGATTACATTTTGATATTGTGCCTGATGAAGACCTGAATGTGGAAACGTTGCACTAAATTAGATTATATTTGCATTTTTTTGTCACTATGTTCTGTCTATGACGTTTGTCCTGTTGTGGCTGCAGTAGCTTATGCGTTTCAAAAATCGAGGGGTGAGCTGTTGGTTTCAATTCACACCGCTTGATGCAAATCTACACACTGGACCTTTAAGAGATATATATTTCTCTATTTTTTGCATTCACAATAGTTTTATTATTGTTATCGCTAATTGAATATTATTACTCATCATGGTCCATAAGCTTTCAGGCGTATTGCGTGATGCTATAAAACGCAGCCACACCATCTGCATATGGATTTTGTGCCATTTCCTAATCAGAGTTCTTGTTGACTTTAGTTGGCTTTATTTTTCCCACAGTATTGATGAGTCATTGTCCAAAGCCTTCGTAAATTCCAGTTAAATAGGAAGAGAAGAGAGGGTGTCAGAGTTTGGCTGTGGACCGGAGAGCAGCTGCTATTAGCCGTTAATTCTAAAACAAATTATGCAATTAGCTCCCCCATTAGAATGTAGGCCATGCAAGAGGTCGACACAACCTTCACTTGATCTACTCCTGAGTAAAGATGAGAAAAGAAGGGAAATAAAGACCCATTATATTCGTAAATGTTAGCTTTCGGTACGGGGGATTTTTGTAACGCTATACCGACTGGCTTTTATTTATAGGATTTCGCATAATGAAGTTTCAGTGGTATTCGTGTCTTAAACAAAGAGGCAAATTGTCTGTTCGTTGGAGATAATATTGTCAAGGGAGCTAGACGGTGAATTTCGTCACTCGGCCCCTGAGAAGAGGGGATTTCAAGGTGTTTATGAGAACGTTACTCTCAATAAACAGTGTATTAATTACAAAATACACTTGCATTGTCTTCAATTATGTCATCCTTGTTATTTGCTCATATTATTTCATTTCCGAGCCAATGGGTGTTTAGATGTTTTTATTTCCCGGGATTCCAATGGCTGTTCACATCCTCACGTAAAACACAGACAAACTAAGTGTTGTAATTATAGCTTTCCTCTAAAACCTAGTGCCTAGCTGTGTATTGTTTACACAAAGAAGTGCTGTTTACATGTTGTTAAGCTAAAGTACTCATATGGCGCTTTTCCATTGCATAGTACCCCACGGTTTGGTTTGGTTTGGGTTAGGTCGGGTCAGCTCACCTCACTTTGGCTTGGTTAGCTTTTCCATCGTGTTGGAGTGGGAGGGATTATAGGCGTGTCGTTATATTTGCGCGGCCTACTGCTGTGACATCATACAAGTGAGAGCGTCGTTGTACATTCCCATACATGTATTTATTTCTCAGTCCACCACAAAATAAAAATTGACCACCACAAATAGATGTTCACAAATCGTGTTTATCACTACCTCTGTCTCACATGACAGTTTCTGTTCAAACACCTGTGGCGTTAGTCGACGCACTCAGCTGAGTCTCATTTAAGTTGCATATATGCAGACATGCAAGTCGTTAATGTGCCGCCACAAACTGCAAGTCTGGAATATAAAATGTTATGGTGTTCCTGATTCTCAACCTGTGGATGTTTTTCATCGCTAAAAGGGAGCTTACAGCAAAGCACAGATGACAACAGGTTTACTCGAGACAGTGCAAGCTAGCATGAAGCTAAAGCTAATCTTTTACATTAAAGCGATGACACTGGTAGTGATGATTCTCTCAGACCAATCAGTGATCTATAGTGTTTTCACATCACATTTAGTATCAGCTCAGCTCGCTTGGAACCCCAACCGAGGTGGTACTAAAAAAAGTATCGGGTACCACGTACTGCACCCAGTGGAAAAGCCCCCAAAAGTAGGCTGACCCGACCCAAACCAACCGTGGGGTACTATGTAATAAAAAAGTGCCATAAGTATGAACCTGGACAATAATATATGGCACAAAATATTGTTCATTTACAGTTATCTTTGATAACAGTTAACTGTATTCAGTAATGCTGTGCATTATTAAATCTTATACCACAATTGTGCCGCATTACCACCTTGGGTGTGCTTTATTTTCGAATAATGTAACCCGGCCATTGTCAATTTTTCCTTACAAATATAACATTTATAATAAATTTTATCCATCATATTCAATGAAGTAGTTGCAATGCATTCTGGGATTGGTATATATGTTTGCATTTTTGCATTTATACATTTGGCAGATCCTTGATCAAAGCAAAGTGCAGTGCATTTTAGGTATAGGTTTTAATTGTATGCGTTTAATAGTATTCATGTTATTTGTCATGCTGATAAAAAACAATTGCGAAATGACGTTGTTTAGATTAACTGATGTTATGCAAATTTATTACACGGCTCTCTGGAATGCTTGATTCTGATGGTCAGTTGAGACATTTGCAGGTTCGTTCTTTTCAAATAATAACCGCTTCAAAGTAATAACGCATAGCCGGTACTACTTGTACGATTAAAATCGCTCCGCGCCAATAAAGACCAATAAAGATTACTGTTTGGCACCATCTTGTTAAGAATGGACAAGAACAAACACTGTTAAGAATGGAAAATTTCGACATTAATTTTAACATGTACGGAAAAAACAAAACATTTAAACAGTGGATAGAAGAACGAACAACGACAAGACACAGAGAGCTTACTAAGACTGAACTTGACAAAATAGAGCATGACAGCTACGAAGCCAACACACAAAGAAATACAGAATGGGCATTAAAACTTCTCAAAGACTGGCTAAAAGAGAAAAAAATGGAGACAGACAAGTATGAAGCAGAGAATCTTAATAAGGTATTACGATCATTTTATGCATCTGTGCAAAGTTTCGCGGAAGGATAAAAATGTTAATTTAAACCAAATATGCCAATAAAATGTTTAAAATTCATATTCATGTCCGTTTTTTTTTCTTATGTGACAAGTAGCCGTGTAATAAGCGGGATAATGTAGAGGCAGCCGGTAGTTATCGGGAAAATAAGCCCCTTCAGTGTGATACAAGACCTCCGCTTTGCGTCGGGTCCTGATCACACTGTCGGGGCTTATTTCCCGATAACTACCGGCTGCCTCTACATTATCCCTTACAAAATGTAATTTATTTCTTGTGCGATAAGTCATGGTGTCGGATGCGTTTTATTTAATAATATTTAAAGAATGTTCATGTGACTTTTACGCATGTCAGGTGACCTGTAAAGCAAAAAAACTTTGCAGTTTTGCGATTTATTTCTAGTTCGAAGTAAAAAAATTGCAAATAATTGCAAAAAGCTTTTTTGCGATATATGGGAATTTATGCAAATGTTTTCATTGGGCGCATTTTCAATTCGCTATTTCAATCTGCGCAATTTGAAGGGTAATGAAAACTGTTGTTTAGCTCAAGACTATAGCATTGTAAGAACCATGCTCTACTAGGTGTACATTTTTAGTTCCTCGCCACTGTTGATACGAAAGCAAATTGTAGCTGCAAAAACATGTTTAAAAGACCACTTTAGGATGAGAGATAAGTTATTTTATTTCAGTGACTCGAACAATGCTTTCATGAGGATTGCTGTGTAAAGGTTCGCCTGATAGGGTTTAAGCCAACATGGCTGGAGTAATGGGCTGGGATGCTATCTGTCCTCACCAGAGAGGTAAATGCCGCTCTTATCTTGAAATGTTTAGCCACATGTTTAAATCAATGCCAAAAGGGCAGGGATAAAATAAACAAACATGAACGCACACATACACAATGGACCTTCTGAAGCTAAAAACTCAGCAGGAATGTGTGGTCTCTGCCAATGTCAGGTCTCACAGTCTTAAGCATATGCAGGTTTAGAGGTTTAGAGATTAGGTCAAACTTTAGCTGAGCTGTCGAACAAATGGTGTGTGATTAGTTAACAATTTAACCGCATGTCTCGGAACTGGGTTAAGTTTAGAGAATCAAATGTACGAAAACATTGCTGTTATATTGCTGACTTGATGTCAAATACAGCACAATATATATATATATATATATATATATATATATATATATATATATATATATATATATATATATATATATATATATATATATATATATATATATATATATATATATATATATATATATATATATATATACTGTACAGGCACCATATGGTATAAATAGACAGGATAAATATTAATATTAATATAAATATTAAGGATATTATAAGAATATACTCTTTTTAATATAACACAGCCAACACTTATTTTAACATGACAATGGTTCTCATTCACTAAGCATGCGTACGCACAAATTTATTTGTGAAATGTGTTTTGGGACGTTTTAACTAACAAATCATGAATCAACAAAAACTTTCATACTAAAAATTATTCTAAATGTTTGCAAAAACGTAAGAACAACTTAGACCACACATGCGCAATAATCATGAACAAGGATAAAGACCCCTATAATATATATCTGTGTTATATATTTTATATAATTTTTCCTTGTTCATGATTATTGCAAATGTGTGGTTTATGTTGTTCTTATGTTTTTGCATAAATTTTAGTATGAAAGTTTTTGTTGAATTATTTATTTAACAAATGTATTCACATTTGTAAGTTAAAACATCCGTACGCACATTTTACGAACGAATTAAGAGACCCATTGTCTGTGTCCAAAATCGTCTCATATACCCTCATTCCCTATTAGTTTGTTAATATTGTCCACTTGAATTGGTGAAAGAAAACTAATTCAGACACCACTTTGGTCACTTGTGTCAAGAAGTGGGAGTTAATTTGGCACGCGCCTGACAGTGAAGCGGTAGCGTCTAGCAGTTGAGTTTTCATCGGTTGTGCATTCATTTTTTAGGTTCTTTATGACATTGAATAAGTATATTCACTATAATTTTGGACGTTGTTAGGCACGACGCGAAGCGGAGTAGCTAAAACCCCATTCGCTTTTATAAAATGCACTGTAACGCCACTGCTTTGCGGGGCTTATTGCTTTTATAAAACGGTTACTTCATATGCATAGCAGGGTTTCATAAAATAAAACACAAATAAGTTGTAATTCTATTAGTACAAATATTACTCTTCTGCCAAACAAAGTAGTTCCTCAGAATCAAGTGTGTCTGCAACAGAGCGCAGATCAGCAACACAGATGCAGCAAAGACACAATGAAAATATGATTAAAGACTGTGGTGTTTATTTTTATAAATCATCATTTATCTAATTTATACATTAACATTTATATCGTGCAACTGTTGAAATGATGATCAAATATACTTGGAAGCATGCTTAATTATTTCCACGTCAGCGTTTTAAAAAAAGGTTGCCACCCAGTTTTAGTTTAATGCCCTACAGAAAAACAATCTTCTTTAAATAAACATAAAATATATCAAATGGAACAGACCCTCCGCTTTCAAACAAACAAACAAAAAACGTTTCATCCTACCTTCATTTGTTCTCTTATCACCTCTCAAATTTTCAGCTAAATAACTTTTGTAAGAGATCAGATTCAGAGCCATGATCAAAATTTACACAGTGTTTTTAGTGTTGAGTGAATGCGTCAGTGTTTAAGTTGGGTAAGATTGCCATCTACTGGATAATAGCGGAAATATGAATTGACGAGATGACTCAACAATATTTATTGACATTTATCTGGATATCACCAATAATTGTGCAATTGTAGACAAATTAAAAATATGATTAAAGACTGTGGTGTTTTTTTTCATAAATCAGTACGTAGCAACAGTGGCGCAGTGATACTTATGTAATGCGGTCTGAACTGTGGGGTTACCGGGGTATTTTATCACGGCTTAGAACGCGTTTCAACCAATCAGAATGAAGGACGAGAACGGGGGTTTTATAATATTTCATTTTCAACGTTTTTTGAAACATTCAAATAGACTCTACTTGAATTTAATATATTTTAGTTATAATTACTTTTGTAAATCGAATTTAAAGTGGACAGAGAAATGGGAATGTTGCGTCTTTACATAATTGGTTTATTTTGTAAGTTGTTAATATTTATGAATTTATTACCCTTTAATAAATGACAATGTCCACAATGCTTTGGCTCCTTGCTTACAGCCACACAAATAGCCAAAGCTCTTTCTAAGACACAGAGCGAGTGAATAGCGGAAGTAATGGTACTGACCTCTCATCGTATTGTTTTGGGTGATAAAATGCCGCCTGATAAATGAGACCAAGTAATTGGATTATGATAAAAAGGTTTTCAGATTGCGGCATGAATGGCCATTTGAAATTGCATTAACGTTCTTGACGAAAAGGCGAAGGTAATGGTGAAAGCCCCGTCTATTCACGCTTTTGTTCTAGCTCCCGAGTCAAAGGGTACGCGTTAAAAGGAGACTTTCCTTGCTTATTGCTGATGTAATTATCTGTGTGACCACTGCACACATGAATTATGTAAAAGAAGCCGAATATTCGAAAAGCAGTTTTAGTGGCCTTTCGGAAAGATGGAGAATATTACTGCGGAGTCCTTTAGCGCTGCCGACTTCTTTGTACCTCATTATTGTTGCATAAAGGCTTTAATTTGGACCTTGTTCCTCATGTTATAGCCTTTTTCGGCCTTTACAATTTTAGAATTTTTATTAGGTCAGCAATGAAATGTCGTGCATGTCTAAATCACTTTTAAATAGTGACCGAGGCAAGGTAATACAAGGTTATTTTTGCATAACCTTTTCTTACAGAGGCAATCGTATTTAAATCCTTACTACCAGAGTTTTGTGTGTATTGAAACAAGTGCATAGCACATATAAAAAATATTCAAGCCCATCCACTTATATAATATAAAAATGCACCAAAAATTAAAATTACTGGCTGAAACAAAAAATTCGGGACATAGTTGAGTGAACTATAAATGATCATAATTAAAATGAGAGGTATTTGTGAGACCTCCAAGTGTCCAACATGCACTCTTAGAAAGGATGTGCTAATTTCGTACACATCTTTTTGTGTTAAACTTAAACCTTATAAACTTTAGCTTGAATGCACTGGAATGTGCCCAGCGTGTTTACACATGGTGCAGTTAAAAAATGTATTCTAGTAAATGGCTCGCAATAGGATGGCGAACTTGGCGTAGTGCACACCCAATTTGCTGTAATCACAAATTGTACAAGCAATTGCACAAGCAAATTAGCACCTTTTATTTAAGATCTCAGTAAATGAGTGCATTACGGGCTTTCTTGTGTTTGTCTGGAATAATCATTGATGTATATTTACATTGGGATCTTTATTAAAAATTCCAGTCAGCTGAGAGTCAGCAGAAGGGATTCTTTTTTTGTTTGTTTGTTTTTATAATTGCATTATTTACTTGATTTTTTGATTACCTATTTGTCGAAATAGCACAGATGTTTCACCCACCTCCTTTATCTCCAAAAGGATGAGCAGATGATGTGCTTCCTCAAGCTTGTTTTTTCTGCTTTATACAGCTGGAGAGGGGAAGAGCCAGACAGACTGAAGAATGCAGTGGAAACGTTTTTCGTCATTTCATTAGCCGTGTTTATATTTAGAGACTTCCCTCATTGGTCAATTGAAGATTCAGATTCATTGAAGTCCAAAAGAGTCTTGTCTCTCAGAATCGCACTAAACCCTTATTTTAATAAAACAGCACAGGTTTTATTGACAATTTTTTAGGAAACAACTTCAGCAAATGATGCTGCTCTCGTTTTAATTAAATTTGAATGCGTAAAACAAGCTTTTTGCAAACTTTGATCCAGATGCATCTAGCAAGCTCGATTTAATTTGCTGTTGCTTCTAAAATGTAACAAAATACAGTTTTGAATCATGTGTTATTCAAATAACATGTGGCTACAAATTAGGATATAAAAAAAAGTAAATTCACAGGTTATGATATTGCATTTTTGTGGACAGACAAATTGCTTGTGGTTGGAATCGTGTTGCATCACATGCAGTCATTGTTAGAAACTGAATCTTTCCAGAAAAGCCTCTCCCATGATGCATTGCAGTAAGCTCATTGATTAAAAACACTCTTTTTTTGTGTCCACATTTGCATGCTATAGTCTATTAAAATTATTGTCTTAAATCGTAGTTTGTAGGAGATGGTCCTCATTGCAGAACACGACATCCAGGGGGCGAGGTTGTGTCTAAATCCAACTCTTCCCACTTTATATACTTTGCTCCGCCAAATGAACTAGTATATTTGCGTTGTTGCAGCCTGCAATTAATTGCAACCTGTGGTCACCAACATTCGCTCTTATCAGTTTAAGTCTAAGTTTGATTAATAATATAGTCGAGAAAGATTCACAACTTAGTAAGTAATGATCACAGTTAGGTGTAAGGGGAGGTAAGGGACACGTTCGCGACAGGGTGATATCACTGAAGGGATTCATTTGCAACCTAGTTGGCTGTACATTATCCCATTTGCACGGCTATTTCTATACGAGTAAATATGGAAACATAATTTTATTTGATATCTTTTATTAGCAGATTTGTAAAAAAAAAAGTAAACCTTCTGTGAGGGAAATCTGTTTCCTAATGGCTTTAAGAAAAGATGCGTTAAAACAAGTTCAAAGTCCATACAAGATAAACATTCAATTAATTAATTTCTAAATATCATGCCATATATGTTAACTCATTCACCGCCATTGACGAGTTATCTCGTCAATTATGAGTTAATATTTAACTAATAAATATGCCTTTCTGGACGAATTTCAAAGTGAAAGTGTAACCGCTTTTATCCACTGGATGGCGCCAAACCGAATTTATCAAAAACGGAAGTTAAAAAGATTTAATGATTTATTTTAACTGCCTTTATGTTTGATAGTCATTCTGTGTCTGATCTCTAACATAAATTCCTTTACAAAAACGCAATTTTTTAAGCCTTTTGCTCAAAAGGTTGTATTTTTGAAGAGAAATATTCATATTTCAGTGGTTAAATTAAGTGGAAAAAGTACATATATAATGAAATGTTTTTTCCCCATTTTGTTAGTTTGTTTGTTTGTTTATTGTTTGTTTGAAAGCAGAGGGTGTGTTCTTTAATTTGATATATTTTGTATTTTTATATATTTATAGAAGATAATTTTCCCTGCAAGGAATTTTGTGAAACTTTTGTTAAAATCACAAAAATGCAGGTGGGCAACTTTTCTCAAAAAGGCTGGCGGTGAATGAGTTAATTAGGGTGACCATAAGTGCCATTCTTCCCAGACGCGTCCTGGCCAGGATTTCGGTGTGTCTTCCGGAAGTTGTATTTGTTAACTGCATACGCCATTCAGTGAAAAAAACATAAGACATACAATCATAGTTTCATTCTTACCTTAAAATGTAATGGTTGCTTTTCTGTAATAATAATAATAATCCTCTATGATTTATGCGGTCGACAAATAAGACTTCCGGAAGACGCACCCGAAATCCTGGCCAGGACGCGTCTGGGAAGAATGGCACGTATGGTCACCCTATGTTAATATTATGCATATTTATACTGTATACCTTTATAGGTATTAAACTGCGCATGGTAAGATTACTCGTAGTACCTGAAATGTTTTACTCCAAAACATTATAGCAAAAAACCTTACATTTCACATTAAAGGCACTACTTTTATTGTAGTCATAAGTAAAGTTTGTTTTTCCGTCAAAAGAATAACTTTATTTCGTTACGACTCAATGCGGAAATGGTAACGTAACAACAAGTGTATGACGTGTCTTGTTGTAAAACTGCCGACCAATCAAAATGCAGTGGGAAGAGACCTCTGGACCTGGATCCCGCCCCTGGATCTGGATCCAACCCCACCCCCAGGATGTCGTGTTCTGAAGTAAGGTGCTACTGGTTTGTTGGGTTGAGTATCCTTAAAGTACCCAAATGCTAAAATTAAGCACTGTCCTTGTGAGAGAGAAAGGAATTGAGTGATGCTTCACATGAATAAATTAAACTTTATTGTTAAAGGTGGGGTGCATAATTTTTGTTGGGCCGAGTAGCAAAATACACTTGTAGCCAATTAACAGTAACTGTGGGTTTACACCAGATGCGAGTTCAACGATTTGCGCGAGTAGATTACATTCAAAGTCAATGCAAAGACACGATCAGATGCGTCCTTGCTTGGGGCGATGCGAATGATGTGATATGGGCGGCGCGTTTGCCGTGAAAACACACGCTATTCGCCCTTAACACGTCTTTGCCCAAGTTGAAAATATTCAACTCGCGCGAAAAATTTGCATGACACGAAGTTAAATCCCACGAGTAATCTAGAGCGAGCAGCGCGATGCGATTGCACGCTTCGCGTTTGGTGTAAACCCACAGTAAGGGGCATGTCTACTAACCGTCATCGTTCTCTGGGTTACATACTTTTAGGACATACTATAAAAATAAGGAACATAAGGTTTTGTTAGGGTTAAGAGATAAGAGGGTTTAAAGTAGTTCCTTACCATTCTTAGCTAGTAATGTTAAAGAGCACCTATGGTCCGATACACGATTTTACATTTCCTTTGGTGTGTAAGTGTGTATTAGTACATGTTAACTCTTTCCCCGCCATTGACGAGATATCTCGTCAATCAAGAGAAAACGCTTCCCCGCCAATGACGAGTATTTCCGTCTTTTCGCAATACCGCTATTATCCACTACGTGGCGCCCTTCCGCAACTTTTTAAAACCGGAAGTATTGGCCGATGGCAAGCTGCTGCATGTCCGTGTCTGTTTTAAAGATCGCTCTGAATGGGATCTCTATGAAAAGTCGGTCACAAAAATGGAATTATCTCTGCTTTTTGCTCAAAATGTGGTGTTTTTGAAGAAACCTACCCATATTCAAAAGCTGATTACAAAAGAACTACTGAAGGTAGGATGAAACAGGTTTTTTGTTTGAAAGCAGAGGGTCTGTTCTTTCATTTGGTATATTGTGTGTTTATATATTTGAAGAAGAACATTTTCTGGAAGGCATTAAACTTTGGTGAAAATCATGAAAAACGTGGCGCTGGCTGGCAACTTTTTTTTTTAAAAACGCTGGCGTTGAAAGAGTTAACGATATGCAAAAGGTAACCCCAAGGTAAACAATGACGCGAGTTATCATCTCCAACGTAAATCTCTTTTCTTGGACTACAACAAACATATGGATTGTAGGCAACAGTTTACTTCCTGGACCGGTTGACGTGGACAAGACCGCCATTATCATAATTCCTCCTGCTTTGTCCCACAGCCTGTAAGTTAACTCCTGTTAGCATTGCATTGTAAGCGAATCTTTCAAACATGGTAAGGAGCGCCACATTTCCTGCTGACATCAGAGGTTTTCAGACCAATCACAACAAACAGATTAGCTGGCCAATCAGGGACACAGAGCTTTTCAAATCTGTGTGATATAGGAAGAGAGTGAAATCTGGAGCTACAAAAGTGTACGGTATGTGGAAAATAATGTGTTTTTTACCATAAACCACGCAAACACGTTGTATAATACCAAATATACACAAAATAAAGTTGTTTTTAGCAATGAAATAGGTGCTCTTTAAACATATTTTCTTTTAGGCTTAGAACTAGCAATTGAGCTATGGAAATGCACCGCTAAACTGCCCATGGATGTTTACCAATAGTCCGCACTTTATTGGCTTGTTAATGGATGGTTGTAAATTGCAGGCGACAAGACCTGGGAGCACCAGACCAGAGTCAGACGTTGCAAATCATCTTTTAGTTTTCCTCACAATTGCTTTCAGTGTAAGCTTTAGGGAAAACAAGTAGTAGTAATTCATGTGTTGTTATACTAGTTGAAGTATACTGCATATTCTGTTCCCTTGTGTCTACCGATGTACGTTCCTCACACTGCCTGCATTCCATCCGATCCTGCCATTAAAGCGGTGACCTGAGTGGATAAATAATCACCCTGTGCCAATTATCTTAACACACTGGCGGGTAATATTCACTCCCCTCTTTGCGCCTCTGCGTGTTGCTTCCGATAAACGCCGTGTTTGTTTAGCGCCTCTGTACATTCGCACTTCTGACACCTCCTCCCCTCGCACACAGCTGCGGGACTCACGAGTGCCGCTCGGAATCTAGACATGAACTTCTTTCTACCCAAACGTCTCCTCTAACAAGCGTATGCTTTGGGGAGACCAGGAGCGAGAGAGAGAGAGAGAGAGAGAAAGCTGTAACACGTTGTTAACAATTATTCTGCGAATTATCCCGAATCTCATTAGACTCAAGCTGCACCTTTTAACCTTGTTAGCTGTGCTAGAATGAACACTGGCCCCAGAATGCATGTTGGGAAATGAAAGGTGGATCAGCCAGGCCAAGGTGTCTGAGCTGTAAATGCAATTGAAATATAGATATAGCACAATCCGGTTTATAATAGTGAGTGACGCAACAAAATTGCGCTATTTTTGGATATTTATTGTGTTGGATGAGGGACTGCTTCACTGAGGCTGTTCAAACATGCCGTTGAAACAGGCTTATCTGTGCAAAGTTTAATGAGGAGTGGTGTGGTGTTGGTAAGTAAGACACAACAAAAGCTTTGTCGTTCATATCAGCCGGTGCACACGCCGTGGAAGAGCTGCAGGCATCGCCAGGCATGCTGGGATACACTGATATGATTCCTGTCTCTCGAAAAGCATCTTCAGTTTGACTAATTACTTTTCCACTGCTCTAAATATGCTGGTTTATGATGAAATTCGTCATGTTCTTGATGATGATAGCCATGATATGAATTCATGCATTTTAAATGCACATGCAATGCTGTTAGGCCGGGAGTAGGGAATTTAAGGAAAATAAAAAAATGTCTTCAGTATTTGTTTTCTTGGCTTGGAACCCCCTCACTTAGTCCATACTTCTTTAAGTAGTATGCAAAAGCAGACACAAATGTTTGTGCAAAGCATCGCAACTGTGCGACACATTCGTACACCAAAGGGCAATAGAGATGCAAAAACAATTGAAGAGCTCAAATGCAAAATCCCCCATCAGTGCTTCTGAAATGTTTTGTTGTAAATGAGCATTTCTTTTCAGACTCTTATTACACGGCTCGTTGGAATGCTTGATTCGGATTGGCCAGTTGCGACATTTGCAAGTTTGTTGTTCTCAGATACCAATGCTCAAAATATATAATATAGTGTAGTAAACGCTTTGACTCTTGAATGCATTCTCTGGAATCCTCTCGAACGGAGGTTTCTGGTTTCCGATTGGTTGCTGCAGAAGGTTTCTGCTTTCCGATTGGTTGCAGCCGTACCGCGTCACAGCTCATTACCATAGAGTTCAGCTGATTTCAACTCTCCTCGACGCTCACACCGCACATTACACGGCGCTGCTCGTCGGAGCTTGCTGCCGGCTCTCATTGAAAATAAATAACTTCCGGTCACTTTAACGCTTTCGCCGGTGGCGGTGGTTACACTATACATACTATACATTATCCCCAGAGGCAGTCTTAACATAAGGGCATAGGTAGGCGGCTGCTTGGGGCCCCCTACCAGCGGTCATAGTAGGGGGCCCCATCCAACCTAATAAATAAATAAACCCTAATCATTACGAACACTTCAAAAGCATAGTAAATTGTATTAATATTCTTAAGAAATACGTTGAAACTTTGAAGTAGTAGTTAAAATGTAAAATTCATGTTTATGTGTCACTACACACACATACACCCCCTTCTTTCACAATGAAATGGACTAGTCCGGAACGGTTCACGCTACGCGGCATGAAAGATAAACACTGTAAAACTTTTACAGTGTACTTCATCCATCACCCAGCACCTTAGCTTAATTGCACCTTAATGTTTGTTACTATTGTGTTATTGTATGTTTCTTGTTTTATGTATAATACTTTGGCAATGTTGTAAGTGATACAGTCATGCCAATAAAGTTCCTTTAAATTGAAATGGATAAACACAGAGTGACAGGAGGACTGGGAAAGTACACGAACAGAGACGAATTAAAACAAATATAAATACGTAAATGAAACAATCTTACCCAAGCGGCTCAAATAAAAGAAAAAAGCGATGATTGGGCTTTGGTGAGTCAACCGCCTAGTTCTGCTAGTAATATCCCTAGCCCTACACTGATAAAATGATTTTGTGGTGAAAAAACTAATTAAACTTTATGTTATGTTGGGGATGTTTTCGTGCTGTTAAGTTTTAATTTGGCCAGAACATTCTCTGTGTTTCAGCAAATGGAGTGATTTTTGGTGACAAATCTTATTTTGACACATATTTTGAGAAAATGCTTTGAAAAATTTTCAAAGATTCAACAATACACTTTAGGCAAATTCATAACCTTTTTGTTATATTCGTGATGAAAACATTCACTAAATTATACTGCTGTAAAAATCTGATAAATTCTTGATTTCAAACTTTTTTGCAAAAATTTGTTAATCAACCTCTTTAATTGCCAATGATTTTTTTCAAAAACTCACTCAAAACTGATTTGGGGATATAACACGCAGACACACACAATTACTTATTTTCAATATAAAAAGTGATTGTGGACTGGATTTTTTTTACCTTTTATCACAGTCTTGGGGATGTGAAAGATTAGTAACAACGTGGTTTTGACATATTGTTAGTTTTTGTGCAGCATCAGATTTTAATTTGTTCCCCCTCATTTACTGTCCGTGGTTGTATTTGCCCCATTGGGTTCCATCGTGACTATTAGTTTGTGTAGTGCTACACTTTGTGTGTTCTCTGCTTTCCATCTTCATTTTGGAGTAAAACCATTTTTTCGTTCTTTTTTAAAGATCGGATGGGGGCCCCATACATACCTTCGCCTTGGGCCCCAAATTTGCTAAATCCGCCACTGGCTATCCTTTATGGATTTTGCCAACAAACCGGTATTTCCAAATGGCCTGAGGCCAGGATTAGGCAGATTTGAAGAATACTGAA
Organism: Misgurnus anguillicaudatus; assembly: GCF_027580225.2. Lineage (NCBI taxonomy): Eukaryota > Metazoa > Chordata > Actinopteri > Cypriniformes > Cobitidae > Misgurnus > Misgurnus anguillicaudatus. The sequence continues at coordinate 9,167,678 of NC_073361.2, forward strand.
TATTGAAAAATATTTGATGAACGTATAATACGTGCCGAAAGCATTCGGCCAATTATCTATTTTTTAACGGAGGTGGCATTTAGCGCCTTTTGCATATTCCTGCCCATCCAGCCTGATTTCACACAAAAAATTTAAGTATGAGGTGGCTATTTGTATCAATTTGTATGACGCAAATGTGTGATTATTATAGATAATAAATAGATAATAGATGGATAATTACATAATTATTATTATAATGAAGCCACATCTCTAAACCCAATGTCACTGGGGTGAAAACAGATTTGCACCATTTCTCTCTTGCAGCATATGCTAGGTTATAATTTCTAGCTAATCTACAGTTGCTAATAATAATCTACCTTAAATATACTGTAAAACTAAAAGTGAGGCCCGAACGGTCTGGATTTTGGAAGTGGGCTGTGCCGTTCTAGAAGAACTAAATCGAGTTTGGGAGGATAAAATTAGAGTCATATGTGTCACAGGCAAGGACAGATTGCTGTAGCCCAAGCGTGTTGTTGGGTGTTTTTCATGCTTGGCAGTTGCCCGTGTTGCGGTGGCCAGTAGGCGAGAGCGGTACGCTAATTGAAGTGGAGGAAACTGTGTGCTCGGGGAATACGCCTCGGTCCCCATCACCTCCACCGCCTTTGCTCCCCTGAGGTGTGTGAAATTGTTTTGGGTATCTGTGTCATAGTAGTCAAAACTTCAGTGCTGGAAGCTACTCATATACACACACATCCATATTCATTTACACAATTATAAGCTTTGTGTCTTGTAGCCCCTAAGCATACATGCCCATCTGCCTTTGATACTAGGCGTAGCCTACTATATGCACAGAAGGTGGGTGATTTTGTCTTTTTAGCACCTTTAATTAGGCTGTATAATATAATTGTCTATGTGGGAAGTATAAAGGTTAGAGCAATTATTAGCAATTATTTCAACAACTAACATTGCTTTTGTTACTCTGCAAAGCATAATAATGTAGACTGAGCAGAAGTTTGTTAAAGGCCAGGTAATTGGTAAGTATACCAATAACATTATCATCGTACCAGAAGTGGTAACAAATAACACATTTTTTATAAAAAAAGTTATACCAAAAGTGTAACCAATTTTGGTATTACAAATCATACACTCTTTTTATTAGCCAAAAGCTCAAATCATTTGATCACTAATCTAAAAACTTAACATTTTCTACTGTGCATTACAATTTTAACCCATTCTGCATGTTTATTAGATTCACTTGTGTTTAGCCTGCTAGTAATATTTGTAGGCATGGACCAAATTGAGGTCAATGGAGCCTGGGGTAACACATTGTTGAGAGGTGGGGGAAGTCAGTTGGGTGCAGCGGAGGTTGGTGCGCATGTTTGTGTCTTTTTGGCCCAGGCCTGGCAGTGAGGGAGATGAATGGTCCCCTCCACCCGCCACACTAAGTAATACGGTGGATGATAAATCGCTGCTTTCATTGACACCAAAATTGGAATCATTGGGTCCAGGAACCAAAAAACTAGGAAGGGCCCTTTTTGCTGGCACATAGTCATCAGTTAAAATGCCATACCTGAGGCCACACAGGGTATATTCCCTCCTCGCCCCTCGCTTAGATTAATGATGGGAAATGAGTCGGGGAATAGGGACCTTCTTAAGACACGGCCCCTCTGTGTTTATCGCGCCCTGGCCTCAAAAAAAAAGGTGCTTTACACTAAAAAGCTTTTTGGGGAAAAGAAACAACGAGCATTTATCTTTTTGTGTCATTTAAGGTAACACTACAGTGACAACTGGCACTGTAAATGTTGCAGGGTACATAGGGTACTTATTCAGCCTTTTCAGCAAATCAGTTTGATTAAAAAAAAAAAAAAACGTTATAAAAATGTGGTATTTGTTAAAATGCATTAGATAGCATAAATTAACAGTGAGCAATTTGCATTTTATTCATCTTTGTTAATGCCAATACAATTGTTCATGTTAGTCGATTGTGCATTCACTAAGGATAAAGGGATAGTTCAGTGGAAAATAAAAAAATAAACCCATGATTCACTCCCTCTCGTGCCATTCGAGATACATATGTCCAACACAATTTGAGTTATTTTAGAAAATGTCCTTTCACTTCCAAGCTTTTGTGATGGTAGAAAATAGGGTCTATGACTTTAAAGCCCAAAAAAGTGCACCCATCCTTTACAGAAGTAATCCAAATGGTTCCAGGGAAGCTAATAAAGGCCTTCTGAGGGTAATCTATATGATTCTGTAAAAAAAATCCATATTTTTAAATTTTATAGACTATAATCACTAGCTTCTGTTAGTGGCAAATGCACATTCACAAAAGTTTTAGAGTAGGATGACAATGCGTAGTGATGTAATGATGAACACAAAGGCACGGAGAGATCAAAACAATGCCTGTCACAAATAAGTCGTCGTCGTCTAAACCAAGGATTTTTAAGAAAATGGCGGAGGATCTCGATAGTGATGGGGACGAAACTGCCTATGCAGAGTCCGAGTCAAGACAGAGTCTTTGAAGGGTCGAGACCGAGTCCATCGGTTTTCAAATACAATCGAGTCCGAGTCAAGACCGAATCTTTGAGTCAAGACTGAGTCCTTTAAGAGTCAAGACCGAGTCGAGACCAAGACCATAAAAACATGTCAGTTTTCATATTCATGATTTCATATCACCCCAGTTAATAATCAACAGTTAGGCCTACAGACTAAGCTAGATTGGGAATTGTTTAGAAGAGCAGTCTTAACGTCTTAATATGGATTATGCTTTTACTATCATTAAAAAAACCCTACCACATGCATCATCTTCTGCCTATATTTCTAGAGATAAATAAACAGCTCTGATGGCAGTATCTTTGCGTTGTACCATTGGATGTCATTTTCAAATAATGCCCATCAACATTGCATTTTATAATTATTGTTATGTGTGTTTTTTTATATGAACATAAAAAATGCGTTGGTCTCGAGGACTCGGTCTGAAATTACGAGTCCTTCTCCTCCCACTGTGGGCCGAGACTGACTCAAGACCTTTGAAGGAACAAGTCTGAGATGAATCCGAGAAAGCAGAAATCGGTCTCGATACCGGTCTCGAGTCCAAGACCGGACTCGACTACTACATCACTAGATCTTGAAAGAAGACAACAGCATATTGAGTTACTGTAGCAAAAAGTTACTGAATTACTGTAGCAAAAACAACTCACTTTTATGTTTTGGTAAAAGTCTATTTTTATCGGATCGTATGCTACGCATAATGCGCATTGCCCGCTACAGGAAGCTAGTTATTATAGTTTATAAAGTTTCAAATATGGATATTTTTCTTACAAAATCACATCAATTAACCTCAGAAGGCCTTTATTAAGCCCCTGGAGATTACTTCTGTGAAGGATGGATGTACTTTTTGGAACATGTTTTTTAACGTTATAACGCTTGGAAGGACATTTGAAGAGTTTGGTTCCAAAACACAATAAATGAGCCTGGCTCCGCCCTCCTACGTGCTTCCGCTTAATTTTCATTTCGCTTCAGCACTACGTCTGGGACTGCTCTGTAGAGTTTCGTTTTCTCCTCCAAAAATCTGCAGGTCCAATCAGCGAACAGATGGGGGTGGCTAAGAACGATGACGTTGAGGTTGTGCGTCAGTTTGAGTAGTTCAGTAATGGCAGCGGAGAAAGACGTGAGAAAAGCTATTCGGTCCATTGTTGCAAAACTGCAGAATATACAGAAGTTAAAGCCGGAGCAAGAACCAGGTTTGCTAAGTTTTGTTCGTCTGATTATTCGTACTTGTTGTATCCGGCCGGTTTCCGCGCATGATATACATCACGACCACACGTTAGGCAGATCCTGAGTGACTCTGGGCAGATCCAATAGTTTTAAACTTCAACAGAGGACCCTCCTTAACAGAAGTAACGCTTTGCAATGAAGCGTGGCCAGACTCTCTGTACAAATGAAATGAATGTACGAGAGTCTGGTTGGACCATGCTAGCAATAAATGCCATGTAAAAAAAAATAGTTACCGCCAAAATCAGTATTGTATCAGTTTAGTATTAAAAGGTAAATTCTTAATAATCCAATATCCGCCGTGTATTTCTGTTATCTTTTCTCCGTTTATTCCCAAAACGCGATAAACGCCACTCCTCCTTCTCTGCAGAATGTAATAAATCCGCTCAACCAATCACAGCGCACCATTCCATGTGAAAGTTTGTAACAGAAAATAGTGGTTTTCATCTTGTCACTTTTTACCGAAATTCTTCGTTTACTAAAATAATTCAAATTGTGTTTGTCTGAAAGATGATAGATACATGTATCTCGGATGGCTTGAGGGTGTGTAAATCATGGGGTAATTTTCACTTTTTTTATATAAACTTCACAGAATTCCAACATCACAATGAAAGAGGCATATTTGTGCGGCACCATTACTGTGAAACTAAATGAGTGCATGTGAAATACTTGTGAATGATTACAGACCCATGTTTGAGAATGATGATTATTACTCATTCGCCACTGTTTTATGCAGATGCTGCTCATTTGCATATTTTACCCAGGTGTGACAATCAGTGGAATGGGATTATCTCTGCAAACATGGAAATTCATGTAATTCAATTTCTCCTAACAAAACAGCCCCTTTGGTATTTTAACTTTCATTACAGTCACATAAAAACGACTTTTGCAGCCATCTTTTTTATTACCCGGTTATTTATTGTTTTTCTTACACATTTACTGCACACTCTAAGCTATAATGATGTATTTTTTTTCATGTAAATGTGTCTATTCTTGTGATGACTCAACTTCAGTCACAGATATGTCAGACTAATTGCTATAATCTACTCTAACAGAAGGTCTCACCAGAGGTTCGCAAATGCATTTAACAAGCATAAACTCCTTACTAATAAATTCTGTTTTAAAAGAACAGTTCACCAAAAAATATATTTGTCATTATTCAATTACCCTTATGTCTTTACAACCTGCACATGGGTTAAAAAACAACTTAGCATTGGGTTCATCCGCTATTGCCCCAACGCTGGATTGAAAATAACCCAGCATAGCCCAGTGCTCTTAGCTAGTAATAAACCATAATTCATGGCTATCATTGGCTCTCATGGGATTATAATGGAGGGGTCAGACTAAAGGGCTCGTTATAGTCGTGCATAGGTCCTACGGCGTAGCTGCGACGGCGTAGGTTCCGCGTCGGTTTTCATTTATACTATTGCGTCGTCGTCCCCGTCGAAGCGCAAACACACGCACAAACCACTGGTTGGCAGTATCCAAGCGTGTAACTACAGTAGCAGCGCGACCGTCAAAGAAGAAGAAGCTCTGCAAGTTAACCCACAAACGAACAAGAAACAGCAACTTGTTGTGTATGATTTGAGAAGACCAGCAATGATGGAAGTAAACAAACAGCAACTTTCGTTGCAGTTTGAGTTAAATCAATCCTCAACTTGGCTCATCTTGGTCGCAAACGGAAATACCTATGACGCACTTTTTTTTACCTGACGGGAGGGGTTCTGGTGGACCAATCACAGCACTTGCGGTCCGCGTAGAACTGACGCGCTGTTCAAATTTTTGCAAGGTGCATGTCAGGCTACGCAGAGCTACGCACAGGCTACGGATAGCCTACGTCGTAGCTACGCCGTAGAACGTACGCACGACTATAAATCGCCCTTTATAAGATGAGCTTTACATCTCACAGTAAAGATCACAACCCAGTTCATGCTGTTGCCATACAATCTTTATATTTTATATTTTATATTTAGCCTGAAATTAAATTGTATGTTGTCTCCGTTCAAAACCTTAGTGAGCTGCCTTGCTGTCTACATAGGTGTCTACCTTCTAAAGCATCATCTTAATTCTCGTGGGATCAGGACTACATCAAAACATGCGTCTTTGGCAAAAGATTGATCTACTCGCTCATAAAGCAGAGTCTCTGAGTGGTCATGGGTGGGACGTACCCAATGTGACATCACATTGGTAGGGGATCCCCAACAGCCTGTTTTGTGTGACACACACACTGGTGACTCATTTTCTGATAGAAACACATTTAAAAGTGTATTTTTAAGGTTAGGGAGGGCTTTAAAATGCTGTTTAGGTAGGCGCCTCACTAAGTTTCAGAATGCATCTATATATTTTATTCAAAATTATATTGCAGAGCAGCCCTGGAAGTTAATGACAATTTATATGTGGCAGAGGTACCTTTTTAGCATACGTTGTGTACGGTAAATTGGAGGTTGTTAATGGTAGGGTTGTTAATAGTTAAAACAAACACTGTCTTACTGATGATTATACACTTGTAGGAAGGTAAAGAGGTGTTGAGAATGTTTCAAGGTTAAAGAGACTACCGTCTATGTTTATAGGGGGCAAATCAAGAGACGCAGAAGAGAAAACTTAACTTGCTATGCAGCTACTCCTCTTATGAGACATTCACATTTATGTAGCACTTAATTGGATGTGAATATCTCGTCTGGTAATGTTCGTGGTCAACTAACACTCAAAAACTTGTAGGTGATTGTAATACATTAGCTGGATAACACAGACTCGTGGGGTGTACATTGGTCTTAGCACCTCATACGTTTTTTTTTTTGTGACAAACTGAACTCATCATAAAACAGTATTTACACATTTTAAACACGCTAACTTTAGCAATTCACCATATTTAATGAATGGGATGAGATTTAAGATGTATTGAAGTTGAAATGCATTTATTGACCAATAGTACCTAGCTATCACTGGAGTGTTCAAAGAGTACACCTTTGCACTTGAAAGTGCTCATTTTAGTTGTGGGTAGGTCCTACGCGTAGCTGTGATGGCGTAGGATACGCGTAGGTTTTCATTATACTTCTGAGTCGTCATCCGTGTCAACGTGCAAACACACATGCAGAATGCTGGTAGGCAGTGTCCACGCGTGTAACCACAGTAGCAGCATGACCGTCAATGAAGAACAGCTTGGCCAGTTTAACCCACAAACGAAACGTTTGAGTTAAATCACTCTTCAACTTGGCCCATCTTTGTTCTCACCGTAGCAACTGGAAATACAGATGACGCAGGTTTTTTTTTTACCTGACGGGAGAAGTTCTAGTGGACCAATCACAGAGCTTGCAGTCTGCGTAGAATTGATGCGCTGTTAAAAATTTGGCAAGGTCCACGTCATGAGGCTACGGATAACCTACAGCATAGCTATGGCGTAAACCTTACGTACGACTATAAACTGGACTTAAGAGTTCATTTTACCCAGCATGCAATTTTGGCTAAAACAAGGGCTGTCAATTTGGGCTGTCAGTGAAAGTTTAATTCTACGTACACACCAAACACGGGGCATCGCGTTACTCGCTCTAGATTACTCACGGGTTTCAACTTCGTGTCATTGAGTTGAATATTTTCAACTTGGGCGAAGACTCGTTTGAGGCGAAAGGCGCATTTTTTTTTTTGTGACAAACTATCTGATTGCATCTTTGCATTGACTTTGTATATAATCTACTTGCGCAAATTCTTGAACTCGTGTTTGGTGTGTATGCCCCATAATAGACATAGCCCAAAAATAAACTATACGTAAATGCTTAGAACATGTAAAATAAATGAAACTTTGAACATCTGTTGACTTTGCTTACATGATAGTACAACTCCAAGTTGTTTAGGCAAAAAACGGCATGTAACCAAATTCAAGGTTATTTAGGATGGAAGTGGGTTACTCATAGCCAGACTATATCGGGTCTATAGTTAGCCAAATATATTGGTACGTCAAGGGTAGATATTTGTTCCAAATGTATACATACATGTATATAAATAGTACATATTAGGTACTATTTGTGCATCACTTTGGTTTCCAGATTAGGGGTCGAGACCCCCAAGGGGTCACGAAATAGCGAGTGGGGGTCACAAAATAATTTAATAATTTTTTTAACAGTTAGAAATATCATATTGTAACAACATATAAAAAAGTAGTTAAAATAAAAATAAAATCCAGATTTACATTATCCTCAATCGTGATAGGGGGTCGTGAATCGCTGGTACCGTTATTTTGGGGTTCGTGGGCTGAAAAGTTTGGGAAGCCTTCATATACTGTAGGGTACTGCCTTTGTGACAGCTTGGGACCACTTTTGACAATTGTTTTGGAGCCAGGTGAAAGAAGAAGAGAAACTGAAAAAGTAAGATCATTTGCTCGAAAATGAAAGTTCAGCACCATATATTTATAAAGCTAGTAATTTAAGTCAGAATAAAACAGCACTTACAACCTGTTACTTACCAGGTTAACACACAAATGTTACTTACCTGTATATGTTAGTAAAACAGGGTATCCAATAAGAAAAGTTTTAGCCATTTCTGTACAAGAATAGAGTCTGAATGTGAGTTTTTTAAAACAGTGTGTAAAAAACATTTTGCTGTTGTTAAACATAAGTTATCGAAAACGTTGACACAACCTTTGTAAGACCCAAAAGTCTCTCAAAAAGGGTTGATTAATTCAGGTCAATTTTACCGCTGGCTGTATTGTATGCAGATCTTGTTGCCAAACAGTGTAGAAAGAATGAATTAATGTCAGATCAGTTAGACTCACAAACACAAAAAATGCAGAAAATGAAAATTAGACCATGCATCTTGTCTGTTTGATATCCTCAAGCTAACAAACAGAAAACAGCACCAAAAAAGTCAGCTGAAGATCCGTGTTTATTTCACTGAGCGCACATGTCTCTATAATTTGTTGATTTTGAGGGGCCTTAAGATTTGAAAGCAATTAAAGCGGCTTGTCCAGAAGCATCAGGAGCATTTGCACGTGCTACTGTTTCAAGCTCTGCTTGCTGAAACACAGCCACAGTGTCTTTTATGACCCTGAGCCTAAAATACCAGCATGTTGCGACAAAGGAAAATAAGTGTGCCCTCAAGAGTCGCTTTCTGATCCGCGTTCCCAGGCGTGATGCTGGAATAGAGGGCTCTCTACTTGGTTCTGGAGATTCTAGACTGCTTAAAGTAGCCATACAATGTCTAAGGGTTATATAAATAGCTCGGTTTCTCCTGCCTTCAAAGGAAGAAAGAGATGAGAGCAAACAGAAGCCAGGTGTGCGACAGTCTAAGTAAAAGACATGTAGCCCTTCTTCGGATGACTCACTAATGGTGCTGCTATGTTTTATGACTTCTGAAAACACATTATGACATCACAAGGGCGGCATAGCTTTGATGTAGCCTAAACACAGAAGAGCGATAATATGCCGATATTGTCATTGGAGAACTATCAGAAAGGATTTATCTTGTTTTTTTCATTCCTCTATGATACATTTGGTAAATTAAAGTGTCTCATTTGGGGTCATTTTGAAGATAATGTGAACAAGACCACAGGGATGTCCATTTATGATGCATTAGAAGATGTTGTGGCACATGTTGACTTGAAAGACATCCAAAAGCTTTTCTTGGAGTGAGTGTGAGTCATGAGACTAATATATGTATTCGTAGGAAAACAAAGAACAGAAAAATCATTTTTATATGAAACAACCACAGTTATATTATTTAAAAGACCAGAAATTGGTGGGAATGTGATTGATGTCTCGTTATTAAGTGTGTTTGAATAGCTAGACTGGCTGGTTCTAACTTTTAAAGGGGACATTTCACGAGGTTTTTTAGGATGTCGTATAAATCTTTGGTGTCCTTTGGAGTCCATATGTGAAGTTTAAGCTCAAAATACCATATAGATCATTTATTATAACATGTTAAAATTGACACTTTGTAGGTGTTAGGAAAAATGTGCCGTTTTGGGTGTCCTTTTAAATGTAAATGAGCTGATCTCTGCACTAAACAGCAGTGCAGTGGTTGGATAGTGCAGATTAAGGGGCGGTATTATCCCCTTCTGACATCACAAGGGGTGCCAAATTTCAATGAAGTATTTTTTCACATGCTTGCAGAGAATGGTTTACCAAAACTAAGTTACTGGGTTGACCTTTTCACATTTTCTAGGTTGATAGAAGCACTGGGGACCCAATTATAGCACTTGCATGGAAAAGTTAGATTTGTATGATATGTCCCCTTTAAAGAATTATGAAAATACTCTCATAATATACTCGACCTCGTGCCATCCCAGATGTAAATGACTTCATTCATTAACATACATACATCAATAAAGTAATCAGGCTTTATAGATAAAGTAATGTTTCAGGCTTTATACATTCACAGATTATAAGGCTAGACTGTGATTCTAGGCACCTGATGCCCCATTTGCAGAAGCATTCAGGTGATCAGTGATTATAATCACTGCTCTTTTAGTGTTCACTTTTATTGCATTCTTCAGCCTCACTACACAAACAGATGCTGTGTATTCTACCTGCCTTATACTCTAAAAATGCTGGGTTATTTTCAACAGCGTTGGGTCAAAAAGAGATGAGCCCAACCCACTGGGTTGTATTTACTGGGTTTTTCAGCCCAAAATGCTGGGTTGATTTAAACCATTGTTGGGTCAAATATTAACAATTAATGGGTTAATTAAACCCAATGGTTGGGTTCTTCCCTTTTTGACCCAACACTGGGTTTTACAGTGTAGGGCCACAAACTAAAGCAAGTGCATACTAATACCAGGTATAAAAATGAATAGTTTACACCAACAATTTTAATCTTTCATCATTTACTCTCCTAATGTTGTTTCCTATCTGTATTACTCTAAATACCACTTGAAGGCTGATATTAAAATGTGTCATTAACCACCCAGCTAAATGCCAAGTAAATAAAATATGTTATCAAAATCTTGGAAAATAGGCAGAATTGTGTCCACTGTTGCCACTATAACCACGCCCCACTCATTGGGAAAAAGCTATCGTCTCTCTCAACTTTTCGGCCATGTTTTGCCCCAATTAAATAATTCTAAACACTGAAATGTGGAAAAACTGTTTAATGGTGTAACGGTGCAATTCAGTACTATGTAGTAGAGGTCTACACGGGTCCAAAAATTCCTACCCAAACCCAAAGAGACCCGTAAATGTGCTAGACTGAACCAACCCGGATCCGTCTATTATTTAAAAGCTGGACCCGGAACCGACGCGGACCCGTATATTATTTAAAAGCTGGACGCGAACCCGTCCGGGAAGACACAGACCCGACCGGCAAATATTCTTTAGATAAATGTTATTAATAAGTCAATAAACAAGTAGCGAAACTTTTTGTCTTACCCATAGAAGTTAGCATTCTCCCTCATATCCTTGTACCTGACTGTGATGCACAATTCTCATTGCCAAGAAAGTTTCATACATGTTATTCTTCTCTTGACGATTGAAATGCTTAACGATTCCAGCTTAAAAAGTCCACTTTACAGTCATGGTGATTAATAACACAGTTTTACATTTGTTGTTTATCTGGTCAACTTGCATCGTTTGCCCATTTGGATTAAAATAACGATTGCACGTTCAGTGCCATGGCTGCTTTCGTTAGCTAAACTTTAGATATAACAGCAAGACGGTCAAAGTATAATATTATAAAAATTAGAGAAGTCAGTGCAAAACGCGCGGTAAGGGGGAATAAGACCCACCTTCTAAATAAAAGAGCCAATTGTCAAAGGTAAAGTCATTGCGTCTCACTGCAGAAGCTTCTGACTGGTAGGCAGAGAAACATTAAAAGAGCACATGCGCGTTAGCTGCCTGGTTGGAGCAACCAAATCTAAACTTTTTAACGCAGTTTGAGAGTCATAGAAAAAATGTATGTGACAGTTCATCTAAGTTTTTCTTGCTGATTTTGAAATATTTTATTTAAATGTGTGTTTGTTCTCCGAGTCCGATCGACTCGGGTATGACCCACAATGCTAAACAGACCCGAGACCTGAAGTAATAGATTGAGACCCGACCCGGACCCAGCTGATCATTTAAAACATAGACCTGAATCCGTACGGGTCTCGGGTCGGGTCCTCAGGTTTCAGGTCTTCCGTGAAGACCTCTACTATGTAGTTCTTTGTAGTGTTTCAGCAATACATTTCTAACATTTCTATTGTTTTAAGAAACAACAATCTGAAATGACTTAACACAGACTTTAATAATCCAGTTTAACTGAGAAATTTTTTAAAACGTTATCTTTGGAAGTCTTTGGAAGCCATACAAAATACAGGCTACTGTAAGCTTTATTTTCGGCAGTATTAAGGCACTTTTGGACATTTTAAAGGGGACATATCATGAAAATCTGACTATTTCCATGTTTAAGTGCTATAATTGGGTCCCCAGTGCTTTTATCAACCTAGAAAATGTGAAAAAGATCAACCCAGTAACTTAGTTTTGGTAAACCATTCTTTACAAGCTTTTGAAAAAATAGGTCATTGATATTTGGCTCCCCTTGTGATGTCAGAAAGGGGATAACAACGCCCCTTAATCTGCACTATCCAAACACGGCACTGCCATTTAGTGCAAAGATCAGCTCATTTGCATTTAAAAGGACACACCCATAACGGCACATCTACAAGTTGCAATTTTAACATGCCATAATAAATTATCTATATGATATTTTGAGCTAAAACTTCACATATGTACTCCGGGGACACCAAATATTTATTTGACATCTGAAAAAAGTTGTGAAATGTCCTCTTTAAGTAAACGAAGTGATATTGTTCATTAATCTAACTAAAGCTGAAAACGTTGTAAAATGGCAGCATGCAAATTAAATGATGATATATGATTTATTTACATAGTTTCCAGTACTCTATTGCAGGCAAAGACGTCCAATCAAATAAGTTAGACATTTTTTATCTGTATTTTTTTTAAAAAGATGATTCTGGCTTTAAATGCATAGTTTTGTTTTATTATTAAGAGGAAAGAGAGCTATTTCTGTGAATGCCATAGTCATTTCACATCTGCATTAACCGCATGTACTCTGTCTTTCCAATTTCACATGCAGTTTTCGCACTAAAAAGGTCATTTTTCTAACTCTTTGTGCGCAACGCAAATCAAAACTTAACATTTAGCACATTTTGTTATTTTACGAGGCTATTTCTAAGTAGATCAAAAGCCAATAGATTAATTATCAAAACATTTTAAAACAGCTTCCTATTGATTTTTGAAACACTCTCAGTCCCCCTGTGCCTCTCTCATCTTTAATGGTGCCGTGCATGGAAAACTGCATCCGGGCTGCCCCATAATTTGAAAGTCTCAATGTATCAACATCAAACACTTCTTTAATTGACTCAGAAACACACTTAGTGCACTGCATGCGATTGGAAATGGGATATTATGAACTGTCAGTTTGCATTTGTCGGAATTTTTTGCTCTGGGATTTGGAAAAGGAATGGAAAACACAGACCGAGGTGAATAGCGGCAGTGAAAGGCTAAGTGAGCGACCATTTAAAGTCTTTATCTGTGCTCTAAACACACACGTCAATGTTTTTGTCATTCAATGTTCAGGTTGGTTCTTTATGCATTCTGTGTCCAATATTGGCCACACTTGTGCTCAGAAAGGTCAGCTGTCTCCGTTGAGCGTTTTAATAATAGCCACTATAAAAGTGAATCCGATCAAAGCATGAATCGTCACCACAGCCTTCACTCCCGTCATCTTAGCGTTTCACCTTGATAGTGGTTTCTTTATGAAGTACTTTCATTTTTGTTTTCATTCCCTTCATTTTCTCCGCGAGTCCCCAGTGAGCAGCGCCTGAAACTTATGACTAGCCATGTCTACAGGCATCACGGCGCAACCAAAGCATGGCAGAATGACAGATCGCGCCTTCAATATGTACTGACAAACAAATTAGTGAGAAGATGCTTCGCGCTGCATAACAGATGTGGTGCGCGCCGCAGTACGGAACAGCCGACAGAAAAAAAGAGAAACAACCGCTCCCCATCTGGACCAGTGAGGGCCCAGCGGGCCGCTTATTCCAAACCGAAACAAAAGAGATGGGATGCCCTGCACGTGCAATAATGACAGACATGAATGTACAAGGGGGTTACTTTAACTTTACTCAAACAAGTTTTATTTCTTTACTAACAATATCCAGTTGTGGATATGTTCTGTCATTTTTGACATTTTATTTGGAATCGTTTTTGCTTCTTTTCTTGCATCTGAAATAGAGATGCACCGATATATCGGCTAATATTTGGTCTATATATTTGGTATATATATATTAGGGATGCTCCGATCGATCGGCCGCAGATCGGTATCGGCTGATAACGGCATTAAATGACTCGATCGGTCCTCGTTAAATTTGCCGATCTCGTGAACCGATCTTTCTGTTTACTTTTGTCTGTCATGATACGGCTCCTCAATGCGGCTGCACGTAGAGACCATTTTTACGCACTGAGAGCATTTTTATAACCCGTGGCTGATGAGCGACGTGTAGATTTGCATTTCTCTCTTTGCCTTCACAGAGATATGTATATTTTCTACGAGGACGCGGTCCGGTCCTAACATCACGACCCGTCTTCACATCCCCATCAAACAGCGTATACAACACATATCTATCGCGGACAATTGCATCCTCATGTCAAAAGTTTATTATTTGCATGCGTTTTAAAGTTTTGAGCGTTTAAACTTTAATTTTCCTCACAGCTGCTCTCGTCTGCATACACCCGCCGCGCGCACACACAGCAGCCTGTCATCAGTGAGTGCACGTGGACAGAGCGATCTCTGTCAAGTCTTAAAGCTACAGTAACCTAATTCATCTCTCAATAAAATCACTATCTGCTCTTCACTAAAGAACTGTTGTACTTCATACGAATGCGTGTATATTTAATTCATACAGTAAAGACTGTTAACTGTGTATTTTCATTAGTTTTTACAGACATAAGCCTTTTTAAAGGCATATTAAATTTCTCCTTGCAGAAGAAATATTTGTTGTGCTAATTTATTTGATTCTCTATTAAAACAATAATATACCTAATTACTGCAAGTAATATAACAAAGGCAACATCTGTGGTTTTACTTTATCTAGAAATTTTTTTAAAAGTTACAGTCATCAAAGAGCTTGCATATCAGCTTGAAAAATCGGTATCAGCATTGGTATCGGCCGATCACGAAGACAACAAATCGGCCTGCAAAAATCCTGATCGGAGCATCCCTAATATATATATATATATTTTTTTTTTGATGATTAGTATCGGACGATACAGACAACCCTGTATCACGAAAAGATGTACCTATAGTAACGTAAATTTGTGAGTCTTTTCCGTCACACTGACAAGCTTTTCTGAGTTTTTGCGTGAACATTTCACATATTTCTGTTTACGCATCACTGTCATGTATTTGTTACTTAACTGTTTTGTCCTATTTTCAAACCATTGACGCTTCAGGTTAGGGTTAGATTTGGTGTTTGCATTAGGATATCACTTTAAGTATTTGGTTTATACCTTTTTTCATGATTTATTTTTTATATTTTATGATTTTTAAATAATTGTCGCCTGCTGTTAGGGTTAGAGTTGGGTTTGGGTAAGGATGTCATTTTATGTAAATCTAACCCTAAACCGAAGCGACAATGGTAAGAAATTAGGACAAAACAGTTGAGTAACAAATATACCGAGGCCCTAAGGTGACATTGGAGCAAAAAAAATCTAAACTTTAGTTTAATGTGCTCACGTGAAACTTTCGCGTGCTCACATGAAACCTTCATGTGCAGAATTTTTTTTTAAGTTTAGTTTTGCGTTCTCAAAATTAAATAAAGTTTAGTTTCGCATGCGCACGTAAAACTATCGCGTGCGCACGTAAAACTATCGCATGCTCAAGTCAAAACTTTTGCGTGCGCATGAAACTAAATCTAAACTTTAGTTTCATGTGCTCACGTGAAACTTTCATGTGCTCACGTGAAACTTTCATGTGCTCACGTGAAACCTTCATGTGCAGAATTTTTTTTTACGTTTAGTTTTGCGTGCTCAAAATTAAATAAAGTTTAGTTTTGCATGCGCACATGAAACTATTGCGTGCGCACGTAAAACTATCGCATGCTCAAGTCAAAACTTTCGTGTGCACACGCGATAGTTTCACGTGCGCATGCGATAGTTTCATGCAATAGTTTCACGTGCGCATGCGATAGTTTCATGCAATAGTTTCACGTGCGCATGCGATAGTTTCACGCGATAGTTTCACGTGTGCACACGATAGTTTCACGTGCGCACGTGAAACTATCGTGTGCACACATGAAACTATCGCATGCGCACGTGAAACTATCGCGTGTGCACGCGAAAGTTTTGACTTGAGCATGCGATAGTTTCACGTGCGCATGCGATAGTCTCACGTGTGCATGCGATAGTTTAACGAGAGCACGCAAAAGTTTAATGTGAGCATGTGAAACTAAACGCGGTAGTTTCACATGCACACGCGAAATAAACTTTCTTTAATTTTTGCTCCATGTCCCCTTAGGGGCTCCGTACAAATACGTGACAGTGACACGTAAACAGAAATGTGTGACATGTACGCACCCCCTCTGCCCCATTTCTGTGTTTTTGTCATACTTATTAGTACAGTGTGTTTCTCATGGCTGCTTGTCTATGAATAAATTGTCAGCAGAGAAAGCTTGATCTCCATCTCTTGCGATGCTGCTATCTGTGACTGAAAAACTAAAGCAACAAACAATCTACAAAAAAAATAAAAGTGACAAAAAAATAATCCTTTCATCCTAGTTACAGTGTTAAACGGCTGTCGACAGTGCCGCCGATGTTTCTCACATTGATAACGCAAACAACAAAATGAAAAAGACATTAAGAAGTGCTAGATACAGTAAGAGAAAGCACGGGTGACAATGAGAGAAACAGCGAGAAACCCTTTGCAAAGAGGAGGTGATTCATTAGATGGAAAACAGACAGGGGAAAAAGGTTCGAATGCATCCTTGTTGTGTGGTGGGTGGAAGACTGTGAATGACAGTGAGATAGTAAACAAGACGCGCTTGATCTGAGGCTGAGCGTGTCGAGCTGACGGAATAAGAGACGGAGATCTGATAATTCAGCGTGATATATGAAGTCGAGTGTCTCAGGTGAAAGGATTGAGTCTGTGGACTAGACTCAGATTAAAAACAAACATTGTCATACGGTGTAACTGTTCCTCTGCTCGATGCCACTGTGGACGTCTAGCTGAATCACAAGCATGACTATTGTTAGTAGCAACTCACAGCAGTGAGGTGGATATTAAATTGCACACAACAGTCTATGTTTTGTTATAACTGGGCTTGCAATCCTTCTTTTTAATTATGGGGTTCGCTATAGCAAACATCATTGTTACTGTTGATCACATGTATGGGTGGGGACTTGAACTAACACCTTACTTAAGGTATTAAACATGTACTACAGACTAAATGGTGTGGATTGGTAATGAGAGGGGTTGTATTACCTTTATAGGTCTTACATACAAACCAGCATATCATTAAAGTGTTAAAGTAAGATATTTTGTCGGCACTGTCAGAAAAAAGGTACAAAACTTGTACCTTTTCTGTCACTGGGGTGGTACCCTCAAAGGTTTATTTTTGTATCATTATGGGTATACAACACATTGAAATGTTTTACCTTTGGGGGTACAATATTATACCCTAAGGACCTGTTTTGTACTGTTTTAGGGGTACAAAACAGTTAACTGTACCTTTAAAGGTACACAATAGATCTTTAAGGTACAGTAATGTACCCAAAAAGTTGCAACATTGTATTATGTTTAGTTTAACTGTAAAGGTACAAAATGGAGCCTTAGGGCAGTGGTTCCCAAACTTTTTCAGCGTGTGGCCCCCCTTGTGTACCGTGCATTCCTTCGCGGCCCCCCAAATAAAATTTGTGACAAAAAAACTGTTCTAAAACTCAACATTTTAATTAAAAAAACATTAAATTATACAAAAAGGTAATGCTTTTGGTTAGTAACCTTAATTTTTTAGGTTTAATTACACAGAATTCATGATAAATTAATGTATTTCATAAAATGTCATAAAACTGGGGCCCCCCTGGCATCATCTCGCGGCTCCCCTAGGGGCCCCGGCCCCCAGTTTGAAAACCACTGCCTTAGGGTACCAACCCAGCGACAGAAAATGTACATTTTTGTACCTTTTTCTGACAGTGTAGGGAATTGGTGATTTTTTTTTATTTAACCCTAATAAGACCCTTGGGGACAATCTTACCCCTAAGCCACTTTTCTTTAGTTTCAAAACATGGTTCCCTTCATCTCAGTGGAATAAGATTTTGTGACTTTTCCAGATTATCTGTCAAGATTCATATAAAAAAACTGTGCTTGATTCGGTCGTTCTAAAGAGGCGTAAACATTTTACTTAAATAGTCCCTTTGGGGGTAAAAATGACTCCAATTGAAAATGAATGGGAAATGCAAAAACAAATATTTTCTTTTTATTTGTCAAAAAAATCAATGCATCTAGAACAAATCTGAAATTTTCAACACAGAAAAGTAGGCCTGGTACTAGAGCACAAATGCAATATAGAAAAGACATGCTCAATCACACACACACACACACAAAAAACTGATTGCTACAGAGAGCATTTTTTACAGAATTTGAAAAAAAAACAGCCACAGATGCAAAACAAAAATGTAAATTGGTGGGCTCACACAGGTGCGTGCACACACACACGCGCACACACACAAACATACAGACTCACACACACAAAGTCACAGTAAAAATTACACACACAAAGTCACAGTAAAAATTACACACACACACACACACACACACACACACACACACACACACACACACACACGCACACACATACACACACACACACACACACACACCTGCACGCAAATACAGACACACACACTAACATTCAGTCAAATTTCTGTGGCATTTTGTAAAAACAGACATTTCAAAATGCATCAAAAACTACAAAAATTTCTACTATTTAAAATAATATTTATTTTTAATGTCCTTTCTAATGTTTATTTATACATGAATTCACAAAATGTATGACTAAAGTAGTGATGTGAGCAGTTGGCCACATCCAGTGAAATGAATAGGTCTCTATGGGCCTCTGCTGGTCGAAATAATTTAATTCCTAAACTCTAATTCTTTTATGTTTTTTTTTTTCTAAACACCAAATGGCCGAATTCAACACATAACATCCAGATCAATTTCTAAAAACAATTTAAATCAAATTTAGATCATAATTTATTTGAATTTTTCACAAAAAAATTATATTTTACAGGCAAGCTAATGGTGTAGTTTAGGAATGTAGTGGTAAACAGGTGCAAAAGTACTTCATATCTCAAAAAACACAGCCTTAATGTATAGATGGGAAGTAAACAAAATATTATATATTTTTTGTATCATTAAAAATGTATATATTTTTTGTAATCACTCTTTTAATCTCTGGGGTCATTTTAACATCCGCGGAACTATAACATATACATAAAAATCGTGTCTTATGACATTGGTTCTCAAACTGGGGGCCGCGAGATGTGTCAGGGGGGCCCCCAGTTTTATTAAATACATTAATTTATCATGAATTCTGTGTTATTAAACCTAAAAAAAATAAGGCTAATACCAACAACACTACTTTGTATAATTTAATGTTTTGTTTAATTAAAATGTTAAGTTTTAGAACATACATTTTCTTTGGGGGGGCCGCAAAGGAATGCATTGTACACAAGGGGTCCGCACGCTGAAAAAGTTTGAGAACCACTGCCTTATGAGGGTTAAATTATACATTTTTGACAGAAACAAAAATAAACAACTGGTTGGCACTTAGATCAAATTGTGATTTTAATTTTTAATGACATTATTGCATATGCCGGTCTTTACAGAAATTTTATCTCTTGACTAACTTTATGGTTCCCCTTAACATTTCGATCAGTCTGAGTTGGCTTGGGGGTGTTTCATGTGTGCTAATGTCTGCCAGTAGAAGCTAGAGTATAGTGGGATAGCAATTTTCTACTTCCCAACACTTTTGGAATGAATCCCAGACACCTTCTGATGAAGCCGCCTACGGCGTTGTGTCGTGATCAGCCTCATCTTGCCCTGACTGGCCGTGGCGTCATGACCATTCGTGATGGAGTGATGGACAGAG
This sequence comes from Misgurnus anguillicaudatus, assembly GCF_027580225.2. Taxonomy (NCBI): domain Eukaryota; kingdom Metazoa; phylum Chordata; class Actinopteri; order Cypriniformes; family Cobitidae; genus Misgurnus; species Misgurnus anguillicaudatus. The sequence goes on from NC_073361.2 coordinate 9,187,563, forward strand.
AGTTGAGACAGGCCTCTGGAGATCCATCGTCAGTATGATAGCCAGAGTTTGAATTAGATTTCTCATTGGTGACATCATCTGGATGCAAAAGCTTAAGTCAAACACAACTCCATCTGACCTGTTTTTAATGTTGTAATAATATATAATAATAAGAATGTAGATGGGGTGTAGTGAATGTGGTTACCATTGTGTTGCTGTGGTTATTAGGGTACCCTAAATGTTTTTTTTATGCATTGAAATGCAGTTGCACTGTAAAAAAAGATTTATTGGTTGAACTTAAAAAAAAAGTTGCTTAGTTTTCACTCATAGAAGTCAACTAATATTTTCAAGTTGAATTAACTTTTAAAGGGCACCTATTATGGCCTTTTTACAAGATGCAATATAAGTTTCAGGTGTGCCCAGAATGTGTCTGTGAAGTTTCAGCTCAAAATACCCCACAGATCATTTATTATAGCATGTCCAAAATGCCCCTATTTGGCTGGGAGCAAAATGCGCTTTTTTAATGTTTGTACCTACAGCTTCTCACTTCCTTACAAACAGACAGTGAGCGCTTTCAGTTAAAATAGATCTGATTAATACAGTCTGAGTCAATAGTATCTAGTGGACAGATGATATCTCACTGAGGGTGGAAACTATGGTAATGTAGGACTGTAAGTGGGTATCGCTTCATCAATGTGACCTCACATTGATAAGAGAATCAAAACGGCATGTCTGCTTTGGTTTAATGGGTATAAAAACAAGGAACATGGATTTTTTTATTGTAGGGTGGTTGTGTTCACACACTGCCAACGAGCCCTATTTTAACGATCTAAGCACATTGTCTAAAGCCAACAGTCTAAATGGGCGTGTCCGAACCCACTTTTGCTAATTTAATGACGGGAAAAATGGTTTATGCGCCAAGCGCATGGTCTAAAAGGGTTGTTCCTATTCTTGTAATGAGTAATGGGTGTGTTTTGGGCATAAAGTGCAATAAACCAATGAGAGTCTCAGCTCTCATACCCAGAGTTGGGTAGAGTACCCAAAATCTGTACTCAAGTAAAAGTACAAGTATCAATCTAATTATTTACTTGAGTAAGAGTAAAAAAGTATTAGATGAAAAAACTACTCAAGTAGTTACTCGTTACTTCTGATCTGATAGAGAAGTAGCGCAAAAGCACTGAATTTCAGACTACTTAGAGGGTTTTCACAAACCTCACCTTAAAAGTCTCATTGTTCTGCTTATATACGTAAAACCTAGGTTAAAGTAAAGCAGCCTATCTCAGTCCTGCAATGGGTACATTAACATCACATAACGTGTCATTTGAGAAAAAATCTCAAACACACACACACAGATGTTTTTTTGACGGTTAAATCTGTATTTTTTTACGTTCGCAACACAAACTTGTCAGCATCTGCCTTTAAACATGCAAACAGTAAACAAAAAAGAACGTGTGTTTAAAGTGTGTCTGTTTGTTATCAAGTTTTTTATGAATAGGTTATTTTCATTGCCATTAAAGTGCAATTACTGATCATAAACACGAGTTTAATAACAATTATCATTTTAGAATTTCATATGGAACTTATCTGTTTGTGAAAATCAACTCTACATTTATTATAATATATAATACATGTTTCTTTAAAAACATACTTTATTTTTTTATTTTTATTCATTCTTTAGGAAGGATTTAAATAAAATCCCATTTTTATTTGAATGTATTTTCTACACATTAGTAAGGTGTCCGGATTTGTATGTAAATGCAAGACATTGTTACATTATGCTGTTCAGTTTGCTTCGTTTTGTGGGGAAATGATATGGAAATGTGCAGATGTGATTGTGCTGTTTGTATGGTTTAACTTACACTAGGATTTGTCATCGCTTGCACAAGAGTGCATATGGCAAAAACACTTGGACAGTGTGTGAAATGACCATTAATAGTGTTCAAATAGACAATACTGTGACACTTACCACTTTGTTTTTTCAGGTTGGATTTGGAATTCCTGTACGCTGCGATGTCAGCTCGTTTAGTGAACAAAGCATGCATCGCATTATGATACTATTCTATTTAAACCTTTTGGAGTGAAAACATAGACCGAACTTTAACTCACGCGTGATCTGCCTCGCACAACGCACACGCCCTCTAAGCGCGGTTGCGCGCTAAAGGGTGATGCGTATAGCCACCTCGCAACACACGCAGCCTCTCTAAGGTCTCGCGAGACTTTCAAACTTTTTTTAAATATATATTATATATTCATTAATTATTACCATTTCACAGTAGCGCAGTAACGCCGCCAAATGTAGCGAAGTAAAAGTACAGTTTTTTCACTAGAAATGTACTTGAGTAAGAGTAAAAAGTTTGTGCTGTGTGTAATTATTATGCATATATAAATATACACATATTTATGTATGAATTAAAGAAACATTTTCATCTTTATATATATTATTTATATTTTTATATATTTTAAATTATATATAAACAAAAAACAATATTTAAATAAAACATTTCTTAAATGTATATATATGTATGTGTTTGTGTTTAAATATACATAATATTTACACACATCACAAACTCATATATTATACAAAAATTCTAGATTAATCTATGCCCAGCCCTAATTTATTTACTTACCAGGCTACAGGTGAAGCAGCTCTTTACACCTTTTAAAGTCCCATAATCGGTCCTCATTTATGACCAGGATACTCAATAATAATCTTTTAAATTTGAATGCTTTCATTTTTCATATTTAAAAACTTTTTTGCGCTGCTGCGCATGTGTGTGATAAGCAAACCCGTGTTGACGTCCTGTTTATAGGTGCATATTTCTAACGCGCTCATTAAATTACAAAAACATATTGTGGCATTGACTTTAGACTTTTGAACAGGTTTTTGTTGGTCAATAGCGTAGTCTATTTTTGTTGCCTCAAAACAGCAACGCGCCAACAATGCGTCTGAACACACCTCATTTTCAGACCAGAACGCCCATGGGCGCAACATTGGGCGCAAATGCATTTGCTATTTAAACAACGTGGCGCTAAACGTGAAAATGATCAATGCGCCGGGTTGAAACTAGCCAAAGACACTTGCGTCGCGCATTGCGCTGCATTGCGCCGGGTGTATGATAGAGCCCATTGTGTCCAAACACCTTGTAAAAGTTGATTTTGCATAATAGGTTCCCTTAAAGGCAACCAGGTAACTTACTTTTTTAGTTAAACCAGTGTAGGGTGTTTTAGGAGGTTAAGGTGGTACCAAGTGGTTTTTAAGGTGTTCTTGTTGGCCCAAGTTGGAAGAGTCCATCCTTGATAATCTATGATAGTCTGGTCCCTAAATATAGATTGGATTTCTGAAAAGTTTCAAATGGTGCAAGATGAAAAAGCAGGCAAAATAATAACTCTTTTAAAGTTAAAGACAGCTAAACAAGACTACCCAGATAGACACAGGTGCAAATGCAGAGTGGCACAATTTAACATTTATTTATTCTCCCATTAGCCTGCTCCAGTGCCGCTATTACACCAAAAGGCTTTTAGGATAAATCCAGCAAATGGCTTTTTCTGCGAGTGTGGTTTACTGTATACTTGTGGTTGGCATGTACATGAGTGCTTGAGCTGAGGTTGTGAGCTAATTGCAAGTCACATTGCATGGCAGAAAGATTTTGACAGCAAAACGGGCTAAAGAATTCATAATGGAGTGCTTTGGGAGTTCATGACCTCTTCTATCAGTAAATCATAGGGTGGATGGGATCCTTGATGTTTACAGTGCTTCTTGTTTTGCCTCTCTTTTTATCTACAGATTTAACCAAAATCATATATAGCTTGTTCTCTGTAACCCATCTCATAAATATTTTACCACCTATTTTGGTATCACTATGGGCCCTATTTTAACGATCTAAGCGCATTGTCTAAAGCGCACAGCGCAACGTCTAAATGGGCGTGTCCGAATCCACTTTTGCTAATTTAACGACGGGAAAAATCGTTTTTGCGCCGAGCGCATGGTCGAAAAGGGTAGGTCCTATTGTAATGGGAGTATTTTGGGCGTAACGTGCAGTAAACCAATGAGAATCACAGCTCTCATTCCCTTTAAAAGCCAGTTGCGCTGGCGCTATGTCTAATCCCTATTTAGATGACGGACTTTGTAAACTAAAAAACTAAGCGGAGGTAGAAGATCCCCAGTTTAAGATTAATGTTAAATAATTGTGTTGTTTTTCCCTTATATTGAAATTGTTGTTTTTTTTATTAAAACCTTTAAAACCCGTTTTCTTTTAGTCATGGAAATAAAAAAGCAGGCTTTTAATTGCTTTAAATGTATGGCTATCCAATATCATCAAAAAATAATTTACAAGTATGTAAGATAAGGTTTGTACTGTAAAAATACTTTATTTGTAACAAACAGGAGATAAAGAAATTACAAAAGGCTCTCCTCACGTTTCAGCACTTTGGACAGCGTTTTTTTTAGCAAAGAGTTTTTTTAAGCATTACTTACAAATGTTTCTCATCTCGCCATATCCACAGGTACATCATATACAATAAATCCGTGAGGTAGCATTAAAAAAAAAACATTTAAAAACAGATACATTTGTTTAAAGCAAAGCATTTATTTACTTACCAGGCTGCAGGTGAAGCAGCTCTTTGCGCCTTCTAACGTCTCATAATCAGTCCCGATTTATAAATATGTCCAAGAGACTCAATAATAATCTCTTAAATTCAATCCTTTAATCTTTCATATTTAAAAGCATTTTTGTGCTGCTGCGCATTTATGTACTTTGTGATAAGCAAACCCGCGTTGTCCTCCCGTTTATAGGCGCATTTTACTAATGCGCTCTTTAAATAACATAAAACATATTGCCCCATTGACTTTAGACTTTAGACCAGGTTTTTTGTTGGTCAATGGCGTAGTCTATTTTTGTTGCCTCATAATAGCAACGCGCCAACAATGCGCCTGAACACACCTCGTTTTTCAGACCAGAACGCCCATGAGCGCAAAGGGGGCGCAAATGCATTTGCTATTTAAACAACGCGGCGCTAAACGTGAAAATTAGGGTGGAAACTAGCAAAAGACACTTGCGTCGCGCATTGCGCTGCATTGCGCCGGGTGTAAGATAGAGCCCTATATGTTGATGGTCCCCTATGACATTCGTTTGACTTTAAGGACCATTGTGCCGAGACTGTCAGCTTTATATCTTCTAAAACTTTACTGTGATGGTGTCCTAACAGATATGAAAAAAGTGTGCATTCCTGATATAAGTAAATTCATTTTCATTTAAAGAAATGTATTTTTGTTGTTTTTCTAGCTACAGTGTAGATTGATATACTGCAGTTAGATATAGATATTAAATATTTATCTTGTGACAACCTCTGATCCTCCACCCACCCTGACCAATAACACATCATCATTCCTACTGATTCCCACCTCCTAAATTATAACACATAATTCAAAAAAGCACAAAAGCTGCGCTCATTAGGTTAATTTAATCATGTTTTGTGTATGCCTGCAGCTGTAGTAGGCGGGCGATTAGGATTTGTGCCCATGGAGGGTGGTGTTTGCAGCGGCTAGTATGCTAAACCTCAGTCGCTGGCATGAAACAGAGCAACAAATGTAAAGCAGATGGCCGGTGCACTATGTCTTCTGTTGACGCTAATCAGGTGCTAACTATTATTCTGTCTGCTCGCTCAGATTGATCCTGAAACCAACGGTCCTCTTGCTTTTACATGGACTGTCGGACAAACCACTGAGTGGTTGTGCCGACAGTACTGGGGATGACCTGTGTTCAAGCCTTAAAGCTGATGTATATGTTTAATTGTTAAAGTCCACTTGAAATTAAAATTTACCATAGTAGACATGGCCATCCACAATAAAAAAATTTGTATAACTTTTTTTCATACCTTTAATCATACTATGAAAATGGCTGCTGCCAGCTGTATTTCTGAATGCAATGTCTACTACTCTAGATCAGTGGTTCCCAACCTGGGGTCCAGGCCACCTTTAGTTGAGTTCACGGGGGATCTGATATGCTGATATGCTCCAATAAAGATGCATAAAATGTAGCACTAATAATTTTATATGAAAAAGTTTTTTTTTAAATCATATGCTTATAATGCCAAGATAAGGTATTTAAATATTATCTTGTGTAAAATAATTTGAATTTTGCTTGCTACATCTCAACATGCTTGTTAGCTTAACTCTTTCCCTGCCATTGACGAGTTATCTCATCAATTAAAAGAAAACATTTGCATAAAAAAACTTTTTTTGTTAAATTTTTTTATGTTAATCTGCATTACCGCGATTATCCACTAGGCACACTTACCCAATTTATAAAAAAAACGAAGCCAAAACGTTATTTACTCATTTTAAACTCTGTGTATGTTTTAATAATCGTTCTGAATCTAGGGCCGTATTCTTAAAGATTCTAAGAGTCCTCTCGGAAAACTCTTAATTTAGCTTAAAAAGTTTTACGTAGGAGTCTTAGCTTAAGAGCGATTCAAGACTGATCTGAGAGTAACTCTGAGTAAGGAAAAGACAAAAACTTATCTTAGTGAGGAGGCGGGGTTGACCCCGTTGCTACGTGTGACACAATCTTTTGAAGACTGTGATTGGTTGGTTGTCCAAGAAGGAAGAAAAAGAGTGCTTGTAAGTATAGGATCTATATTAGCCATCAATTTGAAATTACATGTATACTTTTACCTATTATATTACATAAAAATTGAGAAAATATACAATGTATAATCAATGTATTATTTATTGACTTATTTAACATATAGTATAAACTTTATATATATATATATATATATATATATATATATATATATATATATATATATATATTTATATATGATGTTAATGTCATACTTAACATATTAGATAGGAAATAAACAGCAACACAATGTTCTGTAAGTTTGTGTGATTACTTTGTTTTATAGACGTCTGTAACAGACCTAAATCATCTCTGCTGCATAGTTGCATTTTTTCTAGTTACCGAATCTGTTACTATAGTTAATGTAGTTATTACTTTTATTTCTGGCGCTATATTATATTATTATGTCTCGGTCAGAAACATGATTCCTGCACGATCTAATTTGTTGCATGTTATTAACTTACTGTCATGCATTGTGTGCATTTGTTGTCTCCCTCTTCATGTTTTGTCCACTTTCCCGGATGCTAAAAAAACTCTTAAGCCTCTTAAAAGTCCTCGTCCGTGCTCCTAACAATTTTGACCACTTAAGACCACTTTTAAGGGTTAAGATGCTTTCTGAATTACTTTTTTCTTTACTAGGATTTTTTCTTTAATTATAAGTGTAAACGCCCACATTTCTAAGAATTTTCTTAGAATTGCGTCACTAGGAGCTACTTTTTGCATTAAGATTCTTTATAAATACGGGCCCTTATCTCTAACAAAATTCCTTCAAAAAATGCAATTATCTCAGCTTTTTGCTAAAAAAAAAATTCTTAGCAAAAAAATAGAGAAATACCCATATTTAAGAGTTTATAAGCAGAGAAAAAAATATAGATTTGAGATTGTTTGTTTGAAAGCAGAGGGTCTGTTCTTTCATTTTATATATTTGTACGTTTATATATTTTTTAAAATGAAAATTTTCCTGGAAGGCATTTTGTGAAACTTTTGTGAAAATCACAAAAAAATGCTGGCGGGCAAATTTTCAATAAATGGCTGGCGGGGAAAAATGGCTAGAGGGTTTGGGACTCGGACTGTCATATACAGTATGTACTTGGGAGGGGGGGGCAAGGAAAGAAAGTTTTGGGAACCACTGCATCAAAAAGAAAAAAACAAGCTGTGCCATCAGTTTTCTAGTTCAGTATTCTGTTTCAATTGGAAATACTTTAGTTGGTCACAACTTCCGGTTCCCTGAGACTTTTGGTTTATCCTAGACAAACATCATACTAAAGTCTTGTGAAGACAATACTAATATTTAAAACAAGTGGTCAATGTTTGGGTGATTAAAGCCCCATTAACACCGCCAACGACTAGCAGTGGCAGAGCGACATGATCTCATTCATTCCGATGTAAGTTTGGTGACGTCCAGTGACATGAGTGACCATTGGCAACAAGAAGTGGGCATGTCCCACTTCAAAGCTGAGAAAGTTGAACTTTGTGCAAATAATAAATGACTTTCAGGAGTAACTACCAATGGGAGTGAAGCAGTGGAGCTCATGTCAGTTTGTAACTGTTACTAGGACACCCAGAATTAGGAAAGCCTCCTAACAACCTAATTGAAAGAGATGGGCGACACACAGCGACAAATTGCTGGTGGTGTATACAGTACACAGCTTAACATGATCCAGTTAGCCCCTACTGGTAGATGTTGTAACTGTACGTTCTGTATTTTATTCCAAAGACATCTTTTTGTAATTAATGCAAGTGGCATAGATGCTACACTCAGCAGCTTTAAACTGTTTACTGTTATAAAAATGTATTGTTTGTAGGACCTTTACGCACACATATACACACAATGTACATGGGTATGCACACAAACACACACACACACAGATGGTTAGCAGACACGAAAGGTGTCATTGCCAAGCTCCAGCTGAGCGGCCTGACAGAAATCCGATTCCAAGCGCGGTGGTGAGACAATGCGGCCTCCCTCATTTGCCACTTTACTAGTGTTTAATCGGTGGTCTCCCAGACAGAGAGAGTGATTGAAAGAAGCGGAAAAGAGAGAGAGAGATACAAAGAGGGAGAGCGAGTCAATGATTTCCCTACTGCCTTTTTGAATAGTGTCTCTAGTGTCTCATCTGACCTGGTGGTTATGAGGAACCATGGAGAGATGTGATTGGCTCATTACCTCTGCTCGCTCCTGATAGCCGGGGAGGGAGGGCCGAGACCCCTCATGTCTTGCTCTAAATTTACACATACACTGCAAAAAATTAATGTCTTAGTTAGCTTTGTGTCTTGATTTCTTAAATAAATATTTAATTTTTTTTAATCGCAATACCTGATAATAAAAATGACCCAAGGTACCTTGTTTGCTGAAAAAATCACTTGGGATAAAAATGTCTGTGACGTAAAGATTTGAGGATTGGGTGGTTAGCTTTAGCAGTTAGCATTTGCTATACATGTCATAACTTCACACTCTGGCTACAATAGCATCAACAAGACAAAACTAAATCTTTTGCAAGCAAGATATACATTACAAATATGTTATTGCATTACAGTATGTGTTTTACCAATAGGTACCCTACTGAAAAGACCAGCTAAACCAGCCCAAGATGGTTGGCTAGATTTAGCTGGTTTCCCAGCCTGGTTTTAGCTGGTTAACTTGGTGTAGCATGTTTTTTTACACTTTCAAGTCGGTTAAGCTAGGAGACCAGCTGATCCACCAGCTTAAATCAGCTTGAATAGGCTGGATGCTTGGCCAGATGAGCTAATAAAACCAGGACAGAAAATTCTAATGGTTTTATTGGGAATTTTATTGGTTCTAATGGAATATGACCCAAAACACACTACAGTGTGTTGGTTTTTGTTGGTCTCTAATGGTAAGTATTGGTTCTATGTATTGGTTCTAAAGAAATATGGCCCAAAACACACTACAGTGTAGTGGTTTTAATGGTAAAAGCTAATGGTTCCTATTGGTACTTTAATGGAAACCATTAGAATTTTCTGTAATGGTTTTATTGTTTTATTCAGCAGGGCTGGTTGGCTGGTCTAGCTGGTTCAAGATGGAAGTAGCTGGTTTAAGCCAGTCCTCCCAGCCTGACAAGGCTGGTTAAGCTGGTTTTCCAGCCTGATCAGCTAAGACCAGCTTGACTAGCTAAAAAAATGTCACAAACTCCTCTAAAACCAGCCTGGCACACCAGCTGAAACCAGGCTGGGAGACCAGCTGCCAACCAGCTGGTTTTAGCTGTTCATTTCAGTAGGGTTAGAAGCGCAGGAAAGTAATTCGTCAGAGGAAAAGTTTCTTTAACATTTTAATCTAAACTTGAACATTTGCAATGTAAACAATGTCAGCAACATGTCGTTCAGACAGCAACTGTATAAACAGACACTGGCACTCAACGCTTTGTTTGAAGAGGATTAGAGGTCGAACACATAGGACGCGTTCTTGTTTTCTAAAACATCCCTACAGAGCAGAACCAAAAGGGGTCAGATCCAGAAAAATACAGACATAATGCATGTGTAAATGTTGTCCATTTGGCACATACAGTATGTACATAGAGTAATGATTAAACTATAGTACACACTGCAAAAAAATGACTTTCAAGAAAAATTGTACTTAGTTTTCTGTCTTGTTTTCAGTAAAAATATCAAAAAATTCTTAAATTAAGATGCTTTTTCTTGATGAGCAAAACAACCCAAGAAAATAAGTCTAGTTTTTAGACAAAACATATAAAATTTAAGTGATTTTGTGCATAAAACAAGCAAAAAAATCTGCCAATAGGGTAAGCAAAAAAATCTTGAACATTTTTCTGAAACACTAAATTCAAGAAAAATTTGACATCACTTAAATTTGACATTTTTAGTCTAAAAACTAGACTTATTTTCTTGGGTCATTTTGCTCATCAAAAAAATACATCTTAATTTAAGAATTTGATATTTTTACTGAAAACGAGACAAAAATACTAAGTAAAATTTTTCTTGAATGTCGTTTTTTGCAGTGCAAGTACTCAAGGATAGGTGTAGTGGGAACAATGGTGGCCGATGACTTTACTTCCGAGGGGTGTGAATTCAAAATATGTGTTCGGAGTGTCGTGTGAACCTAGCCTGGTAATACCATCCTCTGCTATTTTGCTTCGCTTCATAGACAGAGTCTGGCTGGGCACAATTGACAATCGTTTTCCTTCTCGTGGGAGGGGCTTGTCTGAAGTTTAAAATCATTGGTCTAAACGTAAGCCAATCACACATAACATTTAGATATGATGTGCTTTATGCGCCGGATCAGCCGCATCGATCGAATCTCTGCTGTAAAATACACGTATGATGTGAAATACCGGAGTTAACATGGCTATGAACGACTTTTGCAGATTATGTAAAGTAAATCGGGCCATAGCTAGTTGAACACTATCCTAACGGTGGCTTTCCACTCACGTCTAACGGGAGGAAAGCCCCTCTCTCCTCTCAAACTCTTCCACCAGACAACTATAACCATATGTAAATTAAATCTTCCTACCTTATTTTCTGGTTAATCAGGAATGTCACCAAAGAATGCTTGCCCACGCGTCCTCCACCATTAACTGTGAACAATATAATTCCATTCCATGATTTCTCGATCGTTGTGCACGTCAAGCTGTGCTGCACACAGTTTCTCGCTGACGATCGGTAAAGTTGATAAATTAAACTTTTCCAAAAACTTGTCGGGAGTAGGGCAACAACATAATCTCCATTCAAATGTTTAACAAACACTTTTCTTGTTCGGGTTTTAGTTGGCAAGTGCCGGTTCTCCACAACAGAGCAAATAGCTTTCTGTGTCTCCATGTCCACAACAAACTACAACCGTGACTCGGCGTTTAGCGTCTATGTCACGGCTCTCAGCCCGCCCTCTGTTCGTTGATTGGACGGTCGTTTTGAGACCGGGGGAAAACGGTTTGAATGGGAGGTATCTCAGACTGAGTACAGAAGCGTAATGAAATTTAGCGGAAGTACGAAGTCTGACGTAGTCAGGCTAGTGTGAACCATGTGCATCATGTCAAAATTTGTGCCTGCTGCAAACTCTTTGAAAGGGTTTATGATAAAAGAGACACTCACATTCACAAAATACTTGCAAGACACTAACTTTACACTAAACTCTGATGACACATGAGATTAAGCGAGTATTTGGCAAACGCGATCGTATTTTGATATGACGCGCGGCGTGATGCACATAAGTTTACATGATGCGCCGAACACATATTTTGACATGAGTCACTGAGTGGGAATACTATGGTACTTTCAATTTATACACTAGCATGGTACTGAATTTTACAGTTATATTATTCATCCATTGGTGAAAAGTGAAGCCGCCAGGTTCCCGATACGGCGCTGACATCTTGGGTCTTGAGTTTGCGCAATAGCGATTTCGGGATCAGTCCTGCGCAGTAGTGAGCAGGAAGTAAAGTCGCGAAATCAAGGCCCCGCCCTCGCAGAATGCGCATATCACAGCTGTCAATCATGACGTGACACCACCATTTTTATAGTATTAAATAACTAACTAAAAACTATTTATTTTAAAATCAAACCGTATAATGATGGCAAAGCACAGAGCTTGTTAGATACCGTTGAACTTGAAGAGACCTCCACATCATAGCACAGAATCTGTCTCAGCACTTCTGGTGATTGGTCGACGACAGTGATAGCACCACCCATCACTTATTAATGTCCTCTTCTCCTCAGTCATAATTCAGGAAGTGACACAACAGGAAGCGGACAATGGAGCCCCCGTATCCCCACTGCTGTGTGCTGACATTCAGCACTTCGCTTGTGCTATATGTGACCTACAAATCCTCCACACTTCTGATGGAGGAGAGAGAGAAAATCTCTTGACCACTGCTTGGGAAAGCAAAATAATTGGATTCCTGCTCCTTATCTCACTCAACACATTACAAGTTGTCAAAATTCCCTGCTGCCAGGCCTCGTCACGTTTCAGTCAAGCAAGAGGGATTTTGTATGGCTGGCTGATAGGTGAGACTGATTTAGATTGTGTAGGGTTTTTTGGCATCGGGGCAGTGGTTTCCGACACGTGCCTGAGGCTTTCACATGACAAGGTTTGGTGGACCGAACTGGTATGAAGATACCACGCTGATCTTTTGACTTGTGTCTTTTTTGTTGGACGTTGTTTTGATATAACAGAATTTTGCACTTTGTTTTGCTCAAGTGATTTAACTTGATTCCACTGAAATGGTGGATTTGTATTTGACTCAAGTCTATGATGTGAAATAGATGGACCCATAATCCCTTGCAAACAATAAGGTCTTAGTTGAATCCTTAAGCACAGGAAGATTTTGACATTTTCTGAAGAAAGAAATTTCTATTGCACTTTAATACCATGAGTTCTCAGTTATATTTGATGTATGTATCAACATTGTCTTATTAACATAGCATACAAACTTAAGCATTCAATTTGATTGGTTGATAGGATTGCAGGGTTATTCTGGCTCAAAATGAGATGCAGGTGTGCTGGATTGTTATTGCAGTACCTACAATGATGTTGACCAGGAACACACTGCAAAAAATGACACATGCAAAATTAAGTGTTTAAGAAAAAAGAAAACTTATTTTCAGATTTTTTTCTCACCCCATTGGCAAATATTTTTGCTTGTTTTAAGTTTAAATACTTGAATTGTATATTTTTTGTCTATAAACTTGACGTTCTTTTTTATGTCATTGTACACATCAAGAAAAAGCATCTTGATTTAAGAATTTTTAGATATTTCTACTGAAAACAAGACAAAAACTAGGGATGCATCGATAGGATTTTTGTGCCGATACCGATTTAAACAGACAACTTCTGGCCAATACCAATATCCATGCCAATACCGATATTAAACACTTGTATACGATACTATATAGTTGGTCTATTAGCTTATTTCTGGATCAAATTATTTTTACTGAACATGGATTGGATCTAATTAACTGACCAACATAATAAGAGAGGCACAAATTAAGTTAAAACAAATATAATAAGACAGCACGACAACCTTCAAAGGTGGTTTTTGTTATTCAGCATTTATTTTATTAACAATATTAACTCGTTTTTTACATATAATGGATTTCTTTATGCAGTTAATTAAAAAACAATCGATATCGGCCTTTCTCGTGCTATTGCCGATATGCCAATGGTTTCAAATTCATCAAAAATCGGCCGATAAATATCGGTGGCCGATACATCGGTGCATCACTACAAAAAACCTAAGTTAGATTTATTCATTTTTTTGCAGTGCATGTCCTACTGGACAAAATAATAAGATTATTTGGTTTTTCAGAAGAAAAGTCTGAGAATACCTATTGCTGTGAGAAATAATTTAGATATTAAACTGCAAATAATTAAATATGCTATACTTGCATTCCTGTAAAATTCGTAAAACAATATAAAATTGGTTGAAAAGCAAAACTGCATTGGAAATTTAGACATATATCTTGAATATATGTGCATTTAGTCACACTTCACAAGCAAATGTATTGTTTATTTGATTCAATTTATTTTATGGAAAACAAAATTGTAAGGAATAGGGTTTATTTGTCTTTTCTTTTGGCCCGTGTCAAAAGAACCTTTGTCTCTAAAATGATTAGTTTTCTAGACATGGCTGGGGTTCCCAGGGACCTGTGTATTCCCACGACACCCTGTAAACTAGTAGTCCGAATTAAAGGAGACAATCGCCTTTTCTCCCGAATTCCGGTATCTTTGTGGCACGGAGCACATCTTTCTTTTTAAATATATAAATTTAAGCTTAAAGGCCATAGAATGTAAAACTGTATTTACCTAGGCATAGATGAATAATACGAGCTCTATACATATCATGAGCCTTCATATGTAAACCTCGTGCATGCAAAAGACAGCTGGAAAACAGGCCAATCTCAACATAATACCAACTGTGACATCACAGTCGAGATGCACGCCCCAACATTAATTTAAACATTAATTAAAATGTTGTTACAATGCTAAAAACAAAGTTGTGACTGCTGTTGCGTTAGCGCTATATATGCTAGTTAATGCTATATGCTAACGATTAGGCTGAAGTTCTACTATTGACGTTACAGTTACGTTTTGCAGGTCCATACTGAAAAACACAAACTTTCACATCCATTAACAATCTTCAAACAATTGATTTCTCCTCAAATTCTGTATCTTCATCTGATACAGACTCAAACATAAGATCTGTTTACACACACACAGAGCTACTGAACTGAACTGCTCTGTGAACCAGCCAATCAGAGCATGGCTCAACATTATTAATGTGATATTTTTAAATAAGGTAATAATAGACTATTTCATTCATTCTATTTCATGATTTTATTGTGGTAAAAGTGTAGTAACCGTGTTTTTTGGTGTATTGGTTACTATCAGCAAAATCATGGTTTTATTACACTAACCATGAAAACATGGTTATTTTTAAAACCATGGTTATTTTGTGGTTACCGTGGTTTTACTACAGTAACCATGTTTTGTTTTAACTGTAGTAAAACCATGGTTAATTTTTGTAAAAGTCTGTATAATTTTCGCACTTAATAAAGCAACATACCTTCTATGTAGATACCAGAGAATAATTTAACAGATTATTTTAATGCACCTTTAACCATACAGTATATGCAAACATGGAAATACGTATAAAGAATAACGTATACTGTATTGCATAACATGATTTTTGTTGTGCTTTTTATGATGCTGTGAAAGTCTTATCTCTTAACTTTAAAAAACCTTCACTGCATTAACATTCATGATTAATAATGCATCAAATATTTTTTATTGAGTTTCAGCACTGCACTCTGCTAGCATTTATTTAGGTCAAAATGTAAAGAGAATATATGGAATTCAGTGTCTGTTTGTTATTGTCCTGTCTGAAGTGATCAGATTTGGAAATAAGTTGCATGTCCCATTTAAATTATTAGACCTCTATGACCGTCCATATGACCTATGGCTAGCACACCCCCATTATTACACACTTCACCCATTTCATCTTTTTTTTTTACTTTTGTCAGCCCATTAAAATTATTGATCATTATGGGATGGTAGAAAAGGTGAGATGTAATTATTGGTCCAAGCAGCTCTGTCAGTTCCCCATAGTCTGGATTGAGCCCGACAGAGTCCCTAATAGGGACCTGCAGTGTTAACAACACACACACCCTTCGGTATAGAGAAAACAAGACTGTGACTGTGACTATGTGGTCAATCAGAAAGTCAACCTAGAACCTCATTTTCCTCTGCAACCAAGCCAAGACACATATATATTATTCTGTGCAAAATGAAATGCATATACTTGACGTGTGTTATTGTGTTTGTGTCCATATGTGTATTTAACACATATATTATTCTTCAATTAGCCAGCGATAAACCATAGACTATCAAAAAGATGGACAATGTGTCACCATAGACTTCCACTGTAGAAAAATGAACTCACAAATCACTTTGCTTATAAAAAAATTGTACAAAGTATTTCAGTCCTAGATATATCTTTTGTATTTTTGCATAATTGTGTTGTAACTACAGTAAGACATTTATGGAGCCCCTAAAGGGACATGGAGCAAAAACTAAATAAAGTTTAGTTTCGCGTGGGCACGTGAAACTATCGCATGCTCACGTGAAGCTTTCGCATGCGCACGTGAAACCATCGCGTGCCCGCGTGAAAGTACCGCGTTTAGTTTTGCATGCTCACATGAAACTTTCGCGTGCGCACATGAAACGAAAGTTTCACATGAGCACGCAAAACTAAACTTTTTTTTAAAAAAAATCTGCACATGAAGGTTTTGCGTGAGCACATGAAAGTTTCACGTGAGCACATGAAACTAAACTTTAGATTTTTTTACTCCAATATCACCTTAGGGGCTTGGTAGAAATTAACCACTATGTTGTATATATTTATATTTATTATATGCTATATTTACATGTATGTGGTTTCTTATTTCTTTCCAGAAAAGATGAACATGTTGTCTGCTTTGATCGCCCCCTTTAAATACATGAGCCCAGCGGCCAATGGGACAGAAGATGAAGACACTTTGAGTCAGTATACACAATTATCAACACACAACACAACAAACCTCCTTTAAATGGTGCTACTGTATCTAGAGAAAAATAACTTCTTTTAGTGCCTAACAAAGATATCCAAGATCAGGAAAAGGAAAATTAATAAAAAATGTGCATGCCAAATTTGGCAACACAATCACTTCTTGCATCACACTGACTTTGATTTGGGGGAACAAAACAATGTTTTTGTTCCTTTAAATATTAACAATACTTGTGCCAAACTATTGATTTAGGTTTTTGAAGAAGTAATTTCAATTACGCTTTTACTTTTGTTTTGATCTAAACCTAAAATTCACAATAAATAAACATAAAATAAATTCCATATTTAAGAAACGTACTGTATACCAAAAGTACTGATACACATTTAAACTCAGAATTCATGCTTGCGTTGATGTATTAAATTGTATTTTCTCCGCTAAACTTCATTTGGTTCCGTCACAACACAGCCGGGGTGTGAAATAGAGGCTTTAATGTGCGATCAGACTTTCACACACTGAAATCTCATAACCGTCTGTTCTTCTGCATCACTAAAGCGCCTGCTTTGCATTGTATATGGGACAGATGACTTGTACCCACTTTAAGTATAGACTCCAAGCCAATTTTGTGCGGGAAAATTACAAAGTGATTTTCCAAATAGTGCCCCATTTAAGACAGTTAAGACTTTCCCACAGGAACTTTTAGGGGTGTTTTGTGTGGGGAGGTGTAACGATTTCTAATAAAATATATCAGATTTTGTATAAATTAACTTTCATCAGATCATGTTAGATTACTGCATGAAGTTGAAATGGACATCAAGCTCATACAGAGAGTCTGTAGCTATGTAAAGTAAAAAAAAAACATAATATTGTGTTATGTTTTTGCTAAAATAGTTTCAACCTAATACTGATTTTCTTTTTCAAACTCTTTTAGGCACCAGCAGTGCCGAGGTGAAGGAGAACCGTAACACAGGAAACCTCGAGGACTGCACTGTTGTACCATCAGACTGCCAAACACTCTTCCTGTCGGATTCACCCAGGGATGGGATGTCCGGGCTCAAACGAAAACGTCCATTGGAGGAGGACAATAACGGACACTTGTGCAAATTGCGTATGTACTGCAAGAAACTGGCATGGTCCGACGCACCAAAGAATGCTCTGGTCCAGCTGAACGAGCTAAAACCAGGCCTGCAGTTCCGGATGGTCTCTCAAACAGGGCCGGTACATGCACCCGTCTTCTCTATTGCCGTAGAAGTTAACGGCCTCACATTTGAGGGAACTGGCCCAACAAAGAAAAAGGCTAAGATGAAGGCAGCTGAGATGGCCCTCAAGTCATTCATCCAGTTTCCCAATGCACCGCAAGCTCAGCTGGCCATGGGTAGCTTGAGCAATCCCACAGCCGACTTCACCTCGGACCAGTCCGACTTTCCAGATACGCTATTTAAAGGGTTCGAGCCAGACGGTTGCCGCTCTGCAGAGAGCGAGCTGCTTTCTAGCGCCTTCCGCTTGCGACACACTTTGGACTTGATGGTTGTACAAGCCAGACAAGGAGACCCCTGCCTACCCCCACCTTCTCCACCTGCACCACCACCCCAGCCAAGCCCCGTCGTCCTCCTCAACGACCTGCGTCCCGGTCTGCGATATGCTTGCTTGATGGAGTGCGCGCAGGGCAAACGAGCGCACCGCAGCTTTGTCATGGCCGTTCGAGTAGACGGCAGGATATTCGAGGGCTCGGGTCGCAGTAAGAAGCAGGCGAAGAGGCAGGCGGCTTTGTGCGCCCTGCAGTCCCTCTTCAACATCAGGCTGGCACCTGAGGCGAGAGCGGGACTCCGGCCCAGCAGGATGAAATGCCCTCATTTGCCCCAGGTGAGTGTGCCAGTCCAACCGCTGGCAGCCCAACCGTTCCATACGGCGGGCCTTAATAACCAAAGCAGCGGGAATGCTGGGATACGGAACAGCCAGCCAAGACTTAATTAAGAGGGAGGAGATAATGTTTGGGGAGGCATGGGGCAGTACAGATGGATTATGGGAGAGAGTTTAGGCCGTATCACTGAACAAAATGTGGAAGCGGTTTATGTTAGCACACAGGCTTTAACATTTACTTTGGGCAGGACAGGGTGGCATATCTAGCGTAAACACACACATGTTTGTGTACTTAGGAAAGCAAAAGGACCAGAGGTAAACAGAATCTATCCGCAGATCTGTTCGAACGGAAAAATGATGTAAATGAGGGAAATTATCTTGACTCCGTAGAAAAAGCCACGCTTTGACAAATGAGGTTTTTTTCCATGTGTTTATAGAGCTGAACTGCAAAAGAATTGTTATTATGCATATTCTCTAGTCTGCTCATGTATGACACGCCAGTGTCTATAAACATTAATTCAATCTGTTGCCCAAAGGAGATTGAAAAAAAGCACAGAGCAAATCGACAAACAAACCTCCGACCCATTTTTGTCCTATTTAGTCAAATATGTAAATAGCAATCATGCCGAGGAAACAGATCTTTTTTTAAATATACTTTTTTGATCCCCAATGTGAGGGTCAAAATTTCAACATATATTCTTCTTTACACGCTTAGTTTAGCGCATAACGCAAGAATCGTTCACAAAACGACGTGGCTAATCAGTTTCGAAGTGTTTAAGTGTGTCTATGTTCTCAATGATAATGTTTGCGCACTGTATTAGCATTCAGCCCCCTTCCTGTACAGAGCCGACAGGGAAAATGTTGTCTTTCCTCTCCGAATACAGCAGCCGAACAACCTGTGCATGTTTGCCGGAGAGAAAGTTTTTCTTTCTGTCCTCGCTACGCTCTTTAACTGGATTTATAAGAGGATTTGCCTCACCGGTTTAGTTCCAGAAATGTACTTCCTTGCGGAAATTCTTGAAAATCCGAAAACAGCGTCTGCCGTTGAGTCTCTCGGAAGCGATGTCGGGAACATGAAATGCGACGTTTTTCTTCTTTTCCATCACACAGCGTCATCTGGGCAGTGGATAACCGTGTGATGATTTCTCAGTAGTGTGGAGATCTAAGGGTTGGATGGTGCTCACACCACAGCCTGTTGGGTCTCCTCATGTGCCACAGGGCCCTGCTGATAGCAGCTGTTGCCAGACTGAATTCAACACCTCACATCTCTCTATGTCTCTCTTCAGTGCAACTGTGGCTTATGTTGACTACATACATAAATTGCTTGTCATGATAACATTTCTATCTATTGTATAATACACACTGCAGTGTTTTGCAGTGAAATGCGACTTTCAAAGGATTCACATTTAAGTATTGATTTCTAATTCAAACCCTGCTTTATTATTTATTTACCATATTTTGAGTCGTTGGTTGAGGAGTGCTTGTGCCTTTAGGGGGGCAATAACACAAATAAGAGATTAAGATAAAAACGGAAAGAGAGAGATAAGGGTCACCTTTGGAAAAGGACTTGGAGACTCCGGTGGCAAGAATGCATTAATATATATATTTTTTCTGTACGAAGGGCCAACCATATAGCTTTATGTGATGCCTCCGGCAAATATGAACAATAACTTGCAGGGTAGACTTCTCCAGCACCGCTTAAATGAAAAATTGAACCGTCATCCATGCTCCATGGCTTGTTGCCCACATCCCTATGCCTCTTCACATCTCTAAATAATGACACACTCACACACATGCCCATGTACCCTGCAGGGATTTAACTGCATTCCCTATGAAAGTCAATATAACATTGAAGCAGTAATATGAAAACCAGGTACGAGCACAGACTTATTAAGTTACCTCGAAAATGTCTATCAATCATAGCACCTAGCGTTCCCTAATTTTGTTTTCTAGCCAAAAGGACACGAGTTGCAGTTGCAACCGACGAATGACCCTCGCGTGCATCTTCTCACCCAAACACTGTCACCTTTACCTTCACCATTTCGGTGGTCTCATGAGTATAAATGCAGGGGGCATCAGAAGTAAAATGATTGCTGAGTGTGGTTAGGTTGATTGGTCACTTAATCTCTCAGCACAGTCACAGATATCTGCAGCGTTGCCAAGTCAACCCATAGACCCTGCTACGACAGGAGAGAGCCAGAGTGTGAGCACAGGACGCCCGTCACCGAAACCACAGAACTTGTTCGGGTCACTGGTGTCATTAACCTTGGCCACAGAGCATTTGACTGCAGAACTGCCCTCGGCGTACCCCTAAATCACAATCATAGTTTAATCACGAATAGGTGAGATGGGACAGTTTCACCTTGCGTAATGTGTTTGAATCAGCACTTGGTAATCGTTATGGGTCGGATCAGACCAGGGAAGATGGTGTTAAAGGGAGGGGTAAGAAAGTAGAGAGACGTTTTATGGGTGAAGGCAGGGTCAGATTTTTGACTTTCAAATTTTGCATGTTGATTTCGATCGAATTTGTGTAATGTATTTAAGCATGGTAAGACCAATGGCGTCTGAACAAGGACAAGACCTACCCACTTTTAAAAACCAATGATATTGTTCTGTTCACTTGTCAGAGTGCCATCAGTCAAATCCATTCCACTAGAGGAATGTCCTAATAAATTAAACTTCGTTCCGCGTTTCAGCTACAGCCTTGACTTCTACCCTGCTGCTTCCTTAAAGAGCACCAATTATCCGATTCGTGATTTTACATGTCCTTCAGTATTGTTTTTTATTTTTTTGTAAGGTTTATTTGTAAAAATTCAAAACTAAGGCCAAGTCCTGGATTAAAGCAACACTAAAGAGTGTTTGCTCTTTGCTCCCCCTACAGGTTTGAAGTGGAATTGTCCATTACCACTGTTACATTCACTTACTTGTCAGTCCGCCACAAAATTAAAATTGACCACCACAAATAGATGTTTGCACATCGCGTTTATCACTACCTCTCTCTCACATGACAGTTTCTGTACAAACACCCGTGGCGTCTGTTGATGCTTTCCGGTGAGCCTCATATAAGTTGTATTTAAGCATATATGGGTGATTCTCACAAAAACTTGGTTTTAAAAATGACAAGCATGAAAATTTAAAAATTGCTTAAATTAACTTTTTTTTCCCACCAGACATTGAAAAACAAAGTCTGGAGTAAATGGGAACATTAATTTAAAAACTTTTACTTATCATTTAACACTTTTTGTAACATCATTAAAAAAATTAGTCCTAAAAAATCTCATTACCGCAACAGTCAGAAAACATCAACACTGACATATTTTCAAAATGACATGACAAACCTGAAAGAACATAATTTGAAGATTCTGCACATGCATTTAAAATCAAAGTATTATGCTTTTATTAATTAAGTTAACATTTAATAAGCATCTGTTGCGGTAATGATAATCAAAATGTTGTGTAAGCATTCTGACAAGACAATATTTCAAATTAACTGTAAAAAAATGATCTTACCTGGTAGCCATCTTGAAGTAACTGGTCCATGTGCTTGGTCACTCAAAATCAAACTTTATTAAAATTCTGTATGTGTGCTTAAACTGTTCTCAAAAAGTGTTGCGGAGGATGAGAACATCAGGCATGGACACATCATTTTCCTAATTTTTCTTCATTATTATTATACATGAATATTCAGTAAATATTTTTTCTGTCATCTAAAGTAGTCTAGCAAAACATCCATTTAATTTTTTTCTTAATATTTTTGTGTTAATTTGATTAAATTACAACATAACGCATGTTCAAACACAGCCGGACACATTGCGGTAATGAGAATTTCAGCAGAAAATGAGATAAAATTTCCAATTATAAATTTTTATGTTGAAATCACACATTGTGCAAGGTAGATCACAGTATTGTGTTAATTCTGATGCTTTTTAATGTTACTATATTACACATTTTAAAGTTAAATCATTAGTGCCGTGGTGTTTCAATGGTTTCGTGAGAATCACCCATATGCGGACGTGCACATCACAAATGTGCTGCCACAAACTGCAAGTCTGGAAATGTTATGAAATGGTATGGTGTTCCTGATTCTCAACCTGTGCATGTTTTTCATCGCTAAAAGGGAGTTTGGGAACTTATAGCAAAGCACAGATGACAACAGATTTACTCGAGACAGTGCCAACATGAAGGTAAAGCTAAACATTATAGTGATGACGCTGGTAGTGACGATTTTCTCAGACCAATCAGTGATCTACAGTTTTTTCGTGTCACATTTTGATATCAGCTCGGGTCGCTTGGAATCCCAACCGAGGTTGTACTAAAAAAAAGTATTGGGTACTACGTACTGCACCTATTTTGTGTTTTTAATAATTTCACCTGCTGCACCCCCACGACACAACAAAGTAAAACAGCTTTTAGGCTAATAAAGGAATTATTTAATTAAAAGGCACCAGAATACAAGAAAATTGGCAAAATTTTGTAAACTTTGAAGCGATTATAAGCTCAGTACCTTAAATAGCACAAAAACAGTTCAGTAGGCCACCATTGTTGTTATAGTTGTCAAGTACTCACGCATGCCTGTATACTGAACACTCTGCGTATGATGTCACCAATTTTTACAGATTCCTTAAAAAAAAACCTTAAAAACACATTTTCAAAAGTTTGCATTTTCAGGACCCTAAAACGGCAATCATGTAAACGAACATAAAAGGTTGTTTTTGGTTGAAAGTGTTGTCGGGTAAACGTTGCTAAAAAGCAAAACGAACCAGGAAAGAGTATTATTTTAGGACAGGTCTCAAATAGTAGGATGAGCTTATAAAGGGTTAAGTCTGTGATGGGAGGAGAATGTTGGACAACCAGGGGCCTTATTTATAAAACTGTGTGTAGAATCCTTACTAAAAGTCTACGTACGCATAAAAGCCAAAAAAGCGTACACAAAAAATAAATCTGATTTATAAAACCATGCGTATGCACACCAGCAAGCAATATTTCTTTTATAAATCACAGATCACCTGAAAATGTGCGTATGTGAATCTGCCTCACATCCCGCACTATACACGCCCATTTTTAACCATAAATAGTCGATGCAAATCACCTCCTGATTGCTGATCCTCATATTAATGAGACTGGCATCCAATTGTTAGTTCGTAAGCTAAATGCGCCCAGCCAATAAACACAAGCCATTTCGTAATCCTCCAGCATTGCAAGCACGCAGCATTTATATATTTATATATAGCAATTATATGCTGTAACACCTTGCCAAAATCACAGCATAAACAAGAAGAATCACTCAAATAAAATAGATATGTGCTTCTTTTGTGCACGCGTCTGAAAAAAATAAAGGCATTGTTAAGGGTGGAAAATAGAGAATCATGAGGTCAAGCTGAAAATTTAAAGCTGTCGAATTGCTGGAATGCCTTTCAATATTATTGCATCATTATAAAAAGAATTGTAAATTGTCATCAGAATAAAACAGACACAAGAAAATGTGTGAACTTTAAGTCTATTATATTATGTCTCATAGGTTTCTCATGCCTTTGAGATGTCTCACTGAGAAACAACATGTAGGTGTCTTGCGTTATGCTCCAATGAGTTATGTCGCTCTTTT
The DNA here is from genome assembly GCF_027580225.2 of Misgurnus anguillicaudatus. Taxonomy (NCBI): domain Eukaryota; kingdom Metazoa; phylum Chordata; class Actinopteri; order Cypriniformes; family Cobitidae; genus Misgurnus; species Misgurnus anguillicaudatus. The sequence goes on from NC_073361.2 coordinate 9,211,638, forward strand.
GATATATGGATGCAGAATGTATGCATGGACTTTGACTAATCTAGCATGGTAATTTCCCCAGCAGAGTGAATTAAGACTGTTTTCATACACGTGAAGGTGACCTTGTCCAACAGCCTGCCATTTGGTGATTATTATGTCTCTCTCTCTTTTTCTCCCTCTCTCTCTTTCTTTCTCTCTCTCTCTCTCTGTTTTAACCCTCTGACTTAATCACACCAGATATAAACAACCCTCCAGCAGCCATGAAGCAAAAATCATTAATTAAGACTGCCACAAAAAATTAGAGATGGTGGGACGGTAAGAGGAAGAGAGAGAATGCAGATTGCAGAAGTGTGAAACAGACATTATCAGTGTAATTGATTAACATTATCAGCACCTACTGGCAGGATGTCCACATAACAGGCACTGTTCATTTGTAAAAACAAGGCAGTTGTTTCGATTGCCTGGGTGAAATGTGAATGTACACGCTACCATACAGTACGCAGCATATACATAAACTCAATTTGTGTAACCACGCTTTGCATTTGCAATATTTCTGCAAGGGCTTATTTGGCAACCGATAAATTGTGTATTAGGGCCTGCGTATACTTCACCCTTCGAGTCTGTTTCGTCTCTCGGACACACAGATTCCAAAGTATACTGTACCACGGATACGCACGGATGGCCACGATCGACACAAATGATTTCTTATACAAATGATTACTCTACCAGGCCATCAGGGCAGCACTGATTCATGTCACATACAAGGACATTTACCAGAGTCGGCGCCAGACCATAACTAACAGGGGGGCACGCGGCTTCCAACGTAATCAGAAACAATAACGTGCAAAAACAAGGCATAAAACATCAAATACAGTGCAAGCACATACTCATACAACTGGTAGACTGTCAGCTCATTCCCATATAAAGTGCAAATGATCACAAACTACAGTAATCAGTATATTACCATAATCACGTCGCAATTGCTGTTCACGGTCTATAGCCACACTTCACATTTAAGCTTACGTATATTAAAACAATGTTAACTTACCTTTTAAAAAAGCTGAAGGCGGCATGTGCGAACATTAAACTTCCTTAAAACAGTGTCCTGTCCTGTAGATTTGAAAATTCCACCTCAACCTTGTTGGCTTTAATCTCTGAGTTTGAGCCAACCGGTGTTTGCATGAAGACAGATGGAGCAGGCAGTGCTGGTTCGTTCTAAATGTTTTAATATCCATATTTTACAAGATCCATAATATGCCGCAAAAAACACGTTGCTAGTATCAAGTCACAATAATATGCTAAAGATGTAATGATGTACGAGACGCTGCAATGCAACCAATCAGAGAAACTGGTCTATTTTAATTTCAAAAAGCCTATATCAACTATATTTTGTTTTGATTACATTAAAAGTCATGAAACATTCAATGTTTACTTTATTTTAATTATTCTTGATATATATATTTAATTAATAAAAAACTGTGTAGGGGGGCACAACAACCTCTTTGGGGGGGCACGGCCCACAAATGCCCCCCTTGACGCCGGCCCTGACATTTACACATTTCAGATTTACTGTAAACATGGATTAGTGCAGATATACAAGCGCTGTCTCACGAGAATTCGTACATATTTTACTAGTCGGCAAATTATGGCAAGCCATTTTAACTTTTATTTGTTGAGTTCTTGATATCAACTATTCAATTTTCACTAGTTAAAATTTTAATTCTTGATATCAGAAATTACATCTCTACTAGTAACAATGTTAATTCTTGATATCTGTAATTGTATTTTCACAAGTAAAATGTCACCATAGGCTGCCATTCAAATTCAATTGTTGATATCAACAATTACATTTCCACTAGTAACAATGTTAATTCTTGATATCAACAATTCAATTCTTTATATCAAGACATTTCCACTAGTAACAATTGAATTCTTGATACAGAGAACTCGATTGTTGATATCAATAATTTAATTCTTGATATCAACAATTAACATTGTTACTAGTGGAAATGTAATTTCTGATATCAAGAATTACATTTTTAACTAGTGAAAATTGAATTCTTGATATCAAGAACTCAACGAATAAAAGTCAAAACGGCTTGCCATAGACTAATTTGTATTAATTCATACGACCACATTCAAAGATTTTTGTACGATTTGCCTTGACCCCTGTGACGTTGGGATAAGGGGTCGGGTTTCATTATTGTTTTGTTTCTTTCATGAGAATTGTACGTTTTTGCACGATTAAGAATTAGCCAACTCGTAAAATATGTACAAATTCTTGTGAAATCAGGCTGGATATACAGACATTACTATTAGAGACAATAGGCCCTATTTTAACGATCTAAGCGCATTGTCTAAAGTGCACGGTCTAAATGGGCGTGTCTGATGCCACTTTTGCTAATTTAACGACGGGAAAAATGGTTTATGCGCCAAGCGCACAGTCGAAAAGGGTTGTTCATATTTTCCTAATGAGTAATGTGTGTGTTTTGGGCATAACGTGCAATAAACCAATGAGAGTCTTATTTCTCATCCCCTTTAAAAGCCAGTTGCACTGGCCCTATGTCTAATCCCTATTTAGATGATCGACTTTGTAAACTGAAAAAATTTAAAAAAAAAGTGTTGTTTTCATTTTTATTGAAATTTTTATTTTTTAGGTTTGAAACCTTTAAAAGCCGTTTTCTTTCAGTCATAGATGTACAAATAGCAGGCTTTTATTTGCTGTAAACGTATTGATATCCTTTATAATCATTGTAATCTCATAAAATAATTAGCAAATATGCAAGAAAAGGTTTGTACTCTAAAAATACAAACAAGAGATAAAGAATTTACAAACATGCGGACAGCCAAAGCGTTTCAGCACAAGAACAGCACCATGGGATTTTTACAAAGCATTACTTAAAATATTTCTCATCTCACCATATCCACAGGTACAGTGTCATCATATACAATAAATCCGTAAGGTAGCATTTAAAAACATTTTAAAATATATGCATTTGTTAAAAGCAAAGCATTTATTTAGTTACCAGACTACAAGTGAAGCAGCTCTTTACGCTTTCTAACGTCTCATAATTAGTCCTCATTTATGTCCAAGATACTCAATAATAATATTTTACATTCAATCCTTTAATCTTTCATATTTAAAAGCATTTTTGTGCTGCTGCGAATTCATGTATGTGATAAGCAAACCCGCGTTGTCGTCCCTTTTATATAGGCGGATAATTTACTGCTCTCTCTTTAAATAACAAAAAACATATTGCGCCGTCTATGGCGTAGTCTATTTTATTTGCCTCGAAATAGCAACGCACCAACAATGCCCCTGAACACAACTCGTTTTCAGACCATAACGCCTATGGGTGCAAAAGTGGGCGCAAATGCATTTGCTATTTAAAAAACATGGCGCTAAACATGAAAATTATAATTGCGCAGGATTGAAACCAGCAAAAGGGTTGCGCATTACGCCGTGTGTATGATAGAGCCCAATACCTCTATTTTGCCATGTACATGTACACGGCATTGCTTAAATAATAAGCTCAAAATAATAAATATTTTACTTCAAATAAGTAATTTGGATTACTTTAATAATTGATGTTTGTGCTTTAAGAGCTTCATTTTGTTAACACCCATATAAGAAAATACCATGACAGCATTGTAATATAAAATTATTTGTTTGCGTTCAGCTGAAGAACGCAAGTCTTATACATGTGGAATAGCATAAGGGTTAGTCAATTTTAATATTTAGGTGAACTGTTCCTTTAACACTGAGTGCTGTTTAGACACAAAATAAATCTGCTTACAAGAGGACACCCGAGACATCATTGAAATGAGTGAAATGAGTTACTAGCAGGTGTAAGCCTCGATCTGTCTAACCTGATCAATTGTGATTGGATCACCCAGGTGTTAACAGGCCTTGTTGAATTACCTCTCTCTCCATAATCACACACGCACAAACACTCATCTATTACACCTGACTCTCTCCAGTGACTACAGCGCATGCTCATAATCATCTCCCAATGAGATCCTCACACTTCATTAAAAGCATAATCAGCTTCATTACTGCTCCATAGAAGCCCAGCTAGCAAACAGGCTCAGATAAATCACAGACGTTGTCTGGGCGTAGAAGGGGGTTATCTTACAAAACCAGGTGGAAGAATGGAGACCCGAGGAACCTATTGCATGGCCTTATGCATGTAGCATACAGTTAAATATACTACAAGCAAATATTATAATTAGATATTTCTATAAATATACTAGTAAATAGTTAATAAGACCAACTGTGGACAACACTACACTTACAGCATTCATGTGCTTCAATTGTTGCAATCGCAGCGCAACATTTTACTTAATTCTCTAAGCACATAATGCACGATAAACTTTATATCATGAACAATATTGTACTCTGCTCAGACACATAAAAATGCTTAACGTACAGTAAAATGTCCATGCATATCGTAGTAAACAATTTATAAAGCTGCTGTCAGAAGGACATTAAAACAAATGACCACATGCTTGGTATTTTATCACAGGTATGTATCACACACACACACGGCTTCAGGGCCTGGTCTGGCACAACACTGTAAGCATGATTGCTGTTTGTCTAAAGGCAAGAAATGATCTGGCACATGAGGTATGAGCAGGTAAAGAAACGGACCTGATGAGAGGAGGTGTGGGGAGGGGGGTGGAGCAGAACAAAAGACCTTCAGGATTAATTAGGCGTCAGATTGGTTGCGGGGCACGGGCGCTCTGCGCATGCAGAATGTCCTCTCCGCCCGCTGGGTCATAATTCAGGCCCGCGTACAACATGCTTGTGTATTTCGTCATTTCTTCTTTAGTGTTGTTGTTTGCTTTTACTTACGTTTGCAGCCTTATTGGGTTTTTTACAGCTTGTTGCAAAGCTTGGGAAGTTGAACTTCAAGTTGTTTCTGTGAGTTTTCTCTCTGCAGCATCGGGTTGCCATGCAAATTATTGTGCCACCGAATTCAAGTCCCATAAGAGGTTTTGACCCCATTCAGTTGTATTTTTAGTCGTGTTTGTCATTTATCTGCTGCATAGTGACACATTCTGTATCAAACATTTCAGTGGTATAAAAACGAGGAAAGCGTTAACGGACCACCTTTCAACCTTTCCGATTATGTCATTTTCCCAGGCACAGGAAATTCCAGTCTTTGAATACCGATTGGCAATTCAACAAGGAACTAATGTTATGAGCTTAATCGGTTTCCTGACCAAGAATCCTTGCACTCACTTTTGAAAGAACATTGTGATATTCAGAACATGGCTAATGTGACTCACAAAGCATTTCATCCATTTGAAATGATTAATTGTTTGAGGTGACTTTCTGGAAAACATTTCTGTGTTTAAGTGCAATGGAAAAAGTGCATGCATACTGAAGTATAAATGATTCATTCCATAAAATCTTTTAAGTAACTTAAAAATTCATACACTCACAAATGAAAATAAAGTATTTTTGCAAAGGCACTGAGTGACAACTGCATGTCAAAAATAACATGAAAGCACTTTGTAAATTACCGAGCCCCTAAGGTGACACTGGAGTAAAAAAATCTAAAGTTTAGTTTCATGTGCTCACGCGAAACCTCCATGTGCAGAATTTTTTTTTTAAAGTTCAGTTTCATGTGCGCAGGCTAAAGTTTCACGTGAGCACCCATATAAACCCAGAATTCAGCGAACGTCAAGAACAAGAAAACGGAAACATCAATCAGACCGAGACGCAGGATTTAAATTACGTTACACGGACCATGTTTAAATTTCAATGTTTCGGCACAGAAATACCAACTTTGTCTGGTATTAATAAGCTGCACATTGGAGTGCTGGCTGCTCCCCGCGGTGCTGAAGACGCGTGATGGCACTATGCACAGATATTTACGTGCAATCTATTGGAAAGCGGAGGAGTCATTCGTTGGATTAGTAAAATAACGAAATTATAGCTTTTAAATGGAAAAAAAAATGTTTACGTTTAAAAGTGCACAACTCTTCTCAAGGGGAAGAAAGCTATACTTTTCCCCTTTCGTGCAACCTATCGGAAAGCGCAGATGAGTTTGGTTAGTAAAATAATGAAATTATAGATTTAAGTACAAAATAATATTTATATAAAGAGAAATATTGACATTAAAAAGTGCAAAACTCTTCTTAAGTGGAAGTAATAAAGTAAAATAACGAATAATAATTATATAATAACGAATAATAGTTTCCAATAGGTTGCACGTAAATATATGTGCATGTGCCACCAGTACTCTGTCTAAGGGCGTCTTCAGCACCGCGGCCAGCACTACAATGCGCAGCTTATTAATACCAAACAAAGTGAACAAGTTGGTATTTCTGTGTAGAAACATTGAAATTTAAACATGGTCTGTGTAACATTATGTAAATTACGCGTCTCTGTCTGATTGTTGTTTCCGTTCTGATCTTGTTCTTGACGTTCACTGAATTCTGGGTTTATATTGCACCGCTTCAGTGCAGTATAGCCACAGAGCTATTTAACAAGCACGATCTTCCGAGATTATTATGCTACTTATAATTCATTAATAACTGCTGTTTTCTTGTGCAAAATTAAATATTTATAGTTAAATGTTTATATACATATATTAAAAAAAATAATAATTTGGGCGCACGGACGCCCCAAGGGGTCGGCGGCGCCCTTAGCATTTGCCTATTCCGCCAATGCCCAGGGCCGGCCCTGCACACGATGGTTTCACGTGAACATGCAATACTAAACTTTATTTAACTTTTGCTCCATGTCCCATTAGGGGCTCCGTATTAAATAGTCAACTGCACTGTAAAGAATTATGTTACTTTAAATTAACAAAATAAGTTATGTCACCTTTTTCAAGTCAAAACTTACAATGTGTTCGCGTGGTTTATAGTTAAAAATACATTATTTTCCACATACTGTAAATTTTTGTAGCTCCAGATTTCACTTTCTTCCTAAAACGCACGAATTTGAGAAGCTCTGTGTCCCTGATTGGCCAGCTAATCTGTACGTTGTGATTGGTCATTTCTGGTCCGAAATGAGATGCTCCTTACCATGTTTGAAAGATTCGCTCTCAGTGCAATACTGCCAGGAGTTAACTTACAGGCTGTGAGTCCGAAGTAGGTGGAATTTTGATCCGTGTCTTACAATCCGTGTGTTTGTTGTAGTCCAAGAAAAGAGATTTACGTTGGAGACGATAACTCACGTCATCATTTACTTTGGGGTTTGTACCTTTTGCATATTGTGTACATGTACTATTACACACTTACACACCAAAGGAAATGTAAAATAGTGAATCGGAGGATAGGTGCTCTTTAACTTCATGCTGCATTTTTTTACAGTGTTCACTATAATAAATGTTTTCAAAAGTAATTTGATAGTTTTTGTTTTAAGAACAGACTATATTTTATTTTTGTCTTTTTTACTGAAAATCTTCAGATAAGGGTGAGTTACCTTGTGTTTTTTTAATTTAATTAATTAATTATTTTTTTATTTTTTCATTTTTGAGAGATCCATTCCTTTATTAAATATGGGCATTGCTGATTTTAGACCATTGCATCAACGGTGCTTTTCCATTCCATGAATGCATTTATAATAAATAAGCTGAGGTACATAACACATACGTCTGTCGAGACGTGTCTTTTCTATCCATTTTAGCCTTTTATGCATTCAACACTTTTGACATGTACAGTGAAGGCATTTGCGGTATTCAAGTTGCCTCACCACCTCAGCACGAACAGGGAATTTCCATTTACTGCGAATCTCTCAATATATGAAACACTGACATTTTTAAACCTCACCTCCACTAATGGAGATCACACTCCACACAGGTGGCTAAATGAATAATGACAGGGCACATTTAGTTCTTGTAGCTCAATTGGAAGAGCATTGGGTTGGCAGTGCGGTTGTGGGTTTGAATCCCAGGGAGCACACATACAGTCTAAAAATGCTGGGTTATTTTCAACCCAGCATTGGGTCAAATGGGGACAAACCATGGGTGTAAAATAAGCGGGGGGCATACCCCCCCACACATACACACACTTTGAAATAAAGATGATTCTGTCCCCAGCACTTTTCAACGCAGGTTCTGGCTAGAGGGGATACAGCTATGGCCAAATATTGTGAGATGTTTGGTTTAGGATTAGGTTGATACACCTAAAACCTAAATTCCGTAAAATGTTGGGGGTAGGATTAGGATGAGAACAGCACTCATCCGGCGAGATTTCAGATTTTGGCCATAGCTGTATCCCTTCTAGCTTTCTACTCGCCGCCACCATTCCCTGCATTGTTTTATGTTTGTACTAAGATTGAAGAGAAGTAACATATAACTAATTATAGGTGAGCATTATAAGGCAAATCATTTTTTAAATATATAAATATATAATCTACTGACAGCCCTGCCACCCACCAATTTTAACTCTTTTACCGCCAGCGTTTTTTTTTTTAAGTTGCCAGCCAGCGCCAGCGTTTTTCATGATTTTCACAAAAGTTTAATGCCTTCCAGAAAATGTTCTTCTTCAAATATATAAACATACAATATACCAAATGAAAGAACAGACCCTCTGCTTTCAAACAAAACCGTTTCATCCTACCTTCAGTAGTTCTTTTGTAATCAGCTTTTGAATATGGGTAGGTTTCTGCAAAAACACCAAATTTTTAACAAAAAGCAGAGATAATTCCATTTTTGTGACGGACTTTTCATAGAGATCCCATTCAGAGCGATCTTTAAAACAGACACGGACATGCAGCAGCTTGCCATAGGGCAGTACTTCCGGTTTTAAAAAGTTGTGGAAGGGCGCCACCTAGTGGAAAAATAGTGGTATTGCAGAAATACGGAAATACTCGTCGTTGGCGGGGAGGCGTTTTCTCTTGGTTGGCGAGATATCTCGTCAATGGCGGGGAAAGAGTTAAAGAGCACCTATTGTCCAATTCATTTTTTTTTATTTCCTTTGGTGTGTCAGTGTGTATTAGTACATGTTAACGATATGCAAAGGGTACAAACCCCAAAGTAAACAATGACGCGAGTTATAGTCTCCAACGTACATTTCTCTGACTACAACTAACACTCGGATTGTAGGCAACAGTTTACTTCCTGGGATTGATTTGTAGACAAGACCGACATTATCATTATTCCTCCCGCTTCGGACTCACAGCCTGTAAGTTAACTCCTGTTAAGGAGCGTCATGTTTCCGGCTGACGTCAAAGGTATTCAGGCCAATCACAATGTACAGCTTAAAGGAATAGTCTTCTCATTTTCAATATTAAACTATGTTATTACCTTAACTAAGAATTGTTGATGCATCCCTCTATCATCTGTGTGCGTGCGCGTGGGCGCTGGGGCGTGCTGCGACGCTTCGATGGCGTTTGGCTTGGCCCCATTCATTCAGTGGTGCCATTTGGAGATGAAGTTGGAAGTGGCCAAACACATCAACGTTTTTCTCATTTAAGACGAGTAGTTATATGAGCAAGTTTGGTGGTACAAAATAAAACGTAGCGCTTTTCTAAGCGGATTTAAAAGAGGAACTATATTTTATGGCGTAATAGCACTTTTGGGAGTACTTCGACACGCCTGAAAAGTCCGCTCCCCTTCTCCCTCTCATAATGGGAGAGGGAGGGCGTTACTGCGCCGAGTTGAAGTACTCCCATAAGTGCTATTACGCCATAAAATATAGTTCCTCTTTTAAATCCGCTTAGAAAAGCGCTACGTTTTATTTTGTACCACCAAACTTGCTCGTATAACTACTCGTCTTAAATAGGAAAAACGTTGATGTGTTTGGTCACTTCTAACTTTATCTCTAAATGGTAGCATTGAATGAATGGGGCTAAGCTAAATGCTATCGAAGCGTCGCAGCGCACTCCAGCGCTTACGTGCACGCACACAGATGATAGAGGGATGTATCAACACTTAAGGTAATAACATATTTTAATATTGAAAATGAGTAGACTATTCCTTTAACAAAAATGTATGGTATGTGGAAAATAATGTTTTTTTTTTTTACATAAACCTCGCAAACACATTGTATTATACCAAATACACAAAATAACATTGTTTTTAGCAATGAAATAGGTGCACTTTAATATGCCGGCTACGCCCCTGTGACAAACCAGCCGTTGGGTTAAATTAACCCAGAAAATGTTTATATTTGACCCAAGAATGGGTTAAAACAACCCAGCATTTTAGGTTGAAACAACCCTGCATAGGTTAAATGACAACCCAAGAGGTTGGGGTGGTCCCTGGGTTGAAAATAACCCAGCATTTATAGAGTGTTTGATATACATTGAATGCATTGTTAATTGCTTTGGATAAAACCGTCTGCCAAATGCATAAATGTAAACGTTTGAGTGTATCTCTAATGTACCTCTCGTAGCTCCATCTTGTGGTGATCTTACAAACTAACTAGAGTTAAAAAACTTAATAATAGACATTGACATCTCTACCTGTGCATGCCTCAGTGACTGCCATGTCAAATTAGTACCTTTCGATTTGTACACAAGTGTCAAGGCACAACAGTGTGTGATACACCGGGGTCTGTCATATGTACTGAAATCTCAGTTCAGCTGCTGTAACCACCCACACAGAACCATTAACCACCATGTTAAACATCCGCTAGATGCCGAACTCTCTCCCAGAGAGCATGAGGGAGGGTTACCGAGGTTTCAATACAGCAGCTAGTTTTACACACCAGCTATCACCTTCCAATTATAGGTGGGAGCGATGTGACCACAGATCAGTGCTGTAAATCAGACCGGCTAGCGTACGAGCACAGTTGGATGCGAAGGTTACGACTTCCAGCAATGATATGTCCCTGGGTGATCCACTCGAGGAAAAACGCGGTACCATAATTGACTTTGCCTGCTGCTACACCAAGTGTACAGCACCCTGGACAAACCGACGGCTAATGATGGAAATCTGTGTCAGGAGAGGTCACAAATTGATATGCAGGTTTAATAACCATCTGACACGATGCGGAAAGCTTTAGTTCACGGGATAGTGGTTCTGATGAGTTTGTCATGTTGTGTTAATAATACAACGATTTCTGGCTGGAATATAATTGACTGAAGGGAGCGTGCTTTTATAGCTGGACTGTACAAAACTCTGGGTGCATTTTATTGTAAATCGCTTACCAGTTTAGTTTCTTTTAAATGTCTGTGCCAGCCTTTTCGTGTTCATAAGAGATGTATAGTCTTGTGCTATTTCACCTTTGTTATTGACGTCATGTTAGGTGAAGCATGCAAGCGAGAATTCTGCAAGTGTGCCATTATTTGAATGATGAATCACGCTGTACGAGCCCACACTCCTGCTGTGTGTCCTTTACAAACAATAAATTCATTTCCACTGTTATTTCTCATCTGAAAGAAATGGGGTTGCTATAATCTTGGTCTGACCACTGACTTTTTTAGAGTCCCACAGCATCATCCTCTTCTTGCAGTTTCATTGGCTAATGCTTTTCTTGGAGAAAGTGTGGACACCTGATCCGGAGGTTTTTGTTCTGAACCATTTGTGACATGAAAAGACATTAAAGGTCCCGCCTTTCTGTGTTTTTGAAGCTTTGATTGTGTTAACAGTGCGCAATATAACATGTGTCCATGTTTCACGTGGAAAAAAAACGCGGTATTTTACTATTTTTCACACAATTTACTTATCTGTATAGCGCTATTTTCACTGTCCTAAAAACGGGCTGATGTCTTCTTTGTTCTATGAAGTCCCTCCATCAGAAATACATAACGAGTTCTGATTGTGTAGTTTGTTTATTGTGTTGTGATTCGATAGCAGCTTAGCTTGCCGTTAGCTTAGTTGGTGACTGACGTATTCCTGTGGGCGGAGTTTAGTCAAAAAACTGTTCTAGTGACATCATTAAAGCAGGAAGTAGAGTGCTGTAGTCCAAACCGGCCGTTCACTGTACACTGTAAAAAATACTGTAGAAGTTACAGTATTACTGGGTATTACTGGCAACTAGCTGCCAGTAACTTACTGTAGATTTTACATTTATGTTATTTACTGGCAACAGTTTGTTCAAAGTTAAATGAACATAAAACATTTTCAGTCTTTATATTAAAGCAATAAGTCCCATGAATCAGTGGGTTACCACTGCTTCGCGGGGTTTATTGCTTTTATAAAACGGTTAAATCATATGCACAACGTTAGCAGGATTTCATAAAATAAAACACAATAAGTTGTAATTATATTAGTACAAAGATTACTCTTCCGCTGAACAAAGTAGTTAACAGAGCGCAGTTCACAACCAACACAGACGCAGCAAAGACACAATGAAAATATGATTAAAGACTGTGGTGTTTATTGTTATATATCACGTTCATCTAAAATATACATTAACATTTATATCGTGCAACTGTTGAAGTGATGATCAAATATGCGTGGAAGCATGCTTAACGTTAACTCTTTCCCCGTCAGCGTTTTTTTTTTAAGTTGCCACTTAAATGCCTTACAGAAAAAATGATCTTTAAATAAACATAAAAATATCAAATGAAAGAACAGACACTCCACTTAAAAAAAGTTTCATCCTACCTTCATTTGTTTTCTTATCACCTCTCAAAGATAATTAATTTTTTGTGAAGAACTTTTGTAAGAGATGAACATTACTACACGGTGTTTTCAGTGTTGAGTGAATGCGTCAGTGTTTAAGTTGGGTAAGATCGTCATCTAGTGGATAATACCGGATGTATGAATTTGAGGTAGAAACTCCTCAGAGAACGTTTTCTCTTTATTGATGAGATGACTCAACATTTATCTGGATATCGCCATCAATTGTGCAATTGTAGAATATATGATTAAAGACTGTGGTGTTTATTTTCATAAATCAGTATGCAGCAACAGTGGCGCAGTGATATTTATGTGTTGCAGTCTGAACTGTGGGGTTACCGGGGTATTTTATCACGGCTTACAACGCTTTTCAACCAATCAGAATGAAGAACCAGAACGAGCCGTTTTATAATCTACAGTAAGTTACTGGCAACCAGCTGTATAATTACAGCAAATGTTTACAGTGTAGGCTTTAAAGGGGGAATTATGTTAAAGAAAATATATTTCCTGGCAATGAACTTTGAGCTTTATCATTTTACAGGTTTAATTTATGCTATTATAGCAAAATTACACACTAACTATAGGGTTTAAAAAATGGGATAAGGAAGAACGTGACCTTTAAGCCTTTCGAGGGTGATAAGATTTTAGTTTTTACATTATGTTTGGGATTGTAGATCTTAAATCTGTGATGTCTGCATACAGTAACAGACAAAGTCATAGTGCCTTCAAATATCACAATAGAAAAAGTTTCAATCAAAGCAAAGAAATATGTCAGAATTGTGTATAGATTTTCTAGCCGTACTTTTAAGGTAAGTCAAAAATAGTTTTGCTTTCTGGTGGGTTGATAAACAATTTTGTGTATCAGCCAACCAATCAGCCTGGAAGTTGCACATTTAGATTTTTGTGTGAACATTTAGAATCGCATAAGCCCCGTCTGATCTCAGAGACAGTATCTGCTTTGTTCTTGCTTTATTTTGGTTTATGGGAATTTGTATGAATCTGTCGATTTTTGTGCATTTTGAAAATGTATGAAAATAAAGCAAGTTGGACTTTCAGATATGTTTTCAGACCCTACTACGTCTTAATCACACTTGAAAAACAGATTAGTTCACCCCAAAATTAAAAAATATATATATTATTTGCACATTTATTTACTCAATGTGAAGTTGCATTGGTTCTTGCGTGTCTCACAACTGGTCGTCATATGAGTTTCGATGAAACACACAGTCATGAAACACACGAGAACCAATGCAATTCCATGTGCAAAACATATTTAAAGTTGTCATTGTTTGCTTACATTACATGTGTGGTGACTAATTAAAGAGTAACTAAACCCTAAACCAACTTTTTTTAGTTAATGATCTGTAAGAATGGGGCTTTATAAGTGCTGTTTATTCATTATAGTAACTTTTTTGACATTTGGATATAAAGTGTTTCAATACTACAATAGCCTATATGGTGTAAAATCGCCTAAGTGCTGCCCCCTTCAGGTTGAACGGTGGCTACTGCAGTTAAATTTTCCTATTGGATGTTGGATCCAAAAAATACGTTGTGACTAACCAGGTTCAAGCTCACCACGCCCTTGTTACCCTACAGTCACATTAGCTACAAAAGTGAGCGATACAGAGCGGCACGCACCTGCTTGATGGGCGTTCCTTAGCTAGTATCTAAAAGCGGTATCAAAAGTCACTTCAGAGGTATATTGTTAAGTTATAAGAACGATATTTTTGGATTTCAAAAGTATTTATTTCTCGATAAAAGTAACAAAATATATGAGATAAAATGCCAAACTTATCAGATATATACAGAAATACGCATTTTCCGCCATCTTTAATTATTTTCTTCGTCACGCTGCCCCTTCACTCCGATTGGCAGTCGCTTTGTCGCATCGCTCAGCATTTGCATAAAATAGCCTGCTTATCTATTTTGGCCACACCTTGCTTGTGCAGAGGCGAGCTCGTCGCTTGTCGCCGGCAAACGGCCACTCCCATTGAAAATGAATGGTAGCCTGTCGCTCTGTCTCTTGTAGCTAATGTGACTGGGGGGTAACGATCTCACCACACACTTGGTACGATCTCAGTTCGTCCCCTCTATCTCCATTGGGGTCTGCCCACGTTTCTTGCATTTTTCAAATATTGCCAGTGGGTGGAGTCAGGCCCTGTCCAGGGGTTTAGTTACTCTTTAAAAGCTCAAAATATTACTTTTTTTCTCGGAAATCTATAAATTCAGAAGACATCTATTAAAGTCGCCGTGAAACGGAAGTAACAATTGCCTAATTTTACCCGTGGTGACTTATATCCGAGTGAAACCAGATTCTGAAATGAAATTAGGCAGGGCTGGATTTGAATTTGTCCATCGAGATCTGATAGGATAATTTGAAGTTGGGTCGTGTTGCTAATTGCTAATCACAGCTATCTTCTCCAGGACCCAGCCCACCTGCCATACCATATAAGGAGGGGAAGAGATTTGCATTTTTGATTAAAGGTTAGGGCACATTAACAAAGAAATAATGAAGCTCACAGATAAGTCATTTGTAAAAAATACCACAATATTCGATAACATATTAGTTTACAAAAATGCTCAAAATTGTGTATTTTTTAAGAAACCTACGCATATTTGAGAGGTGATAAAAAAAGGCAGATTGAGATATTTGTTTGTTTGAATGCAGAGGGTAAAATATGATAATTTTCTGGATTTCAAATTTTTTAACTTTGTAAAAATCATAAAAAAACACTGGTGGGGAAAGAGTTAATGATGGATGGATGCACTTTTGGAGCTTTGAAATGTTAATTCTCGGTCAGCACTATTATAAAATAGCAAAGAAGAGCCAATATATTATTTTTATATAAATCTGACTGTCTTCAGCTGAAGAAAGACTTAAACATCTTGGATGACATGGGGATGAGTAAATAATCAGTAAATTTTCATTTTGGGGTTGAACTACCCCTTTTAACATCACTCGCAAAGACCGAATGCACATCACACATCAATAAGCACACATCAAGCAAAATAACTTACATCAGGTACTCTGACTTTACCAATCTCCAACACGCCACAACGTACGTCTGACATTTTCTCTTGATTCCTTGTTGACTGTTTAGAATTTGAAAAGAACACCTGAAGCTATGAATCAAATGTCAGGTGTTGCAGTCTAGTGGAACCATATCAATACTGAGTGATATATGACCTGCTGGAGGGTTTTCACAAGGCACACGAGTGTCCAGATTATTCGACCATGCCGGAAAGGCCAATCCATGAAAAGGTTTAGTGCTCGTGCGGTACCCATGGGTTTGGACGCTGGCTACACTTTTTCTTTCTTAACAGCTGAAATTTGTACCCTATTTCACACCCTGTTTTTAGTCATTCCTGTGAATTTGAGGCAGGATTTGGTTTGGCACCATATATGGAGGGTTTCTTCAAAGGAGACCGGCTGGGTTTGAAGTGCTGTCTGGGATGATGCGCAGTGCTGTGGCTGGTATCTTCAAGGGAAGCAGAGATGATGGAGTCGCGATGTGTCTGGTTGATGGTCAGAACATTCTCGCTTAAAGAAAACAACAAAATGCTGCTTCACAGGGTGTTTAAATGCGTCTCATCTCTCGTAGCAGATGGAAAGTCCTTGTTCGGCTTTAGTCGCAGCATTTGAGGCTGCGTGTGCAAATTTTTCCAGTCGTAGGTTGATTTGCTGGATGTATTTCACTTTAACACCTCATAATAATGACTGGGCACCAGTCACAAATTAGTTTAAAGTTTTGTGCGTTAACATTAAATTAAAATGATATTTAAGTGACAAAATTACAGCCAATCAGGGTGTATTTAATGTTAAAAATATGCATTGAAATTACGACTAGGCATTGAAATTAAATAAGAAGTCTCCAAAAGGTTTTGATTAGGAATGGTTTACTTTTTGTCTGAATCCAAGTGCATACTGTCCGATTGTGGCCACGAATTGGAAATCCTAAGTCCATTTTTAAGTCTAGGTCAAAACATGTTTATCATTATGTTATCATGTTATTATTTTGTTTTATGGTGCTACTTAGCTGTATTTTTTAAGTTATGAAGGTTTAAATCAAAACAAACCAACTGCAGTTGAATTAAAATTAATTGAAATGCACAACCAAAAAACGAGATTTCTGAACAATTAAATAAACGGTGGTTATCTCGTTTTGCAACGAAACTCTTCATATGTAACACGTGACCTCCCTACGTCACTACGCATTTACGTTAGGTCGCGCTGGACCGGTCATTTTCTTGTCAAAAATGACAATCGTTTCGCTAGATAAGACCCTTATGCCTCGTTTGGGATCGTTTATAGTCATTTGAAACTCCGTTGAAAAAACTGTTAAATGTTAAGTATTAAATGTTGGGCTCTATTAAAGTCCATTCCAATGAGAAAAAAACTGCAATGTTTTCCTCAAAAAACATAATTTCTTTTCGACTGAACAAAGAAAGACATCAACATTTTGGATGACATGGTCGTGAGTAAATTATCTGGATTTTTCTTTTAAGAAAATGGACTAATCCTTTAAGTTTTCTGTTTACTGTGGGAGGGGTGGTCACCATTTATATACCTTCAGGACACTTAAAATATTATGTCACAAGTTAAGTTTAGTTATTTGTTTAATACTTTTTGAAGCTTCAAGAGTCAATCACCATCCACTCCCATAGTAACCAGAAAACCCTTCAAGCTTCAAATGGACCCAAAAGTGTTAAATAAAGCTACTCCACTTGACTTGTGTCATATATTCGAAGTGTCCTCAAGAGATATTTAATGAACTATTTCTTGTTGTGGATATCGCTGATGTTTCAGTTGTTGTACAAAAAGTAAACATCCTAAAACTGCCACAACAGTTCAATTTGCAATAAAAGACCCTTGCAGAAAAGTCACATGAATTTCACATGTGCAAATTCACACGTGAAATGTGTGTTTTGGAACGTTTTTGTGTGGGTCCTGTGTGAATCACATTTGAAATCAGTGGAGCACATGTTGTGACATGTTGTCCACATGTCAAAAATTGTCACCACATTATGCATGTGATCACATATGTCACGAGTTCAGTTGAGTCAATTGTTTAACACTTTTGGGTCTTTTCGAAGCTCAGTCACCATCCACTCCCATAGTAACCAGAAACCCCAAAACAATCCTTTTTAAAAAAATCTGCATTTGGGGTTTGAAGAACTAAGAAAGACATTGGGGGATCAAACTTCATGAGTGTGAGGAAATCATAACAAAGTTTTCATTTGTGAGCGAACTATCCCTTTAATGATAACTAAGGTCCTACAGTGTGATATGAGTCTAAGCTAGCAGAGCCGGCCCGTCCAACAGGCAATACAGGCGATTGCCTGGGGCCCCGCGACAAGACGAGGGCCCTCCATGCATAAAAATTATTTTGTGGTTGCACAAATCTCATAGACGCGACCAGCAGGCAGTACACACTGTGTGCGCATGGACCTTATTGTTTAAAATAGAGATCACAAAGATGGTAGGTGAAAAAAACACAGGGATTGAACAACAGGATAAATTCCCCACACATCAATCTACAGTAAAAATTATAATAAATACAAAACCTTAGTATAAGTAAAGACATAAAACATTAATTTGCATAATGTTAAAGGGACACTTCACCCATTTGCATTAAGCTTTGTATAGTTAGAACCCCAGTCATGTTTTTGAATGGTCGTGCATCATTTCCTCAGTTCCCGCTGAGACGGGAGAAATACAGATTTCAATGTTGCACTTCCTTCTTTCAATGATGTAAAAATCATCATTTTGTATCATTGAAAGAAGGAAGTCCAATATCTTTGTTGAGGGAGTGAGACTACAAACACCCCTTTTCACGGTCAAATAGGCACCAAATTATAAATGTATGTCACTTAACGACTACAAATATGACACACTTTCAGTAAAGATTAATGTTTCTACGGAAGAAATGCTCCTTTAATGACACAATGGCGCTTGCGGAGGTGTGTCTCATTGCGCATGCTTGGAAATGAAACATTTTGGATTATGGGTAATGTAGTTTCGTAAAACAACACAATGTATACGTTACATCTTTCAATAAAGATAAAAACAAGACTTATTTTAGTGAGGTAGGCTTTGGCAAACTATGGCATAAAACCATACGTTGTAGGAGGTGAAGAGAAAAAGAGGAAAGCCGAGGTATTTTCTGCTTTACATTGTTTAATGCCTATGCTAATTTAAAAACATTAGAAAAATGTCCATCACCCTTTCTAAATTAACCCACATGAAAAAAGACTATTATACTGTATAATTTACTGCAGTAAACTGTATAGTAAAATTTTTAGATACTAAAAATATACTATAGTAGGGTTCAAAAATAGTATACAGAATACTGTATCACCCTATAGTAATTATTTTGTATTAATATCCATGATATTTGTATTGATAGATACAGTACTGTACTTCTGTTGCACTAACAGCATATTGCATAACGTGTTTCACTTAATAAAAACATCTACACTTAAATACATTTTCATTTTTTTTTGTTTTAATTCAACTTGTCAAATTGCATTGCTATGATTTTTTTTTCACCAGTGTGGCCCATTTTCAAGGTCTCGCCTAGGGCCCCATAACCCCAAGGGCCGGCCCTGATAGCTAGGATTATATTTGTAAAAATTTTACTGCTTAATTCATATTTAGATCTGTTTTTGATCAAATCCATATTTGATCCATCTTGTTTTAAGTAAATTGAAGTCTTTGGTGTTAGTTGTGGGCATAATGAGGATAGCAATTCTGTGGCCTTTCTGTCTACAGGGCACTTTACCATCAGACGTGGATTAATGAATGGTGTGTTAACACCCCTTGCGGTCAGACGAGGGTCTGCCTGAGTGGCGCTTGTTAAGAGCTCTCTCTCTCTCTCTCTCTCTCTCTCTTTCTCTCGCTCTCTTTCTCTCGCGATCTGTTTCTTCTCCTGTACCCCCTCACAGCCTCTATCCCTCCGTCCTCCTCCTCCTCACGATTTCATTGTAAGGGGCAGGTCATGTTATGCCTTTGAAGTAGCCTCTTGCCTGTCCCCTTTATTTGATGCATTATGTATAAAGGCATTATTAAGCCATTTTCCTCTTACCCTTGGTTTTGTATCTTGACAGAAGGGTTAATCGGGAGGGATTGGTGCTGAGCCTTTAAAACACAGTCTTACCTACTGCCGCCTCTATTTTTCTACCACATTTTCGTCAGGTACACATAAGCTTATTTACGACAGTGGAGCTGCTAGTTGTTCTATTTAAACTTATTTGAAATAGTAAAACTTCAGTCAAGCTAGTCTTGAAAAATCAGTATAGCTAGCAACAGAATGATGAAATATGCATATGACTGCCCGGATTGGTGAACTACACCTCGAAACACAGATAATACAGGGTCGAATGCACACGGGCTGAGAATTAAGGCCATGCAGGGCCACACTGGTCGCCAGCACAGATTGAACTGATCCTAAAAGCTGCTTTTGAATCTGTTTGCCCGTTCTGTATGTTCAGATGGCCTTGTTGGAGCAGGACAGTTTTTGGGCGTCAGATCCATGCGCACACGACCACACGCTCCCTATCCAACAACATCTGTTTTATATGGCTGCAGAAGTGCAGATGAGTCCATCTGTAATAATGTGATTACGATCCTCGCCGCAGGTTTGTTAGTGCGCATCTGCGTTATGACCTGGAAAATAACTTTACTGAGCTTGATCGTCAATGTGTTTTTTAACCGCACCATTTGTCACTCTCACCCTAAAGAGCCGTTCGGACTGACGTTGATTTGCAGCTGCAAAGTACATTTTTAAATAAAAGTTGCCGATGCGACGATGTGAAGCAAACTTTATGCAAATGAGCCGAAATGCGGTAATTCAACTAATGTACAGTGCAGATGCTGGAGTCGAGGAACGCTCACTAGCAGCCAATCGCACGTGTTTGTTGCCAATTTAAACACTGGTAGTGTGAACGCACCCTTTAACTTCTAAGACATGATTTCACCCCTCGGGTCTCTTTTCACGTTGCGGTGTTTTGTTTCGGATTGCGATGTGTCTGCGTCTTTAATGTGAATATCCCCGTGAGTACTGTACCAGCTGTTCAACACTGTAGTAGCTAGGTAACAAGTCAGAAAGAAATGCAAACTTCACAGTTTAACCTATGCTTTTTATTTAGCACAACTTCCACAGATCAACAGCAAAAAATATAAGCTGCACACCAAAGACAACTGTTGCAGGGACTAGCAGCAATGCGTTATACTAAAACTATGTTATACACAATAAATATATATATATTTTAAGGTAAATTATTAGGTATTATGTTGCAACCAAAAGATGGCTATTCATAAAAATTTTACAAGGTATCTTACAACCCATGAGATCATGGTTGCATCATCATTTGATGTTCAATGTTATAAAAACTGGATCCTGAAGCAAATCCAGGTAAAAACTACATTCCACTTTTTTGAAAATATGCTCATTTTCCAGCTCCCCTAGAGTTAAACATTTGATTTTTAGTGTTTTGGAATCCATTCAGCTGATCTCCGGGTCTGGCGCTAGAACTTTTAGCATAGATTAGCATAATCCATTGAATCTGATTAGACCATTAGCATCGCGCTAAAAATAACAAAAGAGTTTTGATATTTTTCCTATTTAAAACTTGACTTTTCTGTAGTTACATCGTGTACTAAGACAGACGAAAAAGCGGTTGCTTTTGCCTTGGTTACTTTCAATAGCAGGGGACTATTTTCGGGCAGTGCGTAATATCACTACGCCTGCTGCAGCCATGTTACAGCAGCTAAGTCTTTGATTATTACGCCGGAATGAGAGTATAGTTCCTAGCCATACAGGCCTAGAAAATCACAACTTTTAATTTTCTGTCTGTCAGTACACGATGTAACTACAGAAGAGTCAAGTTTTAAATAAGAA
Source organism: Misgurnus anguillicaudatus (assembly GCF_027580225.2). Lineage (NCBI taxonomy): Eukaryota > Metazoa > Chordata > Actinopteri > Cypriniformes > Cobitidae > Misgurnus > Misgurnus anguillicaudatus. The sequence goes on from NC_073361.2 coordinate 9,233,047, forward strand.
AAATATTGAAACTCTTTGGTTATTTTTTAGCTCGATGCTAATGGTCTAATCAGATTCAATAGATTGTGCTAAGCTATGCTAAAAGTGCTAGCGTCAGACCCGGAGATCAGCTGAATGGATTCCAAAATGGTAAGAATCAAATGTTTAACTCTAGGGGAGCTGGAAAATTAGAATTTTTTCAAAAAAGTGGAATGTCCCTTCAACAGAAGCAAAGCTTCCTAATAGTTCCTAAACAGGCCATTGCTTTTATCAGGTCAGCTTGTTCCTACACAACCTCCTTTTTCATAGTAGAGGTCATCTGTACCAGGCCACCGATTTGTCATGATCCCCGTTGGCTATAGGGTCAAGCCCACTGTCCATCCCTCAGGTTAGGTCTTTTTTATAGCGTGGAAGGACCAATGCTTTCCAGACGTTATTTGTGTTGTGGTTCTTCAAATGGGACAGATGAAAAGGCGATGTGTTTTACAACACTGGTGGGTCAGCCAGGCTGATCTGACTGACAGCTCCCCGCTGATAGAGCAGAAAGCGTGGCCGGCTGAAAATCTGTCCCGCAAGCTGCAGGGCCATCTGGACCTTCCACACGTTAAAAGGTTGGACGCGGTTTCAGGCGACATCACAGTTCATTGCGAAAAGCTTTGTCAGCAGTTTTCTTGTTTCCTTTTTTGTTTTTGCGGAGTTGGAACAAAACTGTAAACCCTGAGAAAAGCAAGAAATGGTGAGGTCCTTGTAAAGCCGAGGTGAGAGTTAATAGCGTGGGTTACGGCAGACAAACGGGATGGGTGCCTGGCACTTTGAGATGTTTTCAAAGCTCCTGAGGCAGGCTACCAACGAATATTGATTTTCAAAAGACCCATCCCGGGCAGCAGGCAGGAGGATGATATAGCCACGGAAAGACACTATTAAAACTTGGTGAATGAATTGTTAAATACCTCTATAAAGAAATAGGAGACATGGCCCCATTTCGTTGCAGGCACGAGTGCTCTGTTGGGCCCTGATAAGCGTTTGGGGGGAGGTTTCTGACAGATGGCCCTCACACGCGCCGTCCTATGATTGGATTCTCTCATGCTGGAGACTGTAAAGCATGGAGTCGTCACGGTCGCACTGCTAACAAATATATGATGCTTGAGTCACACAGCAGATGCAATTAATGGTGGGAGGGTTGCATGTTGTGTTGAGAAGAATTCTATTTAAAGGAACACGTGATTGTTTTGGCTTGAGTTTGAAGGATTTTAAGATTTATTAGGATGAACAATAAAACATATAACACATTTTATAATTAATTTTTACTTTTCCAGTAACATTAATATGTAAGTCCAATAACATAGTTGGTATTGTTGATTTATCAAGCAAACAGGTGTGTTGAAGCAGCATTGTATTCCAATTGTAATTGGTTTTACAATCTGAACATTGAAACTGAATCTCTTTCAACTCTCAACGCCAGCTTATTTAAAAAAGTTTTCATTGGAATCAGTTGAAAACATGCGCCGGCCGCGGGAAAAAACGCTGAGCGCCGGCTTATTTAAAAAAACGCTGAGTTTTCATTAGAATCAGTTGAAAAAATGCGCCGGCCACGTGCGTAAAAGCTTTGGTGTGCACGCCCCTTTAATGTCATGTACTGTTTGACATATATTTTACTGTAGTTTATAAAATGGTTCCAATTCTTGATTCTGATTGGTCAATAGCTGTGCTTTATTCACGATAAAACACGGCTATGACCGCTTCACCCAAAGGTTTTATTTATCACAGCGCCCTTAGCAACACCCTCAGCAACCACACGTATCAGTTTTAGAATGGTTTGATGTTTCTTTTTGAGCTTTCATGCATATTACACATTGGAACGTTGTTGCTCACGGTCAGGGACTATTTTTTTCTAGCGTTGTGCCTAATGCTGCGTTCAGACCAGCCGTGGTAGAGGCGTCAAGCCAGGGTGATTTCAATGTTAAGTCAATGTGAAGACGCGTTGATGCGCAAATGAGATGTTTAGCGTGGTAGACGCGATTCCGCCTCATTTGCGTGTGAAGTTCGCGCGAATGGCGCAAATTGAGCGTTGCCATGGGAAACGTGCGAGTTAAAAAATTTGAACTTTGGCGGAAAAACATGCTCTAGTAGTGCCGTGATTACAGAAAGCGAGCGGCGTCGCAGAAGCCCCTCCCATGACACGAATTTCCGCGTGAATGTCTCGATGACTAGAATGTCACGCTTGGCTTTCACACACGAATGAAGCGAGTAAATTCAAAATGTTCAAGCGGCAAACTAGACACGGTAGATGCGAATTTGATGCCTCAAATGCGGCTGGTGTGAAACCACAGTAACAACGCCCTTCAGTTGTTACTTATTAATGATACAGCACAGCCTCTTGTACCTTATTGCTTACATAAATATAAGCAGCACAGTGCAAAGCTTCATGTGCTTGTTGCATAATATTTAGGACCTATAATAGATAAATGCTATGCTTGCTTTCCTAATAATACTCTATATGCATGTCAAATCTGATGCAATGCTTATGACATATAAATGCGCACACTTTAATAAGGATTGGTTGGTTCAACTTAAAAAAGTAAGTTACCTGGTTGCCTTAAGCTTTTGAGTTAATTCAACTTAAAACTATTAGTAAAAATGTGCACTGTGTACATTTTAGAAGGATATCTTGACAGAAATGCAATATAATATACATAACTATATTATAAAAACCTTACATAATGAACTGTATTGTTTTTATTACTTTAGATTGAGACATTTTTATCTACATACATCACGGGTCTCCTTGTATGGAATTTGCTGTCATGTTTCTACAGTAGCCCTAAATGGACAAACTGTTCTACAGAGCGCGTTTCATCTATTGTGTCTCAGACGACATCATGTTTGTCCTGTAGCTGCTACTGTAGCTTTTCTTTGCGTTTCGAAATTGAGGGCGGTTGCAATTTGCAATCACAACACTAGATGTCGCTAAAAAAACACATTACACCTTTAACTCAAAACAAGTTGTGTAAAGTTTTTTTGGCCTTTTACATTTCAAAAATAATGCAAAAAAAAAAAAAATTTGTGAAGAAAGTAATAATTTCTTATACGTTTCCTAAATTTAGTTGGTAGAGTTGGTTGATAGGCAGAGGGCAAAATCTTAGTTGTTCACATACAGTAAGAAAGAGTTTAGAGTAAAATATATCTTTCTCTCTGCTCACCTGAGCACATGCAGCAGAAATCTCTGCATACGCCTTTTCCTGCAGAGGACATTATGCATTGCCAAGACCATTTTGTCAGCCAGATGTCCCAGAGGAACAGACTTCTGGGTCAGGAATCAGTCGGGAAAAGTTCCCTGTTGACATTTGTGTTCCTAGCACAATATTGACTTCTGAGGGGGGATGATGACTCCAGTATACTGACAATCTACATTACATTAAAAAAGACTGCTGGAAAAAGAGCTGAAACCTGTTTAAATGTTAAGGCATTGGTTATGTTTACATCATATTTGAACAATTGTCTGAATTTTTCAACAATTTGCAAAATAAAATTGTATTACTTAATACCACTGCAAATATTAGAAGTTGGGGAGGCTTGTGGAAGATACTATGGCTCTTTGGTTTCATGCAATAATTAATATTGTGTATATTTTGCCCATAATAAATGCATGTATTTATATTTATATTTGTTTCATGCAATAATCAATATTGTATATATTTTGCCCATAATAAATGCATTTATTTATATTTATATTTGTTTAATGCAATAATTAATATTGCATATATTTTGCCCATAATAAATGCATTTATTTATTTATATTTATATTTACACTGAAAAAAAGATTTATTCAATTTACTAATTTTTTTTTTAAGGTAAGCGGTCGCAAACAATTTATTTAAGCTACATTTAAACAAAAGTTGTTTGTTTTGTTTTGCTTATTTTTTTTTTTTTTAAATGTAGCTTAAATACATTTTTTGCGACCGCTTACCTTAAAAAGTTGAGTAAATTGAATGAATAATTTTTTTCAGTGTATATTTATATTATTACTATATTATATAAAGCAGTATATAATCAGTCTGGCCAACACAGTGTTTTTTTAAGAACCTTCTTTTCCAACTATAAAATCTTCTAGGCAAGTGTAAAGCGTTCTTTTTTATTTAAATTATTTTGGATGCTTTTTGCATTGAACATCATAATGACAAAATGATTTGCTTCCAAAAGTGAATGGAATGGAATAAGTAGCACAATTTTAAAAGTTATAAACCATGATCTTACCAAATAGCACTAATATGTGTAGTGCAGTGTGTCATATTTGATTTTTTCTTCCCAGACAGCCGAAACATCCATCAAAAGATTTGTTTTTTTGCTTTGACACATGCTTTACACCTTGCAACCAGAAAAAGGACTCGGATTGCAGTTCTTCTCTGATTTGTCAGAGTCGTCTTTTTGCACGATTAACAAGCAACACAAATTCTGTAGCACTGTGCCAGAGACTAAATCACAGTTTTTCCTCTTTATTTTCCCTCCTTTTCATGGCCTCTTTCAAGGTATTAGAGTTCCTTTTGAGTGCTCTGAATATTTTATTCCTGCCTTTGATAACTAATTTCAGTCCATTACCTGCAAGAGGTTTTTTTTATTTTTCAAATCAGTGCGACATTATTCGTTATTCAGAGTCGTGAATACAGATTTATGCTAAAGACTTCATTATTGTGGCATATCTTCAAAAGAAATCAAATGATTTGATTGCCATTAATGGTTTGTGTTGAGACAAGTCTTTGAAATTTAAAAGCTCATAATGTACTGTTGGCATGTACCAAACAAAAGGCAGACGCCACTTAATTCTCCTGAAATAGCCGGAGCTCTGGATGTGCCTTTCACTTTCTATATATTTATTTCATTTCCATATACTCTTCTCTGTTTGTGAATGTGTGTTTGCTAGAAGCATCACTAGTACTATTTCTCATACACTCCAACAAATCCTAAACATTAAAGTCAATATGAAATTGAAATTGACAGTTCTTATTTTTTATGGAATATTGTAGATTTTTTAAATTATTAATCCGTGTTCTTATTTTTAAAAATCCATTTGCCATATAATCTTTAATCAAAAATGTACCCCTGTCACAAATTATGACATGAAGGCAGGGCAACGCATATCATTATCATTGTTTATGTCATTTATCCATTCTCCCAAATGCGCCTCTACCAGCAGCAGGTGAAATTTGATATATTGGAGTATGAAATTTTATACAGAAATTATCCAATTTTTGTACCACCAAACTTGCTCGTATAACTACTCGTCTTAAATAGGAAAAACGTTGATGTGTTTGGTCACTTCTAACTTTATCTCTAAATGGTACCATTGAATGAATGGGGCTAAGCTAAATGCTATCGAAGCGTCGCAGCGCGCTCCAGCGCTTACGTGCACGCACACAGATGATAGAGGGATGTATCAACAATTCTTAGTTAAGGTAATAACATAGTTTAATATTGAAAATGAGTAGACTATTCCTTTAAGCAATCAGAATTTAACTTATTATAATATTAAAGTACCGAGCCCTAAAGGTGACATTGGAGTAAAAAACATCAAAAATTTAGTTTCATGTGCTCACGCGAAACCCTCATGTGCAGATTTTTTTTTAAAGTTTAGTTTTGCGTGCGCATGTGAAACTATCGCTTGGCACACGTGAAAGCGAAAGTTTCACGTTCACCCGGGATAGTTTCATGTGCGCCATTAAAATAAACGTGATAGTTTCACGTGCGCACACAAAACTAAACTTTTTTTTCTTCATGTCCCCTTAGGGGCTACGTATTAAAGTAATAATAAAATAAAATAAAATAAAATAATAAAATAAAATAAAATAAAATAAAATAAAATAAAATAAAATAAAATAAAATAAAATAAAATAAAATAAAATAAAATAAAATAAAATAAAATAAAATAAAATAAAATAAAGAGTTATGATATAATTACTATACATGACTTATAAGGACAGACAGGAGACATTAGAGACCAATATATTATATTTTGACTTGGGCCAATAAGAAACATCCTTGCAACTTCTTAGCCACGTCCTTAGCCGTCATCACACCACGAACTTCGCTTTAATATATTTTCTCACTCACCCTCATTCATTGCAACCATATGTTGAATTTATAACGTATCTCGGGCACATTGAGTCAAACTGTCTCTGAACGTGGGTGTCAATCCAACGCTAGGCCACGCCTCTGTCTTTAAAGTGTGGAAATGTTTGGCATCCCTCGTAATCCTTTTAATGTCACCAATAAAAGATGTTTTATTAAGGTGACATTGGGCTTAGTGTTTAATTACCACTGAGAGACATTTAAAGGTGTCTGTGCTGCTGGCTCGGCAGGCTCACGCTAAAGGCGCACACTTGTTTTTAACTGCCAGCTAAAGAGCCGCTCGTCATTTAAAACAATCAAAAAGCTGATTGATGATGACACACTAAACATATTACTGATATTTTTAAGGTATAATCTCTATCATATAATCCCCAATATCAAAGTAAGAAATTATATATTGCATAAAGACACTTAATCCTATTCGTATTTCCTGTAACATTGCATTAGCAGTGCAAAGGTTGTGGGTTCGATTCCCAGTAAGTCATTTTGCTGCATAAATAGCATATATGTAAGTGTAATTAATTGTGGCAAATTTACCCAAACGTTCTTATAATGCTCCCCATTGTTTTATATTACATTTTATATTATTTATATGGTAACACTTTATTTTACGGTGTCTTTTTTACACATGCTACATGTAATTATTATAGTAATAACAGTTAATTATGCATAATTACATGCAACTAACCCTAAACCAAACCCTAATCCTAACCCCAACCCTATAGTAAGTACATGTTATTAATGATTATTACTTAGTACTTAAATGTATACTTACATTGTAACAGTGATGCCGTAAAATAAAGTGTGACCATTTATATTAATGTGTTTGGCAGATGCTTTTATTTGATGTTCTTGCGAATCAAATCTGTAACCTTGCCTTACTCTCCAGTTGACCTACAGTATTCTGTCAGAAAAAATGGTACTTAGAAGGACAGTATCATTTAAAAAGGTCCTAACATGCATCGTTTAGGTACAGATATGTATACATGTGGATTTGATACCAATATATACCTGTGAGGTGCTAATATGAACTCTTTAGGTGGAAAAGTACTGGTCCACAGTGTTCAAATTATGTTAAAGATTATGAGGAGGTCCCCCAGCTAGGCCCCCATAGCCAAGCCCCCGTCATTATTGGTCGCCGTGATTTTACAAAGTAAGATGTGATCCTGGATTAACGTTCTTATCAAAGTAACCCCAAATTACCCTTAACTCCAACCCTAACCATTTTTATTCCTCAAATAAGTGTGAAATATCCTACCCTATCTCACGGCAAGTTGTGTTATAGTCACAAAATATTTGATTAATTTATTATTAATTAATTATTATATTTGACAAGGTTTTCCGCTTTTTTCGCGCCATATAGTACGAATGTCATTTTTTGTGTCACTCAGCAGGAATGTATTTAAATAATTTTTTGTGTCCGTGGCACGACTTTCTTTATTGTGTCATTTTATATTTTGTTTTCTCAAAATTAAAACAATGAGAAAACAAAATATAAAAGAAAGAAAGTCGAAAAACCATATATATTATAGAAATTGGTGCTGAGTGACACAACAAAGACATTTGTGCTCAATGGCACAAAAAAAGTGGAAAATCGTGTAAATAACACAAATAAATGTATCAATTTTTTTTTTACTATATGACACGACTTGCCGTGAGACTAGGTTGGAAATATCAGTTTGAGAAGATTTAAAAAAAACTAACCCAATCCTAAATCTAACCTGTCAATTCCTCCAGAAAACAGCGTGAGGCGCACTTTTTTATTTAAGACAGAAATCTTTTGAATTAGTTTATTCCGAAATTTGGACAAATAATGCACAATATCGCTTTGCGGAGATTTTCATAAATTTTTAATTCGTTTATTATTTTAATTTTAATAAAAACCAGGGGACCCCCAATTTATATTTTTGTGCTTGATAGGGGGTCCCTCAATGTTTAAAGGAGGTCTGGGACCAGCCCTTCCTCCTCAATTCGAACACTGCTGCCCCAGTGACCGCTAGGGACATTTTTAGACCATTTTTTTTCATAATACAAAATTAACTCACACAACATCTAAAGTACAAATATTTTCAATGCAATCGTATTAGCATTATATGGAAAAAGCTCTTGCACTACTGGTTTTTAAATGTATTAGGTTGATTCTTAAATAATTAACAGCTTGTTTCACACATACAAATTCAGAGGCATAAAAATGTTTACGAATCATCTGGTTACATTAATATAATATTTAATTATATACACATCGCATACACTGATACTGTATGCAATACTGTCTTTCCACATGTAAACAATGCATGCATATGAAAATAATTAAAAACAAATGAGCTCATGTTAGTATTTTTTGGCTGTCAAGCTCATGTTCACATTATTGTTAAGAGGTGTGCCGAGTCCACAGGCGGGCGCATCACTATTATGCTAAGACTGTTCTCCAATCAGTTCATCAGCGGCCACATGCTGTGAACATCCTCAGTAAAGAGGTGTGCATCTGTTTCTCTCCCTGAGCACTTTGCCTTCACTTTATTCAACCAGCTGCCTGGCCGACCCCTCAGAAGTCATAATTATTATGTGACACAGTGTGTGTGTGTGTGTGTGTGTGTGTCCTGTATGAATATGCTCCTGCCTGCATACGCAGCTAATTGCCACAGACAGTACCATAACAACATGGTGTGATAAATCTAGGAACAGCTGTACGGGACAGGGTGGGCTCAAACCTGTCTGTTGAATTCAGACACAGTGTCCAGGTTATTTTTCAGCCTGGTGGCCTCAACCTCGTGCCCGTCGAGATGGACAGATGGTCCATTTGAGACGCAACCAAACTAATCACGCTGTTCCATTAGCGAAAGTGTCTCTGATAAACGCCTGACCACGAGCGCCCGTGGTCTCCTCACCATCCAATTACTCTATCGATGGACAATGTTTTGACACATATTAATTGGGTCACCGTGTTAGTATGTGAAAAGAAAAAACGCCACAGGGAAAGTCATTGTGCGATCATGAAATAGCAACGGTAGCTCGCTGAGCTGCTCCTTAAATATACATGAGCTATATGATAAAAATCTCACATCTATATGAAATTTCCAGAGACATAAAGATATTATTCTTTATCATATAGACCTCAATGAGATTATAAATATAAATGTTTTGAGTATTATCTATAATAATATTATCTAAATATTATCTACCTATTTCGAAGTCACTAAGCAAATGTAATTTGTGACATTGACCTTTCTTGTTTCTATTAAAGCACACGTTGAAAAATGTTCATGATGGGATAACATTGATCATTGTTTTTTGCACAAAGTTGTGGAGCTTGAGTGCATTTATACATAGTTTTTATTGTTTTTAAAAATATATCCACACTATCAAAAAAATGGCCCCGAGTTGTCATTGGGATGATACCTTTTTAAAATGTACACCACTGCAACTAAGGAGTTTATATTAGTACCTCAGGGGTACATGGGTCAGTGACGAAAACTGTTTGGCAAGATGAGAAATTCAAAAATATTTGTAAAAATCTTGTTTTAAAGCATGCATCAGGTTTATTTCAATGCATGTAGTGTATTTATGTTAATTGTATGCAATAAAAAATTACATTTGCACCATTTTTATGAAAGTTAAGACTGAATTGACCTCAAAATGGTCAAATGGTGTAACCGCCAATTGCGCCAAAGAATGAGAAATATTAAATTTTTTTATCCAGCTTGATGGCATGTAAACATAATCATAAAAAAGTCATTTTAAAATATAATTTTATTAGTTATTTCTAAATGTTAATTTTAATGCTTTTTTGTAATATTTGTTCTGACATATGCTGAAAACAGCTCTGTTTTCTAAATAATCTTTGACAAATGATGTAAAAATGTATGTAAAAAATCATATTACACTAAAATAGATGATTATATTTTATTCCACATTTTTTATGAATATATTTATATTTTCATTTTAAAAAAATACTAGTTACACCACATTGACATTTTTGCAATAATCCCCCAAATATTCTTTCAAAATAAAAAATAAAACCAGAAATGTTAGACTTGGTCCTCAAAAAAAAGAGAATGTATGCAAGTAATCTTCACATTTATTTTAAAATTTTAACCCTTTTACATTTAATTGAACCATACGCACACAAAATAATTAACATCATGTCACTGACCCACATATTGGTACCAAAAAGTGCATATTAGTACTTCTTAAAATGCATATTGGTACCAAAATATGTACATATACACTCACCTAAAGGATTATTAGGAACACCTGTTCAATTTCTCATTAATGCAATGGTGTAATGGTGTGGGGGATGTTTTCTTGGCACACTTTAGTGCCAACTGGACATCGTTTAAATGCCACGGCCTACCTGAGCATTGTTTCTGACCATGTCCATCCCTTTATGACCACCATGTACCCATCCTCTGATGTCTACTTCCAGCAGGATAATGCACCATGTCTCAAAGCTGGAATCATTTCAAATTGGTTTCTTGAACATGATAATGAGTTCACTGTACTAAAATGGCCCCCACAGTCGCCAGATCTCAACCCAATAGAGCATCTTTGGGATGTGGTGGAACGGGAGTCTCATGCCCTGGATGTGCATCCCACAAATCTCCATCAACTGCAAGATGTTATCCTATCAATATGGGCCAACATTTCTAAAGAATGCTTTCAGCACCTTGTTGAATCAATGCCACGTAGAATTAAGGCAGTTCTGAAGGCGAAAGGGGGTCAAACACAGTATTAGTGGTGTTCCTAATAATCCTTTAGGTGAGTATATGTACCTTAATGGTTCTTATTAGGACATATTTAAAGTGTACTGCTCCAGTGACAGCATGGGAGCATTTTTGACCACGTATTTGACAGTGAACAATATAATGTTTGTCTTTGTAATTGAATGCTCCACCATGTGATGTTATTATACACGTACACAAAACTATCAACCACATTGAAAATATTTTTATGCAGGCAGCAAACTTATAAAGAACTCATTGTGTTTGGCAGGAGTTTGCGGATGCGATTTTTCACCTGGTTCGGGAGAAATACACAGAGCTGGCCGGATGCTCCTCGCTGCTGCATGCACGTCACAAAGGCCTGGCGGGCATCGTCATGACCAGAGGTATGGCAACGTTTCAATCGGCTTGTGAATTATTTAACCAGTTCAATATCGAGAGAGAAAGCACCTCTACGTCTCTGTCTGTCTTCTGAGCATGGCAGCACCTCTGCTGAGTTTGGAGCTTCGTATGAAATATTTAGTATTTTATCACCTGTGAAACAAAAATTGACAATATGAGTCAAACAGCCGTCAAAAATGAACTGAAATGATTCACAGAAACTGAAGCTCTTTTTTCAAACATTTAAAAATTTGTACTTTTTCTAAAGAAAATTAAATTAGAAATGTGCCATGCTAAATTCATCAACACCATTGTTGGACATTGTACTGTAGATGGTTACTAGGGTGTTGCTGTTCTGCTGTTGAACTCTGAAACAATGCTGGGTTGTTTAAACCAATGGTTTGAATGGCTAAACATTTGGACAAACCCAACCATTAGGCTAACTTAGGGACAAGGATTAGACTAGTCCTAGATTAAAACTAAATGTAAGAACTGTCCAAACTAAAAATAACTTGCACTGACATATCTTAAAATACACCAGTGCCCTTTGTTTTGTCTCAAAATGCACAAAAAGTAATGTTTTTAGTAAGGCCGGGAAACTGGCCCTTTAGGTGCACTGTCTTTTTTGCCCCGGTGACGGACAGCTAAGAACAATTTTTTCTTAGGGTGTTCACAAGGGTGTTGCATACTAGGTTCCATTAGACAGTTTTACTTAACCCACAAAAGAACCCATACCTTAAAGTCTCCTTGTTATACCTTGTTATAATCTAGTCCCTTAATATGTCTTATGGTGCTTTTCCATTGCATAGTACCCCACGGCTTGGTTTGGGTCCGATACTTTTTTATAGTACCACCTCGGTCGGGGGTTCCAAGCGGCCTGAGCTGATACCAAAACGTGACGCAAAAACACTGTAGATCAGCGATTGGTCTGAGAGAATCCTCACTACCAGCATCATTGCTATAATGTAAAAGATTAGCTTTACGTTTATGCTAGCTTGCGCTGTCTTGAGTAAACCTGTTGTCATCTGTGCTTTGCTGTAAGTTCCCAAACTCCCTTTCAGCAATGAAAAACATACACAGGTTGAGAACCAGGAACACCATAATGCTGCGTCAAACGCAAAATGCACAAAAAGCACCATTTGCGTGTACCGTGCAATACGGTCAATTCGTGCGCACTAGACATGAGAATGAGGCGGAATTGTGTCTACCGCGCCGTGCTTAATGCCTCATTTGCGCTGCAAGACCTCCAGACGCACAATTCGCACGAACTAGACGCGCGAATGAGGCGGAATCGCGTCTACCACAACATGCGAATTGCCTCATTCACGCAGCGAGACCTCCAGACGCGCGTCAACGCGTCTTCACATTGAATTAACATTGAAATCACTCACACTTGACGCTAGTGTTGTAGTCAAGACCACCTAAAACGAGACCAAGTCATGACCAAGACCAAGGCAGGCCGAGACCGAGACAAGACCAAGACTTTAAAGGGTCGAGACCAAGTCAAGACCAAGACCAAGACAGGCCGAGAACACTAAAGAGCTGAAATCAACTTAACCATTTATTCTGAACTGTCTTTTCATGGCTTGCCATCCACTTAACACAATGCAGTCGTTTTTAGTAATAAAATTAGAAAAAATGTCATCGGGAGAAACTTCATCAACATCATGTCAAACCTGAATAAACTGCATAAAATTAATGATTTGATGTGCCATCAGTTGTGGTCTTGACCGGTCTTGAAATAAAATACTGAGTCCTCTTTGTCTGAGACCGAGACGAGACGGAGTGGTCGATTCCAAGACGAGACCAAGACCGCGAGAACTACAACACTACTTGACGCCTCTACTGCGGCTGGTGTAAACACAGCATAACAGTTTTTTTCCAGACTTTTAGCTTGTGGGGGAACATTCGAGACACGCACGTCCGCATATATGGTGTAATGCAACTTAAATGAGGCTCAGCGGAGCGCATCGACCGACGCCACGGGTGTTTGTGCAGAAACTGTCATGTGAGACAAAGGTAGTGATAAACGTGATATGCAAACATCTATTTGTGGTGGTCAATTTAAATTTTGTGGCGGAAATAAGTGAATGTATATAGGAATGTACAACGACGCTCTCACTTGTATGATGTCACAGCAGTAGGCAGCACAAATATAACGACACGCCTATAATCCCTCCCACTCCGAAATGTGTTACTAAACTCGATGGAAAAGCTAATCAAGGCAAAGTCAGGTGAGCTGATCCGACCTAACCCAAACCAAACCGTGGGGTACTATGCAATGGAAAAGCGCCAGATTCTCCCTTTCATACTGTATATGTGACCCTAATGTGCTTCTAATCTCATTATTACCTTATGGAACTTTAGTCTGGATTTAACCATACTGGTAGCCTGGTTACATATAATCCTATATCCATATATATAACATTTAAAATAATCAAAGCAAGCCCAGTTGGTTGATGTTTTATATGTTTGTCTGTGTGAGAACCGGCTGCAGGATTTCAGGAGTCATTGCGGGATCAGTATTAAGTTTCTCTTTTGAAGACCTCAGCTCATCAATTTAGACTTCAGTGAGATCTGACCTAATCTCTCTCTCTCTCTTTCTTTCTCTCTCTCTCTCTCTCTCTCTTTCTTGCTGTGTCGGCCTCACAGTAATTGCAGAGTTTGTTTATTAAGACTGTTATCTTCAAAGATCCAGACATGGGTGCCCCAGAATTTGTGGCAAGCGAGCAGACAGGCAAACTTGACAGAAACACTGGGGGTTCTGTTTGCCGCCCTTTGAGCATCTATTGAATCTTTCAGACTGGCACGGGCACCGGTAGAATATTAATGCGGGTCCAACGTCGAACGATGGGACTTTCACAGAGGGTGTCGTAACCTGTGCGAAAGTGGACTCTTATTGGATTATTTCATCCGGTAACGCAAAAGAAACAGACGCGGCTTGAATCAGATGGTGTGAATAATCTTATTTCAACGTAGCGTGGTACGGATGCTGAGATATTGGGGTTTAAACTTTAGATGCATAGCAATTCTGAAGTGGAGAAACATATATCAATGCTGGAAAATGAGTGTTAATGGTGGGTGTGTATTGAATTTGACCGCCGGTGTCCAAAAGTTTTCTTCTGAAGACAGATGTTTCACATAGTTAAATGTGACACTGCATCGGTATTTCGTCGTATTAGTCAAGATTAAGGTGTAAAATCAAAAATTTAAGAGGACAAAATGCGCATGTTATTCAAAATAAAAAATACTGTCAAAGTTTTATAGCTGTATTGACTTATATGGTGACTTTGAAAGCCCCCGTTGCTCAGAAATAAACTCTGAAATAGTGAATGTAGATCATATTTATTTTTGGCTGATCTGCCTCTTTAAAAGTCAGCCATTGAAAACCTCGCAGTAACCCCGCTGTACCGTTCATGGTTTCTGTTCATGATTATGAGCAATAATGTAATGATGATGATGTGCACCATTCTGACCTCATTTAAAATTCAAGCGTTTTATCATGCAAGAGCAACTTAAGGGTCAATTCATGGCTCTCTGATTCCATTTTTGGTCTAATGGGATGTAAATGACTTCATAGATGTTGACCTCGGCCGTTTGATCTGATAAGCTTGATCTTTTTTCAGAAAGAAAATCCTGGATTTTTCCCTTATGATAAAATGACACTTTTCTAGTGTATCTAACAAATACGTCTGTCTTTTCCAGTGAATCCACGGCGGACTATCCTAAACTCCCCAAAGCAGTGGACGCATAAAACTCCATCTAATGATTCCTTATGATTTGATGGCCTCATAAAGGAGCTGATGAACTGCGTTCTTCCCTTGTTTTGCGAAACAAAACTCATTTAGGAAATGTGGGGGTAATGATGCTTATTAAGCTCATATCAGCATATGGGCTTTCCCCAGACAGACTTCCTCTGGAGTGACCCATGCAGTGATTAATAGTGTCTTGCTCAGACAGTGGCTAAGTTTGGAAATGCATACTGTCATACTAAAGTACTCGTATTAAGTTTGCAGCATACATACTTTTTCTGTATGGATGGATTACACCTAGAACTTTAGAAAGGAAAATAATAGTATAGAGAGTACAACAGAATGTACTACCCACAATGCTTGTCATCCATATTCAGTGTATTATAAATCAGAAACGATATCAACCAGGATTGTCTATATTTATTATTTGTTTAGGCTGCAAATAATTTACAAATTCTCTATAACAACCCACAATAGCCATACTGTATCAATATGCAATGTGAAGGACTGTCTGTATATTATTAGATGTATATTGTGTAATGCATTGCACATACTATTTAAAATGAACACTTGGCAATGCATTGCATGATAGAAAAGTAAATAAATAATCTGGTTTTCTTTTCTAAACATAGCCAAACTCTCTTTCTTTTGTCTAAGACATGCTGAGTAAAAACAGAGGAGCTAGGAGAACTTTCATTGGAAATGAATGCTGTGATAAGGGAGGGGTGTGAATACTGCTAAACTTTTGCTTTTTTAAGAAACCTCTGTAACATCTGCAGTGCAGGTCTGAGGCCTGCAGCATAAACACAGCTGAATATATTAAGGATTTTTGGGTGTTGTCAGTGTGTTAACACCTGTCTCTGTTTATACTTTTATACATAGATAAAGTTTATTATTGTACTTTTATTCTTTTTAGCTAATTTTATCTCAGTTTATATGTATGGTATTATTTGTGGTTAATAATTATTGTATACTCTATAATAAATTATAGCAATTAAATATGAATTATACAAAATTATATATACATTCTGAGATTTAGATAAAGTATATTTATGGATTTGTCAGATGCTTTAATCCAAAGTTTCATTCATGCTTTCATACCACAGTCGAAGTGTGGACAGGGACATGCAGAGGTAGCGGATCCATACGCAGATGGTTTATTAACAAAAACTAAGTGATTCAAGTAATGAAACATGCAATACAAAACATGAAACGGAAACAAACACAAAACCAAACCAAGTAATCCACATGTAACAACTGACAAAAGACAATGGAAACACTAGGATTACAGTATATATATATATATATACAAAATGGGTTAACAAGATAAACCAGGGCAAAGAGCACAGAGAGTTCAGAGATTGCCATTTTGGCCAGGGCGGAAAGTTTAGGAGACATGTAAACAGCCATCTCGGCAAGGGCAGAGAGTCTTGGGAACTCGGGAGCAGGCATCTTGGAGAGGGTAGAACAAGTATCCTGCCCTATAGTGTAAGATACTTGGACTGAGGAAACACAAGACATGACTGTGACAGAGCCAAAGAGTGGCTTTCAGATGCTCCCAACATACAAGAGACCAGGTGCAGAGCAAAAAGCCAGGGAGACGGCTGCGGGACCAGAGAGGCGCTGGCGGGACCAGAGACCAGGAAGGTGCTGTCAGGACCTGAGACTAGGGAGAGGTGCTGGTGAGACAGGAGATCAGGGAGACGCCGGTGAGACCAGAGACCAGGGAGGCGTTGGCGGGACAGGAGATCAGGGAGACGCCGGTGAGACCAGAGACTAGGGAGGCGCTGGCGGGACCAGAGACCAGGAAGACGCCGGTGAGACCAGAGACCAGGGAGGCGTTGACGGGACCAGAGACCAGGGGGAGATGCTGGCAGGACCAGAAACCAGGGAGAAGCGCTGGTGGGACCAGAGACCAGGGAGACGCCAGTGAGACCAGAGACCAGGGAGGCACTGGCAAAACCAGAGAACAGAGAGGCACTGGCAGGATCAGAGAAAAGGGAGGCACTGGCGGGACCAGTGACTAGGGAGAGGCGCTGGCGGGAAAGGAGACCAGAGAGACGCCGTTGAGACCAGAGAGGCGCTGGCGGGACCAGAGACCAGGGAGACACCGGTGAGTCCCGAGACCAGGGAGGCACTGGTGGGGCCAGAGACCAGGGAGACGCCGATGAGTCCAGAGACCAGAGAGGGGCTGGCAGGACCAGAGACCAGGGAGAGGTGCTGGCGGGACCAGAGACCAGGGAGAAGCACTGGCTGGACCAGAGACCAGGGAGATGCCGGTGAGACCAGAGACCAGAGAGGCGCTGGCGGGACCAGAAACCAGGGAGAGGCGCTGGCGGGACCAGAGACCAGGGTGGCACCGATGGCAACAGGAATCTGGGTAAAAACAGAGAACAGGGAAGCACCGGAGCATTAGGAACCAGAGAGGAACTGGAGAAACACGGTGCTGCCGGTGATGCTCTGGAAACCAAGTTAGCGAGATTAGGTACAGACATCTTGGCCAAAGTGGAAAGTCTTGGGAACTTGGACAGGGCAGAACAAGTACCCTATCCCAATAGTGTAAGAAAAGTACAGAAAAAGAAAAAGTTTAAAGATTCTGAATTATTTCAAGGTTGCTAATAAAATGAAAATGATAAAATTAGATTTATTGTTAGAATTGCTTACATTTTATTTTAATGATTTTATTAACCCCTTCAAACCTGATTTTTTTCAGGGGCAGTACCCTTTAAAAAGGTCCCAATATGCAACATCAGGTATACATTTAGTACTAATATGTATCTTTGACTAATATGAACTCTTTAGGTGCAAAGCTGTACTTTTTAAAGTGGTACAGCCCCAGTGACCGCTGAGGTACATATTTTGACAATTTTTTTTTCTGACAGTGTGGACCTTATTGGTCTCAAAATAAACCCTACTGTTTAAAAAAAATAACAGCATTATTATTATTAAAAATAATGAACAGATTGCATTTTCCAACACAGAGTTGTTTTTATAATTTTTTTTTTTTTGATATTTTGCCTTTACCCAGAATTGTACTGAAGGCTAAAGAGAGCGGCAGTGATGTTCACATCCAGCAGTGCTTGTCTCTGTACCCACCTCACTGGCACTATGTGCCTTTCTTTCCGAGATGTTGATGATTATTGCTCTTCTAAAAGCAGCAGTGCCCACAGGCCTGAACACCCCCACATACTGAGACATAAGAGCCTGTACAACAATTTCATGCCGATACAGAGAGAAATGACTGCACACTTCCTTTCTTTTTTGCTGCCATCACCAGATTGATCTAAACTATTATTAAACGCTTCTGCGAGAACAGTAACGGATGGGTGGGTGAGGTGTTCGCTCGCTATTTTTCTAGAAAGTGCTGTTGGGTAAAGACGGCTAAATGCAAACCTGAGCATACTGTGCGTTGCACAGGTGTTTGCTGGGATAGCACAGGTAGGGCAGGTGTAGATGGGGCAACCAGCTGGTGTTTAATCTTCAAGGGAACATTTAGGGGTTGCAGTTGGTCTTTGATAGATGGCGAGGTAGAGTTCATATAATAGTGAGCGAATAGAAGAACATAACTCATCGTGATGGGTTTTGCGCTGGGCAGCTGCTCTGTCCTCCTTTAGGATTTATTTTCAAGGAGTATAAAGATTTTCTTATCGTTCACCACATATCACATGCAATAAAAATGTTAGCATGATTGCCATAAAATGTGCAATAATGCTTCATTTATTCCACTGTAAAAAAATATTCACCAGTAAAAACATTTTCTCAGGCATGTTTAGAAAATATGCTCAAACAATTTAATTTAATTTAGGCCTAATCCTGGCATTATCTAAGCCTTGTCTGTGAAACCAGGCCATTGTGTTTTACACAAGCTATGTATGTCACATAAACCTTAATTTAACATGAACAATATAAGCGTACAAAAAGAGCTTCTTTTCTTTGGCTCCTGTATTCATCTCCCACAACCTCTCCGTCTCTCTCTTCTGGATCAGCAGGCAGTAAAAGGTGCAAGAATGGATTTCAAAGGCTATGCCTTTAACCCCACCTCAATATTAGTTTTTATTATTGTTATTGCCATCGCCGCACTAGTGGCAGCCAGGCAGCGCTGTGCAATACCGCCTGGGCCCTGACTGATAAAAGCTCATATGTTGCCTCTAGCCCGCAGGTCTACAGGAGGCTACGTTTTTGAAGTGATGGAGAGATACAGTAGATATTATTTTCTCCACCACACAGAGCTTTATGGTTGAGCATGCTGAGACATCCAGTCACACGCTTGAGTCGTTCTCCCATCCAAAGCGCGAACACTTCTGTTCGTGTCGAATCGCAGGTCCAGCAGCTGTGAGAGAGCTACGGTGGACCGCGGCAGGTGGAGATGATTTTGTGCCGGGGTTGTGGGTTTTGTCTCGCTGATGAAAATGTCACAAGCTTTGTGTGCTTTGTGTCCAGCACGGCACAGCAAGTTAGGAGTCACTCATCCTTGTGTTGAGACCTAATTTGCGACAAATTTGTAGTTATATATCTCTTCTGATATATATCTGTGTTATGATGCGCTACTTTCTCAGTGAATCTGTCAAGAATATGTCTGTCATATTCAGCCGCTCCCAAAAATGAATAGAAATCAATAAATAACATTATGGCTAAAGAAATAAAGACCTTTATTAATTTATTTTAAAGGCGCTCTAAGCGAATTGACGCGTTTTAGACCATAAAACATTTTTTGTTACATACAGCAAACATCTCCTCACTATCTGCATGCTGCCTGTCCGCTGATCAAACTGTAAAAAAACGCGATCTCTGTAGACAGCTCTGGCTCGACAAACGGCAATATCAACATAGTGGCCAAACCTAGCACAACAAAACATAACAAAGTGTTCCAGCCAATAAACGACAAGAAGGATTTGGGGGTGGGGGTTGGGCGCGTTCATGAAAGCACGGACGGAAAAGGGAGGGGGAGGCGTTAGCTACGCTCCGTTTGTTTGAAAACAGTTCAAACATCAACAGGAAGTGACGTCGCACATTGTTCGCTTAGAGAGCCTTTAATAAGAATGCAGAATAGAAATGCTTGTAAGGAAGACCAACAAAATGCTCAACTGGTAGATCATTGTGCTAGCAATGCAAAAAATTGTGGGTTCGCTTTCGAGGGAATAAACATACTTATTTATTTATTTATTTATTCATTTATTTATTTATTTTAAAGGTATAATGCACATCAATTGACTTTTTTGCCAGAGTTAGCAAACACACTCATTTTCATCTGTCGTCCCTAAAGTCAACACAACATCATATTACAAAAAAACATAAACAAATGTAAAAAGAATAAAAGAAAAAGTGATAAGTATTATTTTAAATCACAAAACAAAGGGGCAGTAGCCAAAATAAGGTAAGCAGTTTTGGAATAAATGTATACATTGAATGCATCGCAAGCCTTTTTAGATAAAGACCTCTGTTGTGTTTAGTTAACCACTTTGCATGAAAAATGAATAACAGGTTTTAATGATTTACATGATTTGCTATCCGTTTCAAAATAGTTTGTGCCGTTCCATCTTTCAGTAACAAAATAATGCATTGTGAAATGTGCCAAACAATCCATTAAGATCAGATAAATGATGAGACATAAACTGTACCCTGTTTTTGTTGTGTTATGATATTTATTCAGTTTTGTTTTAATTATTTAAAGCCATTCTAGCATTTTTATGTTTGATATGATGTGTTTCAGGTCTGGATCTCAGACATGCCCAAGTGGTGGCACTATCGACCGGGACAAAATGTATTAATGGAGAGTATATCAGTGACCGGGGTTTGGTGGTCAATGACTGCCATGCAGAGATCACAACTAGACGAGCCCTGTTGCGGTTTCTATACTCTCACCTGGAGTTACACCTCAGGTAACTTATACACACACTCCATAAACATTCCATAGAATAGAATAGTAATGCACAATGTCTGGGTAAATTTAGGACAGAACACACGCTGGGCTAACTTGACCCATTAAGTTTGGTTGTTCATTTTAATCCAGCAAATGGGTTGTGTTTAACCCAAAAAGATGGTTTCATTTTATTTAAATATTGAATTAATTTTACTTCATAAATGGGTTAATATTATTATCATTATTTATGTTTATTTTATTTTGCACATACACTCACCTAAAGGATTATTATGAACACCTGTTCAATTTCTCATTAATGCAATGGTGTAATGGTGTGGGGGCTGTTTTCTTGGCACACTTTAGGCCCCTTAGTGCCAATTGTGCATCGTTTAGATGCCACGGCCTACCTGAGCATTGTTTCAGACCATGTCCATCCCTTCATAAACACCATGTATCTATCCTCTGATGGCTACTTCCAGCAGGATAATGCATCATGTCACAAAGCTCGAATTATTTCAAATTGGTTTCTTGAACATGACAATGAGTTCACTGTACTAAAATGG
This sequence comes from Misgurnus anguillicaudatus, assembly GCF_027580225.2. Lineage (NCBI taxonomy): Eukaryota > Metazoa > Chordata > Actinopteri > Cypriniformes > Cobitidae > Misgurnus > Misgurnus anguillicaudatus. Next base: position 9,254,426 of record NC_073361.2, read on the forward strand.
CCCCCACACTCACCAGATCTCAACCCAATAGAGCATCTTTGGGATGTGGTGGAATGAGAGCTTCGTGCCCTGAATGTGCATCCCACAAATCTCCATCAACTACAAGATGCTATCCTATCGACAAAATTTCTAAAGAATGCTTTCAGCACCTTGTTGAATCAATACCATGTAGAATTAAGGCAGTTCTGAAGGTGAAAGGGGGTCAAACACAGTATTAGTATGGTGTTCCTAATAATCCTTTAAGTGAGTGTACACCACGTTAATGTACTTAAATATTAAATATAAACCAAAAACTGGAATAAAAATGATGCTAATATGCTTTGGAATGTATGTTTTCCAAAGAAAAACACTGATAAAATATGAATACTTAAAAATGTACACTGTAAAAAAATTCTGTAGAAATTACAGTATTTATAGGTATTACTGGCAACTAGCTGCCAGTAACTTACTGTAGATTTGAAATGTATGTTATTTACTGGCAACAGTTTGTTTAAAGTTAAATGAACATGAAACGTTTTCAGTTTTTATCTTTTACAGTAAGTTACTGGCAACCAGCTGCATAATTACAGCAATTTTTTTACAATGTAGAAAGTAAAAATACTTTAGTAGTGTCCGCTTCTGCCTAATCCTCACAGAAAACGTTTTGCTATTTTATATTTTCAAAAAACATAATTCTGTATGATTTATAAGCTTGGGACCAAAAAATGTCCCCATAAGGTCAAATAATTACTGGTATTTCTATCGTGCAGGTACACACACACGCAGACACGCTCTTCTCCAAGTAGCACATTTTTCACCAAGCACAGGATCTGGATGTACTTTCAAATGTGTTACTTTCATTTCTTCATTCATAAAGGATTTGCATTATCGTGTGGGTCTGGTGTTGGAGGTATCAGTACGCCTCTATGAAGACTCTAAATGTCTTCCTTGATGCTGCAGATTCCTGTAATGTCATATTTGCATACGAGTCTTCACAAAGTGCATTATCTGCAGCTAAATAGACCCACCCGGCTGGCTCTGGAGTCTAGTTTAGCAGATAAGTCATTGTGCTCGCCAAATAAAATACCACAACGGCTATCAACACCTTTCTCGATGGACAGATCTAGAGCAACACAACTCCACCCCTGACATCACAGCTCAGCTCAGGTGCTAATTAGAGGCGATGATGTTTTCGTACGTAATGCGTTCCCCGCGCACAGTTCATCTCTATGCCGAAACGTTTTTGTAGATGGTCACAGTGTGGCGGTAATGATAATTACAATGATGATATGTGTAAAAGTGGGGCGGCCCAGCTGGAAACGTCCTCCCTACAGCTGACTAGCTGCAGATCATCCAGGTTAAAAAAATGCAGCTTGCTGGTTTGGCAGCTATTTATTCTAACCTTGTTTTGACAGAGTAATGATTTGAGATTTCCAATGAAGGTGACAGTGACTGAAGTAGCCTTGGTCACGGCAAGGCCAATATTTGTCTTCTTTGTGTCTTCGGTCCATTATTAGCAGAGACGGTGGGTGCAAAGCATTTTGAGACGTGGCTGTTTCTCATGTCTCTTCTCTCGTTTCTTTGTTTCTGCCCGGGGTCTGTGATCACTCTGAAGCAAACGGAAAGAAGACTGGGAACAATCGATCTTCGTACGGCACAAAGACTCGTGTTTGAGACTGAGAGAGAACATCCTCTTCCACATGTACATCAGCACTTCGCCCTGCGGTGACGCCCGTGTCAACTCACCATACGAAATCACCTCTGATTGTAAGATTCATTGTCTATTTTGTCTCCACATGTCTTATACTTTTTTTACATGCTATTTCTTTTCTCTTAAAGGCGAAATTAAATTGAAATGAAAACTGTCATGTGTTTTGCAATAGTTTGGTATTTTTTACAAATGACTTATCTGTAAGCTTTATTATTTAAAAAAAATGCCCTTATAATTAAAAACACAAATGGCAGGTGGGCGGGGAAAAGATTGCAGGAATTAGTTCTTGATGGACGAATTCAAATACCGGCCTATTGTTTTTTATTTAAGAAGCCATTTCACTGGGATATACGTTACCAAGGGGAAATTAAGACAATCGCTAAATCCATTTCATGGTGACTTTAACTCATTCCCTGCCAGCCCTTTTTTTTATAAAGTTGCCAGCCGGCATTTTTTGTGATTTTCACAAAGTGCCTTTCAGGAAAAATGTCTTCTATAAATATATAAACATACAAATATATAAAACGAAAGAACAGACCCTCTGCTTTTAAAAAACAAACAAACAGGGGAAAAATGTTTCATTCGATCTTTATTTGTTTTCTTTTTGTAACCTCTCCAATATGGGTAGACTTCTTCAAAATTTTAAGCAAAAAGTTGAAATAATTGCATTTTTGGGAAGGAATTTGGTTAGAGTTCAGATCCAAAATGAAGATTAAAACATACACTGAGTATAAAATTAATTAAATTCATTTTTGCATCAGTTTTTTATAAATTGGGTAGTGCATAATAGGGGAATTACAGATTACCGTAAAAACGCGTCTGGAAAGCATTATTTGCAGGTAAATGTTTTCTCTTAATTGACGAGATAACTTGTGAATGGCGAGTTATGGGAAAGAGTTAAGCTATAGTTTTTCCTTTTTTTTTTCATTTGTACCGTACTTTCCGGACAATAAGCCGCACCGGACCATAAGCCGCATCATTCAAAAATGCGTCATTAAGACAAAATAATATATATAAGTCACAGTGGACTACTAAACATCACGTTTATTTAGGAAATTATTTCACAAAATCCAAGCCGAAGAACAGACATTTAATCTGGAAAGGCAAGTTATTCAACTAAACAATAGCAGACAGAACAGCAGGCTAAATAGACATCTGTATGTTAAAGTAATATTATCAGTTATTTAAACGATAAATCATAGCATACAGAACTTACCTGGAAGGTTGAAGAAGCTAAAATAAGTGAACAAGCCAACTAGCGTGAAGTTCGCATACTCGTCATTCCACATCATTGAATTCATTGAATTACATAAATACAGAAGCAGCATATAGCGGACTCTCGCGGCTGTAGACAGTAATGTTGTCTCTTGCCTCATAAATGTCAAAATTAATTCATACTGACTTACAAGGCGCACTTGACTATAAGACACAGCACCAGCCAAGTTATGAAAAAAACGCAGCTTATAGACCGAAAAATACGGTATCTTTGGGCCTCAGTTATCAATCTAACGTAGAAACAAGTGCAGATCTGTGCGCAAATACTGTATCATCTTAAGAGAGCAGGTTTACGTGTGATTCGTGAAACATTTGCATGCTTCCAATCTCATCGTACAAATGATCTTACGTTGATAAATGGGGTCATCTTAATTTGAATATTACGCCCATATTACGGCCATATAAATAAAGCCTCGGCCTTAGAGTTTATAACATGAAGAAACGTAACCCGGAACTTCTCCATGGATACTGAACTTTAAACTTTCAAGTTTAAAGAGTAACTAAACCATAAACCAACTTTTTTTAGTTAATGATCTGTAAGAATGATGCTTTATTAGTGCTGTTCATTGATTTTAGTAAGTTTTTTGACATTTGGATATAAAGTGTTTCAATACTACAATATATGGTGTAAAAACGTCTGAGTGCTGCCCTCTTCAGGTTGAACGGTGGCTCCTGCAGTTGAATTTTCCTATTGGATGTTGGGTACAAAAAATAACTCGTGACGTAAGCAGGTTCAAGCTTACCACGCCCTTGTTACGATCTCACCACACACTTGGTACGAGCTTAGTTCATCCCCTCTATATCAGTTGGGATCTGCCCACTTTCTTGCATTTTTCAAATATTGTGAGTGGGTGGAGTCAGGCTCTGACCAGGGGTTTAGTTACGCTTTAAACGAAAAAGCTTGAAAAGCTAAATAAAATGAATTTGGAAAAATACAGTTGGGAACATTGAAACGACTTTCTTATGTAGTATTTTGTCTTGTTATTAGTACAAATATCAAAAAATTCTTGATGAGCAAAATGACCTAAGAAAATAGGTCTAGTTTTTAGACAAAAAAATATAAAAATTTAAGTGACTTTATGCATGAATCAAGCAAAAAAATCTGTCAATGGGGTAAGCAAAAAATCTTGAACATTTTTCTTAAACACTAAACTTTTTTGCTTGTTTAATCCAGAAATTCACCTAAATTTGATTTTTTTTGTCTTAAAACTAGACTTATTTTCTTGGGTCGTTTTGCTCATCAAGAAAAAGCATCTGAACACCGCAAAAAAATTATTTTCAAAAAAAAAAAATTCTTAGTATTTTTGTCTTGTTTTCAGTAAAGATAAGTTGCTTTTTCTTGATGAGCAAACGACCCAAAAAAATAAGTCTAGTACTTAGACCAAAAATATCAAATTTAAGTGATTTTGTGCACAAAACAAGCAAAAAAATCTTGAAAATTTTTCTGAAACACTAAATTCAAGACAAATTCAAGAAAAAATTGCTTATTTGCTTGTTTTATGCACAAAATCACTTAAATCTGATATTTTGGTCTAAAAACTAGACTTATTTTCTTGGGTCGTTTTGCTCATCAAGAAAAAGCATCTTAATTTAAGAATTTTTAGATATTTTTACTGAAAACAAGACAAAAATATTAAGAATTTTTTTCTTGAAAATCATTTTTTGCAGTGAATATTTGTGAGCTGTCTGTGAAATCCAGCCCAAAGTCTCATAATCTAATAATGAGATTTGGAGCATTAAAGTTTCATTGATTTCTTATCTTTGACATGACCTTAATCAGTCAATATTAAAGATATAAAAGTTATATTTTCACAGAATGTTCCTTACATTATGTAGGATGATTTATGTAGAAAACAGTAAATCACATGACTTTATTCGGGTTTTACAGGCAGGGTCACATATCATAAATAGATCATATACAGTGCTAAATGTGTACCAGATAAAAACAGGATATAAAAATAAATATAGTAATAGATTCAATTGACTTGCATAACCAACTTGCACGTAGCATTTTTTTACAGTGTAGTCAGTCATATACAAATCATTAATACTTTTTGTGTTTATATATTGTCAATTCAGTGCACACCAACAGACACTTGGTGAAGAAGTTTCACAGCCATCTTCGAACAAAGATCGAATCGGGTGAGGGTACGCTGCCTGTGAAATGCACAGTACCTGTACAGACATGGGACGGAGTCCTTCAAGGACAGAGACTCATAACCATGTCCTGCACCGACAAGATTTCCAGGTCAGTAATGAAACCGTTTAGCTCTCGACTTCCTGTACACATAAAAGACTCTCATTGACTAGACATTATAGACCTCGTGAATTTGCTTAACAAGCTATTTCCTATTAAAGCCTGAAGTTCGAGCAGGTCATATAGAAGGGCTCTTCACCTTTTATTTTAATAGACAGTAAGCTTTAGTTACTGTATGTCACAGCCATAAACATAACTGCTAGTTGCAGAGGGTATAAGGGGATAGGAAACAACTTTAGTCCTAAACACTCAAATCCAATTCTCCTCTTAATGCAGAAGAGAATGTCATTGCCAGCAACAAAGGGCTGATATTATCACTTGGCGCTCTTATCTCTTAAGTGAAAGTAAATAGGCAGGACAAAAAATTGGATATGTGTCAAAATATCGGATCAGTCCGTCAAGCTTTGCAGTGTAAATATAGCCAAGGTCAGTACCAAAGGTGACATTGTGGTCTTCTGGAACAGTTCACACAGCACACAGTGTGCTTTCGTATGAGTTAAGACCCACCATCCCGATGGTATGATTTCTGAAGCATGAATGCTGGACAGTGTATTGATTTAAAGGTTTAACTTTATTAGAGGATTAGTTTTTATGAGGGTGAGTTAGCTCTGTTTAAACAGGGTGACTTTTACACGCCATTATAATGTCAGATGGAAAAGGTTGCTGTGATATTTGCCTTGAGGTAGGGAGTCGACCAAACCAATCTATGCAGATATGTGGGAATAGCGTATATCAGACCATACCGATATGGTATTGTCTCATCCCGTATCCCACTAGGAAAAAATACCAAAACTCTTTATACCTCCTAGCCCTAGAATGACCTACTGAACAAGTAAATAATTTACCTGGGTAGGTAAATGTAAAGTTTGGCAAACAACACACACCATAGGAACAATATAAACATCCTCCAGCGCCTTTCAGGTTCTTGCACTCTCAGAAACAAAGGTACAAAAGCTGTTTCTTGGACAGTACCCTTTCAAAAAGGTACTCAAAGGTACATATTGGTAGTTTAAAGATACTTATTGGTACCTAAAGTTCACAGATTTGTCACTCTAAGGTTGTGTACACATTTGTAGTTCGGTTGTCTTTGTTCCTTTGGTTTGAACCATCAACTAAAAAGCTTATAAATTTTTTTAAAAGAGTCAAAGAATTTTTATGTTATAATAATAAAATAAAATAAATGATCTTCCATGTTGTGCCAATTGTGTGATTTTTAGGGTTGTTGGTTTGTTTAGATGTCTTTGGTCCGTGTTAGTCAAACCGCCCCGGGTCTGCTTGTTTGGTGCTCACCAAGTTCGAGGTGGTAGTATTCGGGTGTTTTCACACATGTTGGTGCCCACCGTGGTGCGGCCTCGGAGTGCACCAAATTACATTGTATAATTTTTCAGTAAGTGCGGTTCGTGTTCACATATGTTGTTTTTACTGTAGTCGAAACACCGCACCGTAAACCATGTGACAACGGTCAGCACTGTCATTGGTCTCTGACAGCTCTTACCCCATGACCATACCCCACGTTTCCACGACTGGAAGAGCGAAGCTAGCAAGATGTGAAGATAAACGATGCACGTCTTTGCAAAGTTTCTTTGCTTTAAAGGGGCCATGGCATGAAAATCTGACTTTTTCCATGTTTAAGTGCTATGATTGGGTCCCCAGTGCTTCTATCAACCTAGAAAATGTGATAAAGATCAACCCAGTAAGTTAGTTTTGGTAAACCATTCTCTACAAGCACATGAAAAAATAGGTCATTGAAATGTGGCTCTCCTTATGATGTCATAAGGAGCTCTTATTATAATAATACCACCCCTTAATCTGCACTATCCAATCACAGCACTGACATTTAGTGCAGAGAAAAAGAGAGAGAGAGAAAAAATAATTCACAGCACAATTGAGTTCCAATTGCAACAAACCACCATCATGGATGTTGGGGGGGATTGTTAGGGTTCTGGAAATTTCCCTTATTTTTAAAAACCCAATCTTGACAGGTATGGTTATAAGAATGGAGAAATATTTGCTAAGGCATGATACAAAAGAGTCTGATTACTCCAGTTTCTGGCATTGTTATGGTTGTGTATCACATTGACACTCTGTCCACACCCTTTACACACACACACACACACACACACACACACACACACACACAAAGATGCATTTGAGTTTACTACCATATGCTTTATTTAATAACCATCATAAGTTGACATTGACAAAAGGAGACAAGATTTGTGAACGTCCCCGGTCTTTTGTACACTTTCAGGTGTCACTGGGGTGGTACCTTTTTAAAAAGTACACTTGTGTACCTAATAGGTGCATATTGGTGCCACAAAGGTACAGATAGTTACATTGGAAGTACATACTGGTGTCTCAGAATGGTATATATTAGGACCTTTTTAAAGGTGCAGTGTGTAAGTTTTAGCGCCATCTAGTGGTGAGGTTGCGAATTGCAACCAACGGCTCAGTCCACTACTCACCTGTTGCTTTTGAAACACACAGAGAAGCTACGGTAGCTGCCACCGGACAAACATGCATCGTCGGAGACGACTTAGTAAAAAAAGTTTGTCCGTTAAGGGCTTCTGTAGAAACATGGCTGCACAAAATGGCGACTTCCATGTAAGGGGACCCTCTGTGTATGTAGATAAAACGTCTCATTCTAAGGCAATAAACATATAACGGTTAACTATGAAAAGTCTTTATACACCCCTGATAATATAGTTTTGTATATTATTTTGCATTTCTGTCAAGAGATCCTTCTAAAAATTACACACTGCACCTTTAAATGGGACCATCCCAGTGATTCTTGTCCAAACATGTTTATTATTATGTTATCATGATATTATTTTGTTTTATGGTGCTATACTTAAGCAATAAGGTACGAGAGGCTGTGCTGTATCGTGAATAAGTAACGGCTGAAGGGCGTTGTTAGGCACGACGCGAAGCGGAGTTCATGCAACCCCTTCAGCCGTTACTTATTCACGATACAGCACTTGCCTCGAGTACCTTATTGCTTTTATAAAACGGTTACCACACAATATTAAAGTAAAAAATATATTAGTGCAACTTTCATGAAGATAAATCAATAAAAGCATTCCTTCCGCTAGAAAAAATAGTCCCTGAATGGAAACAACAACATGGAAGCTCAAATAAAAACAACAAACTGTTCTCAGACTTTGTCTCATTATATGTTTATGTGTTGCTAAGGGTGTTGCTAAGGGCGCAGTGATATTAAATAGAAACGTTGTGTGAAGCGGTCATAGCAGTGTTTTATCGTGAATAAAGCACACCTATTGACCAATCAGAATCAAGGATTGGAACTAACCGTTTTATAACAAGGCTGTATTTTTTAAGTTATGAACGTTTAAATCAAAACAAACCACCTGCAGTTGAATTGATATTAATTGGAATGCACAACCAAAAAACGAGATTTCTGAAAAAAAAACACAGAGTTATCTTGTTTTGCAACAAAACGCTTATATATATATAAGCGCCTTATTTTATTGTCATACTGCATTTCCTTTGAGAAGACGACAAAGATTATTGCTAAGGAAAAATTATTTACACTATTTATGTATTGTATTTATACATTATAGCAAGATTTTTTATACATGTAAAAAACTGTAATTACTATTATAGATTAATTTGTGTTATCACATAGCCTTGATGAATTGACTATTTTTCTATAATGTAAAACAGATTAAAGAATGACCCTATTGAAAGAGTTATTGTTATTTAGGGATAGGGTTGTCTTGAGATTCACCAAAATCAGGGCTGGGAGAGAGTCAATTAAACAAAATAATCGACGAAATGGTTTACAAACTATTTTTTTTCTACTCTTTTTTCTACTAAAAATGATGTCCTTTCTATGTGGTGGTGTTTCCCACAATCCTCATTATAAATGAATACATTTCCACCTGTTTCTTATTTCATCCGGTACATCTCCCACCTCGTCTTTGAGTGCATGTATGTTAGGCTGGATTCAATGACACACAGTCACACTCACAGGTCAATCTCTGTCCCCAGGACCATTAATTCGACCAATCAGATTGCATCGCCCGGGACCCCAAGGGTCTGATTCTATCTGGCCAGGTCATTGTGCGGAGTAAAAGTAATTACTTTTATAAAAAAACACAGAATGAGATAGAAAAGAGGATCCAGATCGCCTGGACCACCGCTCGTTCTCCATTTTATATCCTTGTGAGTTATTTGACTCTTTTGTTGAGCCCACAACTCAGAGGGGCCGTTGATCAAGGTCACCATCAAGTGCAGAGCGGAAAAGAGGTTTAAAGTCCTTATAGTCCCTTATAGACCAACACCATTTATCTGCACTGTCCTCAACCAACTCCCTCTTTTTCCATCCTCGGTCGCACTCGTTTTTTTCATCAGTTCATCATGTTTCCGGACCTCAAATCATTATCTGTTATCCCACTCTGCTTTCCTCCTTCGCTTCATCACTGCGTCTGTCTGACCACCACATGAAAGCTGTGCTGTGATAATAGGAACCGATCAATGTCACAGTTTCGGCCAGTCTTTATATTATACTTGCAGTTAAGCAGTGTTTTAAGTTTTAAATTCTGAAGCTTTCTGTTCATGTGCAATGTTTTTTATTATTTGTGTTTAAAATCCATCAATTTTACATTTATGCATTTTGACGCTTTTATCTAGTGCATTACAGGGTATCCATTTTTTTCTATAGCTCTACCATTGAGCTATACATAAGCATTAAAATATTATAATATCTGTACATACAGTATATATAGCACATATACATGGGCGTCGGAACCATTATACTGTATGAAGACCAATGATATTGGACCCACTATTACTATTTCTCTTATATAGCGCATATGTCTATTTACATGTCAAAGTGCCGTCCGTCAAATCCATTGCACTAGATCAGTGTTTCTCAAACTTTTTCAGCCCAAGGACCACTTTATCTTCCAATTTTATTCTGAGGACCACCTAACAGAATTAAACATACCGTAACAGCCTAGGTCCCAATTAATGTCATTCCAAAGAGCCATTTAGTTTAAAACTGAGGTGGTTGGTATAGGAAGTCTATAGTTAGACCTAACAATAAAATGCTGAAAAAAAATGTTCCCCTTAATGTCCAATATCACTGAAATTACAGGGATTTTACACATGAAACAAAAACAAGTACATAAACAAAACAAAAGATTTTAGCTGCTTTCAGTTGACGCTTGATCTTTTCTTTTGACTCCACTTTGGTTTAGCCACCGAACCAGTGTTGTGTTAAAACAGAATGGCAAGAACTGATATCACAGTTTCACAAGTGCATTAAAATCTACTTAAATAAGTGATAAGTGACGATTGTATAAACACTTGCCTAGTTTAGGTCATCTTTGGCGGACCACTAGGGTTGGTTGGCGGACCACTAGTGGTCCGCGGACCACACTTTAAGAATTACTGCACTAGAGGAATGCCCTATACAATTAAACTGCGTTTTAGCTACAGCCTTGACATCCACACTGCTGCTTCCTTAGATTCATTCCACTTGTTTCATTACATTTTGTGTTTTCACTACTTTCATTCCGGCATTCCCGCGACACAACAAGTACAGACACTGCAAAAAATGACTTTCTTATTACGTTTTCTTTTTTTCTTTTTTTTCAGTAGAAATATGTAAAAATTCTTAAATCGAGATGAGTTTTCTTGATGAGCAAAACTACCTTAGAAAATAAGTCTAGTTTTAAGACAATCTATATACAATTTAATTGAATTTGTGCTTAAAACAAGCAAATTTATCTGCCGATGGGGTGAGAAAAAATATTTTTTCTTAAAACACTTGATTCAAGAATTTTTCTCAGATATTTTGGCTTGTTTTAAGCACAATTTCACCTAATATTTATGTTTTTTGTCTAAAAACTAGACTAATTTTCTTAGGTCATTGTGCTCATCAAGAAAATACATCCCGATTTAAAGGAACAGTACACTGCAAAAAATGATTTTCAAGAAAAAAATTCTTAGTATTTTTGTCTTGTTTTTAGGAAAAATATCGAAAAAATTTAAATTAAGATGCTTTTTCTTGATGAGCAAACTAACCCAAGAAAATAAGTCTAGTATTTAGACCAAAAATATTAAATTTAAGTGATTTTGTGCATAAACCAAGCAAAAATATCTGCCAATGGGGTAAGCAAATTTTTTGCTTACCCCATTGGTAGATTTTTTTTGCTTGTTTTATGCACAAAATCACTTAAATTTAATATTTTTGGTCCGAAAAACAAAACAAAAATACACTGTACACTTTTTTCGTACACATTTCTGGAAACCCTGTGAGAAAACAAAGCTCTGACATTCCATTGAGGAAGAGAATCAGTCGTGTTCACGTGGATAATAATGACCAGTTATCATGATCAGCTAAACATTGGATTCTCAAAAATATGCAAAGTTCGCGGCATAGACTTTCTAAAAGACATCCAAGAGTTTTGCTTGAGGCAGTTAGTGAAGTCAAAAAGTTTGGTTCTCCTGAATTGCTTGTAGATGTTAAAAAGTGGAGAGATATGCTTCAAACAGACATTTAACGGGAGCGTCTCATTGGTGTGGCTGTTGATGAAGTGCACAACGTTGTTCTGTGGTGTGTAATGTTGTTTATTTAGATGCTATTCGGTTGCGGCTGGTTATTTCAATAACTGACTTGTTGCCAGCCGGTTCGTTATTGTGGGGAGTCCGAAATGTGATGCTAGACGAAACAAACTGTGATTGGCGGTTTGACATGTTGGTCAAACAGCTCGTGGGCGGGCTTTATCCAGAAAAAGCAGCGAAAAACACCAGACCTTCAGTATTGAAGGTCTGGCTACGGGAGATTACTTACAACCCAGCATTGGGTTAAAAAGAGACAAGCCCAGCCCAACAATGAGTTAAAACATCTCAGCATTGTGGATTGAAGCAACCCAGCTTAACACTGCAACCCATTATGTTGGGTTTGTCCCATTTTAACCCAAAGCTTTTTTAGATTAAAAGTTGACAAAATTGGTATTTTTGGGTGAACTATCCCTTTAAGAATTTATCTTTGGTCTGATTTTGGGGCACTTTTGTCCTTATCAGTGGCAATTGGATTCATTTGTGATCCAGGATCCGATCGGCAGTGCTTGTGATATTTGCGATTATTGTTGGAAGGCAGTAAGGTATGCCGAGCTGATTGAGTGGAGTGGATGTTTAATTAAGTTGATGACTGCTTTAATTGAAGGCATAAATGGCAAGCCTGTGAATATGATCCGTCATATTCCATTTGAGTTTTATGTAGATGAACGCATTACTTTAAATGGCCCAGCGTTTTACGACACGGGAGGAGAGGGAGGAAGCTGGGAGCGATGGAGGCCAGAAGTGTGTGTGTGGGGGGTGTTAGGAAGGTTAGGAAGAGGGTATGAGAGAGAGGCTCCCCGCTTTACTTTTTCTACAGCAGCCAGATGGCTGTCTTTTCTTGCATGAGATTAAAAGATGTTTCTAATTCACAGCATTGCGTCCTGGGTAAATTAATATTGCAGGACCAAATTGTTCCCGTTTTGGATCTGAGAGAGAGAGAGAAAGAAGGAATAAAACATAACATTTTGTCTTTAAAAGAGGAAGAGTCTCAAACAGATTGTTGCTCAGGTAAATGGATCCATATTTGAAGAGCGACCCGTGTTAATTGACTGCTTGGGAAAGCAAAAACTGTAATGGCTTTTTATTAGTCATGAATAGAGATGAACAGACAGAGAGAGGTGCCTGAAATCATTAACGCATTATAAAGAGACATTAATTACGCAAAAGAACAATGATGTGAAAAAATTTGTAAATGATTGCGCTTTTTATAAATACATTAGTGCAAACTGAGGTTAAGAGGAAAATGTTTATTCCATCTGGTGTGGTATCGGATTAAAGGAATAGTCTACTCATTTTCAATATTAAAATATGTTATTACCTTAACTAAGAATTGTTGATACATCCCTCTATCATCTGTGTGCGTGCACGTAAGCGCTGGAGCGCGCTGCGACGCTTCGATAGCATTTAGCTTAGCCCCATTCATTCAATGGTACCATTTAGAGATAAAGTTAGAAGTGACCAAACACATCAACGTTTTTCCTATTTAAGACGAGTAGTTATACGAGCAAGTTTGGTGGTACAAAATAAAACGTAGCGCTTTTCTAAGCGTATTTAAAAGAGGAACTATATTTTATGGCGTAATAGCACTTTTGGGAGTACTTCGACTCGCCTGAAAAGTCCGCTCCCCTTCTCACTCTCATAATGGGAGAGGGAGGGTGTTACTGCGCCGAGTCGAAGTACTCCCAAAAGTGCTATTACGCCATAAAATATAGTTCCTCTTTTAAATCCGCTTAGAAAAGCGCTACGTTTTATTTTGTACCACCAAACTTGCTCGTATAACTACTCGTCTTAAATAGGAAAAACGTTGATGTGTTTGGTCACTTCTAACTTTATCTCTAAATGGTACCATTGAATGAATGGGGCTAAGCTAAATGCTATCGAAGCGTCGCAGCGCGCTCCAGCGCTTAAGTGCACGCACACAGATGATAGAGGGATGCATCAACAATTCTTAGATAAGGTAATAACATATTTTAATATTGAAAATGAGTACACTATTCCTTTAAGGGTACAGGCTGTGAGCCAATATTTTTTTTACAATATACATTTCTTGATCTAACTGAGGCACAAATAGCCTTTCACAAAAGAACATAACTCACAACAGTATGCAAACACTAATGTGGCTAAATTACTCTGACCCTTGAATGCCATTTTCTGTTGTGTGAGCGTGTTTATACATATCATTAGCATACATTAAGGAGGTTGGCCAATGGACCAATCACTAACTTTCAGCTTTATTCGCTCCTAAACTCTTTAAACTCTTAAATCCTGTCATCATTTACCATCATTCAAATGATGGTAAGCACACAGTTTGACGGCACCTTTCGACTTCGAATACTGTGGAAGTCAATGGGTACCGTCCTGTCTACTGTGTGCTTACCATCATTTATCAAAGTATCTTCTTTTGTGTTCATCAGAGTAAAGAAATTCATAGAGGAATTGAACAAAATGAGGGTGAGTAAATGATGACAGAATTTTCATTTTTTTTGGTGAACTATCCCTTAAATCAACCTCACACACTTTTCCTCTCTATAGGTGGAATGTGCTCGGCCTACAGGGGGCGCTGCTCAGTCACTTCGTGGAGCCGGTGTATCTGTACAGTCTGACAGTGGGCAGCCTGAAACACACGGGTCATTTGTCCAGGATGATGAACCACAGGTTGGAGAGAGTCGGACCTCTGCCCACGTGCTACCGCCGCACACAGCCTTTACTCAGCGGTAAAGCTTTCTTTTCACAGTGCTAATTATTTAGTCGCACTTATGCACAGGGGAGGTCATTAAAGTACATTTTACTTTATGCACAGTAGTACTTAACTAACGTTACATAAGTATTAAATTGTAGCTCTAAACTCTATAAATTTAAGAAATAATGACCTGTTTGGGTAGGGTACAGAATATAAAGTACTCAAGTATTACTGTATTCAAGTACATTTTATCAGAGTGCTTTTCCTTTTTTCTACTTTACTACATTCTTAGCATAATATCACGCTTTTTATTTTACTACATTTCAATTCAAATATCACTTAACTCTTTCACCGCCAGCATTTTTCATGATTTTCACAAAAGTTTAATGTCTTCCAGAAAATGCTCCTTTTTAAATATATAAACATACAATATATATTTATTAACAACAGCAGTAAATACTGTCAAGAAATGTACATGAATTATACTGTCAACTTGTTTATGCGGATTGTATTTTATAATCTTGATCATGGTTTCGGATAAAAGTGATTTAAGACTTTTAATGACAAATGTCGAGAGGGCATTATTGTTACATTACAATAATGCGCGAACCTCTCAGTTGGCGGGTTTCTTTTGATTTCGTGTGCATTCAGGTATGCGCTGAATTTCTCTCCGCTCTTGCCCTGAGAGTGTGCACGCAATCTCTTCAATCACTCCCAAGCAATTGTTTTATCTTTCTCGAAGACTCTTTAGAGTCATCTTTAGAATTCGCAAATTCATCAGCTCTCACGCGCTCTCTGGAAGGTGGAGCTTTGGTCCGCGTTTAAACAAACGGTCTCTCTGCGTTGCGCTGGGTGCAGAGTGCTCATGGGAGTTGTAGTTTCCCAGTGTCGCATTACGCATCGTTTATCATTTCGCATAACTTTTGAGAAAACTACAATTAAAAAATTATATTCAACCTGCCTAAGTGGCTAGTGGGATTCCATTTTGCTGTCTATGAAGTCTGTCTGAAAGCATTTCTCTAGGCTGCCATTGACTCATGATGCAGCGAGGCAACAAGTCAGCTGTCTAAGCTTTCGGAAGCACCCTAGGTGTACGTTAGTGGTAGGGACAAAACAACTGACTGGAAACTACTGAACTAAGCATCACGGCAGAAACATTAATTCGTGAAAGAGAGAGTCATTCTCAGCAATATTGGCCTAGAAAACAGAATTTGAAAAGAGATGGAGTTGTGGCCAAAATGGAAAATCCTAATCCTACCCCCAAACCTTAACCCAACATTTAATGGGATTAAGGCTGTAGCTGTATTCCATCTAGCCAAAATGAAGAGAAAGACGACATGCATTGCATTCGCGTTCTTCTCACAATTATGAGCGTAGACATATTGATCTAACCGTGGATGGATCTTGAGTATAGAAGCCCTGTGATTGCAATGACTATTTGAAGTATCACACACTGTGGAAATGTTTGTGGAATTTTTTTCATTATTCGTACAAATACGATAATTATTGTACATCTGGCAAATCTGCTAGTGGCTAAACTCATCTCTGAAACATACCTTGTTGAAAATAAAATATGTGCCTGCAACAGATGCTTCGAAAGGGTTTATGATAAAAGAGACGCTCACGTTTGCTAGATATTCGCTTAATGTTATGTCTAATCAGAGTTTAGTGTTAAGTAAGTGTCTTGCGAGACATGAGCATCTCTTTTATCATGAATCCTTTTGACACGTATGCAGTTGAACTAACCACTCACATAACACCGCAAACACATATTTAGTTTTTTCACTGAACACATATTTTGACATGACGAGCCACCCACAAGACACCTATTTTTTTACTATACCAAGGGCCACTGCTTGTTATCAGAAATAGACTACTGTAAAAAATTCTTGTTATTTTTGAGTCTATGTGAAAGTCTACCGGAAGTTGCGTTTAGTCCACAAAAGACGTATGTTTATGTTGTTTGCTGCTGAAACTAAAAATCTTACTTCTGTATTATAGATAATGTAACGCATAACACACTTTTTATTATCCGAAGAGTGCGCGCATACTGTATGCGCACTGCCAGATTTTTAAAACCTCCCGTACATTGTACGAATAGGTCGCACGTGCGTGTATAGGAGAATTTGTCGCAATACGCATGCGTCGAAGTCAGCGCACGTCAAAAAAAACCTATGCTTTGTTGGGACGACTATTAGCGTAAGCATTAAAAAACAGACTTAAAATGCACATAAAGTGCAACCAAAATTTTTCTATCTTGTATTGTTCTCTCCACCTGCTCTAAACAGATGGTCCCTCTCAAACTCACCTCATTGGTTGAGCAAATATTATAGACCGTTTCAGCAGTAACAACATAAACAAGCGGCTGCACGTAACTTCCGGTAAAATCCGCTAAGAATAAATAACAAAAAAGTCCTTTAAACATAGTTTATTTATATAACAAGCAAAAAAACAACACATAGATTACCTAGGAAACCAAAACATTTGTTATTTTCTAAGAGGCATTTGTTCAAGAGATCAGTTTAGCAACTAGTCAGACCTTAAAAAAAACGAAACCGGAAGTAAGGTTAGGATCCAGACGTGTATCACGTGCGTCCGATGAAACCGTCTATACCGCTCAAACAAAAATATTCAACATGATCTCACAACGTTCCGTGGGATAGTTGCTAATTTTTTCATGGCATTCTCACGGATCTCCGTATTTTTCTGTGGCCCTGCCACGGACTTTCTTTTCCGTGGCATTCTCACGGATTGGTTACTCAACTGCTTTTTCCTATTTTCAAACCATTGTCGCTTCGGTCTAGGGTTAGATTTGGTGTTTGCGTTAGTAAGTCACTTTAAGTATTGGTTTATACTATTTGGTGTTGGGGTTAGAGTTGGGTTTGGGTAGGGAAAAATAGGAAAATAGGATAAAACAGTTGAGTAACCAATCTGTGAGAATGCCACCCGAAAAGAAAGTCCGAAAAATGCGGAGATCCGTGAGAATGCCACGGAAAAATGAGCACAAAATTCTGTGACTATGCCAGAGAAATTCGTGAGATCAGGTTGAAAATATTGCAGTTTTGCTATTCCACTTAATGTCACTAGAGCTACACAAAATACACACTTAGCAAGCAAGAGTTTCTTTGTCAAAATTTTAAAGGCATTGGTGTTAAGCTGATCGAGAGGTTGCCAAGTTGGCTATGCTTGTTCATCAAATTGACCAGTACCAAACTGGCCTTAAACAGTATAAATCAGACTCAAAACATTTATTCTGACTCTCTTATATGTTATAGTTGTTACCTAAATAATAAGAGAAACGTTGCCTACACTGTCAGAAAAAAGCTGTACCTTTTTTGCCACTGGGTTGCTATCCTAAGGTATCCTGGTATCCCCCCCTTACATTTAACTGGTACAAAATTGTTCAAAGGTACACAATGAGTCATTATAATATTGTACCCCAAAAGGTACAACATTTCAATGTGTTGTATAATAAAGATACAAAAATGTAAATTTACCCCAGTGACAGAAATGGTAGTACCTTTTTTCTGAGTGTTTATATCCAATAACTAAAAAATTCAATCCTCACCTGTGCTGTAGTAGACATTACCTTAAGCACATTACACATTACCTTTATTATTTATTACGGGACAGACAGACCGCACTATTGGATCCACCCATCCTCCAAATCAATCTCATCAAATAGCTTATCACTGCCACTGAAGAGAACGAGCAGCTTTCACTCTTCCTCTCTCGCCCAATGGACCGTACGTCTCAGGCACGGCCCGTTTCACCACCATTGATGAGCTTCTTTCTTTGTGTGGACTCTCTTGTTTGGGGAAAATGGACTGGTTATTTTAAGCACTGCCATCATAAAGGGCCGCAGAGTTTCCGAGACGCAGTCGAGATCTCTTATCATAGGGGAAGCAAATGACCCCTTCAGTCAGGAAGCTAAAGCGAGGCTGTCCTTTAAAACACGGGTCATACCTGCACTTAATGTTTGGACGCTTCGGCATAGCACTTATGTATAATACAAAATGTCACTGTTAGCAGGTAGCAATAGCCGTTTTAGAAATACAGCAATCAAATTTAGTGGCGTCTTGCATGAGATGCTCTGCATGATGGCAGAGATATAAAACGTGAAAAGATATAAATGTGAAGGTAATTTTGCTAAATAAGGTTGTATTTTGTTACATAAATACTAAATTGAAGCTACGGACAACAGTGATTTTAAAAATAATAGTCTTTGTTTGGTCGGTTAACAGAGAAAAATATTAACTCTTTCCCCGCCAGCCAGCGCCAGCATTTTTTATGATTTTCACAAAAGTTTAATGCCTTCCAGGAAATGTTCTTCTTTTAATATACATACAATATATAAAAATTAAAGAATAGTAATAATACCGCCCTTGCGATTCAGAATCGATATCAGACAGGTATTGTAGTATGTATCGCAAAATATCGTTCCCCCCTATGAAGAATGTGACTGGCCGAGCCTGGTTGAGTTTGAAAAAATAAAATGGCAGCCAAGGAAGCAACTGGAGCACAAATTTAATGTAAATAGAGTTAGATTTTCACTTTTACACTTTTTACACATTTTGCTATTGAGAAATTAGTATTGTATTTTTAAATATGCGATTTATATTTTAAACAGAATTCCATTACGTTGCCTATGAAGTCTGTCCGAATTCGTTCTTGGAGCCGCCGTCATGCCTCCGAAGTCATTGCCTCATGAGGCAGCTGCCTAGGCTTTCGGGCACAGCCCCAGTTTCAGTTATCAATCCGATCAAGTGATTACATGTCATTTTGAGCAGATTATTTTTAATCGGTTTGGCTCTTTTTATTCCGAATGAGGTATTTACATGGAGCATTTTCATTCCGATTGAACATTTAAAACCAATTACAATTGTCCAGGTAAACAAATGTTGCTAGTCACTGACCGTGTGCATGCAGCTTAAAGAGACACTCCACTTTTTTGGAAAATATGCTCATTTTCCAGCTCCACTAGAGTTAAGGGCTCGTTATAGTTGTGCGTAAGTCCTATGGTGTAGCCGCGACGGGGTAGGTTCCACGTCGGTTTTCATTTATACTTTTACGTCGACGTGCAAACACACCCGCAGACTGCTGATAGGCAATACCACATAGAACTGACATACTGTTAAAATTTTTGCGACGTGCACGTCAGGCTACGCAGAGCTACGCACAGGCTATGGATAACCTATGGTGTAGCTACGCCGTAGAGCTAACGCACGACCATAAATTGGGCTTTAAGCATCTGTTTTTTGCCATTTTGGAATCCATTAAACTGATCTCCGGGTCTGGCGCTAGCATTTTTAGCATAGCTTAGCATAATCCATTGAATCTGACTAGACCATTAGCGTCCCGCTAAAAAATAACCAAAGAGTTTCAATATTTTTCCTGTAGTTACATTGTGTACTAGACCGACAGAAAATTAAAAATTGCGATTTTCTAGACAGATATGGCTAATATAGTAACTCTTTGGTTATTTTTAGTGCAATGCTAATAATCTAATCAGATTCAATGGATTATGCTAAACTATGCTAAAAGTGGTAGGGGTTGACCCGGAGATCAGCTGAATGGATTCCAAAAAGGTAAAAATCAAGTGTTTAACTTTAGGGAAGCTGGAAAATTAGCATATTAAAAAAAATATATGGAGTGTCCCTTTTAGGGGGTGTGCACACCAAAACTGTTACGCCCACGGCCAGTACATGTTTTCAATTGTTTCCAATAAAAGCTCTGCGTTTTTCAAATAAGCCAGCAGCTAGCGGGTTTCTTCCGCGCTGAAAACCGGCGCCCGACGGTTTTTTCGCGCTCAGCGCTAAGTGCCGAGAGTTGAAAAATATTCAACTTTGGGTAAAAAGCTCCACTCGTCAATGTCAGTTTTCACGCCGCCGTCCAATCCCAGTGGAGGAGGGGCGGGACAAATATCACAGCAACCAACCGTCTCACAGCTGACGTATCAGAGCTACCAAAGCGCTTAGCTGAAGAAAGCTTGCACTCAGTTGATAAACAGCTGGCATTCGGCGTTGTCCAGGCGTTTTCAGCCATGTTTAAAAATGTTGGTGTGCAAAAACCCTAAGGGTTCTCATTTATAAAGCGTGCATACAGACAGATTTCATCATAAAGCGTGTATACCCAAAAATCAGGTTTTTGGAAATATAATCCATTCTTGCTGCTTGAAAAAGGTTTAAACATTAAAAAGTGCTCTTTTATATGACAATAATCGTTTAAAGGTGGAGATCTGAAACTGATCAGCCGCGCACAAGTTCAAGATCATTTATAAATTTCACATCTGAAAGAAAGGGGTACACGCGTTTTCTGCACATACGTTCAGTTTATGAATCACACGTACGCATTTTTAATAAATTATCGTAAGATCAAATGTAGGCAGCATTTTATAAATAATACCCAAGGTGTCTTAGCTCACACACTTTACACATTAGCAAAACGTTAATAAAAAAGATACAAAACATTACAAGCTAGCACCTAGCAACAGACATATTTAAAACCCAGCAATCACGTTTAGTGGTGTCTTGAGTAAAATAATTGCAATGACGTATAGACAACAACACCGAGAATGACAGTAAATAATTAAAACTGCTTGCAGGAAAATAAAAATGAAATGCTCTGTTACCGACACAAAGGGATAAACTGGAGGAAGAGTATAACAATTTAATAAAGAGAGAGAAAATGGTATGAGAGGGCTCTTGGCATTATAACAAAAAAAGAAATGTTATTAAAGCAGACAATCTATTACCTGTTTGAAGCCATTAAGAGAGAATCTGAGATTAAAGACACAAAAAGATTAAATTCTGCTATCATTATTTCAAACTTGGATGTGATTTTATTTTACATATTCCAGAATGTCCAAAGTATAGCTATTAGCATTCACACCAACACCCAAACAGCCATTTGAATTCAAAAGGATTTTGATTGGCTGTCAATGGATATCACTTTGAAATTCTCTTAAATTTTGGAAGATTTGTTCAGTCATTTTGGAACTCAAATATGAGCACTCCGAAGGTTTTTGCAATATTTAATCTTAAAACGGAGACTAAATTATAAAATATTTTATATTTATGCATTCCCTACTGAAAAATCCAGCTTAGACCAGCATAAGCTTGGTTTTAGCTGGTGTTTTGGTCACTATTTAAGCTGGTCTAGCTGGACCTAGCTGGTAATGCTGGAAGAACAGCTGGCCCACCAGCTTGACCAGCTTTGGCAGGCTGGAAGGACCAGCTTAGACCAGCTTATGCTGGTCTTTGCTGGATTTTTCAGTAGGGTTTGGCGCTTTTACCCAAGACGACTTATAAGGTATACATTTTATCAGTATGTGTGGTTCTTGGGAATCAAACCCAAAACTTTGGGCTTCCAACTTGATGCTCCACTAGCTGAGCTACACTGTCAAAAATAAAGGTACGAAGCTGTCACTGGGGCAGTACCCTTTAAAAAAGGTCCCAATATGTACCATTTAGGTACAAATATGTACCTTTAAAGGTACATTTTGGCAGTTCAAAGTACTAATATGCCCTCTTTGGGTACAAAGGTGTACCTTTTTGAAAGGGTACTGTCCCAGTGACAACTTTTGTACCTTTATTTCTGAGAGTGTACAGGAACAAATTTATGGTTGACCATGTCTTTTAAACTAAATTTTGGTTTCTTTTTAACCCAAATCTGGGTAAATATTGGCCAGAACTTGTTCCAAATGGAATGCCTTTGCAATGCAGACATGAAAATGCCTTGATACTTTAAGACTGAAAGAATGGCGTGTTAATTGGTGTAGCCGAGCGGCAATGATTGAGGAGCCCAAGAGATTCTTTGTGGTTGGAACCAGTGTTTACTGCGAAGATAGCACAGACGACACTCGCCTGCTAATGAAACACTTCAGCAATCACATGTTTAATAGAACCTCCCTTGAGTGCTTTTCTTCTTTTGCTTTCCTTCACCGATTCTCTTTGTTTTTTCCATGTGCTGTAGGCCTAAGCAGCAGTGACTGCAGACAGCAGGGGAAGTCCGCATGTTACAGTGTCAACTGGACATCAGGTGATGCCCAAATGGAGGTGCTCAACGCATCTACCGGAAAGAGGAGGGATTCTGGAGCCCCATCCAGACTTTGCAAACATGCGCTTTTTGCACGGTGGATCAGACTCTATAGGAAGGTGAGCACGGAAGAGTGTTTTTAATTAACATTGCATGCTTCGGCATCCTACATTTATTAAGCGAATAGTTCACCTAAAAATGAAAAAGTTACTTCAAACAATTCAAGGTGTAATATCATAGCTCTTTTCAGCTTTGTAATGGCATTGGATGGTGCCCCATTTTTTAAAGCTCCAAAAAGTGCATCCATCTATCAAAAACGAATCCACACATTTATTAAAGCTCACATAACACACACTGTTTCTGAATTTCTGATGTTAATCTGGAGTACCTATAGAGTAGTATGACATCCTTTATATCTCTGAAGAGTCTTTAGTTTAATCAGATTTATAAAAGAAAGATTAGCTTTACCGAATCTTTCCGATAACGTACGAAAAAATGAAGAAGGAGGAGTTACTACCGCGGGAGGAGCGAGTACGAGCCATGCAACACTATACAACACTGTTTAACTTATGATTCACTACATGTTCGTGTCATTTATATAATATGCATGCACCTATTTCCAACATAAGACAGAAATCTTACTTATCGCATGCAACTCATGACCCGGTTGGGACTTTTCAGTGAAATCCAGCATCAAACACACACGCAAAATTCCGCTGCTGATAATAAACTATATCCATTGTTTTCATATGGCTCCTTACATCCAAAAACACATTTCTTCTTTTGTGCCATTGTTGAGATTTGAAATTAAACAAAGCTGTCGCGTGATGTGATGTTTGTAAGTTCTAGCGTCTCCCACTGATTGACGGGTGGGCGGGGTTTTCTGAGGGAAGTGCCCATATAAAAAAGTGATACGTATAGAAACCCCTGAAAAAACTTTCCTAAACTTGTACGAACCCTGGCGAAGTGCATTCGGCACAGAAATACTCTATAACATGCCCAACTGCGTTTTTTGACACTTTGCCTACGTTTAGCATGAGGAAACAACTCTATAACCGTGTTAATAAGTAAGAATGCATGAAATGCATGTCTTCTGAAGTGAAGCAATGTGTTTTTGTAATGTTGCCTTCCTCCTGACCTAAACTCTCTCGTAAACACGACCATAGTTTATAAAGTTTGAAATATGTTATCACTTCACTTGAGAAGACATTTCAAAACATTTTAACTGTATAGATTAGTTCTTGATGGGAAAATAGGACACTATCCAATACCATTATAAAGCTGTAAAGAGACATTATTTAGTATAACTCCGACTGTGTTTGGCTGAAAGAGAAAAAGTAATATTCAATTCAATTTTATTTATATAGCGCTTTTCACAATTGTTAATTGTTTCAAAGCAGCTTTACATGAATAAATGTAGGGAAAAACATGGATAATATAAGAAGACAACAGCGGCTAAGAATAAACCGTACAAGCGAGCATAGTAATAATGTAATGTATACAGTAAAGTGCTAAAGTTAAGCCAATGTTGGCTGACTCTCCCGGGGAGAAACCCCCCCTAGGAGAAAAACCCTGTGGGAAAACTCCTAGGAGGATAAAAACCCTTGAGAGAGATTAATATATATTTATATATATATATATAAACACAATAGGGATAGGAAACGGGTAAGCAGATTAAACTGGTTCAGCCGGTGGTCGTTGGTCGCGTATTGGTGGGCATCACATTGAAGGACAGCCAGTAGATCAGTGGTGTGATGACTATCACAGCAGCAAGAACTGGGTCTGTTTGTCTCATTGTCCTCGGAGTCGAGACAGGGAGAGAAAAACAGAATCCTATTAGGATAGGGGCCGTTCGCATGTAATGCAAGTGTCATACAGTATTGTGGTTTAAAATCCGCTCCATTCCAGACAGGCTACCTATTGCGGCATAAGTATATTACCCAGATGAGTTATGTGAATGCTTTGTTCTGGACAAACTAGCTATTGCGGGATAGGTACATTTACTTGACATTTTATGTGAACGCTTTGTTAAAGAAGAATGTCTTAAGCTTAGATGTAAAGTGATCTGCAAAATTTAAGTAATATACACCTAGGATGCTTAAAGGGACACACATTTTTTTTTTGAAAATATGCTCATTTTCCAGCTCTCCTTAACTCTAGGGAAGCTGGAAAATGAGCATATTTTCAAAAAAGTGGTGTGTCCCTTTAAGTAAAATATGACCTAATTTTCATTTTGGGGTGAACTATTCCTTTAAGCAACTTTGGCCTAAAACAAAACTCATCTGAACACATCTTGGTTTCACATAAAAATGAGAATAAAAAAACAACACCTAAATTCATGCCAAATAGGAGCTAAAGCAAGAATTTCTGAAGTAATTCCCAAAATAATGCATATAAAGAATGCATTCACATTCATGTAGAGTACTTGACTATGTCATAATGTCATATTATGCAACCTATTCCTACTATATGTGCAGTATGCAATGATTTTTTTATGTCCAATATGACTAATGATAAGGAAGTAATACTATTAATACCTATTAAAACTATTACATTAATACACCAATAATAATACCTATGATTTTCATGTCCATCTTGACTTTATGCCCTTCACCAAATTAAGCATGCAGCATAGGGAGGTCATGTGGCAACAATTCAGTGTAAATCGTTTATTTCATACTACACTTATAGTATTTCATAGCCTTGAAGTCAATGAATTGAAGAGTATGACTTGCAATCTTTTAATGATCAGCTCCGATCCTGTGGCATTTTTTCAGGTCGAAACTAGTTGATAATGAAGCATTTATTAGGAGATGGAAAAGCGTAGGGCAAAATTAGGTCCACATCATGTAAATGTATGGAAGAGATGCCGACTGCCGTACCAAATGCTGGCAGTTAAAGTCTAATGACTGTGGAAATGGTAATCATCTTGAAAAGCACTTGAGCGGCTTCCCATGGCAAACTCTCAGCGCACGCAGTCAGGGATGCAGGAGCGCGAGCACTAATCTCCAAAGTAACTTTTCTTTTCTCTGAGCCCCTCCGTTCGACGCATCCCTTCTTTTTTTTGGTGTGTGCGAGTGTGCGACAAAGAAATGCACAAAAGCACGGAGAATGTTCAATTGCTTGTGAAATTTAAATGGAGAGATTACACAGCTGCTCAAACGCCACGTTTTTGCCGGCTCATTCGTTTTGTTTTGCTCTCTCACCATATCTTTCTTTTGTCTCTCGTCCCATCTTTCCCCATTTTTTCTTTCTTTCTTAAATTTTCATTCTTTCTTTTTGTTTTATGTTTGATTCTTTTTTGTTTGTCATTCTTTCTGGTTTGTTTCTTTTTGTTTGTCTTTTTTGTTTGTTTGTCATCATTTGTTTTCTCTGGTTTGTTTGTTTCTTTTTTGTTTATCATTTCTTCTGGTTTGTTTGTTTGTTTCTTTTTTGTCAATTCTTTCTGATTTGTTTGTTTCTTTTTGTTTGTCATTGTTTTCTCTGGTTTTTGTTTGTTTATTTATTTTTTTGTCATTTCTTCTGATTTGTTTGTTTATTTTTTTGTTTGTCATTTCTTCTCGTTTGTTTTTTTTTTTTTGTTTGTCTTTTTGTTTGTTTGTCTTCATGTTTTCTCTAGTTTGTTTGTTTCTTTTTATCTATCTTTTTGTTTGTTTGTCATCATTTGTTTTCTCTGGTTTGTTTGTTTCTTTTTTGTTTATCATTTCTTCTGGTTTGTTTTTTTGTTTGTTTCTTTTTTGTCATTCTTTCTGATTTGTTTGTTTCTTTTTGTTTGTCATTGTTTTCTCTGGTTTTTGTTTGTTTATTTATTTTTTTGTCATTTCTTCTGATTTGTTTGTTTATTTTTTTGTTTGTCATTTCTTCTTGTTTGTTTGTTTATTTTGTTTCTTTTTGTTTGTCTTTTTGTTTGTTTGGCTTCATGTTTTCTCTAGTTTGTTTGTTTCTTTTTATCTATCTTTTTGTTTGTGTGTCATCATTTGTTTTCTCTTGTTTCTTTTTGGTTTATCTTTTTGTTTGTTTGTCATCATTTGTTTTCTCTGGTCTGTTTGTTTGTTTGTTTGTTTGTTTGTTTGTTTTTGCCATTTCTTCTCGTTTGTTTGTTTCTTTTTGTTTGTCATTTCTTCTCGTTTGTTTGTTTCTTTTTTGTTTGTCTTTTTTGTTTGTTTGTCATCATGTTTTTCTTTAGTTTGTTTGTTTCTTTTTTGTTTGTCTTTTTTGTTTGTTTGTCATCATGTTTTTCTTTAGTTTGTTTGTTTCTTTTTTGTTTATCTTTTTGTTTGTTTGTCATCATGTTTTCTCTAGCTTGTTTGCTTCTTTTTTGTTTGTTTGTCATCATGTTTTCTCTAGTTTGTTTGTTTCTTTTTATCTATCTTTTTGTTTGTGTGTCATCATTTGTTTTCTCTTGTTTCTTTTTGGTTTATCTTTTTGTTTGTTTGTCATCATTTGTTTTTTGCCATTTCTTCTCGTTTGTTTGTTTATTTTTGTTTGTCATTTCTTCTCGTTTGTTTGTTTCTTTTTTGTTTGTCTTTTTGTTTGTTTGTCATCATGTTTTCTCTAGTTTGTTTGTTTCTTTTTTGTTTATCTTTTTGTTTGTCATTATTTGTTTTCTCTAGTTTGTTGTTTCTTTTTTATTCATTTTTTTTGTTTGTTTGTCATCATGTTTTCTCTAGTTTGTTTGTTTCTTTTTTGTTTATCTTTTTGTTTGTTTGTCATCATGTTTTCTCTTGATTGCTTCTTTTTTGTTTGTTTGTCATCATGTTTTCTCTAGTTTGTTTGTTTCTCTTTTGTTTCTCTTTTTGTTTGTTTTTCATTATTTGTTTTCTCTAGTTTTTTATCTATCTTTTTGTTTGTTTGTCATCATGTTTTCTCTAGCTTGTTTGCTTCTTTTTTGTTTGTTTGTCATCATTTGTTTTCTCTGGTTTGTTTGTTTCTTTTTTGCTGTTTTCCTTTTTACATTTTTTTCTTTAACACTTTGCCACTTTCACCTTCTTTATTTCTTTTGCTGTTTGTTTGTTTGTTTGTTTATCTTTGTTATTTAAAAAAATAGATTTAACACTTTCTTTCAACTCCTTAATGTTTGTTTTCTTTCTCCGTATAGCTGGTGGTTGGTGGAGCTCCTCAGAGTGACACGTCGCTTTTATACTGTGAAGCAAAGCAGGCGGCTGGCACTTACCAGACTGTGAAGCTGCAGTGGTTGAAGGGTCTACAAGAAGCAGGACTAGGGACCTGGGTCAGGAAACCACCTGAGCAGGAAAACTTCACTATGACTGTATGAGTGTGAAAGCCTGACCTGATATCATCCCATCACCACTAAAACCACCCACACCCTCCACCAACCAGCTACAACCAGAGCCCTTTCTCATCCAGTCAACAACGTCCCACTGCCAGAAATACTTCACGGGAAGATGATGAAGGTGTTGTCAATATAGTAAACCTAAAATGGATGGAACGTCCTAGGATCAATAAAGATTATCAACAGCATTTGTGACATATTGTTGATCACCACAAAAATTGACTTTGTCCCTCAGGTTATTCTTCATTGTTAAGTAATATATTGTGGTAAAAATAAAACTGGTATGAAAGCGGGTACGGAAAGTTTAAAAGCAGAAATGTGATACTCACAATATTTTTATTAAATTACACCTGAATTATACATACAACATATGAGATAGGACTACTTTTCTAGATGAACGAACTTATAGTTATGCCAATAACTGTTAACTATTACCTAAAGGTATTACCCATTACACTGTAAAAAAACGTTATTGTAGTTATGCAGCTGTTTGCCAGTAACTTACTGTAGATTTAAATGTATGTTGTTGACTGGCAGCGGTTTGTTCAAAGTTAAATAAATATTAAACATAAACAAGTCTTTGTCTTTACAGGGTAAAACTAAAATGCAAAGCATTCTGGGAACAAAAATACTCATCAACCTTTTTCTGTTTTTTTTCTTGTTCCCAGAATGCTTTGCATGGGGCTGTTATTTTATAGTTTTATTCTGTAAAGGTAAAGTTAATGTTTATTTAACTTTAAACAAACTGTTGCAGGTAAATAAAGTGAATTTAAATCTACAGTAAGTTACTGTCATTTCTACAGACATTTTTAACAGTGTAGGTCAAATCCCATTCTGGGGCCTCATTTATAAAGCGTGCGTACGCAAAGATTTGATCTTAGACCGTGTGTACGCTCAAATCCACTCCAACGCTCAGATTTATAAAACACGTCTTTGACGTGGAAAAGTACTTACCTCCATGTCAGGTTCCGACTTGACGTACGCACGTTTCCTTGTGGCAATATTGCAGGTAGGGATATTCTGAACTTTTATAACGCCATCATGCCGTTTCCACGTCGTCATCTGTATTAGACCTTAGATCGGGACCAAAAAACCAAGCCCGACCCTACTGAAGCCCGGCCGGACACATTAACTGGTATTATGAGCCCGAGCTCAAATTAAACCCGACAATGTTTTAATAGTGTGCAGTGATGTTCTCAACTACAATTCAGAGTTGTTTGAACTTCAGAAATCTGTTCAGAATTATCTTAATGAACTAATGCAACAAGGACGAAGCATGTAAACTGCGATGTTTGTTTATTCAATGGAGACGTAAAAAACGCGTGCATGCAATAATGATGCACACAGAAAATAGAAGAATAAACTATAGAGAAGGTCTACTACTCTAAAATAATTTAACAAGGTTTTAGAATATATTTTAAACAAAATATGTTGGCCTATTTTGATATTTTAAAATGTAGGGCTATTCATATGCAAAAATGCATCCATAGGTTCAGAAAAAGATTTTCTAGTTCGTCATCTTTTCAAAAAAAATAAAAAATAAATATAGCAAAATTGTTTTGTGGTGTTTAACGCACATGTTAATGTTACAGAACATGTGCTTTATTAAATAAAAGTAAAAACTATCAAATTCAATGATTAAAAGGACGTGAAAGGAACTAAATTTTAAAGGCTCGATGTAGCCTAGGACATGCGACATTTAAGAGTGGTGGTTATTTCAAAAATTTATAAAAATTATTCCCATGCATCGATTTTAATGTTAAATATCTGTAAATAAAAAAATGAATCCATATGGAATATATTCCAACAGTTTAGGATACGATCTATGAATTTTAAAGTCGAAAAATCTCTTATTTTTACACCACCGCACCAAAACTTTAAAGACACAAATATTACGTATACGTGTAAAACTATATTTAAACGAAACCCGTGAATTGAAAGGTCCGCTAATTGAAAGGCCTTAACTCGAGTGATGTCAATAAAGTTTCCATGTTAGAATTTAGAAATATTGAAAAATTAACCTCTTATGGAACGGCTGAAATTCCACAAGACGTTGCACAATTAACATGACATCCGAATATTTCATTATAAATCATGAATGAAAAGTGAGATTCGAACGAATGTCCGTTAGTGAACTAATTGTATACACTATTTATATCGTAATTCGGTCAGAAACGTCAAGATTATAAGATGAACAAATCATTTTGGATTAAAAGGCTTGGATATTCCATTTCCTTGGACTTTTGGGGATTTATGAACAATTTGTTTTGGACAATTTCACCGAAGCGGATAAAGGGAAGATTTTGAAGGCAAGTAAATATCCTTGGCACCGCCCGGTTCAGGTAACTAACAACTAGATTACAGTTTTATGAAATCATATTATGCTTTGTGTGTGTGCTTAATGGAATTCCTAAAGTCTAAGCTTTACAACGATGTGCCGCATGACCGTATATTTTGAAGATTTAATGCTTCAAAGTTACAATGACGTAATGCAGCCTCACGTGCAAGGGAGGGGGTGTACCGTGTACAGCACAGTGTTCCTTATCAGGTTAAAGGTGCAGTGTGTAAATTTTTGCGACATCTAGTGGTGAGGTTACAAATTGCTGCCAACGGCTCAGTTTACTGCTCACCCCTCACTTTTGAAACACATAAAGAAGCTACGGTAGCCACCACCAAACAAACATGTCATCATCAGAGGAAAACGTTTTTCCCGTTGAGAGGTTATGTAGAAACATGGCGGCCCAAAATGGCGACTTCCATGTAAGGGGACCCTTGTTGTATGCAGATAAAAACATCTCATTCTAAGGTAATAAACACATAACGGTTCATTATGAAAGGTCTTTATACACCCCTAATGATATAGTTTTGTATATAATTTTGCATTTCTGTCAAGAGATCCTTCTAAAAATTACACACTGCACCTTTATCTCTTTCACCGCCAGCGTTTTTTAAAAAAGTTGCCAGCCAGCGCCAGCGTTTTTCATGATTTTCACCAAAGTTTAATGCCTTCCAGAAAATGTTCTTCTTTAAATATATAAACATACAATATACCAAATGAAGGAACAGACCCTCGGCTTTCAAAAAAAAAAAAAAAAGTTTCATCCTACCTTCAGTAGTTCGTTTGTAATCAGCTTTTGAATATGGGTAGGTTTCTGCAAAAACACCACATTTTGAGCAAATAGCTGAGATAATTCCATTTTTGTGACGGACTTTTCATAGAGATCCCATTCAGAGCGATCTTTAAAACAGACCCGGACATGCAGCCGCTTGCCATAGGGCAATACTTCCGGGTTTAAAAAGTTGCCACCTGGTGGATATTAGCGGTATTGCGGAAACACAGAAAATCTCGTCATTGGCGGGGAAGCGTTTTCTCTTAATTGACGAGATATCTCGTCAATGGCGGTGAAAGAGTTAAGCAAACGACAACAAAGATGTTTTTTTGACCACTTGGCATTGTAGCAGTCAGAGAATTTGGCCTTTGATAATTGAATATTTATATGCTAATGAATAAATTAGGGGCGTTTACAAGACGGAGTTCTTGAAATTGTGCGCTGCTGAATGCTCTTAGATCATTTCTGATTTATAAACTGCACATCTGGAAAAGTGCGTACGCTCCTTTTCTCTGAATTACAAGTACGATCATTTCAGAAACGGTCTTAGATGAAATATAGGATAGTCCCTACGTCACACTTTTATAAATGAGGCCCCTGGTATCATTGTGCATCTCATGAAATCTTTTAGGATAGGTATTGTGATCATGACACCAAAATATCAAGATGAGATATAGATCAGTAAGCAGCTCTCAAACCATCATGTATCTTAACATCTTGTAGCTATATTTTGAAATCAGTATGCATTTATGCCAACTCCTAATTTTTTGACACAATTTTGTAAACTATTGAAGCCAGAGTACGGTTCATCACTCCAAATTAAAACGCATCACAATAACGTCACCAGAGACCTCACGTAAGTTGGGTCACGCATTTGAAACAGGGACGATTTTCCTCAAGATTGTCACTTTCTCTTCACATTTGTCAGGTATCCTTTACCTGCCATTCAAACGTGTACATGTTAACCTCGCCAAAGTGAAAGGCAGGTGCCGTCTTGTCATTATCTACCCGTTTCCGGATGGCCTGCCCCTGAAGAGCTCCGACACGCTGTCCAATTAGAGGTCCTGTCACAGTGATGCGTCCCCAGTTTTCCTCCCTCTCCTTTCTCCTTTGGTTCATCCGTACGATTCTCTAAAATGAGGTGAAAAGGAGAAAAACAGTGTAGGTTTGACATTGTAAAGACAGGTTAATTCAGTCCCATTTTGGGTGTGCAGGCTGAAGGTAATGGTTTCAAGCTAATGTAAATGGTGCCATTACGACACCCCGGGTCTTTCAAGCCCACTTGCTGTTTTTTGAGTCGGTACAGCTTGCTGCTTTAATACCTCGATCCACGCTCCCGTTCACAGGTGATGTGCCATTTCTCTGCGGGCTTTCTTTTGTGTGTCAGAGCTGTATCTTTACACAGCGGTTCAAAGCAGAGACTTGCGTGAAAAGAAAAGGGAAAAGTCGACGGTTTGATGTAGACACAAAAGAAAATAGAGTTTAATACCAGCTTTAAGAGTTCAAATAGAGATCATAAGTAAAACCGAGCACATCCCCGACCCTTTGCCTTTGAAAGGCATGCCAGTTTGCCCGATGTTTAACCAATTAGTCTATTATTATGTTATAGATTTATGCTTTTGTTTGGTTAAGTATACATCAAAATTTTCTGTCTTAGATTATCACTTGTTTCTTGTGTACTAAAAACATCACCCTTGATTATATTTTAATTGACTGAAACGTTTATCATTTTAATTGATTCATTTGCATAATGTTTGTTACAGTGTGAGATCACGCTGCTTTGATATACCATAACTCCTTTGTAGTGTACATTTTCATTTGCTTTCAGCATATATTTTCGTAGCCACTTTGTCATTTCTTGACAACATGTCATGTAAACACGTTTAACAAACAGTTCGAGATGTTACAGGGGCATCTAGTGGTGATAAGATGTATTTGTATTCTCATGTCTTCCCTACTTAATGTGCATCTCTTCACTGTTCAATATCTGTACATCCCAAATGTGATAAACTTCTTGTCTACCGAAATACAATATTATTAGAAAGATTTTAAGAGTGCAAACATTTGATCAAGCATTTGCTGTCCTTCTCTTCTAAATCTCCTACACAGTCCTCTACAGATTGAAAATGTCAATAGTAGACATTTTTAGTTCATAATCTGCTAGTTTATAAGTGCACGTGTTTATGTACCACTCTTTTATACTTGGTAAAACACAGTGTTTGGAATAGGTCAATCGGATGTTTTGGAAATATTTATTTTATTTCTCTTAAGCTTTTTTTATCATAACCCCCTGACAAACGTGTTGCATTAAGTACTTCAGCTGTAAGGCATGACTGAATGGCAATATTGTAATAATGACTGTACATTTTGTAAAAATTTGTAAAATGACTGAAGACTAAAAGAAAAACTATAAGAGCTCTCAATAAAGTGTACATTTAAATCCACAAGCATATGCTGCTAAGGTCAGTTTCACCTTAAAAGTGAATGTTTATGTGAATAAAACCAAAAACAGTTACTGTGGTTTACTTTGCTTATATTCATTTTGAAAACATTATATTAAATATTTACGATTAATGGGGAAAAACATAAAACATTTTGGGTTGCTTTCCTGGACAGGGTTTAGATTAATCCATTAATCGTGATTAATCTATTGCAGAATAAAGGTTTTTGTTTTGATCACATATTTGTGTTATGTATATATAAATATGCACACATGCATGTATTTTAAGAAAGAAAAAAGGTATTTATATATAATATTAATTAAACAATGAAAATACAAATGTATATTCACATGTTAACATTTCTTAAATATATACACTGCAAAAAAAGGATTTTGAAGAAAAAAATCTTAGTATTTTTGTCTTGTTTTCAGTAAAAATATCTAAAAAATCTGCAAATTGGATAAGCAATTGGATTTATTTCTTGAATTTAGATTTATTTGGATTTATTTCTTGAAACGTTCAAGATTTCAAGAATGGGCTTACCCCATTGGCAGATTTTTTTGCTTGTTTTATGCACAAAATCACTTAAATTTGATATTTTTTGTCTAAAAATGAGACTTATTTTCTTGGGTCGTTTTGCCCATCAAGATTTTTTTTTCTTCAAAATATTTTTTTTTTTTGCAGTGTATATATTTAAGAAATGTTAACATGTGAATATAAATTTGTATTTTCATATTGTTTAATTAATATTATATATAAATACATGTGTATATATATATATATATATATATATATTTTTTTTTTTTTTCTTCTTGAAAATCTTTTTTTTTGTACATGCATGTGTGTGTATTTACTTATACAAAGTTATTATACACAGTATATGATTATCATACAGTATATGATGTAAACAAAAACCTGTATCGCAATTAATCGTTATGCAACCCTAATCCAGCACTAGGCCTTAGTTAGGTAATTTAAGTAGTTTTTACAAACAAAACCTTACAAAAACATTACTGGTGTGCATCTTGAGACAAAACAATAACACTGATATTTGTTAAGATATGTCAGTGCAAGATGTTTTTAAATTAGGGGGGCTCAAACATGCATTTTATTCTGGGACTAGGATAAGCCCTGTTCGGGAAACTGCCCCGTAAAGTCTGATGCTTTCATATAAATGTCAGAAACAAATGGTCAAAATATGTGCCCAAGCTGTCACTGGGGCGGCACTCTTTCAAAAAGTACATGTTTGCATCTAAAGAGTTCATAAAAATATGCATTAATATCTCAAAGGTACATATCTGTATCTAATTGTGCATATTAGGACCTTTTTAAGGGGGTACATATTTTGACCATTTGTTTTTAACAGTGTAGGTTGGATTGTTTATTTATTCTTAAAACCATCCCAGCATCTATATCTATATATGAAGATTTTCGTTGCAAAACGAGATAACCACCGTTTTTTTTAATTTTTCAGAAATCTAGTTTTTTGGTTGTGCATTCCAATTAATTTCAATTCAACTGCAGTTGGTTTGTTTTGATTTAAACCTTCATAACTTAAAAAATACAGCTAAGTAGCACCATAAAACAAAATAATAACATGATAATAAACATGTTTTGACAAAAATGTTAAAAAATGGATTTATCTCGTTTTGCTATGAAACTCTTCATATTTATGGCGAGCGCTGGTTAATCCACACAAGTTATATCATTACATTATTACATCAAGCTATTTCAGTACATATATCTAAACATTGTTAAACTAAGATTGTTCTTGAATTATAGGGACACTCCACTTTTTATAAAATATGCTCTTTTTCCAGCTCCCCTTGAGTTAAACATTTGATTTTTACCGTTTTGGAATCCATTCAGCCGATTTCGGGGTCTGGTGGAACCACTTTTAGCATAGCTAAGCATAATCCATTGAATCTGATTAGACCATTAGCATCGCGCTAAAAATAACCAAAGAGTTTCGATATTTTTCCTATTTAAAACTAAAATGATATTACGCAGCGCCTGAAATATTAACTTTCAATAGCAGGGCACTATTTTCAGGCACTGCGTAATATCATTGCATCTCCTGCAGCCATGTTACAGCAGCAAAGTCCTTGATTATTATCCTAGCCATATCGGCCTAGAAAAGTGCAACTTTTAATTTTCTTTTGGTCTTAGTACACGACATAACTACAGAAGAGTCAAGTTTTCAATAGGAAAAATATCGAAATTCTGGTTATTTTTGAGCGCGATGCTAATGGTCTAATCAGATTCAATGGATTGTGCTAAGCTATGCTAAAAGTGCTAGCGCCAGACCCGGAGATCGGCAGTTTTTTTCCTTGTTTTAACCCTGTAAAAACCCTCGGTTTAAAATCTAATAAAGTATACCTGTACATGTTTTTTTCTCCTCAAAACCACATTTACACAACTTAAAAAGTCCTAATGTTTGACCCTGTAATGATTTTGAATGGTAGACTTTGTAAATAGGATTGCTTTCCTGGCTGCGAACTTACAAAACCTGCAAAACTGCCTTGAGGAACATGACCTTTTTTACTGGACTAAATAAATCAACAAGCACGTAAGTAAAATGCCTAAAATATTTTTTCTGTGATTAATTATGTGTCTAGATCATGCAGATTTTAAGATACAGCTGAATGTTTTGATTATATACGATTTTAATCTTATGTCAAGTCAATGTTGTAGTTTTACAACGTTGGGTTGAAGGGTAACAAAATGTACCTGTGCACCTTGCACATTACATGAATTTGCTGTTCTTCTAAACTGTTAAAAATTTACTTTTTTAATCATTTTTTGTAGCAACAAAATATAATATTGATGTTAAATGTCTATTTTGAGTTTTAATCAAAGTTTTAAGATTATTAAATAAGTTTATAGGAAATTAATCATTTATTTGAGAATTTGAAAGTATTTATGCGCCAATATTTGAAACTAAATATTCTTAGCTGGTCCTGTTATCTTGCCTGGGCTTTGTTTGCTCAAATATCTGTTTTCTGCATGACGGGCAGGTGATAATGTTTTGGAATGTGGGGTGGGGGTATAGGTGATATTAGCATTATAAATAGAGGACAAAACATTTCCTAGACAGTATTGGTGAATTCTGTGGAATGTAGAAATGTGATTGGAAGTGATTTGCATCTTGCGTCTTATCTACAATGTGGTATGATGTCATTTATATCATGTAAATTTGAAAAAAGTGACTGAGATGGGACTCTGATATAACTGATGAGGAGGAATGTGGTGATGCCTCTCAACTATAAAAGAGAAATTAAAAACTTTGTCTGTCCATATGATGATAATGTGGACATGAAGGCAACAAAACCAAGCCATTCATGAACACAGACCTTGCCCCATGACAGGTATTAAAAGGATAAAAAAGGATTTTATTAGTCTCAATACTGATATTTCTGTTATTGGCATCACTAATGATGCCATCTCCTTTCATATACCACTGGAGTACCTCCGAAGGATTGCGGCAAAAGACGTGATCAAGGCTCTGACAGATAACACCAATTAGTACAGTTTCCAAAAGAGAGAAGTTTTCATAAACAACATAATAGGATTACTATCATTGAACATGTCTGTAAACACAGTAAATACCAGTTTTCTTTCAGTTTATCTGGTTTAGTAAATACAAACTGAGCATATTTTTATAATAAATTATTTTTCATAAACATATGATTTTGTCTAATTATTATGTATTGTGTGATTATGTATATGGGGGTGATTCTCACGAAAACTTGGTTTTAAAAATGTCAAGCATGAAAATGTAAAATTGCTTAAATTTACTTTTTTTCCCACCAGACATTGAAAAACAAAGTCTGGAGTAAATGGGAACATTAATTTAAAAACTTTTACTTATCATTTAACACTTTTTGTAACATAATTTAAAAAATTAGTCCTAAAAAATCTCATTACCGCAACAGTCAGAAAACATCAACACTGACATATTTTCAAAATGGCATGACAAACCTGAAAGAACATAATTTGGAGATTCTGCACATGCATTTAAAATCAAAGTATTATGCTTCTATTAATTAAATTAACATTTAATAAGCATCTGTTGCGGTAATGATAATCAAAATGTTGTGTAAGCATTCTGACAAGACAATATTTTAAATTAACTGTAAAAAAAATGATCTTACCTGGTAGCCATCTTGAAGTAACTGGTCCATGTGCTTGGTCACTCAAAATCAAACTTTATTAAAATTCTGTATGTGTGCTTAAACTGTTCTCAAAAAGTGTTGCGGAGGATGAGAACATCAGGCATGGACACATCATTTTCCTAATTTTTCTTCATTACTATTATACATGAATATTCAGTAAATATTTTTTCTGTCATCTAAAGTAGTCTAGCAAAACATCCATTTTTTTTTTCTTAATATTTTTGTGTTAATTTGATTAAATTACAACATAACGCATGTTCAAACACAGCTTGACAAATTGCGGTAACGAAAATTTCAGCAGAAAATGAGATAAAACTTACAATTATAAATTCTTATGTTGAAATCACACATTGTGCAAGGTAGAACACAGTATTGTGTTAATTCTGATGCTTTTTAATGTTACTTTATTACACATTTTAAAGCTAAAATCATTAGTGCCGTGGTGTTTCAATGGTTTCGTGAGAATCACCCATTGATATATAGGATACTATTATTGGGCTACATAAGCAGTACACCCTGCAGAGTAACTCTTAGATGTTATTAACATTTGTTGAGACAGTGAGTATAATCACAGCAATTCTGCTACACCAAAGGCCCAATGCTGTAATATTACAACATTTCCATAAAAACTTACCAAAATGTAAAAAATGTAAAAACCCAATGATTTTTTTAGATATTTGTACTGAAAACAAGACAAAAAAATACTAAGTAAGAAAGTAATTTTTGCAGTGTAACATGCATGTTTTTGGCCTGGAGCACCTGGAGTAAACCCACGCTGACACAGAGAACTTGGGGCATGAACCGGGGGCCTGTGCACACTGTGCCGCCCCCTTTAAATGAGAACCAACAAGGATGTGACTATTGAAAAATGTCACTTTATTCTGAAGCCAGGCAGTGAATGATTTTTATTGATTCTACTTTACATTTCTAAATTGTCTTAAGCTGCAATACATAGTTTTTCCAATACAGTAAATGAGGTTACTCTTGAATAGAAGAAAAATAAGAAATGGCTCAATACCGAATACCCAACAGATTGTTATACAAGTCAGATCTACAACATTTTTACAAAACATTCTGAGTCAAATGTGTGCATGATTGTAGCTCATTGACAGTTGAGTAAAAGCCATTTATATGCCGTTTTACATACATTTCATCTCTGTCAAATACGGAGAGTCCGTTAAAATGAACATCATACAAATATTACATCATGAACATCTTTTTCGTGGAACTTACTGACCTGTTTACATGGAAAAATACGATAATAGTTTTCCACCTGCATTTCTACTCATGTAGTTTTGGTTATAATTAGTATAATCACTGCATTACTGAACTATAACAACCTAATAACAAGTCACGTAAATGACCGACAGCATCTGCAGTGATGCTTTTTTCTGTACATACATCACACAGAGTCTAATGTACATATCTGCAAACCTATCAAGGATCAGTAGCATTGAGAACGTCACCGACAACATTTGGTCCAATAATTACCGACAAATATTTCAATATTGAACACAGCTGAAAACCTCTTTATTCTTAAGTATAGCAGACTTAAAAGCCATTTCAATGAAACATCAAACATCAATTTTCAGTACTCTATAAACAGTCAAACTACTACTTACAATGTCTTTTTGTTGTTGTTTTCAAATAGGTGAAGAACAAGATTCGACAGCAATTATACAGCATTTCGCTTCACATTTGACAAAGAGCTGGATTTATCATGCAAATGCACTGCGGCGATACTGAAAGAAGCTGATTGGCCGCGTGAACGACGGTTCCAATCAGAACGTCGGGAAGGTGCGGATCCGTAAATGTGATTGCAGATTTTCTTTCACAAAGGCAGAGTGCTCTAAGGTTTCTTTTGAAGGCTCGTCTCTATACAAAGCGAAGCCGAAACCAAGAAAAAATTCTAAAATGCTATCGTAAAATAAAATGCTATCTGTACAAACTGAACACATTGCACAACAAAAACACAGCTAAAGTGTAAAATTATTTGAACGTAACAGCAACCATAGGTTTTAATAATGCCCCAATCTCTCAGAATTCACGAATGCCAGCTTGAATCATGCAAAAACAGGGTAACAAGACTTCACCACACTATATGACCTCAGAGAAGACAGCGTAGATATGCAGAAGGACTATGGTATTAAACATCAGCTGTTCTTTGAAGCCTGTTGTTGTCCGCTGATGTCGATAGCACACACACACTGTTCAAAGCATGACAGGATGACCGCGAGACAGGAGACGGCAACTGGTATGAAGCACTGAATCGTATCGTATATGAAGTAAATCTACTGCAGGTGTTGCACCAAAGCACACGTTTCAGAGGATTCAGTGGCGATTGTGCGGATGGGCTGTGCTAAGCTTGTATACGCGTGTAAAACTGTGCAAACGTGGGATGCGGGTGCCAGCCCGTCACTTATCCTGTAGCAGGGCAGGGATGTTGATGCTCCAGCCGATGGCCTGGCGGTCGAAGCCACAAGTGAAGAGATTACAGGCTTGATTTTCTTCATTCCACGCCGAGCAGCACACCATCCGACGATGACCCTGTGCAAATAATGTAAAACGTTGGGGTCAGTCACATGCAAATTTACAATTTTAGCTATGATAATAAAGACGCTATAGCTCAGTTTTAATAGTGAACATGTGAAGCTGTCTGTAAAATCCAGACTAAACTCTCTAACTCTTTGACACGACATTACTCAGATAAAGGTTATTTTTCACACAATTTTCTTTACATTAGGCAGGATAATTTTTATGGAGGACTGGGAGTGCAAAAATTATAAATAAATACATGCACAAATAAATATATAAAACAAACATAAATAAATAAATACAAAAATAAATATGCAGAGAAATATAAAAAACAAACATAAATGAGTATTGCAACTTTGATTTCTTTATTTTTGTATTAAAATATTTTTAAAACATTTATTTATTTCTGAATTTAATTATTCATTTTCATTTATTATTTTATTAATTTCCACATTTATTTATTTATTTATGTATTAATGTTTTTACATTTATTTATTTATAAATTTATTTATTTCCACATGTATTTATTTATACATTTATTTATTTTCACACATATTTATTTATACATTTCCATGTTTAATATATTAATGAGGAGGGGGCGTGTTTTTCTTCAGCCATAGCAATGGAGCACAGAGTGGCAATGCTTGTGTAGACACGTGTTCTGAGGCCACAACAGTCACATCTTTTGCTCTTACAAAATGACACGCAAGGGAAGAGCGTGGACGTGATTTTGAGTGCACTCTTGCATTACATAAGGAGTTATGACAGAGACGCTCCAAAATTTGTGAGGCATTTCATTCACTGCAGAGGCGGGGTAGGTTGGAGAGTTCGTGTTGGTTTGCTACGGATAAAACGCTTAATGCGAAACTAAACCCAGAACATTTGCCTGCTGATAGGAGGAGGTGTCCGGACGGGTCGTGTGTTGCAACTTGCACTGGTGTTTGAGGCACGTTGGAAGAGAAGACTGAGCCCACGACGGCACAGTATTTCAGGCACATGAATGATCACATCACGCGTTGTTTATACAAAATTAGCAAACGTGAATGTTAAAATGACTTTCAGTCACGTTTCAAACACAATATTCAATATGTTTGTGTGCATCAGTGAAAGTGCGTGTGGTTTTTCGCCTTATCGTGCACAATCCTCGTCGACATTAAGCTCCATCAATGATCTTTCAGCTGCATTTAGCGTTTATTAAATATGATCAGTGTACTAGATTATTTCACTTGCACACCCTATCGTGTCTCACTGTCTGTTACCTGACCTGTTAAAGATGCGGTTTCTGTAATGTGTGCAAAAATCCCGAACGGATGTTTATAACGCGATGTTCGGGGTAAAGAATATGCATGCTTATCCTGTAAATACATACAAAAACAGTGATATTAAATTACTTATACGGTGATTTTTGCCATTTCGCCCACCTCTCTCAAAATTCATTTCACTTGCACTACACTCAAAATCACGTCCACGCTCTTCCCTTGCGTGTCATTTTGTAAGAGTAAAAGATGTGACTGTTGTGGCCTCAGTACACGTGTCTACACAAGCATTGCCACTCTGTGCTCCATTGCTATGGCTGGAGAAAAACACGCCCCCTCCTCATTAACATATTAGACACAGAAATGTATAAATAAATGTGTGTGGAAATAAATAAATAAATGTATAAATAAATAAATACAAAAATAATTAAAATGTTCACATTAAAACATAAATAAATACATAAATGTGGAAATTAATAAAACAATTAATAAAAAATGTATAATTACATACAGAAATAAATAAATGTTTTCAAAATATTTTAATACAAAAATAAAAAAATCAAAGTTGCAATACTTATTTATATTTGTTTTATATATTTATTTGTACATGTATTTATTCATAATTTTTGCACTCCCAGTCCTCCATAGATTTTATGTACAAAACACAAATCTTTATTAGAGACTGGGTCATATGCGTTACATTTTGTAAGCTGGGTTGTTGCAACAATTTATCTAAAATCAAAAAGGGATGAATCCAACCTGTTGTGTTGTAATTTAACCTGTGCTGTTTAGTTTCAATCCAAAATGCTGGGTTGTTTTAACCTATCGTTAGGTCAAATACAAACATTTTCTGGGTTTATTAACCCAGTGGCTGAGTTTGTACATTTCTGACCCAACGCTGGGTTGTAAGATATTTTTTGATGCTGTACAGAAAAAAATAAATTAAAAAATACTTCATGTATGTTTTAACAGAATTGATCAGTGAAGTAATATGTAGGGCTGTCAAAATATTAATCACATTCAAAATAAAGTTTTTTTTAATAATATATGTATTTGCGCTGTGTGTAATTATATATATATATATATATATATATATATATATAACAATTATACATAAATACACATTTTCTTAAATGTATACATGTATGTGTGTATTTATATATGTAATAATTACACACAATACACACACAAAAACATTATACAAACTTTTATTTTGTATGCGATTACTCGCGATTAATCTTTTGACAGCCCTAGTAAAATGTGTAGGATGGTATACACAGTACAATAATTACTCAAAATGAAAG
This sequence comes from Misgurnus anguillicaudatus, assembly GCF_027580225.2. NCBI lineage: Eukaryota > Metazoa > Chordata > Actinopteri > Cypriniformes > Cobitidae > Misgurnus > Misgurnus anguillicaudatus. Next base: position 9,297,070 of record NC_073361.2, read on the forward strand.
TCATTTATTTTTGTTTTGTACAATGTGTGTGTAAATTTCTTTGAATTGCAATGCAGTATATTATTTTTAGGCAATCCTCTAGGCTTTTGACAGAAATGCATTCAAACATACTATCTGGTGCATAAAGAGTTTGACCAATATGAAGCAAGAAAAGAGAATAAAGGCTTCTCTCTCTCTCTCTCTCTCTCATGTACCTGTCTATTGCTCCGTGGAAGGCGAGCCAGACGAACCCCATTCATGTCGAATAGCCTGACCTGTCTGTTGTCATGCGGTAGAGCAATGATTCTTTGGTTCGCTGAGACGCTTATCCTGCACAATAAACGAAACAAAAATACTGAGAAGTATACATGAATAAAAAAAGAAACCAAATATGAAATGAATCAAATTACAATCTACCATTTAGAAATATTACCCTAATACAGGGGTCGCCAAAGCACATTCTATTAACAGTCTCAATTGTAATTGTTTATTTATTACATATTTTTATATTAGCTTGTTAACATTACTAACAATACTAAAACATATCAACAAGTAAAATAAAATCAACAAATAAAACAACTAAGTTTGAGTAGACTATATCAAAAAGTAGCTCTCCAGATTGTTTTATTCATTGTGTAGCCCTTGCTCACAAAAAAGTTGGAGATATATTTTCATAGAAATTTTAGTTAGGATCTTATATTATTTGCTTTTAGATTTATATGCTTGTGGTATCAATATGCTAAAAGCTAACAATTTTACCCCTCTATAGCTCAGTGGTAGAGCATTGCATTAGCAGCGCAGAAGTTCATGGGTTCGAAGGGAACACACATACTGCCAAATGCATAAATGTAAATTTATCAAGCTGTTAAAGAAGTTATTCAACTTCGCAGAAGTTTCCACAACAAGCCGTGTGTTCAGAAACAATAAGCCTCAGGAAGCCGTTCTTACACCTCGCTAACCTGCTACTCTTACCTATTAACAGCCGAGTCGGTGCGGATGGTAGCAATCGGAGATCTCATGTTCTTCAGGTCCCACACCTTGACGGTGCGATCGTCACTTCCAGACACCACGTTGTCCCCCACAGTGAAAACGGCTGACGTCACAGTGCTGAAAAAAATAATGGTCTGTCAATAAAGAGACACAACTTTAATCTCCTGTGCTGCAATCACAAAAAACACCTTCAACAAACTAAACAGCAAAGAACTATGTGTAAAAACGAACACGCGTTGTTATGTGGTACTAGAAATAATGGTGTTTGAGGTAGAGGTCTTCCCGGGTCCACTTAGATCCAAAAACCCGAGGTCCGACCCGAGACCTGAGTGGGTCCAGGTCTAAAAGTTTCACGTGTGCCTCAGACATGGGTCAAGTATAATATCAGCGACATGGGGCCTCGGGTAATTTAATATGAATGTGTTTTTGCTAAACAAACCCAAGAAAACCTGAAGTATCTTGCACATGTGCATCGAATCCTTTTCTAGCCCCCTGTTTGCCAAGAGCGCTTGCAACATCCTGTGGCTGGCAGTAGGCTAATTTTCATTGAGCCAGACCCGTCAATCAATTTTGAATGTACATTTTAGTGGTTACCTTGCTGTCATCGTCAGATAACAAATGGAGCAGCTGGCCGAATTGGTTGCGAGGCCTACGGGGTTTCTTTCTGACTGGTGCATAAGGGGCAACAGACTGCCCACATTTCGGTGCTGTTTACATTCGGGTCCAGTCGAGTAGAAAAAATTGCCACTGGGTTTGATTAGAGTATAATTTTCTTGGGTTTTTCTCTGGTTGGGTCTTTCTTTAAAAAATACATATATGCACCTCGGGTTCGGGTAAAAGGTGATTCTGGTCACTTCAGGTCAGGTACATTCTTTGGATTCGAGAAAACCTCTAGTTTAAGGATCTCATCTGTTCACATAATTTTAGCATTTTTTCTGATCAGGAGTAGCCCAGGAACTGTTGTTGCTGAGTTTTAAAATGTTGTATAACTGAGATCCCAATCGTGCTTTGAAATATTTGTGTCCTTGAGCAAGACTCCAAATGCCAGATTGCTCCAGCAGGGACTGTCCCTCAAATAAAAGTGTAGTGTGAGGTGAAGTAAGTGACTTTGAATGAAAACCATCAGCAAAATGGCAAGACCTAAAAGTAACAAGCTCAGCACTGAAGTATTTCTCGAAAGAAAGATACGCTGCGTCCGAACTGCTTACTTCCCTGCTATATAGTAGGCGAAAAGCAGTAGGCGAGACGAGTAGTATGTCCGAATTCATGGTATTTGTAAAACAGTAGGTCAAAAGTACCGAGATGACCTATTACTCCTGGCAAGATTTTAAAGTGTGCATTTGATGGACACTTTACTATCTCGTGAGCCCCAGGGAGGGGAGTCACCTCTTGAAGAAGAAGGAGAGTCGTCATTTTAAAAACCGTCAAAAAGAAATGGATAATTTTGAGGACCTGACGTACATTTCAAAGTAGAACATCACAGGCTGTCATCTCGTAATTACCTAACTACAACATGACGTGAATGCAGCAAAAGTCCCAAAAGTGGATAACACCTCATGCTATCCGAAGACTTTCTACACAACACAGCATGTAACTTCTGTGATGACAAGCGTTGCAAGGCTTGAAATGGTTTTGAAATTGAATATTCCCAACAAATGATATTATCCCCATGATGAAATTATCTCTCCCCTGGTCGAAAACACCACCCTCTGCCCCAGTACAGGGCACAGAGCTCCAGCAGCCTGGGCAGAACGAGGCAGCGAGATGTGTATGTGTGTGGGATTCGAGACAGTCTGGGCGAACAGCAGGAAAGTCAGCAACCCTCAGGGTCACAGCGCACATTTAACTGCTCCGCTCAGCACACACTTCCATTTAATGGACCTTAATATTTCTAATCTATCACGTCATTCCCCGCTGACATTTCTCTCCTCTTTGTGTTCCCTCGTCTCAAGAGAGAAATGAAAAAAGGAAAGGGCCGGAGTCTTTGCTCCGCTCGCCTCCAGCCGCGCTAATTTGAATTGACATGATATTAAGGTTTAATTAGGGGCTAAATTCCGCTGCATTAAGGATTTAGGGTTGGGTCTGGCCGTACTTAACAGCTTTGCTCGGCTCGCTCCGGCACAGTTCACATCTAAAGTGAAGCGTGGAAACGCTTTCTGACATTGCGGGTTGCCACCGGAAAGCAGAGGTGGGGGTAGCGGTGGGGCCGATAATAGATTAAAAGCTTGATTAAAATCCTATTACAACTCAAATGATATTTTGGGAATGTTCGGTTTCCCCAGAGACCACTGACAAGGAAGGTCGGGACTCATTAGGGGAAGGGGAGTGTGTGCATTTAATAGAGATCCAGTTCAGGGGTATAGAGTAATAAACTCCTCAAAACAATGAAGGCAAGGTATCATCTTAAAACTGTGTTGCCAAGTCTGTAGTTTTGCAGCAGAATTGGGCGGTTGCCATTGTTTGCCTCTCCCCCCCAAGAATTTTCTTTATTGGGTGCTGGTATTTGGGATATGGTCATTGGGCTAGTTCTGAAATGTGATTGTGCTAGTTTTGTTATGCAGATCTGGCAACCCAGTCCTAAAACGGAAACAATCATATTCCAGATTGTTCTTTGGATGGGTGCTGTCCAGCTCCCAAACTACAAAAAATTATAAATCACCAGAATACTAACAGGTCTATGTAGGTTTGTAACTCCGTAAGGGAAAGTAACTGATCGCAAAATGTTCACATAGTTGAAATTATGAATTTGTGTAACGGGGTACAATGATATATTCTGGCATCTGCTTTTATCCAAAGACACTTACTCACTACAGGTTCAGCCCTCATGATGTAACCCGAGGTTAAGTGTCCTGCTGTTCAAGGGCACAACGGTGCTGGTTCATTGATCAACCTATTTGGAGCTCGAACCTACAGCTTTTTGGCAACCAGCCCAGATCTTTAACAGAGACGCAGAACTATGGTAGGCTTGTCAGCAAGCATTAACCTGATCTGTCTCAAAGGATACATCAGCTGTGATCGTTCCCCAGTGAGAAACCCATCGCGACATGTTACCAGGGACAGCAGGTGTGTCCCCCACTTTCTGTCTTAAACACACTTGTGACAGTTTCAGACAGCAAATGCCTTGCAGTGGAAGATGGGAGTGAATGCTTTGACCTCTGTGTTCAGCGACCCATCTGTCATGTCTTATTTGTACCGTGTCACTTATTTGCAGCATCATTAGATGATCAGTAGATGATGTTTTGGCACTGTCTGCTATCCTTTTGAGTGCTTACATACTATAACAGATTCACAATACCTGTGGTAGAGTTCAAGTATCAAGACCATATATTTCAAACCCAAGTCTAAGTCAAGTGAAGCCTGGACAGTGCTGGAAATTCAAAAAGATCCTCTGACAGAGGAATTGATAGACATGAGTGCATCGCTTTTTGAGGACGTGAACATATCCTGGTGAGTTTGAAACAAAGAGGGAATACATTGAATTACATTTCTGAAAAGAAACTGGATGAGCTGCAGCAAAAGCTGAGCTTTAGTTTTGGTTCAGGAAGGAAAGTTGTGCGGTGACGTTTCCTTTAACCATAACTTAGTTTGTTGCTGATCTTGACACAAGCAATAATTAATAGACACATTCTTAATGTATCACGCTTTGTCGCGGTCTGTCAGATAACGAATCCTGTGCGTACCTAGATGCATGGTGTTGTACGACACTACAGGGGCCTTTCCATTCGTGTTCACACTACGCTTACCATAATCACCACTGAGAACATCACGGATAAACATAATCTAACTCCTATAGGGATAAAGTGGCACTTTTGAAAGTTTTCCTACACTTATGCTGCGAACAGCAGAAAACAGTGGGCAAAGGCATGACTGTTTCATCTAAGTGTCCATATGCTGGAATGCTGCGCTCATGGTGCGTCCCTATGATGTGGGTTATTGGAGTGAGTCAGGCATATGTCAGCTGTACTACACAACTGAGATGAACTTCCCTCACAATACTGTACGGACAGTTTAACGGCCTCCGTCAGGAACGTACATAACGTACTGTCACATGTCAAAGAGTTACTGTACATATCCCAGTGCTGTGTCTTCGAAAAGATTCATCAAATGTGGTGTTGTTCATCTGTGAGAGATTTCAAGGGTCTGTGACGTTAGTCAAAGATCATCACTTAAACTATGCATGATGTACTCACCCACCTAGTGTATGAATTTTAGAAGAGTAGTATCATCCCAAATGGAACACAAAGGGGCGGTTTCCCGGACAGGGATTAGACTAGTCCTAGACTAAAATAAATGTAAGAGTTGTCCAAACTGAAAACAACTTGCACTGACATATCTTAAAATACATCTGTGTCCTTTGTTTTGCCTCAAAATGCACACAGGTAATGTTTTTAGTAAGACATGTTTGTTAAAACTAGTTATATTTCATATTAAACTAAGGCCTAGTCCTGGCTTAAACTAATCCCTGTCCAGGAAACCACCTCATAATGTTTTTTACCAAGTCAATTTGTACAATGTTCTAGTGATAGACCGATATTTCGGCCGGCCCGATTTTTGCGAGTTTTATGTGTATCGGCATCGCATTGGCTGATACGTGGCTGCTGTGTTTGCCGATTTTTTCCAGCATTATTTACAGACAGAGTGCTGGAAGCTGCAAGCTACTGCAGGTCACGTGACTAAAAACAACTAACCTTTCCATGACAACATTGAAAGCTCAGCCTAACAGCTGATCATAACTGGAAAAAATAAATGTAAGAACTGTCCAAAATAATAACATCTCTTTTCAACATATCTTAAAATACATCAGTGCCCTGTGCAGTAACAGGCATGTTTGTTAAAACTAGTTATATTTCCTAACTAAGCTCTAGTCCTAGTTTAAGATAATTCCTGTCCGGGAAACCACTCATATATATATATATATTTGTAGTAGTAAAGTGCTAGAAATCAATATCCTTTGCTGATAGTTCCTCGTCATTGTGGAGAGTGCAGTTCATGGTTCCATAGCACCCTCACCTGTTTTTACTATGTTAAATATAGTTTTTTAAGTTCAATAAATGTTACTTTTTTTAAATTGAGACTTGTAACATTTGGCATCATCGTGTTATTTTTATGATGTAAATTAAGTGAGCAAAAGCAGTATTGGCTCCAAATATCGGCTCAAGAAAATCGGCAGCCTGTATCGGTCATCGGCTAAGGCCGATGAAACAAAAATCGGTATCGGCACGAAAAAAATCCATATCGGTCAATCCCTACAATGTTCTTTTAATGTCATTGTTATTTCTTTTGTTCAACATTATTTCAGTAAGTGTCAGACTGAAATGTAACCAACTCCGGAGGCGACTTTGCTCCCACAGCATCTGATAGCCCCCCCTCTCTTATGTTACATAAGCAAAGCCGTGACCGTTGAGCTCAGCTCATACCACAACCTGAGACGACGGCATCTTTTGTGTTTGTGTAAACGCTTGTCTGTTTACGTAGAAGCCAGTTAGCGGCAAGGGAAGGTGACGCAAACGGTAATTGAGTGGTGTCTTGCCCCTTCCCCTTCACTCGGTCTCGAGGGGCAAGGGGAAGACGAAGACAAAGGAGAAGGGGTAAGACAGAGAAATGAGATTGGCCCTTAACTCTTTCCCCGCCATTGACATGTTAACTTGTCAATTAATAGAAAACGCTTTCCTGCCAATGACAACTTTTTCTGCAATCCATATTTCCGCTATTATCCACCATGTGGCACTCTACCCAACTTAACACAAAAGCAACCCCTCAGGTCAAGCAGTAAGACCTTTTGAGGATCACTCTGAATCTAATCTCTATCAAAAGTCCTTCACAAAAATGCAATTATCTCAGTTTTTGCTCAAAATGTTGTATTTTTGGAGAAACCTACCCTTATTTGAGAAACAATAAAAAGAGAACAAATGAAGGTAGGATGCAACTTTTTTGTTTGAAAGCCTGTTGTTTTATTTTATATATTGTATGTTTATATATTTAAAGAAGAACAATTTCTGGAAGGCATTCAACTTTTGTGAAAATCATAAAAAATGCTGGAGCTGGCTGGCAACTTAAAAAAAAAAATGCTGTCGGGGAAAGAGTTAAAGTGCACATTCTTTTTTTGGTATTTTTCATGTGAACACATTACTTGCACTACTTATACTAGAAAATGGCATAGAATAGTGCATTAGTGTCTGATTTGGGAGTACAATTTCTCACGTCTTTAATGACGCGTGATGTCATTGGGAAGGCAGAAGTACCATCTGACGTCCGGAAACAAGAGAGTTAAAGCACGAATACCATGATGTCTCTTCATTTCACAGTGTTGAATACAATGTACGGAAGAGCTTCGGTGTTCCTATTGGTCAACGTCACAGTTCTGACAACCCGTCACAGAGGACCGGAAAAATTAAACATGGCAGTTTTTCCACTGAGACATCATGAAGCATCCCAGTTATGTGGTGTTGGTGTTGTGTCATGACACACTACACAAGATAAAACGACTGATTCCTATCCCCGTTGGCGTTTACAAATCACCACAACACCCTACGTCAAACGGATTGTGCCAAAATTGTGTAGTCTGAAGGTGGCATTAGACAGCCAAGCAAATGTGTGTGATGCCATGTGGAGTCCAAAATACTGAGAATACACAGAGGTTTATTACGCCCGACTCAAATCATGCATGTCTCCCGTGTGCACAGCATGAATGAATATAAACCCAGGCTGTCGGAAGGTGTGTAAGTGCGCGAGTGTGCATTTGGTCTTTAGGAGGTCTTTAGCTCCTGCCAGGACTGGTGCAGAGCTCATTTATCTTATAGTCCCAGGGCAGCAGAGCATTCACTCCTACTGACAACACAACCCCCCCCTCTCTCTCTCTACCTCTCTCTCTCTCTCTCTCTCTCTCACCTGTGACTCAATCAGTTCACACACTGTACTGTACGCCACTCATTACACCCAACAGCTGTCTCATCAGCCCACACACACATCTGCATACAGAAACACTCATGCACGCTTATAAATAAACCTATTTTCCCCATAAAGATCTCATTCATTACGTCTTGCAATACATTTCCATGTCAAATCAGGTGTTTATACATTTATGCAAAACTCACGGAGGCGTTGAGGTTCTTGCCAGGGCATTGCTATTCCCCCATATATTGCAGTTAACCTAAAAATGAACCCTCACCCTCAGGCCTAGACCAATATATCGTCAGCATCGTATCCCATCCTTACTGTCAAGCCCTGAATTGCACATCTCTGTGCAATAGGACAAGCACTTGTCGCAACAAGTATCGCAACAAAGAAGCTACTCAATACTTTTCTGAAGTCATGCCACACCAGTTTCTGAAGTCAATAGGATATAAACTGGGGTTAATGTCTTAGGGCTCAGTGGCAGGTGAATTTAATAACCCAAAACAATTAATTATATGATTTTAGTGCTGTTAGTTTTTACAACTACTCACACTGCACAAACAAAGCCCACAGACTGCACGAACAGTAGAAAAGTTGGGTAAAAATGATTTGCACAGCGCTACTGTCATATTCAGGTAACACCCATCTTCACTTCATTTACACTATGAGGTGTGCACTAACATACCTGAAAGGAGTGAAAAAGTCAAAACCTTTCTGTTAAAGGTGTTATATTACAAAAAAAAAGTTTTGTGCCTTTTTAATCTACTATGTAGACTCAAATTCAACACAGCCCCCTATGATTTGCATGATGCTGTGTACTGTTGGATGTAAAGAAAGGTATGTACGTTTCTCGCAAACAATGACAAGCGTTGCCTCATCAAAGCGCAAGCAGGTTTCTTCGAAGCCTAGCACAAAGCAGACTAAAGGTACAGTACCACTTCTCACACGTTTCTTCCCACGTCCGCCTTGCTCACCCACACGTCTGCACAATGCAACGCTCTTCACATCTATTTACCAAAGTGTATAGCTCGTATACACTCATCTAAAGGAGTATTAGGAACACCAAACTAATACTGTGTTTGACCCTCTTTCGCCTTCAGAACTGCCTTAATTCTACGTGGCATTGATTCAACAAGGTGCTGAAAGCATTCTTCAGAAATGTTGGCCCATATTGATAAGATAGCATCTTGCAGTTGATGGAGATTTGTGGGATGCATATCAAGGGCACGAAGCTCCCGTTCCACCACATCCCAAAGATGCTCTATTGGGTTGAGATCTGGTGACTGTGGGGGCCATTTTAGTACAGTGATCTCATTGTCATGTTCAAGAAACCAATTTGAAATGATTCGAGCTTTGTGACATGGTGCATTATCCTGCTAGAAGTTGCTATCAGAGGATGGGTACATGGTGGTCATAAAGGGATGGACATGCTCAGAAACAATGCTCAGGTAGGCTGTGGCATTTAAACGATGCCCAATTGGCACTAAGGGGCCTTAAAGTGTGCCAAGAAAACATCCCCCACATCATTACACCACCACCACCACCAGCACAGTGTTAACAAGGCATGATGGATCCATGTTCTCATTCTGTTTACGACAAATTCTGACTCTACCATCTGAATGTCTCAACAAAAATCGAGACTCATCAGACCAGGCAACATTTTTCCAGTCTTTACCTGTCCAATTTTGGTGAGCTCGTTCAAATTGTAGCCTCTTTTTTCTATTTGTAGTGGAGATGAGTTGTACCCGGTGGGGTCTTTTGCTGTTGTAGCCCATCTGCATCAAGGTTGTGCGTGTTGTGGCTTCACAAATGCTTTGCTGCATACCTCGGTTGTAACGAGTGGTCATTTCTGTCAAAGTTGCTCTTCTATCAGCTTGAATCAGTCAGCCTATTCTCCTTTGACCTCTAGCATCAACAAGGCATTTTCGGGCATCAATGAGGCACAGGACTGCCGCAGACTGGATGTTTTTCCCTTTTCACACCATTCTTTGTTAACCCTAGAAATGGTTGTGCGTGAAAATCACAGTAACTGAGCAGAAATTGAACAGGTGTTCCTAATAATCCTTAAGGTGAGTGTATTTCCCTCAGACATGAGGCCTTACGAAGCACACACACAGGAGTATCGGTACCGGCAGTCAACACACGTGTGATCATTAAACTAAGTTTTCTTTCTTTTTTAGTCAACATAAACAGCTGGATAATTATCATTATATCGAAACAGTGCAGTCTGTCTTCAGCCTTAAGGTGATAATATAGCCTGCGGCTTTCTGTGTCAGAAATGTTCATTACACACCAAAAATGAAAATCACTCACTACTCTTAACTACTCTTAACTATGGCAGCTGTACATAAAAAAGCACTTTAATTTGAATGATTTTAGCGTGTGTGTGATTTATGCGTGTGCGGGTCGGGTAACAGGCCAAATATTAATGGTTCTGGGCGGGTGCGGATTTAATTTTGATATTATTACTTTGCGGGTACGGACCTGAGAGGGTCTCCAAAAATGGACCCGTGCAGGACTCCATGTTTTGGTACTCAGCTCGACACCCTAAGTGTTTTTCAAAAATCATGCACCCTGCCTTTAATGTTTTCAATTTATAAGATATGCTTTTTGACTACTCATATGTTTCCACATCGTACATCCATTATATTGCATTCTCGTACCTTACTGGGCAAATTTTATAATCAATAAAGTTGCAGATAATCTACAGTCTCGATCATCAGAAATCTGCAAGATCCAAACACTGAGCCCCCAAGCAAAGATATCCGAATGGCTCCTGTCGTTTCACCGAGACTTAAGGACAGTAATTGACTTTGCACAGAGCGGCTGACAGTGGGAAGCGTGCACTAGTACGGAGACTAATCTCATTACACGAATTGTCTATATGAGAGCATTAAGCCGGGATCTGACAGAATTATACATGTCGGCCTTGAACATAATGAGCGGCGTGTAATCCTCAGTAATCAAAGACTTCAGCGCCTCCTCATATCTGCCTTAACCACCACTAAACACCAGGCAACTCATTTTACACGACATCAAAACATAACCCAGACTATGGCCAGCGAAAGGCGTTATGCATGATGGGGATTGTTCCAGAAACGAAAGGGAAGAAATTAACGATCCAAATAAAATCTGATGTAGGAAAGTTTGAAGAAACTTGAATGTGGAGAGTTTATGTAAACTATGAAATATCTGCAAATCCTGCACTGCCATCTAGTGGTTAGAATGAATGAGTGCAACAAAGACATTCAGGCTGCTATTTTCATAATAGTCCAATTAATCCTTATGAACTATAAACATCAGGAACTCATTACGCACAGTTTGCACTACAAGGATGACTGATCCATCTGACTTTAATAAATTTTACAAATGAATATCACACCAACCACAGCAATATTTAGAAACCAGAATAGCATAGAGCCGTGAGCTCTTCTGACTTAGACCAATTAAAAACCACCTAGTTACCATCTAGCAATGGCGTCAGGCTTGTAACTCGAATGTCACCTGTTCGATTCTCAAGACCAAGGCAGCGACTGAGGTGCCCTTAAACAAGGCACCTTATCCCAAAGTGCTACCGGGCACTGCTGTGACCGCTGCCCACTGCTCCGGGTGAGTTAAATGCAGAGGTAAAATTTTGAGTATGTGATATTTAAATCACATTCAATGTCCTAGCAACAAGACTTGAGATGGGGTGACTCACTCTGTGTGACCCTGGAAGACATTCACCGAGTGGATGGAAGGATCTCTGAAATCCCAGAGGCGGAAGGTTGTGTCCCTGGATGAGGTCACCACCAGGCGCTGTGTGGGATGAGTACAGCAGTGGGTCAACTCTTGATCGTGACCTGCAAAACACACACATATACACATATGAGCCTGAATCACCGGGACTATTGGAAAATATAAACTAGGAAAACCGTGTGGACCTGTGAGGGTGTGCACCAATTCAGAGGTTTCTACATCATAAAGATTGGCAGCACGGTCCCAGGATGCAGTCACCACCTGCTTTCCTCCCACCAGCCAATCAGCTGCAATCACCACCCCCTGGTGGCTTTTCAAGGTTGTCGTGGCAACACGGATGGTGGGGCATTCACTGGGCCCATCCACCTCCCCGTCGGCCTCGTCTTTATCTGAGAAATCCACGTCATCGTCCAGCGAGGACTGAGATATTTCACATAGACACGATTACGGATAATAATAAATTGTTTATGAGATTACAGCTTACTGAAAACTTAAATGAATGTTGGGAAAGTGGTGGAAAAAATAAAAGACACTTACATTTCTCAGTGAATTAATATTTTAAAGAGTACTACATGATTTAGTCAGACAGCAGATTAAGAAATGAGGTAAACCATTCCTTCATCTAAAATAAAAAGTGGCCTACATTGAAAACATGTAAATTATACAGAACTTTTTAGTATATATAAAGTTCAATCCTATTATTGTCGTGTGCTTCAAAAACACTAAAAGAATTATTAATGGAATTGTTAAGGAGCCAGAATCATTAAAATCCTATTGATTCCCATTCCTAATGGAAAAAGATAGGAGAGATAGATGGGATCTGATGGAGGTGGGAGGAGCATCACTACATTAAAGGTGCGTGTGGTTTAATACTTACACTGATGTCAGCTGGCGGCTGGGGAAGTGGCAGCTGTACCATGTAACGCCAGATGTGTGCAGTCTGGTCCCCGGACGCTGTCAGAAAACACACACAAAACAAACACAGATGTACTGTGAGTATCAGATTAAAAGAAGAACAGTCAAATAATATGAGAAAAGCATTAGGAGGGCGGGCAGACAGTTACATTAGAGTCATGTGACTTCAGTTGGGAGATAAAACAACAGCATTAGAGTAAGATATCTAGCAGTTGCTTTTAGGCATTAACAATGGACAATAACATTATCAGAAATGTCTGTCTACGGTCAATGCGAGGAAACTTTCAGTCTTTTAAAGTAAAAAATAATTACAGCAGACGAGTTTGGACCGGCATGAGGTCAAGTTATTAATGACAAAATTATTAACTATTTATTAAAGGGCACATATTATGCCCATTTTTGAAAGAATAGAAGTCTTATGCTGCGTTTACACCAGCCACGGTAGAGGCGTAAAGCACAAGTGATTTCAATGTTAAGTCAATGTGAAGACGCGTTGATGTGTGTCTGGAGGTCTCGTGGTGCGAATGTGGCGCGGTGCGAATGCGGTGCGGTAAATGCGATTCCGCCAAATTCGCGCGTCTAGTTCGAGCGAATAGAGCGTCTATAGCAGTATGCGCAAATGGTGCTTTTCGTGCATTTTGCATTTGATGCGAATTTTCGTGCCGCGTTAACCAATCAGGAGCCTGCTTGCTGTTGTGGCGGCAGCCCAACCAAGAGTCACTCATTCAACATGGAGGAACGCTTGATATTGTCCGTGAGCAGTCACCCGGAGCTATACAACACAAGTTCTTATTTCTATAAAGACAGTAATAAAAAGGACCTCGCTTGGAAGAGTGTAAGTGAGGACATTGGGCAACCTGGTAAGTTGTCAATACACCTTTCCCTTTTGAGTCACGTGATGTTTATTAACCCGCGGCATTCCCGCAGTTTTTAAAATAAATGTTCCCCCTATAGTAAGGTTACCCAAATACAAACCAGTAACTCTCTCGCTGAATGCACGATCAACATCCGCCATCTTGCAAACAGACAACCACGTAGCACTTGCCCCTCCCACAAGAAGCGGATTTTGCCTCTGATGCGCGTCAAATGCTTGCTTTTCCCACGCGTCTACTTCGCTCTAGATGTGCGAATGCATTCAAAATGTTCAAGCGGCAAACTAGACGCGGTAGACACGATATTGACGCCTCAAACGCGGCTGGTGTGAACCAATGGTCAATTGTGCTTAGAATGTGTCTGTAAAGTTTCTGCTTGAAGGAACATGCCGACTTTTTGTGACTTAAGCTTATTCACCATATCCCCACCGCTAGCCTAGCTTAGCACAAAGACTGGAAGTAAATGGCTTCAGCTAGCATACTTCTTCCAATAAGTGACAAAATAACACCAACATTTTCCTATTTATTGTGATTTGCCCGCAGCACCTGAGAAGCCCCGTGGTAAGGAGCGCAAGTGTCCAAGTAGCCGTGCTTCGCCTTCTGAGAATATAGTTCCCAGTATGTATACGGTTAAAAGATGGCTGTGTCTCATATGAACTTGGTATTTGTACATAACATATAAATAGGAAAATTTTGGTGTAATTTTGTAACTTGCTGAGAGCAGTATGCTAGCTGGAGCCATTTACTTCAAGTCTTTGTGCTAAGCTAGTGCATCAGACAGAGTTACGGGGTGCACGGAGATGAAAAGAGTATGTGTGGACTTATCTAACTCTGGGGGATAGGGTAAATAAGCCAAAGTCCCAAAAAGTTGGCGTTTCTTTAAAATACCCCACAGATCATTTATTAAAGCATGTCCAAAATGCCCCTATTTGGGTCGGAGCAAAAAAAGCGCTGTTTTCATGTGTGTACCTTTAAATGCAAATGAGCTACTGCTCCTCACTCCCTTACCAACAGACAGCGAGCGCTTTTGGTTAAAAATAAATCCGATTCATGTGAATACGGTCTGAGATAATAGTACCTTTAGCCGCATGAGCGCTACAACATGCCATCAAACACATTCAGAAAATCTTTTGGGTAAAATGAATCAGGCAGTCAGAGGCTGTGGGCAGGGCTTTGTTTTTGTGATGTCACATTAACAAGAGAATAAACAGCATGTCTAATGAGACTGCTTTGATTTAATGGGGATCAAAAAGAAGGAAAGGGTGGATTTTTTTTCCATTTTATGGTTGTCGTGTTAATGACATTGATGTCCAAACAATCACCTTCCAAAAGATTTTGCATAAAAATGTGTGCTTTAAAAATAAACAATAGCATTTTACATTTTGTTCATGCCCAAATTGTTCACATCATCCTAATATGTTTTTGTTTTTTTTAATCACTACTCAATCAACATTTATTTATACAGCCCTTTACAACCCTCAAGGTGAACCAAAGTGCGTTCCAATAAAAACAAAACAATAAAGACAAAAAAAATGAATAAAAACAATAAATATATAAAATACACACAAATACAAAAAAAAATGTCACAGCTAGATATTTTTAAAGCCAGTCTAAATACTTTAAAATCTTGTTTTAAAATCAATAAGATTGTGCTAATGTTGTTCTCGATTCTAACAAGAATTAGTCATAATACAGCAGGGTTGCCGTCATTGCGAAACAAGCTAGACAGATATACCTGTAAGTGCCATCTGTTCTGTAGGGTGGAACTTAATGGAGTTTACTGCAAGAATAGGAGACAAACAATCATTAGAGACAAGAATCTAAGACTAACTTACCCAAAACACTGAGATATATCATCTGAAAACATTAAACTCTGAATACAACTACAGTTTACTGAGCATACACATCCACACACAAGCACAGAGCAAAAAGACCTACAAACCTGATCCAGCATGACCGACGTATTTTAACAGACATTTCCCAGTCTCAATACTCCACAGCATTGAACAGTGATCTACAATACATAATGCAGACAGATGTTTGTCTAGATGTTCAATGTATTTACCATTAAATGTGTAGCAAAAAGTTGACCTGAAATGATGTAATGTGTGAAAAATAATGGGACAAACTACAGCCTATTAGTATTTTTTTAAACTGTGGTTGCCTTTTAACGCCTGGCCAGGGACAACAGATGAAAATGTTCCTATTGGGCTGCATCATATTGATTTTAAGCCTTTCCCACTATCACAAAAAAGGCAAGTCTAGCTGTGGTTGGTGTACCGGCTGAGGCCGTGCCCAGAACTAGCGGCTGAACCCGAGTCACGGCCAGATCCCATATCCCGTCTCTGTGACCCACATATTCCTTCGCCAGTTGACAGACCGCACGTGACGTGGTTGCTTTGAAACTGGACACGATCTGAGGGACGAATGAAAAGAAGTTAGCACGTGATCAGATGTTCCGCCCACACACAAACACAGATGTTTAACTACAAGATGAAACAAAAGCAGCGCAGAAGCATGGGATACTCAATGTCTCTACATTTATAACACACTGCATGTGGTTATACTGCTGGAATGTATGAACACATCGCATTCAGTCATACAGTCTCTCAAACAGGATCAAAGCTTATGAGTGTGTAGTCAATACTTCTGTAATGATAATAAAAAACCAAAAAATCTCAAATACCTTGCCATGGTGACAAAAAAAAGTTAGCAAAATCTTTACTATATTTACTAGAAAATCTTAAAAAAATAAAAACACTTTGCATTGACAATTATTAAGCATACAAAACATATGACTGTGAGAAAAGTACAATTCAGTCTAAAAACAATGAGAGACGTTCACAAAATTGCTCAAATTAACACTTATATTGGATTATATTTAAATGATGATGGATTGTTGACTGTAGATGGCCCGTAATACTGTATGTATTAAACAAAACTAATTACAAAGTAACTGTATTTTGAGATAAAAATGTAATAAATCCCTATTTTTAGCATGTATACACGGTACTACTGAATCTTTAGTACTAACCATTTTAAATAGGCCTACTGTATGTGGGTACTGCTTAACAATAAGGTTGTATTTGTTAACATTAGTAAATACACTAGCTAGTGTGAACTAACAATGAGCACTATAGTTTTCAGCATCTTTGTTAATGTTAGTTAATGCCAATACAATTGTCCATGTTAGTTCATTGTGTATTAACTAATGTTGACAGTTACAGCTTTTGCTACCTACTGCGAAGAAAATAAGTATTTGACACATCAGCATTTTTATCAGTAAGGGGATTTCTAAGTGGGCTATTGAAACAAAATTTCCACCAGATGTAGCCATCGAGCCAAATATTGAATTCATACAAAGAAATCAGAACATTTAAGTATACAAGTTGAGTCATAATAAAAAATAGGGAAATGACAAAGGGAATAAGTATTGAACACAGAGAACAAGGTGCAAAACGTCATAGAAAGCCAGGAGATCACCTGAAATCTGTCAGTATTGAGAGAGAAACCCTGCCCCCTATCAGTACTAATTGATATCAGCTGCTTTACTCCTAATTGATGGCCTATAAAGGCTTCTCGTTACCCAGGAGGCACATAGGAAAGACTTCATGATGGGTAAAAGCAAAGAATTCTCTCAAGATATCTTCATAATCTTATCGTTGAAAAGCATTTTGATGGGAATGCTTATGAGCAGTCCAAAGAATAATCAGGAGAGTTCTCCAAGAGCCAATAACCACTCGGGCAGAACTTCAGGAAGTTCAGCAGGTACTGTTGTTTCAAAGACAACTATAAGCAATGCACTGAACCGCCATGGCATCCATGGACGCTCACCACGCAATACTTCATTGCTGAACAAAAAGCATGTTAAAGTTTGCAAAAAGAGCATTTGGAGAAGCCTATGGTTTATTGGGAGACTATAGTATGGTCTGATGAAAGCAAAATTGAACATTTTCCACAGACCATGTTTGGAGAAGAACACCATACCAACAGTTAAGTTTGGGGGTGGAAACATCATGGTTTGGGCCTGCTTTTTAGCAAGGGGTACTGGCAGACTTCATATTATTAAAGGCAGGATGAATGGAGAAATGTACCGGGACATTATGGATACAAATCTGCTACCATTTACCAGAAAGCTGAAAATGAAAACAGGGCAGACATTTCAGCAAAACAATGATCCCAAACACAAGGCCAAGGAAACAATGAATCACCTGACCTAAATCCCATAGAAAATCTATGGAGAGAACTGAAGATCAAAGTTCATAAAAGAGACCCAAGGAACCTTCAAGACTTAAATACCATTTGTGTGGAAGAATGGGCCAGAAACACTCCTGAGCAATGCAGACAACTGGTCTCTCCATACAAGAGATGTCTAAAAGCTGTAATCACTAACAAAGGCTTTTCTACAAAGTATTAAATAAGGGGTGTCATTTCACTTTATTTATTATGACTCAACTTGTATACTTAAATGTTCTGATTTCTTTATATGAATTCAATATTTGGCTTGATGGCTACAGTACATCTGGTGGAAATTTTGTGTCAATAGCTCACTTAGAAATCCCCTTACTAATAAAAATGCTTGTGTGTCAAATACTTATTTTCCCCACTGTATATTGACAACACATCAAGTTCATATAATTTATTCAAACAATGAATAAATATACAATGCTACCGTTTTAACAGATGCATGATATATATCTGATTTTATGGTCAACGTTTTTTCAGCATGAGTCTGATTTGGTCAATATTATAATATTTTAATGCCCAATTTTACTTACAATTTTTTCAGTCACAGTATAAACTTTCTATATCAGTGCATCCCTTTCGTATTTATAATACGTATGTTTTAAACAAAGAAGTATTGAAGTACAGTTTTAATTAAAAGCAAGGAAGCAAATGACTTTTATAAAGCAATGGATTGTATGCAAGCACATTGATATGCAGCCTACAGCTACTGATAAGCTCTCAATTTCACTAAAGGTTAAGACCAAACACAGCAAGCACAAATGATGTCAACACTGAAAATGCTCTTCAGTTTATATTAAATGATGTATTATCGACAAAAAAAAAAAAAAATGAAACCAAATTGACTGAGATTATTTGGCGTTTGACGAAACATACAATAAACCCAAGTTTATTAGGACAGCTTTGTCTAATATGCTACATTAATCTTGTGTACAGCACCATTCATGAATGCAAGCCCACAGGAAGGCGTTTACTCATGCATATAACAGTCAAATAAAACTATACTTAGTTTTAACTAAAACTCAGAAAAAGGCACACTAGGAAATCCAGGTTATATTATTCAAACAAAAGCTTGATCATATAAAATAAAAACAACAATAACAAACAATGTATGGGTGATTCTCACGAAACCAGTGAAACACCACGGCACTAATGATTTTAGCTTTAAAGTGTGTAATATAGTAACATTAAAAAGCATCAGAATTAACACAATACTGTGTTCTACCTTGCACAATGTGTGATTTCAACATAAGAATTTATAATTGTAAGTTTTATCTCATTTTCTGCTGAAATTCTCATTACCGCAATGTGTCCGGCTGTGTTTGAACATGCGTTATGTTGTAATTTAATCAAATTAACACAAAAATATTAAGAAAAAAAAAATAAATGGATGTTTTGCTAGACTACTTTAGATGACAAAAAAAATATTTACTGAATATTCATGTATAATAATAATGAAGAAAAAATAGGAAAATGATGTGTCCATGCCTGATGTTCTCGTCCTCCGCAACACTTTTTGAGAACAGTTTAAGCACACATACAGAATTTTAATAAAGTTTGATTTTGAGTGACCAAGCACATGGACCAGTTACTTTAAGATGGCTACCAGGTAAGATCATTTTTTTTTACAGTTAATTTGAAATATTGTCTTGTCAGAATGCTTACACGACATTTTGATTATCATTACCGCAACAGATGCTTATTAAATGTTAATTTAATTAATAGAAGCATAATACTTTGATTTTAAATGCATGTGCAGAATCTCCAAATTATGTTCTTTCAGGTTTGTCATGTCATTTTGAAAATATGTCAGTGTTGATGTTTTCTGACTGTTGCGGTAATGAGATTTTTTAGGACAAATTTTTTAAATTATGTTACAAAAAGTGTTAAATGATAAGTAAAAGTTTTTAAATTAATGTTCCCATTTACTCCAGACTTTGTTTTTCAATGTCTGGTGGGAAAAAAAGTAAATTTAAGCAATTTTTACATTTTCATGCTTGACATTTTTAAAACCAAGTTTGCGTGAGAATCACCCGTATAGTGTTTCAAGGAAATGAAAATATAAATATAAAAATCTTAAAAATACAAAACCAACAGCTACCTCTTTTTGATCATTTATCAAAATATTTCTACATTTTTTTTGTTATATAATAAATCATGGAAGACAACAGCCAAAAAAAACCAAAAAAAAAAAAGTGAAACTGGCAACAAAATATCAAGCAAATCCGATAGCTTTGAACGTTTCGAAAGTATGTAAATTTTAAAGATTACCCATCAAGAGAGCATTTTCAACACAAACTACACGAGAAACACCAGCTAACGTTCACTTCAATGGGGTAAAGAGTATTTTTGTGTTTTCTCATCTGGAAAGTCTACAGAGTTTTGAGGGGCAGGGATGACACCACTTTACAGAACTAGTCAGCAGGGGGATCAACTTCTTTTATAAACTGTGATACATTTTAAACAGGGTTAAAAGAAAACTTAACTGTCAGTTTGTTAAAACAAACCTGTCACAACAAGACCATGATTCATGTGTGTATATATAAATATCCTTGCTTGTACCCCATAGCCCTGGGTCATCCCGGCCAACACTTTGGCCATGGTCACCATCAAGATATTTGGCCTTTGCATATTTGTCCCGTTTGTGTGTAAGATTCTTATTGGTGATAGAAGATTTGTTGAACTGATGTTACAATGAAATCATCAGCCAATGAGAAGCTCAACACAGCATCGAAATCTTGAACTAATTCAAGATTTAAATTTGCTTAGGCCAAATCTTTTAATGGGGTCAAATTTGCTGGCAGGGAAGATGATGTGTGTCAAAGAAGTTTCTAAAGCCAAGACAATGGTACTGTAAGCAATATTTCTCACAACTTTTCTTGTTACCCACTAGTTTTGAGTCGAGTTAGTGTTAGAATATATACCTCACTGTCAAAGCACATTATTATGTGAAAGAAAGCAGGTTATGATGACCCCCAACTGTTGGATAGTTCATGCATTTTGGCACACTGAGGAGTAAATTACCCATGAGTCTCCACCCCATAACTCCCAGTTCCCCACATTGAAGTTGCGAGGTCCACCTACTTTCCCCGGGAAAGAATTTGAGCGCTACATCAGTGAGACCGAGAGAAGAGAAACATTTTAATCTGTGAGGTCTGTGAAACAGCATCATTCACTAAACCACATTTTAGTTCTTTACTGCTGAATCTATAGGTACAAATAGTACCTTTTTTTTAATGTGAGGAAAACTATAAGATTCAAAACAGCTTTCGAAAAGCGTTTAATCTCAGTCAGCCCTTTGTGTGAGATAAAGCAACTGTGCCCGAAATGCGTTTGTGGAAATGACACTGAAAGAACCTTCAGTCAAATAGAAACACTTAAGACAAAACACAAAGATCAAAATAAGCACTATATATAAAGCATGTCTAAAGTCTGCTACCAAACCAGTGCATACTTTTCAATGCATCAATGCATATCTTTGAATGACCTATTGTTTTTAACTTTCTATTTTTACGGTCAATACCAGCACACTTCCTTTACTAGGGTAAAACAAGTCTAAAGCTGTAAAGGTTTTAGTACTGTCGAGTAAGTGAAGCGATGGCATTTGAAACTAAAGGTCAAAGATGAAAAGCCAAAGATCAAGGTCAAAACACTGTTAGCGTGGCAAAAGAGGGGAGACACAAGATAGTTGACAAATAAACCATAAATGTGTCATATGGTGTGACATAACAAACATTAGAGCACCTATTACATAGCTAAAAACAAGATTATTTCTCATGAATTGGATAACAGGTGCTCTTTAAAGAATTAGTACATTTTCTTTTAAAAAATCCAGATAATTTACTCAGCACCATGTCATCCAAAATGTTGATGTCTTTCTTTGTTCAGTTGAGAACAAATTATGTTTTTTGAGGAAAACATTTCAGGATTTTTCTCATTTTAATGGACTTTAATGGACCCCAACACATGACAGCTTTAATGCAGTTTAAAATTGCAGTTTCAAAGGACTCTAAATGATCCCAAACGAGGCATAGGGGTCTTATCCAGCAAAATGATTGTCATTCTTTGACAAGAAAAACAAAAAATATGCACTTTTAAACCACAACTTCTCATCTATCGCCGGTCCTGTGATGCACCAGCGCGACCTCACGCAATACGTCATCATGTCAAGAGGTCACTGATGATGTATGCAAAACTACGCTCCAGTGTTTACAAGTGTGGAGAAAGAGGATGTCTTTGTGTCAGTATATTGTTTAAAATGGTCCGCAAATGTGCGTTTCGTATATGTAACACGTGACCTTTCTACGTCACTAGGCAATTATGTGAGTTCGCGTCACAGGACCGGAGATACACGAGAAGTTGTGGTCCAAAAGTGCATATTTTTTATTTTTCTTCTCAAAAATGACAATCGTTTCACTAGATAAGACCCTTATGCCTCGTCTGGGAGTCCTTTGAAACTACGTTGAAAAAAACGTGTTGAGTTAAGTGTTAAGTGTTGGTGTCCATCAAAGTCCATCCAAATGAGAAAAATCCCGGAATGCCCTCCCCAAAAAACGCAATTTCTTCTCGAAGGAACAAAGACAGACACCAACACCCTGGACAACATGCCGGCGAGCAAACCATCTGGATCTCCTTCAAGAAAATGGACTAATCCTTTAAGATAAATCTCTCTCAAGCTATTTGTATATTATGACGGTTTTTCTATGTCACATCATGTGACACATAACATGTCAACTACACATGTAATGGGTACAATGCACAGTGTAATGTAATTATAACCAAAAGTTTGCGTTTTAAAAGACGTCTAATAGCCGTCCAAACACAGTCCAGACGTCTAGGCTAAAAACAAGGCAAAATCTGGGATGTCGGTGAAAATTTAACATGAAATAATAAATAAATGAAACCAAACACCTTGTAATCACTGTTAACCTACATAATAGAATATCAGACAGCAAGTTATTTAAACCAAAATGACATGAAAGCACATTCAAGTTTATTTTGGCTAGAAGTGGGTTACTCATAGCCGGACTATATCGGGTCTATAGTTAACCTAGAAGGTGAAATGATGCCTATTGCATGCCGGGAATAGATTTGTTGCGATTCGGATGTGCAAAGTGGCCTATGGTGACACATCATTCACATATTTGTTAAAAGTACATATGTACTGTAAAATTAAGCAACAAAAATTAGAAGCCTTAAATGCATTAAATGTTATGAAAATTGTTAAGCTGGTTAATTGAGATTTTGAAGTAAATGTAAGTTTTTTTTTTATAGTGTGTACTCTCTCACAATATACTTACACTACATCTTTACAGATCCAGATATGGGGAAGAAGATCTTCTTGCTGCCATTATATTTAAACGTTTTTAACATTTTCTTTAACAAAAATCAATTCTTAATTTTATTCTTTCATAAATCTTCAGGAGTTAAAATATCAATTTTTTTAACTGGGGCTTTTACTCCCTTGTTGACTATTAGCTGCCAATTGTTGTGTATTCTGACAACCCTTGCTTAATGCTAAAGTATTTACATTTGTTAAATAACCAAATCTGTTTGCTGGCAAATACCAGGACTTTACACTGTGATATTAAAGCATTATATTGAGATTAGTGATGTTTACCAGGAGAAATATTCAAAGCTTGAACCAGAATAACGTGCGAGTTTTATCCTGGGTAAAATGTGAGTCATTTTAAGTAAACAAAATTATACCTTGCTTGTTGAGGCCTTGTATGTTGTCTTTAGTTTTTGGGACAGTTGACTTGTACTGTGACTAGCTGCAAACAAAAAAATATGAATGAATTATGACAGAAGAAAAATTACGACAGAAACTGAAAACTTTAAAATGTAACTCAAAATTATTTGATCAATAGTACTATTTCTATATCATAAAATGTCAGATAAGGATACATCTTTAAACACAAGTTATGTATTAAGTTATGCTCTTGCTTTGAACCAACAGAAGCCAGCTTTATTATTTATTTGTTTATTGATCTGATATTACAGTTGAAGAACAACAGCTAATTGTTAAATATGTTCTGTGTACCTTTTGTTTTCAAGGCTCCTTTGCTGAGATCGCCTCCATCGACTGTCTGTCCCTCTCCAGCCAAACGTTCATTCAGCGAATCAATCTCTCTCCTCACTGTACCATTCAAAACAACACAAGATCATCAATTAAACGGGCCCTACTTATGCCAAAATAAATTAAATAGACACTACTGTTGACAGTACTCAACTCCAAGTTTTCAATGTAGAGATTTTCAAATTCACGTTCAATCTGTCCGAATAGATCCATTAGGTTGCTCCTTATGGCCATCGGCAACTTAGAGTCCTAAAAACAGAGTCAAACAATCAAAGCAAATACTTAAAAATTAGATTTTAATTAATTAAGGACATTTTATGTATTGTTTATTGTACTCTAGGTCAGTGGTTTTCAAACTGGGGGCCGCGAGATGGTGCCAGGGGGGCCCCAGTTTTATGAGATTTTATGAAATACATTAATTTATCATGAATTCTGTGTAATTAAACCTAAAAAAAATAAGGCTACTAACCAAAAGCACTACTATTTTGTATAATTTAATGTTTTTTTTTTTTTAATTAAAATGTTGAGTTTTAGAACAGTTTTTTGTCACAAACTTTCTTTGGGGGGCCGCGAAGGAATGCACCATACACAAGGGGGGCCGCACGCTGAAAAAGTTTGGGAACCACTGCTCTAGGTAATACAAAACAGACAAATAAAAAGAAACTAGTAAACAACAAAATCAAAACAGGGGAGATTTGGCTGTAAAAATCAAACAAATATCACAGATCTAAAAATAAACACTTCTGCTTTTAAGCCTTGACATCAATTATTGATTTTTTTTAAAAGGAAATAGCTTCTTTCATATTTTTTATGACTCCGGTTTAGTGCACAAAAACAAACATTGGACAGGATGCAACAAGAAATATTTATTTATAAAACGGGCGGTTCTGGTTGTTCATTCTGATTGGTTGAAACACCTTCTGAGCTGTGATAAAATACCCCGGTAACTGCACGATTCAGACATTACATAAGTATCAATGCGCCACTGTTGCTACGTAGCCTACTGATTAATGAAAATAAACACCACAGTCTTTAATCATATTTAAATTTTTCAACAATTCCACAATTAATGACAATCCAGATAAATATTAATAAACATTGTTTAGTTATCTCGTCAATTAAAGAAAATCGTTTCCTTGAGGAGTATTAACCAATCGGCTATTATCCACGAGGTTGCGCTTTTACACAAGTTAAACACTGAAGCATTCACTCAGTTCAAACTCTGTGTTATGTTTTGAGAATCACTCTGAATCTGATCTCCGCAAAAATGGAATTATCTCAGCTCTCAAATTTTGAGCAAAAAGCGAATAAAAAGAGAACAAATGAAGGTAGGATGAAACATTTGTTTTGTGTTTGAAAACATATTTACACACTTCAACAGTTACACGATATAAAAGTTAATGTAAATTAATTACATTAATGTTAATTTATGAAAATAAACACCAGTCTTTAATCATATTTTCATTGTGTCTTTGCTCCGTCTGTGTTGATTGGGAACCGCTCTGTTGCAGACACCATTCAGAGGAACTACTTTGTTAGGCGGAAGAGTAATATTTGTACTAATATAATTCCATGTTATTTGCTTTGTTTTATTTTATAAAATTCGCCTATGCATATGAAGTAAACGTTTTATAAAAGCAATAAGCCCCACGAAGATGTGGTGTTACAGTGCATTTTATAACATCTAAGGGGGTTTTAGGCATGCACTCCACTTCGCGTCATGCCTAACAACGCCCCTTAGCTGTTATAAAAGCACTGTAACCCACTACTTCTTGGGGCTTATTGCTTTAAAGGCGGAGTCCAAGATGTTTGAAAAACGCTTTGGAAAAGGAGACGGGCCGACTACCAAAACACACTTATAGCCAATCAAATCAAATCAAATGCCGGGTTGCGTATGTGTGGGGCGGGTCTATCAACAGAAAGTCCAGATTCTATTGGGGTAGGGGCGTGTTTGTTTAGGTGATTTCAAATATCAACATTGGCTTTCAAACATCAAGGACTCCGCCTTTAATATACAGTACTGTGCAAAAGTCTTAGGCCGCCACCATCAGCTTTGTTGTTTTAGCAAAGTTTAAATGTCCATCCATATTTATTTTTCACTCTTTTAGTACGATACAAACAGAAAATACAGGAAATATGTACACAAAATTAAAAACAAAATAATTTTCAGTACTAAATGTCTTCTTCAGGCATCAGTCAGTATTTAGTGTGACCTCTCTAGGCATGAAACACATCTTGAGCTTTTTTGAGGAGACTGAAGTCCTGAAGTCATTTAATTAGAATTAGAAATTAGGATTTAATTTCATTTAGGTTTAAGAGATCCTGCAACTCCAGTGAAAGTGGAGTTTACCCTAAATACCTGACACTTCGGCTTATACTTTTATACTGTTTTAATACTATACACATTTACGGTATTTTCTGGATGTGTTCTATTAAAGAGACTATACCATTGCAAAAAAAGTAATATAATGGTGGCATGGTGACCTTAGACATTGCACAGTACTGTATACACACACACACAAAACACAATTAACCTAGCATACTTACCTCCGTTTTCAAAGCTAAGAATGTCCAAATAAGACTTTTAACCTGATTAAAACTAGCCAGAAAAAGCAGTCCACAAACAAACATTGTTGGGACAAGTGTCCATGTCCAATAACTGCTTCAGTATGACCGGTGTTGTCTTGCCAAAGTAACACAATTGTATAACGATGAAAATAGTGTGTCAAAGCTACACAACCTCCACTGTCATTACCACATGTACACATGTGTGAGAGAGAGAGAAAGAGAGAGAGAGAGAGAGAGAGAGAGAGAGAGAGAGAGAGAGAGACTCGCCATCTTCTTATTAAGCGGCTCAATCCAAAAACTTGTGGTAACCATAGCAACTGGACATAATGACAGCATTGAGAGGGTGAAAGGTGGTATAGTCTAAATCCAGTCAACGGTTTACAGTACACACTGCCAATCAGAAATCAACCCACAGAGGAACCGACAGAACAATCGAACCCCAGTGTGGGCCGCTCCTTAAAAATGTATGAGACTGTAGAGCATTGAGGGGGCCATAGATACCCCCAGTATCAATGAGAATGGACGAACCAGGCAGCATCACATATCAAGTCAAACAAACATGAGCTGCACTACTGTAAAAATGTCTTGGCTAATTAAAAAAGACGGAGTCTTGAAAAGCAAACAAACTAAGGCTTAGTTCACACAGCAGGTCTTAATGCTCAGTTCAGATTTTGTGGAGAATTGTTATTTTTTTGTGTTGTTGTTCACATTATCATTTAAATGTGACTGCCATATACGGCCCTGAAGTACGCAGAAGACGGACCACATATATTAAAGTGGCCTAGGTCTGATTTGAAATATCAGATTTTTGCTATTCACAGTCCTTCCAGACAAAATTCAGAGTTTTTTTGTGATTGTTGCGGGTAATAATCTTTTTCTTATAAAATGCGATGGAATATGCGAGATATTTATGCAATTTTCTGCAATGAAACTGCGGGAACTTGCGAAAACGGCGGGAACTTGCGAAAACGGCGGGAACTCGCGAAAACTTCCCGCAGGAACGGCGGGAACTCGCGAAAACTTCCCGCAGGAACGGCGGGAACTCGCGAAAACTTCCCGCAGGAACGGCGGGAACTCGCGAAAACTTCCCGCAGGAACGGCGGGAACTCGCGAAAACTTCCCGCAGGAACGGCGGGAACTCGCGAAAACTTCCCGCAGGAACGGCGGGAACTCGCGAAAACTTCCCGCAGGAACGGCGGGAACTCGCGAAAACTTCCCGCAGGAACGGCGGGAACTCGCGAAAACTTCCCGCAGGAACGGCGGGAACTCGCGAAAACTTCCCGCGAAAACGGCGGGAACTCGCGAAAACGGCGGGAACTCGCGAAAACGGCGAGAACTCGCGAAAACGGCGGGAACTCGCGAAAACGGCGGGAACTCGCGAAAACGGCGGGAACGGCGGGAACTTGCGAAAACTGCGGTCGCGTAATTACGTCACTTCATAATGTTCCCATGGCAACGACTACGCTCGTGTTAAGTAAATGCGACATTTTTCAACTTTCTGCTAAGATATATGTGACTTTTGCTACGAAAATGCGGGGATTATGAAATCATGCAAGCCACGTGCATATTTTGCACGTGGAAATCTGCAATATATGTGGCAAAAGTGCGGCGTATTTTAAAAAATGCGGCTCCTGCATAAATATGCGTACTTTGTCTGATTATGCATTGAATCATGCGATCGCATAATTGCGTTTTTCTGGAGGGACTGTATTCAGACTGTCAGGAGATAAAACGGATTTGGGTCACATTCGCCTGCAGTGTGAACGTAGCCTAATATATCCATGACAAGTTCCCTTAATTATATTATATCCAGGTTAAAAACACATCTGAATGTGATTCCAGTGCCTAGTACAGACTGTCATCACCACAGGTTACCGGCTATTTTTACATATTTTTTACTGATTAATTTAAATGTAAGTTTTGACAATATTTTATTTAAATCCGGGAATTGAGATTTTTCACACTCCCTCCCGCATTCGCGCTATGTCCCTTAGCTCTATTCTTTAAAACAAACAAACAAAAGTACAACTGACTGAAACCATGATCAAAACCTCACGCAGCAGCTGTACCTGTTAAATGCACATGAAACTCTCTCGTCTCTCGCCAGCATTCTAATGTTAGCAAATATTGCTAGCGGACTCATACACATGCGAGACTCTGTCTGTGAAAACCAGACTAAAGTCTCAAATCTAAGTGTGAGATAAAGAGCATCACAGTTTGATTTCAAGCATTTATTTTACTATAATTTAAACTTACTCTGTCAATATTAAGTTTATATTTTTACAGAATGTTCTTTCCACTGTGTAGGTTTATTTTTATGTAGAAAACACACAAATAAAGTGTAAACCACAAATAAACACTAGAGCTGGGTTTTCAAAGGCAGGCTCACAATTATCCAGTGGAGGAAGGTAAAGGTTTTTGAGTTAAGGTTCATACACACCATATCATGTATGTTTAATCTTTGTTTAAGAATGTTGCATTTTCTCTAAATATTTGATTTTTGTACTGTATTTTTTTCTGTTGAAAATTTACATTTGCACAATAAATCATCTTATAGCTAAAGACATGGTAGGTTTCTGACTAAACACTGATAATAGTGGTCAAACACAATAGTAAATGTAATAGGTGTGTATTTTTAAGACTTTAGATAGCTAGGCTGGCTTGTATTTTTGGTGCGAAATAAGATTGGTAAGAGGCCCAACCTCATATTCTTTCATAGGGCCCAGAATCGCTAGTGGTGCCCCTGCATAAATTCATTATTTTATTAATAATTTGAATAATGAAAAATCTAATCAAATTTTAAACAAATCATAGGTTTAATGGTGCAGTGTGTAAATTTTAGCGGCATCTAGTGGTGAGGTGCTGGTGAATTGAAACCAATGGCTCAGTCTACTGCTTACCCCTCGTTTTTTAATCACAGAAAAGCTAAGGCAGCCCCCACCGGACAAACATGTCATCGAAGACAACTTACAACTTAAAAAAAAGTTTGTCCATTGAAGGCTTCTGTAGAAACATGGCGGCACAAAATGGCGGCTTCCATGTAAGGGGACCCTCGATATATGTAGATAAAAACGTCTCATTCTAAGGTAATAAACACATAACGGCTCATTATGAAAATGTCTTTATACACCCCTGATAATATAGTTTTGTGTATTATTTTGCATTTCGGTCAAGAGATCCATCTAAAAATTACACACTACACCTTTAAAGAAACTAAAGTTCTAATCCAAGTACAATAAAGGAGCGTTATCAACATGAAAATGAATTCACTTTTTTAAAAATCTATGCAGAAATTAGGCATTGTTTCGAAATACAATTGTAGCCTAAATGTAAAAACTAGACCTGAAACATATGTTTAGGCATTTTTATGTTTTGTTGTATTTGATTGTAGTTTAAGTACACAGTCATAATCTCACATCACATGTTAAAGGTCCCGTTCTTTCTGTGTTTTTGAAGCTTTGATTATGTTTACGTTGCGCAATATAAAATGTGTTCATGTTTCACGTGTAAAAAACGCAGTATTTTTCACACAATTTACTTATCTGTATAGCGCTGTCTTCACTGTCATCAAAACGGGTTGATGTCTTGTTCTATGAAGTCCCTCCTTCAGAAATACGTAGCGAGTTCTGATTGTGTAGTTTGTTTAGTGTGTTGTGATTCGATAGCTTAGCTTGCCGTTAGCTTAGCTGGCGACTGGCGTATTCCTGAGTTTAGTCAAAAAACTGTTCTAGTGACGTCATTACAGCAGGAAGTAGAGGGCTGTAGTCCAAACCGACCGTTCGCTGTAGGCTTTAAAAGGTTTTCAGCAACCAGCCACCTCATCTTCACCCACTTCCCGCCTCTTTACCCATTTTCGGATATATGCGAGTGATGCGCGGTGACGCACAGTCAAGATGGCGACGGCAGGGAACGCCTACTATTGGCTTCAAAAACGATCTTCAAAAACCTATGGTTGATGTCACGACTACTTCGTCCATCTTTTTTTACAGTCTGGTTTAAGGTGCAGTGTGTAATTTTTAAAAGGATCTCTTGACAGAAATGCAAAATAATATACAAAACTATATTATCAGGGGTGTAGAAAGACCTTGCATAATGAACCGTTATGTGTTTATTACCTTAGAATGAGATGTTTTTGTCTTCATACCGGGGGTTCCCTTACATGGAAGTCGCCATCTTGTGCTGCCATGTTTCTACAGAAACCCTTAACTGACAAACTTTTTTACTAAGTTGACGCCGAAGATGCCATGTTTATCTGGTGGCGGCTACCGTAGCTTCTCTATGCGTTTCAATTCGTTGCAATTCGCAACCTCACCACTAGATGCCACCTTTAACCAGATGTTTTGTATAAAAACAATGGTATTAGAAAAAGAGAATCTTACGGCAGTATTGTTGTAGTTATGTTTTAAGTTGACTAGTAAAAAAAAATAGAAAATCGTGAATCGGTCAAATGTTCTGAAAAAAAAAGTAGATTAAAATCGGCCAGCCCTACCACAGGTTCACACATTTACCCACAATTGATTTGCCTACGCACTTACAATGTGTCAGCTGAGTATACACGGCTATGTTTGCATTCTGCTGTCAGGTATGTCTCCGGTCTAAACTACATTCAGTGTGAAAATTACAGGATCAGCTTACTTTTCAATGGAATTGCAATGGGAATCTCAATCTTACTTTGTGGTTACATAAAAATATTTTATATAATATGTAGACTTTTTACTATTAAAGAACCCTTTAAATTAAGGTTTTGACCCCCTTTGATGGAATGGGTGAACTTCTCATAAAACTTCGTAATGTAAATCTAAAGCCTGATTTACATGAACAGAGACGTCTCTTATCACTATCACACTCCAGTAATGTTTGCATAAGGAATGTCGCTTGATAACTGGATCTGAATTCCACAGACACGGATACATTACAGTACTCAATCAATGGAGGAACTACTCATTGACAGTAATGCTTAACTTTTATCTTTTCTGTTCACAACGTGCCGCTTGGACTTTGTATTTTCTATCACAACTCCTGTGTTTACACCTGTTTAACTGAACCGAATCATTCACAGTAAACACAAGCTTGAGTTATTATAATCTTTTATTATGGCTTTTTTAGTTATTGCTAGTCTACTCCCATATGATTTCATTTGTAAGATTTAATGTGTGCTCCTCCGCAATTTTACAAAAAGATGATCTAAACAGTACATATGCCAACTGGCATGATGCAAAACAATGTTGCAAAACTGGCTCAGTGTCTTTTATGTCTACAGTACATGTCTGGAGGGTACAGAACGCTCCAACAATAGTTTCTTTCAGTGTTCCTAACTACATTCTTCAACCGTGCCTTTATTAAATCACATGATAGATCATTTTAAAAACAGAAAGAAATAAAAGAACGTACCTGGCCCTCCAGCATGTCTCTCTGCATGCCTGGTCTGTCCTGCTCGGTGCTGTTGGTCCTCCGAATGGAGAGACTGTGCGACTTGCGCTTCTGTTTGACTTGACGGGCGGCTGCGCTGTTTCCACTTTCAACAGGCATCACTCCTCAGTGACCTTCCCCCTAGGCACTTCCTACCTGAAACTGAGCAAACAGACCGCATGGTTTGTCCCATCTCGATGCAGCGCAGGAAATAACGTGCTCCTTGTTTAATACGCTAGAACCTATTTCTGAATGTGATAGTGTAAATATAATGCTGAATATTGAGAGGCAGGAAGCTGTGGTTGATGAGAGACTTGAGAAACTTGTTGGTGTTAATGGTAGGGTGTAGACTGATGTCATACTAGTTAAGTATATAAACATTATTACAATGCATTTTTTATGAAATGTGTAAAAGAGAGAATGTTTTTACTGTGCAAGTGAATCGGACAATGAAT
The DNA here is from genome assembly GCF_027580225.2 of Misgurnus anguillicaudatus. Classification (NCBI taxonomy): domain Eukaryota; kingdom Metazoa; phylum Chordata; class Actinopteri; order Cypriniformes; family Cobitidae; genus Misgurnus; species Misgurnus anguillicaudatus. The sequence continues at coordinate 9,329,214 of NC_073361.2, forward strand.
TGGAATGTAAGGGTGAATTTCACAAACGCAGAATGACTTTTGACAAGAAAAAAAAAGAAATAAAATTTTTATTTCAGACATTAATGTTTATGCACGTGATGGGATAATGTATTAGAAGTGTTACATATTGTGAAGTGTTACCAAGAATACAGTAAGGTTATATTTGTTTATTAGTCAATGCATTAGCTAACTTGAACTAACAATGAACGAAACAATGTCAAAAGTTGTAAGTATTTAATATTACTTAATGCATATGAACAATTGTATAGGCATTAACTAACATTAACAAAGATTAAAAAGTACTACTAAAAAAAGGTATTTTTGTTAGCGGATACATTTACTAATGTTAACAATACAACATTGTTATAAAGTGTTATCTAATTCTTTTAAAAAAATAATAATAATCTAGGGCTACAAAACAATTAATCGCAACTAATCGTTTAGAAAATTAAAGTTTTTGTTTACATCACATATGTTTGTACTGCGTATAATAATTATGTATATATAAAGTCACATGCATGTATAAAAATCTAATTAAATATTAAGTTTTTCTTAATTATAAATAATTCGGTCTGGGAAAAGATTAATCGCGATTAATCACATACAAAACAAAAGTATATGTGTGTGTCCTGTGTGTAATTACTCTGTATACATAAACACATACACATTCATGTATGCATTTAAGAAACATTTACACGTGTATATATATATTTATATATATTTTTTATATATTCTATATTATATATGTAAGCAATAAGGTACGAGAGGCTGCGCTGCACCGTGAACAAGCAACGGCCGAAGGGCGTTGCTAGGCACGACGCGAAGCGGAGTGCCCGCAACCCCTTCAGCCGTTACCCACTCACGACACAGCACTTGCCTCGAGTACCTTATTGCTTTTATAAAACGGTTACCACACAATATTAAAGTAAAAAAATATTAGTGCAACTTTCATGAAGTTAAATCAATAAAAGCATCCCTTCCGCTACAAAAAATAGTCCCTGACTGCGAACAACAACATGAAAGCTCAAATAAAAACAACAAACTGTTCTCAGACTTTGTCTCATTATATGTTTATGTGTTGCTAAGGGTGTTGCTAAGGGCGCAGTGATATTAAATAGAACCGTTGGGTGAAGCGGTCATAGCAGTGTTTTATCGTGAATAAAGCACACCTATTGACCAATCAGAATCAAGGATTGGAACTAACCGTTTTATAAAAATTAAAAACAAATTGATATATAAATTAAAAAAAAATTGACATGAATATATGAATATGTGTGTGTGGTTAATAATAATTACACACAGTACACACACAAACATTATGCAAAAAAATATTATATTGTATGCGAATAATCTTTTCCCAGCCAAATAAATAATATGAATTATATAAATATACAAATGTATACACATGTAAATATTTCCTAAATATATATTTGCATTTGTGTGTATTTATACACTCACCTAAAGGATTATTAGGAACACCTGTTCAATTTCTCATTAATGCAATGGTGTAATGGTGTGGGGGATGTTTTCTTGGCACACTTTAGGCCCCTTAGTGCCAATTGGGCATCGTTTAAATACCACGGCCTACCTGAGCATTGTTTCTGACTATGTCCATCCCTTTATGACAACCATGTATGTACCCATCCTCTGATGGCTACTTCCAGCAGAATAATGCACCATGTCACAAACCTCAAATCATTTCAAATTAGTTTCTTGAACATGACGACGAGTTCACTTTACTAAAATTGCCCCCCACAGTCACCAGATCTCAACCCAATAGAGCATCTTTGGGATGTGGTGGAACGGGAGCTTCATGCCCTGGATGTGCATCCCACAAATCTCCATCAACTGCAAGATGCTATCCTATTAATATGGGCCAACATTTCTAAAGAATGCTTTCAGCACCTTGTTGAATCAATGCCACGTAGAATTAAGGCAGTTCTGAAGGGGAAAGGGGGTCAAACACAGTATTAGTATGGTGTTCCTAATCATCCTTTAGGTGAGTGTATATACGTAATTATATATGTGTGTGTACTGTATATAATAATGTAAACAAAAACTTGAATTCTGCAAACAATTTGTCGCGATTAATCATTTTGCAGCGCTTAAAAAAATCATTTCTTATTACAGTAATATGGGAGCTGTTTATAATTGTCATGCCACAAATAAACTATTAAAGTTTTTTTTTTTAAATAAATAAAATTAGTGAGATTCACCTGTTAAAACCATTTTTTTCTGCCCGGGCGATTAATGTTTAATGTACCACATAACGAACGTTAAGGAAATTGATGTCATTATTAGAAATCCTAAAGCAAGCAAGCCATTATTTAAAGTAACACAGACAGATGTTAATGTCAGCCTAAGCATTTTAAAAAGTTCATAAGACATTAAATTTGTATGAACAGACATGACAGTAATTAAGAAGCATGCAAAAGAAAAACAAATACCAGGCATGAAGAGCAGTGAATGATAAACAAAGCAGACATCCTCAGACGACCACTTAAAGTGATGAAGATCGCAGCAGGAGGCCCCGGGGCCGCAGTCCGGCACTGAACACAAAACAACACGATCTATCGGTTCACAAACATGACAATGATGAATGAAAAGCTACAGGCATGGAGCGCATCTTACAGCATTCTCACAACCTAAAATAACAACAGGTTATGTGAACAACATGTGCATGAAGAAAGAGACGTTAAACAGACAGGTATTAGGTGATCAGGTTAGTGGCTGGCTTCGAAACTCACATACAGTATAACAAATATGCACATGCATGGATTATACACCTACAGTACCATGCCTCATATCGTATATGACGCTTTTAAGCCATGCAATATAAGTGAAAAGATTACATAACTACATCTGACTTTAAAGGTGAAATTTAAATTAGATTTGCTTAATTTATATACATAAAAAGTACTGTCTAGACATACCAAACATTCACAGCACGTCAAATCAAGTCAGTCGCTCCTGTAGCTCGATTGGTAGAGCATTAGGTTAATAACAATAACGCAAAAATGTCCCTCAGACACACGCACGCGCGCGCGCATACACACACACCTTTTCCAACAAAAAACAACAACCTTACATGCTGACTTGTGTGTGTTGTCTTGTGAGTGTTGTCTTGTGAAATGAAGCGATCATAAACACACGTAAGCGCGCGAGCTGTGCAATCTGATGCAAGGTCAGCTGGCCTGCCCAGAGAACCCACAGCACTAACGCACAACATGAAATATTGTAACACAGCTGTTATCTGTCCTTTAATATCAGCTGTGTACTTTGTCAGCTGTAAAGGCAAACACAAACTGCGATCAGCAAATACAAATGATCACAAACATTAGCGGCTCTGCTCCCAATAATACTCACAATTATTTCTACAGATTCAGAGGGTCTCAGTGTCTGTCATTCGATGATGATGGGCTGCTGTGTTTTTGAGTCTCCCAGCATGATCCACAAACTCACTGGTTATATGTGTGTAAATAAATTCACCAGGATTTTGACACTCGGATGTTTTTATCAAATCCGATACTGTGAGCGGACTGTGAAGTGAGAGGAAATTACCCCAGAACAGACGCGCCCGGACGTTGCACTTCAAAATAAAAGTCGCACTACCGGTAGATAATAGCCATACTAATTATTTATCGTTTCCAATACATTTATTAAGCTGTATTAAACATGACATTTATCCAAATAAAATTAAATAGACAATAGGTAGAAATTTTGAAAACATTATTAAAAATATACAGCTTCCCCAAATAATAAACTAATTAAAAAATTATAATGAAATAATAAATAATAAACTAAATATGAATCTAGTTAATAGAAGAATGCCTTGAATGTAATTTAAAAACACTTTTTGTAAAAAGAAAATCTGCAATGTCTGACTATTGTACACGTTTAATTTTAAATATAAAAAAATCTGTAATTTTAATTGATTTACTAATTTTTTAAATATAAAAAATCAATAACCAAAGATTTTCTTTTACCGTTGTCCTTTTTCGTCAGCCATACCCGGAAACGATCGTGACTGAATAACTACCAATCCGAAGACGGTTTGATAACCAACAACCAATTAAAACACTTGAAACAGTACTTGCTTGTGGGTGGAGAATTATTGGGCTTGTCAAACCAGCAGCGATTAGTTGGTTTCTGACTGTTGCATGTATGATCTGTGTAGTTAAATCGACAGTTTGAGCATAATCGCTGAAGTAGTATACGTGTGTGTATAGCGCTGCTTTACCGTAAAGTTATTACGCCGTGTTTATATTGTTTAGTTTGATTGTGGTGTGATGGCGCGTGTGTAGTGTAGTGAAGTGTGATTGGTCTGTGCAGTGAGTCTGCTTATGGCGTGTGTGTTATGGGCGTTGCGCATACACGCGCTCGGCTGCAGATCAGCGGCTGCGCAGCTGATGAGAGTCAATAAATATAGAGCAGGAACAGACATAGCGCATTTACGTGCTTTACAGGACACAACTCTGCAAAGGTGAGACTATTAACATCATATTAACAGCGTTATACTTCAATATCTTAATATAGAATCAACTTCTTGAGCTGATGGTACAGTAAATTATGTTTACAGAATCTGTTGGTCTGTACTGCTCTTAGTTCCATTTTGTTGTCAGTATTTATTATTGTTCATTATGTTGAATGTATTTTTGTTGTTATTCTTATTATTACTAATATCGTTTTTAATATGTTTTACTGTTTTTGTTTGTGATTTTGCTTGTCTTCTGTTTAACATTAGCTGGTATATTATTTGGCAGCTATTACAGTACTTTAAAGGGATAGTTCACCCAAAAATGAAAATTCTGTAATCATTTACTTACTATTTTGTTTGTACAAACCTGTATAAATTTCTTTGTTCTGATGAACACAAATGAAGATATTTTGAGGAATGTGTGTAACTGTTCATGAGCCCCATTTACTTAAATAGTATTATGGAAGTAAATGGGGATCACTATCAAAATTGTCATTTGTGAACTATCCCTTTAAGCCTATACTATTATTATACCTATAAATAATAACATATTATATTAGTTTATATTATGTTAGTTTATTATTATATTAGACTATACTATGTGTATATTTTGTACTTTGGCATGATAGTTTTTGGGTATGTGTGTTAATAACTTATATTAAGTTACTTTTCTTTTACAGAAAGTTATATTTTTTGTTGCAATAATAAGGTGTTTGTTAGGTTATTTGTAGTACATTGTTGTTTAATTTACCATTTTATTTAAGTGTAAATTTAAATTTTATTTAAGTTACTTCAAAATTATGTATTTATTATTATGTAATACATTTTATTATTGTTATATATGTATTACAGAAAGTGTTACTATATGTACTTTATTAGATTTAGTTTGTTAGTTATTGCATGATAAAAAAATAATGTTTTAGGTGAATGTGACTGACTAAGTTTGTGTATATACAGTCAGGTAAGACGGCTCAGTGCACCTGTCAGGATGCCGGAGATTAATATGGATAATCTGGATGAAAAGCAAGTCCAGTTGCTTTCAGAGATGTGTATTCTGATCGATGAGGACGACAAAAAGATTGGAGCTGACAGCAAGAAAAACTGTCATCTAAACTCGAACATTGATAAAGGTAATGTGTTTGCATAATGCATCTTAAATTCATACACATCATATAGACGGTTTCAGCAGTAACAACATAAACACGCAGCTTTCGTGGTCATCATGTAACTTCCGGTAAGCTCTGCGAAGAATAAATAACAACAAAGTACTTTTGAAGTAGTTTATTTATATAACAAGCAAAATAAACAACACGTAGATTACATAGGAACCCAAAACATTTGTTATTTTCGACGAGGTATTTGTTTAAGAGTTCAGTTTCAGCAACTAGTCAGACCATTAAACAAACAGAAACCGGAAGTAAATTTCGGACCAGACGCTTATCGCGTCACCGCACTTGCGCCCGATGAAACGGTCTATATGTTGCAATAAATATCTTTCATTATTTGTATGATTTTAGTGAATGTCACATTTAAGGGCAAGAATTCAGGCATTTAGCAGATGCTTTTATCCAAAGCGACTTACAAAAGCGTGGAAAACTGCAAAGCGATGTGAAATAGTAAAGCAATAATATGAGAAGTGCCGAAGAAAGTCCTTTTTAGCTTACGAAGTTTTACCGATCAATGGAGACACAACCTTTATAGGGGGAGACATAGGTTTATTTATTTATTATTTTTTTAAGAGACAGGACAAAAAATTTAATGCAGGATAAATATAGTAATACAATAGTGTGTATTATGTCTTCTGTGAGTGTAGTCGAAGGTCTTGTTTGGTACTTTAATAATTTGAACAGTATTAATGCAAATGCATAAATGTAAATATACTGTGTAAATATACTACTCACTGTTTAAATGCCAGTGCAACCTAATTACATCAACTGACATTAAGTAATTTACCTGTTTACTCACCTACAGGGTTATTGCATCGAGCATTTAGTGTTTTCCTGTTTAACAGTGACGAGAAGCTGCTCCTACAGCAGAGATCCGATGCCAAAATCACTTTTCCGGGTGAGTTAAACATGCATACACTCACAAGGCCACTTATTTGAATTTTTTAAAGCATCCCATTGGCTCTTCCTCCACAGGCTGTTTTACAAATACCTGCTGTAGCCACCCTTTACACACATCTAATGAACTGGAAGAAAAGGACGCCATAGGGGTTCGAACAGCTGCACAGAGACGTCTGCAAGCTGAGCTCGGCATTCCTGTGGATCAGGTATTATTATGAGAAATGAAAATGTTTATTCACAAAAAATAGCCTGCATGTGGCATAAAATGAATGAATAGAAATGCTACCAGTTAGATTTCTCTAAATATTTATTGTCTCATGCTTTCCACCAGGTGCCCCCAGAAGAGATGACCTACCTCACTCGCATCCACTACAAAGCCCAGTCAGACGGTGTTTGGGGTGAGCATGAGATTGACTACATCCTCTTCATGCAAAAAGATGTGGATCTGAATCCAGACCCGAATGAGATCCAGAGCCACTGTTACGTCTCTAAAGAAGAGCTGAAGGAGATCCTGGAGAAAGCCAAGAAGAACGAGTTAAAGGTTACACCGTGGTTCAGCCTCATCGCAGAAACCTTCCTCTTCAAGTGGTGGGACAACCTCCATGACCTCAAACAGTTCATCGATCACAACAGGATTCACCGAATGTGAACACCATGCTAAATGATTAGACACTTTTTCTTATGAAAGACTGTATAGTTTATAATTTTAGCTATGAAGAGAAGTTGTGCAGCCTTTGTAAATGTAAACTTGTTGTCCTTTATTATTAGCATTGACCTTCTGCTGTTGGATTTAAGGATTACTTGTTTCTACTTTGAGGGCATAGGTGTAATATGGCTGTAATGTCACAGATTAAGCATTTGTTATTTTTCTGTAATTTTTTTTTTTACAAAATTAGGTTTTGCCAACAAGTACTTTGTTTGAAGTGCCTAGATTCAAATGGGACTGAAGAGACAATATTTAATGTAGATTATTAGACTATCAGTTTGAGCTGTCAAACAATTAATCACGATTAATCGTATACAAAATAAAAGTTTGCATTTGCATAATATATGTGTGTGTACTGTGTGTAATTATTATATATAAATACACACACACATACATGTAAGAAATGTAAGAAAAAATGTATTATATAGTATTTTTTTAAGTTTATATAAAATATATAAATAAATATATATTTAAACGTAATTGCTTTTTTAAATATATACATATGTGTGTGTAATTTTATATATATATATATATATATATATATATATATATATATATATATATATATATATATATATATATATATATATATATATATATATATATATATATAATATTTGCACACACGTATACACACACAAACTTTTATTTTGTAAACGATTATTCACGATTAGTTGTTTGACAGTCCTACTCTCAGTGTTTACAATGATGTAAAGTAATTTTTAGAAAGTGAAATAAAAGTTGGTTTGAAGTTTTATTTATTTCAATGTAAAGCATAATGTGCAGTCAACTTGTCATTTTTGCAGATTTACTTCACACACATTACTAACACAATTACTGTACATTAATACGATGTTACTTTAATTAATATAAATTAATAAATGGCAATGAAATAAGAATTTGTATTGTGAGAAACCCAAGCGACTAAAAATATTACATTAAATTTCATACAGTAAACTAACAACAGTTTATGATGCATAACTACGTAAATTGCGTAGCGTAGTTACGTAGCGTGAAGGAATGATTGTGACCTGCCGTACGTACTCAAATGTAAATTGCGCGTAATGCCTTCAATTGATTATGAGAGCAACACGTTTTATTTATTTATTTTTCTTTTTCAAGTCAAAGCAAAACAAGTAGACATTTATACATTTGCAACAGTGAATTGTGATGGTTTGTAAAAATTATAGGCGGAATTGTTACATTTATAATTAATTGTAGGCTATTGATCATAAGTCTGTTGACGGTTTCTTCTTATACTTGTGTTTAATAATTTACACCTTTCTGACCTGCTAATAAAATTATTACTAGTAAATAAAATAAAAAGCTCAATGTACAGTCAGATCTTAATATGTTTATTTGTAATAAAGTGGCAGCTTGGGTTTTAGCAACTGCAACTTCTATGCAGCAGATGGCAGCAAATTCTAACAACCACACATTAACCAGTTAGAAACTTGAAAAAAAAGGCAGTATTTGACTGTGCATTTTGACTTTTATTAATTCAAAAACCCAGCAATAAACAACAATTTATGTTGTATTGTATTGTTTTATTGAAACCATGTTTCTCATTGTCACTGTGTGGCTATTAAACAAAAAATATGTGAGTTTGAAAAACAAAAAGCCCTAGTATTTGTAATGTATACGCTATGATAAAGAGAAGTCATTCACTAAAGCAGAGCATTGGAACTGAAAAACTGCACTCATTGTAGAGGCTTATACATAAAATACACATTATAAATACTAGGGCTTCTGTTTTTCAAACTCACCTTATCAAATCAATAATACTGTAACGACATGTAAATACATTTATAACGAGCCAAATGGGCTCTGAAATGCTTAGGTTAATTTAAATCTTAAAACCTCAAATTTAGATGGGTTTATATTTCCCCCTTGCATGATTAAATGGCGTATGTTCCACAAGCACAAATCCCTTCTGTCAATGTTTTCGCAGTCCATAGAAAACACTCAGATGTTTATGGAAAACGAGCTGTTGTAGAGGGCTGGCACATGGATTTGGATTTTCCATGGAGAATATTGGGATGGGGGATGGGTGCAGACGATGAATGACCAGCAGGGGGCGCCTACAGGATTAAAAATCACAAAATCTAGCAAACGCATCTGCAGCACAAGCAGGGCCAGATTAACACTTTGTTATACCCTGGGCAACAATATTCAAGGGCCCCATCATCACGACCCCAGGATCACCATAATATGGTCATATACAGAATATATTACTGTATTATACAGTACATATACTCAATACCTTAAATTCTAACTGTCATCGGGTGTATTTTGATTTACAAATATTTAAATGCTAATACAAATGCACTACTATGTCCCCTATCAAAGACATTCACTCACATATGATGCTATGAAAACAAAACACATCAGCATTTGCATAATCTCCGACTGTAAAAGTAAGCTGGCGGTGTAGAAAAGTCCTGGCTTAGCTGAGTTGTCCTCGTCATTGACGGAAGCTCACTTAACAGAACTTTTTAATTAATACACATTTAAGATGACCATGGATTAAGTTTAATTTGCATAGTCATTGATATACAAAGCTTATTTTTTGCATATACAAGCATTGTCTAAAAATGAAAATAGGCTTTTACTTAATTATTATTACAAGAACATCATATAGCCTAATATTAGACACCCAAACCAAAGTGAAGAACATTATCTTTAATTTGAAGTCTGAACTGAACATCAACGCAGACATGATTTTCCTCACAGAAGTTTAAGATCATATAGGCTACATCTTGAACGTAGATATATAAATGAACACAGGGAAAGGAAGTTTAACACTGTGGCAAACATGCTGAAAGGCAGCTAAAAATCATCAGGACATATACAATTTTATTTTATTGGAGCCTTACCTCCAGATAAAGTAATCCAAACTGGATTGATGATTTAAATGTTGTTTACTCACATGTGCGTTGTTAACTCTCCGGATTTTATGTTGTGCACTGCTTCACTCGTTCAACTCTCCACATGGTAGGTTTGTTTACAGTGTCGCGTGAACAGCTACACTGCAGGTTCGACTTCATTTGGCGCTAAGCAGACCTCTTGATGATGTCAATGTACCGCGAGAGCGATTCAAAGCAGATTTCTTCATGTGATAACTGGAATCGCTCTCGCGCTACTTTGCTGTCACTCGCCTGTGGGTTCTCTGCTCCCCAGTCACTTTTGCGCCGCTATAGTAATTTGATTTCATACGCCGATCGGATCGCGCAGATACCTGCGTATCACGTAGACTACACCACTGTTTATACTTTATATTTTCTGCGTTTCTGATAACCTTTTCCTTTTTTAATTTCCGCTTTGCGCTCCGAATTAGCTTCTCCGTGTCTCGTTTTCTCTGTTGTACCAAAGCCTTGCGTCACGTAATGCTTGGCGAACCTTTGACCCACCTCATGCGGACTGACCAATGAGAAGAGGGTCTTAACCTGAGGCCCTCTCTTCATTGGTCAGTCCGCATGAGACTCAACCGCTCTCAACTTACGTTCAAAGTAATAAGCGCAGCGTCTCTCTTTGCAGCGCAAAAGCCCGTGTTGACAGTTTGTTTAATATAAAGCGGCGAGCGGGAGATTACCAGATACAGTATTTTGCTCGTGCCCTTGCTGCCCTGGGCCCTTTGGAGGTCTTGGGCCCCTGGGCAATTGCCCAGTTGCCCATATGGTTAATCCGGCCCTGAGCACAAGGGAAGCAGACGTATTTATTATGGATGATATGCTGAAAACAATGTACCCATCCAGATATTACACTGTGTCCCTTGCAGTGCATTGTACGATGTGTTCTGACACCACATGTGAAAATGTTACAATTTAACACTTTCTAATTCAATGCCAAACCTTTTATTACAAAATACATTATCATTTTAATAATCTTAGTTCAGGTTTAAAACCTAATGATCTATGTCATTTCATCATGACGTATTAAACATCCAAAAAGCATTTTGTGTGCTTTAATAGAAATAAAGAAAATTAATATTTTGTACAAAAGTGTTTGCATTGCCAATCTTACTAATTTGCTTATAAGGGCCTGATCTGATATTTCCAATTCTTTAACTGTACATTTCTTTTTGATGTGTTAAAGCACCTATGCCCATTTTTACAAGATGTAAGCTAATATAGGTCTCGGGTGTGCCTACATTGTGTCTGTGAAGTTTCAGCTCATAATACACAGATAATGTGTTATAGCATGTCCAAAATGCCCCTATTTGGGTATAAAGGGCCATTTCATGTCTGTACCTTTAAATGCAAATGAGCTACCGCTCCTCACTTCCGTAACAGACAGTGAGGCAATAGTATATGTAGCTGCATTAGCTCTACAATGTGCTAACAAACACATTCAGAAAAGCTTTTGGGTCAAATTAACTGCAGTCAGTCAGTGGTCATGGGTGGGGCTTTATCAGTGTGACATCGCATTAACAAGAGAATCAAAACAGCATGTCTAATGAAACTGCTGTGGTTAAATGGGGATTAAAAACGTGGGTGGATTTTTTTCATTGTCGGGTTGTTGTGTTCACAGATTTATGTCCAAACACTTTGTAAAAGGGGACTTTGCATAAAATGGGCCCTTTAAACACAATTTCATGAAGCAGTAATATGGAATGTAACATGCAAAAATATCAAGCCACTATTTGGGCCAACTAGTATTGTATATTTGTATATTCAAAACACATATGCCAATCATGTTACCAAAAAAACAAAAATTGGTTCAATATTACTATTTGCATTATCCATTAACTTTGCGACTTGACTTGCTAATTTTTGCCTTGTTTGACAATATGACTAAAATAAATCTCAGCTTACACTGAAAGAAAGAGCCGGGCCTTATCTAGAAAACCGAATTTAAGAGAGATAAGAGGGGTGGTATTATCCCCTTCTCTCATCACAAGGGGAGCCAAATTTGACCTATTTTTCACATGCTTGCATTTTTCACATGCTTGTTTTGTTTTTACCAAAACTAAGTTACTTGGATGTTAATTCATTGTTACTGGAATGAGCTTTTCGACTGTATTGGAAGCAATTAGCCATTTAGAACATCCTATCATAAACAACATATCACTAATGCAACTACATATCAACATCCTGACAACCATTAACAACATTTTAGCCAGTGAATCAACTGCAAACATATATTCTAGCTGCTAATATAATAGTTAGCCATAATAGCCATCATTCAATAACAGCCTTTACATTTAAATGTCGAAGGATCAGATAATGCTTTCCCACAGCAAAAGTAAGAGACACATGATCTTTAGAGGAAACTATCTATTTGTTTTGTGTGTATTGCAAAATATGTATTGTCTTTTACAAATTTTATTAACAATGATCCTCAAACTTTTATATTAGCCTAAAATTATGTTTTTTAGATGCTTTCTGAACTATTTTCCATTTAGGTTTATCATTAATTTATTAGTATTTCTTTTTTAGCATGCATTTGCGTAACAACTAGATTTTCTAGCAGTCAATCGGCTTTAGTGCATCCTTAAGTGTAAATCTATGGGATTGATTCATTGTTTACCAGGTAAAAGCCCAAAGACCTGATAACAAATTGTGCAGGATGTGACAGTTTTATACTGGAATGGGGTTTATCTGTACAAACCTTATTATGTTGAGCACACCTGCTGTGATTATAACGTGTCTGTTAAAAGCGCTCGGTACATCCACAGTTAATTACTTTTCCCACCATATGATCAGATTAAATTCGTGTCGTACCCACGCAGAACATCCTAATTTGTATGCCCAGCTTCAATGCAAAAGTATTTTGTCATACTACCGAGGCAATACAAGCACGGCTCTTTTTTCTGTATACATTTGTCAGAAAAAGACAGACAGAAGATGTTTCAGCTCCCTTGAGAGGCATGAGAAAGAAAATGGTAAACAATTGCAGAAGGAACACAAGTTTTGGGATTTTTTTAAAGGGGACATTTCTCAAGACTTTTTTAAGATGACAAATAAATCTTTGGTGTCACCAGAGTACGTATGTGAAGTTCTAGCTCAAAATACCATTTTTTTTATAGCATGTTAAAATTGCCAGTTTGTAGGTGTGAGCAAAAATGTTTTTTTTTTGTATTTTGTATTGTATTTTTTTATCACTATTCAATTAAAATGTAAAATATAAAAAAGTAAACACTTGCAATAAAAAGTACTGTAAAAATAAAAGTCAGTTTTTGGAATAAAAAGTAAGAAGTACAATAAAAGTACAAATACCCATAAATATAAAACTATTTGGTAACACTTTACAATAAGGTTGTATTGGTAACAATTATTTAATGCATTAGCATGAACAATAAAGAATATTCTACAACATTTATGTTAGTTCATGTTCATTTCGGCATTTACTAATACATTTATCAAATCAACATTAATTAATGCACCATGAACTAACATAAATAATTATATTGACATTAACTATATTAACAAGAATTAATACATGACATGCTGACAAAATACAACCTTATTGTAAAGTTTACAACAAAATTGGTTTGTAACCAATTTAAAACATAAGAAACCATTTCGGGTATCCTGGAGAGGTGACGTCTCCGAACCCCAACGTCTTGATACCGGGGTGCCTCAAGGCTCTGTGCTTGGACCGCTGCTCTTTTCGATATACATGACATCCTTGGGCTCTGTCGTTCGAAAACATGGCTTTTCCTACCACTGCTATGCAGACGACACTCAATTCCACTTGTCTGATGATGGTTTCTGCCCGCATCTCGGCATGGCTGAGGGACATCTCACTCTGGATGAAGGATCACCATCTCCAGCTTAATTTGCTTGTCATATCATCTGAACCAAAGATTCAGCACAACCTTTTCATTCAGCTAGGTTCCTCGACCATCACGCCTGCCAGGACGGCCAAAAACCTGGGAGTGGTCATTGATGATGTTGCCAGCACCGCTGGAAAATTAGACCTTTCCTAGATGAGCATGCTATGCAGGTCCTGGTCCAAGCTCTTGTCCTGTCCAGGCTGGACTACTGCAATGCGCTACTGGCAGGGCTTCCAGCCCGCACGACCAAACCCCTAAAGATGATTCAGAACGCAGCGTCAAGAGTGGTCTTCAATGAGCCAAAGAGGGCGCACGTCACTCCTCTCTTTGTCAAGTTACACTGGCTTCCTATAGCAGCTCGCATCAAATTTAAGGCTCTGCTCCTGGCCTTTGAAACCACCACTGGGTCAGTACCCCCTTACCTTCGCTTACTTATAGAGCCTTATGTACCCTCTCGATCACTGCGCTCTGCCACCGAGCGACGTCTTGTGGTGCCATCTCAAAAAGGTGTCAAAGCAGTTAAAATGAATTCATCATAAATAAAACACGGCTTTTGAACAATCAGAATCAAGGACTGGAGATAACTGTTTTATAAAAAAATATTTGACCGCTTTGACCGCTGCTCCCAGCAATTCTGTGGCAGCGTATGAAAGTGGTGAATACTTGAGACAAATATACTGTAGTCTTTTAATATTTTACACCTGGAGGCTTTGATTTGTTCTTCTGTGATCTTCAGCTGTGTATCCATTCATCTTTAGAAAGAAAATAAGAATAGATAGGAAATCAGAATCTGTGTTGGCCTGCTTTGTGTGCTGTGCATCTGTGACATACTTATCTTGACACTTCCATCAGCATGAGATGCCAGGTCTGACCTATAACAATGTCTCATAGCATTACTCTTTGTCCTGGCCGCAGGCTTTTAGAATAAAGGTTAAGATGATGTAATACACAAGTGTACAAATACATCTGGCCATTCATGCAGATGGTACTAATCTGGAATATGACACTGGTTGTTTTGACTAAAAAAAACACCTAAAACAATTCACAGGAGAACATTTTGTACCAATATCTATGTGTGGAAATACATAAAGTTTACATTTAACCAGAAACAGCACAGTTTGAAAATCGCATGCTTTGTTGCGTGTCTATGTTTTCAATGTAGGTCAGCTTGCCTTGTTTTAAAGCTCTTATAACATGACTCACAAACAAAGCAGCATGCACACTTGATGATGGCACAGTGTTTCATCTAAAATGCAGGAGTTGCATGCTTTTAAAACTGGCTGAGATAAAGAGATTTATTCCCTTCAAGTCAAACAAACATGATGCAAAAACGTTTCTTTTTATAAATAGGGCATATTCATGAATCATGCATGACAATGTATTTATTTTTCATAAAGGTGACATATGCTTTTAGATAGTGAGTATTTAGAAAATAATTAATGTTGGTCATAAAATTAATCATCATTGTAAATGTTGTGATGATTTTAATACACTTTTTTGCTATTAAGTTTCCAAAATAATGAATTAAGTTAGTAGACCATAGCTTGTGTTTATAAGAGCATATACATAAAATCTAAATAAACCGTCTTTGCTCTGTTTCTGGTCTTATATGAATGTTTTGAATGTATTTTCTTTTGTACTCTTGTCAAAATATAATGCAAATAAAAAAAAAAAATTGTGTGTCTAAATTTCAATATCAATAGCAAGTAGCTTCATTGTCAAAATTAACCTTTTCAATGAATGCTTCATTAAAAAATGTCCAATCACTACAACATTAGAAAAATTATACGTTTCCTATCTGAGCATGCTGCACAAGTCCTAGTCCAAGCTCTTGTCCTGTCCAGACTGGACTAAAAACCATTTCTAGGGTTTACAAAGAATGGTGTGAAAAGGGAAAAACATCCAGTATGTGGCAGTCCTGTAAGCATAAATGCCTTGTCGATGCTAGAGATCAGAGGAGAATGAGCCGACTGATTCAAGCTGATAGAAGAGCAACTTTGACTGAAATAACTGCTCGTTACAACCGATGTATGCAGTGAAGCATTTGTGAAGTCACAACACGCACAACCTTGAGGCGGATGGGCTACAACAGCAGAAGACCACACCGGGTACCACTCATCTCCACTACAAATAGGAAAAAGAGGCTACAATTTGCACATGCTCACCAAAATTGGATAGTTGAAGACTGGAAAAATGTTGCCTGGTCTGATGTGTCTCGATTTCTGTTCAGACATTTAGATAGTAGAGTCAGAATTTGGCGTAAAAAGATGAATGAATCCATCATGCCTTGTTACCACTGTGCAGGCTGGTGGTGGTGGTGTAATGGTGTGGGGGATGTTTTCTTGGCACACTTTAGTGCCAACTGGGCATCGTTTAAATACCACGGTCTACTTGAGCATTGTTTCTGACCATGTCCATCCCTTTATGACCACCATGTACTCATCCTCTGATGGCTACTTCATGCAGGATTATGCACCATGTCACAAAGCTCGAATCATTTGAAATTGGTTTCTTGAACATGACACTGAGTTCACTGTACTAAAATGGCCCCCACAGTCACCGGATCTCAACCCAATAGAGCATCTTTGGGATGTGGTGGAATGGGAGCTTCGTGCTCTGGATGTGCATCCCACAAATCTCCATCAACTCAAGATGCTATCAATATGGGACAACATTTCTAAAGAATGCTTTCAGCACCTTGTTGAATTAATGCCACGTAGAAGTAAGGCAGTTCTGAAGGCGAAAGTGGGTCAAACACAGTATTAGTATGGTGTTCCTAATAATCTATGTAAATGTAAAATCTGGTAAATTAAAAATGCAATATGCATTTTTAACCCAGAATGTGTTCTGTCCAAGATTTACCCATTATGGGTCAAAAATAACCCAGCCACATTTAGAGTAAACAGTAGCATTTTGAATGTTAGTGGCAACAATGGGTATTTTTCCAAAATGATGGTCCCTCTAAAATAAACAAATCCATCCTAACTGATATGCATCTGCGCATTCTGTCATTACTTAGGTGCTAACAACAATTCATGTCAGTAGATGCAGGAACAGAAAGCATCTCAGATCCTCACATTTGTTGCCATGACCATATATTTCTTCAAAAAACAAAATTACTTGTGCTCAATATAAGTATTGGTTATTTGTGCTTAGGGTGTAAGTAATACGCTTTGCTCCTATCAAAGTTTACAAACAATTCATGACACAAATCATGAGTTGTGCTATTACTTTTCTAAAAAGTGAGATTTTGCATGCTGATAAAATAGGCATAAGTGTCACAGACCCAAATATCTTTACTTTTATTTACACAATCACCTGGAACTCGCTGGCCCCCAAAACAGTTTAACAACTGCTTAGCAACACCCTGGCAATCACCCAGAACATACCAGAAATCTGATCTAGCATTGTCTTCAGGAGATGGGAAAATAGTTGTAAAAATTGGCCAAGTGTCACGTGTCATCTCTCTCTGTAACCATTATGAAGAGACAGAGAGAGAGAGAGAGAGAGAGAGAGAGAGAGAGAGAGAGAGAGAGAGAGAGAGAGAGAGAGAGAGATAGGAAAAAGGGGAGAAATAGAAACACAGTGGCTTATAATATTGAGAAAAAATAGCAGAAACTATAGTGTTTAGTTGTTATCAGCCCATCCCAGACAGCCTGAGCTGCCGAAATATCTCCTTTCCCCAGCACATCCCACTGTAATTACAGCTGACAGACAGACACATTCACACTAACACATACAGAAACAGCCCAACATCACTGCCTCCTACAGTCTCATTGCCTGAACCAAACTAATTCCCGTAAGTAAACTTTCTGTGAGAACCCAGTCTGCTTTACATTTACACTGTCAAGTGGCACATAATCTTACAAACTTAATGTCATGTGTGTTTAGCAGTCAACATGCATATTGATAAAATCTATACCTTGTCTGCCAAATGGGTGATTCTCGCGAAATTAGACTTATGAGATGTCATGAAACATTTTGATAAAGTAAGAGTATCAAAATAAGAAGCATATAGTTACATCTCTTCATGTACTATTTTGCACATGATTTCAAATGACATCATACAAACCAATTTTGTTGCTTTTTCCACATTTAAGGGGAACATTTTCATTACCGCAACTTGTCCATGACTGGATTTGGGTTCGTTGACATGGAAATATTTATAATTAAAAAATCTAAAAAAAATAAAAAGCTTCAGTGTATGTTATATATAAACATTTACAATAAAGAAATGTGGTATTTGGTGATCATTGGTAAATGTACAGACAATAATAAGGAATATAAATGTGTCCAAGACCAATTTTCTCATCCTCCACAACAATTTTCAATCATGGTTTAAGCCCTCAAGGAACTAACATTTAAAAAAATAGTTGGAAGGGACATAATTGACTGTGACACTCAAGATGGCTACCAGGTAACCAGTTCTTATTTTTTCTCTCCAGATAAAAGTTGAAATTTTGTTTTTCATAGTACCTAGACAACTTTTTAGTTCTCATTACCGAAACATTAATTTGTAAATGCATATATTTAATGTAATATCATGTTGCGGTAATGATCATTTTTTATAATGATAATCTAAAAATTTTAATAATTCTATAGGAAATATGTTTTAAATCCTCTAAAAATAATGGTTATAGTTAGTTCAGACCTTAATCTTATATGTGCAAAAAAAATTGGCTTCAATGGCTTTTTTTAAGGGTGTTTATATTGGGCAATGTGTTCATGTTTCACGTGTAAAAAAACGTGGTATTTTTCGCACAATTTACTTATCTGTATAGCGCTGTTTTCACTGTCCTCAAAACAGGCTGATGTCTTCCTTGTTATGTGACATCCCTCCTTCAGAAATACGTAACAAGTTCTGATTGTGTAGTTTGTTTAGTGTGCTGTGATTCGATAGCAGCTTGCTTAGCAGAACCGTTTGAGCCAAAGCTGGTGACTGACGTATTCCTGTGGGCGGAGTTTAGTCAACGAATTGTTTTACTGACGTCATTAAAGCAGGAAATATAGGGCTGTAGTCCAAACCGGCCGTTCGTTGTAGACTTTTAAAGAGGAATTCTATTGAAGAAAATATATCGCCTGGCAGTGAACTTTGAGCTTTATCATTTTACAGGTATTATTTATTCTATTATAGCAACATTACACACTAACTAGGGTTTAAAAATGGTATCAGGAAGAACGTGACCTTTAATCTTATATGTGCAAAAAAATTTGGCTTCAAGGGCTTTTTAAAAAAATAAAAGCTTTAGTCCATGTTATACTATAAACATTTACAGTAAAGAAACATGCGGTATTTGGTGATCATTGGTAAATGTAGAGACAATAATAAAGAATATAAATGTGTCCAAGACCAATTTTCTCATCCTCCACAACAATTTTCAATCATTGTTTAAGCCCTCAATGAACTAACATTTTCAACAACAAAAAAAATAGTTGGAAGGGACATAATTGAGGTAAGCAGTTCTTATATTTTCAGATAAAAGTTGAAATTTTGTTTGTCATAGTACCTAGACAACTTTTTAGTTTTCATTACCGAAACATGACTTTGTAAATGCATATATTTAATATAATATCATGTTGTGGTAATGATTATTTTTAATAATGATAATCTAAAAAAATTAAATAATTCTATAGGAAGTATTTTTTTAAATACTAAAAATAATCTCTAAAAATAATGGATATAGTAAGTTCATACCTTAATATTATAAGTGCAAAAAAAAGTTGGTTTCAAGGGCTTTTAAAAAAAATCTGATGCTGGACACCTTCTAAGTCTGGATTTCGTGAGAATCACCCAAATGCGTAAATGCTTTCTCTAAAATCAGGTGAAAACCAAAGAACCTGAAATCTGGACATCAGCGTGAGTCACATACTTGTTACAATTCGGTCCCAGCTTTCATGCAGCTCAGTACAAAGCGCTGTGCATTACTGATAATGATGCCATTGGACAGACTTCATTTTAGCAACCAAGCCACCTGTGATGTTTTAAGATATCAGGCAGAATATCAATGCCTTTATTCTGCTTGCTGGCAGATATTATCAGACTGAATCAGACAGCCACAGGGAACGTTGAGCACTGAATACCGAATTCACAGCTAGACTGCTTGATACAAAGTGGCAGATGTGCTAGAGATAGCAGGCGGTTAATGTGATGTTTCTTGCAATGGGACACGCTACACTTATTCTAAAATTATTTTTAAAACCTTTTATTAATTGGTAGTGTTTGCTCAACGAGAGTCAGGGACACAAACAGAGACAGTAGGATCTAAACAATCCAAATGTTAACTTTTAAAGAGCATCAAATGCTTAAATGACATCACTTTGTTTTTTATAATAAATGTTCCTCTATTATGATGCTGTATTTGGTCAGTTTATTGGCACATGAACAAGCGCAGTGATGGAGTACGATGGACTGGAGAAGGCCGTGTGTTTGTTCTCGTGAGAGCATGGGAGATTAATTACATCATTGGCCTCATCTTCCTAAAAAGACTGCTGCTAATCTGTTGCCATGGCAACCTGATGTTGCAGCGAAGGATGCACAATGACTACCTTGTCATGCTTCGTGTCTCTGTGTGTGATATTACAGGTTCAAAATGTCAATACCACGTAATTTATTTCTTACAGGCCACCCATGGAATTTTTTCTTTTTTAGCACAACCTAAATCTGTCTTTCTATATGTGATATCATGCATGCGTACATGGAGTGGTGGTGATTTACAGACAGGTCAGAGATAAAGGCTGCATTAAATGTTGCATGTCTTTATCTCGGTCATTGAGATACCTGAGGTGCACCATCTGCTCTTTTATTTTCATCCCAGACATCCATGCACAAAAACTAGAGCTGTAGTTTTATTACAAACCTGCATGGTGTTATTTTTACAGTGAAATATATAAAACAAGATCACATCTTTGTATGACCACACGCCTGCAGAAGTCGAATATTGTCCTTCAATAAAAATAATTATACCTGTCAGAAGAATTTGTGCTTTTGCTGTGAATACCAAAAATAATTTATCATTCTTTATAGTACAATAAATTATAGATTTGAGAGCATTTTACTGCAACTTTTAGAAAAAATGTAGAAATAACTGGGTTAACTGATGCAATACAATTGTCATTTTTTGTTAAATGTTACATTTACAGCATTTAAAACTAACCAAACATCTGCAATGCATTAGACTTTATACATTTATAATCTATATAACACATTCATTCTAAATCAAAGAAAAATAATCAAGTGTGTGTTGGCTACAGTTTATGTTTCACTTTCTCAAAAATATGAGTGATCTTTCATTTCCCATTATTTTTTATTTTGATGTAATTCATGTGCACATTATTGAACTTTTTTTGTTTCACTTGTACATGCAAAATGTTTTGTCCTGACTTTAAAATGTATAAATAGGCTAAGAAGCATTCATTCTTGCAGACTGATCTCATGGAAAGTCGTGTTATAGTCACAAAAATTTGATTAATTTATTTGTGTCCATGGCACAAAATTCAGCTTTTTTTCCTGCCTTGAGCACGAATGTCTTTTTCGTGTCACCTGCACAAATTTCTATAAATAGTTATTTGTGTACATGGCACGACTTTCTTTTTTGTGTCATTCCATGTATTGTTTTCTCTTTTTTTTTCCCTATTTTTGCATCATTGGGGTTAGATTTGGGGGTTGGGTTAGGATGTACTTTTATGTATTGGTTTTTAACATGTTTTTCTTCCGCTTTTAAAACTATTCTCATCTGGAGTTGGGGTAAGGATGTCTAAAAATTAAACAGAAAGTGATTTCGTGTTATAGTAACGAAAAATCTTGTTAATTTATTTGTGTCCATGGCACGAAATTCAGCTTTTTTCTTGCCTTGAGCGCAAATGTCTTTTTCTTGTCACTCGTACAAATTTCTATAAATAGTTTTTCATGGCTTTGGGGTTAAAATCACTTTCTGTTACATTTTTAGTTTTCCAAAAGCACCGTAAGGCTAAGTAGATCGTTAAACGATCGTACGAATCATCTTAGAATTACAGGCTGTTTCCCAAAAGCTTCGTTACTTAAGTTGCACTTGAAAATCATCGTAGATCTACGAGTGCTCTGGAGTAATCGTTTATTCATAAGTGCATCGTAAGACAACAGAGTTACAAGGTCACCTGCAGGACAACCAGCAAATTGCACTCCTGCAATGACGATAATGTAATGTTTAAATGTTTATTTATTTATTGGGTTCTTCTTTGTTTATTTTATATTAAATATATAATATAATATATTTAAAATTCAAATGAGAAATCAAATTTAAATGACTAAACATAAATTAATGAAGAAGGAAAACGTATTTTGTACAAGTTAGTAAAAGTTTTTTGTATTTTGGTAAAAGTTGGTATAGCAAATTGATAAATGGTTTATACCGATTGCTGCTATAATTCATCTAAACATTGTTTTGAAGGGAAATGGCATCTAATTAAAGAAACCAAATAAATATTTACGGTACAATGCAATAATCCATAATAATAAATAAACATAGATAATAAACAACAAATAATAATAATAATCTAAACTATAATAGAAACGCAGAAGGCATTTCGCAGTGGGACGAGTCCTAACTAAATACGGAAAAGAATATTTAATAAATTACTAAAACATTTAAAAACTCATTGAACAATAATTAAAATATATTATTAAAAATATTAGTGCACATTGGCTGATGATCATAAGCCTAAACAAGCTTCTGCTACAAATTCGAGTCATTCTATTGGTGACATTTCAGCACTTGACAAATGGATAGCGACTCGTAAGTAGCACTTAAAACCCAGCTGCGAGCGATCGTTTCACGTGCATTTGGGAAACGCACGTAAATGAACAACGAATGTTCGTTAAGTAGCTCGTAGAAAGTGCTCTTAATTGCTAAGTTCAATCGTTATCGGGAAACCCAGCCCTGAATTCTAACCCCAACTCCAGGCGAGAATAGTTTTAAAAGCGTAAGAAAACCATGTCGAAACCAATACATAAAAGTACATCCTAACACAAATCTAACACCAACCCCAAGCAACAATGATTTAAAAATAGGGGGGGGAATTAGAAAACAATACATAAAATGAATAAAGAAAGTCGTCCTACGCACACGAAAAACTATTTATAGAAATTCGTGCTGAGTGCCATGAAAAAGACATAAGTGCTCGAGCCACGAAAAAAGCTGAATTTCGTGCCATCCCTTACGAAACAAAAATATACTGCAGTATATTGGAAAATATCATGTAATATCATGCAACATATTCCCATGGGAGTTAATATTTCTATTTTCCAATATATTGCAATATATTCACAGACCATATGTATATATATTTATACAAAATATATCCCAAACAAGATTTTTTTCAAGTAATATATTAGTAAATAAATGTTCCTTTCATAAGGGATGGACATGAATAAATAAATCAAAATTTGCATGACTATAACAAGACATGCTGCGAGATCGTTTGAATTTTTGGTTGTGGAATATTCATACATTGTAAGATAAAAAGCTTTCAGTATTTCTGTTGTGATGGCATTCATACGGCATCATATTGTGTCTCTTTAAAGGTACAGTATCACATATACAATTATATTGTATGAAGTTTCTGTAGCTCAGTGGGTAGAGCATTGTGTGTACCTTTGTAATACTAATATCTATATTTGTGGCACTAATATGAATTTGAAAAACTCGGTGTACCTGATTGGCCAGCTAATCTGTACGTTGTGATTGGCCTGAATACCTCTGAATACGTCAGCCGGAAATGTGACGCTTCTTACCATGTATGAAAGATTCAGTTGCCAACAGGAATTAACTTGCAGGCTGTGAGTCCAAAGCGGAATTATGATAATGTTGTACTTGTCTACATCACCAATCTCAGGAAGTAAACTGTTGCCTACAATCCGTGTGTTTGTTGTAGTCCAAGCAAAGAGATTTACGTTGGAGACGATAACTCGCATCATTATTTACTTTGGGGTTTGTACCTTTTGCATATTGTTAACATGTACTAATACCACACTTACACCAATGGAAATGTAAAATCGTAAATCGGACAAAAGGTGCTCTTTAAATGTTTTATTTCTTATTTCAGGTTATTTATATAGTTACAGCAATAAGCAGCTATTTTACTCCAATATCCTCCAATGAAAATGCTTTGCATTGCTACAAAAACAGATGCTCTGATACTCAGGCTCATTTGAAAATTTGATTTGGTTACCATGGAAACAAATTAACTTATAAAGATGGGTGTAAGGCTTGTCGTAATGAGTAAAAGCTAATCTTGCTTAGTTATAATTAGCATTCATCTTTCTGTAGTCTTTTTTGTGTTTTCTACATAAAATCATCCTACATAATGTACATTCTGTGAAAATATAACCTTGATATCTTAAATATTGATTTAGTGGTCATTAAAATCACATTTTTAATACTCCTAATCTCATTATTAGATTATGAGACTTTAGCCTGGATTTCACAGGCAGGCTCACCCATAAATGTAGATGTACATAATGAGCAATACATTATAAAGCTATAAATGCTCTCTGCTATGCTAATGTAGTGATGTAGTGCTCACTTGCTCCAGTACTGTACATCAGCATTGATCTTTTTAGGTCCATTAGTAAATCTGGGCTTCCACGCTGCTTTAATTTGATCTTGTAGCCCTCCAGAGAGACAGTCAGCTCCTTAACAAGAGCCTTCTCGACAAGACCAATGCCCCCATAACAGATTCGGTCTGCCCTGAGGATGAGAAGCTCTCTCCAATGAGAGCCAGACTGTTACACAGATCTGCAGCAGACCGCACAGTGTCATGTGGCTTGTGACCCACGTAATGGTGCTATCTCGCCTCTGTGGTTTGGTCTTTTGTTTCTGTGGTGCTCAATCTCAGCTTTAACAACCCTTTCATCTTTTCTCATGCTTTCTCTTGTGCTTTCATCTCCACCAGCATCCACAACTCCAGCGGCAGTGCTGTGTTTGTGAGAAAACATAAAAGAATTGTAAAAAATTGAGTGGTCGCAACTATTCAAAGCAGAGGATGTTGTATGTCTTTTTTTAGCTTTGGGGTGATTGACAGATCAAATCTTCCCAACAAAGATTGCTATCAGGTCTAAATTCAACCTGGTCACATGCTCGGCACATGCTTTTCGATGGTATAGGACTTTTTAGTGTTATCACAGTCACGCATGTAGATGAAATCTGAGATGTTGTTCATCACAGTCACAGAGTTAGCGCTGCATTCAACACCTGCTGCAAAATGGCACCGAATTATTAATGGTGCTGGCAGTTTTTTACAACCCTTAAGGCTCAAAGCACAGTCATTGGGAGTACATAAACATACATGCTCCTAGCTATTTAAAATCAATATCACGAATCACTGTGTAGTATGAAATATGTCAGAGCGAGATTCATAAACCGATGCAAGTGTGCTTTGCATTCTCAATGTTGTTGATGCAGGGTGGCTTTAGCATTAAGGTTCTGCTAATACTGTCAGGTTAACAACTGTTACATTTACATTTATGTTTCTGGCAGACATCTATACATTTATATTATCAGTATGTGTATAATGGGATTGAACCCATGACCTTTGCTTTGCTTTTGAAATGCTAACAGTTGAATGTGCACTGTTAAAGAAAAGCAACCCTGCTGAAAAAACAATAAAACCATTACAGAAAATTCTAATGGTTTCTATTAAAATACCAATAGGAACATTAACTTTTACCATTAAAACCACTACACTGTAGTGTGTTTTGGGCCATATTCCATCAGAACCAATACATATTCCATTAGAACCAATACATAGAACCAATACATACCATTAGAGACCAACAAAGACCAATACACTGTAGTGTGTTTTGTGCCATATTCCATTAGAACCAATACATAGAACCAATAGAACCAATACATACCATTAGAGACCAACAAAGACCAATACACTGTAGTGTGTTTTGTGCCATATTCCATTAGAACCAATACATAGAACCAATAGAACCAATACATACCATTAGAGACCAACAAAGACCAATACACTGCAGTGTGTTTTGGGCCATATTCCATTAGAATCAATACATAGAACCAATAGAACCAATACATACCATTACAGACCAACAAAAGCCAATACACTGCAGTGTGTTTTGGGCCATATTCCATTAGAACCAATACATAGAACCAATACATACCATTAGAGACCAACAAAGACCAATACACTGTAGTGTGTTTTTGGCCATATTCTATTAGAACCAATACATAGAACCAATAGAACCAATACATACTATTAGAGACCAACAAAAACCAAAACACTTTAGTGTGTTTTGGGTCATATTCCATTAAAACCAATACATGGAACCAATAGAACCAATACATACCATTAGAGACCAACAAAAGCCAATACATGGTAGTGTGTTTTGTGCCATATTCCATTAGAACCAATACATAGAACCAATAGAACCAATACATACTATTAGAGACCAACAAAAACCAAAACACTGTAGTGTGTTTTGGGCCATATTCCATTAGAACCAATACATAGAACCAATAGAACCAATACATACCATTAGAGACCAACAAAAGCCAATACACTGTTGTGTGTTTTGGGCCATATTCTATTAGAACCAATACACCGAACCAATTCATATCATTAGAGACCAACAAAAACCAAAACACTGTAGTGTGTTTTGGGCCATATTCCATTAGAACCAATACATAGAACCAATAGAACCAACACATACCATTAGAGACCAACAAAAGCCAATACACTGTAGTGTGTTTTGGGCCATATTCCATTAGAACCAATACATAGAACCAATAGAACCAATACATACCATTAGAGACCAACAAAAGCCAATACACTGTAGTGTGTTTTGGGCCATATTCCATTAGAACCAATACATAGAACCAATAGAACCAATACATACCATTAGAGACCAACAAAAGCCAATACACTGTAGTGTGTTTTGGGCCATATTCTATTAGAACCAATACACAGAACCAATTCATATCATTAGAGACCAACAAAAACCAAAACACTGTAGTGTGTTTTGGGCCATATTCCATTAGAACCAATACATAGAACCAATAGAACCAATACATACCATTACAGACCAACAAAAGCCAATACACTGCAGTGTGTTTTGGGCCATATTCCATTAGAACCAATACATAGAACCAATACATACCATTAGAGACCAACAAAGACCAATACACTGTAGTGTGTTTTTGGCCATATTCTATTAGAACCAATACATAGAACCAATAGAACCAATACATACTATTAGAGACCAACAAAAACCAAAACACTTTAGTGTGTTTTGGGTCATATTCCATTAAAACCAATACATGGAACCAATAGAACCAATACATACCATTAGAGACCAACAAAAGCCAATACATGGTAGTGTGTTTTGTGCCATATTCCATTAGAACCAATACATAGAACCAATAGAACCAATACATACTATTAGAGACCAACAAAAACCAAAACACTGTAGTGTGTTTTGGGCCATATTCCATTAGAACCAATACATAGAACCAATAGAACCAATACATACCATTAGAGACCAACAAAAGCCAATACACTGTTGTGTGTTTTGGGCCATATTCTATTAGAACCAATACACCGAACCAATTCATATCATTAGAGACCAACAAAAACCAAAACACTGTAGTGTGTTTTGGGCCATATTCCATTAGAACCAATACATAGAACCAATAGAACCAACACATACCATTAGAGACCAACAAAAGCCAATACACTGGAGTGTGGTTTGAGCCATATTCCATTAGAACCAAGACATAGAACCAATAACACCAATACATACCATTAGAGACCAACAAAGGCCAATACACTGTAGTGTGTTTTGGGCCATATTCCATTAGAACCAATACATAGAACCAATAGAACCAATACATACCATTAGAGACCAACAAAAGCCAATACACTGTAGTGTGTTTTGGGCCATATTCTATTAGAACCAATACACAGAACCAATTCATATCATTAGAGACCAACAAAAACCAAAACACTGTAGTGTGTTTTGGGCCATATTCCATTAGAACCAATACATAGAACCAATAGAACCAACACATACCATTAGAGACCAACAAAAGCCAATACACTGTAGTGTGTTTTGGGCCATATTCCATTAGAACCAAAACATAGAACCAATATATATATATATATATATATATATATATATATATATATATATATATATATATATATATATATATATATACCATATAGATAATTTATTATATCATGTTAAAATTGTCACTTTGTAGGTGTGAGCAAAAATGTGCTGTTTTTGTGTGTGTCCTTTAAAATGCAAATGAGCTGATCTCTGCACTAAATGGTAGTGTCGTGGTTGTATAATAAAGCAATAAGCCCCAAGAAGCAGTGGGTTACCAGTGCATTTTATAACAGCTAAGGGGCATTGTTAGGCACAACGCAAAGCGGAGTGCCTAAAACCCCCTTAGCTGTTATAAAATGCACTGTAACCCCAATGCTTTGCAGGGCTTATTGCTTTTATAAAACGGTTACTTCATATTCATAATGTAAGCGGGATTTCATAAAATAAAACACAAATAAGTTGTCATTAATATTGACATTTATCTGGATATCGCCATAATTGTGCAATTGTATACAAATAAAAAATATGATTAAAGACTGTGGTGTTTTTTTTGCATAAATCAGTACTCAGCAACAGTGGCGCAGTGATACTTATGTAATACAGTCTGAACCGTGGGTTTACCGGGGTATTTTATCACGGCTTAGAACGCGTTTCAACCAAGAACCAGAATGAAGAACCAGAACTGCCTGTTTTATAATGCAGATTAGGGGCGGTGTTATCCCCTTCTGACATCACAAGGGGAGCCAAATTTCAATGACCTATTATTTCACATGCTTGCAAAGAATGGTTTACCAAAACTAAGTTACTGGGTTGATCTTTTCACATTTGCGTCAATTATAGCACTAAAACATGAAAAAAGACAGATTTTTATTATATTTCCCCATTAAATATTGAATTCATTCATTGTAAAAAATATATAATAATATATAAGCTGTGTTTCAAAATGCTCTCTGCAGTATGTCCTTTGTAGGGTGTTTTTTTCTATTTAAAATGCATGGGATAACAGTAGTTTATTTATTAAATATAGTAAAAGAACATAATTACAGTTGTTTTTGGTTTTCCTTAAGCCAATAAACATGACAAATGTGACCAATGAATTTTAACATTTAGAGAGACAATCTACGCAGGTATTATTATACGGTACTTTTATTATGCAAAAATATAAACAGCCTGCCAGGTACATGATGTTTCACTCACTTATTTTCGGTTATTTTCTGCCCATACAGGGGTCATTCGATAAATAGGAAAATGATGAGTGAGTGGTTGTGGACACAAAAGTAGTGTTTTTTTATATATAAAATGACAAGCTTTTTTATCAAAGCACTTCCTGATACCATTGTGGAAACATTAAATAAATGTTTCATACAGTATCTCAATGTAAATGTTCTGAAAAGTGTATACTGGCATGCAGTCACTACTAAAAACTCCAGGCTTTTATGCATATGAATCTGGCTTGAGAAAAAGAGGCTATAAAAACACATTGTGAAACTGTCAGTGTTTAATCCCCAAACCTGCACAGAAATAGGATTTCCTCGCACTACTGCAGAGATCATCCAATGCGGCTTAAAATAGGCTACCAAACCTATGTATGTGTCAACATCTCCAAGCCCCACTTTTGTTTTTCTCTCTGCTGCCTTATTGCTCATTCGGAGTCTTTATCTGCCGAGATCAAATCCCAGCAGACTACAGGCATGAAGGTTAGGACACTACCAGGTTGGCATCTTATGGTTATAGTGTGACTGCAAACATGTTTACAGTTTTGCCTTTATTTTCGCCAGCTGTCGCTGCTGCCCCCCTTTGATGTGATGACCCTCTGCATCATAGCTCTCCACGTTCCCATTGGCTAATTTAAGACGCATGAGTCATAGCCTCATATCTTGTTTATCAATTCTGAAGGGTTAGTTCAGTTCACCTGTCTGAAAAGGACTGATTAACCCCGCTTCTGTTTGTTCATCTGCTGCAGGCTGTTGAAGCGTAAAGCTCAATTATGATTGGACAGGAGGGCATGATTGCTGTGTGATTGCAATGTAATTGCGTGTAATTATGAGATGTCATTTCTGCACTTCACCGTTGTATTTATAGATGAAAGCTCTGCGGTTGGTTAATTTGTTCTTCATCATTTAAATCTGGTTAAAAGAAAACATAGAAGACATTAAACAACAAGATTTTAAAACATTTTTTCCATTGCTATGTGGTTGCTAGGGTGATTTGAATTGTTGCAATTGTTGAACATATCACATATTTTAATACCAATTCCTTGTGCAATATATTGCTAACTGGACAATAGCTGCACTAAATGGACAATGTCTGTACATATGAACTGTTCTCTGTATGTGCTTTTATAATTACAATCATATTGTGTGCTTGTAATGATGTTTGTATTAGTTTATGTCTTATTTAACTAACAATGCAGTGTAGTGCCTCTATGCTAAAATGTGGACTAAAGGACGCCCAAAACCAGCAACAAATCCCTTGTACACTCAGCACATTTGATCAATAAAGCCTCTGTTCTGTTCTATTATATTCTATTTCATTCCATTCGATTCCTTTCTTTTCTTTTCTTTTCTTTTCTTTTCTTTTCTTTTCTTTTCTTTTCTTTTCTTTTCTTTTCTTTTCTCTTTTCTTTTCTTTTCTTTTCTTTTCTTTTCTATTCTATTCTATTCTATTCTATTCTATTCTATTCTATTCTATTCTATTCTATTCTATTCTATTCTATTCTATTCTTGTCAGGACTCTGCCTTGAAGTCTTGTGTTATATTTGTATTTTGTCATGGTGGCAGAGTTCTGGCAGTCCCAGGCCTTATGTGGAGTTCATGCCTTGTTTACTGTGGCATGTGCCTCCGGTGTCTTGTCATTGTCCCCGCCCCCCTCGTCCTCCTGCTTATTGTTAATTATTACGTATTCCCATCACCTGTTCCCTCCTCGTTATCTTGTTTAGTTTCTCTTATATAATGTTCTCTTGTCCTTGTTTCTGTGCAGGTTAATTTTGTATTGTCAGTGGTGTGTAGTTGTATGTTTTCCAGTCAAGTATCAAGTATTGTCAAGTCAAGAGTTTAATAGTCTAGTCTAGTGTTTTGTGTCTGTCTATGGTGTATGCCCCCACGTGGGCTTTTGTTTTTGTCTTGTTTTATATTAAAGTCTTTTGTTAACCCCTTCATCGTCCGCTATTGGGTTCATCTGTCCAAAACCCTAACTATTCTATTCTGTTCATTCCATTTCATTCTATTCTATTCTATTCCATTCCATTGTATTCTATTCTATTCCATTGTATTCTGTTCAATTCCATTCTATTCTAGTCTATTTCATTTCATTTCATTTCATTTCATTCCATTCCATTCCATTCCATTCCATTGTATTCTATTTTATTCTATTCCAATCCATTTCATTTTTGTCTCAAAATTCAACTCAACTGTATTGCATTTTTGTAATTTTTGCAATGGGCCTGATACCGTGTTCCATGTTTTTAATGAATGTCCACGGTTAGAGCCACTTTTTGCATTGTTGGAAGGGATCTTGGTAGGGTTGGGCTTTGTTTTTAACAAAATGATTTTTATTTATGGATACAAGTATTCCAAAGCAAACAAAGAGCGTTGTACTTTTGCCAATTTCATAATCGGTCAGGCAAAATTGGCTATTTGGAAGACTTGTAGGCTTTCTATTGAAGGACGAACAGTTAATGTTTTGAGAATGTTCAAGGCATTAGTTGAATCGCGAATAAGGGTGGAATACATATTTTTCAAAACTACAGACAATATGGTTGAATTTACATACAAATGGTGTGCAAATAGTTGCTTGTTTGCAGTTGATGATTCTTTGATATTTGTTTGGTAATTTTTGTGAGTAACTTTTGTATTACTGTGTAGAATGTGTAATTTAACTGATTAAAGATATATTTAAACCTCAATCCATTTCATTGTATTATATTCTATTCCATTATATTACATTGAATTCCATCATTTTACCCTCCATTGTATTCTATTGTATTCTATTCCATTCCATTTAATTCCATTGTATTCCATTTTATTCATTCCATTCTATTCCATTGAATCCCACTGAATTCCATCCTTTTACACTCCATTGTATTGTATTGTCTTGTATTCCATTCCATTCAGTTGTGTTCCATTCCATTCTATTCCATTTAATTCCATTCCATTCCATTCCATTCTGTTCTATTCCATTCCATTCCATTCTATTCCATTCCATTCCATTCTATTACTTTCATTTCCATTCAATTCCATTCCATTCCATTCCATTCCATTTCATTCCATTCCATTCCATTCCATTCCATTCCATTCCATTCCATTCCATTCTATTCTATTCTATTCCATTCCATTACATTACATTACATTACATTACATTACATTACATTACATTACATTACATTATATTACATCCTTTTACACTCCATTGTATTGTATTATATTCCATTCCATTCTATTGTATTGTATTATATTCCATTTCATTCCATTGTATTGTATTGTCAGGGTTTTGTGTTTGTTATTGCATTTGTTTCAGTTCATTGTTAATCATCTTGTTTAGTACTCCTTGTTATCTCATTTCATCATTATTAGTCACACTTGTGTTTGATTATAGTTAAGTTCTTACACCTGATCATTGTTATGTTTGATTTTCACTACCCTATATATTCTGCTCCGACGTGTTTGTTCCTTGAAAGGTCATTATACGTCAAATGTTATGCTGTTCCTCGTCTTCGTTGTATGGTTTCGAATAAAGTTCCAGAGTAGATATTGAGAATCTTGTTTCCTTGTCATCGTTGTTGTATTAAGTAAGAGTTAGATACGTTACATGTATTCTATTCCATTCCTTTTTATTCTATTCCATTCCATTCCATTGTATTTTATTACTTTTTTATTTTATTTAATCACATTCCATTCCATTGTTTTCTATTACTTTCTATTACATTCAATTTCATCGCATTCCTTTCCATTGTATTCCATTTCATTGTTCCATTCCATTCCATTGTATTCCATTCCATTCCCTTCTAGTCCATTTCGGTTCATTTCATTCCATTGTATTCCATTCCATTGTATTCTAGTCCATTCCATTCCATTTCACTACATTCCATTGTATTCTATTGTATTCCATTGTATTCAATTGTATTATATTCTATTGCATTCTATTCCATTATATTGTATTCCATTCCATTTCATTCCATTCTTGTTTATGTCTATTCTATTCCAACCACAAAACAAGACAAAGAGAAAATGAGAAAATTCTTTTTTTATGTTAAGTCAGACATGAAAAATACAGACTTTGCAATAAGTGGCCAGATAATGAAGAGCTTCTAAGAGCCTCATAATTTAATTACGTCTCTTTGTTGTGGGAGAGACCTTAGAGAGAAAACCAGAGCATCCCTAGCTAGCTTCATCTTGTAAATACAGCTTTTCTTAGTGCTTTAGACCATTTCAGATCAGCAAATTAATTTTTTTAAACCCTTTCTTCAACTCACACATCATCAAGTCAGTTGTGCACAACATTAAAGCAAATTCTCATTGTTTTGGACAAATTGCAAATGGTTTGGTACATTTATGCAGTAACTACTATTCTAGTAGTTCCTAGAATAGCAAAGTCCACCAAAGGAGGGGGAGCTTTTTCCCCACCTGGCACCTAAACTGTGAAACAGCCTTCCTGACACTGTTCAGGGCTCGGACACTCTTTCAGTTTAAACCTAGATAAAATAATTTTTTCAGCCTAGCACACATACTTGCATCCTATAACTTTGCATTAAGTTATAAATAACTTATGAATAACTTTTTTCTACCTAAAAGGCTATAAACAGCAGCTACGCTAATTTACTGTATGTGCTTTTCTGATGCTTATCCCGAGGTTACTAGCAATTATGCAAGCTCCAGTCAGAATCCTGACAGATGACCCAGCACAAATGAAAAGATCACACCGGCTTTTGCAAGAACATCAGACGACGCCAGTGCTGGACTACAAACTAGCCTATATGTTTTTAATTTTAGGTGTATTCTACATTGTGTTCTATTGTAAAGCTGATTTGTGACAGTGTAAACTGTCAAAAATGTTACATACAAATAAATGTACAGCGGGAAAATAAGTATTTGACACATTTTTATCAGTAAGGGGATTTCTAAGTGGGCTATTGACACAAAATTTCCACCAGATGTAGCCATCAAGCCAAATATTGAATTCATACAAAGAAATCAGAACATTTAAGTATACAAGTTGAGTCATAATAAATAGTGTGAAATGACACAGTGAATAAGTATTTACACACACTTTATTTAATACTTTGTCGAAAGGCCTCTAGATGACTCTTGTATGGAGAGATCACTTGTCTGCATTGCTCAGAAGTGATTCTGGCCCATTCTTCCACACAAATGGTCTTTAAATCTTGAAGGTTCCTAGGACCTCTTTTATGAACTTTGATCTATAGTTCTCTCCATAGATTTTCTATGGGATTTAGGTCAGGTGATTGACTAACACTCTATTGTTTCCTTGCGCTTGTGTTTGGGATTATTGTCTTGCTAAAATGTTCACCCTCTTTTCATTTTCATTATCTAGAATGTCCCAATACATTTCTCCATTCACCCTGCCTTCAATAATATGAAGTCTGCCAGTACCACTTGCTGAAAAGCAGCCCCAAACCATGATGCATCCACCCCCAAACTTAACTGTTGGTATGGTGTTCTTGAGGTGGCAGTGTCATTTCTTCTCCAAACATGGTGTGTAGAATGACTGCCAAAAAGTTCAATTTTGCTTTCATCTGACCATACTATAGTCTCCCAATAATCCACAGGCTTCTCCAAATGCTCTTTCGCAAACTTTAACCAAGCCTCAACATGCTTTTTGTTCAGCAATGGAGTCTTGCGTGGTGAGCATGCATGGATGCCATGGTGGTTCAGTGCATTGCTTATATATTTTTTTTAAAACAACAGTACCTGCTGATGCAAGGTCTTCATGAAGTTCTGCCCGAGTGGTTCTTGACTCTCCTGATTATTCTTTGGACTCTTCTGACAGGGATCTTACGTGGAGCACCTGATCGTGGCCGGTTTATGGTGAAGTGATGTTTTTTCCATTTCCGGATAATGGCCACCACAGTGCTCACAGGAAGATTCGGCATTCTGGAAATGCGCCTATAACCATTCCCATCAAAATGCTTTTCAACAATAAATTATGAAGATATCTTGAGATAGTTCTTTTGTTTTACCCATCATAAAGTCTTTCCTGTGTGCCTCCTGGGTAATGAGAAGCCTTTATAGGCCATCAATAAGGAAAAAATTAGCTGATATCAATTAGTACTGATAGGGGGCAGGGTTTCTCTCTCAATACTGACAGTTTTCAGGTGATCTCCTGGCTTTCTATGCCATTTTGCACCTTGTTCTCTTCATGTGTTCAATACCTATTCCGTGTGTCATTTCACTCTATTTATTACGACTCAACTTGTATACTTAAATGTTCTGATTTTTTTTATGAATTCATATTTGCTTGATGGCTACATCTGGTGGAAATTTTGTCAATAGCCCACTAAGAAATCCCCTTACTGATTAAAATGCTGATGTGTCAAATACTTATTTTCCCCGCTGTAAATTAAATATGTACAATTTGTCCAAATGTTTCCAACATTTTCCATACCCCAGGGTGTGTAAAAGTAAAGTTGTAAATGTAAATTCTGTCTCACATAGGTGTGCACTAATGAGTAACTTCATTCTGTTGAAACTGAAGAAGTGCTGCCATGTTATTTTACCATCATCATTATCAAACTGTAGCCATGTTTCTCAAATAAACTGATACATATTATTGTGTACCCTTGTTATATTGACAACATGTCTAAACATTTTGATCATTTTGTTTATGAACAAAGACACAAGGACTTGTCATTTTGATGACACTGACATGTTCACTGATGCAAATTATTTACTTTTGAGAGATGAACTAAGTTACAGGCTTTTCTGCAGAATCCATGCTGTTGTGCTGTGTGTATGAATTGTTTTGAGAAATGCACTTTACATTTTGACTAAAGCGACTGAGAAAAACTGTAATGACATGCAACTAGACCAAGCATACATCTCTGTGGTTGTACTTTATGTCAATTCCTATTAGTGTGGTGTAGTGTAGTCCTATTAGTTGGTGTGAAAAGAGATTTAATAGGTGTTAGTGAGCTGGGGTTGTGTGTGCTGCAGTGCTGCCTTGGGAAAACTATTTTAATAGGCACCTCATAGTTACCTGGGGAGGAAATAACAAAAAATTACTGTAAAAAAGTATTCAATTCAGTGTCAAGGCATTTACAAATCAGTGAAGCTATAGTGAACCATATTGTAGGTGGTCTTATTTGTAATGGTCAATAACCCAAACCTCTGATAAAAACACTTGAAAAACTCTTGAAACATCAGAAATTCGCTTAAAATAACCTGTTTATCAGTTTAGTTTAGTTTACTTGTGGGCCACTACCCTTACGAAAATTAACCATGGTTTTACTCCAGTTAAAACCAAAAAACATGGTTATTGTAGTAAAACCATAGTTTTGCTGATAGTAATCAATACACCAAAAACATGGTTACTACACTTTTACCGCAACAAAATCATGGTTAATTTTCGTAAGGGTATAGTTTAGACAGATTTTTTTCATTTCTCCATCTCCAATTTCCATCTGTTAAATTTTGTTTCTTTTATTTCTCATATGAGACTACACACTGAGCTCACGCATGCAGTGTAACAGCTGTAATCTCACATTATGACTCAGATGAGAGCTTGTTTTCTTGCACTAACATTGCTAAGGGCAATCTTATTCCCTTAGATATACAAGCTAGAAAGATCAAATAGGTGATTAAATGATTTTCCCATGTTTCTATATACATTATGTACAGTAAATTTAAGCAGACGACATCTTTTCTTGCATTTCCATAGTGATAAAAAAATGTGTTAAATTCCTAAACTATTTCCTTAAATTTTGATGTTCCTGCCCTTTGAGATTCATGCACAACCTTTATTTGACTTGCTAAACCATTTGTTTAGCTTATAGTTCACTTTTAATTAAAAATGTACATTTACATTTAGTCATTTAGCGGTAACACTTTACAATAACAGTACATGAATAATCATGTACTAATACATAAATTAATAATTACTTTAATATGAAGTAATGATAAGTTAAGCCATGTACTAATCAATAACTAACCATAACTATGTCATGAGTCATATGAATTCATGCATGAATTACAGCCACCTTAACTACACATTAATACATGTTTGTTAGTTAATGCATTAATTAACACTTTGGGTAACCGAAATAAAACATGCTCTAAAACAGTGGTCAAATAAAGATGCATAAAATGTTCCACTTATAATTTTAGAAACAAAAGATATTTTTCAAATTCATGTGCTCACAATACCAAGATAGCAGGTAGTTAAAGTATTTTAATTGTTCTCTATTTTTGTGTGCTTGTCAATGTAGATTGCAAAATCAAAAGGAAGGTGGATGTAAACGTTACAGCCTACAACAGGCTGTTAGCTCGTTGCACTTGTGGTCTGCTGCTTTTGGCGCTGTCAAAATATTTCAGTTAAAATCATTCTGACTATTCATCAGAAATGACAAACATGTTAACCAAAGTCACAATGCCAAATGTATAGTGTTCATATAAAGACCATCAAACCGTCAATCTTACCAGTTTATTTGTGAAAGCTATTAAAATGTTATCTTGATGTTATTTTAATTATTGTTTAATAAATGTTTCGCATTGTATCAGGATCAGCGTTCAGCCAGGGGCGGATCTACGAGTGGATTGACAGCTTGCCCATCCAATCAGATTCATGGAAATACATTATGTTTTTTCATTCAAACCGTAATTCTTCAAACATTTGAACTATCAAAAAATTTGAATTGCTCCTAAAGAAAACAAATTGCGCTTTTTGGCAATATATGGTTTATTACGGTAATGTCTTGCTTTCCGTCCACCAATCGCTGCTGTCATCTAGAGCGGAAGAGGCGGGTTTGAGGAGAGCGCGGTAGGTTAGATTGCACTGAGTAGCAGATTCGTGTGAACGTGTGGATCACTGCGGTAAAGAAAAGACTTCTAAATAAAAACGGTGTACACCAGCAACACTAAAGTAAACTCGCTCTTGGTGGCTCGGGACTTGACGGCCCGACTGGACTGTTTAAGTTGATTTTCAATAAAGCAGTGTTGAATTTTTTGCTTCTGGGTCCTCTATGTTTCAGAACCAGTGCTTAGGTAAGCCACGGGCGTTTAGCTAAATAAATGCTCAATGCTTAAATAGTTAATCGTAAATCGTTGTAATATGCTTATGACTTGCGAATGTTATGCTTATTTAATTGAAATAAACCAAGCTTAATGACGTATGCAGCCTGCATATCCGACCTCCGGAGGATGCAGCCTTCTGTTTGAGAGACGGCCGATTGTAATACAGTTAGATTGAATAACGTAATTCCATCTTAAAATGTACAAAACTGATGGAAAAAACACAGTAATTTTATCTTCCCAATTAACGCAAGTTAAAAAAAGTATGTGAATTCTTTTGGCCCGCAGAAGTATAGATGCCCACCCATCAAAAACACTTTCTGCCTCCGCCACTGGGTAACTTATATTTTTATTTGTTAATGTATGATAAGGTCATGACTTTACTAAGGGGGCACATCATTTCTAACTCATCGTTAACTACTCATAAACTAACATAAATTCATGATTTGTTAATGTATGATTAGGTCATGACTTTACTTGAGGGGGCACATCATTACTAACTCATCGTTAATTACTCATAAACTAACAAAAATTCATGATTTGTTAATGTATGATTGGGTCATGACTTTACTTGAAGGGGCACATCATTATTAACTCATCGTTAACTACTCATAAACTAACATAAATTCATGATTTGTTATGGTATGATTAGGTCATGACTTTACTTGAAGGGGCACATCATTATTAAATCATCGTTAACTACCCATAAACTAACATAAATTCATGATTTGTTAATGTATGATTAGGTCATGACTTTACTTGAGGGGGCACATCATTATTAACTACTCATAAACTAACATAAATTAATGACTTGTTAATGTAATATTGTGTAGGCCCTACACAATGACTTTTCTTGGAGGGGTACACTGTTAAAAAGTTATCAATTACACATTCTATACAAATTCAGCTCATCTAATTTTTGGTGGTTTTAAAGGAGAGGAGCAAATGTGAAAATTGGTCAGACATTTGGAAGGGGTAATAATGGCTTAAAAGAAGAACAAGACAGATACTGTATGTGCATTTTGATAATAAGACAAGCCAGTTCACACAATAACCATCGTCTGTAGGCTAATACTGATTTAAATTTAGAAAGAATAGCGTCTGTCGCTCTTAATGGCAGCAGTGGAACTAATTTTAATTATTAATCCATAATTGCACATTTAATGATTAAGGTTAACTGTAAATGTTGCAAGAAATACAGTGCCATTCAATGTTTTTAGCTCAGCTGCAGGAGCAAATGTATAAACAGTTTTGCATTACAAACCTAAACATTTTGAATTAACAAAAGTTATTTTCGTTCTTCTACAGAGCTTGTTTGATATGGGGTACGCAAAGTGTTAATTAATGCATTAACTAACAAACATTTATTAATGTGTAGTTAAGGTGGGTGTAATTCATGCATGAATTCATATGACTCATAACATAGTTACGGTTAGTTATTGATTAGTAAATAGCTTAACTCATCATTAGTTCATATTAAACTGATTATTAATTTATGTATTAGTACATGATTAATTATGTACTGTTATTGTAAAGTGTTACCCATTTAGCAGACGCTTTTGTCCAAAGCAACTTACAAATGAGGAACAGACACAACACAAGAACAGAAATACATAAGTGCACTGGAAATAGTCTCATCAAGTCTAACACAGTATATATAGCCATGGGTTCGTTTTTTTTTTACATTTTTCAAAATGTATGTTTTTATGTTATATGTATTTATAACCTACTTTGTTTAGTGTTGTTGTTGCATATGGCTCTAGGGTGGCCATTCGTGCCAGTTCCGTCAGACACGTCCCGAACATGTTTTCGGGTTCGTTCTCCGGAAGTCGCGTTGGTCGACCGCATACGTCATCAAAAGGTTTAATATTTCGGGTTTAATTTCAGAAAAGCAACCGTTACATTCCAAGGTAAGAATGAAACTACAATGATTGTATGTCTTAAAAGTAGTGATGCACCGATGTATCGGCCGCCGATATTTATCGGCCGATTTTTGATGAATTTGAAACCATCGGCATATCGGCAATAGCACGAGAAAGGCCGATACCGATTGTTTATTACTTAACTGCATAAAGAAATCAATTATATGTAAAAAAAAATGAGCTAATGTTGTTAATAAAATAAATGCTGAATAGCAAAAACCACCTTTGAAGGTTGTTATGCTGTCTTATTATATTTCTTTTAGCTTAATTTGTGCCTCTCTTATTATGTTGGTCAGTTGAATGTTTATTAGATCCAATCCATTTTTAGTAAAAATAATTTGATGCAGAAATAAACTAGCTAATAGACCAACTGTATAGTATTGTATTAGTAGTTTTTTAATATCGGCATCGGTATCGACCAGAAGTTGTCTGTTTAAATCGGTATCGGCCCAAAAATATCCTATCGGTGCATCCCTACTTAAAAGAAATAAATCTTAATTTTCTAATGTATTTTAACAGAATTGTGATGACGTATGCGGTCGAGCAACACGACTTCCGGAGAACGAACCCGAAAACATGTTCGGGACGTGTCCGGCGGAACTGGCACGAATGGCCACCCTATGTCATGATAAATTATGAGAGATGAGGAAGCAGTTGCGAGTGAACAATGAAAGTTTATTAAAGCACACTTTAAACAGGAAACACAGGAACGAAGGACAACGGTGGAGCCTGAGTGCGGGTGAAGGTGACGGCGTTGGTGGAGTGATGATCAGTGGTGTAAATCCAAACTGATGACCGGAAACATCCACGCGGAGACGAGACGACACGACCCAACACAATAACAGGTACATCCACAAACGGGTAAGTCCAAGTGCGAGTATCCAACTGTTGAGTGTAAGGATCTGGCAGAGAAACAGAGAAACTGGTGAGTATATATGGAGTTGATGTAATGATGAACAGCTGTGCCGCTGATTAGGGTCTAATGAGAGTGCAGACAGGTGAAGACACTTATCCCTGGCAGGAACAGTCTGCTGACTGTGACAGTACCCCCCCCTTGAGGAGTGGCTACCAGACACTTCCAGAGGCTAGAGATCAGGTGGGAGGTGGACTGGTGGAAGAGCAGGGGGAGGGACGGAGGGCCAGGCCCGTGAAGAGGCCAGGATCCGGGAAACCAGGACGAGGCTGACCGATCAGGGGGCCAAGGAGGAGCCGCCGGTGGGATCAGAGGCCAAGGTGGAGCCACAGATGGGACCAGAGACCAAGGCGGAGCCGCAGGCGGAGCCAGAGACCAGTACGGACGTAGAGACCATGGTGGGGCTGGTGGTAACAGGAACCTGGGTAGAGGGCGGAAGCAGACAGAGGCCCTCTGGGCCATGTTAGTGGTGGCAGAAAACTTGTGGAGCTCAGGATCGGCCTTCTTGGACCCGGCAGAGAGTTCAGAAAGCATGGGATCGGCCATCTTGGGCCAGGCAGAGAGTTCAGGGAACTCTGGAACAGCATACTTGGTCGAGATAGATATCTCATGGGACTCCAATTCAAACTCTTCTTCCATAATGAGAGGTGCATAGAACTCACGTGACCTTAGGGGAACTAGTGGCTCCATTGTGGCAGAGAGAGTGCGTGGTTCAGGTTCGGACCTTTTAGTCCTGACATCGAAGAACACAGGTTCAAATCCTCCAGCCGTGCGAGGGTGTTCAGAGGATTCATGTTTGTGAGTTTGGGTAATGCCCTGTGGAACAGATGTACAGAAAACAGACCACACCCAACACAACGCCAGAGCAAACATAGATGCTTCATAAAGTTTGTAAAGTTCAAGAAGCTCTTGAGGTTTGAGTAATCCCAGTGGCCAGAACAGTTTCATTGTCTTAGCATCATGAACAATGGTAATTTCATGTGAAAAGGTGACTTTGTTGGCTATAAACAGTTCCACAGAATCATTTACTATTAACGAATCACTTTGAAATGACTCACTCAAAGGTGATTCGTCCAGAGAATCAGTGAAGAGTTCAATCAGCGAATCAGTAGAGAGTTCACCTTGAGAAACAGTGGAGAGCTTGCTCGGAGAATCAGCGGACGATTCGTTAGGTATTTCACTGGGCACAGATTCTAGGAATTGAGGCTCGAAAGACTTGTTAGACTCAAAATTCTCACTTGACTCAAAAATCTCATTAGGCTCAAACATCTCACATGACTCAAAAATTTCATGGGTAACAGAGAGTACCTGTGGTTCAGGATCCGATGATCCAGTTGAGTTGAAGAGTTCAGTTGATTCAGGTTCGAGTCCACCAGTCCTAACAGGTTGGTCAGATGATTTGGGTTCAAGAGCTTGTGAGGTTTCCTGTTGAGCTGAAGAGCAACACATAGTTCCAACAGTACCCACAGGTAGAGCATCAGCAGGAGATTTAAACAGTTCAAAATATTCATTTAAACTGGATGTTTCAAATGAGTTGAATCCTTTCATCAATTCCCGAGATTCGGAGAGGTTCACCGAGTCGTTAGTGTGGATCGGTTCTTTTGAACCAGACAGTTCACCTAGCTCAATAGACTTCGGTATCTCACTCGTTTTGGAAAGCTCACTGGGAGAAAGGAGCAGTCTTGGAATTCCGGTCGCTCGAACCGACATTATCGGGCTATCCGTTACACAGACCAGGCGACGACGTGGAACTTTGACAGAGTCAATGGAACCGGAGACTGACTCATACACCGAGTCGGATACGGCGGCAGCTGGACTGAGTTCGGACACCAGCTCTGACAAGACAGGGCTAAACAATGCAGTGTCCGGGGCACCAATGGTTTGCTCTGGGTTAACAGGCAGCACTGGCTTCTTCCTCTTCCTGCGATTACGGGGTTTATGTGGTGGTTGAACAATTATGGGCTCAAACGGCATTTCAGTCCTCTGTACAGGGGCGGAGACCGTGACGGAGGATTCCCATAAATCCCGACGGCTGCGGTTGTACAGATAACTCACGAAGCCCCAAAAATCCAATACTTCCAGCCCGTCCATCTCCCACCGAGGCAGAGGGTCATCCAGACAATGGTTGAGCCAGCTCTTTTGTTCCGACTTATTGAGTCCCAGACCATAAGCGCGGGTCCAAAAGACCTGAGCAAAATCCAGAATTGACTCACCCCGCTGCCGGAGGGAAGCCAAACTCCTCCGTCTCTCTCC
The DNA here is from genome assembly GCF_027580225.2 of Misgurnus anguillicaudatus. Lineage (NCBI taxonomy): Eukaryota > Metazoa > Chordata > Actinopteri > Cypriniformes > Cobitidae > Misgurnus > Misgurnus anguillicaudatus. Next base: position 9,372,680 of record NC_073361.2, read on the forward strand.
CCACTCTCTCTCTGAGGAAGGAGGGCGATCACTGTGGGGCTGAGACATCCCGGAGTACACTCGCTGCTTCCAATCTTGGCCAGATCCTTCTGTCATGATAAATTATGAGAGATGAGGAAGCAGTTGCGAGTGAACAATGAAAGTTTATTAAAGCACACTTTAAACAGGAAACACAGGAACGAAGGACAACGGTGGAGCCTGAGTGCGGGTGAAGGTGACGGCGTTGGTGGAGTGATGATCAGTGGTGTAAATCCAAACTGATGACCGGAAACATCCACGCGGAGACGAGACGACACGACCCAACACAATAACAGGTACATCCACAAACGGGTAAGTCCAAGTGCGAGTATCCAACTGTTGAGTGTAAGGATCTGGCAGAGAAACAGAGAAACTGGTGAGTATATATGGAGTTGATGTAATGATGAACAGCTGTGCCGGTGATTAGGGTCTAATGAGAGTGCAGACAGGTGAAGACACTTATCCCCGGCAGGAACAGTCTGCTGACTGTGACACCCTATATGGCTCGGTCTCTACAGAAAATGTTTACTAAACAGGATTTGCATTTCTCTACATTTTGGATGGTACCTTGCAGACTCATTTGTTAAAACTGGGACAGCATTTTGTGTTCCACAGATCTGAAAAAATTGAGCTAAACATGGCCAACTGTTAATTTAACCTTAAAGCACTACCACCTTACTTTTGATTGATTGATTGGTTGACTGGTTGGTTGATTGATTGACTGACTGATTGATTGACTGACTGATTGACTGACTGACTGACTGACTGGTTGATTGATTGACTGACTGACTGGTTGATTGATTGATTGATTGATTGATTTTTTATTTATCCTCAAGAGAAAATTTGTTCCACCATAGATGTGTACATACATGATACAAACATATATAACATTAACAACATAAATATATACATATACATATACAGAGAGCATACCGGACATGTCAATGGCTGATTCCTATTGATGTAGAGCTCGTATAGATACAGGAACAAAACTCTTACTAAACTTTCTATACATCAGTAACCTAAACCTACGGCCAGAGGGCAGAGGAATAAAATACGGTTTACGGTTTTTTGTCTTTCTCAACGTGAATGTCGGGACACTATCCCATAAATTTGGAATATGGATGCCAATAATTTTACTTAAATTTTTCTTTAAGAATTTATTCTTGTTGGTAACTTTAAGTGTATAGAAAAAACAAATGGCACCATAAGTAAGGACTGGCTCAATAATACTGCGATACAGAAGCAGAAGACGACATGCTCTTATTCGTTTACATTGCGTTTGGGTGAAGTTACATCACTCCTGAGATTTGCCTTTGTTAGCATTTAACAAGCATTGGACTGAAATAATCACAATACATCTAAAAATTATGATTAAAGGCCAAACTTGATTGGCTTCTTAAATTTACAGCTGTATACTGTATATAGCCAACTACCTGAGTCTGTATATTTTTAAGAAAGACTGCGTTTATCAAGGGTTTTAAAGTTGTTTGTGTCAGCTAGTGCACATTTTAGCTTAGTGCACATTTTTGACACATTGTCAACATCTGGCAAAAATAAAGCAGCAAAAAAGCAATTGTGGAATCAGGTCCATGTCATTTTTAAATGTATTCCTAAATGAAAGACATTGTCTACTGTATGTGTATGAATGACACTAATTCACTTTCTAATGAAATAGAACTTCATAACATAACGCAAAACAGGCCAAACAAATTAAACAATGTTTTTAAAAGATTATCCTCAACATTGAATTGGAAATGTGGCTTTAGAGTTTCAACTAAAGTCAGCATTTATCTCAATACTACATTTACTGTCAATATGTGAAACTGAGATGTATGTACAGTATTCACCTGCTAATGCCTTAATAGTGTGGACGTGTTACTGTACACAAACCCTACTGTCCTTAATTTATCACTCCCGGTGAGTGGAAGCTGGAGATCAATTCATCATTTGTCTCATCCCTGCTGAAAAAAACAGCATACCAGCAAGACCAGACCAGCATATGTTGTGTTTTGGTGCTGGTTTGCTAGCGAACACCAGCTAAACCAGCACCAGCTTTAGCACCAGCTAAACCAGCACCAAACCAGCATTAGCACCAGCTAAGCCAGCACCAAACCAGCATTAGCACCAGCATCCCATGCTGCTCATACCAGCAAGACCAGCATAATACCCATGCTGGTCCATGCTGGTGTGATGCTGGTTTTTTCAGCAGGTATAGCAGATATTTGCAATCAAACAAGCTGTCTCTGGCCATTTCAGATTACATAGATTCCTGTTTTTTATCTGGAGCACAAAATATGAGGTAAACCAGAAAAATGGTCAATAAACAGTCTCTGTCTGTACACCATTGCGTGGTTCATATATTAGTACCTCAGAGGTACATATTGGTACCAAATGTATACATACAGTATCTGTAGGCTACCTAAATGGTATATTAGGACCTTTTTTAAAGCGAATGTCCCAGTGAAGTGCACCAAATGTGACAATATGTGCTTTGACATACTGTATGTGGAGCTCTCGTGAATAAAAAGTAAAACTACACTATGTCATAATAATTTTGTGCTGACGTATCCTGAACTCAGACAGTCAAATCCGCTGACTGGTGCTTAGATAAAAAGAGTGAATAATTCGGGAGGACAGCTCTTTTAATGCCGCTGCTCAGTGAGGTTTGAAGAGCATTGCAAATTTATTTTCCATTTTCTCCTGCAAGCAAACACCAATTTATGGCAGCAACACTACACAACACTAAAGGTACAAATAAGGTACAAAATGAAGGTACAAAATCTGTCACTGGGACGGTGCCCTTTAAAAGTTCCTTTAGGAACAGATATGCACCTTTGAGGCAGGGCTATGTACCATGAAGGCACCAATATATACCTCTGAGGTACTAATATTCAGCGGTATAAAGGTGTACTTTTATGTACTTTTCAGTTATTTCTGAGAGTTAACAAAACATCATAAAACTATAATTTTTCTACAATTGCACACTTAATGGTGATATCCAGATAAATGTCAATAAATATTGTTGAAGTAACCTTTTTATAAAAGCAATAAGCCCCGCAAAGCTGTGGGGTTACGTCGTGCCTAACAACGCCCCTTAGCTGTTATAAAATGCACATGTAACCCACCGCTTCTTGGGGCTTATTGCTTTATTAAACAATATTACATTGGTCCATTTTGAATTTGTGTTTATTTAATTGTTCATCATGTTTTGTTCATCATATGTAATGTATCAAGTGTATCAAAGTTGTACATTAAAAAATCTTAGCAGTCAAATGCTGAGTCAACAGCTTCTCTCTCATCCCATCATTGTGCCATCTGTATGCCCTGATGCCAGCTGTGTGGGTAGCGTTTTGACATTGAGAGATGTGTGACTTTGATCCTGTTAAACTTGGAGCACATATTTTCCATATTGAATAGATGTGACTGACAAAAGAGCATGATTAACATGCCGGTTCATTATTTCTATGATAGGACTCCAATAGAAGAGGAGAGATGAGAGATTGTAGGTCTGATGAACTGAGTTATTATGATAAAATATTAAATCATTCTAAGTGCCTTCAGATCTCATTCAATAAGTTCTGAGATCAAAAAGACACAGTTAAATTGCTGTAGCTGCATGGAAAAAGGAAAATCAGTGGAGAAGGAAGATGGAAGATATTTTGAGGAATGTTTGCAAACTAGTGCTGCAACGACGCGTCGACGTCATCGATTACGTCGACTATGAAAATACGTCGACATGCGTAAAATGCGTCGACGCGTCGCTGTTTACATTCATTTCGCGTAATGGCGGCTTCTGCTCCTGGCAGTGTTATCCATACATTGATTTGTTTGTGTGCGCCACAAAATCAACAATGGCCGCAACATTTAACGTTACATTTTTATTTTCATTTAAAACGGCTTCATTTATTGTTGTGCGCGCTCGGTGGTGCCTCTCTTGTGCACGCGCGCTCTCTCTCTCTTTCTCTGCGTGAAGCCCCTAGAGACAGCGCCTCTCATACATGACACTGAATGAAAGAATTAAAAGTTGGCTGTGTTTTGTACTTGCATTTTCACGTAAACGTCAGATGTTACTGGCAGAGAAGACGACTGTTTCGAGTTTATCATGAAAGATTAGCAGTGTTTTCCCACACAAACAGGGTATGTGCTTGTGCGCGAGCTCTCTCTCCTATGCCCGCGCATGCCTTCTGTAGTAACTCTGTGTAATGGCAATTTTTTAATTTGCGCCGAATTGTGAGTTGTCATGCCACCGGGTTGAAGGTTGCTGCTGCCAGCACTTATTCAGCCCCACTCGCGTAAAATGCCGGCTTTAAAAATGTTAGCGCAAGACGCACGGGTTGCTTTTCAAAGCGCTCGCCTGTGAACACGAGTTTAGATTCAGATGCGTCTGTATTTGAGGGCGTTTGCCGCGCGTCTAGATGCGCGACCTGATACGAACGGCCACTTAAATGAAAATGAGACAAATAATGAATGATCTATGAGTAGTTATATTATTCATCGTCTTCTGATAACAAAAACTTATTTGATGCAAAACTCATCAGTTTATTTAAAACGTTTCATATGAATATAATGTTTTCTTAAGTAAAACAAGTCCATTCAATATTTGTTCTTTTATGAAAGGTATTTGGCAATGTACATGATCCAAGTACTAAAAATTAAGATAAGGATTTTTTATTTTTCCTCCTGTTCCTCTGCATACTTGATAAATCTTGCTTGTGTATTCTGTATATCAGGAGTTTCTAAACTTTTTCAACCCAACAGGTAATCTCAAGACCCACCATTTTTTTAAAATAGAAATATAGGGGAAAACACAAACACATTTGTTCCCTTTTAGTAGCTTTTGAATATGTTTAATTGAATAATATAAAAATACCTTATCTTAGGGCTGCAAGATTAGAGCAAAAATCATAATTGTTTACTGTATTTGCATTGATTTGGAAATTATCTATTTAAAAAAATACAATGAATTGCAAGGATGCAGAAAACAGTTCACTATTGCACACTTATGTATATGCTACTGAGGATTTAACTGTATTATTTTAATATAGTCAGTCATGAACTAAAGTGGGCCGGTCTAAGTCATGAAACTCCATGGGCTGAAAATGAGTCCCACTCCGGCCCTGGGTGGTTTCCATTAGCTTAAGCTAGGACTAGACCTTAGTTTAATTAAAAAATATAATTAGTTTAAACAAACATGCTTTACTAAAAACATTACTTGTGTGCATTTTGAGGCCAAACTAAGGGCACTGGTGTATTTTAAAATATGTCAGTGCAAGATGTTTTCAGTTTGGACAGCTCTTATATTTATTTTAGTCTAGGACTAGTCTAATCCCTGTCTGGGAAACTGCCCCTATATATCTGACAACAGAACAGATAATATGTGAAAATAGCATTCAGTTGTGTTAAAATACAATAAAACAAACAATAACTGTCAGATCAGACAGAGAGTAGAAAACAGATTATCCAACAGATTAAATAGCTAATCAAAAAAGAACACTGTATTAATAATAAAAAATAGTCGTTAGACTAGTCGACTAATCGGAAAAATAATCGCTAGATTAGTCGACAGAAGAAATAGTCGTTAGTTGCAGCTCTATTGCAAACCCTATTCCCCAAAGATTCCTCAAAATATTTTCATTCGTGTTCATCAGAACAAATAAATGTATACAGGTTTGTAACAACATGAGAGTGAGTAAATGATGACAGAATTTTCATTTTTGGGTGAACTATCCCCTTACTTTTAACCAGTTTAATTTTGTTAGAATTTAAAGATATGCAGATGACTTAAAAGTCCCGTTCTTTCTGTGTTTTTGAAGCTTTGATTGTGTTTACAGTGTGCAATATAACATGTTCATGTTTCATTCACACACTTTAATTATCTCTATAGCTCTGTTTTCACTGTCCTAAAAACAGTCTGATGTCTTCCTTTTTCTATGAAGTCCCTCCTTCAGAAATACGTATCGAGTTCTGATTGTGCAGCTTGTTTAGTGTGTTGTAATTCGATAGCAGCTTAGCTTGCCGTTAGCTTAGCTGGCGACTGACGTATTCCTGTGGGCGGAGTTTAGTCAAATAACTGTTTTACTGACATCATTAAAGCAGGAAGTAGAGGACTGTAGTCCAAACCAGCCATTTGTTGTAGGCTTTGAAAGTCGAATTCTGTTAAAGAAAATATATCGCCTGGCAGTGAACTTTGAGCTTTATCATTTTAAAGGTATTATTTATGTTATTATAGCAACATTACACACTAACTAGGGTTTAAAAATAGGATCAAAAACGTGACCTTTAAAGGAATATTCCATTTTCTTAAAAGAAAAATCCAGATAATTTACTCACCACAATGTCATCCAAAATGTTGATGTCTTTCTTTGTTCAGTTGAGAAGAAATTATGTTTTTTGAGGAAAACATTGCAGGATTTTTCTCATTTTAATGAACTTTAATAGACACCAACATTTAATACTTAACTCAACACTTAACAGTTTTTTTCAACGGAGTTTCAAAGGTCTTATAAACGATCCCAAACGAGACATAAGGGTCTTATCTAGCAAAACGATTGTCATTTTTGACAAGAAAAATAACAAATATACACTTTTAAAGCACAACTTTTCGTTTAGGTCCGGTCCAGCGCGACCTAACGTAAGTGCGTACTGACGTAGGGAGGTCACGTGTTACATATATAAAACGCACATTTGCGGACCATTGTAAACAATAAACGGACACAAAGATATTAATTAGTATCAGTTGACATACAACAACGTAGGAACGGTCCTCTTTCACCCCACTTGTAAACACTGGGGCGGAGTTTCGCATTCGTCCTCTGTGACCTCTTGACATGATGACGTATTGCGTCGGGTCACGCTAGCGCATGACGACCGGATCTAAACCAGAAGTTGTGCTTTAAAAGTGTATATTTTTTATTTTTATTGTCAAAAACGACAATCGTTTTGCCAGACAAGACCCCCGCGCCCCGCCTGGGATCGTTCATAGTCCTCTGAAACTCCGTTGAAAAAAACTGTTAAGTGTTAAGTATTAAATGTTGGTGTCTATTAAAGTCCACCAAAATGAGAAAAATCCTGCAATGTTTTCCTCAAAAAACATAATTTCTTCTCGACTGAACAAAGAAAGACATTAACATTTTGGATGACATTGTTGTGAGTAAATTATCTGGATTTTTCTTTTAAGAAAATGGAATATTCCTTTAAATGACCAAATCTTTGTGCGTTTATTTACTATTAGCATTATACACACTCTGAGGGGTTGTGTGCACCAAAACTTTTAAACGCGTCTGAAAACGCCTGGAGGAGACTGATTCCCAGCTGTTTTTCAGCTGAGCGTTTTGGTAGCTGTGATACTTGAGCTGTGAGCCTGTTGGTTGTTGTGATACTTGTCCCGCCCCTCCTCCACTGTGATTGGACGGCCGTGTGAGAACTGAGATTGACGAGCGGAGCTTTTCACCCATAGTTGAATCTCTTTCAACTCTCGACGCTCAGCTCCGAGCGCAGAAAAACCACCAAGCGCAGGATTTCAGCAGGGAAAAAGGCCGCTAGCTGCTGGATTATTTGAAAAACGCCAAGCTTCCATTGGAAAACATGCGCCTGCCGCGGGCGTAAAAGCTTTGGTGTGCACGCCCCCTAGAAAAAGGATGTGTTCATGTTTTACACATTTTTTGTGTATTATGCTATTTAAAGGGACACTCCACCTTTTTTGAAAATAGGCTCATTTTCCAGCACCCCTAGAGTTAAACATTTGATTGTTACCGTTTTGGAATCCATTCAGCTGATCTCCGAGTCTGGCGCTAGCACTTTTAGCATAGCTTACTAGCATAATCCATTAAATCTGATTAGACCATAAGCATCGTGCTTAAAAAGTAACCAAAGAGTTTTAATATTTTTCCTATTTTAAACTTGACTCTTCTGTAGTTACATCGTGTACTAAGACCGACGGAAAATTAAAAGTTGCGATTTACTAGGCAGATATGGCTAGGAACTATACTCTCATTCTGGCAAAATAATCAAGGACTTTGCTGCCGTAACATGGCTGAATGAGGCACAATGATCAGTTAAATGGATTCCAAAACGGTAAAAATCAAAGGGGAGCTGGAAATTTTGCATATTTGTAAGTGCAACTGGCTTTTAAAGAGGATGGGAGATGAGACTCTCATACGTTAGAATTCATCTCCAGAGATATAAATCAGATTATAGTAGTCTACTTTGGGAAACTGCATAGATAGCATGTGGTTTGCTGATGAGATGCGAGAGAGTATAATGTGGGTGGATGGACTGAGTTTAATTTTAGAGAGGAGGAGTTGGATTAAAGTATCACATGTGTTATGAATCAGCGTTGGTCTGAAATCCTCACAGGACTTTACTGAGTTAATAGAGTTCAGTCAAGTGTTTATTCAGCTCATAAAGCAATCATTTCACCAGCACTTTCTAATAAGCTCCTATTATAGTCACAGTAATGATTCGTGTCAATAAAAGCTTTTTCATTTTATACAGTAACTTCGCTGTCACATGATACTAGATACACAAATTGCCTAATCGAGAGTAAGTCACAGATTCATTAATGTATAACTCAGTACATTCCTTTAAAACGCTCTGTTTCTTTAAATACAGTTTTCCTTTTATACCCATATAGAAGAAACAAGCAAATGGTGTGCACATAAAATAAACATGTTGAAGATGTCTCTTGAGATGTTTGGCAATGCTATTCATAGTGTTATGGGTAAACAGGGCCTGTAGCCGTCTAAAAAATATAAGACTGCATTAAAGTGAAAGAGCTGGACTCGTATGCATATCTCTTAGTCACACGTCCTAAAGTATGAATTATTTACAGTGTTGCCAAGTCCAACATTTTTCTGCGAAATTGGAAACTCCTCTTAAACTGTAGCTGCAGGTTGTTTATTTGTCCGCGGGGTTGAAGGTCGTTCTTAAGGCATGATGATCTTATTTATGAAATCAGACCGTGTTTATAATTTATTTACATTGATCTTTAAGAAGAAATGTTGGGTATTGTGTAAAAGTGAATGTAAATATGTATTTTAGGTATGGACATGGAATATTTTGAGTCTACGCATTTGGTCATTGGGCTATTTTTGGGCTAGTTTTGATTTGCATTTGCCCTGGTTTTTTTACGCAGACCTGATCATTCACTACTTAATTCCCTGGCTGACAATAAAAGCTGTGCACTCTGATCAGTCAGTCTAATTCATTTAATGCAGATCATAAAACATACAGATGAGGTCACCCAAATTCATATGAATTAGCCACAGCATAAAATTGTTACGGGAACGTTTAGTCGCTGCTGTGAGTTCACACCAGTCGCGTTTGAGGCGTCAAATTTGCGTCTACCACGTCTAGTTTGCCACTTGAGCCTTTTGAGTTTACTCGCATCATTCGCGCCTGACTGTGGGTTCACACCAGATGCGAGTTCAACGATTTGCGCGAGTACATTACATACAAAGTACAAAGTCAATGCAAAGACGCGATCAGACTCGTCTTCACGTGGGGCAATGCGAATGACGCAATATGGGCGGCGCGTTTGATGCAAAAACATGTGCTATTCACCTCAAACGCGTCTTCGCCCAACTCAATCGAAAAATTAGAATAACACAAAATTAAATCCCGCGAGTAATCTAGAGCGAGTAACGCGATGCCCCGCATTTGGTGTGTACGTTGCATAAAAGCTGCGCGTGAAATTCTATTCATCGAGACATTCAGGCGGAAATTCGCGTCATGGGAGGGGCTTCTGCGACTCCGCTCGCATCCTGTAATCATGTCACTACTAGAGCAAGTTCCTGATTGGTTAAGACGCCACGTTTTTCCGTCAAAGTTCAAATTTTTCAACTTGCGAGTTGATCAGATGCGTCCTTGCATGGGGCGATGCAATTATGCGATATGGGCGGCGCGTTTGCCGTGAAAACACGTGCTAATCGCCTCAGATGCGTCTTCGCCCAAGTTAAAAATATTCAACTCGAGAGAAAAATTAGCATGACACAAAGTTAAATCCCGCGAGTAATCTAGAGCGAGCACGCTTTGCGTTTGGTGTAAACCCACAGTAATGCTGCGTTCAGACCAGCCGTCGATGAGCACTGTGCTGCTTTACACTGACTGCACTTTTAACTCAAGTCACTTTTACTTCTGTTTCATTCTTTTTAATATTTTAAACTGTTTTTATTAAAATCACATTTATTTTCTTTAATTGTTATCCTAAATTCTTATGTATCTTTGTTTTTATTGTGATTTTATCATGTATCTATTATTTTTACATTTTCTTTTTTCTCATTTCTATGTAAAGCACTTTGAATGACCTTTGTGTATGAAATGTGCTATACAAATAAACTTGCCTTGCCTTGCCTTGCCTTGCCTTGCCTTGCCTAGAGGTGTCAAGCGCAAGTGATTTAAATGTTAAGTCAATGTAAAGACGCGTTGAAGCGCGTCTGGAGGTCTCGCGGGCGCGAATGAGGCGTTTAGCACGGCAGACACAATTCCGCCTCATGCCGTGAATTGAGAGTTGCCGCGGCAAACGTGTGATTTGGTTAACACGGTGCGTTTTTTTCACCAAAGTTTAAACTGTTCAAGTCCCGCGAGACCTCCAGACGCGCATCTACGCGTCTTTACATTGACTTAACATTGAAATCACTCACGCTTGACACCTCTACCGCGGCAGCATTACTGTGGGTTTATACCAAACGCGAAGCGTGCTCGCTCTAGAATTAATTTTGTGTCATGCAAATTTTTCGCTGGAGTTGAATATTTTTTACTTGTGCGAAGACGCATTTGAGGCAATTAGAACGTGTTTTCACGACAAACGCACCGCCCATATCGCATCTTTCGCATCGCCCCATGCGAGGACGCATCTGATCGCGTCTTTGCATTGACTCGCGCAAATCGTTAAACTCGCATCTGGTGTAAACCCACAGTTACAATTTGATCTGAAAAATTTAGCTTTTTGGTTTTAAGTACACCCCTTTGCTCAGCCAACTCAAAGGCTTTGGCTGTAAATTTTGTTTCATCACACACGCCTGCAAAGGCCAGATAGAGGCTGCAGAGATGGAAAGCACAATTGAAATCGACTGGGTTCATCCTGCCTTGCAAAGATTAACCCAAAATTAAGCCATAAAACAGCAGCTAATTCCAACACACAGATTTGGTTCCCGCAATACAACACGCTTTAGCAAGCGTTTTAATTAAAGGGGATTGCATCATTTTATTGTTAAGAGACAACTATAAAGCATTCATAGGCTTCCTTTAATACGTTCTTATAGGTTAGGTTTGTTACGCAAATAGCTCAGATGAATAAATGATGAGTTTAAAAACTAGACAGAGACTCTATGGCAATACATCTCCAGTATCATCATTTCATGTCTCTTCCCATGCGCTCTTAATGGAGGTTAATAGAGATTGATCCTAAAACCTTATAGAGACTAATGACTGTACAAGGAGTCCATAGAGTCTTTTAATAACTCACATAGAATATTAGTTATGATTAATCAGATTGGCCCAGCCAAACAGTTCATATAGTGATTATATCAATCCACAGAGGGCATGTGTAGAGAATATTGTATACAAAATATACATTTTCCAGTTAAAAAATAATAACCAATCACCTCTGGTCTTTTACATTTGTCATTTTTTTCATTGATATTTGATTTGTTTCAAACTTAAAGGGGACATTTCACAAAACATTTTTTAGATGTCAAAAAATCTTTGGTGTCCCCAAAGTACATTATGTGAAGTTTTAGCTCAATATAGATGTGCCGTTTTGGGTGTGTCCTTTTAAAATGCAAATGAGCTGATTATGCACTAAATGACAGTGCCGTGGTTGGATAGTGCAGATTAAGGGGCGGTATTATCCCCTTCTGACATCACAAGGGGGGCCAAATTTCAATTAGCTATATTTTCACATGCTTGCAGAGAATGATTTACCAAAACTAAGTTACTGGCTTGATCTTTTTCACATTTTTCTAGATTGATAAAAGCACCGGGGACCCAATTATAGCACTTAAACATGAAAAAAGGCACATTTTCATGATGATGTCCCCTTTAAGGTCACAAAGAAGACATTATGGCTGTGTGTGTTCCAGGTAATGAACATATAATTGCAACCCTCTGTCACAGTTAAACTTTGTATCGCTGCAGTTATTGTAACCCCAGTACAATTATTGTGTCTCTCAGAGACCATGATAACATCATGAGAAGCAAGTGTGAGGAGAGCTCAGCTCATTAGCTCACCATGGGCATCTGGGAATGTTCTGCAATACAGTTACAAAACCAGAGAAACATTTGTTATCTCAGACGGAGAGCATAACATTGAAGTGATTTCAGATTATAGAGGTCTACAGACTCAAATAATATGTGCAATATTGAGATCAGTTTCTGTTTGTAATAAAATTGTCATCTGATATTTGCATCTTCTGTTGAATTAAAGTCTAGGTAAAATTAGCTGCATAATTCACAAAGAATTGATTTTGTGTTTTTGCTCATGAAAAGTATAGAAAATTATTTAGAGTTGTGTCCAAAGACTTCCTGTTTAATAGTTATTTATGTTGTTGCTCAAAGTAATAACTTAGCATTGCTTATATATGCAAATCATAATCCATACTGAAAAAAAAATTTCTCTGGCCAAAAATATGTTTTAAATATATACTACATTTATTTTGTAGTATTATATTAATATATTAAATATATTTTTGAATTTGAAAATATGTTTAGTTTTAACCTTCGTATATATTAACATGTATTTTTTTTTAAATAAGGGCAACAAATACATTTCTAATTTTATAACTCATACGGCAAAAAATATATTTTCCTGGTAAAGTATAAAAGTTTCTATAAAATGTATAAAGTTTAAAAATATAAGCGTGTATAAAATATAAACTCTTACTTATTTTTTGCACTTGAAAAATTATTTAGAGTTGTAAACTCCCTGTTTAATAATTATTTATGTTGTTGCTCAAAGTAATAACTTAGCATTGCTAATATATGCAAAGCATAATCCATACTGCAAAAAAAAAGAATTTCTCTGGCCAAAAATATGCTTTAAATACATTCATTTTGTAGAATTATATTAATATATTAAATATATTTTGAATTTGAAAATATATTTAGTTTTAACCTTCATATATTAACGTAAAAAGTAATACCTATCTAACTTATAAAAATTGAGGCAAGTGGCTGCATTTGATGTTTTAAGTTGAGTCAACTTGTACACTGTAAAAAATACTTTGCTGCCTTAAAATTTTTTGTTGGATCGGCTCGGATTTGCAAGTCATTTCAACTTACTATTATTTATCTTGACTAGAGATGAGTTGTTATAACTACAGGTAAGTTGTTATAACTTATAAATTTGAGTTGACTTTTCTCAACTATATTTTATAAGTTGTGACAACTAATTTCTGTTGACATGACTTGTAAATCTGAGTTGATTCAACAAAAAATTTTAAGGCAGCAAAGTTTTTTTTACAGTGTAGCCTTTTTTAAGTATAATATTAAGTGTAATATTACTTAATACAAACGCAACAAAATTAAGTTGAGTTAACTAATTGTTCTAGTATTACTCAGTTTAATTTACTTTTCTTGGTACAGGTAACTTTTTTATGGTTTGTTGTTGTTTCCATTAACACAGATTTAGACTTTATCTTTCTGTGAGATGAGGGCACGAATTGTTTATTCAATCAACGCGCCCACCCAGTTTAGTTTTGGGCAGCTGTAAAGCACGGCATACTTCAGTATGCAGTCTATACTCAGGCAAGAGTTTTCTGAACAATGGTAACTACAAAACTCAAAGATGAAACAAAAACTCTTCTAAATCTCGAAGATAAATGAACATTAAACACTAAAAAGTCTTTCTTTTTAGTTGAAAACACATAAAATAGCATTTAAATTTCACTGTCCAAATGCAGTCTCATGCAAAGCATGCTGGGAACTACGAGTCTTCTTCAACACAAAATTACTAAGTTAATTTCCTTCTTACAAATTTAAGTGGATTATACATGATAAAATGAAGCTAAATTTACTCAATAAAGTGTTCATTTGGAATTACTCAAATTATTCGTATTTTTATGTTATTTTAACTCAAATTTTGATTAAAAAACAAGAATTAATTTTTTTTAATACAGTTTACTCGTTTTATCTTTGTTAAATTTACTAAGGCACAGAAACACTTTTTTACAGTGTATTTAGAAATATATTGGAGGGCAACAAATACATTTCTAATTGTATAACTCATATGGCAAAAAATATATTTTTCCTGGCCAAAATATGAAAGTTTATATAAAATATATAAAGTTTAAAAAATATAAGCATGTATAAAATATAAAATCTTAAGTATGTTTTGCAATTAAAAATATATTTACTTTTAACCTTTTCAAATCTATGATGTTTGTAACATACAAAGATTTTCTTCCAATGTGATGTGAATATAAATACTATATTAAAAAAAATTGAAAAATAAATGTTAAATATGTAAACATATTTCAAAATATTTTAGTATCCTACCCTTTTTTCCTATCTTTCATTTTTCCTGTCAAATGTAGAAATTTCTAGTGTAATGCCCATAACTAGGCACACTGAAATTACCATCTGTCAATCATTGTACAAATGAAAGAAGGAAGTGACAACCGTCCTCCACTCAAGAGCAAATAACCTCGAGGTTCCTGAATTCTGCCTTCAACCAGTCACTGAAAATGAGAAAATCTCCTCCATTTCAAATCTCTCACTTCCGACAGATCCAAACATCAAAAAGACAACCAGCTTTTACTGCAGTGCAAATTGTAAAGTAAAAAACAGTAGTTTTTCTTCCATTAAACCTCTTTATTATCACACATTTGGCATATAAATTTATTGCTTCAGTATATGTTTTACATCTACGTAAGGTTGATAAAAATGTGCTTTAAACCATGCGGGTTGACTGATGTCAGTATGAAAGGAAAATTAACAATGTAATATTTTCTCGTGAAATTAAGTGTTGCATTTTTAATGAAGCTGACAAGAAATAAAATGGTACCATTAACAGCCATATACGAAAAGCTGACTTTGAGTGCGAAATAGTAAAAACACAAGGTGTTTCATTTAAAATAAATTATTTTAGTAAAAAAGTGCAGCTTCTATTGAATTTTCTATTAACCATTTTAAACAAGCAAACACGTACATAAGACTATAACAGACCTAAAGAAATAGCGTGCTGTGGAAAACAACTAAACCAAAAATACATTGCTATTTCTATATAATGTATCCAAGACTAAATGTTATATCTGTGCTTGTTATACATGGGATAGAGCTACAGTAGATGTTATAAATGGGGTTTGCTTAGGCATGCATCACGGGTAGAGGAACAAACTCTTACTGCACAGACATGTGCCACAGACATGAATGATACCTCAAAACCTTGTTGTGAGAGACCCGAGAGACCCTGTATTCAGGAAAAACAACATTGTGGTGATTTGTGGATGGGTTATTTTGACTTGGGCAAGCAGGAGACCAAGACATCACTGACTAAACCTTAAAACAACACAATGCCACTCACAACATCCCAGAATTGTTTTGCAAGCATTGTTTTGCTACAATAATTTATATTCCTTTTCATTAAAGATAGGTGGTACAAAAATAGCGTTTTACTCTACCTCAGATTAATCAATAAACAGCTAGGTGTCCATTTCGAATCAATCAATATCAGTCCACAATAAAAGTGAGACAGAAATGAAGGAAAGCAGGAAAATCGAAGGAAAAGAAAGGAAGATAGGGGACAGCTAACAATTGTAGATGATGTACAAGGTAATTGTATATGAAGTTTGGTAATTGAAGTTGGATGTGTAAGCTCACATCCTTCTATTATGTGATGTCAAAGAGCTTCTGACGCACGACACATTGATCTTTGAGACTTGTTATTAGATGTAGGCTATGGACAGCGTATAGTGATGCCGAAGATTTACAGATAGACATCTCAGCCTTAAGACATAGAGGAAATAAATGCTCCTTTCTTTTGTTTGTCAATGTTTGATCCATCATCAGAAATAAATCCGTTTAAATGAAAAATGCTGGTTGTGCTGAATGCCAAAAGCATTTGGTTTTTCTGTTTACTGACGTCTACACATTTCTGCGGAAATGATCTGAGTCACTCTTCAGTTGAAATTTGCTTTCATAATCTCTGTTTTCTTTTGTATAATATGATAAAGTCCAACATAAGAGCCCATAAGAAAAACATAAGCGCTTGCTTCTCAACAACATGGTGACATGGTCTCTGTGAAATAATGGGATTATGTTCCTTGTCTTATCCTTATCTTCTTTTCTGTTTGTCTCTTGGCTCACACAGACATCCAATATTGTACATACTGAGAGGCAGAGCTAGGTAAAATATTACATGTAATCTGGATCACGTCATTTCACAAATCAAGTGCATGTAGTTCAATTGCATTACATTTTAAAATACTCGTAAGAGTACAATCACTTTTTATTGTTACAAATTCCAATGCATGGATTACGTTACATATTACTTTCCTATTTTTCCCTACATTTTAGCTTTCAAAAGCTTTTATGAGCCAACTGATGCACAGGTGCAGGCATCATGTTTTATATGTGTATTCTGTTCTTCACATCTTCACATACAATACTGTATGTCAAAATAGTAAAACATTGTCCTCCTTAAGTATTCGAACGGTACTTTTACACAGGGCGTAACCGTTGACGCTTCCCATTCACTTTTAATGGGTGACTGTCAGGAATCACGAGGCGGAGAACCCAGATGCAGACGTTTAACACAAAACTTTATTAACAATAACATAAAGGCCCACGAGGGAGCAAATAACTCACAAGACAGGAAACATGGCATACATGAGACAAAACGAACCAGCACAGGACAGCAAACACAAGGACACTAAATAGGGGAGCAAATCAAGAGGGAACAGGTGACATGAATCAAACTATAATTAGGTGATTAACAAGGAGACAAGGGGGCGGGGTTTTAGGCAAGACAGGCAAGGCACATGGCCAGATAAACAAAGCCAAGTGCCTTAACATAAAACACATGGGCTGTCATGATCCTGCCACAAGGAACAAAACTATGACAAGAAGGCAGGACCATGACACTAGCCCTTCCTCAAGGGACGCCACCTGGCGTCCCAAAAGGGCACACACAACTAACAAGACAAAATGAGAGATCAAGGACACAATACATTTAACAAATCAGGGCAAGAATAAATAGAGAACAATAGGTCAGGGAACAATATAAACAACAAACATGAATGTACAAGAATGTTCAGGATGGGTGGGCAAGTTAGGGAATTAGTCCTTGATCAGGGGATACAATAAAAGTAGAGCCGGAGTCCAGGCAGGTAAGACAGGGGGACTTGGAATGGGTTCATGTGAAACCCAGCCATCAAAGCCAACCGTGGCTCAGAACAGCACCACTGGTTGAGACAAAGTTGTCCGAGGCGAAGTCGGACTGGGACGGACTGTTCAAGGAAGCCCCCATGGCTAACCACCCAGGAACACTCTTGGCTCCCCGTCCGGGAACACACCCTCGCGGTTCCCCATCCGGGATCACGCACTTCGCGGCTCACCATCCAGGGACACACACTTGAGGCCCACCGACCGGGATACACATCCTTGCAGCTCCTTGTCCGGGATCACGCCCTCACGGCTCACCGTTGGGATCACACCCTCATGGATCCCCATCCGGGATCACACAATTTGCGGCTCACCGTCCAGGGACACACACACTCATGGATCACCAACCGGGATCACGCCCTCACGGTTCACCGTCCAGGAAACTCACAAGGCTCACCGTCTGCTGGGTTCAATGCTGGCTGGTTCGTTCTGTCAGGAATCACGAGGCGGAGAACCCAGATGCAGACGTTTAACACAAAACTTTATTAACAATAACATAAAGGCCCACGAGGGAGCACAATAACTCACAAGACAGGAAACATGGCATACATGAGACAAAACGAACCAGCACAGGACAGCAAACACAAGGACACTAAATAGGGGAGCAAATCAAGAGGGAACAGGTGACATGAATCAAACTATAATTAGGTGATTAACAAGGAGACAAGGGGGCGGGGTTATAGACAAGACAGGCAAGGCACATGGCCAGATAAACAAAGCCAAGTGCCTTAACATAAAACACATGGGCTGTCATGATCCTGCCACAAGGAACAAAACTATGACAAGAAGGCAGGACCATGACAGGTGACGTCATGCGTTGCCGAACTAAATTGTGGATCCATCTGCGCCGCGTCAGTGCCGTTGCTCGCGGCAGAAGTTGAACATTTCTCAACATTTCAAGCGGCAACGCGTGCGTCAGCCAATCAGATCGCATTATGCAAATAACCTAGGCAGAGCCAGCCAATTACGTTTATTGGAGACCGGAGCATGTGTTGCGGCCACTGTCATGGCAAGCCTTCCGTCAAGCGTTAATACTTTCGCCCCGTGTCAATGTGCCGTAAATGTATTCAAAAAGTAATCAGATTACGTTACACAAAAATGAGTAATCTAATAGATTAGGTTACTGACTACAAATTTCGACATGTAGTTTGTAATCAATAACTGATTACAATTCCTAAGTAATCTAACCAGCTCTGCAGGTAAATAATAAAAGTGTATATGTACAAAATTATTTTATATTAATTTATTATTTAGATAAGCAAACTATTTTTGCATTTAGAACACGATCTTGTGGAATTTATTACGTTTTTTCAGTGGTGGCAACTGGCAAATTTTTATTAATTCGTTCAACCACATTTGTACGTTTTGGTATGATTTGCCTTAGCACTTGTGACGTTGGGGAAAGGGCGGAGTTAGGATAGTAATTGCGTAATGCCGTGGAAAGGTCACGTGTTACATATATGAAACGCATATTTCTGACACAAAGACATTAATTAGTATCATTCCACATACAACAACGTCGGAACGGTCCTCTTTCTTCACACTTGTAAACACTGGGAAGTAGTTTCGATACGTCATCCGTGACCTCTTGATGTGCTGACGTATTGCGTTAGGTCGCGCTAGGGCGTCACATAACTGGAGATAGACGAGAAGTTGTGGTTAAAAAAGCATATTTTTCTTGCCAAAAATGACAATCGTTTCGCTATTAGACTCTTATGCCTCATTTGGGATCGTTTATAGTCCTTTGAAGCTGCAATTTTAAACTGCATTAAAACTGTGACATGTACGTGTTGAGGTCCATTAAAGTCCATTAAAATTAGAAAAATCCTGGAATGTTTTCTTCAAAAAAACTAATTTCTTCTTGACTGAACAAAGAAAGACATCAACATTTTGGATGGTGGTGAGTAAATTATCTGGATTTTTTTTTAAAGAAAATTTACCAATCCTTTAAGTGCACGCATTGAAAAAAGATAGGGATGTATTAATCCATCTAAGTTGAGGTAAGAACATAGTCAAATATTGAAAAATGTTGGTGTTTTCCTTAAAAGACCAAAAACTTTGACATTAGCATTGCTACCTTTGTAAGTATTGTTGTTTTCTCAAGAAAAGCAAATCTACTTAAATACCTCATTTATGCCGGCTTTGCAAAACAGTTCTCATCTGTAAACCCCTAGTTGTTGTCGTTATTGCCACTGGGCAAGGGTTTTAACTGCTAAAGTTTTAAGAAATATGTTGTCAACATGATTTCAACTTTTGTCTTGTTGGAGAAGTAAAATGCACTCCACATTTCTCTTTTTTTGTAGCTCGACTGGTAAAGCTTATGGGTTTAATCCTAAAAATGTAAAGCTTTAATGCACTCTAAGTCGCTTTGGCTAAAAGCATCCACCAGGTTTTACATTAGATTATATTAACGGATGAGAAACATCTATTTCAACAAATTTTGACTGATGAATCCTTACATGCATGCTTACATATGATTATCACTGTAGGTGAAACATTCATAGCAAAAGTTTTATTCCACAAACACGCCCAAAATTGAGTGAAGGTGTATGACCTATGGAGACAGCACCTGCCCCTACTGACAAACAAATCAGTGTTATTCAATAAATGACTGGGGCAGCAATGATAATAAATAAAGATGGAAATGCTGAGTACAGAGGCTTTGTGTTGTGAGTGATATGAAATCACTGGAGTTATAAAATACATCCCACTAGATTTAGCAATGCAACTCAATGTTGTGTCTGTGCAAGCAGACAGCAGTAGGAGTTGCTGTCCCATAAGAGATGGAGAGCCCACATCAACCATTCTAATTTAGGCCTCATATCTCTATGTGATTCACTTTCACCTGGCTGGACTTTCACAGAGATGGAGAAAGAAAGTTGTAATTCAATACAAGTGTTCGTGGATTTTGAACAAACCGCCTTTAAAATTCAACTTTTTTGCTTCTAAGAAAGTTGCTGGGCTTTGAAGTATTTTAAATGTTTCCAGACTAATGATTACTTGGTCTATAGAGAAGGAGCAGTGGTCCCTTTTATATACAGCGGGGAAAATAAGTATTTGACACATCAGCGTTTTTATCAGTAAGGGGATTTCTAAGCGGGCTATTGACACACAATTTCCACCAGATGTAGCCATCAAGGCAAATGTTGAGTTCATACAAAGAAATCAGAACATTTAAGTATACAAGTTGAGTCATAATAAATAAAGTTTTGTTATAAGGCTTACATTCGTAAGTTATAAAAAAAAACGTTTATTGTTGTACTGTACCTAAACTGTCTCACCCCATGGCGTCAATGTTTGACGGCACTTGACCATGCGTCGGTGTGTTGGCGCGGGGGGTATGCCTTTCGCGTCGATTTTTGACGAGCTGGGGACTTCAATACTATTGGGTCCGTTGCATTCTCTTTCCTATTTTCTTACCATTTTCGCGTCGGTTTAGGGTTAGATTTACATAATGACATCCCTACCCAAACCTGACCCTAACCCCAACGCCAGGTGACAACTGTTTAATTTCGCGTACCTAATAGTATTGAAGCAGTGTTGGGGGTAATGAGTTACAAAGTAACGGATTACAGTAACTATATTACTTTTTTGGGTAACGAAGTAAAGTAACGCATTACACTAATAATATTGGTAACTACACTACTTTACTAGACTATAGGAACGCGCTTTCCTGCGTTACCCAAGCAGTGTTTGCCTGGGTGTAAAGTTCTGTCTGTTTAAGTGGTGCGTGCATGCGTGTCCCTGTACGTGTGCCGTTGCCATAGAGATTGATTTGACGTAGCTGCTGGTGCAAAGGGGAGCGGGAAATGAAGACGGAGGGTTTCAGCCACTGGGGCGATTCACATTACTTTCAGCGTATTGCTCTAAAGTACAAAAATATTCGTGTGAAATGCACACTATGCCCACACGACAAGTGTCTTTCAACTGCTGACAACGCGATGAGCAACCTGTCTGAGCATTTGTAAGCCCAGCATGGCAATACAACACTTGTGGCGAAAGATCCTGCTTAATTTACCGGTCAGGGATCGAGAGGTCCGAAGACGGAATTAGGTAAGTTAATGAACCTCAATCGAGTCAGAGCCAGAGCATAATTCTTTTAAAGAAAATTATTTGAACGTAACCCGAACAGCAATGTCGCGTGCGCCCAATTTATAGAAAAAAGCCAGGAGTCAGGACCGCTGTTTTCTTCATAATCTTACTTCCAAATCTAATCCTATAAACTTTTCGGTGTTTGATGAATCGCTGTTACCGCCCTGCCAGACTGTCTTAAATAGAGAAATAAGTTAATTCCTTGATTTGCGTTGTTGATTCATTTATAAATAATTCCCCCAAGGGTTTAGTTTGTCCGCAAAAAGCATTAAAGTGAATAGAACGTGATGATTACGTCTTTCTTTGGTGAAAAAATAATAAAATAAATAAGCCTATATTAAATGTGTTTCACTTAAATAATTAGCAAATTAACAAAACGAATTCAAAAGTAGCCTATAGCCTATATGAGTTTATTTTTTGTGTGACGTGCTCCCAAACCGATGCAGCACAAAACACTTTTTACCTATTTAAAATAGCACAATGTTTTGTTATTATTGCGAGTGTTACTTTACATAAATAAATGTACACATTACAGCTTTGAATGTTGTTTTACTTTTATTTGTATGACCATAATTTAAGGTAATTTAAGGTAATGCAAAATGCAAGCTCCTCACGCGTTTCATGCCATCACCCGCGTGGGTTTACACAGGGCAGCGAGAAAGAGACATTAAACTTTAAACATTTAACATTCTACTTGAGTTTTTTTGGACATCCCTTTGGAATCACTGCAATCATATCATCAATTTATAAGGTAATAATAAATATAAGCGCAGCGCTTATGAGTGTTCAAACACTGCTGTCCGCTCAGCTGTCAATCTGCCGACCCTCACAAAGTTTCACATTAAATGATAATATATTTGAACAGTCACGGTCCTGTGCTTATTTCTGTCAATGTTCTGCATGAAGATCTTTAAAGGTTTCTACTTACATCACGATTTGCGGTGCGGCCGGTCGCAAACTTTATGTAAAACGGTATGAAATAAATTGATGCTGATGTCGGATAACGGGTCAACTGTTATTTTAATCACGCGGATGCGGTTTATCAAACAGGACTGTGCATGACTCGTATAAGGAAAATGGAATGACAACATGAAAATTATAAAATAGCCTAACTTGCGGTGTTAAAGGGACAGTTCACCCAAAAATAAAAAATTCCGTCATCATCAACTCTCCCCCATTTTGTTACAAACCTGCACAAATTTCCTTACGAAGCAACATATTTTAAGAAATGTTAACAACCAAACCAAGCATGAGCCCCATTCACTTCTATAGTAGGAAAAAATAATACTATTGAAGTGAATGGGACTCATGAATGGTTTGGTTACAAACATTCCTCAAAATATTTTCATTCATGTTCACCAGAACAAAGACATTTATACAGGTTTGTAACAACATGAGAGTGAGTAAATTATACAGAATTGAAATTTTTGGGCGAACTATAAATCCGATGGGGTCAAAAATTAGGGTGCACCTAACTTTTGTGCTGGTGCACCTAAGAAAAAATGTTAGACGCACCAGTGCAACCAGTGCAAAAAGTTATTGTAGAGCCCTGGCCGGTCATTTAAAGTAGTCACTCGTCATCAGCCGACCCCGCCTAAACCATGTCCATGTATCTATGTGGTAAATTAAGAAAAAGGAAAGTAAAGTAATAAGTAGTGAAGTTACTTTTCAAATACAGTAACTAGTAAAGTAATCTCATTACAATTTAAAGAAGTAACTAGTAACTAGTAACTAATTACATTTTTTGAGTAACTACCCCAACACTGTATTGAAGTCCCCAGTTCGTCAAAAAATGACGCGAAAGGTATACCCTCCGCGTCAACATATTGACGCATGGTCAAGTGTCGTCAAATATTGACGCCATGGGGTGAGACTGTGTTGAAACTGTATAGTTGCAAAACCATAATTTATTTTTGAAAGAGATCACTGTATAAAAAATGCAACATGACGTTTTAGCTTAATTATGCAAGCCAATTCAACCTATTTTGTAAGTTTGGACTTGTAATAAGTTGACATAACTTAGAAAAACAAGCTGAAACTGTTAGACTTAATTTGTTAAAGGGGACATATCATGAAAATCTGACTTTTTCCATGTTTGAATGCTATAATTGGGTACCCATATCAACCTAGATAATGTGAAAAAGATCAACCCAGTAACTTAGTTTTGGTAAACCATTCACTGCAAGCATGTAAAAAATAGGTAATTGAAATTTGGCTCCCCTTGTGATGTCAGAAGGGGATAATACCGCCCCTTAATCAAACCATGACACTGCCATTTAGTGCAGAGATCAACTCATTTGCATTTTAAGGACACACGCAAAAACTGCACATTTTTTTGCTCACACCTACAAAGTGTCAATTTTAAAATGTTATAATAAATTATCTATATGGTATTTGGGCTAAAACTTCACATACGTACTCTTGGGACACCAAATATTTATTTGACATATTAAAAAGTTAAAGTGACATAAAATTACAACGAAGTTACCACTGAATATATCGTATAATAGTATTAGCTAACCCGCTTAGAAAATTAATCATGGTTTATTGATTGATTGATTGATTACAAATAATGATTCATTTAAATGGATGGTCTTTAAGGGAGATTTTTGTATATCGTGCCCCATTCTAATGACTTTTATTAAGTAGCCTTTTATTCATTAACTAATTAATTTCTATCAATAGATTTTTTCCCAGTTAATCTCACAAGTAATTGACAGCATCATGACCATTTCTAATAAGATCAATTCAGTGTACGTATGCGCATCTTATGATCTTTGTTTTATGCAATATTCACAAGGTCCACCCCACCCTCGCCGTGTCGGAAAGGAAATAAGTGGGTTTGTCTAAGAGGAATTTGGCTCTGTCTTGCACCCCAGCAGAAACACGAGCGTCGAGAGTGCGCGGAGCATCGCGTGGATAATGCGCGCACATTGGAGACTTCCAGCGCGTCCATGAAGCAGAGGATGGAGACATGGCAAGCGCAATTCTCCATATCTTGAACTAAATGAACTAAAACACTGATGTTTAATTTTCAAGAGCTGTAAAGACTGCCGGATCCTGCATTTGACAAAGCGTGGTAAGTTGAAACGGCTTGCTTTGATTCATTTCATGTGCAGGCTATGAAGGCGCGATGCACGCTCGTGATATTTGTTAGATGAGAATCACTAAAACGACGCCTTACTGATGCGTCGACTGCGTAACAGTATTTTTAAATGTCAAAATAATACAGAATCTATTATGCATATAAAAATGGATTTGCAACTGAGCCATATGCACATTTCAAAATTAGTGAAATTGTATACAAAGAAATGCAACATAAAAAGACAAAAACGCATGGTTTGCAAATGCAATAACTGACTAGAAAAGCATATTTCTATTTGTGATGCACATCCAAATATAGCACATCTTTATTGCTTTTAAATAATAATAGGCGCATACATAATAATAAGTCATCTGTTTCTTAGTGTTACAAAAGACAGCTTATTACAAACATCAGAGATTTCAGGCTGTAGTGCTTCAGACCACCAATAAAATCTCATCTTTCTCCTAACAAGGTTTCTCCTGTATCGAGGTGTGCCATGGGGACAATATGCCAATATAATTCAGAGGAGCTCTATCATACAATATGACATTTTTTTCGAGTTATCAGGTTAGAGGATAATAGGTAGACGCTCATCAGGACGATATTGTTGCCCCCTGGTGGGGCTGTTGGTTAGTGGTGAATGGTGATTTATATTTGCTCACAATGAGGTGAAAATCAGATCAGATTTTGTTATACACGATAACCTACCAAAATATAAGCAAAATACGTGATTTGTTATTCAAGTTAAGCAATATTTTGAATTAGAAATAAATTAATGTATTGCGCTTAAATTTCCCCTCATGTTACATAATTTCTTACCCATCATACTGAATTAAACTCTGCTTATCTGAGCAGGCGCTTCAGCACTTAAATATAGAAATTGCTTTACACATGGGGCTGGGAGAGAGAAAGAGAGAGAGAGAGAGAGAGAGAGAGAGAGAGAGAGAAATAAAGACATAGACATGGAGAGCAGTGAAAAGGGAGACCACTGAAGCAGTGAGTTATGAATTATGTAAGAGTTTCATCTGCAT
The DNA here is from genome assembly GCF_027580225.2 of Misgurnus anguillicaudatus. Lineage (NCBI taxonomy): Eukaryota > Metazoa > Chordata > Actinopteri > Cypriniformes > Cobitidae > Misgurnus > Misgurnus anguillicaudatus. The sequence goes on from NC_073361.2 coordinate 9,398,288, forward strand.
TTAAGTGAGACACTCATGCAAGATTGAGTTGACACAGTTATAAATATGCTCACTGTTAAATACAACCCACATTTACAACAGCGTTTAAGGTTGACCGTAAAACCCAAAAATATGAATTTTGACATTATGTATTTCTCATGTCCATTACAATGAAATCATATGACATTGTATGCAAAAGCATGTTAGAAAGAAAGTTTTCTATAACAGGAAAGTAAATAGTAAATCTTTTGTTGAAAAGCATATCCGAGATTCTGCTTATTTTGTGTTTACTGAGAAAAAATAACAGAAATAGCATACATTAGTAAATAATATAATTTGCAATGCTTGAGTCAACCATTCCTTTATAAAACAGCCAAATAAAAAGTGTGCAAGTCATGAAAATGCAATGCCAAATATTGTATCAAGTATCAGTTTTCATGTAGTACAGTGGTTCCCATCTTGCTTCCTTACAACCCAGGGACATATGACCTTTAAAAATACTGTTTATATACAATTAATTGTGGGAAATTTTATATATCTTTATTTGACCACAAAGCATATCAGATCCCATTTTCCTGGTTGTGGCTAGAAAGGATACAGCCAACATCTCATGAAATCTCACCAGATGAGAGCTGTTTTCATCCTAATCCTACCCTCAAGTCTAACCCTAAACTAAACATTTCATAGGATTTAGGCCGTACAGTAGCTGTATCCTATCTAGCCAGATCTCATTGTAATCCTATCCCCAAACCAAATCCTAAACCCAACATTTTGCGAGATTTGGCCTTAGCTGTACCCCCTAGCCAGAACTTGTGCTCTGTACCGTGCCCGGGCGCAGTTTGGTTAATCACGCCCTGGCCGGCTTGCAGAGGTGGGCTGGAGGCTGTTCACTTGGGCTCAGGCGCAGAAGGCGCAGTGGGATCGCTAATCGCACCAGAGCGCGTTTAAGGGCGCACTCACATTATCCAAACCAAACCATGCCCCAGCGCAATTGTCACCCCTCCCTACTCCCCCAGATGCACGCACTTACACTATACTTTTATCGATCTGAGCCCGGGCATGCTTTTGTCATTAGGATGCCATTGTTTTGAAAAAAAGCAGGAAGTAAAGCATTCTCTTAACACTGGAACCCATCGTAATGTTAAGTCTGTGTTTTTTATTTGGAGTCATTTGGTGCGCGATGACAGACATCCCTCCCACATGTCATCATATTGCTTTTTGATCTGTCACGTGTGCAGCTCGGACATTCACGTAACCCCGCTGTGCGCATCAGAAGGTTTTAACAAAGGCAGATTAAGGTGAGTGGTTGCGCAACTAACGTCTTCACCTTTTGAATCGTGCTCAGGCCTTCCGCACCTATGCCCAAGTGAACCGCGTTCCAGCCCACCTCTGCAACCCGGCCGGGGTGCGATTAACCAATCCGCGCCCGGGCGCGGTACAGAGCGATTACACTAGTCAAACATACCGGGCTCTGGGAATCAAACATGCCCAAGCGTGGTATGGTTTGGATAGTGTGAGTACACCCTAAGAAGAGACGTCAATTGCGCGGCAACTCACCTTCATCTGTTTCCGTAAAAACCTTCTGATGCGCACAGCAGGGTTACATGAATGTCCATGCTGCATCAACATGTGAGAGGGCTGTCTGTCATTGCATGCCAAATGACTCTGAATAAAAAACACAGACTTAACATTACGGTGGGTTCCAGTGTTAGGACAGTGCTTTACTTCCTGCTTTTTTTTCAAAACAATCGCATTCCTAATGACGAAAGCGTGCCCGGATCGATAAAAGTACCGTGTGACTGCGTGCTTCTGGAGGAGTAGGGTGAGGGGACAAACGTGCTGGGGCATTGTTTGGTTGGGATAATGTGATCCCTTAGATTGGGAATCACTGTGTTATATATTTTTGTTTCTTTACAACATCAGTTTATCCTGTAATGTTCATCTTTCACAGTTCTTCTATAGGTGAAGAAAATGGATCCATCCCCTACAAGGCAGTATGGTTCAAAAAAGAGGGTTAAAATTCATCCAAACACAGTAACGGTGAAATACGCCACACATTTTCCCCAGCCGGGCGATGAGGGATATGACGATGCTCCGTCTTTTGAGGACTTCAGTGCGTTCATGGACAATAACCCCAGTAAGAGACTGGTGTCAGAGAGCGGCCACAGCAGGACTTTATTCGGCACTATGGATTCCCTTCCCAGGCCCGAGCAGAAAGACAAAGGAGTTGGCGGACAGCTCGCCAGCTTTGGGGAGGCCTCGGTTCTGGCCTCGCGAGTCACCTGGGGTGCTCTTTTTGGGGCGGCCATCGCGCACGGCTGCGTGGCCCTCATCACGCGCCTAGCGGCCGATCGCTCTAAAGTGCCATCATTAGAGCTCATCTTTATCCGCTCTGTGATTCAAATGTTGTCCGTATTGGTGGTCCTTTACTACAAGGAAGCTCCCTTTGGGCCCAAGGGCTATCGGTTACGATTGTTCTTCTATGGGGTTTGCAACGTCATCTCGATAACGTGCGCTTATACGTCCTTCGCCATCGTCCCTCCCAGCAACGGCACCATCATGTGGCGGGCGACCACCACGGTTTTCAGCGCCATTCTGGCCTTCCTGCTTCTAGACGAACGTCTCGGTTACACGGATGTAGTGACTGTTGTAGGTAGTCTTTTTGGCCTGTGCCTGGTCATGATCCCCAACATCGCCAACGAAGAGAAGTCCCCTCTGGGTTTCTGGAAAGAAGCCTTCGGGTACACCATGACTGTGATGGCGGGGCTCACCGCGGCTCTGTCCATGATAGTGTACAGGGCCATCAAGGAGCGAGTCAGCATGTGGACTGCGCTCTTCACATTTGGCTGGACGGGCACCGTGTGGGGGGCGTCGACCATGTTTATCATGCAAGAACCCATCATCCCATTGGATGGCGAGACCTGGGGCTATCTCATCGGAATATGCATCTGCTCCACCGTGGCATTTTTGGGCGTCTACTATGCCCTTAACAAGTTTCACCCTGCGCTTGTTAGCACCGTGCAGCATCTGGAAATTGTGGTAGCCATGCTTCTTCAGCTCATCGTGTTGCGAATGATCCCATCCATGTATGATGTCTTCGGGGCTCTGATCATCATGCTCAGTGTGTTCGTTCTGACGGGTCTCAAGCTGTACCGGGTAGGCAGGGCCATTCGACAGGATTACCAGGAGATCTTGGACTCGCCGATCAAATGAGCATGTCGACGTGCGTGTATTCGTGTGCATGAGGGGGTTTGTATATGTGTGTGCGTGTGTGTGTGTGTGCAGTGTTTACCAGCCCCCTTCTCTTACAAATGTGCAATCAATGAATGTCTGGATCTTTGACATTTATTTTCACTCGTGTCTTTGGAGGAGTGCCATTGGTGTAATGTCTTTGCTAACTGTTGATGTGTGAAAATAAAAAACAGTGATCTATAGTGCCCCCTCTGTTAGCATTTTTCTGGTGCCACTGATGCAAGAATAAGATGCAATAAATCATACTGAGCAGATACGCTTTCATTTATATATAGTTGCATTATTATATGTTGCTTATTAGGCCACACCCATGTTTATTCTTATTGTTCAGGTTGCCTGTTTATCTTGTTTAGTGTTCATTAATGTCGAGGATGAGGGCATGTCACACATCATGCCCGTGCTAGCACCTGCCCAGTTTGACTAGCTTAAGTGATTGATTTGTGCCAAAATACAATCAGACATGATGAGCCTATTTATTTTGCTCATAACACAGTTGAGCAGGTGCTTTGTTATTGCTTCATTACATGTCAGAACAGACTAATAATGAACCATTTGAGGGCACAGCACAAGATTCGATCCATCAGTCTGTATTTATACACTGTCAGGAAAAAATGGTCAAAATATGTATCCCAGCTGTGGCTGGGGCGGTATCCTTTTAAAGGGACACTCCACTTTTTTTGAAAATATGCTCCTTTTCCATCTCCCCTAGAGTTAAACATTTGATTTTTGGCTTTTTGGAGTCCATTCGGTCGATCTCCGGGTCTGGCGGTACCATTTTTGGCATGGCTTGGCATAGTCCGTTGGGTCTGATTGGACCATGGCATCGCGCTAAAAAATAACCAAAGAGTTTTGATTTTTTTTTTTTACATGGCTGCAGGAGGCACAATGACATTACGCAGCACCTGAAAATAGTCCCCTTGGTAACTTTCAATAGCAGAGAACTATTTTCGGGCACTGCAAAATATTACTGCGCCTCCTTACGAGAGCGAAGTCCTTGATTATTACGCCAGAATGAGAGTATAGTTCCTAGCCATATCTGCCTAGAAAATCATAACTTTTAATTTGATGTTGATATTAGTAGACGATGTAACTACAGAAGAGTCAAGTTTTAAATAGGAAAAAATATCCAAACTCTTCGTTTTTTTTTTGACGCGATGCTGATGGTCTGGTCAGATTCGGTGGATTGTGCTAAGCTATGCTGGGGGTGGTTCCGCCAGGCCCGGGGATCGGCTGAATGGATTCCAAAACAGTGGAGATCAGGTGTTTCACCCTAGGCGAGCCTTAAAATTAGTATATTTTCGAAAAAAGTGTAGTGTCCCTTTAAAAAGTACAGCTTTGGACCTAAAGGATTCATATTAGTATCTAAAAGGTACATAATAGTACCAAATGTATACATAGCTGTAAAAAGGGGGGTTATTGGTGGGTTTTAGTATAATTAAAAATGCCCATGCACTATAGGGATCCCCATTAGGACTTTTAAAGGGTACTGTCCAAGTGTTGTCCATATTGGTGGTCCTTTACTACAAGGGGTATCAGTTACACTAAGGGGTTTACTACATCATCTCAAATCTCCCAGCAACAGCACCATCATGTGACATGCGACCACCACAGTTTTTAAGATTTAATCCATCAGCCTGTATTTATACACTGTCAGACAAAATGGTCAAAATATCCACCTTTTTCTCAAACGCGGAAGTAAGTAATGTGACGTATTTCCTTTCCGGTTCAATAGCCAGCCGGTAGAAAACAGTGTAGTGGGAGCACGCATTAAACATGATTTAAACAGTTAATATGTACTTACACCTGCCATGTATGAGCCAGTGTGAGGATGAAATGAAGAAGTGGCTTGATATGTGAAGATATATTCAATCATTTCGAGTTGTTGATCGGAAGTGACGGGTCTTCAATGCGCAAATATAAAAGCACAGAGACATATACCAGTATCTTTACAATGAGTGTTTGTACATGGAATTTACAAAGACTTCATGTTTTTAACTTTTCAGGGGCTGGCTTAAAATTTCACAACTGTCTCTCTGGTGTGAGTTTTTTTTTTAAACGGTAATTTTTAATGGACTTGTTTATGGCGACACATCAAGCTTCACGCGATCCGACACAGTCAGCATTATATTTCTTATTCAACACATTGTACGTTTTTTGACCAAACCATAATAAACATATTAAACTACTACATGTATTGAGTATTGTTTTCGTTTTATGAAAATATTATTACATCGCTCCACTAGGTGGAGACATGAACTTAACAAAAGTATACATAACAAAGTATGTGCAAACACACTTTTATAAACATTAACTAACCAGATTATGTCGTATATATTCTGTACTGTAATTTTTGCAGTAATATATAGTAGCAGAATAAATAAATCTGCATATTTTCATCAACATAATATTAGTTGTTTTAAAAAAAAATGTATTTATTGTTTACTTTCTATGAAAGGTTTTACTGGATGGATTTGTAAATACAGATCATGATTGCATGTGAGCAACATACACATTCAGTTCTTGTGCATGGATTATGATTAAAACTAGAGATTTACTGCGTTTTCATTAGCTATTATGGCAACCCCTTACTGCACAAATTATGTCGGTCTTCCTGTATTTCATAATAAACCTTCAACAGCCAGTCAAAACAGCACACTTGTGTCCTTCGCAATAGACTTCCATTAGCTGTGGCTCAGCGGAACTCAAAAACAGGACAGCTCAAAGATGGCGGCGCCCACATTTGCGTCAAGAAACAGGTGGATATATCCCAATTGTCACATATTAGTATCTCAAAGGTACATATTGGTACCAAATGTATACATAGTTGTACCCAATGGTACATATTAGGACCTTTTTAATGGGTGCTGTCCAAGTGTAGTCTGTATTGGTGGTCCTTACTAAAAGGAGGCTCCCTTTGGTCCTAAGGGGAATCGGTCAGATTTGTTCTTCTGCTTACTTCAGCACACCTGCCTTTTTAGGGAACAAAAAGCTTGATTATCAGGTTGTAGGTGAACTTTGCAGAAAAGTAGACTGTTCTAAGGGGGTTGCTATGTCATACATGTCCTTCGAGATTGTTCCTCTCAGAAACAGCACCATCATGTGGTGGACAACCAGACCACCGTGAACATTCGATCTATCAGCCTTATTGTCCAAGAGACAGCTGGGATATAAACAGTATTTTGACAGTGAATATAGACTTATATTTAGATTAATCCATATTTCTATATCTTAGGTGTCTTGACCACAATGATTTTAAACATTCGATCCATCAGCCTGTTTTTATTTAATTTTTTGTCCAAGTTACAGCTACAGTATTTTGATGGTGAATATTGACTTATATTCAGATTAACCCATATTTATATATCTTAGGCGTCTTGAAAAATGTTAGCCTGTAAATCTGTATACTGATGTTTTACAATCCTGATTCAGTCAAGGCAATGTATGCCATACTTACAAGTGACTGAAAATTTTAAGTTTGAAGTGGTATTTGAGTCAATGACGAAACAAGCTCCTGAAACATTTTTTAAAAAAAACGTTTAAAAATGCTTGTAATGCATTTATATTTTAGCAGTGAGGTGGCTAAGACACAAATCACAGAGAAAACCTTCAACCCCTTCAGTCGTGACTGCATTCTCAATAAAGTATGCCTTTGAGTGCTCTTACTGCTGAGACATTAATAATAAAGATATTAAGAATGCAAAGCAAGAAATATCATATTATTTTGCACGTGAGTGTGTAGTGTACTCACTCTGAGCACCTGTAAGGGGAGTTGGATCAGTAATGTCATGTCATGATCCCATTTGCCTCCTGATATATACATCTCTACTTTCTAAGCTGTCATATATAGTACAGTACAGGCATTATGAAAATCTGCCGTTTTCCATGTCATAATTGGTGCGATAATTGGGTCCCCAATGCTTGTATCAACTTAGAAAATGTGAAAAGGAACAACCCAGTAACTTAGTTTGGTAGGTTGAAAAGGTCATTGAAATTTGGCTCCCCTTGTGATGTCAGAAGGGGATAATACCGCCCCTTAATCTGCACTATCCAACCACAGCAATGTTATTTAGTGCAGAGATCAGCTCATTTGCATTTAAAGGGGACATTTCACAAGACTTTTTAAAGATGTCAAATAAATCTTTGGTGTCTCCAGGGTATGTATGTGAAGTTTTAGCTTAAAATACCACATAGATAATTTATTATAGCATGTTAAAATTGGCACTTTGTAGGTGTGAGCAAAAATTTGCCATTTTTGGGTGTGTCCTTTAAAATGCAAATGAACTGATCTGTGCACTAAATGGCAGTGCTGTGGTTGGATAATGCAGATTAAGGGGCGGTATTATCCCCTACTGACATCACAGGGGGAGGCACATTTCTATAACCTATTTTTTACATGCTTGCAGAGAATGGTTTACCAAAATTAAGTTACTAGGTTGATCTTTTTTCACATTTTCTAGGTTTATAGAAGCACTGAGGACCCAATTATAGCAAGTCAGATTTTCATGATATGTCCCCTTAAAAAGGAAACACCCAAAATGGCACTACGAAGTGTCAATTTTAACATGTTATAATAATTTATCTAGATGATATTTTGAGCTAAAACTTCACATACATACTTTGGGGACACCAAAGATTTATTTGATATCTTAAAAATGTCTTGTTAAATTTTCCCTTTAAAGTAACCATAAATATAAAAAGTCATCATCTTAATGGTCTATGGCAGGATCTCACTGTAAATAACATCAGCTGCTTTGCTCCTTATGTTTACTTGTGCTTGTTTAAAAATTTCATTTCATTATTTTTCTAAACCTATCATAACAGTGATATTTACAGGTAAGTCAATTTAATCATTGTGTCCCTCGGGGATATGAAACCTATAGTCATGATGGAAACACTATTTGGCCGAGCCTGGAGATATTTTTGTAATAAATCTTTTAAAAGGCAAGCACAAGAGATTTCCCAAGTGTTCCACAAGGAGGCACATAGAAGCCTTGGAGACAAAGAAATAGAAAAAAGAGTTCGTCAATTAAAATGCAATATTCATTCACCCTCAGGTTGTTCAAAGATATGCAACTGCTTTCTTGGTTGAACAAAAAAATTAAAAGGATTTGATTAATCTTTATGCAACTCTTTTCATACAATTGCATAGTGAACATGTTTTCCATTTGACTTGTACACTATTTTCAAAGCTTATTAAGCCATCTGTGCATAGATTGAACATTATTCCAGATCCTGTAAAAAATGTCACATGGCTTTCAAATAAAAAACAGTAGCTATAATTTTGTATTAAATGGCATCTGTAGCTTGATGCTAAACTAACATCTTTGGGTTGTGCATCTGTTATCAAGTGTCAATTATATTTTAGGTTAAGAAATGAAATATTACATACGATACGCTCTTTAATATAAAAGTGCTATACAATGACATAAGTTTTATTTTCTAAGTATGGGTCCATTTCACAAAAGGTGCTACTAAGGTACACAAAACCAGTCTACTGCTATATTACAATATTTTGACTTTTCCTTCTCAATATGAAATGTCCTTGCTATTCCACCCATGCGTTGCCCGCTTTATGAATTCACATATGACTGAGCCTATCTGATTAAACGAACAGTATACTGATACTGAAGTATTATGAAAAAGTGACCATATCTCAGCTCTCTTCTCACTTTCATTCATGAGCATGAAATTGGGAGGCTGCAGGGCTCTTATGGTTCTGAGATTAAGGACAGGAGAAGGCAGGGGTGGGATGAGAGATGTACAGTGAAGTCCATCTGTTGGTACAGGAAACAGATTGCATCCTGCCGTATGTTATGCACTCCTCTAATGGCTCTATCAGTCATGTGTGAGGAACTTTGAATGTGGTCAGATAGTCACTCTCTCCTGTTAGTCTAAGGCCAAAACAGATTCAAAGATATTATTATTATTGTGCACAAAACACATCCTGTTATTCAATTTTATTTAACATATAGGAAACTGGAAATGCTTCTGTTTTGCATTTTTTTTTATTCAATACAAACATTTTCATTACAAAGTCTATAAGCAGCATAACAATTTGAGTGAAATTCAATAGGAATTTATATGAAATTACATAATATGAATATGAAATGTATTAGAATTTTGTATTAGTATTATGTAATGACAGATTGTACTTGAACTGAAATGAACCTGATGATCATGTGTTTTCCCAGCATGATCCAGCATGATGGAGATAGGAAATCTAAGATTTTGTTTAAATGGGTTAACATTGCCAGAAAGTGTAATTGTAGTGATCTAAATAGTGTCCTAAAAAGGTTATTTTTAATTTTTGTCAAAGAATTTAACTTTATAATCATATAAGCTATTTAGGCCTATATTGCCAGGTTAAAAAAACATTAATGCAGATAAGATTGGCTATTTTGGTAACGTAACAGGTAATTATCTCACGCCAGTAAACTTTAAAGGTTTGATATAACATTTATAACATTTGATAAGCGTATAGACTAGAAAATATAGATGATTCTGATTATTTTTATTGCTGATGTTTAAAGAGGCCATGACTTTTTCCATGTTTAAGTGCTATGATTGGGTCCCCAGTGCTTCTATCAACCTAGAAAATGTGAAAAAGATCAACCCAGTAACTTAGTTTTGGTAAACCATTCTTTACAAGAACATGAAAAAATAGGTTGTTGAAATTTGGCTTTCCTTATGATGTCATTAGGAGCTCTTATTATAATAATACCACCCCTTAAAGGCGGAGTCCACGATGTTTGAAAAACGGTTTAGAAAAGGAGACGGGCCGACTACCAAAACACACTTATAGCCAATCAAATCAAATCAAATGCCGGGTTGCGTATGTGTGGGGCAGGTCTATCAACAGAAGGTCCAGATTCTATTGGGGTAGGGGCGTGTTTGTTTAGGTGATTTCAAATATCAACATTGGCTTTCAAACATCATGGACTCCGCCTTTAATCTGCACTATCCAACCACAGCACTGCCATTTAGTGCAGAGAAAAGCACAATTGAGTTTTAATTGCAACAAACCACCATCATTGTGATCAGTGTTTGAATTTCATCAGCTCATTTGCATTTTAAAGGACACACCCAAAACGGCACATTTTTGCACACGCCTACAAAGTGGTTAGTTTAACGTGCTATAATTAATTATTTATATGGTATTTTGAGCTAAAATTTCACATATGTGCTCTGGGGACACCAAAGATTTATTTGACATCTTAAAAAAGTCTTATGCCATGGCCCCTTTAAATTTTTTTTATAAACTTTCTTTAAGGATATTATTATTTAATAAAATAAATATTAGTATGTATTATGTAAATAATATACTTAAAACCAATTATTATTTATATTGAATATTTTTAATTTCTAAACATTACCAATATTATTAATTCAATATGTTTAATTGATTTATATATTGTACTCACGCACAATTTTTATTTTTAACAAATTGAAGTTTAATTTATAAAGTATATTTTCAACAAATCCCGAAACTCCACACTGTCCATTAAATTAAAGCACGTACTGTATCGGCGTTCGGGTTGACCGCAGCCTATATATTTGATGGACGTGGCAATGCACCAATGATAAACAAGATTACTCTTGGGCATCCAATGGGTAACTGGGAAAACTGTATTAGCCCCGCCTCTAATAGCAGGTTAGATGTGGCAATAGTGAGTTAGGTAGAAGCGCAGTTCTCACGCTGCTGCTGCTGGATGCATTGGAAAGCCCTTCCCTTGAAACATAGCGAATATGTAGCGGAGAAAAAAACCGTATGCAATCTGTTTACTTCTCGTCATCGACCGTGTGCTTTATACACAACTGAACAACACGAGACAAAGCTGCAGATCGGAACATTCAAGGGTGAGATGAAACGCATTTCTCAGAGATTTTAAGAGTTTTATGATTGATTGTTGTAGCGTATACAGCTAAAGCAATGGATCAGATGGGTTAACTGCTTTGAAAACACCACCATCATCACGTTATTTAAAGTCATCATATCGTTTAACGAATGAAACGATTTCATAACTGTGTCATGGATAAATAAACGCAATTGTCTTTGTTGTTGCAGTAATGGGGTTTGTGTAAAGATTGTGATCAGGCCTAACGTAACTCTGCTGTGATTGTAGGACAATCATTACCTCATATGTATATATACAGGATAGATAATATAGGTCGTATTTATTTATGAAATGCTTGGTTTAAATACGTTTATTATTAAGTCTTGCAGGGAAAGTATTGAATTGGAGTTAAATTTACACTTTGGCTTTGTTTAAATATTTGCAAAGAAATGTCTATTGGGTGTTTATTATAGTTTTTCCTGTAACATCTCTTCAAATGGTCTTTTCTAATTGGCACTTGACTAAAGAGTCATTGTTTTTTATTTTGTGTTTTTTATCACACACAGTTATCAAGACAACACATTGTTCACAAATTGCTCTCCTACACAATTTACTAATCAAATATGATTTCTTTTTATTGAAAATATTTCCTTAAGCTTTGTTAGTGCTTTCACATTGAGCTGTGAGTTTCGATCAGAATGTTGAGATGAAGCTTCAGTTTCTCGGCAAACATGCAAGACTACAAACATCAAAGTGTTTGCATTTGTATATCGTACTTTCATTTACGGTTTCTTTCGATTGCTAGCACAACACAATTATTCATAGTTAAGAATTTGCAGCTGTTCAACTTTGACTTGCAACTCTTTTTCTCACGCTAAAAGAAATCCCATTGACTTCAAACAAGGAACCGAATCACATCCATACACCATAATATTATAGGGACTTACGGCTATATTGGCTTGGGTCAATAACAAGGCTTTGAACCGGTTCACGGAACGAAAACGAAAACCAGAAACGTTTGATGTTTTGCAAGGAACAGAAACGAAACCAGAAACTTTCCACTGGAACAGAATCGTTCATTTAAAATAATGGTAACCGGTTAGTACCGTTTTTTTTTTGTTCTTTGACAAGATTGCTGTGCAGTATGACTCGGTAAAGTTCACTTCTGGTCGTCGACTCATTGGCGAAATGAGAAACGTGCCACCAGCAAGTAGCCTACTCAAGCCCAAGTCTATAATGCTCAATCATAAGAGGAAATTTTGTAGGCAACCAAGTATCTCAAGATGTTTTTTTTATACTAAATAGTGGTGTAACGGATCGCAGTTGATCTGTGATCCGTACAGATCACGACTCGCGGTTCAGCTCGCATGTGATTAGCAGATTTATACGCAAATTTCAAGAGGGTGAAAGTTGATCATTTGCATTTCAAAGGCTCGCAAATGTTAACACTTAGGTGATTTTAAACAATTTAACTGCAAAAGACGCTAAAGTGAGCAATTTTCTGTACGCACAGACGCACATGCGGTTGAATGTGTCCGGTCCAACTCCAATCAAACGTGATTATCCCTATGACCTTTAAAGATCAGAACTCTTGATGTATAAACTTGAGAGTTGCATTACTGTGTCTCATGCTGTACTCCATTAAAATACATTTAGCGAATAAAGCACTGAAAAACAATGTAATTTTCACTTTATGTGGAGGGACTGTTTATGCTGCATCTTCTTCCCGAAGCGCAGTTTGGAATTTGTCTTCCGTCTGTGTGTATGCGCGTGTTTAAGTGCACTCAAAAGTGCATACACGGAAAGACGTGTTTCAAAAAGCAAGCCAACAATCTTTCTGTTCTTGACAGGACACATACAAACAAAATTATCTCGAAATACCACCGTATGCTTTTTCTAATAAAAACATTTACGTTGTTTGCCAATAAATGACATGGCAGAAATTGTCCTCGTCTTAATTTATGTATAATGCTGAAACAAATGTAGGCATGTCAGAATTACAGTTATGTCGCTTACTTAATGTAGCCTTTTTAATGTTTGATGACAAGATAGAGAAAATTATGTAGACTAATAATTTAAGTTTAATGTCTTAATGATCAGCCTACTTATTTTTATGTCCCACAAATGACATGGAACGTTATTAACCGGTTCAGGAACTTTATTTTTTTGTTCAGGAATGTCAATTTTAAGGTTGAACCGAAAACCGGAAACGTTAAAATACTGTTTCTCTTTGGAACGAACCAAATGGGAAAAAAATCTGGTTCAAAGCCCTGGCCAATAAGCAAAAATTTAGCAGGCACACGGAACACCCTAATAACCGCATAGCAACCAAGTTAAAACTGCTCCGTACACCTTAGCAATCACATAGCAATGCCCTGGTATTTTTGGCAGTGAGTTATTATATTTAATAATTTAGTAATTTTGTTTGTAACAGGATGTGTTGGATCAACCGTGTTAAGTGTCTTTGTTTGCATCTTGTGGGGTGCGGTGCATTGCCCTGCAAAAATCTGCACACATCACCTCCTGTCAAACTATAGTACGCGGGTTCCTCCCTAACCTGGCTGATTCATAAACATTACTAACTTTAGCACACACACACACGATCCATGCACACGGTATGCGCTTTAACTTTTATTTTATTTTATTGTTTATATGCTGTGTGCGTTGATGTGTTTTGTGTTTATCTGATGGCATGGTGTTAGGGTAAGGCCCGTACATTATCTGAATTACAGGGATGTGCGGTCGTAACTACTGTTATTTGATTCTCCACTGTCTTCTTATTAAAGTAACCCGGTATTCACTGTCTGAGGCCAGGCCGTTCATAAAGTAGCCAAAGAGCTTTACGTTTTTTGTTTTTCCATGACCTCAGTTGTATGCGCGCGCGTGCGTGAATGTTTTGGGCCCGGGGCAGCTGGCGAATAGTGTAGTTTCTGTAATTATTGTCACACTGACAGGTCTCTCCGCAGCCTCTCATTAAGTTAAAAAAGGAAAATAGCTAGAGAGCAAACGCAAATGAATGACTGAGAGACATTTTTTTCTGAGGTCCCGGATCCCACTGAGCTGAGGGGCCCGGATCAAGGAGAAAGGGTTGGGGGATCTGGTGAAAGCAGCTATTTATATTTTGTAATTTCCTCTAGAGGTGAGTCGCCCCATGAGTAGGATTGGCAGAAATTGGACGGCGTATCTGTGGGGAGCCGTTTCTCTTTCTTCACCCCGTCGTCCTCAGACGTGGCTCTGTAAGCACAGCAGTCTCATTCAAGCGTCGTGACCCCCTGCTTTCAGAGGTGCACCTGCTGTTCAGTCGCCTGCAGTGACGTGGCATTGATTTGCCACACGTGTCTCTCTCTTTCAATGTGCCAAAAGCAACTGCGGTATTACGTTTCGGGGCCTTTAAGGGCTTTTAAGTTTGCTGGCACTGTGCTTGAGCTGAAATATGGGTTTCCTGTGTCTTAGCTTTCAGGACTCTTATTTAATTCTATGGTACCGATTGATAACTATATTTAAATACTGCGGTATACATGGTATTGTGGTACTTAAAAAAAATACAGTTTTTGTTAGTGGAGATGTAGAGGTTTTGTCTATTCAATTTGTTTCCTTTGGAAATAATAATCGTGAAAGTGCTAGAAAAAACGTTTAACTTTAATACTCATAAGATTTATTTCATGCATTGCTGAATTTAGAAATGCATTAGAACAGAATTGAACATAATGCAAAGTACCTTTCCAAGAGGACAATTTACCTGCATTAGCCCGCATTTATATTTTTGCAGTTGCCGGACGCTTTTATCAAAAGTGCATTCAAGCTACATTTTACTGTGTGTGTGTGTGTGTTTCCTGATATTGAACCCATGACCTTTTGCGCTGCTAAACCCTGTTGCTCAGTTTTATCTCTGAGGCAAACTAGTTTCATAGCATCAGTTATTGTTAGCGTAGCTAAACCAGTGACCTATAGCTTACTACATAAACAACCCTTCGAAACAGGGATGTCAAACTCATTGGCTATGTTTACATGCACAGAAATTTGTCAATCTGATTGAATTTAATACGATTGAAAGATACGACGATACATGCACCCTAAACATTGCAATCTGTTTAAATGTTCGTTTACATGTACATTCTATAGAATCCCAATCCAACGTCTGCGCAAGCGCACAGCCAGGGTTGCCAGATTCGAGTATCTGAACCATCCCAAATGGACATTCAAAACTAGCCCAAAAGCATCCCAATGACTATTCACAGTCCAAATACCAATAACTTATGAACAAAATACTCATCTTTAACCCGCAGAAAAAAAACAACAACTGGAGGAAACAGTTTAAACAGTAGCCCAAATCTAAACTCGAAAAAAGCAGAGGACTTGGCAACGCTTTGCTGCGGACAGCATCTCTCGTCGAGTTCACACTTTATCTCTGGATTAAAGTCAAAGCGGAGTTGGAGAAAGTTGTTCTTAAGAAGTTTTCAGATATAGGTGATGAAAACACACTTTTCAAAAGTCACAACACTATATATTGCTTTAGCCTAATGTTTTAAAAGTACACATAAACGCGGCAGAATGTACATTGCGTTACCCCAGTAACCTTACCTTAACAATGCATGATGCCACTGCCTTACTATTGCGTGTTTCTCTGAGGAGAATCATGTGATATAATAGTTTAATATAAGACGTGAACTTAAACACAATTGTTCTGGGCATGTGCACGATGTATTTTTGCATCCGATTGAGAAAATACTGCGATTCACGCGTTTACATGCGTACTTTTCTCCTGCGGATCAGATCACAGATCGGAGTACACCAACCCCTTCAATACGATCCAAATTTGCATCCGATCGTCCTCAATCGTATTGATTAAGGTGTTTACATGAAGGCTTTTCAATACGATTTAGCCATCAATACGATTTCAAAGGGATTATTTGGTTGCATGTAAACATACCTAGTTCAGGCTGAGAGTTGGATGTACACGTTTTGCTGCTTTTCGCATGTCTCCTATTTAAACTAGACACATGCAAGTGCCGCGTCCTGTCTGAAAGCGTTTTTAAAATATGTATTTAATATTCAACAATAGATCATCATGCAGCCCTGATTCGACACCTTTGGGGGCCGTATGCTTGACACTTTGCTTCAGACAGTACCCTAACTGTCGCGTATAGCACACGAATTTGGAAGCCTTTCTTGATTTAGTATATAAAAAGTTTAGTTCCAAAATGCGATAAACGTCATTTTTAAAAATTAAAATGGTTACCGCCAAAATCAGTATTGTATCAGTTCAGTATTAAAAAGTAAATTCTTAAGTTTATGCAAAATCCAATATCCGCCGTGTTATTCTGTCATCTTTTCTCCCTTTTTTCCCAAAATGCGATAAACGTCAGTCCTCCTTCTCTGCAGAATGGAATAAATGCGCTCAACAAATCACAGCGCACTATTCCACGCATTGTAAACAATAATGGTGACGTGATAAATACACACAGAATCCTAGTTTTCCTCAAGTACTTTGTACTTCGTGATCAACAAACAAAAACAAAATAATACTGTTAATGGCATTGATAAACGTGGTGGTTTTCTGTGACGGGAAAGAAACGTAACCCATCAAAATCGAATAATTTAGAGGCACTCCCAAGGATGACAGCAGCAATGACAGTGTTCTTAATATTACAAAGTAAGTGTTTTGATTAATGCCATTAATGTTTATTTTAAACTAGTATATTATTATACCACTAGTCAACTACATGAATATAACATGGCAAAGATGAATGCACATTTATATATTGATTCAATAGATTTATAGCATTTTGAAAATAAAAATATTGCATTTTGTGGAAATAATAAATAGTTTTTATAATAAATCTTTGAAAATCAAGTTTTGAATATTGAATGTTATTATAACCTAAAGATGCTATGTGAAAGTTTGTTCATCTTGTCACTTTCTTGGTATTGAAAACACATTTTTACCGAAATTAGTCAAAATGGATTTATTGCGTTTTGAAACCAAACTCTTCATATCTGATGTTTTTTTAATGCATTGTACTTGCAGTTATAATGTGTTAATTTCTTGTACAGTCCTACCCTGTGTTTTCTGTACATTTGTTTACAGAGTATTATATTTGTTTATAAAATGTATAAAACACTGTCACTGTCAAAGGGGTGTCTACACAAGGCTACCTAAAATATACATGTAATTTATGCCTTGGTCAATCTAGAGTATAGACTTTCATTTCAATTGGCCATTTATATGCTTGCAAATGAGGCAGATCGAAAAATATTGTATTTTGGCATGTTCAAGTTTTGTTAAATTGCATGTTTAAAGTTTAGTTTTACATGGCATTAATCACATAATGTCTATAGATAACTCTGTCGCCCCCATGTGTTAAAAGTTGGCAGTGCATTGTGTTAGCCAAGCATCTGTGTTTGCATACTCGCACAAATTATGTTTTCCAAAAACAGTCTAATAAGTGTGCTAGTGTGTATCAGAGGAACGTGTTGCAATACTCAAATCTACCTTTAGTTACTCAACACATGTTTCTGTTCTCCATTTTTCATTAATGATGTTTGGTTGAGTGGTTTTACATGGGCTTACTCAAGCAAACGCAGTGAGGTCACAAGGGAGAAAGTATAAACACCAGTCAGACACTCGTAAAGTTGACCAATAGCAGAGCTCTGACCGTACTGTACACATCATAAGCTGCATGGAAACAGACACATTTTTACCAGATTAGAGTTCATTTATTTTGAGTATTACTCATTAGAGGAGATTGAAGGAGATAAAAGTGGTAATAGAAAATGTCTTTATGGTTAAGAAGCAATTTTCACTTCTGTAGTTAGAATTTAATTTAGTAAGCATTTTATAGTCTTCTTGTGGGTTGTTTTAACCAAGATAGAAAGAGTTGTTTGTGCCATTTCCTTTTTTTTCAGTATCTAGTTTCAGTCCTTATAGGGCCAGATAAACAGTGTCACTTTAGTTCATCTCAGATCAAAGTCAACATCAAATCAAAATAGACCCTACTGGACTAGACTAGTGAGTGTTGTGTTTCAGGAAACTCACCTAAAGGATTATTAGGAACACTTGTTAAATTTCTCAATGTAGTTATCTAATCAACCAATCACATGGCAGTTGCTTCAATGCATTTAGGGGTGCGGTCCTGGTCAAGACAAACTCCTAAACTCCAAACTGAATGTCAGAATGGGAAAGAAAGGGGATTTAAGCGATTTTGAGCGTGGCATGGTTGTTGGTGCCAGACGGGCCGTTCTGAGTATTTCACAATCTGCTCAGTTACAGGGATTTTCACACACAACCATTTCTAGGGTTTACAAAGAATGGTGTGAAAAGGAAAAACATCCAGTACACAGCAAAATCACTGGTGTTAAAATAACACCCACAGTGTCAAATTTAACACCGGCAAAGTGTGTATATGTGTCCACACTACACTGTGTTAATTTAGTCAAAAGTGTAGTGTTAATTTAACAACACCCATTATATGTTAATTTAACACTCAATATTGTTAAATTTTACACTTTGTTCACACTATTCATTGTTGTTTCCACACTACACTGGTGTTGGCACAGAAATAGAGTGTTAAAAATTAACACTCCTAATTTAAGGTCAACACTAGGGATGGGCGATATGGCCTAAAATCCATATTGCGTTATACATTGCAGCCTCTTGCGATAGCGATATGTATTGCGATATAATAATTTCAATAGACTCGTTTCAGAACAGGTTATTTAGACCCTTACAAAAGCCAAACTGCTAAAAAAGTAAGTAAAAGTAAACCGTTATGGCCAGATTAGTCTTGTTACCTCTCTTAGCTGGAACTTTTGCCTGACACACTCTACAGCAGGTGTGTCCAGACTTTTTTGTGTGGTGATCTACTTTTAAAATGATAAAGCCGACAAGATCTATCTGCTAAAAAACACAGTTAATTATTTTTATAACACTAAACACTTTAAATGCTTGTGGGGACTATACTGCATATATATATTACTAGACCATAATGCCAATTTCGCGCATGGAGCAGCAGTTAACTTATGTAACTTATGGCTTAAATCCAAAAAATAGATGTTGCATCTGTCTTTTTCACGAGTTCCTCTGTTTCGCTGACGCTTTCATCCATGTTTATTCGGCTGCAGCTCGTGGCTCTAAAGTTTGCGGGTAGATTGTGTCTTCAACACGCATTATCGCGATAGTGCAATAGATTTAAAATCTCTATCGTATGCCAATTTTCTATCGTTTATATTGCATATCGTTTATATTGCCCATCCCTAGTCAACACCAGTGTAATGTGAATTCAACAATGTTAAGTGTTAAAATACTGAGTAATAGCCACTTTTGTTGCTAATGGGTTGTTTCTATAAAAGAAAAATGACAAGAAATATTGCAAAACCTCTTTTTATTAAAGTACATCACATTTAATATT
Organism: Misgurnus anguillicaudatus; assembly: GCF_027580225.2. Taxonomy (NCBI): domain Eukaryota; kingdom Metazoa; phylum Chordata; class Actinopteri; order Cypriniformes; family Cobitidae; genus Misgurnus; species Misgurnus anguillicaudatus. Next base: position 9,417,762 of record NC_073361.2, read on the forward strand.
TACATTGATACACACAACACTTTGCATTTAATACTGCTTATTTAAATACCTCAGCTACAATTAGAATACAGAATACAGTATGGAATAATGAAAGTTATCTTATACCACAGCGCAGTGACATGAAAACCACTTATTATAAGGTCTTTAATAAATCAAATAAGAGTTAAAAAAAATTAGCCACCCTACTCAAAACTTGAACATTAAAATACATGCAATTACCTTATCGGCAAGCAGAAATGCTTATCCTTCACAATACTAAAGATTTTTCCATAACAAAACAGACATTTCAATTCAAAAGACATTTCATTTTTCTTAAACACGTTCCAACCTGGTATTTAGTTCTGTAGTTGTTTTACTGTACAGTAGTGGAAGGCTGCATCAGTGGTCTTCATCATGGAGGGAATGGCTTTTTGGTCCAGAATGATGCAAAAATTCTGGATGCAACTTTTGTTCCCAACGCAGAGCAGGCAGGGCTGTGCTGATTCATCCACCTCAAAGCATGGATTGATGCTCATCACCTAAGTGTGTTTTAAAAGAGTGTATTTGATCAATGTATTTGATGTGTATTTATGAACTTGTATGCACTTACATGGGGTGAACAATGCAAGCAAACTAACTGCTGAATAAATAACTAGAACAAAATACCAAAAAAACTTACACAGCACAATCAGTAGCTTCAGTTGCACATTGACCCTCTCCAGTCTTTCCTCCTTTCACAAATGAAAGCAAGAGGTGAATGAGTCAGGGAAGAGCTGCCACATCACTGTCCCGTCCTAGCAAAACACAATTTAAACACCATGAGTATACAGTTAAACTTTAAAACCGTAAAAGTAGCAAACCCATTTACACTTACCATATTTAAACTCCTGTTGACCAGACAGAGGGTCATCCATATCTTCATCAGGATATAGGCTGCAATTATCCTTTAATTGTTGTATGTTGGCTATTTTGCAATACATCACCTCAGCATATTTCTGCAGATTTTCAAAGACAAAAAGGGTCAAGAAAATACCAAAAAGGATGCAGTTTTAACCGTTATTTGAATAAAAATCATCTCAGTATAATCATGTTAGAGACAGTGTACAGTACTAAAGTACTGTGTGTACTCACATAACTAGTTGGTAAGCTCTTATCCTCCAAACTGGGTTAAGAAATAACAGTTCCAGAATTCATGGGTATGCCGTATTCAAATATAGTCTGGTAGCGTCCTATCACAAAAAAAATGACAATAAAGACTCTGAAAACTCAACATTCTTTTTATATTAAAAACAGCACTCAAGACAATATGAATCTTCATTTATACATTTTCAAATTATTAACCAATTTGATTGCTATTTAATATGATATCAATAGCAAAACGATGTATGAGAAGATAATATATTTTTATTAAAATTGGCAGCAGGTCATGTCACTTTCTTGCCTGATTAATAACCATAATATGTATAAAACTACATATACTAAAAAGATTGGTTAACTGTTCAGTTATGTCAAATAAAATGATTTATATGTATAAATATATAAACTTACCTTCTGTAATGAATTTATATAAGTATTAGCAGTCGTTTCTCATTGGAAGTCATCCATGTCAGGTCTTCTTTAATAAACTGCCCTAAAAACAGCATCTCTTCTGAATGATTTGAAGCACTCAGTGTGTACTTTTACCAAACTAGCATCTATAATGACAGAAAAACAAATGTTCGCCATACACGTTTTACACTTTCGTATGTATTTGCTATTTGCATCTGTCTGACATCTAGCGCCACGAAAAGCTTACAACACACAATGCATCCAATCTGTGCATATTCTGAGGTAAAATGAATTGTTGGTTTGGCGATATTTTCCCTGTTTGCATACATCTAAAAAAAAAAACACATGACGATGCGGTTGCTGTTTTCTCCGTGTTTTTTTAGTAATTTGAATAATTAACCGATATCCGTGCACTCACGTGCATGTAAACGACCTCGTTAACTCACGGTATCTAGCCTATATGATTACCTCATAACGAGCATCATATGGTGAATAAACGAGCTCTCATTTAACTTAATTTCATACCTTCAATTTGTAGTGCATGTCGCGTTTTATCATGGTTCAATTCTTACATTCATTCATATCTCCTGTTAATATTATCCTTCTTGGTTAAAACTTTTAGCTAGCAGTTTAACTTTATACCAAACTAACAAGGGAACAACGTAACACAAGGTAACGTTAGCTCTGATTAAACTGAACCAAATAACGAACAAAGGGGAAATAAAATGGGAAAAATATCTTATTTAGGTTTTTTGGCAAATGGCTGCGTAGAGTCAGACAGAGAAATAACAGTTTAATTTAGCTAAACCATGTAAATATTATTAAACTTATTTACCTCATCTCTTCAGTCCTCCTTTGAAAGAAAATGGCGGTAAAATCCCTGACAGGAAATGTTTAGTGGAGGCGTGGCTTGTTTTACACCGCTCAGAGTGAAATCTGATAACACCCTTGTTTCACACTGACACTGTTGTGGATATAACACTGGCCTAGCAATGGCAGTGTTATTTTATTACCAGATAGTGTTAAAACAGCATCAACACTGTGTATTTAACACCATCCCTGAAAATTTAACACTGGTGATTTTGCTGTGTATGTGGCAGTCCTGTGGGTGAAAATGCCTTGTTGATGCTAGAGGTCAGAGGTGAATGGGACGACTGATTTAAGCTGATAGAAGAGCAACTTTGACTAAAATAACCACTCTTTACAACCGAGGTATGCAGCAAAGCATTTGTGAAGCCACAACACGCACAACCTTGAGGCGGATGGCTACAACAGCAGAAGACCCCACCGGGTACCACTCATCTCCACTACAAATAGGAAAAGAGGCTACAATTTGCACAAGCTCACCCAAATTGGACAGTTGAAGACTGGAAAAATGTTGCCTGGTCTGAGGAGTCTCGATTTCTGTTGAGACATTCAGATGGTAGAGTCAGAATTTGGCGTAAACAGAATGAGAACATGGAACATGGTGGTGGTGGTGGTGTAATGGTGTGGGGGATGTTTTCTTGGCACACTTTAGGTCGCTTAGTGCCAATTGGGCATCGTTTAAATGCCACGGCCTATCTGAGCATTGTTTCTGACCATGTCCATCTCTTTATGACCACCATGTACATATCCTCTGATGGCTACTTCCAGCAGGATAATGCACCATGTCACAAAGCTCGAATCATTTTTAAATTGGTTCTTGAACATGACAATGAGTTCACTGTACTAAAATGGCCCCGACAGTCACCAGATCTCAACCCAATAGAGCATCTTTGGGATGTGTTGGAACGGGATATATACAGCTGCACAACATGCGAGCTGGTTAAAAAGCTTACTTCTGACCAGTGGTGGGAAACATTTGGATCCCCATGATTCGATTCAGAATCGATTCTCAACTTGCTAATTTGCTGGAGTGTAACAATACATCAATATGGATCGATGCATCAATGCCACACATCAATTTGAATTTTGCCACACACTCCTAAGCCTGAGTGGCCTCATGGGATCAAAACGTGTCCATCTGATGATGAGAAATCTCAGCAGAACCAGTAGACCACCATGGTATTTCTCACTGTGTTTGCATACCGAGGTTTCGCTCATATTACTCATTTTGCACGCTGATATTTGCATACTATATACTATGGAAGTATGTGTTCAGCTATGAATGAATTGCTTATGGTTGATTAAACCTGAGGGTACTTAAACATCCAAAAAAAAAAACACTTCATTTTTAAAGCTAACATGTGTTTCCTGGGCACGTGCAATGGCACGCTTGCATTGACGCACCTCACCTTTAAACACCTGTGTGTTTGATCAGCAGAGACCGTGAAACTGAAATATTTGACCTGAATCTGTAAATAGGCCAGCAGAGAAACAGGTGTTGTGTGTAGTGTCTCCTACACTTACCCCATTCTCAAAATAAGCTCTTATGTGATGAAATTTAGATCTTTTGCCAAAGTATTTACTGCATTTACCTCTTGTCAATGTGCCAGGGCTCACGGGACTGCTATCTGAAATTAAAAAAGAAATAATGGAGATAAAGAGATCCAGTTATCTTTTCAGATGCGCTTGCTGTTCGGGTTTGCTATCTGTGTGGTTTAGATATTGGCAGATATTTTGACTGCAGCTATGAATGCAGCTTTATACAGGATATGGGTATTTTCCATGGCCCATTTTTATAAACCTGTCAGTCAGTTGTTTAACATGAGAACAAATTGCAGGTTTAGGATTGCTCTGTTTACAATGATAATGCAGCTAAACTGTTACTGTATAGCAAGGTAGCAACATTTGCAATACCTTGAGTTTGGGTCGTGGTTTGATTTGGTGTGATGTGGTAGAGACATTTAAAGGCATGTTGTTCTGCTAAATCCCTGTTTACTAAATGTTTTATCTCTCTGTCGTGGCGACTGTAGGTCACAGGTGTACAAAAATATGCGATGTGTGTGTACATATACAGACTATTATACTGCACAGTCAGTCGGTACATCAGATGCATGTTATGATTAACTAAGATGGTATAAACCCTTTCAAAATTGCAGGATACAATGTGATTTATAATCTGGGTGATTGCTGTGAGCGCTGGTGTCGTGCAGCTTACTTCCAGGGTCACAAAGTACACCCTATTTCTTACAACATACACAGACGACTTGCTGATTTGTGTTAATATGAAAATCTGATTTACTCACTTGTTTTACTCGCGTGTTTTTTCTGAACTAGATGAACATTTACCTCACGACCCCAAATGTGCCATGATTAATGTTAATGGTATTTATTTGATGTTAATGTGAGCAAAGTGCACTTACCTGTAAAATATATTTTAAATTTGGTTTGCCTCAGTACTTTTTTTTTTACATGTGTAGAAATTGTTAAAAAAAACATGATAATATTGATTACCTTGGTGATTGTGATTATTATAACCGTGACGTAAAAGGTCGCACCAAACACTATGGGTGCACACCAGAAGTCAGGACTGGTGTGAAAACACTGCGCTCCGTACATCACTATAAATCAGTCTTTTATGGCTGCTTGAATACATTCAACATTACTAGCGTCTACACCACAAAGCAATATAATATTACTTTTAAAGGGCCGTTCACATTATAACTAGGGTTGTAACGGTATGAGATTTCCACGGTATGATAATCGTCTCAGAAACTATCGCGGTTTCACGGTTTGGCAGTATTTAACACTTATTATTATAAACATTAACTACAATGACCCTTAAATTAATAAAAAACAGATAGGGGGTTTGGGTTGAACATATGGTTTATTATGTCAAACTTTTTTGGAAAAAACAACACTTTTGAAAAATATTAACTTTGATTCTTAATTTATTACTATTTTTAATTTTATTTTTTTAAATAAAATGATGAAATACTTATTAAATTATCTGAGAGCTGCTCTGGATGTATTCATTTGTTCACGTCGTCATATAGTGAGTGAAAATAGTGAGTGAGTATAGTTTTTATTATATATCAACTATAATCAAGTATAATCAACTTAAATTGATCTGTAACATAAATCACTTAAATGGGCTTTAGTGTCGCCTTTTGCAGCCACTTTTCGTCCACATTACTTGCAAACTGGTGTGGTGACGCGATAAGCGCCTGGTCTGAACTTTACTTACGGTTTCTGTTTGTTTAATGGTCTGACTAGTTGCTGAAACGGAACTCTTAAACAAATACCTCGTCGAAAATTACAAATGTTTTGGGTTCCTATGTAATCTACGTGTTGTTTATTTTGCTTGTTATATAAATAAACTACTTTAAAAGGACTTTATTGTTACTTATTCTTCGCAGAGTTTACCGGAAGTTACATGATGACCATGAAAGCTGCGTGTTTATGTTGTTACTGCTGAAACCGTCTATAGCGTCCACATTATAACAATAACTTTATGCTAATTCGCTCACGCGCAACTCTCGCAAATACTTGCCTTTAATGGCATTAACTTTTATTGGATATTTCTTGTATTAAAAACTTTTGCAATTGTTTACGTGTCACTGAATGTGTAAATATGCTGTTTTGTTGCATTTACACAGCGGGTAACCGCTGTGGCGGCGCTGTGGGCAACACTCTAGTGAGAGCGTTCAGCGTTGTACAAGACGCGCTTTATCAAAACAGAAAGATCAAAGACGGCAAACAGCAGCACTTTTTTCAAGCCTGCACCATCAACGTGATCAAACATTAGTAATACTACACACATTATTTAAAAATATACTTGGGTACTTAATTGCTTGTGTCTTTACTTATTATTGAATCGGCATCGAAGCAAGTAAATCAATACCGAATTGAAACAAAGCCGCAAGAATCGAAATCGAATCGAATTGTGAAATTCCTAACAATACCCAGCCCTAGTAGCCCAGTGTGGTATGAAAAAAGCATTACGTAGTGAATTTCACAGCAACTGCATCAGCGCTGGATACCTGAGGTAATTTTATGTTATAGACCAACACATTGAGCTTTTCCACTTTCATTTAAAGTGCGCGTGCACTTGAAGTTCAAATAGATTTGATTGGCTGTCAATGGTTTATCGTTCATCAGGTGGGGGGAAATCTAACTACCTGTAGTTTTGTAAAAATTTACAAATGCTAACATTGTCTTCTATGATGTGTAACACAAATGCTAACATTGTCTTCTATGATGTGTAACACAACTAACTCTGTTAACATCTAAAAAAATGTTGGTTAGAGTTTCAAGATGCTTTAAATGCTTTTTCGACTACTTCTGAATTTGGTCAAAAGTGGACAAGCAAAAAAACATTTCACTCCCCTTTTATACCTCTACGCAGATGCAGTATGCACCAAACTAATTTTAATCACGTTGGGCCGAAATAATGTGTGAGAAATGGGTAGCAGATATTTAACAGATGGTTCTGTGGTTAAACAGCCAGAATTTATAGATTAAACAGCACATTTTATTAGTCTTTGTTGGGAAATGGTTGGTTAAATTATGACCCTGCCATTACCACAAGGTATACTACATTGAATCTTAAAATGACTCCACACTGAGATATGTAAAAGCTGCCAGCACATTTATTTATTTTGTCATTTGTTAATGCTTTTATTGGCATTCAGCTTCCACATATAATAATAATAATAATAATAATAATACATTTAAATATATATTGCAATAAATATTTAAAGCCAGCAAAGGTCTGATAAGTGCGATCATAAGTATAGTCATATGTGCTTTTGGTATGGACAATGTCATAGGAAGCTTTTATAATGAAACCTGAGGCAATCTGACTTCGATTTTAGCCAAAAGATGTTAAAATTGGTTTCAAAAGACAACTATTTTTCTTCTATGACTCACTCTGTCTCATCTCTGAGCCCTATATAAGGCTTAATAAACTGCAGTCTTTTGTTTCAAGGGATGTGTGGCCATCCCGTTTCACACACTTACGTAAGCGCACCATTCCCCTTCTCTTCCTAAATCAACAGGCCTGGATTTCTCCTCTAAATCTCACATCAACATTAGTGTCGCTTTAATGATTTAGAATGATGAAGTTTTGTGTGTTCAGCTGTGCTGATGTGATATAGTCATCCTCATTGATGGAGTATGGGATATGTGAAACCAGGCTTCGATGATGGTCTTCTTTAAAGATGATGGATTGGTTTTAAACTTGAGCTCTCATATCTCTTGAGTGGTTGTAAATGCTGTCCGAGTTAAATGGAAAATAGGATAATAGCCAAAAAAAGGTTGTGTTTGGAATGGCACACTAGCAAACTATAGAGACAGAGTGCAGTTATGTGTCTAAAAACGAGCGTTTAAAGACACAAAAGTGGATCTCCGACTATGGTTCCCTCTAGTGGGCGTAGTTCTACTAATAGTAGTACTATGAAACGTTGCTTGTATCCACTTTTGTGTTTTGGGGTCGACAGCTTATAAAAACATATGTCTGGGTTTTTTGGCTTGTTAGCTGTACATCTTGTCACACAGCAGCTTTTGGGCATTATTCTGCATTTTGTTATAAGCCAGCAATGACAAGGAGGCAGCCTCTCGTATTAAGTCAATGGAGACGGATAGATTGTTTCCCCACCGGTGGACGTGGTTTTCAGGTTATGATGTGTTGCGCTCTATTACAATTCTGCATGTATATTACGTATACTGTACACCTAATGCAGTTTTTTCATCAGCTTGTTAAGGAGACATGGGCTGTTTCCCACTATGCGTTCTTCAGCGATCTTGCGTCCTTGTGTCCTTGCTCTACGTCATCATTAACTGTCGAAGTTCAATTCCAATTCTCAAGAATGCAAGTACAGAGGATGCGTGAAATTACCCGGATGTGTTCTTGATATCGAGGATGCATCGAGTGCAGACTTGCGCGTTGAAATCTGGGGAGGTCACGTGACCAGCAGGAAGATTGCACACATCTCAATTCTCACAGGTGCGTTTTGTGTTCTCGCGACCTTCTGAGTTTGTTCTTCCAAGGTCGCCTGGCAAGACCAGTCTCCATGAGAACGCAAGTCCATTCTTTACGTTCTTGGAATTGAGAAACTGCCATGTTTACCATTTTTTGAAGTAGGCTAATAAGTGGAATCAGGTGTTTTGAATAAGGAGACATATTAAACTTTGGCTGTTTCTCAATATATGCGTTCTTCAGCGATCTTGCGTCCTTGTGTCCTCGCTCTACGTCATCATTAACAGTCGAAGTTCAATTCCAATTCTCAAGAACGCAAGTACAGAGGACGCATGAAAATACCCGGATGAGTTCTTGATATCAAGGATGCATCGAGTGCAGACTTGCGCACTGAAATCTGGGGAGGTCACGTGACCAGCAGGAAGATCGCGCACATCTCAATTCTCACAGGTGCGTTTTGTGTTCTCGCGACCTTCTGAGTTTGTTCTTCCAAAGTCGCCTGGCAAGACCAGTCTCCACGAGAACACAAGTCCGTTCTTTGCGTTCTTAGAATTGAGAAACAGCCTTTTTGTCAGGGGGACTTCAAAGACCAGCGCTGCGTCCCAAACCGCCTACTTCACGAAGTAGTGCTTTTTACATACTATATAGTATGGAAGTAGGCGGTTTGGGATGCAGCGCAGGATTGGGAAGCACTGATTTAGAGCAGTCGTTCTCAACTCCAGTCCTCGGCCCCCCTCCCAGAAAATTTTAGATGTCTCCTTATATGAAACACCTGAATCCACTCATCAGGCTCCTGCCAGAATGTTGGAAACGTTTAATTAATTAACACACTAAGAAGCTGATGAGCTGAATCAGGTGTTTTATATATGGAGACATCTAAAATGTTCTGGGTGTTGTGATTGCGTGTTGTCAATAGAAGTTACAAGACTGCGTCTTTCTTGAATTGCCTGAATCGTAAAAAAACTGAAATTATGGATAAAGGTCGTTTGGGGGGTCGAATCGGGATCACAATCTTTTAACAATTAATTGTGCAGCTCTACTAAAGAAAAATGCAATACGCGATAACTTAATAATAATGCAATATATGATATGCGATATGAAAATGCTTAAAGTTGGTCAAATTGTTAAATCATAATAGAAAATAATTAAAAAAGAAAAACACGTTTTACAGTCGTTCTGGGAAAAGAAAGCATCAGTCTCTCTGTGTCTCAACAGTGTCTGTGTTACCCGCTTCAACCTAAAACTTTGATAACTTTTTGAATATTAAAATCTGCAATAAGCATGTTGCAATGTGCACATTTGGGATATTTCAAGAATGTTTATCTATCTTTCAGCCTTACTAACAGATGACATCGTGAAAACAAATTAACACAGTTCTATTGAAGTTTAAACCCAAACCATATTTAGGGACCAGAGCGTCCTAGAAAATAACAATAACCAGTGCTTTTTCAGTCGACACAACGATTCAACCAATGTTTCTGAATTATTTCCTGCTCAATGTTCTGCTTAGCTAGGAAATGACTCGCATTTTCAGTTTTCATCCATATCCATAAAACAGACGAGGTACACAGTGGATTGTGGTGTCACACGGTAATTTAACCATCATTAATTCTGCTGTCTTATATTTATCATCCATCACTCTTCTGCCGCCCTCAGGATCATCACATTCTTTGAGGGCACCTTAAAGCTTCCCAAGCCCTCTGATCTTCAGGGTGGGCGCCTTCGGCTGTCTGTCTCTAATCAAGCTATCACTGTAGTGTTGTCAGGCCCTGGTGGCAGACTGAAAAGTTGCAGCAGAAACACAGAGGAAGTGGTAAGCGACTTCATCAGCCTCTCACCTCAGACAATACGGCGAGGAAATTGTGCACTTTTAGTCTGCAGCAATGTGTGTCAGATGTAGCTTTATTGCGGCAATGGTTGCATCGCTACAGAGGCAGCTGTAGATCTCATTTGTTTTGGTTTGCACTGCAGCAAGAGCTCTTACCGCTCTTCCATTGAATGCGGCAGATAGTAGTAACACATTTCCAGGGGAGTGGTGAACACTTAGAAGTTAAAGAGCAGGATTACCTGTTAACCAATCGGCGGTTCAGGCTATTCAGTATGAAGAAGAGAGAATGTTACTGGATTGTTCGCCATGCCCAGACTAGGAACCCTTGCTAAGGAGCCTGGATTTTACAGATAAGGTGGGATCAGGTGCTTTTACTTTACAAACTACTTATTATTATTCTCACGCTTAAAGGAATTGTGGCACCCACAAATCTCACTTTGGTCACAGTGGTATAGCTTGTCGAGTGTTATATTTGTGTTGTATGTGTGTCTGTGAAACCATGACGGTTTTCCAAAACCTAGTGAGCTGCCTCGTGGTCTACATAGGCCGATGGCTAACTGAAATAATGCCACAAGTAATTGATTTGCAATTCTCTACATAGACTGAAGGTTACTCAAGGTCTTTTATATGATTGCTGCAGAGCGTTCTGGGATTGCCTTCATTGTAAGGTTTTGAAACTAAGCCCGTGACAGCATAGGGGCTAATCACACCAAACACATTTATGGCAGTTGCAGGCGCCTTTTTTGAATGATTCTATTCTATGGAAAGTGAGCGTATGCGTGCTGTTTATGCACGGTGAATGCTTTTGAAGGAGCGCTGAGAGCAGAAAGCACCCGACGTCATTCGTGTCTTTCCATTGTCCAATCGAATGAGGGGAGAGGCAGGTCTATTGATGTAGTGACGTAAGTTTACAGTTTAATTTTAAAGTTTCTGCTAATATGACAGTTGACAGCAAAAGATGCGTCAGTGGTTTCCTAGCAATAAAAAGTCAGCGCCGTACTGCTTTTTTTTTTAAGTTATCAAAAATGCCAGTGTGGCGCGCCTTGCGTTAACATGCGTTTAAAATGCGTTTGGTGTGATTAGCCCCTTAGATTTGTTGAGCTTGTAAGATGGTTCAATGGTGATCAAAGCTGTTCTGTGCGTTGCATGTGTTAAACAATGTCCTTTTCACCCTGTTTTCTGTACTGAACTTTGTGTACAGTATTGAGTCCATCGAGTCAGACCTGCTTGATCTTATCGGCAGCTTTGAACGTTATTGTAGCCTTGATTGACGATTGGTTAGAATATGGCCCAGATTTAAATGAGAGAGAATGAAGACCACAAACTTCAGATTTGTTTAGTTTTCCAACCTTGCTTTAGTTTGCATTTCTTATGACAGCGCTGTGGCTTTGTTAGAACACCATTTTATACCATCAGTTATTTAAAGGATATTTGCAGTAAAATACCCAAAAACCACTAGCCCAGTGTTATAGTTTGTCCAGCTGATTACTATCAATATCTCTAATGTTTTCAACTACATGTAAATCGTGAGAAAATTGCCATTCTAAAAAGTGACACGGGGCAGTGCATTCGCCTGTCAATTAGGGTTGTGACAATTAATATCGGGCAAATGTGCGTTTTCTCAATGAATGAATTTGAATGATTATGATTGTCCCAAAGCTGTCAGCGCGGTCTGACTTCGTCCGTTCTAAATGCTGTAATCTATATTTTTTGTTCACACAGCGCTTACCGGTAAATTACTTAAATAACTTTACAACCTCTCTTGCTGGTAAATTGGCACCAGAAAGTTTCTTTTCACACATGACCTGTTAACTGCAATTTACCAGTAAAGACTGTATGTCTGGTAAACTTGAGACTGTGGAAGCTTCTGTGTTTGGTAGATATAACACTTTCATTTTCAGATTACAAAAATATATTCAAGCCTTTTTGTTATACTCTTTCATACTTGATCTCATGACTAGCAGCTGACCCAGGTTATTTTCGGTATGTCAGTGTTTAAGTCCCTTGTTTGTAGTGATGAGTTTTTAGGGTTGCAAGCCTGATGCATGCTGAAAGAATGAGAATAAAATTGTGAGGAATGCATCTGTATCTTGTGTTTGCACTTTCTACTCCAACTCCAATGTCAAAGTGAAGGGGTTTCTGGGGCAACAGAATTTGGGCTGAATGGCAGATGTCATTTTCAGCTCATTTTAGCTCTCATAGATGGACTACAGCACAGGTGTGATGTTGTGTAGAGCTTTGTAAAGTGCATTTCTTTCTGAGGTTTCAAACTTGAGAAGTACAGATGCAGGTGATCTTCTGCGTATTTGTATTCAGTGTTTCCCACAGATCTAAAATATACTTGTGGGTGGTAGCCGATAAAAACCCACCGACAAAAAATGGTCTAAGATACGTGTGACAACAACTAGTAATGTTGGATCGTAACTCAATACTTTGATTAATTGATTAATACTTTGATAACCCCACAATCTCCTTGTAAAAAATGTGCATTCTCTTTAGCATGAACAAAGCTGACTGAACTTTACTGTTTTATCACTGATATATGAAGCAATATTTGTGAAGATGACCCCTTTTGAAGGGATTTATTAACATTGTGAGCAGTGTAGAAAGACTATGAAACCCTATACAGTATGTATAGGATATTGATGATAGACAAGGTTGGTCTATACATTATACATAGGTCTAGAGATTATAAATGTGATGGGTTTATGTAGAAACGGTAAAAGTGCTTCTCTTTCTACTCCTCTATTGCAGATTAAAAAAATCTTAATCCACTCATTATTTCAGATTTAAAAGTCTACTTGCTGTCTGACAATGAGTGAATTTACATTACAGCTTTGCGTTTTTTTTATGTCTTAATTCATCTTACATAAGAACTGTTTGCCTGTATAAGCTATAATTGCTCATTTAGTACAAAGGGCTTGACATTAGCATTACTTATTTGCTACCATCTTTGTTCTCTCTGAGCAAACATTTTAGATATAAAAGACGGTTCATTAATATATTATTATTATAAAAATGGGAAAGAAAGTGAAGCGTGTTGTTATCGCCATAAAGCCCTTTCACACAGACATTACGGACAATACACGGAAAATGCATTTGGGATTTGTCCGGGATCGTTTGATTTTTGGTTCATTAACACTGACAATGATTTTCCAAAATCTGTACATGCATTCACACAGATGCCCTTAAGATCCTGTAAAGACATGTGACTGTTTAAAGTCTTTAACTTGGTAGATTTTTTTCTCCGTAGCGTCTGAAGTTTGCTGCTTATCTGTTATTTCTCTCACCAGAAACCACTGGCGTGCATTTTTGTTTGATAAATCAAACATTGTCATTATTACGGAAGAAGAGAAAAGACAAAATTTGATGCCAGATATACATGCTCGAGTAAAGTCAATGGGTCTCATTCACTAAGCATGTGTACGCACAAATTTGTGAGTGAGATGTGCGTACAGATGTTTTTACGAACAAATCGTGATTCAACAAAAACTTTTATCAAAATGTTTTCTAATAGTACGCAAAAATTCAAGAAAACCTAAACCACTCATACGCAATATCACGTACACTATAATCAAATACTAGGCTATAATTATCATGTTTATAATAATGTTGATACTAGGGCTGCACGATTTGGGTAATTTTTCCCATTGCGGTTATTGATGCTAATATTGCGATGTACAGTTGCGATTATAATAAATGGTATCATGAGTCAACTTGATTAGTTTTAAGGAAAATCCACACACAGTTTAGTGATAATGCTAAAATGTGTATTTGTAAAACTAGAAATGTTTTCGTATTGCCACGTGATGTAGCAACTGCTCAGTGTCAGTAATCCTAAATCCAAAATACCGCCTTACAACAGACGTAGAGTTTTTTTTTAGCTACCAGATCACTGTCAATCTCCTCTGCATCCATCTTCGCTCTGGTATTTCCGCGCTGCGCACACACAAGTGACGACGCACGCCACACACGTACATGCCACAGGTGCACTGCCTTTTTTGTTTGTTTTTCTTTCTTTTTTTAAACAGCAAGGAAAATCATCAAACTGTTATCAAACTGAAAGTTTGTGTTAACAAGTCCACACATTTATTTATTTAATATAATTGCAACATTTTGCTGTCATATAATCGCACAGGCTGACATCGCGATTGCGATGCGATTAATTGTGCAGCACTTGTTGATACATAAAATTTACAAAAGATGCAAAGCAAAACGGTACTTTACTGATAATAAATATGATCATGGATTTCTTTTCGTGCTCTTTTGCTTCTTTGACCAACTGCTCTAAAGTTTTCTGTGGACCAGCGCTGCGGAAAACCCTTAAGGCCGGGGTATACCTTTTTTCTGCGTCCGGCTTGCGCGCACATACGCGTCCGGGCAGCTTTCCAAGTATACTCCCCGCGGCTACACGCGGATGGCTGCGTTTGACACTATACGCAATACAAATGATTTCTTATTCAAATTATTAGTCTAACAGGCCGTCATGGCAGCACTAATTTGGTGACATTTAAAGTACATTAAAACATTAGGATAGGTGAAGAAAAGTAACTGATCCGCCATTGCAAACACAGTTTAGTACAAACAAGAAGACAACAAAGAACAGGAATCAAACATTATGGTAACAAACATGCTCCACAGCTTTCTGTTCTTGGAAGAAGTAAAAGTTAAAGAAGAAAAACGATAGTGTGTGTGCAAATGCTGTCTATTTCCTTTGTATAATTGTTTGTAGTGGAGTGCCCTGTCTAAAAATTTTCACGCGCATGCGCTGTTGTACGCGGACTGTACGCGGACCCTCCTGATAGCGAAAATGACGTCATGCGGACGGCGCGCATACACGGACGTCCCTTGTATACTTTCGGCTCTATATGTAGCTGTTTTGGCCGTGTTTTATGCAAATTACCAACCTCGTGCATGCGGCCTATCAGGTAGAACACTCCAAATTTACATGTATTATACTGATGTGTGTTTTATTAGATGTAAGATGGACTATAATGTAGTATCCTGCTTGTCTTATGCAGTGGTAAATGCAGGCTACCTTCATTTCTAATTTTGTTTAAATGAGTAAAGGTAAGTTGTCTTGGTTGTAAGATATTGACCACAACTTGGCAAAACGTAACGTTGTAAACAGGCCTGATAGACTGCAGCGGTGAACCTTTTGCATATGTAAGGCATATAGGCGTAGTACTTGTTGTTTGTCGTTTCTATGATCACAAGTCCAAACATGGTTTTAAAGTTTTTGTATCCTTACCTTACCCAATGTGTTACATTTTGCTCAAACCACCCTGGCAAAGTTGATCGATCAACAAACTCATTCAAAATATTTTTTTATTATCATGAAAATACCTGAAACAATCTGAAGAATGGCGATATAAATATATAAACTACAGCCCTAGTATTATACCTATACACAAAATAACAATGTTTTTAGCAACAAAATAGGTGCTCTTTAAGTCTGAAGTCTAAAGCATAATCTTATAGTGTTATGCTCAACATGTAGTTTTTGTACAAATTTTAAAAAATATTGCTTAACCAGATTTTTCTAACCAGTCACTGTGCACATGTTGCAGAAATAATAGAATGAATAATAGTTTGCTTTTCTGAACATATTGAAGTTAGCATAGTGAGCTTTCAACACACCAGCTATTAGGGTTTTTTGAAGTGGATAGATGACAGAAGAAAGGATATCTGAAGAGCAAAAGTAGTGATGAAAAGATTTGTGTAGTAGTGATCTAGATTAGTGTGTGGTGTACGATTGGCCCTCTTGTTGTGTTCCCTGGCTGTGAGCTCCAGCTATGCAGTGGGAGTTGACAGTCTGTTGGCTTTGTCTGATAGATTTAGGGAGTGTCTCACTGTCTGTCTCTGGACACTGTTGTTAACTTTGCCTCCCGGCATTCATTCATCTAATTAGTGAAGCTTCTAATGAGTTCAAATTCCTAATTTCACATCACACAACTGAACGTAGTTTACTTCGCAGGCTAGAAAACAAACCAAAACGTGAACACTTTTTGGTTGTAAAAGGCTAGCAGTGTAAGATTATTTAGAAAACACTTTAGGTGTTTGTTATAAATATTCAAGTAAAATGTTGTGTACCTGATAAACCAACCCTATCTCATGGCAGTTCATAAGTATTTTGGCTAATTGGAATGAATTCATAAAGTCTAATTTGCATGTTTTTGTACGGTCTGGCCAAAGGCTATAACAGTATTTATGCACCGTGTCAGACATTCCCAAGGAGATAATTAGTCATTTTTGGCCAACAGGTGAAATATCTGAGAGAGCAAGACAAAATGGCTTGCAGTATGCATTCAAGATATATATCCACGACATAATATGCAACCGCTTTTCGAAAATAATTTTATCAAAATTGAAGCTAAAGCCTATAACTTAGTAGCCTTGCTCCGCCCTCCTACGTGCTTTCACTTAATTTTCATTTCGCTTCAGTACTACGTCTGGGACTGCTGTGTAGAGTTTCGTTTTCTCCTGCAAAAATCTGCAGGTCCAATCAGGGAACAGAGGGGGGTGGCTAAGAACGATGACGTTGAGGTCGTGCATAAGTTTGAGTTGTAGTTCAGTAATTGCAGCGGAGAAAGACGTGAGAAAAGCTATTGTTGCAAAACTTCAGAATATACAGAAGTTAAAGCCGGAGCAAGAACAATGTTTGCTAAGTTTTGTTGGTTCCGGCGCATGATATACGTCACGACCACACTTTAGCGATTGGCTATGGCAGATCCTGAGTGACTCTGGGCAGATCCAATAGTTTTAAACTTCAACAGAGGACCCTCCTTAACGGAAGTAACGCTTTGCAATGGAGCGTGGCCAGACTCTCTGTACAAATGAAATTAATGTACGAGAGTCTGGTTGGACCAGGCTAATAACTTGGGTCCCACTGCAACCCGCCTCATACGCTGACCATTCAAATGGGAAACGCACAAATTGAGGAACAGCTTTGTTCATGCACAGCAGGGTAAGTGAAATTTGTGAAAATAATCAAATCATTATAAATCAAACAGCTTATCTTGTGGAATAAATGCAAGACATCAGCCTGACCACTGTGCAATAATAACAATCTCCCTTATATAGAACTAACCCCAGGAGAGCTGTAATTGGATTGGGGTACTCGGGTAGGCCGTCCATTAACAAAATGCTAATTTTTTTTAAAGTATGTCAGTCAGTCTCCGTCTTGCGTTTAATCGTCTTATTTTACGTTCAAATATATTCATTATGAATAAAGAACCATCGTTATTTCCAAGCAATGATGTGCTGAGTTAGCTAGCTAGCTAGTTAGCAGGCTAATATTAAAGGAATAGTCTACTCATTTTCAATATTAAAATATGTTATTACCTTAACTAAGAACTGTTGATACATCCCTCTATCATCTGTGTGCGTGCACGTAAGCGCTGGAGCGCGCTGCGACGCTTCGATAGCATTTAGCTTAGCCCCATTCATTCAATGGTACCAATCAGAGATAAAGTTAGAAGTGACCAAACACATCAACGTTTTTCCTATTTAAGACGAGTAGTTATACGAGCAAGTTTGGTGGTACAAAATAAAACTTAGCGCTTTTCTAAGCGGATTTAAAGGAGGAACTATATTTTATGGCGTAATAGCACTTTTGGGAGTACTTCGACTCAGCGCAGTAACACCCTCCCTCTCCCATTATGAGAGTGAGAAGGGGAGCGGACTTTTCAGGCGAGTCGAAGTACTCCCAAAAGTGCTATTACGCCATAAAATATAGTTCCTCTTTTAAATCCACTTAGAAAAGCGCTACGTTTTATTTTGTACCACCAAACTTGCTCGTATAACTACTCGTCTTAAATATGAAAAACGTTGATGTGTTTGGTCACTTCTAACTTTATCTCTTAATGGTACCATTGAATGAATGGGGCTAAGCTAAATGCTATTGAAGCGTCGCAGCGCGCTCCAGCGCTTACGTGCACGCACACAGATGATAGAGGGATGTATCAACAGTTCTTAGTTAAGGTAATAACATATTTTAATATTGAAAATGAGTAGACTATTCCTTTTAGCAAACATAGGTGTTTTTGTTATTATCCTGTGGACATTTAGTTGTGAATGAGGCCTTCCACACTGCTTGATCCACGTCTGGCATTTCTCCCCTTCTTTTCCTCCGTCCAAACTTTTAGGATACTGAGTATCAGATTTACACAACATTTCCGGTTGCAAAACCACAATTGACCTGTGGCGGTTTTTGGGTGTGGCTTAGTGAAGGGTCAATTGTATGTGTTTTCCATTTGCTGTAAAGGGGCCTTTTCACAAAAAAGTTTTTACTTGTATTTTTTTATATGTTAGGCCCGTTTGTGTTGTGTCGTGAATGTGAAAATTAACTTCTACCTCCTCTGTCAGCTCTAGCCAATGAAAAGAAATAAGCAGAGAAATCAGGTCAATTAGAGAAGCTCCTCAGTGTGACGTGAAATTGATTGAGCTTATTACTATTCATGAGCTCTCCAACTTGAGAGCGCGCCCATATAATACATGTAGTTCAGTGAGTGTTCCTAACAAGTTTCAGCAAGGATGGCTGAGCGTCAACCGTGCCGTATTCGGGCCATTGTTTTTGTCGAGAGACATCATTCCTATTAAACGAGGTAATCATAACAGTTGCTACATGTTTGAATGTTCAGAAGAACGCTGGATTTGAAGAGAGACTGTGATTAAAAAGCAATGCTACTCCATCAATATTGGATCTGGACATAAGCTTATGTGAATAAAACGCATTAGTACTATGTGTCACTATCAGTGGCGGCTGGGACTTCTCTTCCAAGGGACACGAATTCATGCGAATTCATGCTGCACATGCGTCGACAGGGATTATGATAAAAGACACACGTGTGGGCGTTTACTTCCAAGTCGTCAATGCGGCTGGCCCATCAAAATGGATCATTTCTCGAACCAGCCTCAAAACCAGGGTACAAAATGGCCTATTACTTATTGCTTTTGATTTTTTTGGATGTAAAAGCCACATGAACGTCATGAGTAGACCTCAGACAAAAGGAAAAAACATTAAAAACGACAGAGGAAGGACACCTTTAATTAAATGCATTATATATCTGTATTATATCAACCACACTGCTCTTTAGACATCGGTATTTACATTGGCAATTTAAAACGCCATATTGGTCGATAGGGTTGTTTAGGGATGGGACGATTACCGGTTTCACGATTAACCATGATAAAATGTCCTGACGGTTAGTATTATAGTTTAAAATGTAATTATCATTACAACCGTGTTTGATTACCGTGATTTTGAAAACTCCCGGTAAATCCTTTCCAGACAGAATCAGCTTGACGCACACGCGCGTGAAACATTGGTTTTTGCACGAGAAGGCGTGGCGGAAGGCAGTAACAGGTGCACTGTGTTATAATGCGTTGCTTATGTGTGCATTTGATGTTCTTATTTAAGGTACTGTTCATTAAAACAGGTTCATACATCTCAGGGCTCCATGTTAATGTTCATTTAATGCAGGGGTGTCCAATACGACCAGTCGATCGCAAATGCAATGCCGGTAGATCGCACATTTAGTTAATAACTGTGTATGCTGCTCTACGCCTCCACACCCTTTACTTAAAACAAAGCGCCAAATTGGCATTATGGTCTTAGAAACAAGTCTTTTTGAGCTGCTGCGCATTTCTTCTCAAGTGTGTTTTTATCAATCTTATGCCTGCCTGCTGCAGCTGAATCGTCTAACTTCCGAAATTTGGATGCACATTCTTGTATGTGCGCGCGACCGACCGAACGAGAGAGAGAGAGATGCATCTGATAATGTTGTCATTTTCTAGTTTATTTCATCAAAACCGCATCTCCGCTATTCCGCTATAAGGAGTACTCGGCATGTACTCAATGATTTTTTTAACTCCTCAAAAAGAATGGAGTAATGGTGACAGCCCTAAATTCAACGTAGAAATAGTCCTCCTAACACACATTTAAAGTGTTATTAAAACATGTAACAGTGTTTTGTTAAAAAATGTTTTTTAGCAGGTAGTTCTTGTCGGCTTTATCATTTTAAAAGTAGATTACCACACAAAAAAGGCTGGACACCCCTGATTTAATGTTTATGCTTAAAAAAGTGCATATAGCTGCTAATTGTATTTGTTGTTTGCTGATTTTCAAAAATACAACTTGTTAAAATGTTTTCAGTGTGTGTATCAGTTCTTTTTGAACATTTCCATCTCAATTTAAGAAAATCATGATAATATTGATAACCGTGATAACTTTGGTCACTATAATCATGATATGAAATTTACTAACCGTCCCATCCCTAGGGTTGTTCCAATAGACGTATCGTGTATCGACGATCGTCCTCGCATGTGAGGGTTTGTGGGCTTCACTTTGCGTGAGAGACCGTGGAGTCCTTCTAGCACCTAAACTTGTAATACGCATGACTCGGTCTCTTCCTTGCACATGAACTTGTAATACGCGTGGCTCTGACATTTCCTTCCACTAGAGAGGTTGTTAGGCGCGCAGGGGTTTAAAACCAGCGAATGTGGTGTTCCCACTCCCTGGCACGCAGGAAATTTCAGAGCGCCTGTGCTTTAAAAATTGTGCTCGGATTAATGGCATCAGTTTTGAGAAGGTTACGGTCGTGACAGTGTTGCCTTTAGAGTAAATCAGCGTTTTTTTTGCCCACCAATCAAGTGACCTGTCATAAATTTGTAAAAAATTAACAAATAAATACTATTGTGTATCGTCAATTTCACAGGCAATAGTACAATCTCAAAATAGGCATATCGCCGAAAACTATTGGTCAACCACTAGTAGACGGCAAGACATAAGGCACTATCTTACACCGGCGCAATGCGCGACGCAAGTGTCTTTTGCTAGTTTCCACCCTGCGCAATTATCATTTTCACGTTTAGCGCCACGTTGTTTAAATAGCAAATGCATTTGCACCCCCTTTTGCGCCCATGGGCATTCTGTCAATGGCGCAATATGTTTTTTGTTATTTAAAGAGCGCATTATTAATATGCGCCTATAAACGGGAGGACAACGCGGGTTAGCTTATTACATAGTACATGAATGCGCAGCAGCACAAAAATGCTTTTAAATATGAAAGATTAAAGGATTGAATGTAAAAGATTATTATTGAGTCTCTTGGACATAAATGAGGACTAAATATGA
The DNA here is from genome assembly GCF_027580225.2 of Misgurnus anguillicaudatus. Classification (NCBI taxonomy): domain Eukaryota; kingdom Metazoa; phylum Chordata; class Actinopteri; order Cypriniformes; family Cobitidae; genus Misgurnus; species Misgurnus anguillicaudatus. The sequence goes on from NC_073361.2 coordinate 9,439,098, forward strand.
GACGTTAGAAGGTGTAAAGAGCTGCTTCACCTGCAGCCTGGTAAGTAAATAAATGCTTTGCTTGAAACAAATGCATATGTTTTTTTTTTAAATGCTACCTCACGGATTTATTGTATATGATGACTCTGTACCTGTGGATATGGTGAGATGAGAAACATTTTTAAGTAATGCTTAAAAAAAACCTTGTGACGCTGTCCAAGTGCTGAATCGTGCGGAGAGCCGTTTGTAAATTCTTTATCTCCTGTTTGTTATAAAATAAAGTATTTTTAGAGTACAAACCTTATCTTACATACTTGTAAATTATTTTTTGATGATATTGGATAGCCATACATTTAAAGCAATTACAAGCCTGCTTTTTTACTTCCATGACTAAAAGAAAACGGGTTTTAAAGGTTTTAATAAAAAAATAACAATTTCAATACAAGTGAAAAACAACACAATTATTTAACATTAATCTTAACTTCTTCCTCCGCTTAGTTTTTCATTTTACAAAGTCCGTCATCTAAATAGGGATTAGACATAGCGCCAGTGCAACTGGCTAATGGGGATGAGAGCTGTAACTCTCATTGGTTTATTGCACGTCACGCCCAAAATACTCCCATTACAATAGGACCAACCCTTTTCGACCATGCTCTCGGTGCACAAACCATTTTTCCCGTCGTTAAATTAGCAAAAGTGGATTCGGACACGCCCATTTAGACGTTGCGCTGTGCGCTTTAGACAATGCGCTTAGATCATTAAAATAGGGCCCTTAGTATTTATAAACATTAATTCACAGATATGTGCTTTATTGTTTTCACTGATGTACAGGCTCTTGAAATAATTTCATTATCATGTCTGCATAGGAATTTCATGATTGCTTCTGCCTCCAAAAATTCTGAATCATACAAAGTATACAGTATCCGGTATGATGCAGTTCAGTCGCATTGGCATGTCCTGCTTTTACTGTTTGCGCACTACTTCTGGATCTGGCTTTTCCCCCGCTATCTTCCTGGTGTTTGGACAATAGACAATCGCTGGCTATCATTCTAGAGGAAATGATCTCTCGCTTTGACTGTGCAGAAATCATTTGACTATAAACTTTTCGTGGAGGCCTAAAACAATGGTCATGTTCATCCATTATTTATTTAGTCAAATGACACACAATCTCTGTGGAGAAACGATCGTCTTTGATGGGTAAACGGTGGCATATTCTCTGTGTGTATTTGAGGGCGTGACCAACATTACCATCGTCTGTGTTTCATGCCAGACAGTTCAGCCAGGAGATGCATTTCATTGTTTCTCCCAATAAACGTTTTGGTTCGTTTCCATTTTTTTCCCTTGATGATAAATGATAACTCAATAACTTTATATCTAACAGATGTCTTTGTTTCTTTTTTTTAAGGTCTACCTTAGGGCATCTCAACTCAGATTCCCACAGCTTTGATGCAGCACAGGTAAGCATTTGAAGCTACTGCTTTATATGTGCCTCATTTTGTGCAGAATATTTTTTTTAAGTAGCAACCTGACAAAAAAAATGTTGTGACAAACTTTGATGTGACATTTCTGAAATTTAAGACAGATAATTGCCAGTACTTTCCTGGGTGGTTGCTAGGGTGTTGCTAAGTGGTTTTCTGGTGCGGTTGTTTAGGACAGTGGTTCTTAAACTTTTTCGGTGTGCCGCTTTTCTGAGGTTTAATTACACAGAATTTATGATAAATAAATGTATTTTATACAATGTAATTAAATTATATTCCCCCCATATTAAGAACCACTGGCTTAGGGGGTTTTTAAAGGTTGGTTAGGGAGTTTGGCATAAAGGAATAATTCATCCAAATATTCTCAAAATGTATTCATGCCATTTCAGATGTATGACTTCCTTTTTTTTTGTTGAACACAAACTATTTATAACCATTTATATGCCATCATGTTGTCTTCATATGGGGGTCAACATGGTGAGGCTCCAAAAAGCACAAACATCATCCAAATGACTCTGAAGTACAATGTCATGCTGTATTTAACTTACCATACTACACTGTATATTGCTATGGATGTGTGATGTATTGATGACTAAATTGTATGTTTTCTCTAAGAAACGTATCGTTTCACTGGAAGACTTATTATGTGGTTACTTTAATGATTGATGTATGTGCCTTATGGAGCTTTTACCATGTTAAGCCCCATATAAGACAGCAATGTGATACCATTTTAGTATATATATTTTTTTTGTTTAACTGAAAAAAAGGAAGTCATATACATCATGAGTTGCTGGACTTGTAAATGCTGTCATTTTCACACTTGTAGGCCTGTTTCACACATGCTGTTCATTCAATCTATTTATTACAGCAGCTGCATGGACGATTCTAGAATTCAATAGGAGAAAGTATTAAAAATTAATATGAATTAGGCATGAAAATCCCTCACCTTTCGGCAAAATTCGCCGTTTTGAAGGCCAAAAAAGTGACCCACGTGAATAGATTCGATGAGAAAACATTTTTGGGGGGGAGGGGGGATGCGCGCGTTGTTTGTGGACGCGCCCTTCGCTGTCATCCAACATGTATCCCACACATTAGATTTGTTTGAGTTCATGCTGCGTTGCAAAACCCGACAGGCAGGCAGGTGACATCAAAGTATCACGAGAGTGAATTGAGAAGCCATAAGGAAGTCTGCTTTCGAACGGCTCTCGCGCTACTGTGATGTCATCCGCATTTCTGTGTTCTTCGTCATACAAGCTTGTTGAAGATGCATAGAGCGACTGCCTTCGGGACGTAAAGTCAACACAAAACGCTGTAACACTATCATTTTGGAATTGTAAGGCATCAACCAATGAAAACAACATATCTACACAGACTGCCACTGCAAAGTGACCTAAAATATTTTTGTTGGAATGGATTGGAACGAATTATGGACGTACTTCTCGCTTGTAAGTCACATTGGCTGTAAGTACTTAAATGTAAATATGGTGAAACTGCAAAATATTGCATGAAATGCTGTAATAAGAGCATACTATTATTAATAATGTTAATAAGAAAGTTTACAGTAACATTTAAGCGATTTTAGACTATTTGAGCGGCAAAGATGCTAAAGTGAACTGTTTTCAGTGCTCATACGCGCACAAACTCAAAAGCCCACGCCCCAACGCGCGTTTCAAAAATCAAACGCATATTTTTTTGGGCTTGACAGGAGATATACGCACAAACTATATTGTCGTTTATTATAAGTGAGAAGTTGATCATGTGTCAGTGTATAGATCGCTTCTCCGTTGTTAAAGGGACAGTTCGTCTTATAAGTAATGCTTATGTTTGATTCATTATGTTAATCAAACTACAAAAGACAAAAGGAAATCACTTTTATAGCTTTAAAAAGATTAATTATATTTAATTTATAGAATAAAAACAGTGTTATGTTAATTTGATACTGTTTTTTCTACCTAATCAATATTGTTAGATCTTACTTTATTTGTAACTTTGTTCTTTTCTATTTTATATGCTTGTAATGTCTTGATTTGTTCTTATTTTATTTTCCCACATCACTTTTTTGCTTATCTGAAAATTATTCAACCCATGACTCAAAAACCATAATGTAATTCATTTAACCAGTACTATATTCATTCATTTTAAATTAGATGTAGGCCTTCAGGTCCACCCTGTTGCAAGGCCAACTTAAAATTGTATAACCTTGCGACTGATGGTCAGATTATGGCAAAATAAAATTATTGCAGATTTAAAATAGTAAGGGAATGCTTCTTGTTACAGCTTTCCACATTTATCAACCCGTTTAATTAAACATGGTTTCTGTTACTAGTTAAATGTTTACATTTTAAATTTGAAAGAACTAAATAATTGAAATAATGGTCATAATGTATTTTTTGCGTATGTTATGGTGTGCATTTTGTTTCTGCGCACATGGAGGGATGTTGCGTTCCTTCCTTCTTTTTTGTCCTTGGCCAATCACATGCCTGAAGAATAAATAAGTTAAGTTACAGCATGTTCCCTAATGAGGCCATAATATTTACTCTGGGGGGGTCCTCCCACCTCGCGGCCCCATCAGAGGCCACATCGCCCCTCGAGCGCCCTTCTTACCTTTTTCGTACAAACACACACACTGCAATCAAATGTGCTACATCACAATCATCATCAATGCTCATGCACACAGTACATTTGTGGGCACTGAATGTTGTTTTCTGAAAAGCAAGCAACTTATTTGATAATATGATTTTGCACAACGATTAAGATATAATTAGAATTAAGATATTATCGCATACAATATCTTGCACGCTCCTAGGTACAGCCTATTTCTTTGACTTTGTGGTGTATTATGGTTCACAACTCGGATCTGAAATACAGCTGACAGATCTTAAAAAAAAGATTTTGTGTGAGATTTTGTGTGAGGTTGTGTTTGAAAAGATTAGGTATGTACTTGGATGTTTAGATCGTGATGCCCAGTTTTGTTACGGCCCACTCCTAATAACATGTTTTCAATTTATCCCTATTGTTAAATACAATGTAGTGACCTCGAAATCTTAATGTTAGTCATTATTGTATGTATAGCGCCATAGCTAATAAAACAAGAGTCCAGAGATCTTTGTAAAGTAGGACACCATGTTTTGGCCTGAATAGGAAAGGTAAACAAAGATGTTAATTCAATCTGACAGCCAGATTTGTTGTCCTGAGCCCTTAAGGTCGGTAAATCGGTATACAATTACAATCTAACAAGCAATTATTTTTACACTTTATACACTTTTAAAGTACAACTTCTCGTCTAGATCTGGTCCAGCGTGACCTAATGTAAATGTGTAGTGACATAGGTAGGTCACGTGTTACATATATAAAACGCACATTTGCGGACCATTGTAAACAATAAACTGACACAAAGACGTATCAGTTGACATACAACAACGTAGGAACGGTCCTCTTTCTCAACACTTGTAAACACTGGGGCGGAGTTTCGCGTTCGTCTTCTGTGACCTCTTGACGTCATGACGTATTGCGTGGGGTCGCGCTGACGCATCACGACCGGATCTAGACGAGAAGTTGTGCTTTGGGGGTGTATATTTGTTGTTTTTCTTGTCAAAAATGACAATCGTTTTGCTTTGAAAAAAAAACTGTTTCGTGTTGAGTTGGGTGTTAATTGTTGGTGTCTATTAAAGTCCATTAAAATGAGAAAAATCCTGCAATGTTTTCCTCAAAAAACATCATTTCTTCTCGAATGAACAAAGAAAGACATCAACATTTTGGATGACATGTTGGTGAGTAAATTATCTAGATTTTTCTTTTGAGAAAATTGAATATTCCTTTAAGGCCCTACTTTGTGCACAGATGACGTATATTAATATTATTACTTTCAGTGCACCTAATAAATAGTTTTTTATCAGTTAGTAAAGACAGTTTCAAGTAATATTGCAAAAAATTATAAAACAAAACATCCTCTTTTGTGCCTTTAATCTAGAATAAATATTTTAATAGATTGAAAGCCTTAGTAATTATGTGGTATGTATGTAATTCTTGCAACGGGTATTGAAATTTAAGTCAACATAATCCATTTAAAAAAATGGATTTGTGACATTAGGCCATGTGGCTCCTTGCAGAACTTGCTCTTAAAGCGACAGTAGCCCATATTTTCCTGATCTAAAAATGATTATATGATCCAAACTGTGAGTTTTGCGACCCATTGAAACCACTATTAAATGGTAAGTAGTAGATCCAGTGTGAAGAAGAGCAGAAACAGTTGGCTTGCATGGAAATCCAGATGTTTCCAGCATCAGAAACAACAACAAGAAGAATAGCAAAGCAAATACTGTGGTCAGTGGCTCTTGGCTTTGCATTGTTGGCAAAATTTGGCTTGTGGTGAAAATTTATTAAGGAACTCAGTGCTATGCCCTCAACATCAAGTGGCATTTTCTTATCTATGACTTTTTATTGGATATTTCAGATGCAAAATTGTTATTTTAGATGCATTGGGTCAGGCTTGGTTACACAGTTCAACATCAGGATCATGTGTATTTTGATTACGGTTTGTATTCGTTCCTTGCTCCATGTGCACATGTCAGAATTTGTTAGGATTGTTCAAGAAGACCACTTTGATCTTGAAATTAGACATCGGAAAAACCTTCAAGACCTCAAAATCTGTTTTTAAATTTGCTAAAGAAAAGCTTTTTCCACTACGTAACTTAAAATAAATTTTTGTCCTCCGCAGTGTCGAAATCAATCCAAGATGACGGAAGAGGTGATTGTCATCGCCAAGTTTGATTACATGGCCCAGCAGGACCAAGAGCTGGACATTAAGAAGAACGAACGCCTCTGGCTTTTAGATGACTCCAAGTCGTGGTGGCGGGTTCGCAACGCTACCAACAAGACGGGCTTTGTGCCGTCCAACTACGTAGAAAGAAAAAACAGTGCCAGGAAAGCCTCGATTGTCAAGAACCTCAAAGACACTTTAGGTAACGTCACAATGTTTTACTCAAGAATGGTTTAATAGTCACCTAGCTCACATATTCACATTGCCTGTTTCCAAACAATGAAAGTGCTTAAATGTTGGTGTTTTCATGGTTTTGAAAACCTGTATTGTTTCACAAAAGTTGCATAAAGGTTGTTATAAACTGGTTGGGGGTAGGGTTAATGTGGTGTGTGAATGCAGCATGTGAATATTTGCAGAATGAGGGCTACCACAGAAGTCCAACCTAGAAGAGCAGTTTTTGTGTTCAGAAAAGATCAAATATTCACAGAATGATTGTCCAAATCCTGACACATTTATTAGCGTGATATCTAGCTGGTTGTGTACAGTGGTACAGCGCAGAAAACTCATCACCATATATGGTAAAGGAGGAAGGAAACGAAAATAAAAATCTCATTGGTTCTTGATCTCTTATCATGCTTTGCATCTCCAAGTAGATTTGAAATTTGTAAATATAGTGCTAATATAATGTAAAGATAATGTTAAATGTGCATGTGTCTTCCACAAAGCTGTTGTATGCTTTAAAAAATTGTATTTATTTTTTATTAACTATTATTTAAGCTACTTTCTTGAAAAAACAAAATTGTTTGTGAGAAAATATGCAAATTCACTTCTCTATTTTAAATCGTTTTAGATATATTTGTGTCTAATTGGGTAATCTATGCGGTTCAGTATCTAGGGCAGCATGTTAGTCATTTCCTGAGAAGTCTCGCTTTGACCACAGTCATGGTTCGTGCACAGATGCACAAGATGATACAGTACTGCAGTTTTCAAGCCAGCGATACCTGCGTGTGAAAGGGTTTATGTCCGACTACGTGCTAGCTACAGTATAACACAACTTCAGTGCATTTTTTCTCAGGTATGTTAAATGGCTGTACTTTGATTTATACAAGAGTTGTGGATTTTTGCTTGTTGCTTTTTGGCGTGCACTGATTGACACTAAAGGCGTCAAGGTAATTGTTACGATTAAAACCTACCTTCTTTGTTGTATACTGTTTTTTTGGCATTGCATTTGTTGAGTCTGCTTTGTTTAATATGCAAATTATGTTAATTAGAAGAAATTAATTTAGCTAAATCTGTTGAGATGCATGAATGAGCTTAAAAGCATAAAAAAGAAGCGTATTAATTTCATTATGCAGATCTTTCGTAATTCTCATGACCAACTTTAGATCTAGTTTCCAGAATGTCGCGTGTCAAATTTACCCTAGAGAAAGAGATTGAGGAATATGTCAGTCTTTAAAATATTATTTGTCCTAATATAAAGTATTATTTATTTGATATATTTTATGCATTAAAATATAGAAGTTAAAAAAATCTAAATGATTATGTTGCATTTTATCACTCAGAAGTATAATATATAAGGAAATACGAAAAAGCAGAACATTAAAAAACTGTAGGCTTACTGTGCTATACGTTGAAGTAAAAATTTTAAGAGCTGCTTAAAACTAGGGATGTTCATTTTAGTTAATTTTTCCCAATGACAACCATAGCTTAACCGAACATTAACCGTTAAATGATAAGATTTTAATATTAAATTGTCATTCAGTAAAAAAAATACAGTTGACTGTTTTCTGTTAGCTGGTAAAACAATTCAAACATTTTATTTAATTTGAACATGCAAGTAACAGATCAACAACAGAACTTGGATTCATATAAAATTTCATTATCAAACTTTCACGCAACATTACATTATCGAAGAGCACGCAATCTGTCTAAAGGATTAATATCCAAAGAGGGCAGATAGTTTCTTTTTTAGTTACCGCAATTGCCATATCTAAAACAATACACAATTTAAAAAAAAAGTTTGCTTTTGCGTCGTCTTTCTCTGTGCGAAAAAAAATGTTTATGGACTAGGACAGAGGCCATCAGCGAAGGTCTGTCCGGACGTGCACGGGAGATTGAGACTCGAGTATGGACACATATGCAGTAGAAATTATTTTGGGGGACACTACACGGACACTACAACTACGTCCATCTTTTTTTACAGTCTATGGCTATTTCACATAATAGATGTTTATATATATAACACAGTTCAAAGATTTTTAATGCTACATGTTATTTGGACAATTAGCTTTTAATATTTTGTGATTGTTGTTGTTGAGTCTTTTGTTTGATCTGAGACATTAAACTGTCCAATGGGCTACAGAATAATATTTTAGATCTGGCAAATTCCTTAGTTTTCCAGCATATTCTTCTGCATATTTGATCCCTTTCCAACAGATGACTTCATGATATTGAGATTCATCTTTTTATACTGAAGATAATTGAGACTCGCACGCTAAAAAAATGCTGGATTCATTTCAAACCATGCAGCGTTGGATAAAAAGGGACAAACACAGCATTTTGGATTGAAATAACCTAGGTTAAATTAGGTTCCTCCTGTTTTGACCAAACGCTGGGCTGAAAATAACCCAGCTTTTTTTTTTTGTGTGTGTGCATACAACTGTTACATAAGATATAAAAACATTTACATACCAGGAGTATGTAGATTTTAAAAGGATGGTCAGTGTGAATTGTTATTATTTCGTCTACCCGGGGACATGTAAATATCCTCTTTTATCCAAAGGGAATTAATGCATAAAAATTTTAGGAAAATAATAATAATTAACTCTTTTGATTATATTGTTCCAAGGTTTGCATACTTCTTTGTTTAAAAATTAATGTTACAATAAAATACTTTGAATTTGTCGGAAAATGAGATGTGCTGAAAAATGCTCCAGAAGGGACAAAACTAGAAAGATTAAATCAGAGTATTAATTCACTTTTATGATCTCAGATGTTCATTATAGGAAGTCTATGTGACTGGAATGTGAATGGTGGTGTCAGGAGATAAGAAAGATTGAAACAGAGAAGATTTGAAAGATTAGCTCATCATGTTCATGTTCAGACTAGACCACATGCTTTAAACTCCTGAGGATCACTCTGAAAATGCCACTCGCAGCTGTCAGTAGGAATTAAATGCATGTTAGTGTAATGCATATCAGTTTTACTACACATTAGTCTGGTCATTTTAGCATTTTACCAGCATTTGTTACATGATGTGTCATTTCTGATATGTGAAATTCAGACATAAGCTCATCTGCATCTGAGTGTGATTTTCAATCATTGATTTCAATCTTTGGCTTTACTTGCTCAATACTAAAGATATCAAGTTTTTATTTTAACAGTATGCTCTTTACATTATGGAGAATGATTTTATGTAGAAAACAGTAACCCACAAAAAAAGACTTGGCTGGGTTTCACGGAATTGATTTTGTGAGCTTTTCCGCATGTGTGACTAAACTCAATCTGATTTAGATTCATTACTTTATATGGTTTCCTCAAGAGTCCTGATTAATTTCTTAAAGAAAAGGTTTTGGCTAATAAATACAGGCTTATTACTGTTTGATGTATGCAAGCAACATGTTCTCTTTAATCTTCAAGTTAGTATAATCTTAGCTTTTCTGTGATGGTTTTACGGAGTTGTGTGTCTCTGCTCTCAGCATACAGAAAAAGGAGAAACTTAATTACATTTACATTTAGCTGAGATACGAAACCTTTTACATCACCTAAAACACGCTACAAGTTAAATTTTTCCAGAGTTGCAACACAGCTACAAAAAGTGATCTGAAAGTTATCAGATAAAGAAAGAAACTTAGCAAATTCATAATCCAAGAAAAGGGACCACAGAGATCAAGTAATGAAATGAATCTAAACGCAAAAGGTGGGTTACGCAATTTTCTATCGTTAAATAAAACACAGAATGCATAAAAATCGGATAGATTTTTGTTATACTTATTGTTGTTCAGTTGCTTTTGGATATAATTAATATAACTATTATAATTATGTAATAATAGGCTATAACTTATTATTTAGGGCAGTTTGTGTATTTGCAAAACTGTTTGACAGTGAAAAAAGGGTTTTAACTCTTTCCTCGCGAGCATTTTTTTTACAAAGTTGCCAGACAGCGCCAGCGTTTTTTATGATTTTCACAAAAGTTTAATGCCTTCCAGAAAATTTTGTGAAGAAAACAAATATATAAACATACAATATATCAAATGAAAGAACAGATTCTCTACTTTTAGCACCTTTCAAATATGGGTAGGTTTCTTCAGAATTACCAAATTTTGAAGATAATTGCATTTTTTGTTAGCGATCAGATTCAGTACAATGATCAAAACACAGAGTTCTTACTGTTTTTGGATCTGTGGTTGCTTCAGTGTTTTATAAGGTGTTTAGGAGCAACACCTAGTGGATAATAGCGGTATTGCGGAAAGCCGGAAATTTTCATCATTGGCAGGGAACGTTTGCTCTTATTTGAAAATAGTTAACTCTTTCCCCGCCATTGACGAGATAACTCGTCAATTAAGAGAAAACGCTTCCCTGTCAATTATGGAAATTTCCGGCTTTCCGCAATACCGCTATTATCCACCTCACTTCCGCAACTTATACAACCCGGTAGGGGTGGGCGGAATGACCAAAAATCTATTCCACGGAATGAGTCATTTTATTTCACGGAACGGTATATTTCTCGGTATAAATGTTTTTCAGTTTATATTGTTTTTTATTATAAAAATGTACAGAAATTTGCCACTCACTCTAGCTTTTAACTAAATGCTCACTGCAGTTTTAAATTATGAGCAATTTAAAGTTAATAATGTTAAAGTGAAAATGCCCAAAAGATAACAACAGTTTAAGTCTTGATTAGACAGAATCTTGTTTATAATTGAGTTATTAATTTTATGGACCGTTGGAGCTATAGTATGCCTTTATTGTATTTTGTATTTATGCATACATTACATTAAAAATAGGCAATATGTAAAATGAACAGGTATAAATATATGCAAAAACCGACAGACAGGATGAATACCTATAGCCTATATGAGAGACGGAGCTCTGGATATTATAAATGTGACAGGTGCTATGATGTGATGATCATGAAGTCTGTTTTAAGGTCTAGACACCCTTACTTTCTATTAGACCTTAACATTTGCGTCTCTTTCTCGTATTTCCGATCAATGTTTGTATAAGCATATGGCGTGTCAAACTACATCGCTCCAGCAGCCCACGTGTCACTGATATTAAGCTTGCTTAAATTTGAGAAAGCTTTACAACTATTAGCATTATGTTCGAGAAGAACCCTTTATTTGGCGTCGCAGCTCCTTGCGCTTGCCTAGAGACCTCTGCACGCGAGAGACCGGCCGGCTGCTGCATGTGGAGAGAGAGAGAGTGTGGGCGAGAGAGAGAGAGAGAAAGAGCGAGCGAGCGTCTCGCTGCGAGACCCGCGGTGGATTCACTGGCACTTATTATAAAAATTACAGAAATAACTCGTTCATTTTTTATGAGTGAATTATTTTACATGTTTCTCCGTCACACTAAGTCTAACATGCGTGAGGGTAGAGTTAGCCACGCCCACTTATTTGCATTCCACGGAATAGAAAAATCCGTTACGTCTGACATTTTATTCCGCGGTAACGGAATATACCGTCATACCGCCCAGCCCTAACCCGGAAGTAGCGCCTCACGTGAAAGAGAAAGAAATCTGTGTATTTGAGAGGTAATAAAAAGAGAACTAATGAAGGTAGGATGAAACGGGTTTTTTTGTTTGAAAGCAGAGGGTCTGTTCTTTTTTATTTGATATATTGTTTGTTTATATACTTAAAAAAGTAAAATTTTCTGGAAGTCATCAAACTTTTGTGAAAATCATGAAAAATGTTTGCGCTGGCAGGCAACTTTTTTTTAAAACGCTGGCAGGGAAAGAGTTAATGTTAACATTCAAATTGACATTTGAATTATAGAATATATATATATATATATATATATAGACGGTTTCATCGGACGCACGTGATACACGTCTGGATCCAAACCTTACTTCCGGTTTCGTTTTTTAATGGTCTGACTAGTTGCTAAACTGATCTCTTGAACAAATACCTCGTCGAAAATAACAAATGTTTTGGCTTCCTAGGTAATCTGTGTTGTGTTTTTTGCTTGTTATATAAATAAACTACGTTTAAAGAACTTTGTTGTTATTTATTCTTAGCGGAGTTTACCGGAAGTTCGTGCGGACCGCGACAGCCGCATGTTTATGTTGTTACTGCTGAAACGGTCTATATATATATATATATATAGACATCCCTGGTTTTGTTTGATCAGAAACCGCTCTTTGTTTAAGTATAAGTTTATTACTATTTATTACACGGCACTCTTAAATGCTCGATTCTGATTGGCCAGCCACAACATTCCAAGGTTCGTTCTTTTCAGATAACTACTGCTTAAAACTAATAACACACGTTAATGCTGCAAATCATTTTGACAGGTACGGTTTAATATTACTCACAAATAATATATAAATATGTATTTTAATAACATTATATTTACAAATGATTAAACTAAATTGTGTGTTCATGACATTTGATTGTCTTGTTTATCTTATCTTAAAACCGAAAATAAATGTTTTTTTCCTTGCGGAAGGTCTGTATTCATTTAAAATAAGCAAATAAATTATTTCAATTCAATATTTATTGTTTCTTACCTTAAATAGCTGTGTAATAAACAGGATAATGTACTGTCAGCATATCTTTCATACTTCCGGGTTATTTCTGCGATAACAACCTGGTGCCTATACATTATCCCTTACATAGGTGCAGGTGCTGGTATCATATGCCAAATATTTAATATCAGTCCAACGTCAGGTGAACATTAAGGCGAAGTATTCCTTTAAATAATGTACCACAATTTCAGTGGTAGCAGGTCTGAGGTATGTGGCTTCCTTATTGACGTTGACGTGCCTGCTGTTGTGGCACATAAAAAAGTTCCACATGAAACCGTGATAGTCTCAGATGTTAATAGCTAAAAAAAATTAAAATGTTATAATACTCCAAAGAATTACATGATACTACAACAGCAAATATCCAAACAATGTAGTAATGCCACGATACTACTTTATTTGTCAGTGTAACCATGTTGTTGTCAATGAAAACATGCAAAGCAGGGAGATATTGGCAGTCAGGGTTGCCTACTTAGTCACCATAGGCGCCATGAGTAAGCTATGTGTAAATGGGTGGGCGAGGTGGGGGGGTTTATTCATACTAAAGGAGTGATCAGTTCTGATTGGCTCATACTGGTCACATGGTCAGGCAGCTTGATTGTTGTGCAGGCAGTGAGCAGTTGACTCGCGGCTGGGTGTTCACATGGAATAGCTGCACAGCTGCTAAGGGAAGTGCCGAGTTGCCGGGAGAGCCCAAAATGGATATGGCTAACCTCTTCAAACATTTCTTTCGTGAGTTTACGTGATTTTCTTCCCATTTTGTTATCTGAAAAGTATAGTTTTTGATAGAAGTTGTGTCTCAGAGTTGTTGGTTACGGGATTAGGACGGTTTGAAAGGCTTTTTGTTACTAACCCCCACCCCACATCCACACACATGGTCTTTGCTCTTTTTTCCTCCAATGGTTTGGAAACTTTAGTATTTCCTAATTTGTTTTGAAACTAAATGAGCGAATAGATAAACTTGGTTTGGAAATTTTTGAAACTTGGCTTGGAAAGTCTTTTTTTCCCACTGTCTGTTAGTGGAGCAGCTGGGCGGGCAGAGCTCTGAAAAGCCTGTAATTGTACTTCACACACACACACACACACACACACACACACACACACACACACACAGCAATCAACGCAGTGTAAAGACTTCTACTATTTCTTGTGCACATAAACTCTCCTGTTACACCCGACTGGAATTTTCTTGCCCGGCACAATCCTCCTTTAAGAGCTTTCATCTTTTGAAGCTCACAGATCCATGTTGTTTTCCTGTAGTTCGAGTGTTAGGGGTCTGCTGTCGTGGGGGTTTCTTCACGTTAGTGGGCAGAAATTGGGTAACGTCAGTCCTCTTGTGAAACACTGAAAGCATTGTGTCATCTTTACTGGCTGAGATGATTGATGAAACTCATATCTCTTCTGGGAGAGCTGCTGGAGGAATGAATATATTACTTTCCACGGCCGCTGGTTCTTATATGCTGTCATGTTTTCAAAGGCCCGGACGTGCCCCATTGTGTAGCGCTACAGTAATGACCGTTTATATGTTTGTAATTCATGTTTTCAGTGGTCATTTCATTGATGAAATGTAAAACATCTGTCAGCATGTTGCTTCCAATGCATGTATGATTCGCTTACTTAAATGTAATATAAAGAAATTGTTTTGATATTTTGCAAAGTAAAGTTTGTCGATCTCTTCTGTTTTTGCTGCATACAGGGTTCGCACGGGTCCTTGAAATCCTTGAAAGTTTGTGAATCTGGGGGAAAAAATCAAGGCTCTGGGAAGTTTTTGACAATATACGTACATAGATACAGGTCATTGAAAGTGCTTGTAGTGCTTGTATATTTTTATGCATGAAGTTTTCTGAAAAAAAAAATCTGTATTATTCCCTGTGTAGTGTAGGATAATATCATAAAAATTCTAGACATTATAAGCACACATGCTAAACTGTTCGCTTTAAATGCTTATATCTTCTGTATGAGAATGTTGATTCATACCAAAATGCTTTTTTCATAGTTGTGTTTGACAAATGAAAACGTCTCGGGTTACGTATGTAACTGTTGTTCCCTGAGAAGGGAACGAGACGCTGCGTCTCCCTTGCCATACTTCCTGCGTCCCTGTAACGCCGTCTTTTGCAATATTTCAGATAGCGATATACTTCCTGGCTCCCACATCACCCGGCCTTTGTCGTTAAGCCTCACCATTGGTTGAATTTGATATGCGCATTTATACGCACTTAACACTGGAGGTGTCCCCAAAGTGTCACCGCAAGTGAAGCAGCGTGAGTTCCCTCGAAAGGGAACTGTAACAATGTATCTTTAAAGGTAACACGATGTAACATTGCTCTCACTTGAAATGTGTCCCACATTTAGTCCTTGAATTTGAGGGTATTAGACCTGAACCCCATTCACACAGACCTCTGGTCCCAGAAAATACCCGTAAAAATGCCAGACAAGCGTCTGTGTGAACAAAAACTCGTTCCGTTAATTTTCTGGGATGGTTGCCGGAAAGAGGACCTAGTAAGATACGCGGGTAACCCTCTGTGTGAACAAGAATGCCGTAAAGGGCGTGTCGAAGTGAGGACGCGCGCGTCATCATCACAACACAAGTTATGGTTCAACTCCTTACAACGACAGATAACATGCATATAAACATTCACCACGAGAAATGTTGCAACTAGATTGAAGCAGTTATCAGGAAATGATATATGAGACCCATAAACAATGACGCACGTGCTGTGGTGAGGACGCGCGTGTCATGGCAACATGAAGTTGGTTCAACTCTTTAAAATGAGGGATTTACAACATTCACTACGAGAAATGTCAGCATACTAGACTGAAGCAGATATCAGGTAAGTTAGCTCGTTACTTCCTGCGTTGAAACGGAGATCATTCAGCAGCATAAAAGAATATCGCGTCACGTGCACATTTGAGCTATAATAAACGAAAATACCCGCATGTCGTTCCAACGAGATATATTGTTCAGCTCCTCAAAATGCGTGTTTTAAATGCATATAAACAATCACGATGAGAAATGTCTGAAAACTGTATCAAAGCAGAAATCAGGGAGCTCGTCAAATATCCACTCTGAAGCTGAGATCATTCACCAGAATAGAACTGTGCATTCACGCGCTCCTTTGTAGTCTTATTATAAACAAAAATGCACGCGAGTTGTTTCTGGAGAGAGAAATAATACATAATATGCAAACTTCAGACGCTGCGTAGAAGAGAGGGCGGGACTTTCAACATGTCACGTGTCTTTCCGGGACCATCAGATGCCGTGTAATCTTGGCAGTGTGAACGAACAAAAACTCTAACTATCCTGGAAAAATCCAGGATGCATTTTATGTGTATTTTACGGAATTTCTGTGTGAAAAGGGCTCTGGAAAGTCCTTGAAAGGTCCTTGAATTTGAAGTTAACTAAGGTGTGGGAAACCTTGTGCATAGCTCCACCCACCTCTAATGCCATATACAACGTATGCACTTTCTGTAGCTTCTGAAGTCAGGCTAAAATTGAACTGATTAGTCATTGATTTTGTTTACTGCCATTGTTATTAAAGGATTAGTCAATTTTCTTAAAAAAAAAAAATCCAGATAATTTACTCAGCACCATGTCATCCAAAATGTTGATGTCTTTCTTTGTTCAGTCGAGAAGAAATTATGTTTTTTGAGGAATTCATTACAGGATTTTTCTTATTTTAATCGACTTTAATGAACCCCAACACTTAACAGTTTTAATACAGTTTAAAATTGCAGTTTTAAAGGATTCCCAACGAGGCATAAGGGTCTTATCTAGCGAAATGATTGTCATTTTTGGCAAGAAAAATAAAAAATATGCACTTTTTAACCACAACTTCTTGCCAGTGCGACCTCACGTTATATGTCATCACGTCAAGAGAGGTCACGGATGACGTATGTGAAACTACGCCCCAGTGTTTACAAGTGTGGAGAAAGAGGACCTTTCCGACGTTGTTGTATGTCGAATAATACTAATCTTTGTGTCAGTTTATTGATTAAAATAGTTCGCAAATGTGCGTTTCATATATGTAACACGTGACCTTTCCACGGCATTACGCAATCACGTGAGGTCGCGCTGGCGCGTCACAGGACTGGAGATATACGAGAAGTTGTGGTTTAAAAGTCCATATTTTTTATTTTTCTTGTCAAAAATGATAATCGTTTCGCTAGATAAGACCCTTATGCCTCATTTGGGATTGTTAAGAGTACTTTGAAACTGCAATTTTAAACTGCATTAAAACTGTTAAGTGTTGGGGTCCATTAAAGTCCATTAAAATGAGAAAAATCCTGGAATGGTTTCCTCAAAAAACATAATTTCTTCTCGACTGAACAAAGAAAGACATCAACATTTTGGATGACATGGTGGTAAGTAAATTATCTGGATTTTTTGTAAGAAAGTGGACTTATCCTTTAAAACTCATTCATGTATATTTAAATATGCCATGTAAAAATGCATTGCCTAAGGTTTCAGACAGGCCAACGGCATTGGTTTTTATGTGTTACGTAACTCTTCAAAGCGTGGCATACATTCAAATAAATGAAGTGCAAATAATATTTGGTATTGGCAAGCTTTTCAGCAAATAACAAATTAGTTTTGGGCCGTTTATTTCCACAAAACTGTTGCTTGGGTCGGAGCCGATGGCGTAGTGGGCAGTGCTCCGACATATATGCTAAACACACTTTTGAATCCTGGTTCAAGGACGTTCTCGTACCCCCCACTTCATCCTGTCCTCTCATTACATTACTATATATCAAATAAAGTCAAAATGGGCCCCCCAAAAAAGATTGCATGGATTTAGAAAACATGTAATATGGCTTGGAAGTCATACACTTTTCTAGTTTCTATACTTTTGCATCTTGAGGTATTATTATATTTTAGGTGCATTTGATGTCTAAAGTCTTTATTATTTTCTGCTCTTTTATAAATAGTTATATTTTTAATAACTTCATGGATGATAACAATATATTTTCTGTGAAAGAAAATATATTTTACATATAGTGTTTTACAGCCAGTTCTGTTACATAATATTAACACTGTTACTCTATTTTGGTAACCGAGTTTACAAGTAACAGAATTGACACTGACTAATTTGGGCAACAGAAAATCATGATTTTCAGATACAGAAAATATTATTTTGTTATCTTGATCCATAACAATGAGTACCAACTTTGCAATTATAAAATCAACCCAGTGGTATCAGTATATCGATATCAGATTTCTTTGAAATGTCATGAGGTTGCATCATTTTTCTTCAGTTCATTCAAGATCAAACTACATGAGAGTTGTCCAGATAGATCCTAAGAGTTTTTGCATCCTTTTTTACTTCAGTCCCCCTTTCTCTCTCTTCCTGTCGTTCAGCCTGCACTCGTAGCGGAAGTGCTCTAATTTTAAACAGATTTCTCCCCAGATCTGTGGAGCCTGTGAGGGAGGAAGTGAGGAAACCGGGATTGTTGATTCACTGCAGCGTCAGCCCATCCGTCTGTTTTTCTCCACTTCCCACTTCGCCATTAATTTTTTTTCATATACTCGTAAAGTCTTCCTCTTTAAAAATCACCGCAAGATAATTCTTTGCTTTGTTTGAGCATTGGCATAAACACAGCTTAAATCCAGATAGTCTAGTGCCGGTTTTACTGTTTCCTCTCATCCACACAGAAGGATGTGATGGATGCTTTCTGGAAGGCTGTTACTGATCGCTCTGTATACGTGGATGGACCGTGACCCCCATATGGCTGTGTGAAGAGCTCTCGACAGCTTTACTCGAGCCAAACAAGCACAGATGTGTGACTGAGGCTATTTTTACCAGCAAATGCTGTCAGACTACAAGCGAAATGAGCTGCAACAATGAGTGAATCTCAGGAAATAGCTGTTCACCACATTTTGTTCTCATTACTTTATTGCGATGCAATGCAAATGTACACAGTTACGTTTATGCATCTGGCAGATTTTATCTTTATTTTATCAGAGCGACTTGCGTATATACATTTTCATCAGCGTGTCTGATCGAACCCATGATGTTTCGCACTGTTATGGCAATTTTCCACTGATTAAGCTACAGGAAAACCTTACAATTTAAACAGTATGGTAGTATTAGTTTTATTTAATTCGTATTAATTAAATGGTTATGTGCAGACAGGATTTTTTTTGTTGTATCACAGTAATCTTTTTGTATTGTGGTAATGATAATACGTTTTGAAAATGAGAACTTGCTTGGATGGGACGGTATGAAAATTTCATATCATGATTATAGTGACCAAAGTTATCACGGTTATCGATATTATGGTGGTTTTGTTAAAATGAGATGGAAATGTTCAAAAACAACTGATACATACACTGAAAACATTTAAAAAGTTTTATTTTTGAAAATCACAATTTAATATTTCATGTCCCTGAAATTATTTCTGTGGTAAAAAATACATAAATCTAATAAGTGTAGTGTGAATGGATATTATACATTCTCCCTTAAATGCCTTTTTGTGCACTAAACTATGTTGCATGTGCGTGTCTGCGTCAAACTGATTCTGGCTGGACAGGATTTACCGCAAGTTTTCAATATCACGGTAATCAAACACGGTTGTAATGAAAATTCAATTTTAAACGTTAATACTAACCGTCAGGACATTTTATCGTGGTCAATCGTGAAACCGGTTATCGTCCCAGGCCTTGTTATAGTTGTGGATAGGTCCTGCGGCGTAGGTTCCGCGTTGGTTTTCATTTCTACTTTTGCGTCGTCTTTCGCGCTGACATGCAAACACACGCGCAGACCGCTGGTAGGCAGTATCCACGCATGTAACCACAGTAGCAGTGCGACCGTCAAAGAAGAAGCAGCTTGCAAAGTTAACCCACAAACGAAGAAACAGCAACTTGTTGTGTATGATTTGGGAAGACCAGCAATGATGGAAGTAAATAAACAGCGACTTTTGTTGCAGTTAAATCACTCCTCAACTTGGCTCATCTTTGTTTTCACAGTCGCAAACGAAAATATCTATGACGCAGTTTTTTACCTGACGGGAGGGGTTCTGGTGGACCAATCACAGTGCTTGCAGTCCGCGTATAACTGACCAAAAGAACTGGTCAAGGTGGTCTAGATTTTTCAATATTTTACTACGTTTTTACCTCAACTTAGACGAATGAATACATACCCATCTTATTTCAAAGCGTACACTTGATTTTTGTACAGTACGTCGTGAATGTGTTAGCATTTAGCCTAGCCCCATTCATTCCTTAGGATCCAAAAATAGATGAATTTAGAAGCCACCAAACACTTCCATGTTTTCCCTATTTAAAGACTATTACATGAGTAGTTACACCAGTAACCCCCCCTTCAGACAGCCAGCGACCAGCATAGCAGAGCGACGCAATCTCATTAATTTCAATGAAAACCGGGCGACTTCCGGCAGCACGAGCAAAAGTGACCATTGGCGGCCGTATGGGCGTGTCCAGTGACGCGAGAAAGTTAAGAAAAGTTTAACTTTATGCAAATGTCGAGCGAATGTCGGGAGCGACTACTAATGAGAACGAAGCAGTGGAGTTCACGTCATCCTTCTCTCGTCAGTAACTGGCGTGGATGGTACTCATTTGTTTATGACAAGCAGATTTAGAAACGCCTCATTGAAGGAGACGGGCGACACACAGCGATAACATCGATGGCTGTCTGAATGCGGCGTAAGTATGGTGGTACATAGCGTGGCGATTTTTTTAAAGTGGATAAATATTGACGCACAGTAATATTGATGGAAGTTGAGCGAGATGCGGAGTAGTCAGGACTGTGATGATGATGATGAGGTCGAAGTGCTGAAAAAAGTGCTCTTCCGCCATACAATATAGTTCTCATTTTTATCCACTTAGTGTTTGGTGGCTTCTAAATTCATCCCTGTTTGGATCTTAAGGAATGAATGGGGCTAGGCTAAATGCTAACACATTTACGACACGCTGTACAAAGATTAAGTGCACGCATTGAAAAAAGATACGTATGTAATAATTTGTCTAAGTTGAGGTAAGAACATAGTAAAATATTGAAAAACGGTGGTGAGTTCCTTTAAGGACTTTATGCATTTAGATTTTTGAGGTAAATTATGTCTATTCTGCATCTACATACTTTTCAGTTTCTATAGTTTAAGGTTTTTTTATTTTAAGGCATCTTCGACAAGATGGTTCTTGTCGTATTTGTACATCAAGCAAGCGTGTGTTTTGTCGCACAGACAGTGAGGCTCGTGCATTTAAAGAAAGGTCTGTGGTTTACAGTTGCTTCTGCTAGAGATCTTTTGATGTCTCATCTTTCTCGAGTTGAAAGAATCTCTTGTTTTCCACTTCGCTCTGAGCCCGGCATACCAGATTGGAAATGAAGTGATTTTCTTTTCTTCATACCTTTCTATATTGTTTTTATAAACCCAAAACGTGTTTGTTGTTAAGCATTGGCTTGATATCTCTACCCTGCTTGCTTGCTTTCTTGAATGTGGTTTGCTGGCAGCTGTATGTAAGCTGTCTATCAATTTTACAGATGATTTTAAGATACGTGGTTGACTGTTAAAGACATACAATGGTTTTTTGGACATGGTATTTTGATAACGTCCAATAAGATCATGTTTTAATTACGTAGTCGTCTCAAGGACCAGTATCTTTACCAATATATTGCTTGGATATTTTTAATATGACAGATTAACTCATTTATCCGAGTCTGATAATGGTGTATTTTAAAAATCATGCTTTTGTCGTGATACCACCACTATACCATGGTATGACCCTAGTAATTTTTAAATCTTTCTTCATCCCTATTTTTTTTCACAATGTGGTTCCTGTATCTAAAAACAATAGGATGAACAGACCAGAGGAAACGACTAATACGAGTTAGCTCATGTTGCACTCAGGGGAAAGATTGTAAAATGGAGGGGAAGTGAAATTCATTGGTCGGATGAAGGAGAGACTTCGGATAGGTTTGTCTATGCTGAGCTCTTAATGGTTGTTGTACTGTTAGCGTATTAACTGTTGATTTTAGTGAAACATAATTGAGCTTTTACAATAATATTCGAGAGGTAAATATATAGATGCTTTTGAGTTATACTAAGCATACAGCTTCCTTCCTGATGCGTGCTTTGAACACGTTCACTTCACTTTATTGTCTGTTCCTAGGAACAGAAATTCATCTTCGATACTGGCACAATGTAACAAACAATACCGAAACTCACAACACACACTTCAAGTAGCATAATGAAAACATGTACATATAATACCTAAAACCAAACATAATAAAACACGTTTATATACTTTAACTGATAGCATATGCAATAGCAAATTTTAAATAAGAGATTATTTAAAACTGGAATAAATGATCTCTTGTAAACATTCCTTTTTGCCATCGGCACCCTCAATCTCCAAAATTGAGAGGATGACTTTGATCTGAATATACAGCGATTGCTTTATCCTTCATAAAAGCTGGATTACTCTATTCAGGAAACATGCTACAGCTTTATACGTTTGTATTATCAGCAGCCGACTACAGCACATTTTGCAGGATTGAAGTAATGTTTCCACCAAATATTTTTCCGAATATTTTCTCATAATTTACTCATCCTCATCCCAAAGTAAAACCAAAACAAAAACATCACAATGCTAATGTAAAAGCGTCAAATATGGCGGCACGTAGATAACATCAAATCTTATTGGTTCTTACATGTCTCGTGACAAATTGACATGCATTTCATCTAGGACTACCAATCGATTAAAATATTTAATTTAGATTAATCGCATGATTGTCATGAGTTACCTCGCGATTAATCGTAACTTAAAGGAATAGTCTACTCATTTTCAATATTAAAATATGTTATTACCTTAACTAAGAATTGTTGATACATCCCTCTATCATCTGTGTGCGCGCTGCGACACTTTGATAGCATTTAGCTTAGCCCCATTCATTCAATTGTATCATTTAGAGATAAAGTTAGAAGTGACCAAACACATCAACGTTTTTCCTATTTAAGACGAGTAGTTATACAAGCAAGTTTGGTGGTACAAAATAAAACGTAGCGCTTTTCTAAGCGGATTTACAAGAGGAACTATATTTTATGGCGTAATAGCACTTTTGGGAGTACTTCGATTCGGCGCAGTAACACCCTCCCTCTCCCATTATGAGAGTGAGAAGGGGAGCGGACTTTTCAGGCGAGTCGAATCAACACTGGCTGCACAACATTTTTTTTTATGATTCTCATTTATATTTTATGGTTTGAAATGGCTTAATTCATTGTTGTGAGCACTCCGCGTGATTTTGTCGCGTTTATAAATCAGGATTTCAGCAGAGTTAAAGGAACAGCTGGTTGGATTAAACATGAATTACTGGGTCATGTTTAGTCACTACTTTATAGTCTACTTGTTTTATGTCTGATAACAGAACAGATAATATATAAAAATAGCATTCAGTTGTGTTAAAATGCAATATAACATGACAGATCTAAAAGTAGAAAGATTTGAAAACAAGTGAAACATTTCAAGTGCCAACACTCGATGAAACGCAAACACGTGATGAGGTCACATATATGCTAAATAGCGTGTGACGTCATCACCGCCACACAGTCTCGCAAAATCCTGTGGGAAACACTTATCTATATCTGTTTATCGATAGATAGATGGATGGATGTCCAGAACACTTCAGCAGCCACCTGCAACCTAAACTCTCACCATGATATAACTGTGTGTGTGTGTGTTAATGTGGTTTGTTTGTCAAAGCAAAAATGTTAGAAGAACTGAAAATGTCATGTAGTGAGTTAACTCTCCATTTCAGTTTTACTTTTTTGAGTCGAGACCATATAGACTCACTAATCCAGTGACTTGCTGGGGGGATCACCTTGCCTGTCTCGTGGAGTAACACCAGACAGATCACGTGCACAAAAACAACCACAGTCTGCATGTTCACACATCTCACAATAGTGTATTTTATAAATTTGACTATGTATAAGGATAAGGAATCACATTTTGGAAAGCTCTTTGTAGTTCATCCAGTATTTAAACTCACTTTGACACGCTTTTACACCATTCAAATATTTATTTTCTTTCAGGAAAGTCTTTGAATTTGTTGCACTCGTGTTGTCAAAAGGTTGACAGGCACAGGCACTAACATGTCCACACGTAGGGCATGACACGCTCTAGTTACTATTGCTATACACTACACGTTTGCTTCCTGATCACGTTGGCCATGCAAATGTCTGTGTCCCATAATCTGGCAGAGGTTTAGCCAGAGGCAAATTTAGGAATTTGTGTATTTGTAATGCAAAGCAGATAGTTAAAGGCAACCGAAAGCTCAGAGTTAATTCGACCGGTCTTGAGCTTCGATAAGCATTTCGCTCGGAGCATAAAGGGCTTTATGCTTTCACTTAGTTAACCTTTAACCTCACAGCAAGCCTAAAGTAAACTAGGTAATTTCCTCCAAGAGAGTGATTTCGGAAGGCATCTCAGTTGTCAAGTATACATTTAAGAAATATTTACACACTTTACACACATCTAACACACTTAAATCATATAGACCATAAACACAAACTGTTTTATTGTTACCCATTTTGTTATTTGATACAAAATTATGACATGTTATTACAAAATAATAATAATATAATAAACCACAATATACTAGGGCTGCAAAACGATTAATCGCAACTATATTCACAAATATATGCATACGCATACACATACACTCAGATGCAAGTATACATTTAAGAAATATTTACATGTGCATATAATAATAATAATAATAATAATAATATAAGATAATAAACCACAATATACTAGGGCTGCAAAACGATTAATCGCAACTATATTCACAAATATATGCATACGCATACACATACACTCAGATGTAAGTATACATTTAAGAAATATTTACATGTGCATATAATAATAATAATAATAATAATATAAGATAATAAACCACAATATACTAGGGCTGCAAAAAGATTAATCGCGACTATATTCACAAATATATGCATACGCATACACATACACTCAGATGCAAGTATACATTTAAGAAATATTTACATGTGCATATAATAATAATAATAATAATATAAGATAATAAACCACAATATACTAGGGCTGCAAAAAGATTAATCGCGACTATATTCGTGATTTTATTTATTTATTTATTTATTTACATACTCAGATGCAAGAATACATTTAAGAAATATTTGCATGTGCATAATAATAATAATAATAATAATAATAATAATAATAATAAAAGATAATAAACCACAATATACTAGGGCTGCAAAACGATTAATCACGACTATATTTGTGATTTTATTTCTTTCTTTATTTATATACTCAGATGCAAATATACATTTAAGAAATATTTGCATGTGCATATAATAATAATAATAATAATAATATAAGATAATAAACCACAATATACTAGGGCTGCAAAACGATTAATCGCGACTATATTCGTGATTTTATTTCTTTATTTATTTATATACTCAGATGCAAGTATACATTTAAGAAATATTTGCATGTGCATATAATAATAATAATAATAATAATAATAATAATATAAGATAATAAACCACAATATACTAGGGCTGCAAAACGATTAATCGCGACTATATTTGTGATTTTATTTATTTATACACTCAGATGCAAGTATACATTTAAGAAATATTTACATGTGTATATACATTTTTTATATTTAAATATAATTTACATTGTGTTTATAATTATAAATACTTAATATATAAATAGATTTTTTTCAAACAAAATTATGCATGTGTGTGTATTTATACATACTTATTATACACAGTACACACAAATATGATGTAAACAAAAACTTTTATTTTGCAAACAATTAGTTGTGATTAATGGTTTTGCAACCCTACAATATACATAAAATCATCCTACACAATGTAAAGAACAAACCTTTCTATCTTGAATATTGACTAAAATCCAAATGAAACTTTGGTGCTCCTACTCATAAATTAGATTGAGACTTTAGCCTGTATTTCAAAGATAGGGTCACATTTTATACCATCATTATAAATCTCTGCAATACTTTTCTGTATGTTTTGCACAAAGGAAGAATTTATCTGTGTAAGGGGTTTTGTATTTGTCCCGTTACACACTGCCAAGTGGACATTCCTTCATGGTAACACTATTCACAATCTCTCGCCAGACCGGTCGACATGGTCAAAATGCCTCAGGGTATGATATTCCCTTGTAATCCTTCGGCCTGGCCCACTTGGCTTGACCTGACACGGTTGGACAGGGCGTGATCCTCAGCAGCTTCTGTGAATCCACCCAAACACGCCCTCACTCATGGCCTCCCTGTGGAGGAGTCTGATGGGTGTGGTGGTCATTCCAGTGCATTGTGGGATGTCTTTTCACGGTCAGCTGGATGTTTTCACTTTTGATAAAGATAATGAATTCTCTTTTTACTGAGATAAGTTTCTTGTGATTCAGACTTTTATGAATCACATAAATGTGATTGTGTTCTCAAAGTCACAAACTGATGACAGCTTTATTTAACAAAAATAAATGTTTGACTTATAATAAAAAGAAGGATTTAGAGAGAATGGGCCTGCATCACTATATGATTATTATTATTATTGCTCCTACTTTACTTTTCTGTTGCTCTTGCATGCTTGATCACATGGGCATAATTGAATCATCCCCTTACCCAAGGAGGAAGTAAAAAATGCACATGACTTGTCATGTGATCTGTAAGTGGTAAAGAGTGGTGAGAATCTGATTAGTTAGCTCTGATTGGTCGGGTTTAAAACCGGATCGATTCTTTGGGCACATTGCTCTAGCAGCCGGGAAGTGTATTAGGTACTGTAAGTGATACTGCTCTTTAACATGTGTTTGGACAGGTTTACCATTCACTCTTGCCCTGCCTGTTGGTGCCTGTATCAAACTACAATGCTCTTTGGTTTAACAGATGATTTTGACAAGAGTTTTTGAAGAAAAATCCAATAACTGGCCAAATAATGTGATATGGTAGTGACCAAAAGTGATGTCCAATTTTGAACACTTGATTTTTTCACCCTTTGATTGAATATTTTATTGAAGATGCATTAAAAATGTTGTATGCATGTTGCATTGGAGTATAAACCGACGTTCAGCTTTGAAAAGAAGTTAAGGAGGCTTGGCAAAAAATTACCCACAACACGTGCAGTTTATAAAGGCATAGCCCAGGACAATGACTACAAAATATTACCACAAAAGCGATTAACAAATATTTATAACAGATAAAATTGTAGTCAGTATACAGCGTGGGAACTTTTGGTTTTCTATGCAATTTTACTTCGAGTAAATAATTTAGGTCAAAGGGGTTCGGCTGATAAAAATCGTTTGAAAACCCCTGGTTTAAACCAACCCAAGGGGTCAATAAAAGCAAATATGGTACAAATCCCCTCGGACATCACGTTTGCCCACTGCTGTGTATGATATGCAGTGTGATTAATGTTTTAGGCTTTATTTCAGTTTGAACCAGGGGTGGGCAATATGACCAAAATAAACAACCATATACTAGGGCTGCAAAACAATCACGACTATATTCGCAAATATTTATTTATTTATACACTCAAATGCATGTATACTTTTAAGAAATATTTACATGTGTATATAATAATAACAATAATAATATAAGATAATAAACAACAATATACTAGGGCTGCAAAACGATTAATCATGACTATATTCGCAAATATTTATTTATTTATACACTCAGATGCAAGTATACATTAAAGAAATATTTAAATTTGTATATAATAATAATAATAATAATAATATAAGATATTATAAGGCAAAATGATTAATCACGATTATAATCGCGAATATATTTATTTATTTATTTATTTATTTACTCAGATGCAAGTATACCTTTAAGAAATATTTACATGTGTATATAATAATAATAATATATTAGGGGTGGGCAATATGACCAAAATCTCCTATTTTTTTATTTTTATAAGGTTTTTCTGTTATTAAACTCTTTAATAGCATTCTCACAAAAACCTTAAACAACCATAAAAAGAAGATAAAAACAAACAAAACTCAAGATCAATGAAGATAAATAGGCAGTGATGAATGAATGATAATAAATAATAATAAATAATTATGTATGTATGTAATGTAATGTTATGTATGTATGTAATGTATGTAATTTTTTTTAAGGTAGAAAAGTGATTTAGTTAAGAGCAGTGAGAGATTTTTTCTCAATGCTGTTTGATAAACATGAGTGAATATATTTATATTTAACGATTAATCATGACTATATTCGCAAATATTTATTTATTTATACACTCAGATGCAAGTATACATTAAAGAAATATTTAAATTTGTATATAATAATAATAATAATAATATAAGATATTATTATGAGTGACAGACAGGAGCAAAATTATTTAACTTCCCCTTTAAGACCAAAGTCCAATATACTGTTACACATGCGTTTTCTCTTTTAGCTGTTCACTTTCTCTTAAGACCTAAATTGTCGTGTTTATGAGGATATTTGCAAAGATGGGAATTTTGGCGCATATATGTATATAAGGCCAATAACGCAGCAAAATGCTCACAAGCTTAATGAGCAGTGGTTGTGCGACTTGTGCGCTTATCACGGACAGAAACAGCGCACACACATAGATCTGTTGTTTGTGTTTCAGTGGCTTAAAATAACTTGTTTTAAAACTGCAGGGCTTAAATACGTCTACAAACGTTACGTTTTCTTTACCACACGCACAGGAGCGTGACGTGGGCGCTTAACCTTGATAGAGACGATAGTCCAAAATCTCAAGCAGTTGACAATTTTCTACCAGTTAATCATGTCTACCGATTATGAAATTTGGCTGACTGTTAATTGTCTAATAAATTCTGAGAATTATGACGATTAATTGCCTGTTCAGGGCTTTGCCGATTATGCCAATTAATTGTCAGTTTTATTGCTTTCGACATTTAATTCTTATAATCTTTTTTGTTTGTTCATGAAATTATTTTCACACATGATCCTACTAAGGTCATATTAGTAGGCTACTGGACCACATGTCTGTAGTGGCTGCAAAAAAAATGTTTACAGATCCTTAAGAATAACATCTTTCACTTCCCTAAATTTGGAATTGCTGTTTTTGAAATGTATGTTTTACCTGGCAGTTCAAAGTTTTGCAGCATTTCTTTAAAGCTGTTTACCACTGTATTGAATGGCTATGGCTTTGATTTTTTGCGTTACACTGTCAGTTAAGGAGCGCCATCTGATTTATCTCATTTATACAGGCACTGCAGCTCCCCCTTGTGTTTTTTAAAGAGTTCGTGCAATCATTGCGGTGATCTGAAATCATCGCGATGAGGTCAAACAATCGCGATGGAGACGATTATTTAATCATTGTGACAGCCCTACTACCGGTTTATCGCACAGCCCTAGTTTGAACTTTTGAGAAATTAAAATATAAAACAAAAATATGTTTCACAATCTCTGATCACTGATCATCTTCCACACATCTGAGCACACACAAGTACTAACATTCGTTTGCCAGTCTCATTGTTAACATTTTGACTATACATATTAACCTTATAAAGTATTAAAATCATTCAATTTTTTTGGGAAACCTTTGCAATAGGCATGTTGTGATATGCAGATCTGTGATATTTCAATAATTTAAAAATATTTTACTTATTCAGTAGCTGTTAAAAACAAATTCTCATGCAGTAAAGCATGTATCCTTCATAGATGAGACAATTCCAGAATGCAGTGCAATGAAGACATTGTTGGCTCTTTTCGAGTTTAACTGCTCAGCATGGTCGCGTCATTGTTGGTGTCCGTTGCTCATGTTGTACTTAAGTTCAAAATGACTCAAGTTGCTTCAAATAAATGTAATTCGACTACTTGTATGTACGATCAAACTCCTAAAAGTACTTTTTTTTGCAGGAATCGGTAAGGTGAAACGGAAAGCAGGCATGCGTGACACAGCCTCCAACGCCGACTCTGACTTCTACCAGGACAACGGCGAACGTCTGTATGACCTGAACCTCCCTGCGCTTGTGAAATTCAGCTACAATGCCGAGCGAGAAGACGAGCTGTCGCTGGTTAAGGGGACGAGGGTCATAGTCATGGAAAAGTGCAGCGATGGTTGGTGGAGGGGGAGCTACAACGGCCGGTCGGGCTGGTTCCCGTCCAATTACGTGACGGAGGATGCCGACGGATCGGCGAGCAACGACTCGGCCGGGCTGTCGGAGAAGTTAGCCGCCGTCGTTCACAGTGCGAACGGCAATCGGGTGCTGCACACGGTACAGGCACTCTACCCGTTCAGCTCGGGCAACGACGAGGAGCTGAACTTCGAGAAGGGAGAGGTTATGGATGTTGTGGAGAAGCCGGAAAACGACCCGGAGTGGTGGAAGTGTCGCAAAGCCGACGGTCAGATGGGACTCGTGCCAAAAAACTACGTCACTGTGCTGCAGGAGTCGCACAACTCGGCCAGCATGGCCGGGCCACCCACGCCAGACTGTGACTACATTGAGCCTTCCTCCAGCGGACGATTCGCTGGCAAGCAGTGGTACTACGGGAAGGTGACGCGTCATCAGGCGGAGGTGGCACTTAACCAGAGAGGCGTAGAGGGAGACTTTCTCATCCGAGATAGCGAGTCTTCTGTAAGTAAAAAACTTTTTCTTGATTAATTTGGGAAACCCCAAGTGTAAAAATTTTGAAATGTGTGCTTTATTTTTAACTAGATAGCTGTGTAGTCACCATCATAGTTCACTATTTTACTTTGCTGAAGCTTATGCAAGAGCATTGTTTCAAAACTTAGTGTGCTGAAGAAATACACTGCAAAAAATTATTTTCTTACTTTTATTTTTTTTCTTGTTTTCAGTAGAAATATCTAAAAATTCTTAAATTAAGATGTATTTTCTTGATGAGCAAAATGACCTAGGAAAATAAGTCTAGTTTTTAAACAAAAAATATCAAATTTAAGCAAATTTGTGCTCAAAACAAGCAAGAAAATCTGCCAATGGAATAAGAATTTTTTTCGGAATTAAGTGTTTATGAAAAAAGTTTTAAAAAAAAATTCTTATTCCACACTGCAAAAAATGATTTTGAAGAAAAAAATTCTTAGTATTTTTTTCTTGTTTTCAGTAAAAATATCTAAAAAATCTTAAATTAAGAGTTTTTCTTGATGTGCAAAATGACCTAAGAAAATAAGTCTGGTTTTTAAGTTTAATTTAAGTGGTTATGTGCATAAAACAAGCAAAATGCCAATGGGGTAAGCAAAAAATCTTGAACATTTTTCTTAAATTCAAGAAAAATTCAAGGATAATTCAGAAATTTGCTTACCCCATTGGCAGATTTTTTGCTTGTTTTAAGCACTAATTTATTTGAAGTTAGACCTATTTTCTTAGGTCATTTTGCTCATCAAGAAAATCCATCTTGATTTAAGAATTTTTAGATATTTTTACTGAAAAAATCCACAAATACTAAGTAAGAAATAAAAAATTCAAGAAAAAAATTCTTAGTATTTTTGTCTTGTTTTCAGTAAAAAATATCTAAAGATTCTTAAATTAAGATGCTTTTTCTTGATGATTTTAGACCAAAAATATCAAATTTAAGTTCTTTTGTGCATAAAACAAGCAAAAAATCTGCCAATGGGGTAAGCAAATTTTTCTTGAATTTAGTGTTTAAGAAAAATGTTTAAGATTTTTTGTTTACCCCATTGGCAGATTTCTTTTGCTCGTTTCATGCACAAAATCACTTAAATTTGATATTTTTGGACTAAAAACTAGACTTATTTTTCTTAGGTCATTTGCTCATCAAATAAATTCATCTTAATTTAAGAATTTTTAGGTATTTCTACTGAAAACAAGACAAAAATTCTAAGACAGATTTTCAAGAAAAAAATTCTTAGTACTTTTTTAGTCTTGTTTTCAGTAGAAATAACTTAAAAATTCTTAAATCAAGATGTATTGTCTTGATGAGCAAAATGACCTAAGAAAATAAATCTAGTTTTTAAACAAAAATGATACAATTTAAGTGAATTTGTGCTTAAAACAAGCAAAACACATCTGCCAATGGGGTGAGAAAATTTTGCTGAATTTTTCTTATATTAAGTAAATCCAAGAAATATTTTTTTTGCTTGTTTAAAGCACAAATTCACTTCTATTTGATATGTTTTGTCTAAAAACTAGACTTATTTTTCTTAGGTCATTTGCTAATCAAGAAAATACATCTTAATTTAAGAATTTTTAGATATTTCTACTGAAAACAAGACAAAAATATTAAGTAAGAAAGTCATTTTTTTCAGTGTAGTCATGTTATGACGCAACATGCTAATGCTAATCATTTGTTTCTTAGTCACTCATTCTTTGTCGTAACCAGTAGCCCACAACCAGATAAGGAATCTGTATTAACACATTTTTTGTCTTTCTCTACAAATTCTTCTAGCCCAATGACTTTTCAATATCGCTGAAAGCGCCGTCCAAAAACAAGCATTTCAAAGTCCAACTGAAGGACAACCTGTACTGCATCGGACAGCGCAAGTTCAACACAATGGAGGAGCTGGTGGAACACTACAAAAAAGCGCCCATCTTCACCAGCGAACAGGGTGACAAACTCTACCTGGTCAAGGCTCTCGCCGCCTCCTGATCCCAGTAGGAGAACCCAGTTAACAAAGACTACATTTCCAGACAGACAGATTGGGAATATCAAGCATTCCATTAAAGGGAGGTACAGACGGACAATGGACTCCCGTTTATTCGCTCGGAATTTCATTGTGGGAAACGCCCAAGTATCAAAATACAGTACGTTTAGATCATAGGTCATGCAATGGATTTTGATGTCAACATGTATTAGGAATGACAAACTAGGTCTTTTTTTGATAATATATACACATGTATATTCTTTACATTGGTTGAAAACGAATCCTTGAACTTTCTGCCAATTTTTTTTTGTCTTTTACGTTTCTGCTGGTAAAGTTGAAATGGTGGCAGAAGGCT
This sequence comes from Misgurnus anguillicaudatus, assembly GCF_027580225.2. Classification (NCBI taxonomy): domain Eukaryota; kingdom Metazoa; phylum Chordata; class Actinopteri; order Cypriniformes; family Cobitidae; genus Misgurnus; species Misgurnus anguillicaudatus. The sequence continues at coordinate 9,471,998 of NC_073361.2, forward strand.
GTTCAACACATACTGTCTGTGTCTGCCTGCATTGCCTGAACAACACAAAGTGAATTTAACGTCATTTGCTATATTTATTAGGAATCGATATTTCTGCCAAATGCTCAAACAATAAAAGTGAGTGACCAAAACTTGCTTATTATGAGGATTTGTCGCAATATTTCGAATATAGTGATTCATCCGATTCAAGTTTGAACTTGATTTCAACTGCAAGATGATTCAGTTATCGCCTATGTAAGCCTTAACTTTAGGCGATGACTGTATGAGGGGTAAAAATGACAGAAGTTCAACTTCCCTGACAATCGAAATTGGTGCAAAACATTGCTGTTTGTACTGTTGTCAACAAGGCATCTTGTGTCTATACCATCTTTGCCATGTCAAAAGGCTAAGCTGTGATTGCTGTTTCTTGTTCGACATGTATTTGAATGAACCTGGGAGCATGTGCAAGAGTTGTGCAACATCTTTTTTTTAGCCTGAAGATGAACCACAGTGGTGCTTTTCTGAGTCAGTATTGTACCAATAAAGCTGTCTTTTCTGATCGAGGCGAAGATCTAGTCGGCTTCACAGATGTGCGGTTTCGTTATCTTTGCTCGTGCATTTGTTGAATGATGTTCGGCTTGATACTCATTTGGTTGACAATAGTACACTTTCTCGGATGAGCGGACACGTGTTGTAGCTTTGAAGGTCATTGAACGGAGCATTGTTCGCTTAAGGAAGAACCCACCTCGCTTTGCGATCGAAATCCACAGAGTCGCTTCCTTATGTTTTCCATCGGGTTGATAAATGGCTGAGGTGCTGAGAGATGCATCACTGGGGATCTGGCCTTTATATGTCAAATTGTGCAGATAAGGATGTTTGGAACGTCTCGGTTTCAATTTGGAACAACATGGAAGTTCCTTTTTATTCCCTGGACTGAGCTTTTCTCATCACTACGACCGTGATCGCTTCTCCAGCTGTGTTGGAGTCGGACTGGGGTACGACTTGAAGAATGGGGATTTTTAAGGGAGTGTAAGATTGCTGAAGCTCCTGGAGTATAGTATGGTAAATGTTATGGTTGGAGTGGACATCTGAGATGTGGAGCAAAAAGGACATTTTGTTGTTTAGGACTGTGGATAACTAGTTTTGCTTTACCTTCTTGGTCTTGACCAAACACAGTACTAAACTTAACTCGTTTATAATTTTGTACGTATCCATATTAGCATCTGGGCTAATTGAGTTAGCTTCTACCAAGTGACGGATGAATTGGCTAAAATACTATATTTCTGTATAACAGACATATGGCCTTTAACACTAACAACTAAAGATAGGGGAAGTGTTTTTCTTGCGGTCTCATTAAGACCAATTTGTCATTGAATGCCGCTGGTTCAGCATGATAGTCCGACCACGTAGTTTGTTTTATCGTGCCTTCATCTCAGTTGCTGGAACCAAAGTTTTGGTGTTCCTCTATGCTTTTTTAAGACACACATTTTTGTTTGAGTATTGCTTTGCATGTGCGTAACACATCCCTGATATGTGACTGATGTAAAAGGACCATGTACTCTTCATGCAAACCTCCTGTTGGGGAACTGATCATCATCATACGCTTAAACTTGTCTACTGACTAAAGTGACCTTACCAAATGGACCTTAGTCACGGTTGTATAATAAATTAAACACAAATAAATACAGTCTGTTCAATGGGTCATACTGTTTTGTAACTTTGTACCAAAAAAGAATTTCAGAAACTGGAAAACTTGAGTTATAAAAATTAAACTGATATTTATTATTATTATAAGTAAAAAACTAAGGTCAACTTTTCTAGCAAACATCACAGTTACCATTAGTGTCTGCAGTGGATTCAGTTGTATGGAGGACCAAACCTGCAATAATAAAAAAAAATGTAAAAATGGAAAGAAAAAAATAAACAAATACACCCATTAGTGTCTGCAGTGGATTCAGTTGTATGGAGGACCAAACCTGCAATAATTAAAAAAAAATTAAAAATGGAAAGAAAAAAATAAATAAATACACCCATTAGTGTCTGCAGTGGATTCAGTTGTATGGAGGACCAAACCTGCAATAATTAAAAAATGTAAAAATGGGATGAAAAAAATAAATAAATACACCCATTAGTGTCTGCAGTGGATTCAGTTGTATGGAGGACCAAACTTGCAATAATTTAAAAAAATGTCAAAATGGAAAGAAAAAAATAAACAAATACACCCATTAGTGTCTGCAGTGGATTCAGTTGTATGGAGGACCAAACCTGCAATAATTATAAAATAAAAGTAAAAATGGATTAAATAAATAAATAAATACACCCATTAGTGTCTGCAGTGGATTCAGTTGTATGGAGGACCAAACCTGCAATAATTAAAAAAAATGTAAAAATGAAAAGAAAAAAATAAATAAATACACCCATTTGTGTCTGCAGTGGATTCAGTTGTATGGAGGACCAAACCTGCAATAATTTAAAAAAAAATGTAAAAATGGAAAGAAAAAAATAAATAAATACACCCATTAATGTATGCGGTGGATTCAGTTGTATGGAGGACCAAACCTACAATAATTAAAAATAAATGTAAAAATAGAAAAAATATAGAAATTGCTTGGTTAAACAAATACAAAACTTTTCATTTAGTTTAGTCCTGACTTTAATGATTAATAATAAATGTAATTAATTAATAAATAATCAGGCTTTTTTGGATGGTTTCGTTCTTCATAGCAGCTGTTGGTTGTGAAAAGCAGCCATGCAGTTACTGCGGGTGTATTTACAAATGCATTTACATTTGTGTCCACTGAGTGTCATCAACCTACCTTTTGATGACATTGATGCTTCCAGACTTGATGATGATGATGTGAAGAAGCACATAATACTACTTTCTAACTATGGTTTACTTAGATCTGATGTTTCTATACATGAGCTCTCAACCAATGATGAGCTGGAGGTGCGCAAGGACCGCCTCTCTTATTTCCTCGTGGCACACATTAATCGTTAAAAGATCGTGATCTCGATTCGACCCCCCCAAACGATCCTAATTTAGCATTTCAACGATTCAGGTAATTATATTTTTAAGGAGGAAAGACGCAGTTTCGTCAGTTCTCTCGACAACACGCAATCACAGCGGCCGCAATGACATCTTGACGTCTCATTTATTATTGCGCAAGCCAGATGTGCTCATGTTCGCTCCACTGGTACAGCGGATGCTTTCGCCGAGAAGTTAGACAGAAAGAAACAGAAACTAAAGAGAATGAGTGAGGCAGAGCAATGCGCAGGTACGTCCGACAAGAACCTTGACGTTGTTTTAGTACCAAAAAGAGGATCTTATTCCGGATCTCATTCCTTCCGAAAGGGTTTTTAGCACAGGGGGAAACATTGGCTGCGTTCGTCCAAATAACCACACTTGCTGTCTTCGCACTTGACTGTTAAAATTACGTTTTCTTGTATTTGGCCCAAGTGTAGTGGGCATGAAGATTAAGGGTGCATGTAGATTTATTCACCCGATGGACGTTCACGCTGCCAGTGAGGGCAACAAAAAACGCTCAAATGCATTCTCTGGAAATCTCTCAAGCGGAGATTTCCACCTTCCGATTGGTTGGCGCCTAACATTTCCACCTTGCAATTGGTTGGCGCCGAACCGCGTCATAGCTCATTACCATAAAGTAACGTTAATCTATGTCTAGTTAAAATGTATATTTTAATTTTTTTTTCTTTAAATAAAATGAATACATAATACTCTACAATTAACATTAACTGAATTTAAAGATTATGTACACTTTCAGAAGCATAATTCTTTGCACCTGTAAAAACTAATGTTCAACTAATGTTCAGGGTTGTACATCTTTAAAATTAACAAAGTTCTTGAGAATCGTGATCTTAATTTTAGGCAAAAGAATCGTGATTCTCCTTTTATACAGAATCGTGCAGCTCTACACAGAAGTACAGAAATATAAAAAATGCATAAATATGGAAAAATAGATGTGAAACTATTTTTATAAGGAAATAAATACGTGTGGTAAAAAATAAATGAACGCATTAAAATAAAATATTTAAATAATACAAAAAATAAACACTTTAGTAAGAAATATAATATTCAGAACTATGACTTGTACTTGTTTAGGTCATTTATTCCTTTTACATTTATTTATTTTTAATTATTTCAAGTTTGGTCCTCCATATAGTTGCGGTGGCGATTTTAAACCTGTCGGCTTATGAGGTAGTTTATTTCAAGTCTGCAAGAAGTCTATGTTTTATGCTTAACTAGCAAAAGGTTATTGTTGTGTGTGTGACCAAATCACTATCTTGCTGTCTACATCATGGATATTTATATGTCGATGGATACAGTATATGTGGTTTTAAACAACTTGTAGACCCAAAACCTCATTTTCATCAGGATTGTGTAACAGAACTTTAATTTCTAGGTGAGACTGAAATAAAGATCCAGAGTCCGAATGTTTTTTTTTTAATGTTTTATTCTGGACATCCTACGTACAAGCAAGCATTTATTAAAAAATAAAACTGTAGTTGTAGTTGATATTTTTCATACAAAATCACATCTTTTTCATGCCACGCGTTATGGCACTGCCAGTTTGTTCTGCATTTCCATAGATTACACTGAAAGTCTTTAATTCACAGTACAATGTGGAAATGTCAAATCTGAAATGAACTTCACATTAATTACTTCAGATTTTCAAAAACAATTCAAAACGTTCAAACTTGTCTGTGATTTAAGAAAAGAAAGGACCTGAGAGGGAACGTATGTATGCCATGTGATCATTACGACAAAACAATGACGCGTGTCTATATTGTTCCCTTAATACAGAACATACTACCCAAGATTTCTCAACTGAAGCCAGGGGACATCCCCGTAATGATGAAAACAAAACATGAACAAATTTGAGTGCTAAAGGGTTTCTTTAGTCTTACAAAATGTCATGCAGTTCACATCGAGAGGATATCAAGCAAGAAAGCCATGCAAACACTGATGGTAATCTATTTATAGTTTGATAATACTATTATATATCTGGTCCATAACACTTGAAAATATTGTCATCGTTTACTCACTCTCATGTTGTTACAAACCTGTATAAATTTCTTTGTTCTGATGAACACGGAGGATGTCTGTAACTAAAATATTCCTCAAAATATCGTCTCTCATGTTTATCAGAACAAAGAAATCAATACAGGTTTGCAACAACACAAGGGAGAGCAAACGACGACACAAGTTTCATTTTTGGGTGAACTGTCCCTTTAAGAGAGTAACTGCTACAGGTCCTATAGATCAACTGCTCCCTCTACTGGCCAACATAAGAGGATACTCCTATAAACAACATGCACTCTCTTCATTCGTTTATTTGGCTGCATCCCAATTTTCATATTATTCACACTAAATTAAATTAGAAGTGGAGCATCCCATATATCCCAATATTTGCTAGATGCTAATGCTTCTCTATAGATACAAAATGTACTTTATCTCCTTCATAATATCAGAACTGCAGCGTCTTTTTATGTAGCATGACCAAAAAACATGCATACATTTAAGCATATTAAAAGTATGTGAATGGGGATGCAGCCTTTGCATGCATGTTTCCTTATAATAATATGTTGAAATATTCTGAAAAGCTGTACGCAATGCATAAGGGAAAGTATGCTCACCCTGTCAAACTCTCAATCACTTTAGTAAAGGAACCACAGGCGTCCTCTTTTTCTCGTTGGTCTTACCAGTTCATACTGAACCACTGAGGGTTTTAAGGTCAGTGAAGGCTGTCTTAACTGTGCTTTTCACTATTTCTGGCTTTAGTCCGCTGGCTATTCACATATCATTGCATGATTACACCAAAATAAATTACTTTGTAAACACTCTGAAATTTCCAAGATGTTTAACTATTAATTGACTGAAAATGTGATAAATACAATTGAATCAAAGTGCAAACGTTTGGAATATTCTCTGGTAAATACAGCTTAAGCTTACTCTAAAAAATGCAAGGTTATTTTCAAACCAGCAGTGGGGTAAAAAAGGGACGAATCTAGTTGTTGGGTTAAATAAACCAGGAAAATAACAATAGGTTAACACAGTGCTTCTCAATTATTTTCTATCACGCCCCCCCATAGGAAGAGGTAAACATTTTGCGCCCCCCCCCCAACTCTCCGCCCGCAACTGTAAAAGTATAATTTGTCTATAAAATTACACATCTGCAAAACATTGTATCCTTATTAACATTGAGAAAACACAAAAAAAGAAATATCAATCAACTTACACCAAAGAATAACTTTATTAACATTGTTTTTTAGTCTGTAACAGAAAAGACTTAAAATGCATCAATTTGCCTGAAATAAAAAAAATCAATCCTTATTTAAAGTATAATATTTTTTGTCCATTTGATACTGAAAAATTTTATTAAATATAATCAATAAATAATAATAAAAACCACAAGGGGCTTATCAGCGTGATTGGGGTGTAATGTCTTTAAGTGACGGTGCAAAAAAATCACTTCCTAAAAAAGTATTTTCCCCGGGATCTCACGAGCCCCCCCTGGGGGTCCCGCCCCACTATTTGAGAAGCACTGGGTTAACACGACCCAACATAAGCTAAATTACAACACAACGCTGGGTTGAATAATAACCCAGCAGTTTTTAAGGTAAATATAAGCAACACATGTGGCCTGCTGTTCAGTACAACACGGGATCATTTTGATCTTTGTGGAAATGTACAAAAAAATGTAGGTAGGTACACTGTAAAAAAATAGGCAGCATTTTTGTCAAATAAACATTTTTTTATGTTACTTTAACTTAACAAATTGATTTTTTTGTTTGTTTCATGCACAAATTTGATATGTTTAAGTCTAGTTTTTAGACCAAAACTATTTTTTTATGTTACTTTAACTTAACTAAAATTGAATACAAATTAAAAAGTTGAACAATTTAAAAAAAAATTGATTTTACAAGTTATGTCAACTTATCACAAGGCAAATCTTAGTAGGTTGAATTGACTTGCAAAACCAATTTTTTTTTACTTCATGCTGCATTTTTACAGTGTATAGGTACAGTGCAAAAAAAATATTTTCAAGAAAACATTTTCTTAGTATTTTTGTCGTTTTCAGTAAAAACATCTAACAATTCCTAAACTAAGATGCTTTTTTGATGATTTTTGGAGTAGTTTTTAGACCAAAAATATAAAATCTAAGTGATTTTGTGGATAAAACAAGCAAAAAAAATCTGCCAATGGGGTAAGCAAAAACTCTTGAAAATTTTTCTTAAACACTAAATTCAAGAAAAAATTTGCTTACCCCATTGGCAGATTTTTTTGCTTGTTTTATGCACAAAATCACCCAAACTTGATATTTTTGGTCCAAAAACTAGACTTATTTTCTTGGCTCGTTTTGCTCATCAAGAAAAAGCATCTTAATTTCATAACTTTTAGATGTTTTTACTGAAAACAAGACAAAAATACTAAGACATTTTTTTTCTTAAATCATTTTTTGCAGTGTAGGTAGATATTTTAATTACCGTAGTAAAGGTAAATTTGTTGCGCAGCCATCCATAGACACATAAGACATTGCATGTACAAATCTAAATTAAAAACAAAACAAAAAAATGTTTATACAGTTTGCTGCTTACTAGAGTTTACTTTTACAAAAGAATGCAAATGCTCAAAAATACAACTTCATATTTTTTTCAAAAATACAAATAATACAAACTTCATATTCAGTCTGACTGAGTGCATTTTAGTAATTTTATTATCAGTGCAGTGTAAAAAAAATCCTTGTTACACTTAACATTTTAAGTTTAAACAACTTTTCAACTTTCTTGACTAGTGTGGAGTTGGTATAAATTTAAAAAATAAAGTTGAATGGGCTTAAGTTATAGCAACTTCTAACTAGTCAAAAAGTTGAAATGAATTATTAATTCAAGTTTAATCTTAAACATTCAAGTGCTACAAGGAATCAATTTTTACAGTGTGGTGATTGACAGCAAGCCACAAATGCTGTTGTAGCAAACCCAGAATATTTCTTTAAGCTCTGTGTGATTCTTCTTAAACCTAAATCAAAACTGAATACTGATTTAGTTCAATTAAATGTAAGGCATATAATATTGATGTGATAAGAGCGGATATTAGAAGTAGAGTAAGTCTGAAATGGCTCCTGGAAGATGGGTCATTACTTGCACGCGGATCCACCAGTGCGGTTCCATAGGATTGTAGCGCGTATACGGCCGCTTCGATGTGATTGCATCTGTGATGTCATCTAATACCGGCTCTATTTCTCGCTGGCCGCTGTTGCAGTAGGAACGCATGAGAGCCATGTGCTGGTCAAAGTGAGCCTTCCCATAATCCTCCTGAACACCGGGGGGCGCCTCCTTCCATAGCTTCTCTGCCGTTGACGTTACTATATCGCGCGTAAGGATGCCCGTTGCCACGATAAAGTTTCCCGGTTCAATGACGGACACTTTGACACCCCAGGTCTTCATTTCATACCTGAGACAGTCAGAAAAAGCCTCCACGCCATATTTGGAAACACAGTAAGGGGATCGGAGAGCGTTTCCCATTCTGCCGTACATGCTGGCCAGATTCACCACACGTCCTGTGATGAAAGAAGTTTACAGTGTTATAACTAAAGTCTTTGGAAAAGTATATTTTTTACCAATAAATTGTAGATTAACATAAAAATGGGAATATGCTGTATATTTGTGTGGGAAAAGAAGAAAGAATGGAAACTTGTGATTGATGCACAATGTATAATGTTCCCTGATGTATAGTGACCTATGCACTGTTAAAGGGACACTCCACTTTCTTGAAAACACGCTCACTTTCCAGCTCCCCTAGAGTTAAACATTTGATTTTTGCCGTTTTGGAATACATTCAGCTGATCTCTGGGGCTGGCGGTACTACTTTTAGCATAGCTTAGCACAATCCATTGAATCTGATTAGACCATTAGCATCACGCTATAAATAACCAAAGAGTTTCGATATTTTTTGTAACATGGCTGCAGGAGGTCCAATGACATTACGCAGCACCTGAAAATAGTCCCTTTGGTAACTTTCAATAGCAGGGGACTATTTTCGGGCACTGCATAATACCTTTGCGCCTCCTGTAGCCATGTTACAGCAGCAAAGTCATTGATTATTACACCAGAATGAGAGTATAGTTCCTAGCCATATCTGCCTAGAAAATCACAACTTTTAATTTTCCGTCCATATTAGTACACGATGTAACTACAGAAGAGTCAAGTTTGAAATAGGAAAAATATCAAAACTCTTTGGTTATATTTTAGCGTGATGCTAATGGTCTAATCAGATTCAATGGATTATGCTAAGCTATGCTAAAAGTGCTAGCGCAGGACCTGGAGATCGGCTGAATGGATTCCAAAACGGTAAAAATCGAATGTTTCACTCTAGGGGGGCCTTAAAATAATTATATTTTCAAAAAAAGTTGAGTGTCCCTTTAACAGCACGAGGTAAAGGAACACACACATGACTCCACACTAAAGTAAAAAAAAACCTGGCTGAAGTCTATCTGTGTTAACTACAGGAAAAGGTGGAAAATAATTGGGAAAACATTGCTTAGTGAAGGTTAACAGCAGCAGTTACTGTTGAAAAACATTAACATTTATCAGTTAAGTCCCTTTGAGAGAGGTTAGTTTACTCAGCGGACATCTTGGCCAACACTCACCATAGTTAAAAATGTAGCTTACATTTTAAACACTTTTTACATTGTGTCAATAATGGTATCTTAAATTGTGAATCTTAAGCTAAAAAAATAAGCATAACAGGATGCTACATTATTTAAACTACCAAAAAGCCATTTGCCTCTCTTATTGAAAGGACACTGGGTCTCATTCACTAAGCATGCATACGGACGTTTTAACTAATAAATCTTGATTTAACAAAAACGTTCATACTAAAATTTATTTTAAATGTATGCAAAGATATAAGAAAAACTTAGACCACACATATGCCATGATCATGAATGAGAAAAAAATATATAAAATATAAAACACAAATATATTATAGGGTTCTTCTTCCTTGTCCATGATTATTGCGCACGTGTGGTCTAAGTTGTTCTTACGTTTTTGCAAACATTTAGAAGAAATTTTAGTATGAAAGTTTTCATTATTTGTTAGTTAAAACATCCAAATGCATATTTCACCAACAAATTTGTGCGTATGCATGCTTAGTGAATGAGACCCATTGTGTGGTTTGTCTTTTCCTCATTATATGGTCTCTAAGGAATAATGGATAGGCAGCAGGTTGTTATCACAGAAATAAGGCTTACACAAAAAATATCAAATTAAAGTGAATTTGTCCTTAATACAAGCAAAACAAATCTGCCAATGGGGTAAGCACATTTTTTTACATTTTAAGTGTTTAAGAAAAAGTTCAAGATTTTTTTCTGACGCCATTGGCAGATTTTTTTGATTGTTTTATACACAAATTCAATTATATTTGATATTTTTTGTCTAAAAATTAGACTTATTTTCTTCTGTCATTTTGCTAATCAAGAAAATGCATCTTGATTTAATATTTTTTTTATATTAGTACTTAAAACAAGACAAAAATACTATATATACCTGTATACTAAATCTATATACTATAAATATATTGTGAAATTCATACTTTTTAAAAACAAACTTGGTCAGACTTCTTTAAAGGGGACATTTTACAAGACTTTTTTTAAGATGTAAAATTAATCTTTGGTGTCCCTAAACTATGTATGTGAAGTTTTAGCTCAAAATATCATATAGATAATTTATTATAGCATGTTAAAATTGACACTTTGTAGGTGTGTGCAAAATGTGCCGTTTTGGGTGTGTCCTTTTACATGCAAATGAGCTTATCTCTGCACTAAATGGCAGTGCCATGGTTGGATAGTTTAGATTAAGGGGTGGTATTATCCCCTTATGACATCACAAGGGGAGCCACATTTTTAATTGCCTATTTTTCACATGCTTGCAGAGAATGGTTTACCAAAACTAAGTTACTGGGTTGATCTTTCACACATTTTCTAGGTTGAAAGAAGCACAGGAGACACAATTATAGCATTTAAACATGGATAAAGTCAGATTTTCATGATATATCCCCTTTAAACATTTTACCTTTAGCCCTGCGTATAAAAGGCAGAAAGGCTTTGGTTACGCTGATCATTCCCCATAGATTAACCTCTGCAACCTGCTTGTATGTCTCCATGGTTGTGAACTCCACCTCACCAAAGGTTGAGATCCCAGCATTGTTCACAATAGCCCACAATCCTGCACAACATGAGATCAGAATGATTCGATTTCAAATTTAACAAGTTCACACTATGCAATATGGGAAAATAGAGATAAATCAATCACCACCTTTCTCTGGGTCTTCCAGGTTGGCTTTCACAAACTCAACGGCCTGGGACACCTGCTCCTCATTGCAAACATCCAGCTGTACAACCTTTAACTTTTCCGAATGAAGATTTTCCAGAACTTTTGCACCTTCTCCATCCTCATGAGACACAAATACATAACATTTTAAGCACAGTTGTTAGTTAACATTAGGACTGAGTGGTATAAAGTACAGTGTAAATGTGTCAGAGAATCGTAACGCATAATTTTGAAGAAAAAAGGGAGTTGCAGAATCATCTGCAAGAATCTTGTGAAATACATTTCTCCATTCAACAGTTGAGGTAAAAGAGAAGCTAAAACCTGTTGCACATTGCAAGAATAGTTGAGCCATTACCTTTGAAAGACAACCGGCAAACACAGTAAAGCCAAGCTTATGCAAGTGCTTAGCCAACGCATGTCCAAATCCACTGTCACAGCCAGTAATGAGCACAGCCTTCCCGTCAACCTACAACGGCAATGGCATCACACTGAATAATTTATTTTGCTACGTTTCATTTACAAATGTATGCAATGTTATCATGCATGTTCCCTTTGGATCAAACCCAATGACCCTTACATTGCTAACACAAAGCACTCCCAATGAAGCTCATGCTACAGTAAATTATAGTTTAATTATAAAACATTTTCTTTTCATGACTTTAAAAGACTTTTGGAAGTTTTCCATGATTTCCGAGACAATGCATTGCATTTATAAAGAAAACAAACAGAAATACACGTATTGCTCATAATAAGAGCTCATCACATAAACGCATTACATTTTCTACAGATGTTAAATGCAAACTATTGTACTGTATAATGCCACGCATGAACTGCATCCTGCATGCATGTATCTGACACAACTATATTACAAGCTAAGCGTTTGTGTAGCTGGTATCGTCTGAAAAGCTGCTTTATGAAGTTTGTATGCATGTGCGCGCGCACACTGTACTTTACCTTTACAGTTCCTCTGGGCAGTCGCGGTACGGCTACATACAGAACGAACAGCGCGTACACGAGCACGATGCACTCAGTGACGCTCGCCTCCGGAAAGCCGCAGGATCGCGCGAAGAGGTTCAGCACGGACGGCAGGCCGAAACCCAGCACGAGCGTCAGAAACACCGAGAACCCGACGAGGAGCGCTCCTCTCAACACCGCCAGCGCAGCCATCTTGAAGAACTGTTGACAAATCGCACGGGGGCGGGGCTATGGAGTCTTAGCTCATGAATTATGCACGATGCAAATGATCGCCTGTAGTACAGGGGTGGTGCTATCGGTATAAATTACGATAATTATTATAATATTTAATATTAAGACATTTAGCTAAGTTAGAAAAATAACTTTGTAAATAATAATATTAATATTATATATATATAAATGCGTGGGTTGGTGTGTGTGCGTGCGTGTATAGAGGGTATGCACATGACGTCACCGTCGGCGAGAGGGACTGCGGTTACGCCCACTGGGTGGCAAAAGACAGAGCGGCAGCATTTGAGTAGGCGAAAACACGGTGAAAACGCGTCGAAATGGGAAAAAGCTGTTGTGCGGTAGACTGTACTAACAGATTAACAAGATTTCTGGGCTATTGTTTTACAGACTGCAAAAAAAACATCGCAGAAATAAATAGATCGTTAATGCAAACGTCCACAGACCACAGGTGGGTTGATAAGTTGCTGGGGTCACTATCAAGCAAAGGTTTTACTTTTACTTAAAAGTTTTTTCAAGTATTTGTATTTTATCCGTGTTTTTCTTTGGAAAACACATTCCAAAGCATATTATCATTATTTTGTACTCAATTACATGTCATAAATGCACGTGTTTGTTTTACATTTAATATTTAAGTACATTAACGTACTTTTACTCAAGTAAAAGTACACAATTTTAATGTAAGTAGGTATTAAATAAATTTTAATATGCAATATTAAAGAATGATTATATGCTTTAGAAAAATTTTCCCAATACAAACATCCTCATAAAGCACAGATGTTTTGAAAATGTAACTAATGTAACTAAGTATTGTCCACCTCTGCTATCAAGTCAATTTAAGCTGATAATAGTCAGTTTTACTGGCATTCTCGCAGCAGCCTATGAAAACCAGCCATTTTGTTGCACGTTTTGCCACTCAACCGGGCAAGCTCTCGCATGGTCACGTGGAAAAGTGACGTCAATGCATACCCTCTGTTAAACACTGCGTGACGTACCTTCAAATTCCCTATTAAAGTTAGGTAAAACGAATATTCAGGTTTAACCTTAACAAACTTTAAATCACATTGTTTTGGTGAATGTGTTAGTGTAACAATGCAAAGTCGGCAACATAAAAGCTCCAAAAGTATAAAAAGTATTTATTATTTAAAAACTAGTGGCGTAACGCTTCGAGCACGCAGGCTCTTCATCATTTTTATATAAATAAATAATATTATAAATATTTATAAATAATATAAATATTTTTTATACTTTTGGAGCTTTGGTGTTGCCGACTTTGCATTGTTACACTATTACGTTTTTTTTTTTTTTTTTTTTTGTTGAGTACCCAATTTAGATTGATGTGCGTGCTTTAGCCTGCTTTTTGGTGAATATTCAAAAGTTATTGGTCACATGCACAACTACACTTTTTTATTCATGCACAACTAGAAAAACTTGGTATGACGTAGACTGTTTATGACAAAAAACAATTATACACAGTAGAAGTATTAAACTAAAAACAGAAAGAAAGCTAAAATGTAACATAGCCTACAAAAAATAGGATTAAATTATTGAGGATTTAAGATTAAAGCAAATTAGGACAACTACTCTAATGATATTGATCTTGGTAATATGTTCTTGTAATGTTTGAAGACACCTACCTTTTTCTTACTTTTATAGTATATGATAATGCAGTCAAGTTTATTTTTTTTGAGCATATTGCACAGATAAATCGACACAATATAAACTTGAAAATCTGGATAAGTGTTAGTAGATATGTGAAACATATTACAATGAATACTTAAAGACAAAACTAGGCATTAGGCTATAAACCAACATAAACAAGATAAACAATGAGAATAGGCATTTATCCTATTAGACATTTGACTCAATACCATAAGGTTACTATACACGGTTGTACAGTATAGTATATTAAATAAAATTGAGTGCTTTGTAGACTCTCACATATACAGTAGTCAATTCAGTCAAGTTGTTTCATAATAAAATTATATTGATGTGTATGTGACCTAAATCCTTTGTCTAGCAAATCATAAGTTCATATCTAGACATTATATACTTCCATCATCATAAAGCTTAATCATAAAGACACAACAGTTTAGACTTTCCTTTGATCTCTCATTGATGAAGAATGTTACACAAAAAAGTGTGTCTAATCTCACTTAAACCACTTTACTATAATAAACTAATCAGAAATGTAGTCACCCAGAAAGAAACTTAACTCTGTCTTTGATAACTATAATTCTGTTTTCATATTGCTTCCTGTTTGCTTGGCTGGTTTTTTACACTGTCCATTTGTTTAAATAGGTTGTTCAAGACTACCAGCTACAAACTGAAACTAGTGTAAAGATAAGATATGCAGAATATTCAGTTAACATTTGGAGCGCTATAGTTAGTTCATGCAAAATATAATAAACCAGAGACGTTAGTGAGGCTGTAATTGATACATAACAGCCAAAACTACAGTAGGGTAGATGTTTTTAACCATTTATAATCTCAGGTGATTTTAGCCACAGTATTCGTCTTCCTCAATCTGCTGTAATGCATATGTGGAGCTACAGAGAAGAACGTGACCCGCCACTCTGGCTGCGTTCAAGACACATCGCAATAAAGACCTGCAGAAAGAAAACAGCATAAGGGTGACATTTCTGAACAAAACAAATATGAGAATACGTTGAAGACATTATCGTATATGTAGCATGCATCTCAGATCTGATACCATGGTAATATAATGTTTTACATTTGCAGTTTCTTTTTCAAATTTGTAGTACAGACATTTTTAAATATACATCATTTCCCTCGTATTAATATGCAAACATGTGAAAGATCAGACAAGCTGACCTCTTTACTGGATCCAGAATTTATGGTGAAAAATAATCTCTGTGCACCATTACAGGACATGATTTATCACACCCCAATGAGGAAAATAAAGCCAATGGAAGAATGTGAGCGAGAATTAAAATCTGCCAAAATTCTAGGGTCAGATATTAAACAAGCACAATCTAAAACGATACAGAAGCTAAGGTGGTGACATTTATAAGGCTATATGTAAGGCTTAATAAGGATGTTAAGGTGTGCATCAAGACTATTACTGTCTTTCATTGTTTTGTTTTTGTGCTCTTACTTCAAGATCTCCTTGGCTTTGTAGCAGTGGATGTCATATGAGAGTGTATATATTTCATGAAATGTGGCTTTAACAGTAAGACAACCCAGAAAGTCTTGTGGGTTTAGTTTATACAGGTCAAAGCTCAGATTGGCAACTCCTTTCCTCTTTGGTTGTGTGGAACTTGATATAATCTGTGAAACAAAAAAAGGGGTGAAACAAATATCTTTTTTTTATTTATGCAAAAAAGAACATTAAACAAGAAAATAAATTTAAGTATACAAATCACACAAAACATAAAATCATAATAATTAACAATCATTCTAAAATGATTCTCCAAAACTCAAAGCTTACAATAAACGACCCTCATTCCAAATATTCATACATCTTGCTTTGTATATCTCAAAACAAATACCTATCTGTATTACAAGTAAATGATTGAAACAAGAGCCAACAGATCTGCATCGAAAATCCTTTATGTTTCTAATCACATTTTATGTTTAAAACTAAGAAGTGAACTGAGATTCTCATGATATAGGGAATATAATACTGATTATACTTGTCTGTTTTATTGTATGCACAATTTTAAATATGCTGTGTTACAGCATTTTGTGTGTAACATGCTACCCAGTCTCCTGAGGATGCGTATAAATAGCACGAAGTGTAAAACTCGTGCAATACATACGCCAAATTCCACTTTGGCATACATATGATACGCCAGTCCTTCCCATTCACTTAAACGGTGCATCTTTTTTTGTCGTTTTATTTATTGGTTTCTCAAAATTTTCCTGTTTTTTAAACCATTTTCGCTTGGGTTTAGGGTTAGATTTTAGATTTGCTTAATATACAGGTTTCTCCATGTTTTTGTCTATATTTAAGCCATGGTCGCTTGGAGTTGGGGTTTGGGTTAGGATGTCATTTTTATATAACAAAAAGTTGTTCTAACCCTAAACCCAAGCGAAAATGATAAAAAATAGCCCAAAAATTGAGAAACCAATAAATAAAACGACAAAAAAAGATGCATCGTTTAAGTGAATGGGAAGGACTGGCGTATCATATGCACGCCAAAGTGGAATTTGGCGTATGTATTGCACGAGTTTTACACTTCGTGCTATTTATACGCATCTTCAGGAGACTGGGGTGCACATAATTTTTGTCCTGGTTCTCAAAGGAGTACCTGAAGATGTTGCTTGGTACTCAAACTATTTTCACTCAAAAAAATTAACTTTCACTTTTGCCAATTGTACTTAATTCTTTCATGTTGTGATTACTTTAAAAAATCTATTTAACAATGTGAACTTAATTTAATGTAGTTCATTCAACAAAAAAGTGTGTTAAATGAAAATTTTCACGTTCAATTAAATCAATTGTTTGTTGACTCTAGTAATGTGTGTTAAGTTTACTTAAACTTTTTTTTTAAATGAACAAAATTATTGTTTGTTGAGATTACTTAAACAAATTTTGTGGAACCTGTTGACATAATATTTTTAATTAAACCCAACATTTCATATTTTTTTTGAGTGATGGCACAGACATCCATGCTGTCATCATCACTAATCTTCTGACTCTCTTTGCCATTTCTTTGGTTTAAGCATAGTAGACGATAATGTAAATAAAATAAAATAAAATATGCCTGGTTATTGTTTTGAACCCGTATAACCTTCATAAATAACTACTAGCCTAATATAAATTTCAAATATTGTTAAAGTAAATGGTTAGTAATAAAAAAAATTCAATTATGAGCAATAGCACAAATAAATACAATAAAACAAACATACAAATGAAATAAACAGTGCTGTTCATGTTTTCAGGTTGGTTTTTAGGTAAAGTACAGAAACTACAAAATTATTATTTTAGAGCAGTGGGCATTTTTTATTTTATCGTGCATGCGTACCTGCCAGTTATGTGCACCTGTCTTAATTAATTTATTACATCTTTTGGAGTGCTGGGTTATATATGTGTAATATACAAAGCAAAAAACAAAACGTAGAAAGCATACAACTTTTAACCTTACCTGTTTATTTGGGGTCCAAACTTTTCCTTTCTCTAGGACCATAAATAGTGTGTTAGTTGGTAGAGACTGAAAAAAAGCCTCAGTGTCCACCACAGTCCCATCATCCTCTAGGACCAGAGTGAGGGCATGACACGTTAGCAGAAAAGAACTGGCCACCTATGTATATATGTATAGAGAGAGAGATGTTTATCACATGTTTAAATAATTGACAAATTAAATAATTATTATCAATATAAAGATATTGCAAGTATGCAGATTGGCCAAAAGTTATTCTTTCTCTCAAGCTTAAATAAGCAGCTCTGACATGCATGTCACAGCTGTTCGATATGTATGCAGAGATACACTCTTAGAAAGAATGTGTTAAAGGTGCAGTGTGTAAATGTTAGCGGCATCTAGTGGTGAGGTTGTGAATTGCAACCAACGGCTCAGTCCACTGCTCACCCCTCGCTTTTGAAACACATAGAGAAGCTACAGTAGCCACCACCGGACAAACATGTCATCGTCAGAGACAACTTAATAAAAAAAATTGTCTGTTAAGGGCTTCTGTAGAAACATGGCGGCCCAAAATGGTGACTTCCATGTAAGGGGACCCTCTGTGTATGTAGATAAAAACATCTCATTCTAAGATAATAAACACATAACGGTTCATTATGAAAGGTCTTACACCCCTGATAATATAGTTTTGTGTATTATTTTGCATTTCTGTCAAAAGATCCTACTAAAAATTACACACTGCACCTTTAAAAACAACACATTAGTGTTGATTCTGGGACAACACATAAAATGTGTTGTCCCAGAATCCACCCATCTCTGTGTTATTATTAAAACAACACATTTTGTGTTACTTTAACAACAACTTGTGTTATATTTTAACACAAAATCAACACTAAATTACACATAATGTGTAAAAAGCTTAACGCACAAAGATGTGTAAAAAATTAACACCTCCTTGCTAAGAGTGTAGTATACAATAGCGACACTTCCGTTTGCTTAAAACCATGTTTAAATAAAAAAGTCATTTTTATTAATATGTAACAGTTTCACAAAGGCCATCACAGCTAAAGAGGCTGTATAGGAATGTTTAATCTGCAATGAAATTTTTAACTATTGCACAACTTCAGATGATTTATAAACACAGTTTATTTTTGGAATCAAAATCTAGTTTTTCCAGCCATGAAAAAGAATAGATTGCAATTAAAAAAGGACAGACAAAATCCACTGGCACATGTTATTAATGCAAATATAAAACAAAACAAAAATGTTTGTCTTGTTAAAGAAATGTAAAAAGATGTAAAAATGTCAAATTAAGCAAAGACTATAAAAAAGTGGTGAATTGAGGTAAATTGGAGAAGGTGGAATTAAGTGTCCCAATATACTTGAATTCATTCTATATACTGTATTTAGTGCATATAGGCCTGGTTAAATCAAGTCCATTATTACTATATGAGGGAATATGTTTGATAATGGCCTAATGTGTTCTTCTTAAAGTTCAAAATGAATTTCCATCACAAACTTAATAAATACATTTGAGTATAAAGAACTTTACAACACACGTGTTGATTGTTTTCACTTTTTTCACCACAGGTACAGATATCAGACCTTGTCCATGAGATCTTCCAGAGAGGTGGCCGTAAAACCTTTTCTCCTGCGGCGGTTCTGTGTGCAAACCCTGTATGGCCGGGGCTGTGGGGGAGACACCATTCGCTGTGTGAGAGAGTTCTGCACCGATGACACAGACCTACAGCACAAAAGTCATTTGTGTTTATTTACCATTCATTTTCAATATGAGAGAGTATTGAAATATGTCACTTCTGCTGTGTTGACCAGATAGACTCAACTTGTTTAAAAATCTAGAAATAGCAGCTTTAAAAAAAGGATTTGTGATGTAGCATACTGTAGTGACCTAGACAAACTATTTACTGAACAATACGATTATTATAAGGGAATTAGGTTATAGTTATACAAACTGTAAGAGCGCTGTTGACTGTTTCTGTAGTTAAAAATAACCAGATTTTTAGGTTAAAACATTTTGCACACAGAAACTAATCTAGGCGGTTAGGCTATATTTTAGGTGAAAAGTAAATGAGATATAAATTTATTCTATAAGGACACACATTATAGATCTATATGTACTATGATGTTACATAAAAAATCCTGGGTTTGGTAAAATACAGACAAGTCAATACAACTGTTGTATTTAAATTAACCTATGGTGGGTGGTTTCAACCAATGGTTAGGACCAGTGGCGCCCGGTGACTTTTTTTGAGGGCACGTGATGCAAAGCTCGTCAGAACATATACTTTGCATATTTGCATCATGCGACATGTCAAAATACGTGCCTTTAAAAGGGGTTTATGGTTAAAGAGACGCTCATGTTTGCCAGATACTCGCTTAATCTCATGTGCAATCCGAGTCTAATGTTAAGTGAGTGTCTTGAGAGTATTTTGTGAACATACTCTTTTATCATTAACCCATGCGTGTGCAGCAGGCACATGTTTTGACATGACGCATAATGCACATAGGTTCACATTTTGACATGATGAGCAACACACATGACACTCCGAACACAAATTTTGAATATGCGCCCCTCGGAAGAGAAGTCACCAGCCGCCACTGGTTAAAACAAATATGGCAACCCTATATCACAAAATTTTGTACCTATATAGGCACGTATGGACCAACGTGACAATGTCACGTTTTGCCGCATTTGAGCGTGAGCATGTCACGCTTTTCTTTTTGTGTCACTGTCACGTATTGGTTACTCAACTTTTTTGTCTTATTTTCAAACCATTGTGGCTTCAGTTTAGGGTTAGATTTGGTGCTTGCGTTAGTATGTCACTTTAAGTATTGGTTTATAAAAAAAAGATACAAGACTTCTTTTATATTTTCTCAACTTTAACCAATTGTCGCCTGACGTTGGGGTTAGAGTTGGGTTTGGGTATGGATGTCCTTTTATGTAAATCTAACCCTTAACCGAAGCGACAATGGTAAGAAATTAGGACAAAAAAGTTGAGTAACCAATACGTGACAATGACACAAACAGAAAAGCATGACATGCTCACGCTCAAACGTGGCAAAATGTGACATTGTCGCACAGGTCCATGCGTTCCTGTAGGTACATAATTTCATGATATAGGGTTGAATATGGACATTGTCTAAGTTAATTTAAGCCATTAGTTGGGTTTGTCTATATTTTTTATAATTAAATGAATTACAAAAACAATTTGAACTTTCAAAACATAAAATAATAGGTTAAAATGACTTGCATAAACAATCTTGTTTTAACGTCATGCTCCATTTTTTTACAGTGCATTAAGGGTTAATCCAACTCAGCATTTTTAGAATACAAAATGCATTTAAAATTTTAATTTTTGCTTAATTAAATATTACCTTTAAATATTTAGTTTTTAAAGAAATAAATGTAAAATATAAAGTATATAAATATAATTTATATAATATTTAAATGTATATAACTTGCTAAAATATAGGCTAACTTTAATTATCTAGATGAAATTTAAGAAAGAAGCCCAATAATGTCTTACCTTATTAAAGATGTGGGAACTAAAGCTTTTGCATACTCCATACTTGACAAAACCATGATTTTAAAAACAAGAATTGAACTGGAGCAGTAAAAACCCTTCTCAGCAGCAAATGTGTCTGACCCACAGAGGGAATTTGTGCTAAAGGCTGATGTAATAACTTAAGCACCAGTAATATTAACACATCTCTCTCATTATTGGTTGTTGGAGGATTAGAAATCTTGTTTTGATGTGGAATAGATTTGTGTTTTGGTGAATGCTTAGTACACATTACAGTAAACATTTGTTGATGGATTATGTATTGTTGTTTATCATATTTTAGAATAATAGTAAACTCATCAAGACTATGGAATATCACATAATAAAACTGTTAATTTGTAACATCTTCAATGTAGCACCTTTTGCATATAATTTGGAAAAAACACCAAATACTTCAGATCAGAAGATCCAGAGTAAACATTTCCTTCAAGTTTTCCTAAACTTGGTGTGTCTGTGATGTAATAGCATTATGAAATTTGATATTTCTAACACATCTGCTGGCCATTAGTGTTTTGCAAAGAAATGGAGTAAAGGCAACAAATGATGAGTTACTGAGTCAAAGATGATGAATTACTGAGAAAAAAGCATGTTTGTAAATATAAAAAGACTAGATTGTTCTTGAAAACAATCTGGCTTTTGGGCCTTTGAGCTGATGTTATCTGGTTATTATGAGACTGACACTATGACCAGCTGTTTAATAGTCAGAACAAAAATGGGATAAAGCCTAATAATGTGCATAAATAACAATTGTAATTTTCAGTAAATGATAACATAATTATAATACTTTTACTCATTTCTCTCTATTGTCATTTCAATTTCAATATATTTTAAAGTTTGTTTTGTTTAGAACTGTCAAAGGCGTGGTCACGCGATGCATGTGACTTTTCTCTTCGCGGTCTAGTATGGACCAATCACATCGTCTCATGATGTGTTTTATTGCACCCATATCTCCAAGACAACAACCGTCAAGCGAATTAAATGTCTTATAGAAAAATTTGACTCACTGAACAAACTTTCTTTGCCAATTTAGTGTAAATCTTGAGTCAGCAAGTGCCATGTGGATAATACAAATCTAACTCTCCAACCACCAGGTGGCAGTCACAAACTTCTAACAGTTGTGGGCCACGCTGAACTGGGATAAAGTAAGAGTAAGCTCATGTCTGATTGGCTGATGATCAGTCTAGTAGGCGGGATCGTATGATCTTCCAGATGATTGACAGTAGCCCGGCGCATCGACTGATTATAAACTTTGATCTTTTTGTGTTTGTGTAATGGCAGCTGTGTTCAAATTCATCTCACCGTGGAGATTTGTCCGATTAGCTCGGTAAGATCTACATTAAACGTAATGTTTAAATGTGACGGTTGATTTTGGACAGTTTTAGACTTCAGGTGCATTGATCTTCTTGTCTGCAGAATATGTTTGTATAATCGTTATAACAATACTACCGTACACTTGGTTTATACGGTGTGTATGTAACGTTATTTTTAAATAAAACAAGCAATCTTTGTGTTCGCGGTGACCTTTACCCTAAATCATGATGTCAGATCTTCACCCCTCACTCACTTTCTCTCTCTCCCTCCCTCTCTCTCCCTCTCTACACACGACTTTTTATGCATTTATATATACATAAAGAATTTCAATTAATGAAGTGTGACGGTATTTTAAAGCCCTTTTTGCAAACATGTTAATATATCATGTTTTATTGTATTTCTATACAGAGTATCTAAGGCTTCATTCATTCCCTGTGTTCAGCTGCACAGAACTGCCGCAGTAATGAGAGCAACAGTAGATGATTTTAACAGGGCCAAAGAGCAACTAGGCACTTTGAAAAAGGACCCGGGGAATGAGGTCAAACTCAAAATATATGCACTCTTTAAACAGGTGAGAAATTAGGAAGTCATTTAAGTAAATGTCAAGGAAATGAATCTGACCGAGGGTTTCCAACCTTTTTTTTTTATATTTTTATATTTATCTACTTTTTTGTTTTACACTCACCTAAAGGATTGTTAGGAACACATGTTCAATTTCTCATTAATGCAATGGTGTGGGGGATGTTTTCTTGGCACACTTTAGCCCATTAGTGCCAATTGGGCATCGTTTAAATGCCACGGCCTACCTGAGCATTGTTTCTGACCATGTCCATCCCTTTATGACCACCATGTACCCATCCTCTGATGGCTACTTCCAGCAGGATAATGCACCATGTCACAAAGCTTAAATCATTTCAAATTGGTTTCTTGGACATGACAATGAGTTCACTGTACTAAAATGGTCCCCACAGTCACCAGATCTCAACCAAATAGAGCATTTTTGGGATCTGGTGGAACGAGAGTCTCGTGCCCTGGATGTGCATCCCACAAATCTCCATCAACTGCAAGATGCTATCCTATCAATATGGGCCAACATTTCTAAAGAATGCTTTCAGCACCTTGTTGAATCAATGCCATGTAGAATTAAGGCAGTTCTGAAGGTGAAAAGGGGTCAAACACAGTATTAGTATGGTGTTCCTATAATCCTTTAGGTGAGTGTACTTGTTGATTTTTTTATCATTGTTTATGTAATAAATGTAATGTTATGTAATAAATATGTAATAAATAAATATTACACTTGAGACTAATAGAATCTGCTTTGGTGGGCACCTCACAGACCCTGTGCGGGCAACCTGGTGATTGTGGGCACCATGTTGGAGGCCACTGGTTTAGACAGATCTTCGTACTGACTGTACCTGTACCTTAATATGTCAGCAAACATACTGATCAAATACAGATTGACTTTAAAATGCGCTCTTTACTGGATAAAAGTGTCTGCTTACGTGTGTGTGTGTGTGTAAATAAATACAATTCAAGAAAAATAAATGAAATAAAATCTAGTCATGTAAATCCACATATTTTAGTATGTGATCTAAACACTAGTTACACTAGTACTGTACAAATCCTGTCCTATGTTTCTGTTGTGAATGATCAGGCCACTCAGGGACCCTGTAACACCCCTAAACCTGGCATGCTGGACTTTGTCAACAAAGCGAAATGGGATGCCTGGAAAAGTCTGGGGTCTGTGTCACAGGTAGGAGAACACAACAAACACAATCTCATGTGTTTTATTTGTCAAAAAACACCACAATATGAATAGTCAGTTAGAAAGCTAAAAGTTACAATTTAGGATGGTGTATACAAACCACTCTGTAGCATACAGTATAACGCCTGTTTCACACATACTCCCTATGCAGTGCGTTTGTCATGCATATTTTCTATGTGCCCATGTTAACAGGCATGTGTTTTATGTTTGAAATGTAACTATTAGGAAGAGGCCAGGCAGAAATATGTGGAGCTCATTGCATCGCTGTTGGAATCAGAAGCCCCTGCGGTGGCACCACAGCCTACTGGGAGTGCAAAGATCTTTCAGACCCTGCTGGTCAGCACAGAGGACAACATCACCACCATTCGCCTGAACAGACCTGAGAAGAAAAACGCAATCACTGTGGAGGTGAATTCTTTATTAAAATTATGACTGAGACTGAGCAAGATAGATACTACTAAACCACTAAACCCGTTGCATTCAGAAAGTTGTCAGACTCCTTGACCTTTTTTCATTTTTTTTTATGTTGTAGCCTAATTCTGTAGTCATTGACATCATTTTTTTATTGATCTGAATACTCACTGTATACATCTTTAAAGACCTTTTGCGAGTAGACGTCACAGTTACGTCACGCGCCCAATGTGGTGGCAGAAAAACAGTGGAAATGAATTAGACACGAGAGAAACGAACAATATAACTCACTAGAAACTGTCTTGTTGTGCTGTCGAGTGTCAGAATAGGAATGCCAAAAAAGAGTACCTTAATTTTTATAGTATACCGTCGTCGAAGACACCATTTGAAGATAAACGTAGGTGTATATGGTTGCAATAAGCCCTCAACCGGACAGACTGGAGTGATGAAATCATCTGAAAATCTTTTAATAATTAGAATAGAAAATAATTAGAGAAGATGTCTGGCGTTTTGTCAAAGTCACTATAGGGTTTTCATCACGTTACATTTAAAATGTATTATCAATAATTTCACCATTTGTTAAATATTTCATAACTTTTTCGTTTTCTATTACTTCTTTTTACCTTATATCTTAAGGGGGTCACACACCGGCCGCGCAGCTCAGCCCCGCGCCGTTCTAAAAAAATCAAACGCATTGTTTTCTATGAGTATACACACACTGGCGCCGCCAGGTGGCACCTGTCTCCGCTGCCCAGCTGTGACTCAGGAAGTTGCTCAAATCCCTGTCGCACCACACAGTGCCACTCACATAGATTAACATTAAATAACATCATATTTGTCCCAACTTATTAACGATTAACATTAGCTACTAACGTATATTTTGCATTTTGAAGTAGACGCTATCTGACGAAGCTCGCGCTATTTAAAGGACAAGTTCAGTATTTTACACTTAAAGCCCTGTTTTCAGAATGTTTATGATGAAATAGAACGGTTTTGACTGAAATTTTGACATATGACGCTGGCCCGTCGGGTGTTTGTTCTATCACCTCCGACCTTTACAATGGCTGTATAGGTGCACAGGAACAATCCTTCCTAAAATGCATTAAACTTTCGTTTACAAAACGTGAAACTCGCCGAGTGGTCAGGGGTGTTCACTGATATGCTTACACAAAAATCACTGCAAAAGATGCTTTTTTTTCTAACTTGTCAAATGTCTTAATAATAGGCACCAGAGCAATGTTTGTGGTAACCGTGGTATAAGAGGAATAATTGACCCCGGTCCTTTGAATTATGTAAAGAATAATTGACGACGGGCCATTGAATTATAAGAAAATAATGCACACCCAAGGTAGTAATGCCATTACACATTTGGTGTGCATTATTTTCAAATAAAAAGGACCAATTATTCTGCATATACCACGGTTACCTAGAACATTGCTCTGGTGCCTATTATTAAAAATATTTAACACGTATGGAACATTTCTTAGCCAATCAGAATAAAGCATTCAACAGACCCGTGGTATAATTGAAAATAATGACACATTACCCCATCGGGTGTGCATAATTTTTTTATAATTAAATGGCCCGTTGTCATTTATTCCTTACATATTTCTAACAAGAATTATATCCACAATGTCTTTGTTTACCTTAGACGTTACCTAAGGATTATAAAATAAATGTTTTTTCCTTATGTTTTTGTATATTGCAGATGTACAATGAGTTGACTGAGGCTCTTGAACTTGCTGGCAAAGATGATTCTGTCATTACAGTGATGACGGGTATGTGACATTTAAAATGTCACTGCGTTATGATGTTCAGTCATTTCCATTTTATTAAAAACAATGTCTTTATGTGCATATCGTTGTTTTAATGGCTGTAAAGGCAGTGGAGATTATTACTGCAGTGGAAACGACCTGAACAACTTCACTAACCTCCCAGCGGGTGGCGTAGAGGCGCTGGCAAAGGAATCTGGCGAGTTATTAAGGTAAAGTAGTTTTAAACAGTAGCGGCTGGTGACTGCTCTTCTGAGGGGCGCAAATTCAAATTATGTGTTTGGAGTGTCATGTGTGTTGCTCGTGTTTGCAAAATATCAAAATACACGCAAGACACTCCCTTAAGAGTAAACTCTGATTATGCATGAGATTATCTGGCAAACACAAGCGTCTTTTTTATCCTAAATCCTTTAGACGCGTCTGCAGCAGGCACTTATTTTGACAAGATACATGATCCACATGGATCACTCGACACGCCAAACACATATTTTGAAATTACAAACCACACACATGACGGGCTACATACATGTTGTGACGAACTTCGCATCGTGCGCCCTCGAAAAAGAGGTCACCGGCTGCCACTGGTTTTAAACCAGTTCGTGATAGTACACTTCTTATGGACACATATGTGCTTACATTATTAAGGAGGTATGTAAAGGCATATATCGACTTCCCCAAACCTCTCATTGGAGTTATAAATGGACCTGCAGTAGGCGTGTCAGTCACGCTGTTAGGACTTTTTGATGTTGTTTATGCCACAGAAAGGGTAAAAAGATTTTTTTAAAGTAAACTTTTTATTTCTGTTCAGGATTCATTGAAGTGTCTTTGTTTGATTGTATTTTTATTTCCCATTTTTTGTGATTGTAGGCAACGTTTCATACGCCCTTCAGTCAGCTGGGACAGAGTCCTGAGGGCTGCTCTTCATATCTTTTCCCTAAAGTGATGGGTGCAGCAAAGGTACCCGCATACACGGTCAAAATTCAAGATTAAAACGATGAGATTAAAAATGTTTTAAACTTAATTCTATACAAGTTATCCAGCAGGCCTCAATGATCCTCAGATCATGTCGAGGAGTGGTTTGTTATCAGTTTTCAAAATAACTAAAGTTTTGTGCCAGGTGAACAATGAAATGGCTGAAAAAACTCTTAGATTTAGTAAATGAAAAAAAAGACTTTTCATGCTTTATTCACAAAAGCGACCACGCCAACACCTACAAACTTTCTAGAAAGTAAGACCCTGTTTACATCAGAGCATTTGCGTTTTAAAACGACATTTTAAAATGAAAACAATCCTCGTTTATACTGGCATTTTAAAAATAATCTTCATCCACACTATATACGACCATAAACGCATAAAAACATGACCAATCACGTAACTGGGCATGCGCATAAAAGTTTAAAATAACTTATTACTCTAATAATAGCTTAACTTTGCGCATTTATGCAGCCTAGGGGTGTGCGATATTGACAAAAATTCATACGTGTATCCTTTGCTGGCAACTACAACAGACACTATTTTTGAAGCTATAAAAATGTGTTTGGGAAAGTAATATGATTCATAGGTTAATGTTGATGTTATAAACCAAACAGAGAGGTCTTTATAATTTAAAAAGGAAGCATTCAAGTGAACAGTACTAAACAGGAGCGAACTTGAAGCAAAAATAAATTTCAGCAAATGCAAACTTCAATCCAACATAATAAGAGGTGAAGTATAGGCATAGCCTACAGAAATGCTTATTGCTTTAATGTAGGGAGTTTCTATTCAGTCATTCCACGCTGTTATATTTATAATAGTTCATTGTTCGCAGTTCATATATATGATTTTATAGTCCATTTGAAACTTTTCGTACGGACTGACTGTATTCTTCAGAAAAACACCAAATAACTTATCTTCCCTTACCTGTCGCTGTTCAGTGCTGTGTGTTCCCTCACACACCTTCACCGACAAAAAAGTGTGGCCGGCTAAAGTATTAAAAATGAATATGACGTTAAGTGTGCGAGGTCCGTGCACGTCCTCGGCTAGCAACACAGAAATAGCAAAAAGGCTAAACGAGCATTAAATATTAATATGATGTTGACTTTATTAATTTTATTGTTAAATTTATATTCACAAAACTTATTAACAAAACATCGATTAAAATTAAGAGACAAATTATATGAAACGAAATTAATTTTAAAGTAGCAAACAAAACTTAAATTAAACTCGAAAATAATGTCTGACCCATTACAATTCTCCCTTCTTATTGACCTTTACAACGCCCTATATGATGTTTAAAATTACAGTCTATCTTTCATAATAAGCTGACTAAATTTAAACAAACCATAAACAACAATATTCAAACCCAACAATACTTAAACATATATATATATATACAGACATTATCTATAAGGATACATTTTAAAACAATCTGATATAGCGTTTATAATAGCTGGTTGGTAGATGTTTACTATTTTTGGCAAAACCTCCGTTGCAAACCTCCATTTACCTGAATAAAAATAATTTTTACTTTGAAAATGATGCGCTGTCACGTTAACATCAGCTGTTCGTTTACATAAGACTCCGTCTACGTTCATTTACACTGCAGCGCAACGTCTGAGTTCTCAAACTGAAACAGGCTCTTCAGAGTTTGCGAACGCATCCGTTTATGAGGGTCGAAAACGGTGGCGTAGTGTAAATAAAAGGCGTAAACGTGGCAAAAGTAATGCGTTTTAAAAAGTAAACGCATTAATGTAAACATAGCCTAAAATGAAGCTCCCTGACAATAGTAGGATTTTGTCAGTATCTTCCCAAATATATTCCCCAGCTGGTTAGTTAATTGTTTATTTACTGTGTGACTGTCATCTCTATGTGCAGGCCAATGAGATGTTGTTGTTCAATAAGAAGGTGACGGCCACCCAGGCCTGTGAATTGGGTCTTGTGACCGAAGTCTTTCCTGACAGCAGCTTTCAGACGGAGGTGTGGACCAGACTGAAGGCCTACGCCAAACTGCCCAGAAATGTAAGTGCATGAATGTACAGCTCCTCTCATTTTTGTCAAGAGTAAAAGGAAGTATTGATTAAAGATTTAAAGTCGCTTTGGATAAAAAGAATAATATGGCTAAACGAATCTTGATTCAGTGTTGTTTTGTGATCACGATCTCTCTCTCTTTTACCCCACCAGTCTTTGGCCCTATCGAAGCAGTTGATTCGAGGGGTAGAGAAAGAGAAACTTCACGCTGTGAATGACGCAGAGGTGGAGAGATTGGTGGAGCGCTGGCTTTCAGATGAGTGCATGCAGGCCATCATGAGCTTCTTCCAGTCTAAATCTAAACTGTGAGAAGAGACCAAGATGTTCCCGTTCATAGAGTGTCAGATGAACTTGAAATTAACCTGCAAGCCAGTTAACTTTACCCACATCCACACTTTAATATTGTATTAATAATGTATTGTCCAAGATTGTGTAGACTTGAATAGTACTGGATACTGTACGTTACGATCACATTATACGTATCATTTCATTTAAAGTGTAACATAATTTAAAAGCAGGTTAAACCATTCTTTCAATTACCAGATGTGCACTTAGCAACACGTCAGTTAAATAAGTGCCTTATTGATTATTGAGTATAGTGACCACATTTACACCTAAACCCAGCAGTATATTTTCAGTAAATTCTTAATGACTTTTAGGTTTTAATATCATTTTGAAACCCTAACGGCAAGTGATTTTTTTATATTACATAGCACAACATTTTTGTGACGGGGTTTATACTGTATACATTCTGCAACAAAGACGTATCATGGTATTACAGTATTTTTCTTTGTTTTGGACACGTACCATGGTAATACTATGGTATGAGAGTAATACCACACTTATCAGTAAATGTTTCATTTTGGTATTTTATTAAAATGTGATATTCAAAATGCTTGTTGTTACAACGTGTATCCAGCAGATGGCGCACTACACCACAGTAAAGTTTAACTTTAAGGCCCAGTTTCACACACAAAGTTTAGCTAAAGCCAGTACTAGGCCTTAGTTAAATTAAGACATACTAGGGTGGTTTCCCGGACAGAGATTAGTTTAAGCCAGGACTAGGCTTTAGTTTAATTAGGAAATATAGCTTGTTTGAACAAACATGTCTTACTAAAAACATTACTTTTTGAGGCAGAACAAAGGACACTGATGTATTTTAAGATATGTCAGTGCAAGTTGTTTTCAGTTTGGACAGCTCTTATATTTATTTTAGTCTAGGCCATATCCCTGTCCGGGAAACTGCCCTATTTTTTATAAACATGCCTTAAGCCCGGGATACACTGCATGATTATTGTCTGTCCCAGACGAAAGTTTGCCATTGTGAAACAATCGTCGCGATTTCTGTGATCGTGGCTCTTCATCGGTGGTCCTATTTCGTACAGTGAGAAAGGTTCAAAGACGGTCGTTTTCCCGGTCTTGCGTCCAAAGATAGCCTATGATAGTTTTCTGACAGTGTCAGAAATCCAGCATGATCACCGCACAGTGTGTTTGCTGCTACAAGCTGCGCACTGGTATTTGTTTACCACGAGCGCATGCTGGTGACGTTGCGCTAACGTGTGACGCAGCTGCCGAAGCTTCCGTGTCATCATCGTACAGTCTACATGCCTGTCGTACCCGAGTTTAAACAATTCATGACACACAGTGTGATAAGGTAATGATCTTATAGGAGGGGAAAAATCCTGCAGTGCATTCCGGGCTTTAGATCAGTGCTTCCCAATCCTGGTCCTCGAGGACCCACTCACAAAAAGTTTAAGGCCCTTTCCCAAATGGCACACTCCGAACTTGCGGTCCTCCTCAGAGTCCACACTTTAGTGCAGACTTTAGGGACCCTTGATGCGAGTCCACGTGGGTGCACCGGAGTCGTATTTTTGGACAGACTCGAGCGTCACACTGGAAATAGGAAGAAAGGTCGCCCGTCAGTGTGAACTCCTCCCTTCCGTCGTCTGATTGGTCTGATTGCTCTTTCGCAAGGACTTGTGGGTTGGTAAAGTGCGCAAAGCCTGCTGCAGTGCGGGCTTAGCCAAAAAACGCATCACAGGTGCAAAGGGGGCACTGATGAGCACACTTCGGAGTATAAAAATGACAGAGGATACACCCTACGAACTCGTAGACTAAGTGAGCACGCGCAATTTAAGGCCACAAGACCAAAAGTCCTCATGAAGTGCGCCATTTGGGACAGGGATGTCTCCTTGTGTAACACACCTGATTTAACTCATCAGCTTTTTAGGCAGACATGTTTGCCATTTTGGAAGGAGGCTGATTAGTTGAATCAGGTGTGTTAAACATCTAAGGGACCCTTGATGCGAGTCCACGTGGGTGCACCGGAGCCGTATTTTGGGACAGACAAGAGCGTCATGCTGGAAATAGGTAGAGAAGTTGCCCGTCAGTGTGAACACCTCCCTTCCGTCGTCTGATTGCTCTTTCGCAAGGACTTGTGGGTTGGTAAAGTGCGCGAAGTCTGCTGCAGTGTGGGCTTCGCCAAAAACCGCATCATAGGTGCAAAGGGGGCACTGATGAGCACACTTCGGAGAATAAAAATGACAGAGGGGACACCGTACGGACTCGTGGACTGAGTGAGCACATGCAATTTAAGGCCACGAGACAGAAAGTCCACATGAAGTGCGCCATTTTGGACAGGATTTAAAAAGTTTTGGGAGGGGGTCCTTGAGGACCGGGATTGGGAAGCACTGCCTTAGATAAATGCCATGGCTCAAACACGTGTTTTAGTCTAGGACTAGCTAGCTATTCATGCATCTCCCCAAATTTAACTCAAAGCAATGAGCTCATCTAACATTTGAAGCTGCACATGCTTTGCATCTTTAACTTGATTTGCATAACCTCTGCGTGACCGATAGCAAACCCTATTTTTTAGCTGTTTTATGAAAAGAAGTTCAAGCGACAGTCCTGCTGAAAGGTTAGGAGCCCCTTATCTTCAGTGGGCACAATAACCCTGTCTGGAGTTTGTGGTTATCGATTTGTCTCCGTTAAGGTTCACAAACTCAATATGCCACTGGAGATTATGAGTGGCAGGAACACGTAATTCCTCAGCTTTTCCCACAACGTCTGTACGTTTGAAGAGAATAAAAGGAGACAGTGGATTATTTAATCGATAGCGCTTTACTGTGCAACATCATTCAGATAAATGCCCGTCTGCTTCAGACTTGAGAACCGGTCAAGCGATGAGTTTTCCTGCGTATGTAAAAAGTCATTAGAAAAGTGTGTTTTTATTCAAATATCTAGACGTGACACGTGATGTCATGGATAAATCCATTTGCGTTTTGCATTTGTGTTGCCGGGAAACCTCATGATGTTATTCACGATCTGATAATGCGACTTGCTGCATGATGCTGCTGTGTAAGTTGGATAGATAACATGGATCGCTTGAAATCTCCGGTCGAGTTGTACAGCATATTATTTGACCGCTAGATGCCACGATTGAACAATCAAGATCCAGCATTCCATGAAAACAGATCATGTACAAAACATCCTGTTTTATTAGGAAATCCAAGACAGGAAAGACAATTGTGTTAATCAAAACATTTCATGATGATGTCCACATTCTGCATAGCTTTGCTCATGAGGGGAAAACATTGGGTGTACTCATAAAAATATCACTTAAACAAGACTACTTGAAATTAGATATACTTGTGTAAAGATTAAACCTACGTAAAAATGCCGGAATCTTTCTGGCATAAATCCCATTCCTGTCTCTCTCCACTGTTTTTCAATAAAAAGGTTGTAAAAATCCATAAACAAAATGAAAAAGCAGGTGGACCTTTAAAGACTCCCAGCTGAAATGATGATGCCGCCGTGGCTCTCTGCTCATAAAACAATGAGCGAAAACTGAAGGCCTGGTTGTCCCGGTCTCTGTGACATGCATTTTTCCTCTTACTGTTTGACAGGTAGTGGTTAAAAATGCTGACATGAACGAGCAATCTGCTTTAATTTGAGATTACCCATAGGAACTGTCCTAGAGTCACTTAAATAAAAAACAATGGACCCCCTAAAACATCTGGATTGCTTCCTGTCTGATGGTTTTTTACTCTCCGGAGTAAAGATTTAACCTCACAGCTAAGGACAAAGAAGCAACGTTAAGCTTTAGATTTCACTCCATGCCCCAGTTTTAGGACGACACTCGAATATGAAAATCCCACAAGATGGTAATCTCTAAAATTTAAGCATGGCTGTTTCGAGTTACGTCGCTCATACGCCGACTACTTATGTCATCTGTGGCGCGATCCGTAATATACTTTCCAGCTAAACGGATGCATTAGGAATCTTTCGGGTAGTCCAGCATGAGGCTATAAAACACAGACCTTTCCAAGTCTCGTAAAGCTGCAGGTTGTGATTTAAAGGCCATCTTCCTCTCTGAGCTTGGGTTTCACCCACTGTATGCGTTTTCTGTCTTCATCACCATTACGTTCTCATGTTCATTGTCAGGACGTCCTTTCTGTGCGCTACTGCAAATGTCAGCTGCAGGGGTAAGAATAGGTTACACCTTGTACAAACAGGGGAATAGCAGGAGTAAGCCACCAGGTGCTGGGATAGAAGGCAAAACACATCCATCACACATCCACCACGAAGCTCCGCTATTGGCAGGATTACATGGCCGGTTCACGGTAGCGTTGTCTGCTCGGTGTAGAGTTCCTAAGAACAGGAAATTGATGGGAAATGCAATGATCATGAAGAGTTACCGGTGGAAACAGGATAATATAAAAAATGGTCTTGATTCTGATTGGGCAATAGTTGTGTTTTTTTTTTTTTTTGATGAAACACAGTTATGACTCTCATGTCCCTCATTGCCTATTCCCCACTAATATGAAGAAGTGCATGAAAACGAGAGGAAATTTAAACACTTGAACTTTGCCAGAAACGCTCAAAAAGACGTGAACATTAATTTAAAGCAAGTATCCATGGAGTAGCGTGCTGCATCCCAAATGGCGCACTTGATGTGGGCTCATGGACCTGTAATGCCCGCTGTGTGCACGTGTCCGTTAAGTCCACAAGACCGCAGGGTGTCCCATTTGTCATTTTATGTTTCAAAAGGGTGCGCCCCTTTTGATATGCACACTGACCCTTAACCTATGGTGTGTGTGGGTTGTGTGTGTGTGGATGTTGGGGTGGTCCCGGATCTCTTATAAGCATTGAGGAGAAGGAGGGGGTCCCCTGTTATTTATTATAAATAAAATACTACATTTAAAAATCTCATGTAGCGCTGCCATAAAGCGGTGCTGCCTATTTTTTTGAGTACTTTGATGATCTTTTTATTATTATATTTATTATATATTATAAATTATATTTATTATATGGACAGTATACCGTACATAGATTTTCAATGAAGGGTCAGCAAGCTCTCAGACTAAATCTAAAATCTTAAACTGTGTTCTAAAGATGAACAGAGGTCTTACAAGTTTGACACGACATGAGGGTGAGTCATAAATGACATTATTTTCATTTTTGGGTGAACTATCCCTTTAACATTCCAGGGTCCAAAAACGCGGCACCGCGTTTTGATGAGTTCTCTCCTCATCAAAGCAGAATCAACTTAAAATACTCCATTAAAAATCATACACTTACGTGTTATAGATCATTTGAAACTGTGAAGGGTCTTTCTTTAATTTGTGTACATTCACAGTAACAACAAATCTTTGTGGTTTTGTCAGATAAAGAAAATAAACAGGGTGCACATTCAGACATCTCTCTCTTCGCCAGCTGTCTCTCAAAACACGTAAAAAAAATCAGTTGAAACTCTGTGAATACTCGTCACACAAACCTGATACACATATCATATCCAAAGAAAGCCTGAAATGTCAGGGTTTCCTGCAGCACATTTCAGTTCAGGCGGCCCGCCTAAGCTTGGAAACCCTACCGCCTTAACTAGATCGTCCAAAAAAAAGAATGTGCTGCACAAAAGGCCGTGAGGTGCATTTCGGAGTATATCGCGTACGCGCTTCACATTGCGAGCAGGGACGCGCACCACACGGCCGAAATGAGAAAGACGTGGTCCGGACCATCACTGTCTGGAGGATAACTAGCCAGTTGATAAAACGCGTGTCCGTGAGAACTGTAAGTGGATTTATGTTTGGGGTTTATTTAAGCCTGTTATTGCATTAGTCTATAGTTCTTCTAATTTTAAAGTAAGTTAGCTGGTGATTTTGTTGTTTGAGCAACCTGCTCTTGCTCACTTTATTTATGTGCATTATTTACATGCTACAGTAGTTACACTCCTATAAGATAATGTAATTAATAGTGGGAAATAATCAGTTTTTACAATTTTTGCGCCATCTATCATCGTTCGCCTGACGTTCTACATCTGCTTTAGTTTGTGTTTATTAACCCTTTAGTTTCACTTCATCACGCAGCTATTCCTATTAGAGCTATCCGTTAAAAACATTTAATTCATTAATAATCTAGTATGTGTTCATTTTCTGTCATAGTTTCTTCAAAATGAAGTTTTATTTAAGTGTTTTAAATAAAAATATTTTAATTTTCATCATGACGCATACGCCCCGTCCCTTTGATTGCCATGCTCTCTGCCCCACCCACTCGCCCAACCCTACCACCATAACTAACAAATTTTCTGCGGGCAACCCTGAATGTCTACTTAAAACAAGCTAATTATAATCGAAAACAAATATTGCCCGTTTATATAATCTGTATTGAAGTAAAGAGAGTACAGTTTTTCCTGACTAAGCTCATTATCTCTAATGCGGTCACGCCCACAGGCGGTACCCGGTATTCACATGATAATGAACAGACGAACAGTTCAAACAATGTCAAACAAAGCATAAAGTTTGATCAGATTTAAAGACATAACTGCGTGTTTGGATGATAAACATTATGCACACATGTGAGGAAGATCTTCAGTTATCTGGTACATAATGTTTTTTTAGCAGCATCTAGTGGTGTGATTGGGAATTGCAACCAACCTCAATTTCGAACGCAATGAGAAAATACATTAGCTGCCACACGACAAAGATGTCATCATCTGAGACAACATAAGGGCCCTGTCCCAAATGGCACACTCTGGACTTGCGGACTTCCTAAGAAGCCACACTTTCATGATATCATGTAGTGCAGACTTTAGGGACCCTTGACGCGAGTCCACGAGGGTCGGGTGTCACAGCAGAAATAGGAGGAGAAGTTGCCCATCAGTGTGAACTCCTCCCATTCGTCGTCTGATTGCTCTTTTGCAAGGACTTCTGGGTGGGTAAAGTGTGTGAAGCCTGCAGCAGTGCGGGCTTCGCCGAAGACCCTATCATGGGGTGCAAAGGGGGTGCTGATGAGCACACTTCGGAAAGTAAAAATGACAGATGGGACACCTTACGGACTCGTGGAACAAGGACGAAGGGCAGTTTGTTGAATGCATTGTCTGTTGAAGGCTACTATAGAAACATGATGGTGACTTCCACGAGACCCGTGGTGTCTGTAAATAAAAACAGCTCATTCTAAGGTAAAAAAATACAGTTTACACCACTGATAATATAGTTATGTATTTTATACTGCATTTCTGTCAAGAGATACTCCTAAAAGTCCCACAATGCACCTTTAAAGCATACTGCAGTATCCCAATAAAACACTATCCAACAGGCATTAGTAGAGCACATCAAAGAGATTTGTGAATCGCATGATGACCTTGTGAATGACTTGCCCGTGCTTTAGTTGAGTTCATCAATGGATAATCTGCAGGAAGATGTGTTCATAACAAATGAACCTCCTCTGACCTCCTCACATTCCTCCTTAAAGGGATTTAGGAGACCTCAAGGCCGCTCACGTGATCTCTCTCAAACATAGCACTGATATGCCCTGACAGAGAGTGGCTTGAGGTAATTGTGCCAACCGCCAGACAGACTATAGACTACTTTTCACATATTGAAGAACTATACTGTACACACTGGCCCAGATAAGAGAGATCTAGACGTCTGCTGCTTCATTAAAATGGGGTCATTTATGGCCAAGCACTTAAGATTATGGTGTATTATATACACAGTAAGCACATATTGCATTTAGAAATAGGGTTGACCACTAATCCAAATGTGTTTGTTCAGTATAGAAAGCACATCAGTACTCACACGTATTGTTTTTGTAGATTTCGATATATACAGTTCAGTTGCGACTACAAAAATAACTTATGTTTCTCTGTACTTTTAAGGAAATGTTTGCATTGTTGCAATTATGCCTGACTCAGTTACAGTACGGTGGATTGACATAATGTAAGGAACGTGCTCACAAACCGACGTACCTCTTTAGCTTATCAATCTCTACTATCAATATTTTTAAAAACCCATCAAACAACCTCCTCTGCCGCTGCTGTAGTTGTCGCTGTCCAGTTGTCTGTCAAATATGGCCATTCAGCCAATATGTCTCAGAAGTTAGTGTGTAGAAAATGGCAGAAATTTTAAAAACCCATGCAGCTTTCAAAGCCGACGTTTGGAAGCATTTTGGCTTAAAAAAAGTAAAAAATAATCAGCTATATTTTTTTTACATTTTTGATTAAAAAAAAGTATTGCAATGTATTGTATTGTATGGTGATACATTGTATCATGAACCGTGTATCATGATACATATCTTATTGTGAGGCCAATACCCAGCCCTAGTTGCAACAAAGGTCTTAACTGTCACCCTTACCTAACTGTTTATACTAAGTATTTTACGGTAGTCTCTGCCAAAACACGGCAATGGAGCAGCGGTTGCTATAGTTACAAAATCTCACAACGTAACCAAATCAACGCACGCAGCTCAACAGACGGCGGATTTGTGTACAATGAATGTCGCAAATAACAGACTGTAAAGTACCGCATGTATAAAAAGTAATTCAAATTTGAAGCACTTTAAATTGACTGACGATCAAACAGCTATTCTCCTAATAAATGCGCATCATTTTTTTCTCAGGGATTATTTAGATCGTTAGAAATGCGCGTTGGTACTTCATTTTCTTAAAGTGACACTTTGTAGCTTTTCAACCTTCATAATATATTTTCAAGACCCTTGTGATGGTACGGTCGATTTAAAATAGGTTGAATGACATGTCTACCATAGCCTGACGGGGTCTGTATCGCTTTTACTCATACTTGGGGTTTCGGGTAGTAACCCGAGCACAAAAGAACTACAAAATTGGCCTGGTTTACGGCAACGTCACTTCCTCAAATTCGGACGTGAGAGCACAACTATTTATTTATTTTTTGAACGTGAATTTTGCTAGAGGCTACTTGTTTATGGGATTACTTTTGTACCAATAAAAATGAACGCAAACTTTCAAGAAACGAACGAAAATGTGAAATGAGAATATAGAAAAACACTCTGAAAATAAAAATAAACTCAAAGGCATTTTCTTTGGTTGTTTTGCTCATCAAGAAAAAGCATCTGAATTTAAGAATTTTTAGATATATTTACTGAAAACAAGACAAAAGTACTAAGTAACAAAGTCATTTTTTGCAGTGTAATGCCTTCCAGAAAACGTTCTTCTTTAAATATATAAACAAACAATATATCAAATGAAAACAAACTCTCTGCAACCTATCTTCATATGTCCCCTTTTATTACCTCTCAAATGGGTAGGTTTCTTCAAAAATACAACATTTTGAGATCAGATTCAGAGCGATGATCAAAACATACTAATTTTTTACTGTTTTTGAATCAGTGGATGATTCAGTGTTTAATAAGTTTGGTAAGAGCACCACCTAGTGCGTAATAACGGAAATATGGATTGCCGGAAAAACTCGTCATTGTCAGGGAAGCGTTTTCTCTTAATGGCGAGGAAATAGTTAAGTTGCTAAACTGCAAAAAATGATTTTCAAGAAAAAAAATTCTTAGTATTTTTGTCTTGTTTTCAGTAAAAATACCTAAAAATTCTTAAATTAAGATGAGCAAAACGACCCAAGAAAATAGGTCTAGAATTTGGGTGATTTTGTGAATAAAACAGGCAGGGAGAGATCTGCCAATGGGGTGAGCTAATTTGACTTGAATTTTTCTTGAATTTACTGTTTAAGAGAAATGTTCAAGATTTTTTTGCTTGCCCCATTGGTAGATTTTTTTGTTTGTTTTATGAACAAAATTACTTGAATTTGATATTTTTGGTCTAAAAACTGGACTTGTTTTCTTGGGTCGTTTTGCTCATCAAGAAAAAGCATCTTAATTTGGGAATTTTTTTGATTTTTTTACTGAAACAAGACAAAATTACTAAGATTTTTTCTTAAATCATTTTTTTTTTGCAGTGTATACACTAAAAATACATTATAGAGAATCAATGCTATCATCAGTGCCAATGTGTCTGAAGTAAGAACTTGATTTGAATGCAAGCATGCACAAGATATTAGTTACTGTGATACTTGCATAGCTTTGTGTGGGGAATAGACCAAAAATACTGTATGGCTTTAGAAGAACTGTAATATACACTGGCAGAAAAAAATGTTCAAAATATGCACCCCAATTGTTCTGGGTCTGTTCCTTTTCAAAAAATACGCATTTGCACCTAAATAGTTCACGTTAGTATCTCACAAGTAAGGTAAGTTAAACATAATGCTACTAAATATATACATATATGTGGCTTTCCTGAGTTTGCCAAGTGGTTGATGTCCTTAGGGCAGTGCTTCTCAAATAGTGGGGCGGGACCCCCAGGGGGGGCTCGAAGCAACACCAGGGGGGGCGCGCGAGACCCCGGGGAAAATACTTTTTCAGGAAGTAATTTTTTTTGCATCGTCACTTAAAGACATTACACCCCAAACACGCTGATAAGCTGCTTGAGTTTTTTATTATTATTTACGGATTATATTTAATTTAATTTTTCAGTATCAAATGGTCAAAAAATATGCTGTAAATAAGGATTGATTTTTTTTATTTCAGGCAAATTGATGCATTTTAAGTCTTTTCAGTTACAGACTAAAAAAACAATGTTTCACTAGTTCACACTTACAAATAAGTTGGTAAGATTAAATTAGTAAACGTATTTGGCGTGCTGTCCGGGGAGAGGGCTCTGAGCTCCGAAATGGGCCCGAACGCAGAGTATCCCCCCCCCCCAGTTTAGGAATTAACCTGGTGAGTGAGAGGTGATGGGGTGGTGGAGGGATTCTGAAGACTGCAGAGGATCTTTGCAGAGTCAAACTGTGACTTATATATTGCTTGCCTTTGTCCTGATTGGGTAGATATGATGATTACTGATTGAGGACATCTGGTGGTACTAGAGTATCTGTTGATTACTGATTATAGACAGCTTGAAGTACTTAAGTGGTTTATTTGACGTGCTCCTCCCGAACTATGTTAATAAAACATCATTTCACGAGTTCACACTTACAAATAAGTTGGTAAGATTAAATTAGTAAACGTATTTGGCGTGCTGTCCGGGGAGAGGGCTCTGAGCTCGGAAATGGGCCCGAACGCAGAGTATCCCCCCAAAAAGCAAAATTAACTTATTCGGACAGCAGCCGGGAACTGTACCCCCCAAAAAAAAGAAATGATGAGGCTGATGTTGGCTGTGTTTGCTATGCATCCGATGGGAGTTCAATACTCGCTGCGATTGGAACCGTCTGACGGAAGTTCAATACTCACTGTGATTGTACAGGAAAGCCTCGGTTGAAAATTATGTGGACGGTTTATATTTGGAGGGCTTTTTGCGGCCTCCGACGGGAGTTCAATACTCGCTGAAATCAGAGCCATCCGACGGGAGTTCAATACTCGCTGCGATCGGACGAGTAAGCCCTCACTGATGATGGGGTGAATGAATTAAATTGGGAGGGTCTTGCAGCATCCGACGGGAGTTCAATACTCACTGTGATCGGAACCCGTCCGACGGGAGTTCAATACTCGCTGCGATCGGACGAGTAAGCCCTCACTGATGATAAGGTAGGCAATTTATATCAGGAGGGCTTTGCGGCATCCGACGGGAGTTCAATACTCGCTGCGATCGGAACTCGTCCGACGGGAGTTCAATACTCACTGCGATCGGACGAGTAAGCCCTCACTGATGATGGGGTGAATGAATTATATTGGGAGGGTCTTGCAGCATCCAACGGGAGTTCAATTCTCACTGTGATCGGAACCCGTCCGACGGTAGTTCAATACTCGCTGCGATCGGACGAGTAAGCCCTCACTGATGATAAGGTAGGCAATTTATATCAGGAGGGCTTTGCAGCATCTGACGGGAGTTCAATACTCGCTGCGATCAGAACCCGTCGGACGGGTGAGACCCCGTTTGTCGATTACGTGGACGATTTGTATTAGAAAGGCTTTGCGGCATCCGACGGGAGTTCAATACTCACTGTGATCGGAACCCATCCGACGGGAGTTCAATACTCACTGCGATCGGATGGGTAAGCCCTCCATTGGCAATGAGGTGGACAATTTATTTGGGAGGGCTTTGCGGCATCCGACGAGAGTTCAATACTCGCTGCGATCGGAACCCGTCCGACGGGAGTTCAATACTCGCTGCGATCGGACGGGTAAGCCATCGCTGATGACGAGGTGGATGTTTGATTATTTTCGATTTGGTGGAGTTTGCGGCGTCTGGCAGGACTTCAGTACTCAATGTGATCAGGCGGTTAAGCCCCTGCTGACTATAAGGTGTACATTTAGTACATTTGAAGGCCTAGATGTAGGCCGAAACATGTTGGTGGTATTTTTAGGTTCCATTATGAACTAGCACCTTTATTAAAGCGGTTTTATAATTAAGAAGAGTGCCTTGGTGTCCTTTTGTTATTTTTTGATACATTT
Source organism: Misgurnus anguillicaudatus (assembly GCF_027580225.2). NCBI lineage: Eukaryota > Metazoa > Chordata > Actinopteri > Cypriniformes > Cobitidae > Misgurnus > Misgurnus anguillicaudatus. The sequence goes on from NC_073361.2 coordinate 9,514,191, forward strand.
GGTTATTTTAGATTTGGAGGGCTTTGCAGCGTCCGACGGGAGTTCAATACTCACTGCGATCGGACGGGTAAGCCATCGCTGATGACGAGGTGGATGTTTGGTTATTTTCGATTTGGTGGACTTTTGCGGGGTCTGGCAGGACTTCAGTACTCAATGTGATCAGGCGGTTCAGCCCATGCTGACTATAAGGTGTACATTTGGTACATTTGAAGGCCTGGATGTAGGCCGAAACATGTTGGTGGTATTTTTAAGTTCCATTATGAACTAGCACCTTTATTAAAGCGGTTTTATAATTAAGAAGAGTGCCTTGGTGTCCTTTTGTTATTTTTGATACATTTGGTTATTTTAGATTTGGAGGGCTTTGCGGCGTCCAACGGGAGTTCAATACTCACTGCGATCGGACGGGTAAGCCCTCGCTGATGACAAGATGGATGTTTGGTTATTTTAGATTTGGAGGACTTTTATGGCATTTGACGGGACTTCAGTACTCACTGTGATCGGATGGGTAAGCCCCCGCTGTCGATGAGATGAACATTTGGTTATTTTAGATTTGGAGGGCTTTGCGGCGTCCGACGGGAGTTCGATACACACTGCGATTAGATGGTAAGTCCTTGCTGACAACGAGGTGAATGTTTGGTTATTTTAGATTGGGAGGGCTTTTGCGCCGTCTGACGGGAGTTCAATACTCGCTGGGATTGGACGGGTAACCCCCTGTGGATGTAGACTTGAATACGTTAAGTTATTACCAATTGGGAGGGCTCTAGCACCATCCTAAGAGAGTTCAATACTCCCTGCGATCGTATGGCTAAGCCCCTCCGACAATCGAACGGGTTAGAGTTGGTTTGCTGATAAGAGTTTGGTGCGCTTTTTTGATGTGGAAGCGGTTAGAGCAAGCATCACTACCGCAGCAGTGGAAAAAACTGACCCTCCGTTAGAGCATAGGAAACATCACTGCGGCGGTTGAAAAACTAAACTTCTGCGGGAGCAGGGAAAACATAATTGTTGCAGCAGGAAATTTATTGAGTATACAATATAGCTGGTTGTGTGTAAATTTAGTTGCTTTAAGAAATCCTCGTACCTACGTCGATCAGACTTTTGAATTGATGTTGGTTAATAATAATGATAATAATGATATTTATAAATTATAAATGTTTTGTGTACTTGTATAGTTTGTATTGTATGGTATATTGTATTATGTTTTATGGTCAGTGCATGTGGACTAGGGGTGAGCAGCGGAGTTTGTATTTGTATTCGTAACGATCTCAAAATTGTTTGAATCTGAACACAGCAAAATCACCAGCGTCAAATCCACTCCGCCAGCGCACACACGGGCACCACTACTAGGTCTGGTGGCACTCTTATAAACACCAGCAGCATACATCCAACACCGGCGACTCCACTGCGTAATTTTTGTTTTGAAAATAAAATGCAGGACTTGCTTAATGTTAAAAGGGGTTATTAAGAGATAAAGTTTGGAACTTGATTGGTGTTAAAAAGTTAAGATAGATGAAACTTGAAAACGATCTTCCAGGCGCTGAATGACAGATTCAAAGCATGCATGGACGAGCAAGTGCGCGACCTCAATATATACACACACGCAAGGTTGATACTGTAATTGTATATTGTTTTTAAAAGCTATCATGTCCGGTTCTGCTGTAAATCATGGATGGATGAAGTTGTGGCTGCAGGTTAAGCATCAAGCCAATGCAGTCTGGGATCGAGATGTTTAATAAATCGTCTAAAAGGTGAATGACGTAGGAATTGCAAAGTTGTTAAGGAGAACCCATCAAATGCTTCTAGAAGCATATAAAAAATCTCTGGTATCTTTGCAGGCAAGTAAAAATTCTCTATCCCATAAATCCAGATGACTGAGCATCACTTTTAAATGCACAGGTGATACCTACTTTGCCAGCCGAGCACCACGACTGATGTTTTTGATCAGGGTTACAACTTGATCAATGTTATAATAGTGAAGAGAAAATCTTGGATAGCGTTTATCAAAAGCCGTGTTTAAGTAACTAAAATATAATCTTTATATGACAGTAAGTTGAATGCGTGTCCGTATGACGTTTCCCAGATAGGTACGTTTGCAAGATGTCTGTTAAAGATCTGGAGATCTGGAACACATCTGGTGTGTAAAACATCTTACAAAGGTTTAAGAATGCATATAAAGCAGCTCATTCTAAATTAAAAAACATCTTGCAGGCATCTTCAACATGTCAATATGACATCTTTTAGGAAACGTCTCAGAGACACGTTGCAAATGAGCAAAAAATCTAAATACGTCTTGCAGATGTAAACGCAGACATCAAATAGACGTCTACGAGGTGTACCTGTGCCATTAGGGTTAACACCTTGTTACATGTTTTAATGAAAACCCTGTTTAATATAACAGACCACTGGCTGATATTGTGCGATTTTTGATAAATTTTATGTTAATGTTAAATAAACTTACATTTTGCCCGTCAGTCATCTCCTCAGTTTATGCAAAATGGTATCAGCATGGAAGCGTACTGATGTTGAACATTTACTATTCGTTACATGCATGCCCAAGATGTATGGTGAATACAGATTATGCATGGGAATATTGTCTTATTTCGAGTCGGGGTGGCTGTTGAGCAGGTCTGAAAGTGAGTAACTTCTGGATCGTTGCTGTTTGGAGACACAAATGTTTAAAACGATTCAGTCCAAATTGGAGAACGGTTTTAACTTGTTTGCCTTAAAGAACCAGTTCAAGATAATGATTCGTTCACAAACTAAACAGACATCATTAGTCATCACAAATAGTATTTGGGGATGGGATGCTTTCAACGTAGCCGGGTTTAAACAGTGCTTGAGGCCGGGCAATGAATACTGATGGTAAAGCGAAGCTTCGAATCCAATTGCTTCAACAATGATTCACTGTTTCTAAGCACTAGAAAAGCCTAGATATGGCACCACCTGCTGGTGAAAACATACTACACACTTTATACAAATTCCACCAGGCAGAGATAGGCTCTCACTTGGGGGGGCAAGACAATAGAAGAAGGGAGCTGAGGAAGAGAAGACGAATATATGGCGTCCGGGCCTGTACCGGTAGCGGAGGCAGCCTCACGCTACAGTGTTCGGTCAGGCCACAGCCAGAGGACAGGATTAGAAGGAGAAGCCTGTTCCACTAGCGGAGACATGCTCACGCTTAGGAATGGCGAATAATGGAAGGAAGCTGAGGAAGGGAAGAATATAGGGCGTCTGGGCCTGTACCGGTAGCGGAGGCAGCCTCACGCTACAGTGTTCGGTCAGGCCACAGCCATAGGACAGGATTAGAAGGAGAAGCCTGTTCCACTAGCGGAGACATGCTCACGCTTAGGAATGGCGAATAATGGAAGAAAGCTGAGGAAGAGAAGAATATAGGGCGTCTGGGCCTGTACCGGTAGCGGAGGCAGCCTCACGCTACAGTGTTCGGTCAGGCCACAGCCATAGGACAGGATTAGAAGGAGAAGCCTGTTCCACTAGCGGAGACATGCTCGCGCTTAGGAATGGCAAATAATGGAAGAAAGCTGAGGAAGAGAAGAATATAGGGCGTCTGGGCCTGTACCGGTAGCGGAGGCAGCCTCACGCTACAGTGTTCGGTCAGGCCACAGCCATAGGACAGGATTAGAAGGAGAAGCCTGTTCCACTAGCGGAGACATGCTCACGCTTAGGAATGGCGAATAATGGAAGGAGGAAGAGAAGAATATAGGGGGTCCAGGCCTGTACCGGTAGCGGAGGCAGCCTCACGCTATAGTTTTCGGTCAGGCCACAGCTAGAGGACAGGATTAGAAGGAGAAGCCTGTTCCACTAGCGGAGACATGCTCACGCTTTGGAATGGCGAATAATGGAAGGAGGAAGCTGAGGAAGAAAATAGGGTGTCCGGGCCTGTGCCGGTAGCGATGGCAGCCTCGCTCTACAGTTTTCAGTCAGAACGTGATTAGAATGAGAAGGATCCTGGGTCTGAGCCGCTAGCGGAGCCATGCTCACGCTGAGAGGTTGCCATGCGTTGCCGATGGCTGTTGCTGATGATCCATAGCATGATCCGGCCGTGCTGGAGACTGTAACATCTACTCTAGAGCAAGGGTCTAAGCACATTCTATTAAGACAATTGTAATATTTATTTATTACATATTTTCTATATTAGCTTGGATTGGTTTATGCATGTTAACATTTTAAACAATACTAAAACATATTAACAAGTAAAACAAAAAATTTTGAGTAGACTAAATCAAAAAGTTGCCCTCCAGACTGTTTTATCCATTGTGGTAGCCCTTGCTAACAAAAAGTTTGGAGACCCATGGTCTAGAGCTTCTGAAGACTGCAGAGGATCTTTGCAGAGTCAAAATGTGACTTATATATGGCTTGCCTTTGTCGTGATTGGGTAGATATGATGATTACTGATTGAGGACATCTGGTGGTACTAGAGTATCTGTTGATTACTGATTATAGACAGCTGGAAGTACTTAAGTGGTTTATTTGACGTGCTCCTCCCGAACTACGTTAATAAAACATCATTAATAAAGTTATTCTTTGTTGTAGTTGATTGATATTTATTTTTGTGTTTTCTTTAATGTTAATAAGGATACAATGTTTTGCAGATGTGTAATTTTATAGACAAATTATACTATTTACAGTCCCGGCGGAGAGTTGGGGGGCACGAAATGTTTACTTCTTCCTAGGGGGGGCGTGACAGAAAATAATTGAGAAGCACTGCCTTAGGGCAACATTATATTGGGGCGGTTTCCCGGACTAGGATTAGCTTAATCCAGGACTAGGCCTTAGTTTAATTAGGAAATATAACTAGTTTTAACAAACATGCCTTACTAAAAACATTTCCTGTGTGCATTTTGAGGTAAAATAAAGGACACTGATGTATTTTAAGATATGTAAGTGCAAGTTGTTTTCAGTTTGGAGAGCTCTTAAAAGTGTTTAAGTCTAGGACTAGTCTAATCCCTGTCCGGGAAACCGCCCCTTTAAGTTTTACAACCAGGATTAGCTGCTTCTAGACTATCGTTTTTCACTTATCATTTTCCTTGAGGGTTCTGTTATGGTTGGGGTGGGATTAGTTTTTATTTACAAAAATGTTGTCATAGGGTCAACACAAAATGTTGCCCTTAGGACATCACTCAATTGGCAAAATTAGGTAGAGCACACATAATTACTTAAATGGCACATATTAGAACATTGTAGACGGTACTGCCCCAGTGACAGCTATGGTACACATTTTGACAATTTAGATACTATTTTAGAGCTTGACACGCATTGTTCAATATATGTTACGTTTGGAAAATGGGCATGGAAGTAATTTTAAAGTAAAAATGTTTGACTTTTCTTTTTAACGCAGGCATCTCTAGACATATTTGTGTTTTAATACGTCCACTCACTGTAATTTGCTTTCGCATTAGCCGAATGACAAATGAGTAAATGACTAACACGCAAGCTGTAATTCTGGTTGTTCATATTCAATAAGACCTATACACAAAGCCATGCCACCCTCCGCTGGCTCTCATTAGCTTGTGATGATGCAGTGCATGAATCAACTCTTGTTACGGGTTTCCACGCTTCATTAGGATCCCAGCTGAGATCCAGGTTTGTCCACAGGAAGCCGTGCTCTTGATTCAGCTGGCTGGAGATGTAAAAGAGAAACGCAGGTGTCTGCATGACAGAAACACTAAACTAACCCTTTCTGACAAATCCTACCGTCGGTGCCATTAAAGCCGAAAACATCTCTTCAGCCTGTGATGTCATTCTTTCATGTAGTCAAGCGTCTGTTGTAGCTTCACGTGTTTACTCAGCGAGAGAGATTTCATGGTGTTGAGAGAGCCACAGCGAAGCCTCTCAGCTGCGAAGCAATGCATTACTTTTTGTTTGATCTGTGCCGTCATCAAAGGGTCTGTGTGCATGTGGTATTGTGGGTTTTTTTTTTTTTTTGTTGAAAAAAGGACAAACGAAAATCTGGTGACACGTCCGGCAACCTGCTTCAAACAGACTGACGATGGTGTCATGGAGAATGCATAACCCTCCACCCCATCATAACTAATTCCACTTGGCATAAGAACAAGGCTAACTCGATTCCTTCAAAATGCTGACACGAAAGCTTTTGATGCTATTGTTAGAAGACACATTCGAAAAGTGAAATGTTAGTCCACAACACGAGATCTCTGTTTGTTTAACTGGAAATCTGAGATGTGTAGTCGTCGCATGGATAAAGAGCATCAATCAATGTGATAAATGTGTGGGAGTCACATCACGTTTCAAAAGAACATGAAGAGGAAACGTTACAATAAAAGACAATATGAGCATACTTGTTGCACCAGTGTTTCCCCGAGCTCTTCACATTTTTATTCTTGCTGAGCACAATATGTTTTGGTTGAGCAAAAAAAACTTGTATACCTTCTATAGCAGTGTTTCCTATCTATATGTCCTGTTAAATAAATAAAAATCATATGCATTTTTAATAAACCATCTGTAGGAAAGTTTTTTTTGTATTAGGTTAGTTATAATACATGTATAGCTTAACCTCCTCTTTGAGGTGTTTCATTTATATACAGTAAAAATAGTGACACATGAACTCTGCGGGATTTGTTTTGGAGACAGATTTTTTTAATTTCCTCTTGTGCTGATAAAAGTCTGAAATCTCAGCACTATTCTATTTTATATTACAGTTCTTTCTGGTTCTCGAATCTGATTGGCTAAGAGCTATACGATATTGTACTGATAACGGCACAGTAACCGCTTCACCTTTCGTATCATTCCGCCACCTAGTGAATGGAGGTTCTAAACAGGCTCATCTCTTAATGGAAAAACACAGACGCCCTGTTTTTAAACACTCTCTGTGTGTCTCATTAGTTTACTAGCTCATAAATCAGTCTGTGAATCCCCAAACGGAAGTTATTATTCCGTCAAAGATCAGCGCTCTTGGATGTTACGTTAAACTTAATGGGATTAATGTCTTGTCATATCGTGTGGACGATTAACACTTGGAAAGAGGAATGTAACTTAAACACTCGTTTTTTTCTGGAGCTATATCTCTTATCAGAACGCGAAAACACCGTGGAACTGCAGGTAAGCACCGCAGCTTTTAAATGTGGACATTGATCATTTATTTAATCGCGACGTGACTATTAAAACATGTTATGAGATATCGCCACTGGTATATTTATAAGCAGCATGCAAAAACATCTCTCTGACACTTATAAAAAACAGTTTTATATAGTACTGACAAGAACGAAGTCTAATAATAATAACCGAGTGCTCGTATCGCGTTAAGATGAAATGGTAAACCAACAGTAACATTAGTTTTATTAACTTTTACCTCGCGCCAAAAACAATAACAACACAAAAGACACTAAATATGAATAAGAAAACAAGTAATAGTTTTATCATGACACCAAATACTGCTGATTTGATCTAATTTTTGATCATCAGGCCAACATGAGAGCCGGGGAATCCCTGTCAGAGATGTAGCCCAGAGAGGGCGGTGGTCAGCGGGGCGAGTGAACACTGACGTCCGCTCATGCTTTGGTTCTCATACGTACCGAATCTCACTAAGCAAACGTTCAAACAGGCGCTATCTTTACTAATCGACTGCAGATTTAAATATAATACATATATATTCTCGACTGAACTAATCTTAAAACTACACTTTGTGACCAAGAAATTGAACTATTTAAAAACGGCGAATCCGTCCATTGAGTTAATATGAGATTCAAAGCAGCCGAAAGTGTTACCTGTCATTCTGGCCGCCCTCAAATCCGTGGCAGAAGTAGTAGTTCTCAAACAAAGAGGCTTTTAAAATTACTCCGTTGTTGTTTTCTAGTTTTCGTTTTTCAAACATGTCGAACTGTTGTATAAAGAGCTATATCACACTCCTACTCGAGCGATATTGCTTAAATATATTCAATTCAATTGACTTTTATTTGTATAGCGCTTTTCACAATTATTATGTATCAAAAAATAATCAAAAAGTTGATTTATTTCACTAATTCCATTCAAAAAGTGAAAGTTGTATATTATATTCATTCATTAGACACAGACTGATATTCAAATCTTTATTTCTTTTAATTCTGATAACTATAACTATGACAACTGAGGAAAATCCCAAATTCAGTATCTCAGAAAATTAGAATATTACTTAAGACTAATACAAGAAGGATTTTTAGGAATCTTGGCCAACTGAAAAGTATGAACATGAAATGTATGAGCATGTACAGCACTCAAAACTTAGTTCTATTGCCTGAATTGCTGCAGCAATGTGGTGTGGCATGTAGTCGATCAGTCTGTGGCACTGCTCAGGTGTTATGAGAGCCCAGGTTGCTCTGATAGTGGCCTTCAGTTCTTCTGCATTGTTGCTTTGGCTCTATGTGTACGTGCCAAGTCCTGTTGGAAAATTAAATCTGCATCTCCATAAAGTTGGTTAGCAGCAGGAAGCATGCAGTGCTCTAAAACTTCCTGGTATATGGCTGCGTTCACCTTGGACCTCCGAAAATGCAGTGGACCAACACCAGCAGATAACATGGCACCCCAAACCATCACTGACTGTGGAAACTTTACACTGGACCTCAAGCAACATGGATTGTGTGCCTTTCCTCTCTTGCTCCAGACTCTGGGACCCTGATTTCCAAAGGAAATGCTAAATTTACTTTCATCAAGGACCACGCAGCAGCAGTCCAGTCCTTTTTGAAGGCAAGACGCTTCTGATGCTCTCTGTTGTTCAAGAGTGGCTTGACACAAGGAATGCTACAGCTGAAAGCCAGCTCTTGGATACATCTATGCGTAGTGGTTCTTGATGCACTGACTTCAGCTGCAGTCCACTCTTTGTGAATCTCCCACACATTTTTGAATGGATTTTGCTTTACAATCCTCTCCAGGGTGCGGTTATTCCTATTGCTTGTACACTTTTTTCTACCACATCTTTTCCTTCCCTTCGCCTCTCTATTAATATGCTTGGAGCTCTGTAAACAGCCAGCCTCTTTTGGTTGTCTCAAGGTGTCAGTGGTCGTCTTTTGGACAACTGTCAAGTCAGCAGTCTTTCCCATGATTGTGTAGCCTACAGAACTAGTCTGAGAGACCATTTAAAGGCTTTTGCAGGTGTTTTGAGTTTATTAGGTGAGAGTGTGGCACCAGATGTCTTCAAAATTGAACCTTTTAACAATATTCAAATTTTCTGAGATACTAAACTTGTGATTTTCCTTATACCCCGTTTACACGAAGAAAAGACGCATATATTTCCCTGCGGTTTGGCCTGTCATTTACACGAAAACCGCGTTTTTATTACAGAAAACTGTAATTTCAGAAAACAGAAATTATTTCTAAAACCTCCGGCCAAAGTGGATATTTCTGATTACCCGGTTATGTGTTGCCGTGTCAACTGGGAGAAACTGGGTTTTAGGTTCTTAAACGTCACATTTTGCGCCAGAAAATGTTTAACGTCATGAGAGCGCCCTTACAGTTTGTTTGGCTACTGATCAATCAGGTTTATGTTGGCTGAATCCCAAACCGCCTACTTCCATACTATATAGTATGTAAAAAGCGCTACTTTGCATACTATATAGTATGGAAGTAGGCGGTTTGGGATTCAGCCCATGTTTGCTGTTATGAAAGGAACAGGAAGTCGCTCGTGTTCTTCGTTGGTGTCGATTCTGACGATTTTGATTGGCTTGCATGGCTGTATTCCCCTTCCTACACTGCCTCCCACAGGTTTGGCATAGTTATTATGCGGCTTGATGGCGTATTTATGCGGGTTGATGTAAATGGAAAGTTTTTTTGAAAACGATGTTGTGTGCACGATGTTATTATTGAAAACGGAGGCGGGAAAGTATTCGTTTCTTAAAATACCCGGCTATGTGTAAATGTAGCCTTAGTTGTCAGTGATAATAATCCAAATTAAAAGAAATAAACATTAAAATATACATAGTCTGTGTGTAATGAATGACATTTCATTAAATTCAAGTAACTTTCCCAGTTTGGCTTCATTGCGTCCTCCATGGCACATTCTCTAAGCACAACATTTAAAGAGCTTCTGCACTTCACCATCTTTATATGCGAAGCCCTTAAAATAACAACCAAACATATAGTTCAGCTTTCAATTTGAGTTATTTAAACGCATCAAGCGATGGTTGACTGCCACACAATCCATTGCGATGATTTTAATTCGCACTGACCTTCAACTTTGAGGTATCAGCTGCTTATGTCAAAAACTATTAACTCTCATGAGACATGAAGTGACTTCAGACTAGCACTGTAAGAAAAAATATTTCTTTGGCATTGAATGAATAGCACTATTCTACTTTCTTTTTATTAAGCAAACAAAGGCACTGGCAGTGATTTACTGTGGGTCATCTTGTTGGACATGCACTATTTTGGATCTGTATGTAGTCTGGATCATTGAATCCCAGCTGTGTCCCAGGCTCATGGAGGTCCTCAAAATGCTGACTAAGGGAAAAACTGACTCTCTTCAATGTTATGATTGACACTGTTTGCTGCCTCAGCAGACGCTGGACAAACACAAATATGAAAATGCTGGTTCTGTCACCTCATTTAAGAGTCCCAAATTAAACAAATATAAATACGTCAGATATTACACAACCTTACTGTTTCCAAACTCTTGGTCCCATTTAGTTCATGCTGACCCATTCGACTGTATTTGTGAGTTAGCATCTGTACACCAGAAAGGCCAAAATCTTCAGCAAATAACAGAGAAAGCTGTTGCCGAGAGAATGCTTACCGTTTTGTAACAGGCAATAAAACATAATTCGTGAGAAGCTGTAAGCGATGCTGTAGGGAGGGTGGGGGTGCGTCTGGAAGGGTTTCGATGCTCTGCACCTTTGTGACTTCTTTATCAGATGAGCCATTCACTTTAGGACGACGTCCAACATACTGTAGACACACTCACAGACTACATACTGTAAAGTCAATCGAGAATAATGTTTTCACAGGATACAAAAATATCATAAAAGATAAATTCACAGAACCTAAATCTCCTTATGATGGCCCCCATTTATCTACAAAATCATCATTATGCTCTAATAGACATCATAAGGAAATTTAGGTCTAAGTTCAGACCACAACCCTATTGAGCCAATTTGGGATGAGTTGGAAAATGATCCGCACTTGTACATTCAAAGTCCTTGACTTAAGTTGCAGAAGCCGTGGGATAACATTACGGATGAAGTTCTGTGGAAATACCTTGACACTATGCCAGAGAGATGTGCTGCTGTTATTGCTACAATTGGTGGACATGCCAAATATTAATAATCAAAGTGGATAAAAACACTACGACTCACTCAATCAGATTCGAGATACAATAATTAGTATACAATATTATAAATAATTTCATGCAGTTTCCAACACTCTTTAAAGGGGACATTTCACAAGACTTGTTTAAGATGTCAAAAATGTATCTCCAGAGTACATATGTTAAGTTTTAGCTCAAAATACCCAACAGATAATTTATTATAACATGTTAAAATAGCCACTTTGTAGGTGTGAGCAAAAATTTGCCGTTTTGGGGTGTGTCCTTTAAAATGCAAATGAGCTGATCTCTGCACTAAATGGCAGTGCTGTGTTTGGATAGTGCAGATTAACGGGCGGTATTATCCCCTTCTGACATCACAAATGGAGCCAAATTTCAATGACCTATTTTTTACATGCTCAAAGAGAATGGTTTACCAAAATTAAGTTACTGGGTTGATCTTATTCACATTTTCTAGGTTGATAAAAGCATTGGGGACCCAATTACAGCACTTTAAACAAACGTGTTAACAACACACGTGTTGTGTCTAGTTAAGAACAACACATTTAATGTCTGTGTTATTTTTCGAACAACACAAAAATCAACATGAAATGACACATAATGTGTTAAATATGATAGCACAAAACAATGTGTAAAAAATGAACACATCCTTTCTTGTGAAGGATCCTAAAGTCAAGCCAACAACACGAAACGGATCTGATGCATTCGCCAGCATCCAAGTGGTTTGCATTAAAGGAAATAAAGTTTTAAGTGGATGTCTAGACGATTCGAAGTGCATGGAGAGAAGCGTGCAAAAATTCCCCGTTTTCCCTTTACATGAGCTTTTTCACACAATCATCACACATTTTTTAATTATCCATGTTTGAATAATAAAAAATCTTCACAGTCACAAAAAATTGAGAAAGTCGTCTTTAAAGTAATTGAGGATTTCAGCTGGTGTTTTTTGGTGTGTTAGATAAAAGACAAATGGTTAAAAAGCAAAGAGATCAAAGCTGGTACAGTAGAAGAATTTCAACAAATTAACTAAGATGAGCACAATGTTCCTTTACTGGTCAAGCACCACAATTCAGATCTTTTGGAAACAATAAAATGATATTGATTTGTAAAGTGTTTCATGAACTGCATTGTTATTTTTTATTTCATGTTCTCTGAGGTCCACTTATAATGTTAGTAGGGAGAGCGGGGCACAAACAAACACTTTTCGGCTTTGGATCTATCGTTCAAAAAATCTTTAAGTAAGATTAGTAATTTAGATTAAATAATGATTAATAATTACATAAATATTCTGTCTATATACTAAAGGTGGATATTGTTTATATATCTGCCTATAATTGATAGATATCCACACATTCATCCATCCATGATCCTTCATCTAATCATCAATGCATATAAACAGATATTTTTTAAAAGGGCTGCACAATTAAGACCAAAAATCATAATTGTGAGTTATTTCCCCTGATATTGTATTAACAGTTATCATTTTGATGAATAGTATTTACATTGTTTTCATTATCATTGTATACCTGAGGCAAGTACACTAAAAAGAATCGGAAGATGAAAGATAAAGGGTAAAAAGAAGTTTTAAAAATACCTGATTTGACTTCTCCTCGTGACTTCTCCTCCTTTTTTCTCCAGCAAATTAAACATAGCATGGCTTGGCAAACTTTTAACAAAAGCATGTTCCTCTGGCAAACTAAATTTAAATACTTTCCCCCAATTAATGTTGCGTCTGAAAGGAAAACTTCTGCAAATGCATATGCAATAAGGTCGCACAAATAACACATTTTAAGAGCTAAATATCCACGGCGTGTCTTTAAGTTCAGTAGGTACTTAACGCCAAAATGATGGTTTGTGCAAGCTGCTAGTAAATCTGGTCCTTAAAGGGGTCATATGATGAAATTTTGAAAGATGTAAAATAAGTCTTTGGCGTTCCCACAGTCTGTATGTGAAGTTTTATCACAGAACACCCCACAGATAATTAATTATTGCATGTCAAAATTGCCATTTTGTAGGCCTGAGCAAAAATGTGCCGTTTTGGGTGTGTCTTTTAAAATGCAAATGAGCTGATAAAATGCAAACACTGATCGCAATTATGGCGGTTTGTTAAAATAAACATGCTAAGTCAGTGCTTTATACTTTAATGTTTAAAATAAATTAATTAATTAATAATACTAATTATTTGTCTGTAAAACACAACTTTGGATTAGTTTCGACGAAGGGGTACTTTCGCGTTGGTTGACGCTGAGTCAGACGGACGAGCTCTGCGCTGTCATATATCAACACTATGCAGTGTTTTCAAACTCATAATGTTTATTTTAGATTTCAGACATTTAAATACACATAAGCACTGGTAAAACAATAGGCTATCGTTTGTAAAATACACCCTGATGTCTGTGGAAGCAGCAATAAAAATCTATTCAAATAAGATGATAATTTGCAAATAATAAATAACAATTATTTTCAGATAATAATCATTTGCCGACGTGTGTTATTCATATCAGTAACACGGTCTCACACCCATGGCGTCAATATTTGACGACACTTGACCATGCGTCAATATGTTGACGCGGAGGGTATACCTTTCGCGTCATTTTTTGACGAACTGGGGACTTCAATACTATTAGGTACGCGAAATTAAACAGTTGTCGCCTGGCATTGGGGTTAGGGAAAGGTTTGGGTAGGGATGTCATTATGTAAATCTAACCCTAAACCGACGCGAAAATGGTAGAAAATGGTAAGAAAATACGAAAGAGAATGCAACGGACTTAATAGTATTGAAGTCCCCAGTTCGTCAAAAAATGACGCGAAAGGTATACCCTCCGCGTCAACATATTGACGCATGGTCAAGTGTCGTCAAATATTGACGCCATGGAGTGAGACTGGGTTGATATCAGACAAACACAGTGGAAGCAACTATAAAGTTTACTCTATTGTTATAAAGGTTATAATGATACTTGTTTGAAAGATGGAGATGCGCATCTGTCAATCAGATATTACATAACAGAGCGAGCGAGGCCAGAGACGAACGTGCTGGAAATAATATATGGAATATTTTGTGCATCTTTGAATAACTGTAAGAATACATTTCCTTTAAATATCATTTTTGTTATATAAAGTTTTAAGAGATAATAATGTTTTATCCACTTTTATTGCTTATATCTAGACTTATGGTTAACAGCGTGTTTGGCGCATTTAGCTTACCTCAGAGTTTATTTCAGTAATTTGCTGTTTTTCCGGTAATAATAATACAATTTACATGTCAATCCTGCTTCCTTGTCTGTTTATTAATTTCATTATGCTGTTATGTTAAGTTATAGCCTATGGGGATATTAATTGCCATATGAGACGTCTATTGCCGTTATATAAATCCTCTCGTCTAATATTCAAATCATATGCGGAATAATGTGTGCATCTTTAAATAACTGTATGAAAGTTCCTTTGAAAATATATATATTTTTCAAAGTTTTGAGAAATAATGTAGTTAGGATATTTATTGTAGACGTTTAATTGCCGTTAAATGCTCTCGTCCATAATATGGAAATCACATAGGACATAGCTACCCAGTCTCCTGAGGATGCGTACAAACAGCACGAAGTGCAAAACTCGCGCAACACATACGCCAAATTCCACCCTGGCGTGCACACGACACGCAAGTCCCTCCCATTCACTTAAATGGGGCATCTTTTTTGTCGTTTTATTTATTGGTTTCTCAATTTTTTTCAAGCCATTTTCGCTTGGGTTTAGGGTTAGATTTTAGATTTGCTTAATGAGGTAATTTAATATACAGGTTTCTCCATGTTTTTGTCCATATTTAAGCCATGGTCGCTGGGAGTTGGGGTTAGAGTTGGGGTTTGGGTTAGGATGTCATTTTTATATAACAAAAAGTTGTTCTAACCCTAAACCCAAGCGAAAATGGTAAAAAAAGCAAAAAAACTGAGAAACCAATAAATAAAACGACAAAAAAAAGATGCCCCGTTTAAGTAAATGGGAAGTACTTGCGTATCATATGCACGCCAAAGTGGAATTTGGCGTATGTATTGCACGAGTTTTACACTTCGTGCTATTTATACGCATCTTCAGGACATAGGCTATATAATGTGGTGTACTGCACAGTTACCCTGCTAATTTTAATTTATATGTGGAGATAAATACACCTTTGCAAATCTGTTGATTTAATCCATTCATGTCCTGACCACAGGCTAGAAATTTTAAACATCTTTAGGGGCTAATCACACCAAATGCGCTTTAAACGCTTGGAAAAGCAAGGCGCACTGTTTTTATTAAAAAAAGAGCAGTGCGACGCGCTTTATATATTGCTAAGCAACCACAGAGTCAGCTGTCTTGTCAATCAAATATTGAAGCGTGAGCGCTCTTTTGCTGTTAACTGTCATATTAGCAGAAACTTTAAAAAGAGGACGCTTGCTCTGACCTTGTTTGAGGGTGAGAGGTGCACAAACATGCAGGAGAGAGTGAGCGAGTGGAGTCCGGTTCTTCATAGCAACTGTAAACTTCACTCGCCAGAACGTAAGGCCCGCATCTCCCCTCATTCGATTGGACAATGGAAAGACGCGAATGACGTCGGGCGCTTCTCCGCTCTCAGCGTTTCTTCCAAAGCGCATGCTGCGGCTGGCGGCAAAAACCGCAAGGCGCTCGGCGCACATATACAGCGCGCAAACGCTCCCTGCCCATAGAATATCATTCAAAAAAGGCGCCTGGAACTGCCATAAACGCTTTTGGTGTGATTAGCCCCTAAATCCACACTTATAATATCTCATGATCTATCATCATTAGTGAATTTCTGGTTACCTGTGCTATGCAGTTGCATATGGAGTGTTTTATGGACCGCTGCATTTAAAAATATGTCTTTTCAAAGAGAGATCTCAGTGTATCATTGATGGTATAAAGTTAAGCCCCCTCAACAATTTCACATGCCCCCTCAGTCATTTCATTCTGCAGCCAGGCCTGTGTGTACAACAGACATTTTTTACAACAGACAACTATAAACTGTCATCTCTGCTCACTGCAAATGGTTTTAAGCCATTAAGTTGAAGACATAAGCACATCAGCCTCAGGTAAGTTCTGCCATGCTGAATGTTTGCAGGAACTCTACAGTTGAACCGGTGCAGGTTTGCAGTAATAACATTGAAACATCACTCCGGTGTCTTTCTCCACTTTCATTATCTAACTCTGAATGACAGGAAATAAAAACAAGCAGAAATGCTGTAAGGAGAGGATAAAATGACATCATGCTGTTAGGCAAAACTGTTTTAGATCAAACGTGGGCACTTCAGGTGTGCAGTGGGACTTCAGTAAAGCCACACAGAAGTGAGTCACAGCCAGCCGGGATTTTAGATGAGAGAAAATGAAAGCGTGTGCCAGAAATAAGTGTGGGTGTGTAAACCTTCCCTCCAGCAATGTGAGTGTGGAGTGGGATCCCATCACTGCGTCACTCTGTCTCATCTATCTCTCCTGAAGAGATCACAGACATATACGCACACAGCTTTTTTCAGTGTAAACCCAGGGTTTGTGTTCCTGTCACAGCCCATTCTGAAGGATTAAGACACACTTACTGAGAATGAATTGAACTGGATAGGATGATCTAAAAAAAAGAATTTATTTCCAAGACCAAATTTTATAAAACCCTGCAAAATACAACAATGCCACCTATTTCCCACATGTTTCGCAAATGAGAAGTATGAGATTAGGTTGAGTTTAACCAGCCTGATCTCACAAGATTTGTACATATTTTATGAGTTGGCTAATTCGATAACCTGATCTCAGAAATTTTTGTGTTATAGTCAGGGAATATTTGCTCATTTATCCGTGTCATTGTCACGAATCTCCGCATTTTTCCGTGTCTGTACCACGGACTTTCTTTTCCATGTCAATTGGTTACTCAATTGTTTTTCCTATTTATAAACCATTGTTGCTTAGGTTTGGGGTTAGATTTCGGGTTTGGGTTAGGATGTCACTTTAACTATTGGTTTATACTATTTTTAACGGATTTTTAAACAATTGTCACCTGATGTTAGAGTTGGGTTTGGGTTAGGATGTCATATTATGTAACAGAAACACATAATTACATAATGGTAAGAAAATAAGAAAAACAATTGAGTAACAAATACGTGAAACTGACACGAAAAAATGTGTAGATCCATGACAATGACAAGGTTAAATTAGCAAAATATTCTGTGACTATAACACGGAAATTCGTGATATCAGCTAGCGAATAAAGCTAATCATGCAAATACGTACGATTATCATAAAAAACAAGGATGAACCCTTACCCTCAATTTCCACCGACTGCGGAGCGGCTGCAGATCGGCTGCGCTGCGTTACGGCTCCGCACTCCGCCGTCCGTCAATACCCACCGGATCCGTATTTGTTACAGAGCGGCTGCGTGCTGAAGTGACGAGGACCCGTGAGTTCTCGCAAATTCACATGAAGATCGCGCGATATCTAGTTCTGTCTCCGCCCATTATGACGTTGAATTATGACGTTATTACAAACCAGCCCAGATCCCAACATGAGATCTCGTGAATTCAGGTATGCTCACGCGATAAAGTCATGGCTCCGCCCTGCGGAGCTGTCCGGCATCCGTCAAAAATAGAAGCTCGGCGTATTTGTGAAGGAGAGCTGCGGATGGCCGGAGCTGTGACGGATTCGGAACGCAGTCAGTGGAAATACACACATTGACTTGAATGGAAACCGATTGACTCCGCCGCCGCTCCGCAACGGATCCGCAGCCGCTCCGCAGTCGGTGGAAATTGAGGGTAACCCTAACTTTACAGGGGCAAAGGCAAATCAATTCAATTTTATTTATATATCGCTTTTCACAATTGCTAATTGTTTCAAATCAGCTTTTTATTAATAGAAGCAGAGAACACACAAAAATAAGTAGCAAAATGAATAAACTTTACAAGTGAGCATATTAATAATTGTAACGTATAGAAAAGGGTGCTAAGTTAAGCCAATGTCGGCTGACTCCCCAGGGTTGAAAAACACCCTGGGAGAAAAACCTCCTGACTTTTTTAAGCCTAGGAGGAAAAAAGTCCTAGGAGGGAAAAACCCTAGGGAGATATATATATATATATATATACACTGTAAAAAAATTCCGTAGAAATTACAATGTTATTGCAGCTGGGTTGCCGGTAATTTACCGTAGATTTAAATTTATGTTATTTACTGGCAAGAGTTTGTTCAAAGTTAAATAAATTTGAAATATTAACAAGTCTTTATCTTTACAGAATGAAACTATACAATAACAGCCTCATACAAAGCATTCTGGGAAAAAGAAATCATCATCAACCTTTTTCTGTTTTTTGCTTCAGATTTTGTTTCACAGCAAGTTTTGTTTTTTTAGTTCTACTCTGCAAAGACAAAGACCTGTAAATGTTTAATGTTCATTTAACTTTGAACAAAATGTTGCCAGTAAAAAACATAAATGTAAATCTACGGTAAGTTACCGGCAACCCAGCTGCAATTTCTACGGAATTTTTTTACAGTGTATATATATATATATATATGGGATGTAAACGGATGTAAACGGATAAGGAGATTAAACGGGTTCCGTCGATGGTCGTTGGTCAGGCATCGGCTGCTCATCACGTTGAAGGACGGCCAGTAGATCAGTGGTGTGTTGACCTCCACGTCTGTTTGTCTCAATGTCCTTGGGTTTAAGGACAAGACAGGGAGAGAAAAACAAAATCCTAATAGCGTAGGGGCTGTTCACATGTAATGCAAGTGTCACACAGTGTTGTGTCTTAATATATGCTCGGTTTCAGACAGGCTAGCTATTGCGGCATTAGTATATTACCAAGACGAGTTATGTGAATGCTTTGTTCCGTACAGGCTAACTATTGCGAGTACATTTACTAGAAAAATTATGTGAATGCTTTGTTAAAGAAAAAAGTTTAGATTTAAAGATTTAAATCGTACAAAAATGTAGAAATGTGGTCGTACGAATTAATCAATGCTATCTCATGGCAATTCGTACGTATTTTACGAGGTGGATTATTCATATTAATTCGTATGACCACATTCGTACATTTTGTACGATTTGCCTTGACCCCTGTCATGTTGGGGTTTCGTTATTGTTTTTATGATAATTGTACGCTTTTGCACGATTAACTTTGTATGAATTCATACGAATTACCCAACTCCTAAAATACAAAAGAATATCCATGACATAGCTTTTTTCCATGAGCTAGAGATTTTTGTGCATTTTTGATAATGTTTCTCAGTTCTTGCATACTCACATTAGCTTGTGAGGCTTTTCATGAACAAGAGAAATCTTGGTCATCACGTTTAAAGGACAAGTTCGGTATTTTACACTTAAAGCCCTGTTTTCAGATTGTTTATGGTGAAATAGAACGGATTTGACTGAAATTTCGACATATGCGGCTGCCCCGCGAATTTTCGGGTGTTTGTTGTTTCACCTCCCACCTCTACAATGGCTATATAGGTGCACAGAAACAATCCTTTCTAAAATGCATTAAACTTTCGTTTACAAAGACGTGAAACTCAGCGAGTGGTCAGGGGTGTTCACTGAAATGCTCACACAAAAATTGCTACAAAAGATGCTTTCCAACAGGTGTTTTAGCATTCGTTGTATACTTGTGTACCTATTTTTCCAAACGCCTCACACCCGTATATTCTTCTGCTGAGAGTTTGAATAATAGACACTCCAGCCCAGTTGGTGGCGATAATCGACCTTTGCCATTTGCAAGAATACAAGCAAAGTTCCCGGCGCGGAGTAATACCGTACCTCACAGCACATCTAATACAAGTCAATGGAGTTGGACAAAAACTACGATAAAACCTGTTGGAAAGCGTCTTTTGCGGCGATTTTTGATATCAATGAACACCCCTGACCACTCGGTGAGTTTCACATCTTTGTAAATGAGAGTTTAATGCATTTTGGGAAGGATTGTTCCTGTGCGCCTGTAGACCCATTGTAGAGGTGGGAGGTGATAGAAAAAACACCCGCAAATTCTTGGGACAGCATCATATGTCCAAATTTCAGACAAAACCGTTTTATTTCATCATAAACAATCTAAAAACAGGGCTTAAAGTGTAAAAATACCGATATTGTCATTTAATTGCCTAAATAATAGGACTTTTTTTTTTACCATCAGACAGCATTTGGAAAGTAATTGCCAAACATTATTTAACTCTACAGTCTTACTACTTACAGTCCATAGTGTCTCATTTATTTCTATTTTTATTTCTCCAAACTCGTAAACTCGATGCCTAAATAAAACATAGTCTAAACTATATTTAGAAAAAGAGCAATTACGATGATTCACGTCCTGTCCCATAGGAAAATTTGAGCAATTTTATTGCTCAAAGTAAACACAAGCTCATGGCAAACATGTAGACTTGTGATGTCATTTGTTAGGTAGCGGCTGAAAGCACTTACTGTTATTTAAATATGAAAGATGAGTTCGGTACACATTTATATGTTGCACGGTATACACAGAGAGCTTTTTAAAAGCATCATTGAAATTTTAAGCATTACACTCCACGTGTTTTTATAAATACCCGTATTTAGATATATACAAGTTAAGCGGGTGACAGATACAGCATATGGTTTTCTTCAGGAAATTTTCTTATAAACATTTATGCTCCAACAGTATTTTGAGATGAAACTGCAGTGTGTGTGAAGACAGAGTCATCTATAGTCATCTAAAGATGTCATAAGATTTTTTTTTAATACAAGGAATATGTATAATGTAAACTAATGTTTCACAACGAGACAAGCCTTATTCATCGCCTTGTGCCGACATGACCACTGTGGTATCTGGTATTACCTCAAATCCTGTTTTGTCATCAAACTCACAATTCCAAAGGAAGCTGCGCTGTTGCGATAACTACTGTCATTGTTTATATATTCTGTGTATACAACCAACCACAGATGAAGTAACAAGTGATACGTGTTTTACCTTATAAGTCACCATAAATGAGAAGGCAGACTCATGGTTTGATCTAAATGTGGGAATATACCAGAAGATGCAAGAGAGCTTATGACCTACTCACTGTATATCCAAGTATGATTTTGATGTTATAAAGAGTTTCTTAAGAAAAGTTAAAATATACCGAGATTACACAATCTGTCATATAGCCTACAGTAAGAGAGATGATGGGATTAGGAAAGTGTTTTTCTGAGAAGCATTTCTTAGGGGGCATTTACAGTACAGGACCGTTAAAAAAACGAAAAACTTTTATGCGTTTCGATAACGGCCTGAGAAACCTACGTTTTTGAAAATGTCTTTGTATAAATGCACAATAACACACATTTGTGAAACAGTGACATCATGCACATGATGCATTTGATAATATTGTCATCTGTATGCGAAACATTTGAAAAACAAAATGCATTGCTGTATTTAAACGCACACTTTAGCCTTAATTTGTTATCCATTGATAGCTCACGGATTCCTGTCTGGAAGAAATAAATGAGATATTCTTTTTTTATCGGAAAATGTATGATGTGCTGAAGACAACAGTTCATCATTATTTATGAGACAATAAACAACACTTGGTTACCAAATTCAGATGAGGATGTTTCAGATTTTTCTATCGACAAAGGACATCAAGTAACAGCCGATGATAAATAAGTGCTACTTAAAGAAGTGTGATTGAAGAAAACCTTCCTCTTCCTGACCATCTTTCCAAAAGTTTAGAGTATTTAAAAAATTACACAGGAAAAAATGGGAAAAATAAAAAGGACTCCATGTTCTCCGCCAAATATTGTGTCATATCACACATATCCGCATGCCAAAAACTAGGCAATGGGAACGTCTGCAAGCACTCAGCATACACACACTGGTCTAATTATAAAAATGAAAGAAAACACAAAAGCCCCCAAAGACTTTCTTCACCTTATAGCCATTAAAACCGAACAGGAAGCTAAAGCAAACACCTCCAGCCTAAAAAAAGGTACAAACGTCTAAAAAGGTCTTAATATGTACCATTTTTGGCACCTTTTTTGAAAAGGTACAACACTTTTGTACCTTAATGTACCTTTTTATTTTTAAGGGTTATGTGTGCTATACTTTACTTTACTATATTCTTTACTCTTTAATATGGTGGCTGCTGACTCACTGACCAGCCAAATCCCATCATCCTCCAATAATCCCAAACAGTGGTTCCATGATTCAGCCAATCCGTGAATCAGCTGCAGTCATACGTTTCACGTCAAACTATGTCTGGACTGCCGGAAGTGAGAATTATCCGAAAGTGCGAAATTCCAGCTGTGGTTTTTCCACAAAAGGGCATTTGTGTTAAGACTACTGTGCGTTTAACGGATGTGAAAGAGTTGCATTTGTTAGATTATGATTATTAATAGCTGCATTGTATTTTGTTATGGCGTCAACATAAAATCAAAACTGACCAAGATGTGTAACCACACACACACTGTTGCATTTAAGACATCACATATGACTGCAAGTGTTTAAACAAAAATATATACAGGAATGCAAGTGACACACCGGTATAAGTGCTGTCTAGCCGTTCCACCCACCAACTTCAATCCCTGTCTTCCCACCTAACTCACTTTATCCTTCCTATTCTTCCCAGGCCAGGTTTGTCTAGAAAGTGCCAGAACAATCTAGATCAACAGATGAGTTTTTGGCCCAGAAACAAATTTCATTGAATCAAATATTAGCAATTCATACATATTTTACGAGGTGGCTAATATTACCACTGAAATTGATCATGTTTAAGTGTAAGCTTGATGTAATCCATCAGCTGTTTCTACTTATACAGCAATTATTTTACTGATATTATCAATGATGGTTCACAGAAACAATCTGGTGTTGGACTGTTGCAGAATACAAGACAATGAATTTGCACATGGCCCCAAAATGCCCCAATCTTAAAAATATGATTAAATAATACACACTGTACCAGAAAGCCTGTTGTTTTCCCGAATTCACTTCCAAGGTTCAGCACAAGTGAAAAGCCCGTGGGTCCCTTCAAGGCCGCGGCCTTCATTAGAAATGAAAGGGCCAAGGGTGCTTAGGGCGCAGAACGCTTTCTTATGTATATAACAAATGAAAAGTAAATGTGCTGCAAAGTGTGCAGTGTCATTCAGTGACCAAACATAGCGATTGCATATTGCTGACTGTAACATTAAAACACCAAATCTTCACTTTGCTGCCTTTTTTAGTTGAATCAATTCAGATTTAGTCATTATTTATCTTGACAAGAGATGAGTTGCTACAACTTATAAAATGAAGTCGGTCAGTTCTTGTGGCGCTGCGTAAAGTTGAGCACACTTAAAAAACTCGAAGCAACTGAACTCGACAGAACTGCCCTGCGCCTCGTCCATTAATTGTATATAGCAGGAAAATTTATCTCTTACTTCTCAGTGTCAGAAATAACTACAAGGCATGTGAACTGACAGAAATGAGCCCAAGTCATTACATTCGGGGCTTGACTCAAAACATTCGGGGCTGAAGCCCCGGCAAAATCTGCTGGCGATGCCCCTGGATAAACGTCCAGAGCGTGTGCTTTAAACGTATCGTCTTGTACCGGGACGCTGGTCATTCAGCCATCAAAACACAGAAAATACATCATTTGACAAATTTCCACAGGACAAAGAACCTCAGAAATCATGGATTGTTAAAATAAAAAGGGACATATGACCTAATTTGAGATGAGTATAGCATATTGTGTACATAATATCTGTTTTGGATATTAGCCTGTTGGCTAATCGCTAATGTTTACTTTTTTTAAAAACACCAATATAGCACAACAATACCATATTTTAAGACAACAATTAAGAATATATTTCCAACATGAGCGTATGTCCCATGTATTTTCTCTATGTTTTTTTTCTTCAAAACATTAACTTAATAACATGTGATTGACTTGATAACAATTTATTTACATGATAGTTTATTGTGCAAGTATTGTTAGATGTAAAAACCCAAAATTGTGTAACTAACTTAATGTTATTTAGTTAGAAATGAATCATGCTTCTGTTGATTCCGGTCAATGTGCTTAAAAAAGACTGGTAACACTTAATTTTACGGTGTCTTTGTTACACATGTTACATGTAATTATTATAGTAATAACAGTTAATTATGCATAATTACATGCAACTAATCCTAAACCAAACCCTATTCCTAACCCCAACCCTACAGTAAGTACATGTTGTTGAGGATTATTACTTGGTACTTAAATATATAATTACAATGTAACAAATAAAGTGTAACCAAAAGACATACTGGAGGAAAGTTTTTAACGTATTTATGCCTTGCGTTTTTGTAATCTGTACAAATTGGAGTGTATTATGTACTTAGTTATAGGACTATATTAGTGTTGCTTACAATGCTTAAAACATAAGAATTAGTGATCAGCCAACAGGCTAATAGCACAACAAATTTTATATACACATTACGCTGCTCTTATCTCAAAATTAGGTCCCTTCTCATTTCAACAATCCATGATTTCTGATGGTTCTTGTCCTGTGGAAATCTGTCAAATGATGTATTTTCTGTGTTTTGATAGCTATATGACCAGCATCCTGGTACAAAACAATACATTTAAAGCACACGCTCTGGACGTTTATCCCTCACAGCCTCGTTTTGGAATTAACATGGCGGCAAGCTGAATAAGGCATAAGACTGACATGAAACCTTCATAATCAGACACGTGTCATGAACATGAAGGAGATTTTATGCACATTTGTGACATGTGTCATTTGCTTTATTATGTCATATTTCATGCAAAGATGACACTGTTTGAGACGTCTTTGTTATGACAACTTGACACTTAGCTTTAGGTATGTGCACAATACATAAAAACTGACAACTAACAGAGCTTCTCTTCCTCACACAGAGGGTTCTGAAATTTTCTGAAGAAAAAAACTAACAAAACAATTTTATTAATTTAAATTAAATAACATTACATTTTTCCAGCGATATAAACCAAACGCTGCATGGCTTAACCCATTGTTTTCATTTAATTTTAGGTAAATCAGTCTCCAAATGCAATAAAATATAACTTTATCAATTTTAATCATAATGAATATTATTATTATTATTGGATGATTGATTTTATTTATCTAACACCTGGTGGCAACAAAAAATCTAAAATGAAGAATAATCATGATGTTGTTATAAAACTATTTGACAGAGTATTAACATTTAATGACATTTTAATGTTAATTTGTACCACTGTAGTTGAGGTCAAGAAAAATATTTATGACATTATTATAAAACTATCTGACAGAATATTATCACTTAATGACATTTTAATGACAAATTATATTTGTACCACTGTAGTTGAGGTCAAGAAAAATATTTATGACACTATTATAAAACTATTTGACAGAGTATTAACATTTAATGACATTTTAATGACAAATTATATTTGTACCTGTAGTTGAGGTCAAGAAAAATATTTATGATATTATTATAAAACTTAATGACATTTTAAAGACAAATTTAATTTGTACCACTTATAAAACTATTTGACAGAGTATTAACATTTTAATGACAAATTTAATTTGTACCACTGTAGTTGAGGTCAAGACAAATATTCATGACACTATTATAAAACTATTTGACAGAATTTTAACTCTTAATGATATTTTAAAGACAAATTTAATTTGTACCACTTATAAAACTATTTGACAGAGTATTAACATTTAATGACATTTTAATGACAAGTTATATTTGTACCTGTAGTTGAGGTCAAGAAAAATATTTATGATATTATTATAAAACTCAATGACATTTTAAAGACAAATTTAATTTGTACCACTTATAAAACTATTTGACAGAGTATTAACATTTAATGACATTTTAATGACAAATTATATTTGTACCTGTAGTTGAGGTCAAGAAAAATATTTATGATATTATTATAAAACTCAATGACATTTTAAAGACAAATTTAATTTGTACCACTTATAAAACTATTTGACAGAGTATTAACATTTAATGACATTTTAATGACAAATTATATTTGTACCTGTAGTTGAGGTCAAGAAAAATATTTATGATATTATTATAAAACTCAATGACATTTTAAAGACAAATTTAATTTGTACCACTTATAAAACTATTTGACAGAGTATTAACATTTTAATGACAAATTTAATTTGTACCACTGTAGTTGAGGTCAAGAAAAATATTTATGACACTATTATAAAACTATTTGACAGAATTTTAACTCTTAATGATATTTTAAAGACAAATTTAATTTGTACCACTTATAAAACTATTTGACAGAGTATTAACATTTAATGACATTTTAATGACAAATTTAATTTGTACCACTTATAAAACTATTTGACAGAGTATTAACATTTAATGACATTTTAATGACAAGTTATATTTGTACCTGTAGTTGAGGTCAAGAAAAATATTTATGATATTATTATAAAACTCAATGACATTTTAAAGACAAATTTAATTTGTACCACTTATAAAACTATTTGACAGAGTATTAACATTTTAATGACAAATTTAATTTGTACCACTGTAGTTGAGGTCAAGAAAACTATTTATGACACTATTATAAAACTATTTGACAGAATTTTAACTCTTAATGATATTTTAAAGACAAATTTAATTTGAACCACTTATAAAACTATTTGACAGAGTATTAACATTTAATGACATTTTAATGACAAATTTAATTTGTACCACTGTAGTTGAGGTCAAGAAAAATATTTATGACACTAAAATATCATTAAGAGTTTAAATTCTGTCAAATAGTTTTATAATAAAGACAAATTTAATTTGTACCTCTTATAAAACTATTTGACAGAGTATTAACATTTAATGACATTTTAATGACAAATTTAATTTGTACCACTGTAGTTGAGGTCAAGAAAAATATTTATGACACTAAAATATCATTAAGAGTTTAAATTCTGTCAAATAGTTTTATAATAAAGACAAATTTAATTTGTACCTCTTATAAAACTATTTGACAGAGTATTAACATTTAATGACATTTTAATTACAAATTTAATTTGTACCACTGTAGTTGAGGTCAAGAAAAATATTTATGACATTATTATAAAACTATCTGACAGAATATTAACACTTAATGACATTTTAATGACAAATTATATTTGTACCACTGTTGTTGAGGTCAAGAAAAATATTTATGACACTTTTATAAAACTATTTGACAGAGTATTAACACTTATTATTTTAATGACAAATTTAAAGTGGTCAGACAAAATTATAATGGCCTCATGACAGCCAATGTCAAAACCAACCATGTGACAGTTTATTGTAATGTTAACTCCTAAAGCTAAGTAGTTTCTTAAGTTTGATAATTTATCTGCTATGTCATGTTTATGACAGATTTATGACAAGTTATGTTGTCTTGGTAATGTCAAGTTGTCATGCAAGTTATGATGTATTGGTTTATGTCAAGTTGTCATAAATTATGCAATATGTTTGCATTAAAATGACATAATTGAGCAAATGACATTTAATGAAAGTTGTCATATATGTGCATAAAATCCACTTCATGTTCATGAAACTTATGAAGATGTCATGTCATTCTTATGAACACCTCTTTAAGTAAAGTGTTACCCTACTTATTAATCCCCATGTTAATAAATCTGTGTGACATTTTTACTTTCCACAGAATGCAAATGGAGACATTTTGAATTTTTAAGATTATAAAACGAACATTTATAGAAACAAAAGAAGAGAAAATAAATACAGCATGAATTTAAAATAAAAAGTCAATTCAACCTACTATTTTAAGTTTTGACCTGTGATAAGTTGACCTAACTTTTAAAAACAAGTTTACAACAACAAGCATTTTTTAACCTATTAAGTTAAAGACCTGTTGATTCAACATCATTTTTACAGTGTATGTATTACTCACACTTACTTTTCATAAGTCATACAATAGTTATATTGAAATACAAGACCTGTCTCCATGCATGTACATAAGTCCATGTTTCAATTAAAGAAATAATGCATTCAAACTTGGAAAAGCTTGGGGGGTTATATTGACAAAATGATCATTTTTTTATCAACTAGCATACTAAACAACACATCATTTGATTTATTTGACATTAACTGCTTCATCCAATTCACAGCACAGTGAGCATGTAAAGTTTAGTAGTCTGACGTTGGGTAATAGACGTCTATTGGGAAATGACCACAAGGGAGAATACAGGATACACTAGCATGACCAAGGCAGTGGTCACGCACAATTGCACGATATTATTTGGTTCTCATTTCCCATCTTCGCACTTCTCTCAAAGCAGAAAAGCTGAAGAAATCACCTGGGGCGATCGCAGTTAGTCTATCTAACCTCATGACCCGGAGATTTCCCCTGTGCTCTCAAATGAAACTCACACAGGGAGGCGCAGTCCATTCCGGTTTCAAATAGCGCACGGCTCAGACGGCCAGACCTAAAGCTTCTCCCCTGGATCCAGGAAGGGATGGAGAGCAAGAGAAACACAGCGTGCGACAGAAAGATCTGAATCATGAATTTGAATCACACTCACATCTGGAGAAAGATTTATTCATTCTGTCCATGTATTTTCTTTAGGGTTTAAAACACATGCTTCCTCTCTCCCACCTCTCCATTCACGTCGTAATGGGATTGTGTCCTCTCCCTGCCGTGGTGTTGAGGAATCATGTTATCCCTGTGTCACCATACCCTTATCCCTCTCTTCATTATGTGTCCCCTGATAAGGAAAAAGGGAGGATAGCCGTTCATCATTCACAGGCCACTGCGAGCCGTCCAGACCGTCCCGTCGTGAAACATTTAGCCACAGCCAATCTAAAAGTTAAGCAACATGAATTGTTATTATAATTCTACTGTGGATTGTTGTTCTAATGTTTAGAGAAATGCCACTGATATCTTTATCTCCCACTTCGTTTAAACTTTACAAGTCAACATGTCCCGGGTGTTTATTGTCGTATGATACTATGTATTACATCGTGTCATTTAAGTTTATTTCTGGCTGAAGTGTTGAGTCGGAAATTGCTCTCCTGTCTTAGGTATGAGGCCGTGAAGGCAATGGTTCATTTTAACAACCCTAATAAAAAAGCTTCAGTCTCCTCGCAAACAGTGCCTCGAGAAATAAAAAGTTGTCCTGCTGTTTCTGCTATCCGTTCCCACCGAAATTAACACATTAACTGAATTTCAAACTGGATACAGGACCACCATTGTTCATACAGTAGGCTACTCATATTACACCAACCAATAATTTATATCTACACTATAAAAATCACGTCAAATCTATAACTTTTTTAGTCAACACTTAAAATAGTAGGTTGATTTGACTTGCAAAACCAGTTGTTTTAACTTAATGCTGCATTTTTGATCATTTGAAATATTAATGCGATTTTGACTCAATAGTATAGACAGTGATGACCTTGACATATCACGTGCTATCATTACATAGCCGAAACTAGTCAAAGTGTCAAGCGGCAAGTGGACTGAAGAAAAAAAAAAGTTACCATGTAGTTTTAGATTGTATAGAAAGCATTATACAATTGTCACGTTTCAGTTCTTTGTGCTGTTATTATGTAATCTGATTATGTAATGTTGATTTTCTTGCATTTTAAAGTGAATGGTAGACAATGTCTTCCCCTCATTATTTAGTTTAAAGCTAAAGGCAAACTACAACTTTAAACCAAGACAATTTAGGATGCATATATTTTAATAGAAAAATTTTAGGATATTGACGGTTTTAGCAGTAACAACATAAACAAAGCGGCTGTCGCGGTACGCGCGTACCTTCCGGTAAACTCCGCTAATAATAAATAACAACAAAGTACTTATATGACAAGCAAAAAAACACATAGATTACCTAGGAAACCAAAACATTAGTTATTTTCGACGAGGCATTTGTTCAAGAGATCAGTTTAGCAACTAGTCAGACCATTAAAAAAACGAAACCGGAAGTAAAGTTCGGATGCAGACGTGTATCACGTGCGTCCGATGAAACCGTCTATATTATATTCCAATATTCCTGTAGCTCGATTAGTATAGCTTAAACGATTAGTCCATTTTCTTAAAAAAATCCAGATAATTTACTCACCCCCATGTCATCCAAATTGTTGATGTCATTCTTTGTTCGCTCGAGAAGAAATTGTGTTTTTTGAGGAAAACATTCCAGGATTTTTTTCATTTAATGGACTTTAATGGACCCCAACACTTAACAGTTTTATTGCAGTTTCAACAGCGTTTCAAAGGACTCTAAATGATCCAAAACGAGGCATAAGGGTCTTATCTAGCAAAACAATTGTCATTTTTGACAAAAAAATTGACTTTTAGACCACAACTTCTCTTCTTCCTCCGGCTGTGTGATGAGCCAGCGCGACCTCACGTAATTGTGTAATGCCGTGGAAAGGTCACGTGTTACATATATGAAACGCACATTTGCGGACCATTTTAAACAATAAACTGACACAAAGACATTAATTAGTATCATTCGACATACAACAACGTCAGGACGGTCCTCTTTCTCCACACTTGTGAACACTGGTGGCGTAGTTTTGATACGTCATCCGTGACCTCTTGACGTGATGACGTATTACGTGAGGTCACGCTGACGCGTCACACAACCTGAGGAAGATGAGAAGTTGTGGTTTAAAAGTGCATATTTTTATTTTTCTTGTCAAAATTACAATCGTTTCACTAGATAAGACCTTCATGCCTCGTTTGAGATCGTTTAGAGTCCTTTGAAACTGCAATTTCAAAGTGCATTAAAACTGTTAAGTGTTGGGGTCCATTAAAGTCCATTAAAATGAGAACAATCCTGGAATGTTTTTCTCAAAAAACATAATTTCTTCTCGACTAAACAAAGACAGACATCAACATTTCGGATGACATGGTGGTGAGTAAATTATCTGGATTTTTTTTAAGAAATTGGACTAATCCTTTAATGCAAAGGTCATGGGTTTAGGGAACACACACACTAATCTAATAAATAAAATTACAAAGTATAGTATGAATGCACTGTTGAAAAAATCATTTTGTCAAATGCATAAAACCAACTAGGATGGCTGTTCAATTCTCTAAATTAAAGATATATGCATATTACAATGAAAACACACAAAACTATAGAAGTTAAACTTAATGATATTGATTGTAAATATCTTCTTTATTTTTTATTGATACACATTAATTTATTTTGAGAAGTATTTATTAGATTAGACTTTTATTAAACACCAAATTTAAGAGTAAAAATACTGTATTTATATAAAAGCATGTCTTTATTTTATTAGTATAATTATATATCTATTTTTATTATTATTTTTCACATTTTTAAGTAATGTTTGTATGTACAGTAGCAATTCTTGCCCTTATAACTCTCAGCAATAAGCATTTTGTACCACAAGAGGGAGTAACTCCTATGTTACAGTGATACAAAATATAATTACCCAAGTAAAGTCTACCTTACCCAGATATCTACATCAAACTAAGGTGATTTATAACAAAAAAGTTATAAAAAAGTAAAATCATATTTAAATAATAGTGAATATAAATAAGACTTATTAACATTAATGCTATAACAATGAATAAATTAATATAATAATATCTAAAGAAATTCAGACCCAGATTTACTTGTATAAAAGACAAAATGTAATAATAAAAATAAAAATTGGATAACAGACCCTAAAGATTAATATATATGAAAAACTTTGTCACCCACTTTCTAGACATCCCTAAAACTAGACATTGACTTTCTCATGGCAGACATTAGACACTGACCTCAACCAGCATCATCGTGAAGGGGGGTCTCCTGAATCAGAGCCGTCTGAGTAACACACATTACTAGAGCACCACGTCTTATATGGTGAAGATTTTTAACTACGGTGTCTTCTGACTCGTATGACTGCGGGATCCCTTACACATCAGTTTTGGCTGATACGCAGACGGACGACCCACGCATGCCCTCTGCACAGTCTTTGATGATGTCACAAAGTACAGCTGCTCGTGAATCCCAGACATCTGTCCTCGACCAATTAAACAGGAAGTTAGCCTTCCGGGCACTTCCTGGTTAATCTCCACACGGCATGTGTTGCGGCAGTAAAGGGGAAGAATGAGCGACATCATACTTTAACGTGACGTCAAGACGCCGCTTCTTTAACAGTAAGTTAGGCAGAAAATTTGAATTCTGTGAAAACTTTTGTGGTCTACAACTGACCAAAATTGGCTAACACATTTTAGAGGAAATGATGTGTTGAGACAATATTGCACGGCTGGGAAAAGACAGCTCACGCTCAATGCTTTATTTAGATGAATACAGAATCACAATCAAATACGAGTGCGTTTGTAGTACGGCACTTATATATAAAAAAGCAGCAGCTTACATATGAATGAACATCATTGCAGACTGCACTATGACTAAGTCAGACACAGAGGTGTGGACTGAAGCATAGCAAGCACTTACCAACAAATCACTTGTCATGTCTGCGTAGGTCCATGAGCCCTGCGAGGGGGAAAGTTACTCTAGAACAATTAGAAAAATAAATAAATAAAAAGGAAACGCACCGAGAGGGAGGGAGCAAAGAGGACGAGAGGGAGGGAGGGAAGTATAATTACTGTGTAAAGAAGGTTGAACAGAGAGACAGGGGAGAAAGAGCCAGTGAAAGAGCCAGCCCACCATTCAACTCCTGCACAGTGAGCAGTCCCAGACCTCTTACGAGCGCACTGCTTCCCTGGGGCACATCCAGAAGCCGACTGCCCGTCCCATACAAACTTCTCAAGGACCTGAAGAAGGAAAAACCCACCGTTCCTGCTTTTCCATCAGCACCCTTACTAGAAAGGATTACACTTTTTTCCTCACTTTTTCTATTCCTTGTAGTTTAGCTCTTATTTTCAGAAGGAACTTTTCAAGTAACTTTAAGGATGCCCCATCTCCCTTTACTAAGCGGGATCCTCCTGCTGCTCATCCAGACCTGCTCTCTCAGTGCCATGGTCACCAAAGGGAGCCTGGCAACGTCCGAACAGGCAGCCTCCACGGACTGTCCGTCCTGCGCCCTGGCACGGCTTCGAAAGGAGGGCGAGGACGAGGGTGCCCAGCAAGATGTGGTGGAGGCAGTGAAGAGACACATACTCAACATGCTGCACCTGCAAGAACGCCCCAACATCACACACCCGGTGCCTCGCGCCGCACTTCTCAATGCCATCCGAAAGGTGCACGTGGGGCGGGTTGCCAAGGACGGGAGCGTCCTGATTGAGGACGAGGCCAGCGGGCGCTCGGAGACCGAACAGTCGGAACAGACTGAAATTATCACTTTTGCCGAAGCCGGTAAGTCCAAATTTCTAAAGTAAATTTACCATACAAGTGTTGTTCGGTTGAGAAAAAAGAGTTTAGGGAAACCTGTTGCCACCACTTAAAAGTCAGAGAGAGAGCAGTTAGGGCTGCGGCACGGCAATCTGCTCCCCCTCTCGAGGTTCCTACAAACCTCCTGCTGGTTTAGAGAATCAGTGATTATCCGCGAAGGCCCCCGGGGCTTCCAGCCGTATAAGCTTTGCACAGGAGCGCTTCCCCAGGGACTGACAGCCTCCAATATAGTGACTTTTTTTTGTAAAAAAAGAAACTGCCTTTGTGTCGGTTCTCAAAGGCATCGTCGGCTGCAGCGTGCGCTGTTCAAAGGTGCTGTCGAGCCCGTGATGTGAGGAGAGATCGGGTTCTTCTCTGAGTCACACAGCTCAAACGGGTCATGAGTGACACGGAGAGACAGGAGAGCCCGCCGTGTGCTGCAGGAGCACTCAACAGATGTGTCAGACCTAAAAAGCAGCAAACGGTGCAATTGGATTGCTTGTCTGAAAGATGAATGTTTCACGGCTCTGGGGAGCTAAAAAAGACGGCGCAGCCTTGTAGAGACAGCAATTTATAAAGTAGTGGAAAAATAAGCGGATACGAGATGCGTCCAAACAGTGAGTAATGAATGAATATGGGAAAAACGATGTATAATTTGACATTAGTTTGAGTTTATCTTGACTGCAACTGGAATCTTTAAACTGTGGATGCTTTATCAGAAAGGTGCCAAGTAAAAACTTGTATAATACCATGAAGTGATGAAAACAACCAGAGTGTTACTAGTTTAAAAATTACAAAACTACATGTAACTTATTAATACAAGTAATCTTATCATTTCAACACTTCTATTAGTTTTCAATATCTTAATTATTGTTTTTGCTGTTGGTATTGTGTATTTTGCAATTACCATCTATTTTATACATTTCATATGCCTCTTTTTATACGTCTGCACTGCCTTAACGCAAAAGCGCTATAGAAATGCATTTGTTCTCGAACGCTTAAGGTGAAAATTATTCGTACACTGTATGTTACTATCAAAACCAGCATTACTTAAAATTAGGGATGCACCGATACCGATACTGGTATCGGGCTCGATACCACATTTTCTAAAGTAATCGTACTCGTTAAAAGTCCCCTGATAGCGTGGAACGATACCACGGTCTGAGAAATGTCTATGTTTGAGCGGTGTGTAAAGGGTTAATGCCTCTTGTGTTGTCCAAAGAGGCAGAGTTTACAGCAAACTGAAAAAAATACTGTTTTATAATTATTTATTCTGTAATATGTTGCATACAACGTGCTTTTCATTTTAAATAAATGTTCTTAATTCCAAACTTCTGTTTTTTTGTTAAATTATATGACTAAAGCTGTTACCTGTAAATTTAAATCATGTTTTTTTTATTTAAGTACTCAGTATCAGTATCGGCAAGTTCTGAAAAGCACGTACTCGTATTCCAAAAAAGTGGTATCGGTGCATCCCTACTTATAATCAAACAAATATGTATTTAACCCGTTAATTGGCGCTGTCCCATGAGCGGGACACCTACGTTTATTTCAATATTTCTATGTAAATGTTAATCTATCACGACAAACTATATATTGTTGGAAAGGTCTAAGAATGTAGTTTTCATATTTCAAAACCTTTTAGCAGTAATAATAATGCAGTAACTGTAATTTATTCATTTGTGACACAAGTATGCAGCAAACCTCAAAGCAAACCAGCACAAACCTCAGTTTTTTGACAATTTTATGTATTAAAAATTATACTATATTGCATTTTTATTTATTACAAATAAATGTAAACTGCTTTAAAAAAAAAAGTGTCTTCTTTAAAACCAAAAATTACCACAATTAAAACCAAAATTAGGCTTCTGGACCAAAAAAAAAAAAAAAAAATGCCAGAGTTAAATTAATTTAAAGGTGTATATCACCTTTTCACCAACCCCCCACTCAAAAAAGGCTGCGCCAGTTAAAGGGTTAAGACACGTCCTCTCTTTCCATTTACATTCGCATACAAGTTCATAAATTCCCTCGCCCCTTCCCGCCAAATCCATAACCGTGTCATCTCGCGATAATGTGCACATACTGTAAGGCGACTATATATGTGATATACAGGTATTCACGAGTGCAAATCCTCCAAAACTGAGCTGTTCTCATACTCTACCACAAGGGGGGATTGAATGCGGCTTGATGATGGCAGACACTTGCAGTCACAACAGACAGTAAGATGTCAAATAGTATAAAATGATTATAGATCACGAAGGACGCACAAATATCATTTAGTCTGCAATGCAACACCGCGTAATATATTTTGGCACAGACGTCATTGATTTTCGACAATGCATTGTTCTGCATATTGGTTCTTATTACACCCCAGATTTGATTTGAAGTGTTTAGACAGCTGTAATAATGCGAATAAGCACCAGACTTACTGTATGCATTCACTGTCTGTCTGGAGTCTCATCCAGAAAAAAACCTAATGCTCTCGTAATGGTCTCACATACTACAGCACATATAGACCGTATGATGTACTTAAACGCATTTAATCATTGTTTGATAATATAATATACATTTTAATATTTTACATGTTGCTGTACGGTAAAGACTTCAACTAGTAGGATTAAATATATATATATATATATATATATTTAGATTTAGAGGTAGAAATGGCCTTGATGAAGATGTGTCCGCCAACTGCAGAATCTCAGCCATGCTGCTTTTATTAAAGGAAATAGTTGTGTAAACTATTATTTTCTACATACAGTGTGTTGGTTAAATAAGGGTTACATGCTAAGGCTGATTACTCTGAATTTAAACGTATAGCCTGCAGCCACATCTAATCAGTGCTTGTGTATGTTAGCATAGCACTGCGAATAATGAAAGACCTTTAGTCTGCAGACTTTCCGGCACTAAAGACTGAGGAATAACAGAACCGCCGATTAATAAATATAAAACAAACAAAAGTATTTTCTTCGGAAATGCACGGATATCTTGACATAGAAATAACACCCGACACAAAATACAATCTTAACCCTGTAAATATATTATAATAAATGTGCAGTATTTTAAAGGAATAGCAGTCGGTGTACACGTGTAGCCACTTAGTGTTTGGCCTCTGATGTCATTTAGGCGTGTGGGTTGCATATTCAAAGCTTGACATGTTCTGAAACAATGACTCAATATTTACTTCTTTTACTCCTTCTCCTACTCTTCGGAGTAATTCATCAGAGGGAAAACCCTAAAATCTTGCACTTCTTTCAATAATAAAAACAAGGACGGAACACTTCTCTATTTTTCCTATATCATGTCTTTGCATAAAAGAGAAGCTGCATGGTGTGAATAAATTTTCTTCCTTTTATGGTAGTAATGGCATACCAAGAATCTCTTTTTTAGTCAATGTAAATAAGAGAGTACCCTCGGCTTATTTGGGGGTTTCTGCTAAACCATACAAAGCAGCTTCTTCAAATACCATCTCGGTAATATCCCTTAGCATCAGTGTGGTCGAAAAACTCTTTCTTAGGTTACGGGACACCTCACCGCTTCTGACATTTGCTTAAAGCTCGCCTGGCTTCAAAGGATGCTGCAGCATCATGCCAACTATGCTCATCCAAACGTGTTTGTGAGGGTTATTGCTTGCAGATGCTGGCCTAAAATGTCTAAAGTATCGTATATGGGTGATTCTCACGAAAACTTGGTTTTAAAAATGTCAAGCATGAAAATGTAAAAATTGCTTAAATTTTCCCACCAGACATTGAAAAACAAAGTCGGGAGTAAATGGGAAGATTAATTTAAAAACGTTTACTTATCATTTAACACTTTTTGTAACATAATTTAAAAAATTAGTCCTAAAAAATCTCATTACCGCAACAGTCAGAAAACATCAACACTGACATATTTTCAAAATGACATGATAAACCTGAAAGAACAT
This sequence comes from Misgurnus anguillicaudatus, assembly GCF_027580225.2. Lineage (NCBI taxonomy): Eukaryota > Metazoa > Chordata > Actinopteri > Cypriniformes > Cobitidae > Misgurnus > Misgurnus anguillicaudatus. Next base: position 9,551,658 of record NC_073361.2, read on the forward strand.
AATTTGGAGATTCTGCACATGCATTTAATATCAAAGTATTATGCTTTTATTAATTAAATTAACATTTAATAAGCATCTGTTGCGGTAATGATAATCAAAATGTCGTGTAAGCATTCTGACAAGCCAATATTTCAAATTAACTGTAAAAAAAAGATCTTACCTGGTAGCCATCTTGAAGTAACTGGTCCATGTGCTTGGTCACTCAAAATCAAACTTTATTAAAATTCTGTATGTGTGCTTAAACTGTTCTCAAAAAGTGTTGCGGAGGATGAGAACATCAGGCATGGACACATCATTTTCCTATTTTTTCTTCATTGTTATTATACATGAATATTCAGTAAATATTTTTTCTGTCATCTAAAGTAGTCTAGCAAAACATCCATTTATTTATTTTTCTTAATATTTTTGTGTTAATTTGATTAAATTACAACATAACGCATGTTCAAACACAGCCGGACACATTGCGGTAATGAGAATTTCAGCAGAAAAAGAGATAAAATTTCCAATTATAAATTCTTATGTTGAAATCACACATTGTGCAAGGTAGAACACAGTATTGTGTTAATTCTGATGCTTTTTAATGTTACTATATTACACATTTTAAAGCTAAAATCATTAGTGCCGTGGTGTTTCAATGGTTTCGTGAGAATCACCCATATAAAGTACATTGTTACGTCTCAAGTAAAATTGCACTGATATTGAACTTTAAATGTCCTTATTCAGCACAGCCTTGAGCCATGTTCTGCAGATACTTACCAAAGGTTAGAAGAAGAAGGGGGGCGGCCGTAACTCTTCTCATTACTCTCATCGTTCCCTTTTTTGCTGTTGGACAGGGTGCCTGACTTAGATGGGGCAGTAAATCAGACCTGCTGTCGGTGCATGTGGGTGATGAGGTCCAGATAAAGAGAAGCACGTATCAAAGATGGTTGGGTTTTACGACACGCGGTATTAAAAAACGCTTTGCCGATATTGGGACACTTGCTTGAGAACGTATACAAGTGTTATGGTTGTGAAATAAGCTTTAATTGCTTTTTTATGGTAGAAAAGGTCATAAAGGCAGTTTATGCTGCGCGACATGCTGTGCACCGGTAGCAATAGTTTTGTTGTCTACTCAGTGACATTATTATGCTAAAGGATGTCGTGTGATTGAAGTGTTAGTCTCTCCACATGGTCACAAAAAGGTACAAAAGCTGTCATTGGGATGGTGCCCTTTGAAAAGGTCCTAAAATGTACAATTTAGTACAGATATGTACCTTTGATGTACCAATATTCACTCTTAAGGTGCAAGAGTGTACTTTTTTTCTGAGTGTATAAATGTTGGGTTGTTTTAACTCAACATGATCTCACGGAAAGTCGTGTTATAGTCACGATAAATTTGACAATTTGATTAATTTATTCATGTCTAAGGCACAAAATTAAATTTTTTTTGTGCATTGAGCATGAATGTCTTTTTCGTGTCACATGCACAAATTTCTATAAATAGTTTTTCGTGCCCATGGGACGACTTTTTTCGTGTCATTTTATGTATTGTTTCCTAATTTTTTTTCTCCTATTTTTAAATCATTGTCTCTTGGGATTAGGGTTAGATTTGGGGTTTGGGTTAGGATGTAATTTTATGTATTGGTTGCTACATGTTTTTCTTCCGTTTTTAAAACTATTCTCGCCTGGAGTTGGGGTTTGGGTTAGGATGTCTAAAAATGCAACAGAAAGTGATTCTAACCCCGAGCGACAATTGTAAGAAAATAGGAAAATACAATGATAAAACAATACAAAACAGAAAAAAGTCATGCAACGGACACGAAAAACTATTTAAAGAGTTTCGTTGCCAAATTAGATAAATCCGTTTTTAATATTTTTGTCAAAACATGTTTATTATTATGTTATTATGTTATTATTTTGTTTTATGGTGCTACTTATCTGTATTTATTAAGTTATGAAGGTTTAATTCAAAACAAACCAACTGCATTTGAATTGATATTAATTGGAATGCACAACCAAAAAACGAGATTTCTGAAAAATTAAAAAAACGGAGTTATCTCGTTTTGCAACAAAACTCTTCGTTTATAGAAATTCGTGTGAGTGACACAAAAAAAATTTCGTGACTATAACACGACTTTCCGTGAGAACAGTCTGTTGGTTGGGGTAAAAATATTGTACAGAACCAAGCACTGGGTTTTATATAAACCTACAGTATACTGGGTTGTTTGGGTTGAAACAACCCAGTATACTGTAGGTTTATATAAAACATTGAATTTTGCGTTATTTTGTCTTTTTGTGCATTATTAATTTCAGTTCAAGCTAGAATTATCCAAACGTTTAATGATTATGAATATTTTATGACATTGTAGCTCACACGGCGTACTCAAGTGCCAGAGTTGTTTAGTCTGTGAAATCTATCCTCATGGCTGACAGGACCACGTCTGAAATATGTTGCATAACAGGCGAGGAACTCATATCATTCACTCCCACACACCATTAAAAGAGTCATATTTCCACCGTCAGCCTTTTTTTCAACGTTAACATCTTTTTGGGTCAGAGAAGAAATCGGGTCAACAATCTTTCATATCTGTAGGGATTCAGGATGTGCTTTCATGATACCACAAAAACATCTCATCCTTCTGGTCTTTCGCCTATTTTTTTTATTTTTTTTAGGTTAAACCAAAACTACGACCTCCTCCAACATGGTAGGTGCATGGTTCCACTAAATGTTAGCATCGTACGCTTTCCACCACCATGTGCTTGCCTTTAATCAGTATTGTCAACAAATTAGCCAAAAGTAAATAACAGTTAACCAAAAACGATATATAAACGTCCACGCAAGAGGTGCGTTTCAACAACCTTCAGTTTACGGACTACTTTACTCCGAAAGCCATTGAGCTTCGAGCGCTCAGCCATTGCAAGCTATACAATATGAAAGAAGGCCAACAAGGAGATGAAAGAGTGCGATTCCCCCTAAGGTAAACCTGAAAGAAAAGGGGATTATAGAATACATTAACTAAAGCCATGTTTAAAGAGGAGTGGACATCCCTCCATCCCCCCAACACACACACTTAAATTCCCAGGTGATTCTATACTTCAGCTACCGCCCCTTTTGAAGACACGGATAGGGGGGTGGGGAGGAATGCGTAAATGTTATTCTCCATCTTTGTGCGCACGACAGCTGTGCAAACTCTGCCCTCGCGGTTAAATTGGTGTTTATTGTTGAGGGATTACCGCACGGGTCTGTAGTAGTTCTCCTCAAATTTCAATATGACAAACATATTCAGAGGCATGCAGAGTCGCATGCTCTCGTGCGCACGGCGGCGGTCATCTTTCTTCTTTGGACGTGGAGAGGGTTTACTCAGCTTAGCAAATGTTTCTTTCACTGGGCGCAGATTAAAAGGGAAACAATGCGTTGTCCACCGCTGGTAAAAGCTCATTATTTTTAGACCGCGTTTGTGAAGCTCGGCTGTGTTTGGACAGATGGGTTTGGGCCGGGGATCCTTAAATACGCTCTCGCGAATGCGCGCACCAATGCACTTGTAAAATGGCGTGGCTGTAATTATGTCATGGTTATGTAAATATGCTTTTTGAATATATTATTTGGTCAAATACCATTACAGTTACGCATTTGCCAAATGCTATGATTTTAAACTATACTATGTGTTCCCTTTTGCATAGCTACAGTAATCCCTCGCAATAATAGTTTTACGTCATTATATGCGACCATTTCCCAGCTATATAAAATCATCCTTATTATCTTTAATATTGACTGAGTAAGATTCAAATCAAACTTTGATACTCCCAATCTCATTATTAGATTATGAGCCAGACACGGTCACATATTAGATGATTTGACAGGGTAACCAATCTTAAAGCAAGAAATCTACCAACTAGAAATAAGGTGCAATGGATTTAAATCAGATTTAACTCGGTAACTGAAGAGGATTTGTTTAGAAGTACGTAAATGATCCGTGAACTGAGATTTTCCAGAGGCCTTGCCTGTGTCTATAACCCAGCGTGAATCAAAGCCAGAGGGAGCAGCCATTTACAATCCAATGAGACAGCAAGCCACATGCCACATCACTGCTTCCAGCTGCACGCTGTACGTTGTTACGGTCATTATGTGTTAAACTTCATTCAGCAAACTCCTTGTTCCAGGCAAGCGGGCTCTTAATTGCTCAGTTAACTACTGGGAGAGGTGATGCAGTTGGTTGAAATCTTGTTAAAACCTTCAATAATTTAAATTTCAATGTGGTATGGGAAGAGCCGAGTGGGAGGGATTGTTTGTTTGGAAGCGTGTGCTTAGGAACAGCTGATTCACATTTCCGAAGGAAAGGGATACATAACTACATGTTCCTATCATGAAACAAAAGACGTTTGTTTTGCAAAAACCCCCAAAAAGTGCTCACAAAGCGTATTTGTTTCACCGATGCCGCCACTCCCAGTGTCAGCTCTGATGTGGCTGGCATACTGTTTCCAAAGTCAAGCGAAGCCTCGGGCTAAAGTGAAAAACAAGTACGACAATAAAACAGATAGCTCATTTGACTAATCACATTTGTCTGTCTCTCTTCCTTTCCCTCAGGTGAAGCTCCGGGCTTCATCAACTTTCTCATCTCCAAGGAAGGTGGCGAGATGTCTCTCGTGGAGCAAGCCAACGTCTGGATCTTTCTTCGACTGCCGAAGGGCAACCGCACCCGCGCTAGCGTCACCATTCGGCTGCTCCTGCAGCAGGGCACGGGGGAAAAGATTCTGGCGGAGAAGTCCGTGGACACGCGCCGCAGCGGCTGGCACACGTTTTCAGTGTCGGCTACCGTGCAGGCATTACTGCAGCAAGGAGGGAGCGCGCTGAGCTTGCGCGTCTCGTGTCCGCTGTGCGCCGATGCGCGAGCCACCCCTGTGCTCGTGACTCCAGGAGGCGGCGAACGCGAGCAATCTCACCGGCCGTTCCTCATGGCAGTGGTCAGACAAATGGATGAGGTGACCCTTCGGAAACGTCGCAAAAGGGGCCTGGAATGTGACGGCAAAGTGCACGTCTGCTGCAAGCGTCAGTTCTACGTAAACTTCAAGGACATCGGCTGGAACGACTGGATCATCGCCCCGTCCGGATATCACGCCAACTACTGCGAAGGTGACTGTCCGAGCCACATCGCGAGCATTACCGGCAACTCGCTGTCTTTCCATTCCACCGTCATCAACCACTATCGCATGAGAGGGTATAGTCCCTTCAACAACATCAAGTCGTGTTGCGTGCCCACGCGCCTGCGGGCCATGTCCATGCTGTACTACAACGAGGAGCAGAAGATTGTCAAAAAGGACATCCAGAATATGATTGTAGAAGAATGCGGTTGTTCGTAAGACGACTAAGAGAAGAAGAAGGGTAGGGAAAGAGACATAAAAGCAAGGTTGGGTGGAAGGGGCGAGAACTTTAGCCCCATGACTCGAAGGGTAAGAAAAACGAGGGGATGTAGAGGAAGGAGATCTCACTGCCTCAAGACAAACTCAAGCTGACAGACCTCTCTTTCTCTCGACCACTCGTGCGTGGTCATCTTAGAAATTCAATGGGTATCTGTTACTCGGAGTAATCTCTGTGGCACTTTTAAAAGAGAAAAGAAAATATAATATATATATTTTTGTTACAAAGTAAAGGGAGCGAGGTCAGAGGGTATTTATGCGGCCTACTTTGCAGCGCGAACGGGAGCTGCGGAAAGAGAGATCACGTAGATGAGGTGCCTGAAAAAGAAATCTCAAAACTATGCAACTTGTCAAGTATTATGATATATTTTTCATCAAGGTGTTGTTTTCGTTTCTTAACTATTTACTTTTACGAACTAAAAAAAAAGAAAAAGTCGTCTTTTTCTACTTTGTACGTATATTTAATGTGTGTCGTGTGTGTCCGTGTATACAAAACGTGTGTGTATGTACAGTGTGCTTTCGGGAGTATTTGTGTACGTTTGTGTGCGTCGTTGAGAGATACTTGAAAGAAGTTTGACGGGCTGCTGGAACCAAACATTCCTCTATATTATTATTGTAATTATTCTGACTATTGTTAATAATAATGTTATTATTATGTTATGGTTTCTGTACATTTTTGTTATCTTAAAAAAAGAGACGTTAAAACGTTTACAATTTTGCACTATATCGAAATTTTGATCAGCGTAGCCACATATACAAATAGAATATAGAGGATAAACAAGAAGCACTTCAAAGCAGACATACGTACATAGCAAAGCATGATTTCAACAGATTGTTATAAATAAACAGGGACCGTAGAGAGAATTAGCACTACACCACGTACACATGCATTTTATGATATAGTATTTGGGTTTTTAATACATCACCAAAGAATTTAGTTTAGTGTTGCCTACATTATCTCAGAAGAGTTCACTCAATAGGTTGCAACGCTTTGCCCCCCTTACAAAGATGTTCACACCTTTAAATTATTTTGTCAAGGTCCCACTGCAGCTCACTGCTTTGTGTGCTTTTGCACTGCTGCACGGTCCATGCGCGACTGGACTGGACGTTTAAATGGTTAATACAGCACTTAAACCAACCTTTTTGAGTTTGATTTTAACTGTGGATTGTTGAAAAAGTGAATGTGCAGCATTGATATTTAATGACTTTTGGTGTAATTGGGAGATGAATTTATGTTTAGAAATGTTTCACCAAATATTAAAAGGATCTTACACTGTAAAAAGTGATTGGTAACACCTACATTGTATAAAGTTGGATCAACTTAAAAAAACACCCAAAAAATTCACTTTAGGTAAAAAATTGAAGTTGAAAAAAATAATACTTTTTTAGGTGTTACCAATTTAAATATATATATATATATATATTATTTTTTTTTTTTTAAAGTTTAACTTTTGACTTTTTATAGTGTATTTGACTTCAAGTGAAAAAAAAATTTTTGATAAAGCTACAATTTTCACTTAAAGAAAATTTTGGTTGATAAAACTTACATTTTTTAAGTGTTACCAGTTGAAGTAATTTTTTTTAAGTAGATCCAACATTTTTTACAGTGATGTGATCCAAACAAAAGAAGTTTTCACCCTTGCAGTTGTTTCTGTTTATATCTTCACTACCCAACACAGAATATTTAACCACTGTGCAATGTCGAAAATGAAGCAATTTGTGAGAAGAAATGAAAAGAAAAAAAAGAAAAAAGATGTTTCATCTTATATTTTGGACTGAGAAAAGTTTACGATTTTCAGTATGTTCCATTAAATGTGACCCTGCCAGTGAAAACCCAGCTAAAGTTGTTTATATGTTTTCTACATAATGTAAAGAACATTCGGTAAAAATATAACCTTGATATATTTAACATTGACCGAGTAAGATCATGTCAAAGAGCAATGGTTAAATTCAAATTTTGATGCTTGTTATCTCAGAATAAGATTTCGAGACTTAGCTTTGTTTTGGCAGGGTCACAAATATGTAAAGAAAAAATATACAATTCAAAGAAAAATACAATTTAAGAAAAAATATAAAAAGAAAGACATGTTGTGTATGTTCTGTTTGGTTTTTGTTTGTTTGTTGTTATTGAGACAAAAATAATTGACACTGAAATAAGTGGACTAAGAATAAAAAATATATTTTTTATTCTGTATATATGGAAACCAAGATACCAATATGTTGCATAGCTTTGTTGTACAAATCAAAAGTGTGCTTGTGGCTATTTTTTTTAATCTAATTTATTCTACAGTATTTTGTCCTTTGCTTCACCATTAAAGTAAAAAGGTTGTACACTAAAACGAATGTGAAAGTTTATATTGTGATGATTGTGTGAGGAAAAAAATGTTTTTCCCCGTAGACTTTTCATTTAGCGCACACACACATACAGACACCAAAATTGCATCTTATTGAAGTGGTGAAAGTTGAATTTAAACTGAACTGATATACACATAAATAAAATAGCATTTACCTTGTTCATGTTAAAAAATAATACCAACACCCACTTCAAGAACCACCTTACAGGAGGCTGAAAGAAAAGAAGTTTGCATTGGTTTGATTATTGGGACGCAAAACCAGATGGCATCTATATAAAGCATCTTGCATGCAGAGGTTTCGGTTAAATCATTGTGGTTTTAACGGAGGTGGACTATAACCTTTATGATCCATTGCTGGCGTATGACACATCACCACAGTGTCCTACCAGATACGCACACACATGTACAGTATGTAATGTGTTTGTTCAGAAACGAAACATGACAACTTCACAATCGTTTCTCTTGAAATTATAAAGGTACTAGTTTAGATAACAAAAAGCAGTGTGTCAAGGGTTCCTGCTTAAAAACAGAGTTGTTTCAAGATAATGACAGAGGACAAATGGCTGGCAGTGATAATAATTCAGCAGTAGGCGATCAAAGAGCGCAGCGACCACATGCAGGAGTCTGTGGCGGGATGGTCATTCATTTGAAAAGCACATTATTGCTACTTTAAAGCTTTACTACAGACTTATTAAAACATGATGATAAAATGAGGATCCATTTAACATTTAGAGATATTTTAAGACCAGAAAACCACAGAGATTTGAGCATTAAACACACAATCTGTAAGATACAGGAGCTGTGATAGTCGCTGGAATCTATAAAGGTACAAAAGCTGTCACTACAAAGGTCCTAATATGTACTATTTAGGTACAAAAATTTTCCTCTGAGATACCGATATGGACCCTTTATGTACAAAGGTGTATGTTTTTTAAAGGTACCACCCCAGTGACAACTTTCGTACTTTATTTTTCGAGAGTGTGGGAGGAGGTGAGAGGAGGTGGCAGAATTTGGCGATTTTTAAAGGATTTGCTCGGTTAGTTAAACATAAATGACATTTTCTATCTAATAGAAACTTCGAATAAGCATTTGCCCGTGTGTCATGTCAAAGAGTTAAGTACAGTATTCACAGGGGTTGAAAGGAGGGACAAACTAGTTGCGCAAGGTGTTGTCAAAAGCTCAAACCCAAGAAAACAGATTAGGGATCTCTTCTGAGCCGTGCAAACAGACAAAGCGTGTTTCCAAAGCACACAGGACAACAGTGCTAATTGATTTTAACAGGAGAATAAGCCTTTTACAAACCTATGCAAACATAACCACCCTTTTAAGGGACAACACACACATAAGTAAACACAAAACGTGTGCGTGCGTGTGTGTGTGTGTGAGAGAGACCAATTTTTTTATTATCATCACATTAATGCTTTTTAATTTATTAAAGTTGCTTAAATATTTACTTTTAATAATTTAATACAATTTTAAATAAAAGTTTACAATTATTCAATGGTAAGCTTGATTATTTTTAAGTAATAATGTCAACAAGCCATGCTACTGTATATTAGTTAAGCGTTTTGCCGTCTCGCGTGGTTATAAAACATTGCTTTGACCAAAATAATATTACAGCATTATGTTTTGCAATGAACCTCCATCTTGCCGTTGTGTGTTGTACCGAGGGGCAACCTACCGATCTCTCTGATGAAGCCAATATGGAAGTGACTTAAACTCCCAAAAGGGATTCAATTCCTATAGACCCCTATGTTAAAATGCCCATCTTTAGAGCAGAAAAAATATGTTTACAGCCTGGTACAAAAATTTTTTTGGTCTGTATAGCTAATTTTGCTCTTCGTGGCAACTGTGGGAGGGGTGAATTTTTTTGTAACTCATCCATTTAATTTATATTAAACCTTAAAGTTCTGCATAATTAAGGGTGTGGCCACGTGAGTGACGGTTGAACTGCTACTGCTGTCACTAACGTCAAACTAGGCGGGTGTGGTTTCAGCAACCAGCAACCTCAGCTTCACCCACGTCCCGCCACTTTACCATTTTCGGATATCCACAAGTGGTGCGTGTTGACATGCGGACAAGATGGCGACGGCCATAGATATATAAAGGCTAGATGTGTTACGTCGGAGTCTCTAACGTCATCACCTGGCGGCCATCTTACCTCAGACAGCTCGCTCACTCGTAGCATTGAGTTTAATGGTGCAGGTACTTTTAAATGACCATAACTTGCTTAATTTTCTACCAATTTTCAAACGGTTTCTTACAAACGTTATTAACGCGGCTGGATGCTTTAACATGTTCCATAATTTTTTTTTTTTTTTGTATAAGTATGCAGTGTCATAGGTACATATTTGACGTTTATAACAAACCAAACCGTTTGAAAATCGGTAAAAAATTAAGCAAGTTATGGTCATTTAAAAGTACCTGCACCATTAAAACTCAATGGTACGAGTGAGCGATTGCCCTGTGGTATGGCCGCCAAAATGCGGACGTTCCACTCAATTGGCCAGCAGCGCGGGCGAGACATCTAGCCTTTATACATATCTATGGTGACGGCAGGCACTGCCTACTATTGGCTTAAAAGAAGATCTTCAGAAACCTATGGGTGACATGACGGACACTACATCCATATTTTTTTTACTAGCCTGAATTTCCGTGTTACGGTCACAGAATATTTTGCTAGTCATTGTCACGGATCTCCGCATTTTTCCGTGCCCGTACCACAGAATTTCTTTTCCGTGTCAGTTTTATGTATTGTTTACTGTAAATGTTTTTCCTATTTTCTTACCATTTTTGCGTGGGGTTGTGGTTAGAACCACACAAAATGACATCCTAACCCAAACCCAACTCTAACCCAAAGGTCAGGCGACAATTGTTTAAAAATCTGATTTTTAAAAAAAATAAAAGTTAGTTAAAGTGACATCCTAACCGAAACTCCAAATCTAACCCCAAACCCACACGAAAATGGTTTAAAAATAGGAAAAACCGTTAAGTAATTAATATGTGAAACTGACACGGAAAAGAAAATCTGTGACTACCACAGAACTTTGTGAGATCATGTTGTTTTTTATGTGTTGTTTCACAGAGCTCTGTCTCGCGGTGTTGCCAGGTCCACATCTTTTTTGGGCTTACTTACCTTTGTGGCGCTTAACTGTTTATGGCTTTGAAGCGATCAAGTTTTTGGTGTTATTGAAGAAGGAAGGTGGCATTTGGATTTATTTCGGGATTTCGCTATTTTTTCATGCAAGATCTGGCAACACTGTAAGCAAACGCTCATGCTTCTGTTATTTTCTACACCACGCATACAGATAACTTTTTCCCTTCTAGGCATTATTCAGAGAGACTTGTCATGTCCACAATGAACGTTTAAACACATCACCAACAACTATTTGTGCAGTTGTGTACTGTACATATTACACAACGTTTCTGTAAATGTTATTGTTACTATCTGAGTTAAATCGGTAGCAGTATTGGGGGTAATGCATTACAAGTAACGCGCATTACATAATAATATTACTTTTCTGAAGTAATGAGTAAAGTAACACATTACTTTATAAATGTACATATTAATATTTGAGTTACTTTTTTAAAAAAGTAATGCAAGTTACTTTTCAGTTGAATTAATTTTATGTAAAAAAAACAATGTACTGCATTAAACTGAACGTATTAATGTAGATTTACGCACTCTATGCGTTGGTGGGAAAAGTTTGAGTCAGAAACGAAGATGGCAGGCCAGAGCTTGACATTTTTGTGATGGAAAAGGCAATTTCTGAATGCAGAACTTCTAAGTCATAAAAGCCACCTGCAAGGCCAGAAATAGATCAAACCTCAGCCAAATAAGAAAAAGTAACGCAAAAGTAACTTAAAAGTAACGCAAGCATTACTTTCCATGAAAAGTAACTAAGTAACGCAATTCGTTACTCTTTTGGGAGTAACTTAATATTGTAATGCATAACTTTTAAAGGAATTTCCCCAATACTGATCGGTAGTACAATGCGGATGTCACTCCCGTAAAGTATGGAGGTGTGTGTGTGTACAGAACAGGATTAAGCACTAAAAGGTAAAGTGACAACCAAATATGCAGTAGTAGTAGTAGTTCGAAGTATAAATGTTATAAATGTATTGCTGAAACAGGCCATAAAGACTGTAAACTGTGTAGTACTTAATTTGAACAGTTTTTCACCATTTCTGAGTTCAGGATTTTCTTAAACGATGGCTTGATGACGCACTTGAGCCACTGCACATATAACACTCATACAGGTTGTATTTGAAAATTGATGGCAGCTTTCCTTTGAGGGGGCGTGGTTTTAACATACCGCTTGATAGTGTTGCCTATTTTTTTAAGATTTTGATAACTTATTTTATTCACTTGCCGTTTTTTCCATTATTCAAATTTGGTTGGATGGTTAATAACACATGTTTCTGGTGTGACAAACTCAGAACACATTTAATATCTGACTTTAACGTTTGGCTCAAACATCACTTTCTTGATTTCCATCTAACAAAAAACACATCAGTAATGCAAGACCTTGAAAGATAATTTATGTTAATGCATGCTGACTCCATCAATATTGTGGAAAAAATGTGTCTTGAGTTTTAAGAAGAGTTTTTGGATGTGAATGTTTGTCAAAAACCCTTACGGAAACATGAAAAGTATTAGGGTTTGACTTGGCTTGACACGAGCCATGATACTCAAATTAAACCAAACCAGAACTATAGGACTTTTGTGGTTATATCTTTTGGAGGCACAGTTACTTGCAAAAGTAACTCTAGATGCTGAACCCTAAACACAAGCTTACAGAAACCTCACATGCATCCAATGCCAATTCCTCATCTTAATACTACGGGTCTGTTGAATGCTTGAATCTGATTGGCTGATGAATGTTCTGAGGTGTGCAATTATTTTATGGGAAATGCACGGCTAATGTAATTCCAGGAACCTCTCTTGACCGCATTTGAGTTCCATATCACTTTGAATAGTTAACTATAATAACAGACTAACACAAACAACATGACAGACGATTTTCCGAGGCAATAATAGCGCTGTTTAGAGACGCACAGAGGTAGCCCCATTCACACAATCTCTTTCTCGCTCGCTCGCCCTCTCTCGCCCGGTCGCTCGCCCTCTCTCTCTTGCTGACTCGATCATCCTTTCTCTGTATCTCTCTCTCTAATAACTTCATTTGTAACTGCATTAGAATGCTATCAATGGCTCAAGCCTCCATTGCCAGCTTTAAAATGACGTTTTGGAACAAGCAAAGGAGCCGCTGGATGGGACGTGGAAGAAATAGTCCTACTCACAATAGCAATTTAAGTACAAAATCCCTTTAAATATATCATGTGATCGATGTCTTGAGGTGTGGTAACCGTAGTATAAGCGGAATAATTGACTCCAGGCTGGAGGTAGCCTTTAAAAGTCCTAATATGTACTATTTAGATACATTTGCTACCAGTATGTACCTTTAAGTTACTATTAGGCACTCTACAGGTACAAATGTGTTGTTTTTGAAAGGGTGCCGACAGCTTTCGTATCTTTCCTCAGGCAAAAAATTAACATTGCTATTGTCAAAATATTTTGTACGTCTTTGACACAAAGCATGATACCAACCTCCTATTAATAAACTGAAGAATAAATTCAGCAGCACACACATTTCACTGATTTATGTTAAACAACGTCCTTAGAGAATTTGCTATGTAAACAGTACTGAGTACTACATCATTACTTAAAGATCACAAAAGCTCCTACATACACTATTCGAACTGATGGGTCCTGGGACTAAATTATATGGGAGTGTAAAATTACAAGCAATGTAAAGTGGGCTCCTGTCAACACGGGCCTGGGACAACATTCCTGGTTGCCTGTTTTTGACAACGGCACATATCTTAAAAAGAAACCACAGATACAGTGGCATTTTATCTGATATTACTACAGTAGAAAATATGTTTTTAAATAACCTGGGAACAGGGCCAACCAACACTTGTGTATCCTTTACCGCATCAGATTTGATATGAATAGGGTGAATAATAAGAAACAGCTTTCTCCAGATATTATAAACTTAATTGGTTATAAACCCTTATACCACAGGGCTGTTGAATGCTTTATTCTGATTGGTTGAGAAGGACTCTGGTCTTATAAATTATAAAAAAAATAATACCACATTGGGTCGTCGTCAATTATTCCTTACTTTAAGCATTTTTGGGTTATCTAACACACACAGTTCCTCATAATAAAATTCCCCAAATGTCAAATGTCGAAAGTGACTTCTGTTCCCATGTGGTGTTGTCTCTGTCAGCAAAGATATGCACTGTACTACAGCACTTAAACCAATGTCTGTGTCCATAGCAGAAACATGTGTCCACTAGGACATGATGTATGGAGCACAGACTCATCTTAAAACCACACACAGTATTTAATAAACTTAAATGTCACTACATATTTTTAGAATCCATCTGATGAGATCCGTGAGACTTATTCTTATCAACTGTAGATATATAGTAGGTAATGATGCACAGTCACTTTGCATATAAACTCAACACGGGGTTACACAACCACAGACAGTTTTTTTGTAAATCCCATATTTAATCTTTTATGATTAATTTAGGGAATTATCCTTGTCATGTGCAATACAGCAAATGATCACATTCTACAGCTGAACAGAATGGCTACCGGATGCTATCGGCAATCCTGTTAACACGTAATTGTTGTTGTGGCCTTTAACCTTCACAAGCACTGGGCACTTAAACTCTTTGCCGCCTGTTAGTGGTGCTTAACAAACCCTTAACCAATCCAAGTATTATCATTTAGCCTTTTGTACTCCAGGCATGAATCTGAATACACCCAAGTCCTGCTGTTTGTTAAGGAGAATTGCCATTACATTTTTTATAATGACTGGACTCAATACACTACTAAAAATGAAAGTGCAAGGATAGAATTCCCAGAAGAATTCTTAGTCAAATGTTACCCTACTGGAAAATCCAGCATAAGATTGTGAGCTTGGTTTTAGCTGGTCTCCCAGCTTGGTTTTTGCAGGTGAAACAAGCTGGTCTAGCTGTGTTTTGGTCACTTTTTAAGCTGGTCTACTGGACTTAGCTGGTGAGGCTGGAAGACTAGCTGACCTACCAGCTTTGCCAGGCTGGGAGGACCAACTTAAACCAGCTACTGACACCTTAAACCAGATAAAACCACCTACCAGCTTATTGGCCTTATCTAGTCTTAAGCCCTTTTCACACAGACATTCCGAAAATACATGGGAAATGCATCCTGGATTTTTCCGGAATCGTTCAATTTTTTGTTCATTCACACTGCCATGATTAGCCAGCATCTGATGGTCCTGGAAAGACACGTGACCTGTTTAAAGTCCTGCCCTCTCTTCTAAGCAGCGTGTTAAGTTTTTTTATGGTAAGACTATAAAGGAGCGCGTGAATGCACCGTTGTATGCTGGTGAATGATTTCAGCGTCAGAGTGGATATTTGACGAGCTCCCTGATCTCTGCTTTAATACAGTTTTCAGACATTTCTCATCGTGATTGTTTATATGCATTTAAAACCCGCATTTTGAGGAGCTGAACGATATATCTTGTTGGGATGACACGCGGGTATTTTCCTTTATTATAGTTCAAATGAGCACGTGACGCGATATTCTTTTATGCTGCTGAATGATCTCCGTTTCAACGCAGTAAGTAACGAGCTAACTTACTTGATATCTGCTTCAGTCCAGTTTGCTGACATTTCTCGTCGTGAATGTTGTAAATCCCTCATTTTAAAGAGTTGAACCAACTTCATGTTGCCATGTTGTTTATGCATCCCATTTATCATTTCCTGATAACTGCTTCAATCTAGTTTGCAAAATTTCTCGTGGTGAATGTTTATATGCATGTTATCTCTCGTTTTAAGGAGCAGAACCATAAATTTTGTTGTGATGACGCGTGCATCCTCACTACGACACGCCCATTACGGCATTCTTTCGGCTTCTTGTTCACACAGAGGGTTTTTTCGTGTATCTGACTAGGTCTTCTTTCCGGCAACGATCCCAGAAGATATACGGGACGAGTTTGTGTTCACACAGACGCTTGTCTGGCAATTTTACGTCTATTTTCTGGGACCAAAGGTCTGTGTGAGTGGGGTTTTAGCTAGATTTTCATACTTTTTATAGTCTGAAGGCCCTTTTCCAGCACTATGAATTTTGTGCAACAGTAGTAGTAGTAGTACTTTATTAGTAGTAGTACTTTATTGTTCAGCCAAAGCTGAAAATTGATCTTTGGTCTCGCCATACAATCACATAACAATACACAACATTCACAGTAATAAAATTGATATAAATATATACATACAATATTAAAAAACATACATTAAAATATATATTTCCTAACCCTTATTTAAAAGACTTATTGCATTTGGTACGAAGGTTTGTTTATATATTGCTTAAGTTGCTTTTGGTGTTCTGTAACGACGACGTGATGGTAATAATTAAAACACATGATCCAAGGGGTGTGTTGTGTCCCTTGTTATACTCAAAGCTTTTCTCTGGACAGCAATTTCATAAAGCTAAGCAACTGACTTTTGCTTTAATCCTATAACAGGAAGGTTCTGCGGATGTCAAAGGTTCTTTAGGGATCCATACAAAAAAATGTTTAAGGAACCCTAATTTTTAAGAGTGTACGCCTCTTTTTAAGGAAAGACATGAGCCATATCTAGCTACCAGAATATTGGGGATGAGTTTTTTGGACTTGCATGCCCTAGCAACCACTAAAACACCATAGTGACCCCCTAACAACACTCTTAAAGATGCTTCACGATGTGATAGAAGAACCTTTCCTGTCTAAAGGGTTCTTTAAAGCACCTTTAACATCTGAACAACCTTTCTGTTTAACAAAAAATAATTTTACTGTGCAAAAAGGTTCTTCAGAATATAAAAATTTATAAGAGCTGATTCTTTAAAGAATCGTTCGCTAAATGGTTATTTGAGGAACCAATAAAGGTTCTTTTATAGCATCGCTGTGAGGAACCTTTTAAGCACCTTTATTTGCTAAATGCTGTAAATGCTCTTACTGCCAGCTAAAACACCAGAGTAATGCCCTAGCAACCACTAAAACACCTCAGCGACCCCCTAGCAACACTCTTAAAAATAAAGGTTCTTCATGTTGTGTTAGAAGAACCTTTTCTGTCTAAAGGGTTCTTTAAAGCACCTTTAACATCTGAACAACTTTTCTGTTTAACAAAAAAGAATTTTACTGTGCAAAAAGGTTGTTCAGAATATATAAATGTATAAAGAGCTGGTTCTTTAAAGAACCTTTCACTAAATGGTTATTTAAGGAACCAATAAAGGCTCTTTTATGGCATCGCTGTGATTAACCTTTTAAGCACCTTTATTTTTTAAAGTAAATGCTTTGACTGCCAGCTAAAACACCAGAGTAATGCCCTAGCAACCACTAAAACACCTTACGGACCCCCTAGCAACACTCTTAAAAATAAAGGTTCTTCATGTGTTAGAAGAATCTTTTCTGTCTAAATGGTTCTTTAAAGCACCTTTAACATCTGAACAACTTTTCTGTTTCAGAAAAAAGTTTTTTTTACTGTGAAAAAGGGTTCTTCAGATTATAAAAATGCATAAAGAGCTGGTTCTTTAAAGAACCTTTCACTAAATGGTTATTTGAGGAACCAATAAAGGCTCTTTTATGGCATCGCTGTGATTAACCTTTTAAGCACCTTTATTTTTTAAAGTAAATGCTTTGACTGCCACCTAGAACACCAGAGTAATGCCCTAGCAACCACTAAAACACCTTAACGACCCCCTAGCAACACTCTTAAAAATAAAAGGTGCTTTACAATGCGTTAGGAGAACCTTTTCTGTCTAAATGGTTCTTTAAATCACCTTTAACATCTGAACAACCTTTCTGTTTCAGAAAAGGTTCTTTACTGTGAAAAATGGTTCTTAAAAATATAAAAATGTATTAAGATCTGGTTCTTTTAAGAACATTTCACTAAATGGTTCTTTAAGAAACCAAAAAAGGTTATTTTATGGCATCGCTAAAGAACCTTTTAAGCACCTTCATAAGTAAATGCTTCAACTGCCATCTAGAACACCCGAGTAATGCCCTAGCAACCACTAATGAGATGATAGTAAAATACTCGATGTCAGATGTGCTAATTGTACCAAATGACAAAAGCAAATATTACAGAAAAAAAACGTAGTAGTTATTTCTATTTTCTCTCTATCTAATTCTGCTTTCTACAAATATTGGACAGCTGGATAATTGTTTAAGTGTGGGTCATGTTCACAGTCAAACACACACGCACGCATACACACACCCATCAGGTAGTTGGCTGTGGTCCCAGTTTGGGAAAGAGACTCAACAACAGCAGGATGTCAGCACCTGACCCTGGCCCGGTATTACCTCTTCATAGAAAGGCATCATGGGAAATCAGTGAGAAAGAGAGGTCAATACTGCTGTCAGGTTTCTGCCAAAACATTGGGAAAAGATCTGCTAATCCATGTCTCTTCTGAGAATATCTCAACTTTTCCTAAGCAAATAATTTTGGAATGCTGGGGACGGGGGGTTAGCTTTTTAGAGCTTCTTCCTTCAAAAGATCTGTTCTTATCAAGGCCGAGAAAACTATTTATATGTTAGACACATATATAAAGTAATTCCACTTACACAACACCATTATCCAAAGCAAAACCTCTCCAACTAAAATTAAACACAGGTGGGTCCATATAAGCACATTGTATGGCCGTGAAACTGTCTAGGTCTGGATTTATTGGGGTATTATCCATCCATCATGTGGATAAACATCTCGTCCACTGTTTCAATTTATATGCAATATCAAAACCCATGAATAACAGTTTAAACTGTTCGAAAATAACAATTCAGTCAAATTATTTTTCTTCAGTAAGCACTGTTTGAAATTTAAAACCGTTAGGTCAATACAATTTCCCAACGCCTAATATTTATCTTGGGAAATTAAACCGTGTCTTTGTAATGAAACTATGTAGGTCAGTGCAGGGCATTTGGTGTAATTCTTTCATCTTGTTCTTATGTGAGAAATGATATATTATTATTATATGTGCTTTGGAAAAGTACATCTTGCATTTGCTAATCTCAGATGAAGAAGGTTTCAAGTTGTCAAGCATGTTTGCACCTAGTGTACACTGCAGGTGTTGCGACAGTGGCGTCCCGCAGGCCAAAACCTGTTAACAGGCATTTTCGTTTTCTGGTCAGCTATCTCTATTCAGTTGGAAACAATTTAAAATAAGATTAAGATCTTAAAATATACAAATGAAGACATTAATTACCCATCAGAATACAGTAGTATGTCTGATGCATAACCATTATCTGTTATCTTTTCAGAGTTTGTAAACATTACAGAGTAAGATTGTACATTCTGTACAATCTAAAGATCAAAACCAGGAACTGAAAGATCAAAACTAGGACGCTGCCACAAAAAACCTGCAAACATGTCAATGCCAATGTTTTAGGAATTCGTATGTTTTGCAAAAAGCCAAAGACAGTTGCGTGTAAGAGGTTTGTTTTTGACAGAGCTAAAAAAATAATGAATTTCGGTGTGGAAAGACTGATAGGATTGTTTTATCAGAAAAAAAGGGATGATTGAAGAAGAGCCAATGACATTTAACAGTCTTTTTGACTAGTTGTCACGACTGCTGGTCATCTGGAAAGTGAAAAGACACGGGATGGGACTGGTTAGGCAATTTAAAACATAAACTCTCTTGTCCTTGGCAGATGTACATGTTGTGCTGGGATGGGTTAAGGGGGTCAATGAATCACATGAATTTGACCCAACAGTCTCTAGGTATCTATAAATAGAGACATCAAATCTAAGCAGATTTATTGTAAAGGACTGAGTGATTCAAACTGCCCACTGGAGAGCAGAAGTTGAAACCAAAACAGCATCAAAACTACACAAAACAAGACAGTTAAACCACAGAACGTTCTGGCCCAGTTAACAAGTAAAACATTGAAGCATAGCCAGTGTTGTAGTCAAAACCACCTAAACCAAGATCAAGACAAGAGCAGTGTTGGGGAACGTTACTTTTAAAAGTAATGCATTACAATATTAAGTTACTCCCAAAAAAGTAACTAATTACGTTACTTAGTTACTTTTCATGAAAGTAGTGCTTACGTTACTTTTTAGTTACTTTTGCGTTACTACTTCTGGGCTGAGGCTTGATCTCTTTCGGGCCTTGCAGGTGTTTTTATGACTGAAAAGTTCTGCATTTAGAAATTGTATATATTTTTATCACAAAAATGTCAAGTTCTGGCCTGCCATCTCAGTTTCTGATTCAAACTGTTCCCACATAGGCGTGTACGCATAGAGTATAATGTGACTACGTTTAGTTTAATTCAGTACATTTTTTTATCAAATTAATTAAACTAAAAAAGTAACTTGCATTACATTTTTGAAAAAGTAACTCAAATATTAAGGTGTACATTTAAAAAGTAATGCGTTACTTTACTTGTTACTTCAAAAATGTAATATTATTACGTAATGCATGTTACTTGTAATGCGTTACCCCCAACACTGGACAAGAGGGTGTCGAGACCAAGACCAAGACTTTGAGGGGGCATGACTGTGACCAAAGTCAGTCGAGAAAGAGACAATACCAAGACCATAACAAATGATATTGAGACCCGTCAATATAATATTTTCAAGTACCTTTGTTGCAATCACATCTTAGATATTGTAGGCGTTTCTATTTATTTCTTTTTTGACAATCCACATCTTTTACCGGCACAACAGTAACAAAAAAAATCAAAGTCAATGATTGCTTTTAAAGCCAGAAGTTTTACATCCAATCACATTAATGATGTTAACAGATAAATCAGACAATATACCAGCTATTTAGTTTATTCCATTCTGTTGTGGTACTGACTAGTCTTGAAATAAAATCTGAAAAGTCTGAGAAGTTTCAAGACCGAGACCAAACATAGTCAAGACCGAGACAAGACCAAAACCATCAAAAATGGTCTTGAGATCGGTTGAGAGACAAAGACAGATCTCAAGTACTACAACACTAAGCACACAACCTATAGTTTCAGCAGTAACAACCTAGACTAATGGCTTTCGTGAAACAAACATAACTTCCGGAAAACTCGGCAAAGACTCAATAACAACAAGTCCTTTTAGAGTAGTTTATTTCTGATAACAAGCTAAAAAACAAGACGTAAGTTATCTTAGTTCAAATCACAGCTAAAGCATATCAAAAACTACACTTAGCTAATGTAACTGTGTAAAATGTGTAGGCTACTATCTTAACTACAGATCAGCTGCCAAACCTCCCATCAAATAGTAGTTATCCATGATCGCCGTCTTCCCTCATCTTAAAGAAACCAAAACATTTTTAATTTTTGTCGAGGTATTTGTTCAATAACTTATTTTAGCAACTAGTCAGGGCTGGGTTTCCCGATAACGATTGAACTTAGCACTTAAGAGCGCTTTCTACGAGCTACTTAACGAACATTCGTTGTTCATTTACGTGCGTTTCCCAAAGATGCACGTATAACGATCGCTCGCAGCTGGGTTTTAAGTGCTACTTACGAGTCGCTATCCGTTTGTCAAGTGCTGAAATGTCACCAATAGAATGACTCAAATTCGTAGCACAAGCTTGTTTAGGCTAATGATCTTCAGCTGATGTGCACTAATATTTTTTATAATATTTTTCATTATTGTTCAATGGCTTTTTAAATTTTTAAAATTGTTCATAATGAAATATTCTTTTCTGTATTTAGTTAGGACTTGTCCCACTGCGAAATGCCTTCTGCATTTTATATTATATGTTAGATTATTATTATTTGTTGTTGTTTATTATCTATGTTTATTTATTACTATAGATTATTGCATTGTACCGTACATTTTTATTTTATTTTCTTTAATCAGATGCCAACCCTTCAAAAAAAATGTTTTTACTGTAGCCAGATGAATTATAGCAGAAATTGTTAGGAACAATTTTATCAATTTGCTAGTAGCAACTTTTACCAAAATTGTACCAAATACGTTTTCCTTCTTTGTTAATTTATGTTTAGTCATTTAAATTGTATTTTTCATTTGAATTTTAAATATATTATATTAAAGTAATTTAAACAAATAAACAAAGAAAACCCCAATAAATAAATATAGCCTACATTTAAAACATTACATTATCGTCATTGCAGGAGTGTAATTTGCTGGTTGTCCTGCAGGTGACCTTGTAACTACACTCTAAAAAAACAAACGGTGCTATATAGAACCAAAACTGTTGCTTTGGATCGTAATCATAGAAGAACCGTTTTTAGTGCCATATAGCACGGGTGAAGCACCTGTGTAGAACCATATAGGGGCCATATAGAACCACTATAGCACCAAATATGGTTCTACATAGCACTAAATGGTTCTACACAGGTGCTTCACTGGTTCTTCACCGGTGCTATATGGCACTAAAAACGGTTCTTCTATGATTACGAGCAAAGAACCACTTTTGGTGCTATATAGCACCGTTTGTTTTTAGAGTGTATGTTGTTTTACGATGCACTTATGAATTAACGATTACTTCAGACCACTCGTAGATCTACGATGATTTTTAAGTGCTACTTAAGCTGAGAAGCTTTTGGGAAATGGCCCGTAATTCTAAGATGATTCGTACGATCGTTTTTACGATCTACTTAGCCTTACAATGCTTTTGGGAAACCTGGCCCAGACCATTAAACAAACAGAAAATAGAAGGTAAGTTCCGCTCAGACGCGTTATCGTGTCACCTCACGTGCGTCCGATTAAACCGTCTATAGGTCACAAAAAACAGCATTGGGTCAAAAAGGGACAAAGCCAGGCGTTAAAGGTGCAATGTGTAAATTTTAGCGGTATCACGTGATGATGTTGCGAATTGCAACCAACGGCTCAGTCCACTGCTCACCCCTCGCTTTTGAAACCCATAGAGAAGCTACGGTAGCCGCCACCAGACAAACAGGTCATCGTCGGAGACAACTTAATAAAAAAATTGTCCGTTAAGGAAATAATTTTTCTGTAGAAAAATGGCAGCACAAAATGGCAACTTCCATGTAAGGGGACCCTCGGTGTATGAAGATAAAAAGGTCTCTTTCTAAGGTAATAAACACATAACGGTTCATTATGAAAGGTCTTTCTACACCCCTGATCATATAGTTTTGTATATTATTTTGCATTTCTGTCAAGAGATCCTTCTAAAAATTACACACTGCACCTTTAAGTTAAATTAACCCAGAAAATGACTGAACAATGGATTAAAACAAACCAGCATAAGTTAAATTACAATTCAGTGCATTGAATTCATCCTTTTTTAGTTGAAAACAACCCACATTTTTAGAGTGTACTTAAAAACTTTGTAAAAATGGCACAGTCTTGCTGAAAAAGTAACATTTTATTGCTTCCCATAAGTAAGCACTCCACGTCAAGCTTGAACATGATTTGATTCATTTTTAAGTTTATTTCTATAATGCACTGAAAAAAAACATATATTTTTATTTTACTTCAACTTAAAAAATAAAGATTAAACAATTTCAACTTGATTTTATTCTGTAAGTTATGTCAACTTATCACAGGTCAAACCCGAATTGACCAAGTTGTTTTAACTTCATGCTGGATTTTTTGTTTTTACAATTTTGCATTGCCGCACAGCAGCTTTACAATAAATTCACATTAGTAAAGACAGTATAAGGATAAAGAAAAATATGCAAATATATCCAATACTTATTCTACATAAAGCACAGTGTCGTTCTATGGGTACGAGGTAACAATAAAAGTTCAAAGCAGAGTCGATCAAACCAGACTAAATGGTTACAATTCAAAACGTACTATTTCTTTTTGTACCCAAGCAAGCTTTAACAATGTTGCCCATTATGCATTCGACTAAATTGTCCAATAATTTATCGCAATTTCATGTTTGCGCAACTAAAGATGGGAGCGCAGAAGGTGGGAAGACAAAAAAAAAACTGGAAATAAAGGGAAAGTGCGAGCGCAAAGGTGCTAATGACCTACAATATTAGCCAAGCTGGTGACGAATTGACGCACTTCAAAGGCTACAGGTACCTGTTATTGGCCCCAGTTTCCAGCATGAACCCAACCTTTTGAAGAAGCTTTTAAAGCAGTAGTCACACTGTTCCCTTCCGTCTCGTGGACACAAACACCTATTCCTGCAGTTGTGAGTCATTGCAGTAGCCCCGGTGCCAGGCACTGATTGATTGCTGTAATAGGATTTCATATATGTGGCAGGGGGGAGTGAGGGACCGGTGTAGCACTTGATCATTAGCATGTTGATGAGGACCGTTCTCTCCATTATTCAAGCAGTATAGAATGAGACCTCGCAACGAAGCTCATGCGCTCTGCGGGCCAAATAGGACCCGTCTGGAGGTAGAAACGAGACAGAATTGGAAACGGCAATGACGTCAAATGGCATAAATGAGGCCCTGTTAGCGTTCGACACCTTGAAATATGTCACTTAGGGTACCTGTCATCATTAGTGCCAATGACTGTTTTAATGGATTTTTTTTTTTGAATGGTATTTTGCTGTCCTGATCTCATCCAGATGAAACGTGACATTTAATGCCCACTGTGCCGTATGTTCTCCCACGAGTCTACGTATGGCTGTTGCCGGTTCATTGTGAGCTTCCTCTAATTATTATTGAAATGTCAAGTAAAATGATTGGAATCAAATGAACTCCATTATTTGTGGCCACAAGTGTAGAGGTCCAACTTATAAGTGGCCACCAAAAGAAAGAGGCATTACTGTCAAACATGTGACGCAGGCAACAAGACAATGCAGCATTTCACAATTTGCTTCTTTTTCATATTCAAGAAAATTGATTTGAAACATTAAGGAAAAGTTGAACAAAAATGAAAATTCCCATAATGTACTCTAACGTATATGACTTCCTTATATTTGAATCAAGATAATAAAGTACCAAACGGTTCCATTATAAAAGTAATCCATATGACTCAAGTTAACCCTTATGTGTTGTCTGGGCCATTTTTGTTATTTGTTAGTCTTAATTTGGCCACAACTTTCTCTGTGTTTCAGCAAATGGAATGATTTTTGGTGACAAATCTTATTTTTACACATATTTTAAGAAAATGCTTTGAAACTTTTCAAAAACTTAACAATATGCCGTGGGCAAATTTACTACCTTTACGTGTTGTTAGTGCCAAAAAAGGCCACTAAATTAAACTGCTGTAAAAAATGTATCAGGTTAATTTTTTCCTTTTTTTTGCATAAATCTGTTAATCAACCTCAGTACTGATCAAAACTACCAAATGCAACAAAAATGATTTTAACTCTGGAAAAAGTAGAGTCACTGATTTAGGAAAAAACACACAAAATTAATATTAAGCTCTGTTTTTTGCACAAGTCTACTAAAGGGTTAATGGTGCCACATGGTGATCAACAGTAAAAATGACATATTTAACCTCTTTGCAAAAGGAAAAGCCACAAAGAATCAAGAATGCATGATAATAAGGTGTCATGGCTCTGCAATCAAACAACATTGTTATAATGGAAGTCACATATAATTGGAAAAAGGCACAAGGGTTAAAGCAACACCAAAGAGTTTTTTTTTTTACCTTAAAATAACGTTTCCAAAAAAGTTTCAGTGGTTCATCCACTCAAAACTGGGTGAATGGCACTTTCACATTCGCTTTGCAGCCCTCTATTGGCCAAAACCGCACTAAAAAAGTTTCCAACCGTCGGGTAGTGGTCCTGTAGTTCGAGTGAAAACTACAAAAACTTGCTTTACGGCAGACCTACAATCCAATCAGAGCCAGCTATGCTGCAGTATTTACGACAATGGGAATGAACAATTACGCTTCTAACCTGTAGGGGGAGCAAAGAGCAATAAGTCTTTAGTGTTGCTTTAATATCTTTTGAAGTGAAACAATATGACGGTAAGAGAAAATGTCATATATTTTGAACTTATTTAGCAATATGAAAACCAAAACAAACATGTGTAGAGCTCAGATGCAAAACCCTTTAAATGCATCTGACATCTTTTCTTCTAAATGAGCATCAGGCTCTTGTTAGGTTCAGTAATTTCACTTAAATGGCAATGAAAAGTTTGTCAGTAAATAAAATACCTCATTTTATGTCACTTTAGTCATTTTGTTAGAATTTAACAAATTTGGCGGTCTTTCGCTGCAAAACCCTCTAAGTGCATACAGGCTTTTTGGCAAAAATCCCATTTTTTTTCTAGAAATAGTAAAAAGTTCCAATCTCACTAAAGATGCAACTAGAAACATTGCAAATGATAAAAGTCAGAATTCAAAATGAAAAAACAACCACACATTAGGAGACACTATGATGCACATAGCTGCCACATTCGAGCTGTATTCAGGTCCAAGTACTTACAAGGCACCCAACTTTAAATGTGATCGATGGTCGTTTCACATCCACCTGCACATAGAGGACTTTGTTAAAAAAGTGGATTCTGCCAACAAAGCAGTATTTCTGAATGGCCTGAGGCTGAGAGTAAGCAGATTTGAAGCAAATGTATTTCATTAATGTATACTACGTGCCAAGAGCATTCGATATATGCTTATTTCATTTTGACGGAGGTGGCGTTTATTGGCTTTCTGCGCTCTTCATATATTAGCGCTAAAATAAAATTTGGCGGTGCATTGATAACTTGCAAAACTAGTTGACGTATGATATTTTGTTGTGTATATGCATTTTGGAGCTTTAACGTGTCCAATATTAGCCAGTAACGTGACAGTGAGTGCGTTTACATGCATAGTCGTACGTTGATTCTGCTTAATAAACTGATAACGTGTGGGGTCATGTAAATGCATAAAATGGTTTTCTTTTATCGGGGAAAGCTCATAAACGGCATAAGCAAAAACCGATCGGCATAGGTAATTGCAAAGTAACGCATAAAAGTCATTGCTCGACTCAAGCAGTTGGGAGAGAAACTGTGAAAATAAAAGCCTATGTTATATTTACATGAGATGAGATACAACAGTATAGCTTTATGCGGCTTTCACATAGGACGCACTGTGCGCTGTGCTATGAAACACATTCATTTCAATGGCCGTGCGAGGGCGGTTTGTTGTTGCGTCGAGCAAAGCGCAAGCTCAAGCCAAGTTTAAAGTTCAAAATAGTTTCACTTTTGCGCTGCGCTGTGTGACGATAACCCGCGCGGCCAATAAAAACGGGGCGTCCAAACAAGCGCCAAAATCAAAATGGACGAAAAGCTTATATACTGTGTGTTTCGGAATCCCCGGAGCTTTATAATACAAGTTTACGCTCCTACAGAGACATCGGAAGGAAAGCCGTGTCATGGAAACACGTAGCAATTCAAATTGGCATGTCAGGTTTTAAGTCAGGTAGCTTGTTGTAGGTAGGCAGCTTAAAGTTACGTAAAATTCTGTGCATGAAAATGTCTTACATAAAAATCTTTGTTTGTGTTCAGCAAGTCACATACATCTGGAATAGGTTTGGGGTAAATTATGATAATTTTTATATTTGAGTTTATTATAACATTATTACTTTAACGGTATATGGTTATTTGACCCACTGGTGTTAAAAGTAAACAGTAGGCATAAGCAGCAACTGAAGTCCTCTCGTTTCACTTTTAAAGACCATTTTGTCGTTCTGATTCTCCTCAGAAAGCTTCCTGAGGCAGAAATGTTTGGCAGCGTTAAAAGGAAAAATCATTCAGCAAGGTGCTTTGATGTGAAAGAAACATGCATTTGAGTGAGCATGGTGAACCAGCGATCAATGGCTGTTCCCCAAACCAAGACATCGTCCTTTCCCTTTCCCATCATCCTTAGCACACAGATGGCAAAGTTATAGTAATTGGGACAGGCCGTAAATTTTTCTTTGAATAAGATCTGGCCATGGTTACAAATTTGACCAGAGCCTTGACCCTCAAGCACCCTTGAGTCATATAATAACTGGTGTGCACTTTCTTGGCCAGATCTGCAACAGATGGTTTATTTTTGATTTCCTGCAGCCGTTAAAAGTTATACTGGAAAAGTACGTTTGTAATGCAGGACTGATAAAATCTCTGAGACATTTCTGACCCTGTCTGTGAAAACCCAGCTAAAGTCATTTTATGTGATTTACTGTTTTCTACATAAAATCATCTTACATAGTGTAAAGAACATTCTGTGAAATATATATATTCGTGATATCTTTAATATTGACCGAGTAAGATCATGTCAAAGATTTAATCAATGAGTAAAATCAAACTTTGATACTCCTAATTACATTATAAGACTTTAGCCTGGATTTCACAGACAGAGTCACATTTTTAACATCAAAGTACATTTAAGACAAGGATCACAATTTTATTGCTTTAACTTTGGGTGGTTGAAGAACCAAATGAGCTACATAAACACTTATGTTGCGTTCACACCAGCTGCGGTAGAGGCGTCAAGCGCGAGTGATTTCAATGTAGTCAATGTAAAGATGTGTTGACGCGCATCTGGAGGTCTCGCAGTGTGAATGAGGCATTTATCGCAGCGCGGTAGACGCGATTCCGCCTCAATGCCGCGAATTGAGCGTGCCGATGAAAATTTTGAACTTTGGCGGAAAAGCGCGCCACGTTAACCAATCAGGAGCTTTCTCTAGAGTCGCAGAAGCCCCTCCCATGACGCGAATTTCTGCGTGAATGTCTCGAAGACTAGAATTTCACGTGCGAATGAAGCGAGTAAACTCAAAATGTTCAAGCTGCAAACTAGACACGGTAGATGCGAATTTGACGCCTCAAGCGCAGCTTGTGTGAACCCACAGTTACAGAGCGTATAAATAATTTCTCAAATTGATGTGCTGTCATCTTGGTGTGTTGTCATTTTTCAATGCGATCAAACCAAGATTTTTTGCTTGGCGGATGATAACATGAGCCCTGTGATGGACTGGGCACCTGTCTTGAGTGTTTGCCTACCTACAGGCCACTATATGCACTATACACCTCCTTTGACCCTACAGTCATAGATCATTTATAAGCAATGAAAAACAGATGGATGTTAATATGGACCTAAGAAACACAGTGCAATCCTATGCAAAGGTCATCCTTACCATGAAAAAAATATTGGGCATGCACAAACGGACCTGTTCTTGATGCCACATCCATGACCCATTTGCCTTTTTGGGGAATATTTTAGAAAAAAACTTTTTTCCTGTTAATTCCCCAGATTGGGGCAATTGTGATCTGAGAATACAAAATTAAATACTGAAAGAAGTTTATATATACTGAGACATTTCAGCTGTCATTATGGGTTTAAATGCCATGACACATAAATTGCCCTACACTGAATGAGGAATCCGATCTATATGTCGGAATGTAACAGCATAGCAACCGTCCAAACACACAAAACACAAGTATAATGCAAATGTAACTGCATTTTAAAGTCCCTATGCAATTAAACTTGAAGTTTTGTTGCTTTTAGTATGAATATGTTAGCCTTATCTATTAATATATACACTCACCTAAGGATTATTAGGAACACCTGTTCAATTTCTCATTAATGCAATTATCTATCAACCAATCACATGGCAGTTGCTTTAATGCATTTAGGGGTGTGGTCCTGGTCAAGACAATCTCCTGAACTCCAAACTGAATGTCAGAATGGGAAAGAAAGGTGATTTAAGCAATTTTGAGTGTGGCATGGTTGTTGGTGCCAGACGAGCCGGTCTGAGTATTTCACAATCTGCTCAGTTACTGGGATTTTCACGCACAACCATTTCTAGGGTTTACAAAGAATGGTGTGAAAAGGGAAAATCATCCAGTATGCGGCAGTCCTGTGGCTGAAAATGCCTTGTTGATGCTAGAGGTCAGAATGGCCAGACTGATTCAAGCTGATAGAAGAGCAACTTTGACTGAAATATCCACTCGTTACAACCGAGGTATGCAGCAAAGCATTTGTGAAGCCACAACACGCACAACCTTGAGGCGGATGGGATACAACATCAGAAGACCCCACCAGGTACTCATCTCCACTACAAATAGGAAAAAGAGGCTACAATTTGGAATTGGACAGTTGAAGACTGGAAAAATGTTGCCTGGTCTGATAAGTCTCGATTTCTGTTGAGACATTCAGATGGTAGAGTCAGAATTTGGCGTAAACAGAATGAGAACATGAATCCATCATGCCTTGTTACCACTGTGCAGGCTGGTGGTGGGGTAATGGTGTGGGGGTTCTTGCCACACTTTAGGCCCCTTAGTGCCAATTGGGCATCATTTAATTGCCACGGCCTACCTGAGCATTGTTTCTGACCATGTCCATACCTTTATGACCACCATGTACCCATCCTCTGATGGCTACTTCCAGCAGGATAATGCACCATGTCACAAAGCTCAAATTATTTCAAATTGGTTTCTAGAACATGACATTGAGTTCAATGTCCTAAAATGGCCCCCGCAGTCACCAGATCTCAACCCAATAGAGCATCTTTGGGATGTGGTGGAACGGGAGCTTCGTGCCCTGGATGTGCATCCCACAGATCTCCATCAACTGCAAGATGCTATCCTATCAATACTTTGTTGAATCAATGCCACATAGAATTAAGGCAGGGGGTCAAACACAGTATTAGTATGGTGTTTCTAATAATCCTTTAGGTGAGTGTATATAAAATTCATATTCAGAAAATACAGTCTCTCACTTCATTGATTTTTATGGCATCCTTCTGCATTCATGCTTGACATCATATTCAGCTACAGTAAACGCTGGCCATTTTAAAAGAGAGAGAAGCCACTCAATATGTCCCGCCCCAACTTCCTGTTTCCGTTGAAATTACGTCAATGCATTGCAAAAGCTGCGCATTTTTAGGCACTTCAGGTCTATGGTGAGTGCTTTGGATGACGCATTTATTTTGGAGCCAACCTTATATTTACACTAACATAAGAACGTGTAGCTAAGCACTGCTCCCAGTCCGGATATGGGAGGAAATATCAGAAAGTATAGACTCTTTTGTTTCAGGATGTAATCGTGCTTGTATAAAAATGAGCCATTGTTTAATCCAGGGATCATGTCATTGAGGAACTCTAGTGAATGGCTGATTGATAGTACGGGTTAACGTTAATTTGCTTCGAACCTTCCCAGTTTGACCTCTCCAGGTTTGGCTCCAGCCTCAAATCATCCGTAGGTTTTTTTTAATTGTCTCTCCTGACATTAGAGCGAGTGAGTAAGAAGTTTCCACATTGTAATTAAGTGTAAGATCCTCAGTACTGGCCACACAATAACAGTGTGAGTTCCTGTCAGAGACCACAGGTGGGTGGTGAGATCAACCGCTAAAAGACTATTAGGGAAAACCATAAGCTGCACATCCCGGGGAAATCTGCGAGAGGAATATTACAGTGGGAGAAAGTGAGTCTGTGTGCGTGCGGGGTGCAGACACAGAGGTCAAGGAAATATCCCGCGGGTGGGGAGAAACAGAACAGCTTGATCTCGCGTGTTAAAAACCGAAAGCGTTCGTACCTAAAACGAGGAAGAGGCTGAACGGTCGCATGCCTGTTTTTATCATCACATTGATGGAGAAAAGAGAAAAATCATCGTACTTAAGCCTTTTGGAAAACCCGATATTAAAACTCTGAAAATCTACAGAAACACCTGCCGTGAAATGAGAATAGTACAGTAAGCAGAGGCCTCAAAGGATCTACATTTTTTAGTTGTGTTTCTTTCACGGTTCTGGAAATGATATTAACACGTCAATGGGAGAGGTGCGCTAAACTATTGTCAGGCTACTCTATCTAATGATATTACAATAAGCAAAAGACTTAAAAAAAAATGCCACATTCATGTTTAAAATACAAAAAGCACTAACCTACCAACTCATTTCCACAACGCATTTTCATTCAGAACACGTGAACCAGTAGCAACAGACAAGGAGATCAGTGAGTACATAACGGCTACCGTAGTTGAAACACGCATTTGGAAAGGCGAGGGGCTAGAGAGCACTGTTCGTTTGAATGCAAAATACAATTTCACCACTAGATGGGGTAAATCCTACTTATTCCCTCTTTAAAAATAAAAACAATGCATTGAATGCACTGTTCTGTACACTGAATTTTTTTTTTTTGAGTTTGGTCGGTTTTTTAAGGAAAGTGAATGCATGTAATTAAATGATCTAAATATAGATAATGAATTTAGTTAAACTTACGAAATTGTTTTTAGTTAACCTAGCACAATTTAATCTGGGTAAAAATGAGTTAAATTCACCAATCCTTCTATTATCTAAACATGTTCGGTTTACTTAAAGGCGTCATATTATGCTTTTTTTAAATAAGTAAAATAAGTCTTTGGTGTTGCCAGAGGGTGTATGCGACGTAAGCACCCCACAGATTTTCACTTTGTAGGCCTGAGCAAAATTGTGCCGTTTTTAGGATTGTCCTTTAAAATGCAAATGAGTGGATGAAATGCAAACACTGATTACAATGATGGTGGTTTGTTGCAATTGAAACTCAATTGTGCTGTCAATCATTTCTCTCTCTCTCTCTCTCTTTCTCTTTGCACTAAATAGCAGTGCCGTAGTTGGATAGTGCAGATTAAAGGAGCGGTGAATCAAATACTCAATTTTAACTTGATAATTTGTTATATAAGAGGTCATCATACTTAAATGAACATCCTGCAAGTTTCAGAACTGAAAACATCCGTGCGACTGAAATATAACCGTTTTTGGCACCAAGCCCGTATTACACTCAAGTGTGGAATGACGTCAAAGTAGAATTAAAGCACCTCCCCGAATCCAAATACAATGACCACTTTTGTAGCCCCGCCCACAGCTTCGCGTGACACATATGTGTCTCAACAATCAGTAAACATGTCTTTAAAGATCGCCAAATGTAACCAAAATGACTTTTAAATACATTTTTTCTGAGAGACTTTTATTTTGACACGGTGATCTGTTATGATAGAGTAACCATGGAAACAGAGTTTCTGTTTTTGGTTGTGGAAAAACCGTCTATGGGAAGAACACAGATGCGGTATAACCTTAACTCGGAGGCTCAGAACATAACAATAGGAATACGTGGTTAAAGTTTGTTTTTGAAGAAGTTACAGCTCACGTGGGGAGTGTTTGTTTACTATGTGTACCGCGGATTCATTTGTAAGGTCGTCGATGCTGGATTCGCAGAGAGACTGTGATTAAAAGCACCACTAATATTGGATCTGACAAAAATGACACAGCAAGTAAGACATTTTACTTTATTTAAGTTACTGTGTTTCATTATTGCGTTGTTAGAAGAGATCGCTTGATATGTCCTGTTGTAACATCCGTGTCTAAACACGTATGTTTGACAGTTTTAATTTACTAAAAACATTAAACGATTAATAAAGGTACAACACTTAACAATACGATTTTAATTTAACGGTGGAAATATACAAAGTTAGTGATAAGGAAGAACTTACCAGCCGCAATTTAGATTCTGATGCCCGCTTACTGTGTTTTATACGGTAATTAAGGCAAGTTGCATTTGAAAGGTCAAACACTCAAAAAAGCTTTTTTTATCATATAAATGTGGTATGTAACGTTACGTTTATGTAAGCGCAACCTCAAAAGCACAATATAAATATACAAAGTTATTGATAAGGATTTATCAGCCGCAGTTTAGATTCTGATGCGCGCTTACTGTGTTTTATACGGTAATTTAGTCACGTCGAGTTTAAAGTTTTGTTTCTACTTTACTATACGCACTGTCATTTATGTGTATCATCTTTAGCACCCAGAATCTTTTGTGGCTTAAACATATTTGTGTTCGGCCTGCGATTTTTACACATTAATGTTTTTAAAACATTTCCCCACATGTAATGACGGGGAATGAAGCTGTCCAATCATAGCAGTGGGCATTTACGTCTAGGTCTTCAATGCGGCCCACCCCTTCAAACGAACCATTTCTCCAAAGAGCCACTAATCCATGTTACAAAATAGCGTATTACTTATTGCTTTTGATGTTTTTGAATGTAAAAACCACACTAACATCATAAGTAGTAATCAGACAACAATATAAAACGATAAAATCCACAAATTTACCACCCCTTTAAGGGATGGTATTATTGTTATTGGCCTTGCTACCTACCTTACAAAACAGGCAAAATCTAAGCAACAAAATTTTTCACATGCTTGCACAGAATGGCTTACCAAAACTAAGTTACTGGGTTGATCTTTTTTAAATGTTTTAGGTTGATAGAAGCACTGGGAACCCAATTATAGCACTTTAACATGGAAAAAGTCAGATTTTCATGCCTTAAATTTAGAAATATTTATTTTGATATTTGTTTGGATATAAGCAGTGACGGCCAGTGACTTCTTTTTCGAGGGCGCACAATGCGAAGCTTGTCACAACATGTATTTAGCCCGCCATGTGTGTGGCTCGTCTTGTCAAAATATGTGTCATGTAAACTTGTAAATACGTGTCTGCTGCAGACGCTTTCGGGATTTATGATAAAAAAAGAAGCTCACGTTTACCAAATACTCCCTTATCTCATGTGTAATTAGAGTTTAGTGTGAAATTAGTGTCTTCAAGTATTTTGTGAATGTGAGTGTCTCTTTATCATAAACCCTTTCCACGCGTGCAGCAGGCATTTATTTTGACATCATGCATGATGCACGAAATGAACACATGTTATAAATTCAAGCCCCTCGGAAGATAAGTCACCGGCCACACGGGATGTAAGTGTTTACCAAATATCTCAATGTAAATAAAATAAGCAATGTTTTATACCTTCAGCCAGATCTGGTATAGTAACTTGTGAGTCACTTGTAGTAAATTTCAAGGTATCTTATTCTGAAAGCTGAACGAAAGTGCACATATAAAAGTGAATCAACAAGAGAGAAAGTGATGAAAAGTGTGAGCTCACTAGCGAACAAGTGGAAGAGTCAGGGTCTCTGAGGATTTCATGAATGAGATGAGCTTCTGTCCCTTTGTGGGAACAGTTTTCTCTGTCCACTAACGTTTCCATCCACTTCTCTGTCTTAATGCTCATCACTATCCTTCAGGACAATTCCCAAACCGAGCACACTGCGTTCTCTCACAGCGAGGACTTCATGCTGCGCGAAACTGAGCCAAACTGGCCCCTGCGTGTGTGCAATTTGCAAGGCCACTGTAAAAGATTCAGGAGGGAGAGATGATTGATGGTATTTCGTGTTGGAGGCTTTGCATCAGACTGTGTGTGTCTAATTCAAAAACTAAAGACGCAGCCCAAGGTTTATAACATATGCAAAGAAAATCTATAGGTATACTTCACTTTACAGTATAAGGTTGGTAACAGTTATAGCTTCAGCGTTTATTAATTGTAGTTATTTCCACATTTACTTATACATTTGTAAAACTAAAGATTGTATCTGTTAACATTAGTTATTACATGGCTTGTTGGAATGCTTGATCCTGATTGGCATTTGCAGATTTAAACCAAATAGTAACCTGGTTGCTGCAAATAATTTTCACAGGTACAGTTTAATATTATGCAAAAAAGTTAATATAAATATGTCTTTTAATAAGATATATGATATTATATTTACAAATGATTAAACCAAATATTGTGTGTCTTGTCTTAAAGTAAAACACCACCGTTTTTCAATATTTTACTATGTTCTTACCTCAACTTAGCCGAATGAATACATACCTATCTTTATTCAATGCGTGCACTTAATTTTTTGTACAGAGCGTCGTGAATGTGTTAGCATTTAGCCTAGCCCCATTCATTCCTTAGGATCCAAACAGGGATGAATTTAGAAGCCACCAAACACTTCCATGTTTTCCCTATTTAAAGACTCTTACATGAGGAGTTACACGAGTAAGTATGGTGGCACAAAATAAAATGTGATTTTTTTTAAGCAGGTAACAAATGAGAACTATATTGTATGACGAAAGAGCACTTAGTTTGCAGCACTTCGACCTCGGCGCACAGTAACATCATCACTCCTGACTCCTCCCCCTCTCGCTCAAACCCCAGGTTTTCCTTGAAAAAGGTCTGCATTTGTTAAAAATGAGCTAATAAAATATTTCAAATCAATATTTAATGTTCCTTACCTTACCTATGAGGTAAATAGCCATGTAATAAGCGGGATACTGTATAGGCGGCAGGGGGTTGTTGTTGTGAAATATTTCTGTGATAACAACCTGCTGCCTATACATTATTCCTTACTTATTACAAAGCTCTCTGGAATGCTTGATTCTGATTGGTCAGTTGAGACATTTGCAGGTTCGTTCTTTTCAAATAATAACCGCTCCAAAGTAATAACGCATAGCCGGACTACTGGAATGTTTAAAATCCCTCCGCGCCAACAAAGATTACTGTTTGGCACCATCTTGTGACAAACACTGGACAATTAAGAATGGAACATTTTGACATTAATTTTAACATGTACGGAAAAAACAAAACATTTAAACAGTGGATAGAAGAACGAACAATGACAAGACACAGAGAGCTTACTGAGACTGAACTTGACAAAATAAAGCATGACAGCTACGAAGCCAACACAAAAAAAAACAGAATGGGCATTAAAACTTCTCAAAGACTGGCTAAAAGAGAAAAAAATGGAGACAGACAAGTATGAAGCAGAGGATCTTAATAAGGTATTACGATCATTTTAGGCATCTGTGCAAAGTTTCGTGGAAGGATAAAAATGTTAATTTAAAACAAATATGCCAATAAAATGTTTCAAATTCATATTCATGTCCAGTTTTTTTTCTTATGTGGCAAGTAGCCGTGTAATAAGTGGGATAATGTAGAGGCAGCCGGTAGTTATTGGGAAATAAGCCCCTTCAGTGTGATACAAGACCCTTAATTTAGATTATCAGTCGCATCACGTTTATCATTGACCGATATTCTAAATTAATTATTAAAAAAATTACATATGAGTTAAAAACCACATGAGGATAAAGTTAAAAATGTCAAATCTCAATTACACAGTGTTATGAGACTTTTGTCATTATTATATTTTAAGCAACTGAAAAAGCACAAATGTCACCGCAGGTCAAAACTGCTCAAGTATGCCAAATCACCTAAAGACCCCAGAGGGTTAATTTAGGAAACAAACTGTTATCTTTGAAACTCTAACAAAAATGGATTTAACATCACTGAACAGTTTGACTTTAGGAAATTAAATAATCCAAATAATCCAATTAAATAATTTATTCCTCAATAGGGATTATTAACCTGTTACGATGGGATCCTGTGGGATTGGCCTATGAATATCCTTTCAGGAAACCCTGTTGAAAACATTATGCAAATAACCAAACCACAACATGGATGTTCAAATTATTAGTCTATATGGCGTAAATAAAAGTATACTTTTATTTGTATTGTAACTGAATTTAAGAAAACCACGTAATTAGGGGCCAAGCCCGCAGGGCGGCAGGCCACTATTGCGTTTGATGGTTTTCTTATTATTATTATTAGGGGCCAAGCACCTATGGTGCTGTGGCACCTATTGTTTCTGTTAGTATTATTATTATTCTTCTTAATCTTAATCTTAATCTTAATCTTCCCCAATGGGAGTCTATGGCAGCCCTATGAACCGTATATAGGAAAATGATGAAATTTGGCACAGTTGTAGAGGTGGTCATAAATAGTCATTTGGCCAAAAATGGGGTCTCTAGCAGTAACTCTATAGCGCCACCATCATCTCAAAATTTCAATGTTCAAATGGTTATAACTCGTGATTCATTGGATCTATGAAAATTCTACTTAGTACACATGATTGCTCTCATCCCGCTTATTGAATTTGATACTTTACAGTAAGACTCCTCCCATTACAGTATCAGCCATTTTGAAATGTACAGTATTTCGTTTTTTCGCTACTCCTCCTTCAAATTTGGTTCAATTCTTATGAGATTTGGCACATGTGATCTTTGGAGTGAGCCGCATAGAAATGACTGAACAGAATTTTGATATTTTTCTTTATTCAAAAGTAATTAATGCGTGAACTTAACGAGATTGACGCAAAATTGGTTCTGAAGCTGTATCTCGGTCATTCTTTGATCAATCGAGATGAAATTTGGTACGCTTCATGTCGACCATGAAATGGGGGTCCATGTTAAATTTGGTGACAGCGCCACCTATGGGTCATGAGATAGGAAAAAAGGCTATTTTTGTGCATAACTTCTGAATCGTTTGTCAGAAAATTATGATCTTGGTGTCTACGGATTCCTTGGCTCATGCCGCATCTGTCGATATGTATTATGCCGGGATTGACCGAACCGCCTGTCCGCCATTTTGAAATTTCTGATAAATTGCTATAACTTTTGAAGTATCGGATATATCGGCGCAAAAATCGGTAGGGAGCTTCGGCATTACGTCCTGAGGAAATCAGAGAACAGCGCCACCTAGGGGTTATAAACTATAACAGTTCTTATAGAACTGCTTATAACTTCTGAATTCTTTGTATGGCATGTAAGCTCTTTTCTGCTGCCCCTTGAGCTGTGTCTACTGAGTGGCGTATCTGTTAGGTCATATGCATTGAGATCCTGAGTTCATGGGTTCGAATCCTGCCTGAGGCAGGTGTTAATTTGTTCTATTAAAGTTTTGTTCTTTCCCACCTATTTGTCTCGACCTGTCTGTAGTTCACATATGTTCTATTTTTGCCATGTTTTCTGTTGCTGCTCTGCACTGCGGTGGTTCTGCTCTGTCATTGCTACGCTATGGGTTCTTTGCGGCGCCTTGTGTTCTTGATGCACCTTGGGTGCTCAATGCGCCCTGAGTGATTGATAAGTTGTATCTTTCTTGCTGTGCTTCGGGAGCTCATTGCGCTGATTGTGCTTGGCCCCGTATCGCTGCTTGCAGCTATATTTAGGGGCCAAGCCCGCAGGGCGGCAGGCCACTATTGCGTTTGATGGTTTTCTTATTATTATTAGGGGTCAAGCACCGAAGGTGCTGAGACACCTATTGGAATTGTTAGTATTATTATTATTATTATTATTATCGTCCCATGGGAGTCTATGGCAGCCCTATGAACCGTACATAGGAAAATGATGAAATTTGGCACAGTTGTAGAAGTGGTCATAAATAGTCATGTGACCAAAAATGGGGTCTCTAGCAATAACTCTATAGCGCCACCAGCAGTGCAAAAAATCAATGTTCAAACTGTTATAAATAGTGAACCATATGATCTATGAAAATTCTACTTAGTACACGTGATTGCTCTCATCCCGCTTATTGAATTTGATAATTTACAGTAAAACTCCACCCATTACAGTAACGGCCATTTTGAAATGTACAGTATTTTATTTTTTCGCTACTCCTCCTTCAAATGTGGTTCAATTCTTATGAGATTTGGCACAGGTGATCTTTGGAGTGAGCCGCATAGAAATGACTGAACAGAATTTTGATATTTATCTTTGTTCAAAAGTAATAAATGCGCAAACTTAACGAGGTTGACGCAAAAATGGTTCTGAAGCTGTAGCTCAGTCATTCTTTGATCAATTGAAATGAAATTTGGTACACTTCATGTGGACCATGAACTTGGGGTCCATGCCAAATTTGGTGACAGCGCCACCTATGGGTCATGAGATAATAAAATAGGCTATTTTTGCCCATAACTTCTGAACTGTTTGTCAGAAAATTATGATCTTGATGTCTATGGATTATTTACCTCATGCCGCATCTGTCGATATGTATTATGCCGGGTTTGACCAATTCGCCTGTCCGCCATTTTGAAATTTCACATACATTGTTATATTTTTTGAACTATTCGAGATATCCGCGCAAAAATTGGTAAGAAACTTTGACATGATGTCCTGAAGTTACCTGAGAAGTCAGAGTACAGCGCCACCTAGGGTTTATTAACTAATTTGACACATGGTAATCCTTGTAGCTCTCTAATCTCTTTTCTGCTTCCCCATGAGCTGTGTCAACTGAGTGGCGCATCTAGTTAATCATATGCATTGAGATTCTGAGTTCCTGGGTTCGAATTCCACCTGAGTCATGATGTTTTGTTCTTCCTCATCAATTCTTCTCAACCTGTCTGTAGTTCACATGTGTTCTATTTTTCCATGTTTGCTGTTGTTGCTCTGCATTATGATGGTTCTTGCTGTGCTTTGTGAGCTTGCTGTGCTTTGTGAGCTTGCTGGGCTTTTTGTGCTTGCTGTGCTTTGTGAGCTTGCTGTGCTTTGTGTGCCTGCTGTGATTTGTGTAATTGCTGTGCTTTGTGTTCTTGCTGTGCTTTGTGTGCTTGCTGTGCTTTGTGTTCTTGCTGTGCTTTGTGTGTTTGCTGTGCTTTGTGTGCTTGCTGTGCTTTGTGTGCTTGCTGTGCTTTGTGAGCTTGCTGTGCTTTGTGTGCCTGCTGTGATTTGTGAAATTGCTGTGCTTTGTGTGCTTGCTGTGCATTGTGAGCTTGCTGTGCTTTGTGTGCTTGCTGTGCTTTGTGTGCTTGCTGTGCATTGTGAGCTTGCTGTGCTTTGTGTGCTTGCTGTGCTGTGTGTGCATTGCGCCGAAGGTGCTTGACCCCGTGTTGCTGCTTGCAGCTATATTTAGGGGTCAAGCACCGAAGGTGCTGAGACACCTATTGTTTTTGTTAGTATTATTATTAGGGGCCAAGCACCTATGGTGCTGTGGCACCTATTGTTTCTGTTAGTATTATTATTATTATTATTATTATTTTTCTTAATCTTCTTCCCCAATGGGAGTCTATGGCAGCCCTATGAACCGTATATAGGAAAATGATGAAATTTGGCACAGTTGTAGTGGTGGTCATAAATAGTCATTTGGCCAAAAATGGGGTCTCTAGCAGTAACTCTATAGCGCCACCATCATCTCAAAAATTCAATGTTCAAATGGTTATAACTCGTGATCCATTTGCTCTATGAAAATTCTACTTAGTACACGTGATTGCTCTCCTCATGCTTATTGTTTTTAATACCTTACAGTAAGACTCCACCCATTACAGTATCGGCCATTTTGAAATGTCCAGTATTTCGTTTTTTCGCTACTCCTCCTTCAAATTTGGTTCAATTCTTATGAGATTTGACACCTGTGATCTTTGGAGTTAGCCGCATAGAAATGACTGAACAGAATTTTGATATTTTTCTTTATTCAAAAGTAATTAATGCGCGAACTTAACGAGATTGACGCAAAATTGGTTCTGAGGCTGTATCTCGGTCATTCTTTGATCAATCGAGATGAAATTTGGTACGCTTCATGTCGACCATGAAATGGGGGTCCATGCCAAATTTGGTGACAGCGCCACCTATGGGTCATGAGATAGGAAAAACGGCTATTTTTGCGCATACCTTCTGAATCGTTTGTCAGAAAATTATGATCTTGGTGTCTACGGATTCCTTGGCTCATGCCGCATCTGTCGATATGTATTATGCCGGGATTGACCGAACCGCCTGTCCGCCATTTTGAAATCTGTGATAAATTGCTATAACTTTTGAAGTATCGGATATATCGGCGCAAAAATCGGTAGGGAGCTTCGGCATGACGTCCTGAGGAAATCAGAGAACAGCGCCACCTATGGGTATAAACTATAACAGTTCTTATAGAACTGCTTATAACTTCTGAATTCTTTGTATGGCATGTAAGCTCTTTTCTGCTGCCCCTTGAGCTGTGTCTACTGAGTGGCGCATTTGTTAAGTCGTTTGCATAGAGATTCTGAGTTCATGGGTTCGAATCCCACCTGAGCCGGGTGTTAATTTCTTCTATTATAGTTTTGTTCTTTCTCACCTATTCTTTTTGACCTGTCTGTAGTTCACATATGTTCTATTTTTGCCATGTTTTCTGTTGCTGCTCTGCACTGCGGTGGTTCTGCTCTGTCATTGCTACGCTTTGGGTTCTTTGCTGAGACTTGTGTTCTTGATGCACCTTGGGTGCTCAATGCGCCCTGAGTGATTGATAAGTTGTATCTTTCTTGCTGTGCTTTGGGAGCTCATTGCGCTGATTGTGCTTGGCCCCGTATCGCTGCTTGCAGCTATATTTAGTATTATTATTATTATTATTTTTCCCCAATGGGAGTCTATGGCAGCCCTATGAACCGTACATAGGAAAATGATGAAATTTGGCACAGTTGTAGAGGTGGTCATAAATAGTCATGTGACCAAAAATGGGGTCTTTAGCAGTAACTCTATAGCGCCACCAGTAGTCCAAAAAATCAATGTTCGAACTGTTATAACTAATGATACATTTGAACTATGAAAATTCTACTTAGTACACGTGATTGCTCTCATCGTGCTTATTGAATTTGATACTTTACAGTAAGACTCCACCCATTACAGTAGCGGCCATTTTGAAATGTACAGTATTTCGTTTTTTCGCTACTCCTCCTTAAAATGCGGTTCAATTCTTATGAGATTTGGCACAGATGATCTTTGGAGTGAGCTGCATAGAAATGACCGAACAGAATTTTGATATTGATCTTTGTTCAAAAGTAATAAATGCGCAAACTTAACGAGGTTGACGCAAAAATGGTTCTGAAGCTGTATCTCAGTCATTCTTTGATCAATTGAAATGAAATTTGGTACACTTCATGTGGACCATGAACTTGGGGTCCATGCCAAATTTGGTGACAGCGCCACCTATGGGTCATGAGATAGAAAAATAGGCTATTATTGCCCATAACTTCTGAACTGTTTGTCAGAAAATTATGATCTTGATGTCTATGGATTGCTTACCTCATGCCGCATCTGTCGATGTGAATTATGCCGGGTTTGACCGAACCGCCTGTCCGCCATTTTGAAATTTCAAATAAATTGTTATATTTTTTGAACTATTGGACATATCCGCGCAAAAAATGGTAAGGAGCTTCGACATGATGTCCTGAAGGTACATGGGAAGTCAGAGTACAGCGCCACCTAGGGGTTATAAACTATAACAGTTCTTATTGAACTGCTTATAACTTCTGAATACATTGTCTGATATACATTTTCTTTGTGAAATTGTATTCACTGTTTTATGCCGATCGCAACGATACCTTGTTTGTCATTTTCCAACATTATGTTCAGGTGTTATTGTAAGGCATATGGTAAATGATTTTTTCGCTACTCCTTTTACAAATTTTGTGTATTTGATGTCAGGTTCTGCTCGTATAATGTTTGGAGCAATCCGCACAGATGTGACCGAACAGATTTTTGATATTCTGTTCTCTTTCTTAGAAATACCACTCTAAAGTTTACCGTGCCTGTGACGTTGTCTATTTGTCATAGTAATAAATTAATGTGACTGTATATTACATTGTATAGCATCACTATACATAATGATCTGCTTGTCTTCATTTTCACTTGAACTAATGTACATTGTATTTCTGTTATTTCTACTTCTGCTGTGTCAATTCTGCATCTTTGGTGATTGACATGTTAATCCTTTCAGCTCTCTAATCTCTTGTCTGCTGCCTCATGAACTGTGTAAACTGAGTGGCGCATCTAGTTAACCAATTGCATTTAGATTCTAAGTTCCTGGGTTCGAATCCCACCTGAGTCATGATGTTTTGTTCTTCCTCATCAATTCTTCTCAACCTGTCTGTAGTTCACATGTGTTCTATTTTTCCATGTTTGCTGTTGTTGCTCTGCATTGTGGTGCTTCTGCTGTGTCTTTCCTGCATCTTTGGTGATTGACATATGTTAATCCTTTTAGCTCTCTAATCTCTTGTCTGCTGCTTCATGAACTGTGTCAACTGAGTGGCGCATCTAGTTAACCACTTGCATTTAGATTCTAAGTTCCTGGGTTCGAATCCCACCTGAGTCATGAGGTTTTGTTCTTCCTCATCAATTCTTCTCAACCTGTCTGTAGTTCACATGTGTTCTATTTTTCCATGTTTGCTGTTGTTGCTCTGCATTATGGTGGTTCTTGCTGTGCTTTGTGAGCTTGCTGTGCTTTGTGTGCTTGCTGTGCTTTGTGAGCTTGCTATGCTTTGTGTGCTTGCTGTGCTTTGTGTGCTTTGTGAGCTTGCTGTGCTTTGTGTGCCTGCTGTGACTTGTGTAATTGCTGTGCTTGCTGTGCTTTGTGTGCTTGCTGTGCTTTGTGTGCTTGCTGTGCTTTGTGTGCTTTGTGTGCTTTGTGTGCTTGCTGTTCTTTGTGAGCTTGCTGTGCTTTGTGTGCCTGCTGTGATTTGTGTAATTGCTGTGCTTTGTGTGCTTGCTGTGCATTGTGAGCTTGCTGTGCTTTGTGTGCTTGCTGTGCTTTGTGTGCTTGCTGTGCTTTGTGAGCTTGCTGTGCTTTGTGTGCCTGCTGTGATTTGTGTAATTGCTGTGCTTTGTGTGCTTGCTGTGCATTGTGAGCTTGCTGTGCTTTGTGTGCTTGCTGTGCTGTGTGTGCATTGCGCCGAAGGTGCTTGACCCCGTGTTGCTGCTTGCAGCTATATTTATTATTATTATTATTATTATATTTCTTCTTCCCCAATGGGAGTCTATGGCAGCCCTATGAACCGTACATAGGAAAATGAAACAAATTTGGCACACTTGTAGTGGTGGTCCTAAATAGTCATGTGACCAACTATGGGGTCTCTAGCATTAACTCTATAGCGCCACCAACACTTCAAAAATTCAATATTCAAATGGTTATAACTGTAGAATCATTTGGTCAACAAAAACTCTACCTACTACATCTGAATCCTCTCCTCACGCTCATTACAATGACCACCTTACATTAAGACTCCACCCATTACAGTAGCGGCCATTTTGAAAAGTACAGTATTTCGTTTTTTCGCTACTACTTTTGCAGCGTTCATTGCATTGTTACGCAATTTGGCACAGAGAATCTTTGGACCGAGCCGCAGAGAAATGACCGAACAGAATTTTGATTTTTATCTTTGTTCAAAAGTAATAATTGCGTACATTTATTGATGTCGACCCAAAATTCGTTCTGAGTCATTATCTCGGTCATTCTTTGATCAATTGAAATGAAACTTGGTACCCTTCATTAGGACCATGAACGGTGGTACCATGCCAAATTTGAGGACAGCGCCACCTATGGGTCATGAGATATGAAAAATGGATAATTTTGCCCATAACTATTGAAATGTTTGATAGAAAATTATGATCTTAGTGTCTATGGATTCCTTGGCTCATGACCAATCTGTCGATATATATTTTGCCGGAAATGACCAAACCGCCTGTCCACTATTTTGAATTTTGCTTTAAATTGGGATAACTATTATTCTATATAATGTATCGGCACAAAAATCGGTAGGAAGCATCGGTATGATGTCCTGAAGGTACTTGGGAAATCTGAAGACAGCGCCACCTAGGGTTCATAAACT
This sequence comes from Misgurnus anguillicaudatus, assembly GCF_027580225.2. Classification (NCBI taxonomy): domain Eukaryota; kingdom Metazoa; phylum Chordata; class Actinopteri; order Cypriniformes; family Cobitidae; genus Misgurnus; species Misgurnus anguillicaudatus. The sequence goes on from NC_073361.2 coordinate 9,596,547, forward strand.
ATATAAAACAGCCCATAACTTCTGAAAACTTTGTCTGATATTCATTTTCTTTGTGAATTTATATTCACTGGTTTAAGTCGATTGCAACGATGTCTCATTTGTCAGTTTTCAACATTCTGTTCATATCTTATTTCATAGCATATGTGAAGTAGTTTTTTCGCTACTACTTTTGCAAATTAAGTCTATTTTATGCCAGGCTCTGCTCACATAAACTTTGGAGCAATCCGCACAGAAATGACCAAACACATTTTTTATATTCTCTGCCATTCCCGAGAAATACCTGTCCAAAGTTGACTGTCCCTGTGACATTGTCTCTTCGTCATATTAAATTATTATGACTGCATTATAACATGTTGTGCATTCCTATACAACATGTTTTTCTTGACTTAAACTTTAACTCTTCTCACTTAAACTATCTGATTCTCATATAAATTGTAATTTTGTTATTTCTGCTCTGCAATGTCATGTCTGCACCTTCCTTCCTCCATTTGAATGCTTGCAGCTCTGAAAACCTTGGCTAGCTACACTGCCTGTGTAGCTCAGTCTATTAAATCGCATGCATCAAAACTCAGAGGTTAAGGGTTCGAATCCCGTCTGATGCATGTGTTATGTTTTTCTATTAATATTTGTTGTTTTGAGTTTATTCTCACCTATTATTCTCAACCAGTCTGTTTTCCATGTTCTGCACGGCTTGCAATTTGGTGGCCAAGCATCATCACCAGTTCAAAAATGCAGTAGCGGCCATTTTGAAAAGTACAGTAATCAGTTTTTTTGCTACTACTTTTGCAGTGTTTGTTGAATTGTTACACAATTTGGCTCAGATTATCTTTGGACCGAGCCACATAGAAATGACCAAACAGAATTTTGATATTTATCTTTGTTCAAAAGAAATAATTGCGTACATTTATCGATGTCAACCCAAAATTCGTTCTGAGTCATTATCTCTGTCATTCTTTGATCAATTGAAATGAAACTTGGTACCCTTCATAAGGACCATGAACTGGGGTACCATGCCAAATTTGAGGACAGCGCCACCTATGGGTCATGAGATATGAAAAATGGCCATTTTTGCCCATAACTATTGAAATGTTTGATAGAAAATTATGATCTTAGTGTCTATGGATTCCTTGGCTCATAACCAATCTGTCGATATATATTATGCCGGAAATGACCAAACCGCCTGTCCACTATTTTGAATTTTGTTTTAAATTGGGATAACTATTATTCTATATAATGTATCGGCACAAAAATCGGTAGGAAGCATCCGGTATGATGTCCTGAAGGTACTTGGGAAATCTGAAGACAGCGCCACCTAGGGTTTATAAACTATATAAAACAGCCCATAACTTCTGAAAACTTTGTCTGATATTCATTTTCTTTGTGAATTTTTATTCACTGGTTTATGTCGATTGCAACGATATCTCATTTGTCAGTTTTCAACATTCTGTTCATATCTTATTTCATAGCATATGTGAAGTAGTTTTTTCGCTACTACTTTTGCAAATTAAGTCTATTTTATGTCAGGCTCTGCTCACATAAACTTTGGAGCAATCCGCACAGAAATGACCAAACACATTTTTTATATTCTCTGCCATTCCCGAGAAATACCTGTCCAAAGTTGACTGTCCCTGTGACATTGTCTCTTCGTCATATTAAATTATTATGACTGCATTATAACATGTTGTGCATTCCTATACAACATGTTTTTCTTGACTTAAACTTTAACTCTTCTCACTTAAACTATCTGATTCTCATATAAATTGTAATTTTGTTATTTCTGCTCTGCAATGTCATGTCTGCACCTTCCTTCCTCCATTTGATTGCTTGCAGCTCTGAAAACCTTGGCTAGCTACACTGCATGTGTAGCTCAGTCTATTAAATCGCATGCATCAAAACTCAGAGGTTAAGGGTTCGAATCCCGTCTGATGCATGTGTTATGTTTTTCTATTTATATTTGTTTTGAGTTTATTCTCACCTTTTATTCTCAACCAGTCTGTTTTCCATGTTCTGCACGGCTTGCAATTTGTTGGCCAAGCATCATCACCGGTTCAAAAATGCAGTAGCGGCCATTTTGAAAAGTACAGTATTTAGTTTTTTTGCTACTACTTTTGCATTGTTTGTTGAATTGTTACACAATTTGGCTCAGATTATCTTTGGACCAAGCCACATAGAAATGACCAAACAGAATTTTGATATTTATCTTTGTTCAAAAGTAATACATTTGTCAATAGGAATAACTTTTAAACCATTTAATCAACTAAACTTCTATGGAGAATATTTGATGGGGTAATCTATGCCTTCCCAGTAGCTCAACCAAATGCGTGATGGGCATGAAATCCAGAGGTTGCGGGTTCAAATCCAGCGTAGGGCAGCAATTAGTATGGTTCATACAAATGATATATCATGTAGAGTTAAATGTTTGAACAGGTTTGACTACCTACAGGGGATTTAAAAAAATATTCTGTTCTTGAGAAAAATCTCTCCAAACTTGAACATACACATTGTCACTACAGCAATCTAGCTTAAGCAGCTGTCTGTATGTATGTCTCCCCTGTAGCTCAACCAGATGAGTGACAGGCATGAAACCTGGAGATCATGGGTTCAAGTCCTGGCTAGGGCAGAAATTGAAGTCTCTTACTATAGAGTCAAAAGCTTCAATTCATTATTTGTAATTTACTTTATTATTTTTACAGGTATTATTTCGTTTGTGCTCTTTTGGTTTAAGTCTCATGTGTAACATGTATGATGCTTTGGAGGTTCAATTGTTTTCTAGGTCAGCATTGGACTAATCGGTCCTTCTTTCAGCATGCAATAAAATATTATACTTCAAAATTTTTATTTTTTCATTTTATCTTTGTTCAAAAGTAATAATTGCGTACATTTATCGATGTCGACCCAAAATTCGTTCTGAGTCATTATCTCGGTCATTCTTTAATCAATTGAAATGAAACTTGGTACCCTTCATTAGGACCATGAACTGTGGTACCATGCCAAATTTGAGGACAGCGCCACCTATGGGTCATGAGATATGAAAAATGGCTATTTTTGCCCATAACTATTGAAATGTTTGATAGAAAATTATGATCTTAGTGTCTATGGATTCCTTGGCTCATGACCAATCTGTCGATATATATTATGCCGGAAATGACCAAACCGCCTGTCCACTATTTTGAATTTTGTTTTAAATTGGGATAACTATTATTCTATATAATGTATCGGCACAAAAATCGGTAGGAAGCATCGGTATGATGTCCTGAAGGTACTTGGGAAATCTGAAGACAGCGCCACCTAGGGTTCATAAACTATATAAAACAGCCCATAACTTCTGAAAACTTTGTCTGATATTCATTTTCTTTGTGAATTTTTATTCACTGGTTTAAGTCGATTGCAACGATATCTCATTTGTCAGTTTTCAACATTCTGTTCATATCTTATTTCATAGCATATGTGAAGTAGTTTTTTCGCTACTACTTTTGCAAATTAAGTCTAATTTATGCCAGGCTCTGCTCACATAAACTTTGGAGCAATCCGCACAGAAATGACCAAACACATTTTTGATATTCTCTGCCATTCCCGAGAAATACCTGTCCAAAGTTGACTGTCCCTGTGACATTGTCTCTTCGTCATATTAAATTATTATGACTGCATTATAACATGTTGTGCATTCCTATACAACATGTTTTTCTTGACTTAAACTTTAACTCTTCTCACTTAAACTATCTGATTCTCATATAAATTGTAATTTTGTTATTTCTGCTCTGCAATGTCATGTCTGCACCTTCCTTCCTCCATTTGAATGCTTGCAGCTCTGAAAACCTTGGCTAGCTACACTGCCTTTGTAGCTCAGTCTATTAAATCGCATGCATCAAAACTCTGAGGTTGAAGGTTCGAATCCCATTTGATGCATGTGTTATGTTTTTCTATTAATATTTGTTTTGAGTTTATTCTCACCTATTATTCTCAACCAGTCTGTTTTCCATGTTCTGCACGGCTTGCAATTTGGTGGCCAAGCATCATCACCAGTTCAAAAATGCAGTAGCGGCCATTTTGAAAAGTACAGTATTCAGTTTTTTTGCTACTACTTTTGCAGTGTTTGTTTAATTGTTACACAATTTGGCTCAGATTATCTTTGGACCGAGCCACATAGAAATGACCAAACAGAATTTTGATATTTATCTTTGTTCAAAAGTAATAATTGCGTACATTTATCGATGTCGACCCAAAATTCGTTCTGAGTCATTATCTCGGTCATTCTTTGATCAATTGAAATGAAACTTGGTACCCTTCATTAGGACCATGAACTGTGGTACCATGCCAAATTTGAGGACAGCGCCACCTATGGGTCATGAGATATGAAAAATGGATATTTTTGCCCATAACTATTGAAATGTTTGATAGAAAATTATGATCTTAGTGTCTATGGATTCCTTGGCTCATGACCAATCTGTCGATATATATTATGCCGGAAATGACCAAACCGCCTGTCCACTATTTTGAATTTTGCTTTAAATTGGGATAACTATTATTCTATATAATGTATCGGCACAAAAATCGGTAGGAAGCATCGGTATGATGTCCTGAAGGTACTTGGGAAATCTGAAGACAGCGCCACCTAGGGTTCATAAACTATATAAAACAGCCCATAACTTCTGAAAACTTTGTCTGATATTCATTTTCTTTGTGAATTTTTATTCACTGGTTTAAGTCGATTGCAACGATATATCATTTGTCAGTTTTCAACATTCTGTTCATATCTTATTTCATAGCATATGTGAAGTAGTTTTTTCTCTACTACTTTTGCAAATTAAGTCTATTTTATGCAAGGCTCTGCTCACATAAACTTTGGAGCAATCCGCACAGAAATGACCAAACACATTTTTTATATTCTCTGCCATTCCCGAGAAATACCTGTCCAAAGTTGACTGTCCCTGTGACATTGTCTCTTCGTCATATTAAATTATTATGACTGCGTTATAACATGTTGTGCATTCCTATACAACATGTTTTTCTTGACTTAAACGTTAACTCTTCTCACTTAAACTATCTGATTCCCATATAAATTGTAATTTTGTTATTTCTGCTCTGCAATGTCATGTCTGCACCTTCCTTCCTCCATTTGAATGCTTGCAGCTCTGAAAACCTTGGCTAGCTACACTGCCTGTGTAGCTCAGTCTATTAAATCGCATGCATCAAAACTCAGAGGTTAAGGGTTCGAATCCCGTCTGATGCATGTGTTATGTTTTTCTATTAATATTTGTTGTTTTGAGTTTATTCTCACCTATTATTCTCAACCAGTCTGTTTTCCATGTTCTGCACGGCTTGCAATTTGGTGGCCAAGCATCATCACCAGTTCAAAAATGCAGTAGCGGCCATTTTGAAAAGTACAGTAATCAGTTTTTTTGCTACTACTTTTGCAGTGTTTGTTGAATTGTTACACAATTTGGCTCAGATTATCTTTGGACCGAGCCACATAGAAATGACCAAACAGAATTTTGATATTTATCTAGGTTCAAAAGTAATAATTGCGTACATTTATCGATGTCAACCCAAAATTCGTTCTGAGTCATTATCTCGGTCATTCTTTGATCAATTGAAATGAAACTTGGTACCCTTCATAAGGACCATGAACTGGGGTACCATGCCAAATTTGAGGACAGCGCCCCCTATGGGTCATGAGATATGAAAAATGGCCATTTTTGCCCATAACTATTGAAATGTTTGATAGAACATTATGATCTTAGTGTCTTTGGATTCCTTGGCTCATGACCAATCTGTCGATATATATTATGCCAGAAATGACCAAACCGCCTGTCCACTATTTTGAATTTTGTTTTAAATTGGGATAACTATTATTCTATATAATGTATCGGCACAAAAATCGGTAGGAAGCATCCGGTATGATGTCCTGAAGGTACTTGGGAAATCTGAAGACAGCGCCACCTAGGGTTCATAAACTATATAAAACAGCCCATAACTTCTGAAAACTTTGTCTGATATTCATTTTCTTTGTGAATTTTTATTCACTGGTTTATGTCGATTGCAACGATATCTCATTTGTCAGTTTTCAACATTCTGTTCATATCTTATTTCATAGCATATGTGAAGTAGTTTTTTCGCTACTACTTTTGCAAATTAAGTCTATTTTATGCCAGGCTCTGCTCACATAAACTTTGGAGCAATCCGCACAGAAATGACCAAACACATTTTTTATATTCTCTGCCATTCCCGAGAAATACCTGTCCAAAGTTGACTGTCCCTGTGACATTGTCTCTTCGTCATATTAAATTATTATGACTGCATTATAACATGTTGTGCATTCCTATACAACATGTTTTTCTTGACTTAAACTTTAACTCTTCTCACTTAAACTATCTGATTCCCATATAAATTGTAATTTTGTTATTTCTGCTCTGCAATGTCATGTCTGCACCTTCCTTCCTCCATTTGAATGCTTGCAGCTCTGAAAACCTTGGCTAGCTACACTGCCTGTGTAGCTCAGTCTATAAAATCGCATGCATCAAAACTCAGAGGTTAAGGGTTCGAATCCCGTCTGATGCATGTGTTATGTTTTTCTATTAATATTTGTTTTGAGTTTATTCTCACCTATTATTCTCAACCAGTCTGTTTTCCATGTTCTGCACGGCTTGCAATTTGGTGGCCAAGCATCATCACCAGTTCAAAAATGCAGTAGCGGCCATTTTGAAAAGTACAGTAATCAGTTTTTTTGCTACTACTTTTGCAGTGTTTGTTGAATTGTTACACAATTTGGCTCAGATTATCTTTGGACCGAGCCACATAGAAATGACCAAACAGAATTTTGATATTTATCTTTGTTCAAAAGAAATAATTGCGTACATTTATCGATGTCAACCCAAAATTCGTTCTGAGTCATTATCTCTGTCATTCTTTGATCAATTGAAATGAAACTTGGTACCCTTCATAAGGACCATGAACTGGGGTACCATGCCAAATTTGAGGACAGCGCCACCTATGGGTCATGAGATATGAAAAATGGCCATTTTTGCCCATAACTATTGAAATGTTTGATAGAAAATTATGATCTTAGTGTCTATGGATTCCTTGGCTCATAACCAATCTGTCGATATATATTATGCCGGAAATGACCAAACCGCCTGTCCACTATTTTGAATTTTGTTTTAAATTGGGATAACTATTATTCTATATAATGTATCGGCACAAAAATCGGTAGGAAGCATCCGGTATGATGTCCTGAAGGTACTTGGGAAATCTGAAGACAGCGCCACCTAGGGTTTATAAACTATATAAAACAGCCCATAACTTCTGAAAACTTTGTCTGATATTCATTTTCTTTGTGAATTTTTATTCACTGGTTTATGTCGATTGCAACGATATCTCATTTGTCAGTTTTCAACATTCTGTTCATATCTTATTTCATAGCATATGTGAAGTAGTTTTTTCGCTACTACTTTTGCAAATTAAGTCTATTTTATGTCAGGCTCTGCTCACATAAACTTTGGAGCAATCCGCACAGAAATGACCAAACACATTTTTTATATTCTCTGCCATTCCCGAGAAATACCTGTCCAAAGTTGACTGTCCCTGTGACATTGTCTCTTCGTCATATTAAATTATTATGACTGCATTATAACATGTTGTGCATTCCTATACAACATGTTTTTCTTGACTTAAACTTTAACTCTTCTCACTTATACTATCTGATTCTCATATAAATTGTAATTTTGTTATTTCTGCTCTGCAATGTCATGTCTGCACCTTCCTTCCTCCATTTGATTGCTTGCAGCTCTGAAAACCTTGGCTAGCTACACTGCATGTGTAGCTCAGTCTATTAAATCGCATGCATCAAAACTCAGAGGTTAAGGGTTCGAATCCCGTCTGATGCATGTGTTATGTTTTTCTATTTATATTTGTTTTGAGTTTATTCTCACCTTTTATTCTCAACCAGTCTGTTTTCCATGTTCTGCACGGCTTGCAATTTGTTGGCCAAGCATCATCACCGGTTCAAAAATGCAGTAGCGGCCATTTTGAAAAGTACAGTATTCAGTTTTTTTGCTACTACTTTTGCAGTGTTTGTTGAATTGTTACACAATTTGGCTCAGATTATCTTTGGACCAAGCCACATAGAAATGACCAAACAGAATTTTGATATTTATCTTTGTTCAAAAGTAATACATTTGTCAATAGGAATAACTTTTAAACCATTTAATCAACTAAACTTCTATGGAGAATATTTGATGGGGTAATCTATGCCTTCCCAGTAGCTCAACCAAATGCGTGATGGGCATGAAATCCAGAGGTTGCTGGTTCAAATCCAGCGTAGGGCAGCAATTAAAATGGTTGACAAATTTGTGTCATGTAGAGTCAAATGTTCAAACAGGTTTGACTACCTACAGGGGATTAAAAAAATATTCTGTTCTAGAGAAAAATCTCTCCAAACTTGAACATACACATTGTCACTACAGCAATCTAGCTTAAGCAGCTGTCTGTATGTAGGTCTCCCCTGTAGCTCAACCAGATAGGTGACAGGCATGAAACCTGGAGATCATGGGTTCAAATCCTGGCTAGGGCAGCAATTGAAGTCTCTTACTTTAGAGTCAAAAGCTTCAATTGATTATTTGTATTTTACTTTATTATTTTTACAGGTATTATTTCGTTTGTGCTCTTTTGGTTTAAGTCTCATGTGTAACATGTATGATGCTTTGATGGTTCAATTGTTTTCTAGGTCAGCATTGGACTAATCGGTCCTTCTTTCAGCATGCAAATAAATATTATACTTCAAAATTTTTATTTTTTCATTATGTTCATTCTCATCTCTGAGTCCTGTGTGCTGATAGTTCCCATACATATCTGCTACATTGCATTCTTCAATTGCATGTCCTTTCAGCTTCGTTGCGTGTTGCAGGACCATTGTTGCTTGGCCCCGTATCGCTGTCTACAGCTATATTTATTACAGGTATTTTATTTTCAATAGTGCCCTTTGCATACAGTATGAATAGACTCAACCGCTCTGTCTTTTGCTAATTTCAACCCTGCGCAATGATCATTTTCACGTTTAGCGCCACGTTATTTAAATAGCAAATGCATTTGCGCCCAATATTGCGCTCATGGGGGTTCTGGTCTAAAAACAAGGTGTGTTCAGGTGCATTGTTGGCGCGTTGCTATTTTGAGGCAACTAAAATAGACTACACCATTGACCAACTAAAACCTGCTCTAAAGTCAATGGCGCAATATTGTTTTTGTTATTTAATGATCGCGTTAGTAATATGCGCCTATAAATGGGACGACAACGCGAGTTTGCTTATGAGTATGACATACATGAAAACGCTTTTAAATATGAAAGATTAAAGGATTAAAATGTTAAAGATTATTATTGAGTCTCCTGGACATAAATGAGGGCCGATTATGAGACGTTAGAAGGCATAAAGAGCTGCTTCACCTGTAGCCTAAGTAAATAAATGCTTTGCTTTAAACAAATGCATCTATTTTTAAATGTTTTTTTAAATGCTACCCTACGGATTTATTGTATATGATGACTTTGTACCTGTGGATATGATGAGATGAGAAACATTTTAAGCAATTCTTTTTAAAACACCCATGACGCTGTTCGAGTGCTGAAATGTTTCGGCTCTCCGTATGTTTGTAAATTCTTGATCTCTTGTTTGTATTTTTTAAAATACAAACCTTTTCTTGCATATTTGCAAATTATTTTATGAGATTACAATGATTATGTAGGATATCAATACATTTACAGCAATTAAAAGCCTGCTATTTGTACCTCTATGACTGAAAGAAAAACGCTTTTAAAGGTTTTAATCAAAAAAATAATAATAATTTCAATAAAAATGAAAACAACACTTTTTTTTAAACTAGTGGTCTTCTTCCTCTGCTTAGTTTTTCAGTATCAAAGTCCATCATCTAAATAGGGATTAAACAAAGCGCCAGCACAACTGGCTTTTAAAGGGGATGAGAGCTGAGACTCTCATTGGTTTATTGCACGTCACGCCCAAAATACATCCATTACTCATTAGAAGAATAGAAACAACCCTTTTTGGCACTTGGCACACAAACCATTTTTATCGTTGTTAAATTAGCAAAAGTGTCATCGGACACGCCCATTTAGACCGTGCGCTTTAGACAATGCACTTAGATCTTTAAAATAGGGCCCAAGGAATGAGAACAGAGACGAAGGGTGCAAATTGTGATGAGTGCAATGCATGTCTTTATGTGTAAGAGAATGTAGTTGCAATGAAGCAGACTGGTAACCAGGTATAAGATTATAGAATGAGTTGCATATTTAAAAACATTGTGAAATACACACAAAATATGAGAAAAAAGGCTTAACTGTGCATTCACACCAGAAGCGTTAGAGGCGGAAAAAAACTTGCTATTTGGTACATCCGTGCGTGAAAGCCGCGCATAAAATTCTAGTCATTCGAAACATTCACGTGGAAACCATGTTGAAACACCCCAGCAGTTGGGTTAAACTTAAACTTAAAATGATTGTATTACTCCGCTCACTTCCTGTAATCACGTCACTACTAGCGCAAGCTCCTGATTGGTTATCGTGGCGCGAATATCCGTCAAAGTAAAAATTTTTCAACTCGTGCATTTCCCGCGGCAACGTTCAGTTCGCGCAACGTGTTTCGCACTGCAGGATACCTATTCACGTCTTTGCATTGACTTAACATGTAAATCACTCCTGCTTGCCACCTCTTCCGCGTCTGGTGTGAACGCACAGTGAGAGTTTAACCAGACCAACTTTCAAGAGAAAAAAATCTACTTTTAAGTCAAGGTACACTGTGGATGAGTTTTCACTACCTGGCTGGTCCACCCCCAAATCAATAATCAGTGTTTCTAAAAGGATAATTGGGCTTTTTAAATTCAAAAGCTTGGTTGCAAAAACAGAAAACGAATCTGTCCAGTTCTGATCATCTGCTGCCCATGTCTGAAATTACAGTACAAACAAACATGTTCAGGTCCAGATGTTATTTGTAAGCTATTGTGAACACATGAGGTTACATTTATCTTAAAAATTTGTAAAAGTGGCACTCTTAATAACTTTATATTCATCTCTCTCATATACTGTAAGACAAACTGCACCATAAAGCAGCTTGAATAGCGATTCATTTTTTCTTCACATTCATATTAATAGGCAGATAGGAATTCACACACAGAGAGGAGTTTTTGAATGAGGTACAGTAAAAATAAAAGTACACATTTTCAGATGGCACTTTTAGCCTGAAGTTAGTGAAGTGTCATTTGTAAGCGATTTAATCTTTGACAAAGTACTCATGGGAAAATGTCATGCAGGCTCTCGGTGGAGTTATTTAACCAACGCTTCCGTTATAAACTGAACAGTCATCAATCACAGTCACACCAAAGTAAGGCATTACATGTCACAGTAATGACTATCGCATATGTGCATGAGGCTGAAACAATTACTTTTAGTAGGTGATGATCTCTTAAAAGCACACACATCTGTACAGTATGTGTATACAACACACACACGTAAAATACATCTCATCTGAAAAACAGACAACTATAATTAAGTATTCATAGGTTGACATGTGTGCCAATGACATGTGTTTGGTGCAATCTGTTTGTCTAAACAATGGTGGACGAGCATGGGAAACCAGTTTGCACAAATCACACACATTTCCCACACATGCATGGACATGCTGATGGGAATGGCTTGCTGGTAAGTATAAATGTTCGAATCTTTGGAATGCTAAAAATGTCCCGTTTATATGCCTCTGGCGAACGGCAAGGGTTGTGTTGTGTAGCCATTTCCCGGTGCCACAGGCCAGAGCACATACAAACTGCTGCTGAGTAAGTGGAATGTAATAAAAAAGCTTCTGCCCTTGGAAAAATTACACAGCATCTGAAGTACTAAGATTTACCAGCATCAACATTGCACTCAACATTTGTGCTCCATGACTGCTCGCATGGAAATATATACTCTACCTCCGGTCTGAGGCTGTGTTGACGTAAAGTAGTTGTTTAAAAACAAACAAGACACTCTTAAGACCTCTTGAACTCAACAGTCCTCGATGCAATTGGTTTCTGGGAAGTAACAGCTGTGTCCAAATGTATTTATATACTGTAAAATACATTAATGCATATCCTGGAAATAGAGACAACAGAAAAAGCATGACAGTAACACTTGACTTCTTCTAAACAAATACTTATTTACAACATATACAAATCTGTAAAAATATATTTATTTTTTTTAAATAAATTGTTTTATTGCAATGCCAGGCATTGGCATTTTTCTTTTCCACACCATTATATTAATCCAATGTTTTATACAAAATGGCCTGAGCGGGGAGGGGAATACCATTTATTCAGAAAACTTAAAGAGACACTCCAATTTTTTTTATTGAAAATATGCACATTTTTTAGCTTCCCTAGAGTTAAACATTTGATTTTTACCACACTCAAAAAAATAGTTTGTTCATTTAACATAATTGAATTAAGGAAAACTTTTCCACGAAATTAGTTTGGGCTTGTACAACAAGAATACAAATAGTTAATTTAAACAAATAATCTTTTGTTGCACCAACTTAATAAATATATTTTCATTGGTCATAAAAATATCTTGTTCAATAAACTTAATTCAGTTAAGGAAAACTTTTCCACGCAATTAATTCTGGTCTGTTCAACAAAGACAAAACAAGTTCATTCTAGCAAAAAAGTCTAGTTAAACCAATTGTCAGTTTCTATATAATACTAATTAGCATAAGCACACGTAAGCATGCTAATGACAGATTGGATGAACATGTGAGAAGAGATTGATCTTCAAACAGATATTAACACAGTTAAAGAAGTACGTACGTCACATCCACAACTTAACCACAAGCACGACTCTTCTGCACGATGGTAACTAAACAATTTGTAAAAATATAACACAAACTCTTCTAAATCAATAAGATAAACCAACATTAAAAACTATAAAGTCTTTCTCTTTACCTAAAAATGCATAAAATAACACTTAATTAAAAAAATTACTTTCCAAAGGCAGTTGCATGCAAAGCATGCTGGGAAATACAGATTCACGGCTCAGTAAGTAATAGCAACAAAAATCATTAATGTGGTCCCAATTTAAAATGATTAAGTTCATGTAATTTTTTAAAATTTAAGCAGATTGAACCTTATAAAAATAGGTTGAGACAAAAAAAAATTAAAAAATGTGTTGTATTAACTTGTTTCATTTAAGTTAATTAGACAAGGTGCAAAAATATTTTTTTTGAGTGCATTTTGGAATCCTTTCAGCTGATCTCCGGGTCACTTTTAGCATATCTTAGCATAATCCATTGAATCTGATTAGACCATTAGCATCATGCTAAAAAATAACCAAGTTTCAATATTTTTCCTATTAAAAACTTGACTCTTCTGTAGTTACATCACAACAAAGTTGTGATTTTCTAGGCAGATATGGTTAGGAACTATACTCTCATTCTGGCGTAATAATCAATGACTTTGCTGCTGTGGCATGGCTGCAGGAGGCGCAGTGATGTGGCGCAGCAGCCGAAAGTGGTCCCTTTAGTAACTTTCAATGGCAGGGGACTGTTTTCGGGCAGTGCGTGGTATCACTGCGCCTGCTGCAGCCATGTTATAGCAGCAAAGTCCTTGATTATTACACCAAAATGAGAGTATAGTTCCTAGCCATATCGGCCTAGAAAATCACAACTTTTAATTTTACGTCAGTGTTAGTACACAATGGCCCTCATTTACCATTCTTGTGTAGAAATGGCTGCATGTGTTGGCGTAACTTTATGCTAACACTCCTCTCACCGCCTGATTTATGAAGCTGTGCATACCTTTGCAATTCAGGTGTACCCAATACCTGCCCTTCATAAATGCCGTGGCTGAAAACGATCGTCATTAGAATAACACGCCCATATAAATTTAAGTCTCGCCTCCCCCACGCCCTCATTTTACACCATGGAGACACGGAAGATGGCAAAAAAAGCCGGGGAAGTGGAAAGAAACGAATTTTTTTTATTTGGGAGTTTAAAGAGCGGGATTAAAGACACATTAATAATTGCATGACATTTTGTAATATTTGTATCATTATTTTTATTATTAATGACGCTTATTGATATTTAGAAGAATAATTATTTAGTATTATTATTATTATTATTTACTGTTGTCTACTTCTAAATTCTATGTCTGCTTAATGGTTCGGTTAAGTTTTTTTTTTATAATATTTTAAAATGATGTAGTAACTTTTGTAGTGTGTTTTTCTGTATTAACATACATACAGTTGTTTGTTAGCTAAGATCCAGTTTGATACGGAGCTCCGGATATAATTCAAATCCTAAGATGCTGTCGTAGTTTGGGATGCAAATGTTATCAGGTATAGGAGAAAATCGCTTTGTTACTTTCATCCTGCATTACTTTTGCCCCGATTCTCCCCTACCTTTTAAAAATGTTTTAATATGTACCATTTTGGTACAGATATGTACCTTTTGAGGAACCAGTATGTACAAATGTGTACTGTTTAAAAAGGTATGCCCCAGTGATAACTTTTGTATTGTCTTGTACCTTTATTGTACGAGGCGGCAGTGGCTCAGTGGTTCATGTAGGTCAGGTATGGGCAACTTCGGTCCTGGAGGGTCGGTGTCCTGCAGAGTTTAGCTCCAACCATAATTAAACACACCTGAAGCAGCCAATTATGGTCTTACTAGGCATACTAGAAACTTTTAGGCAGGTGTGATGAGGCAAGCTAGAGCTAAACTCTGCAGGACACCGACCCTCCAGGACTGAAGTTGCCCATCCCTGATGTAGGTTGTCTACAAACCGGAAGGATGGTGGTTCAATCCCCGGCTCCACCTGAACAAGTGTCCTTGAGCAATCCTTCTGATATATTTCAAAACATGATATAATACTTTTTTTTAATTAAAGAGAAGTTAGTATCTTTATCAGTGTTTCGTTATCTTTATTGCTTTTATTGGCCTAAAGTTTGAAGACAGAAATGTCCTCGGCCCTGTGACGAGGAGGTCTAACATAATGACTATGAACTGCTAAGTACAATATTTATAGCCCATCACCCTTATAATTTAGTCACAGGCCCCACACCCTGAGCGCTCAATAGTTCTGTTAAGGTAAAAAAGACTAGAAAAAATATTGTTCTTAGGGCAAAGAGCAAGAATATTGGCAGTAAATAATGGAAAGTAGCGCACTTTGAAAAATCATTAGACTTTGGTAGACATTTAACCCTATAACATTTGAAATGTTGTAGCTGATTATTTATTTATTTTATTCTGAATAATACAAATTATACTTTACTATTTATTTACAATATTAATTCTAATTTCCAGAGGCATAGTTTAAAGAAACATGTCACAGTGGCATTTGTTACCTATTAATAATTAATTTGAAAGATAAGATAATATTATAACATGATCTAATATAATATAATAATAATATTAGTTCATGTGATGTCATGTGAAGTATTTTGAGTACTCATTTTAAGTGAGTAAAAATGTTTAAAACACATCTGTCAAAACATCCCCATCAAACTACTACTACTACTACTACAAAACTAAATAGGCTTAAATAATGTCACAACAATTACTGTTTGAAGTATACAATAATGTCCAGAAGTCACAATGTCATGGCAATTATTCATCATCAATCTATTTATCAATCTGAGCACCATTACAAATCTGACATGGATGAATAGAGCGAAAAAGGACCATATGATACGAAGCAGGATTTGAAATAAACTTAAGCAGATGTGTGGTCATATAATTCATAAATAGATAAAATCAATGTGTCGTGTGCATGTGTAGCTAACGCTTGTGGATACTAAACCTGTTTGTTCTCTTGGCAATACATGAAACAATCTCACCTGTTAAACTTCTTCTACAAAGCCATTTATTTAAAGCTTTACCCCGCAGATGTTCTTGCACATTACAACATGTAATTACCGAGGAGATGGCAACTAGTGACAATATATGATATCATATATCAGTGGCGGCTCGTGACTGCTCTTCCGGGGGCACAAATTCAAAATATGTGTTCGGAGCGTCATGTGTGTTGCTTGTGTTTTCAAAATATGTGTTTGTTGCGTCATGTGAACCATTTGCATCACGTGTTTTGTGAAAATAAGTGCCCGCTGCACACGAGTCAAAACCGTTTATGATAAAAGAGACGCTCGCGTTCACAAAATACACGCAAAACATTCCCCCTAAACAGTAAACTCTGATTACGCATGATTTTATGGGAGTATTTGGCACACGCAAGCGTTTCTTTTATCATAAACACTTTAGACGCGTCTGCAGCAGGCACTTATATTGAAAAGACATGTGATGCACACAGGATCACTCGATGCACAACACATATTTTGAAATGACGAACCACACACATGACGGGATACATACATGTTGTGACGAACTTCGGATCGTGCGCCCTCGAAAAAAGAAGTCTCCGGTTGCTACTGCAATATACGATCATTTACCCCCTCTAAAATACATTTTTTTTAACAATGTTTTTCTTAGATTAAGCAAAAAATACTGGAAAAAAAATGTACTGAAATCTTTCATGTAGTTTTTGGTTTACTTACTATTTTGAAGTTAAAAACTTAAAAGTAAAAAAAAAGTAATGCATCTCTATTCGGCTTCTGATATACCGTTCGGACACATACAGTACACTTAAAAATGGTTGGTGTGTTTTTTTATTCAGCCAATAAAAAACAACTTTTCACCGGGAAACAAAACAATTTTATTTTATTAAGTTGATGATTTCGTATAAAGCTCCACAACTAAACCCAACATCAGTAAGGTGAAACAGATTGTAATACAATAAACAAAGTTGGAGACATGAATTGATATGAATTAGCGACCTCAATATAGTTACCATGAGATTATGTTGCCAAAACTGACCAATTAGACCATTTTAAAGTTCATGGTTGTTGTTGATTTTATCAACAATATCTAGTAATGTATCATGTACAGTACTGTTAGGATGAACTTGTTCCTTTAGTTAGAAATATCAAGCAGTTTATTATTATACTATTAAGTGACAATCATTTTACTTTCAATCCAGACATTTATTAAGAATGTGATTTAAACAGTATCCCCTTATTTTATTTACTGTACAGATGTAAATACATAAATACAAAGAGTGGCTGGAGACCAACATGGAAATGTTTCTGGGATATTCCCAAAAAGACCGGCTGTAAAAGTAAAAGCATATGATTAAACGGCCACAAATGCCTGTTAAACATCCTGTCTACTGGACCACGGTAAAACACTGATCCTGAGGCTACATACTCTGTCAGGAGAGAATGAGATAATCACTCACATGTCTGAGCTCGTCTGAGTTTATAAGTCAGACATGTGGTGAGCCTCGCATTGATCACGTTTAAATTTAGCAACATACCTCTAGACGGGTGTTTGTAAATTGAGGGGTGGGGTTCCACCCCACAGCTGATCTGTTCTGGGCGTGGCCTGTCAGACCTGGTACGCCATGTGCACGTAATACCTGTGAGTCATTGAAGTCTAGATCTGAACTGTCTGAAGACATGCTTTGCCTCTTCCTTTTTCATTTTGTCATCAAACATTTTGATGGTGACGTTGATATTTCTTTTATATTATAGTGAGGAAAAACTTGGTCAGTATTTACTCATCCTCATGCCTATCCAAACATGTATGACTTGACTTTGTAAGTATATATGAATTTATAAGTAAATTATGAAAAAAAAAATATTTAGGTGGTTAAATGATCCTAAACTGTCGCTGGGGCAGAGCCATTTAAAAGGTCCTAATATCCACAATTTAAGTACAGATACACTAGGTATGTGACAAAAATTTAAAACATGGTTAAATGCTAAAACTAGTTGTTCAGATAAAAAGAGCTTGAAAAAAACTTTACAATGACACCAAGACCATGTCTATGGGTTCAAGACTAACAAAATACTGGCCATTTGAAACTCGAAACTCATCACGTTATATTGTCCCCTTGTTTTCCATTTTGCGGGTGGTAAAACAACCCTTGCGCGTCGTTCAAATCCATTGAACTTTCATTCACTTGTAATTTAGCAATTAAACAATCTAAGTTACAATTTCAAGAATGTTTTTACTCCGCACGTCGCTTGAGGTAATCCGAAGTTTCGTCGAGAGGAACCAAATCGACAGCCATGAAAGCCGAGATTGTCACGTACCTAAATATACATTTGCTATCAATATTTACCTTTGAGATACTAATATTCACTTTTTGTATATCAATATGTACGTCTGAAGTAGTAATATGAACTCTTTAGGTGCAAAGGTGTACTCTTTGATACCGTACCAGTGACAATAAGCAGTCCTTCCAGAAAAACGTTTTTTTTTTGTGATTGTTGCGGGCAAAAATCCTCCATTTTGCTAAAAGGTTTTGAAATATGAAAACTACATTCTTATGCTCCGTTTACACCAACCGCGGTAGAGACATGAAGCGCGAGTGATTTCAATGGTAAGTCAATGTGAAGACGCATTGACGCATGTCTGGAGGTCCCGCGGCGCGGATGAGGTGTTTGGCGCGGAAGACACATTTCCGCCTCATTCGCGCATCTAGCTCGCGCGAAAGATGCGAATTGAGCGTTGTGCGCGGGACGCGCGAATGGTGCTTTTTGTGCATTTTGTGTTTGACGCGAATTGCCGGCTGACGCCCGAGTTGAAAAATGTGAACTTTGGCGGAATTTCCCGCCACGTTAACCAATCAGGAGCCTGCTTGCTGCTGTGGAGGCAGCCCCGCCCGGAGTCACTCATTCAAGATGAAGGAACGCTTGATATTGTCCGTAAGCAGTCACCCGGAGCTATACAACACACGTTCTTATTTCTATAAAGACAGGAATAAAAAGGACCTCACTTGGAAGAGTGTCAGTGAGGACATCGGCAACCTGGTAAGTTGTAATACAGATTTAACTTTTGAGTCACGTGACTTTTATCAACCCATGCCGTTTATTTCCCGCCATAGTAAGGTTACCAAATACAAACCGGTAACTCTCTCGATAAATGCACTATTAACATAAGTCATCTTGCAAACAGACAACCGCTTAGCACTTGCCCCTCCCACAAGAAGCGGATTTTGTCTCTGACGCGACTCAAATGCTTGCTTTTTCCGCGCGTCTACTCCGGTCTACACGTGCGAATGCATTCAAACTGTTCAAGCGGCAAACTAGGCGTGGTAGATGCAATTTCGACGCCTGAAACGCGGTTGGTGTAAATGCACCATTAGACCTTTCCAACAATATATAGTTTGTCACGATTAACATTTACATGAAAAATATTGAAGTAAACTTAGGTTAGCATTGCACGGTGAGCGAATCTTTCAAACATGGTAAGGAGCGTAACATTTCCGCAGTGTCGGCGCCAGAGAATACAGAATGAGGGGGCCTCCTATTTTACTGGTGGGGCACCTGGTTCATCTTATTATTTTATTATTATTATTACTACATGGCACTGTAAAATGCTTGGTACTGATTGGCCACTGGCCAGTCGCAACATTCAAAGGTATTTTATTCCTTGAACAACCGCCTGAAACACAGCCTCACCCGGGTACTGCGAGTGCGAGCGAGTCACGTTAACAGGGACAGTTTAATACCTACGAATTAATACAGAATAAATATGCATAATTAATAACGTAACGTTATATGAGATTGTATTTACAATGATTAAACCGAATGTTCCTCTTTTGACTTTTAACTTGTTTTAACGCGTCTGGAAACGTTTTGCCAGAAGGTTTGCATTTCTTAAAATAAGCTAATAAAAGACATCTAATCAAAATGATATGTCTATATATTTACTCATATAGCAACTAGCCGTGAAATTAGCAGGATTGATACAGCCAGCCAAGTTGTTGTCGCAAATAAATCCCTCACTATAGTAAAACCATAACTTATAATGACGTTAAAGTGCAAGACTGGATAACTCACGCAAATCATAAAGACCAGTACATAACCAAATAACAGCAAAAGAAAACAATGTTACTGACATATCTAACACCAGAATGAACTATGCGTTTACCTTCAGAAGAGCTGCAGGCGACGAAAGGACTTTTTAAAACTTTTTAAGAAGGTCCTTTTATTTGTCGCGAAATTTCTTCGTCTTGCTCAAATGCCAAGACTTACAAGTATTATACATTATTTAGACAGAAATGAGTTGGCGATTGAGCCCCCGAGCGTGACAGTAACTTTCAGTGCAGACAAAACACTGGGGATACCTTTAAGAATTTGTGTTGTTCAAATGTAGTGGCTGCGTGTATGTAACTGGCTGACTATGTTAGCATTTGTTACCTTTTTATCATCCGCCTCGGCTATCGTGACGGTAATTGTAACTCGGTCACGGTCACTCGGGTTTGTTTACACGCAGTGATGAGCAGACAATGTGGTTCCGAAGCACATTTTTTTTATTTCCAACGAAACAGTCTCCATCGCTTTCTTATCAGGTTTACATCATCTGAACACCCGGGTGGCAGGGCAAAACTTGCAAATAAACTTGAGATAAACATGAAAACAGCTCGTATTTCCTTCTGTGTATCACTATTAACAACGCACATGCGAACACAGCGCTCCTCGACTACATTACCCAGAGTTCAGCACGGTCTGCACTACAAGCCCCACATTCTTAAACATTGTGGGTTAGTATTTTAATTATTATTTTTTATTAATTATACTCCGAATTTTATTCAGTATTCATTGTATAACCAAATGTATTTGCAGCACATTTTTTTAATTATTAAGTTCATTGTTATTTTGAGAAGTAAGGGGGCACAGTGACTCAAGTGGCCGGGCCATGCCCCCTAGGGCCCGCTCGTGGCGCCGACACTGCATTTCCGGCTGATGTCAGAGGTATTCAGGCCAATCACAACATACAGATTAGCTGGCCAATCAGGGACACAGCGCTTTTTCAAATCTGTGCATTTCAGGAAGAGAGTGAAATCTGGAGCTACAAAAATGTACGGTATGTGGAAAATAATGTGTTTTTAACCATAAACCACGCAAACACATTGTTTTATACCAAACACACAAAAAACATTGTTTTTAGCGATGAAATAGGTGCTCTTTGAAATTATTTGTTGACACAACAAATTTTACACAACCTTTTTGAGTTAAAGGCGGAGTCCACGATGTTTGAAAGCCAATGTTGATATTTGAAATCACCTAAACAAACACGCCCCTATCCCAATAGAATCTGGACCTTCTGTTGATAGACCCGCCCCACATATACGCAACCCGGCAAGGATGTCGGTTAGTAGGCATGCTCCTTACTGCTGATTGGCTATAAGTGTGTTTTGGTAGTCGGCCCGTCTCCTTTTCCAAAGCGTTTTTCAAACATCGTGGACTCCGCCTTTAACAAAACATTTTTAAATAAATTCAGGCAATTTTTTTAAGTTGAACCAACAAATCTTTTGTTGACAATGTGTTTATTCGCGTTTTAGAAGACTCTCTTCTTGGATATGCTTGCCGTCAAAAAGTCTGGAAGTAAAATTTAAAGATCTCAATAGGAACTCTTAATTTTTTAGCCTTGCTATTTGCAGTTATTATAGTGATAAATTCTTACTGCATGTCAACAATCATCTAATTTGTGTCTCTTTTCATAGCTAACAAATTACAGGTGAAATAAAAACAGAAGTCATCCTAGTTATTAAACAAACAAACAAACAAACAAACAAACAAACAAATGTCTAGCAGTTTCCAGTGAAGCAGAAAGACGCCACCTTGTGACTAAAAATAATCCCTAATCCAAAAAGTGGTGAAACTCTCAATATCTAAACACACCTGTGATGAAAACATTAATACTATTAAAAGGGATGTGTAATAGAATGAGTTGTCTGTTGGAAACGATGGCCATACTGTGTGAGTCACGCCGACAGGGAAACCCCAAAATATAACCAATATGACTGGATCCAACTGGAAATGGACAGATCATTAATGTAGTCATGGTACAAAACAAACCAACAATGGAAACCTTTCAAATAAGGGATCACTGGTGTATAGCATGCCTGTACCTGTCCAAACAGACCAGCGGTACAATGACACGTTTCTTTAAATCTTTTTGATAGAGTTTTATTTTAAAACGTACGCAATGATGATACACACATGGTCTAAACTGTGTAGTATAAATGAGGACTAAAATGGGTCAAATTTTAATTTCCTACTATCTGGTTGAATCATCAGCAACCATATCTAAAATTGGACAAGCCTGTGACTTCATTTGAAACATATGAGGACATCTATAATCTGAGGGCACCTAAAATGTGGCTTGTTTCTGGGATGTTGTTTATGCAGATGTGTGTTTATGTGTGCAAGTGGTTTTTGGCACGTCTTCAGACTAAAAGAGATTTGACATAAACTTTCACATTTTTTACCCAGCTTGGAAGACCATTGGTGTTTACCATATTGCACCATTCCAGGACAGAACAATGCATCTCTTGTGAGTAAGATCCTTTTAATAAAGGCCACATTGAGAAAGTAAAGCCAGGTCAACCTAAATCCAGTCTATTGCTGAGGTTACTTTAGAGAGGAGATAACATATAGATGTAAACTATACTGAAGATTTACAAAATAAAAAGCTAAAATGTACAGTTTAATAATAAATGGCTGAGATGTTTAAAACTGTCCATGATGTGGTTGGCATCATGATAACCTTCAGGTTTCTCCAGAACATTTTAAAGGTCCGTTGATGCATGTAAGCCACATGATGTGACTAAGATGGTTTCATTTTCATTTGTTGTTCCCAGTAAGGGAGCCAAATTCTCTGATGAGGGTTGACTTCTTAGAAACTCCCCAAACCTGAGGTTCTGGTCACACTAAATAACTTCCTAAATCTTAGTGCTTGCAAACTAAATGAAGAAAATAAACAAAAATTGAGCTTTTATTTGACAAAGACGAGTAATCTGCCATGCATTTAAATTGTATTTTACTACAGAAGGTTTTATCGGATGCTCGCGCATTGTCGTGGATCATTGATCACTGCTATGTAATGGGAGGTTTGGCAGCCGATCTATAGCTAACATTGTATACATTATATCGTACACATTTTACACAAAAATGTTAGCTCAAAGGATAAAGTTGCTTAAAGGATTAGTCAATTTTCTTTAAAAAAATCCAGATGATTTACTCACCACCATGTCATCCTAAATGTTGATGTCTTTCTTTATTCAGTTGAGAAGAAATTATGTTTTTTTTTAGAAAAACATTCCAGGATTTTTCTATGTTAATGGACTTTAATGGACCCCAACACGTAACAGTTTTAATGCAGTTTAAAATTGCAGTTTCAACGCAGCTTCAAAGGACTCTGAATGATCTCAAATGAGGCATAAGGGTCTTATCTACTCACTAAAAACAGTTGGGTTAAAAATAACCCAATAAATAACCCAATGGTGTACTAATGGTTACTATAGCACCGACCCATTGTTGGGTTATTTTAACCCAATGCATTGGGTAGATAGGTTTACCCAATTAGTTGGGTTATGAAATAACCAATTTGTTGGGTTATTTTTGCAATGCTGTTTTAACCCCATTATTATTATTATTATTATTTATTACTATTATTTGCTTTATAAATAAATAATACAAAACTTACAAATACATTTATAATGCTTTATTTTCATTTAGTCATTTGCACCTGCATTTAAATGTATAAATACATACATGTATAGAAGCATAAATACATACACACATACATAAATATATACAT
This sequence comes from Misgurnus anguillicaudatus, assembly GCF_027580225.2. Classification (NCBI taxonomy): domain Eukaryota; kingdom Metazoa; phylum Chordata; class Actinopteri; order Cypriniformes; family Cobitidae; genus Misgurnus; species Misgurnus anguillicaudatus. The sequence continues at coordinate 9,620,234 of NC_073361.2, forward strand.
AAATAAATAAATAAACAAAAACATAGGAACAGAACAAATCTACTCAATGTTATCCAATTAAAAACTGCTTAAAAGCATAGTTCACAAATTTTGTCATAATTTTCTCCCTCTCATGTTGTTATAAACCTGTATATAAGTCTTTACTTTGATAACCACAAAGGTATATTTCAAAGAATGTTTGAAATCAAACCGATCATGAGCCCCATTCATTTTCATAGTATTCTTTTTACCTACTATGACAGTCAGTGATCTGTTTGGTTTCAAACATTACTTAGAATATCTTCCTTTGTGGTCATCAGAACAAAAAAATGTACACAGGTCCGTAACGACAGGAGAGGAAGAAAATTATGACAATTTTCATTTTTGGGGGAACTGTCCCTTTAAGCAGGTGACAGTGTGTTAAGGAAACATCACCTGGTACAAAATGTATTGTGTGTTACAGAAACTACTTAACAGTAGTGAAAGGCTTGGGATACTCTGTATAAAATGTAAAAAAAATTATTAAAGCACATGTCAACTGCTGGTCTTGCTCCTGGGCCATGTCTCCCCACGATAACAAAGGCTTGTGATTAGTCAAATTCCTCCCATAGCAGAACATGGGGTCTTCGTCATACCTCCTCCTCCAAATACTGAATTGTGTTTGTTTTCTGACCTTAAGACAGAATTTTCACAATGTAAATATGCACACATAAACAGGATAAAAAAACAAGTGTCATAAATGATACTTACATGTTGAAAATTAATAAATGTTTGCTTTGGCTCTTGGTACTGTAGGAAGGCTGAATCATCTTGCTGGCCATTTTGTAAGGTTTTTAATGCAACATCTCCAAGAATGTCTACATTTAAAGAAAAGAATAATTAATTAAATCTCAAAGCAAACACATCTGGCACGCTGAATAAATACTGTACTTTGACAGTAGATGGCGCTGAATTGCAAATTCAACCGTTACCGGGGTTACAGTAAACAGACGTGCATGATTAAACAGCGCTTTATCAGGGATTATACTGAAGTAAGACGACAATAAAATGCCATCGAGTCATTTCTTAAGACATTTACATTCAGAATGACATTTATATTACAGCTCTGTGTCTATAACACAGACCGCCTAAAAAAATATTTGGAGCAAAAAACACCCGGTTGCATCCCTTACAAAAGTTAAAAAACGGTTTTTACTACACTTTAAACCAAAAAGCATTGTCTGTTACAGAAAGCATGGTTAAAGCAATATGGCAATCAATACGCCATGAAACTAACGTTATACTACTAAAAAAAGAAATGATTCATTTTCGTAAGGGATATGCTGTTGGTGCTATTTAGTATTAAAATAAATTGCGATGTGTCTCTACGTTTATGATGGCTTAAAACGCGTTTGGCATCGGTAACAGTTAATGAATGAAACACGTGTAACGGACAAAAACTAGACAACAGCGTTTTTGTACACTTATTTAAACGTGACTGATAGTTTACTGTGTGTTAGAGCTTAAAGACACTTTGTAGCAAAATAAAACATTACACAGAGATATATATTTTAAAACGTACCTCTCGTGTCTGTCCGCACTCAGCAGTGGCACCGGTCAACCGTTGAAATTCAAAATGCGTGACGTGAGCTCGATTTTAACCCAACTCTCTGGGTTGTTATGGAAATAACCCAATACAAGCTAGGAATAACCCAACAGAACAACCCAACATGTTTAACCCACCTATTGGGTAAAACAAATAACCCAACGGTTTTTAGAGTGTAGTGAAACGATTGTCATTTTTGGCAAGAAAAGTAAAAAAATGCACTTTTAAACCACAACTTCTCGTATTCCTCCGGCTGTGTGACGACCCAGCGCGACCTCACGTAATTGCGTAATGACGTCGAAGGTCACGTGTTACATATATGAAACGCACATTTGCAGACCATTTTAAACAATAAACTGACACAAAGACATTAATTAGTATCAGTTGACATACAACAACGTCAGAACGGTCCTCTTTCTCCACACTTGTAAACACTGGGGCGTAGTTTTGCATACGTCCTCCGTGACCTCTTGACGTGATGACGTATTACGTGAGGTCGCGTCACAGGACCAGAGGAAGACAAGAAGTTGTGGTTTTAAAGTGCATATATATATATATATATATATTTTTTTTTTTTTTTGCCAAAAATGACAATCCTTTCACTAGAAAAGACCCTTATGCCTCGTTTGAGATCGTTCAGAGTCCTTTGAAACTGCAATTTTAACCTGCATTAAAACTGTTAAGTGTTGGGCCCATTAAAGTCCATTAAAATGAGAAAAATCTGAAATGTTTTCCTCAAAAAACATAATTTTTCTCGACTGAAAAAAGAAAGACATCGACATTTTGGATGACATGGTGGTGAGTAAATTATCTGGGTTTTTTTTAAGAAACTGAACTAATCCTTTAAGCTATGATTTAAACTAAAGTAATCTACTTGTTGTTTATTTTGTTTGTTATCAGAAATAAACTACTCTAAGATGACTGTTATTGAATCTTAATGGAAGTTTAACAGAAGTTACGTTTGTTCCACGAAAGCCGTTTGTTTATGTTGTTACTGCTGAAACCGTCTATGCTTAATGTAGAATCAAAAGTATTCCTAACTTAGAAATGTTCACCATATGGTATGGGAATAACATGTGAACACAATTTATCATTTCGATTAACTATCTATTAGTGGTAACGTTTTCAACAACATTTGCCCTGCTTAGATCAACATCCAAGTCAACATCTATCATTAACCGAATGGGTATTATTTCTTTGAGATCTTTTGGTATTGTGTTATGACATTTCAAAGCCAAAGTTTCCATGGCGTAAGCTGCTGAATGATCCACTATTTTAAACAGGATTTAAAAAGGGAAAGGGCCAAACCACATAGAGTATTGGTTTCATTTTGTTTTCATTGTGTTAGTCTATTCAATGTGAATATCGTTCTGGTTATTTGCAGTTCATTTCCACGAAATAAAGAACTTTCCACAGCTAATGTCAGGCATCATGGGATATTAAAATCGTCACAAAGGTTAGGCTGCCATGCAACATGCCCTCTTACTTTACACATACGAAGTGCTATGTAGTTGTGTCTGATTTGTAAATTAATTCTTTAAACGAATTTGACTGAGAGATGTGGGGCCAGATTTACCAACAGGTTGCGCCAGTGAAAACCATAATTTTGCCGTTAGATACTTTAAAGCAACACTATGTAGTTTTTTTTACCTTTAAATAATGTCTCTAAAATTATTTCAGTGATATAACAACTTTTAACTGGACAAATTGTACTGTTGCTGCAACCTGAGCAGCCTCCTAGCTGCTACAAGCACACTCTGAAAGTGGCGGTGGAGGGATTTATTTAAAATGCGCAGTGGATAATTAGCACTGAAAAGATGTGGTTTAGGTATTTTTGTGACTGATCTTATTGGATACTGTATGCTTTTCTAGAAGTTTCCATTTCAGACGCAACATTTTGGGGAGATTATTTTAAATGATTCACGCAACGCAATTCACTAATGTTTTCGCATGTGTTATGACTAGGCTTGCCGCGATAGTCGGTGAAACGGTGATAACCGGTGCTTCAGCCTCTCCCCGGTTATATCACTTGCCCACCGCAACACCGTCTTTCACCGTCGTTTTGATATTTTCGTGTAATTAAATCATTTAGTTTCGTTAGAGAGAGCAAACACTTACAACTGAATGTGTCTGTTGTCTGAATTCAGCAGAGCCGAACACGCGTCACGTCACAGAGCAGCAGGTGTCAGATTTCATTTATTTCTGTCAGAGTTTGCGAGGCGAGCTGACTGACCAGATGATGACAGAAGCCGCGTGCTTTGCTCGTTTTTGTTATAATATACATATATGTTGTTTAATATAAGCGAGATCGTTTTGTTGTTGTGTTTTTCATCAAGAATGAAAATATTAAACCCATCATTCAAGCAGCGCTTTTATGGAGAAGTAGCCGGTTGCTCTGCTTGGGACTGGCGGGTTCTTTGAGAATTACCTGCGCACATTGACTCAAGCACTTAAGTAAACCAGCTGTTGCACTTGCATTGCACGCAAATTCATACGCGATTTAACGCAGCTTACGCAAGCGCTGCATTTAAACAGTTGCGTAATTCAAAGGTGAAAGTAAAATGTGCACGTCTGCATGCGCATTTATAAGCCCCTCCCACTCGGTGATACCGGGATCACCGAGTTTGTGACGCGCCGATTAACCGGTGGGAAAATTACGTCACCGCGGCAACCCTAGTTATGACTGGTATTTGTGCCATTATTTAACGCCAAAAAAGCATGTCTTAAATTACTTTGCGGAAATAGCTTATTAGCTCTGCTCATTTGCAACCCTGAACTAATTTGTGCTGCTCTTAGTAGATTGCGTTGGTCGTTATGGCAATTAGCTGTTGCGCCTGTGTTATTTTAATTTGCGTTTTTTAAGTAAATAACCCACAGATATTACATTACGTAATAATATTACTTTTCTGAAGTAACGACTAATTTTTAAATGTACACATTAATACTTAAGTTACATTTTTTTAAAAGTAATGCGAGTTACTTTTCAGTTTTATTAATTCAATTTAAAAATAAAATAATGTACTTAATTAAACTGAACATATTAACGTAGAATTACACACTCTGTGCGCCTGAGCGGGAACCGTTTGAGTCAGAAACGGAGATGGCAGGCTAGAGCTTGACATTTTTGCGATTCATAAAAACACCTGCAAGGCCTGAAAGAGATCAAGCCTCAGCCAAGTAAGTAAAAGTAACGCAAAAGTAACGCAAAAGTAACGTAAGCATTACTTTCCATGAAAAGTAACTAAGTAACGCAATTAGTTACTTTTTTGAGGAGTAACTTAATATTGTAATGCATTACTTTTAAAAGTAACTTTCCCCAACACTGGTGGTATCCAACATGGTGGAGCAGAACTGTGAAAGCACATTGTATTAATAGCCTCAATTTTAATATTTATTTGGCACTGTTCGCGTCTTTGTATTAACGCTGAAGGAATTTGACCATGCTTCAGTTTTTGACGCCATGGAAGTGAGAATAGGTTGCAACAACATAATCAAACATATCAACAAGTGAAACAAAAACCTATTGAGTAGACTATATCAAAAAAGTAACCCTCCAGATTGTTTTATCCATTATGGTAGCCCTTGGTTGGAGACCCCTTTAGGCTATTTACATTTTTGTTTTAACTCCACACAGAAATGTCTCTTGACCCCGCCGAGAAAAGTAAATTGAAAACCCCGTGGACGGCTTTTGAAACTCTACTCTGGTCTACACGGTTATTCATTAAAACATTATCTGCAGCGCCATGTAAACGTGATCCTGAGAGGGTCAACTTTAAGAGCAGAGCCATAAGAATGAAAAATCACAGATGAGATGTCTTTATTATCTCAACTGCTTTTCCTAGCCAGCGAGGGATTAATGGAAACTTTTGCTAGAGTCTCCTGTGTTTTAGATCTACTGTATGTTAAACATTGAGATCAGATTTGCCAAACAAATTTCAATTTGAACATTTCTGTATTAAATCAGATTACTTTATCTTAATACTATTATGTATTTCAACAACTCTCATTTCTATTTCTACAGAGCAATTTGAGGAGAAAACAAAGTCACATTGTGTGGTATGATGAGGCTTGGCTCGCATTACTTTGGCTCAGTTTTCCATTGGAGTTCAGTGTCGCTTTAGAGTGGGTGGCATCATAAACCTATCGTTACAGTTGCACCGCCCCTACAGCCTAACATTATCCTAAACTCAACACGGGAGCAAATGTAGCATATCGATGGAGTGGTGATGCTTTTCACCGCTAAAAGGAAATTTTGGAACTTGTACAACAAAGCACAGAGGACGACGTCACTTGGGTTGTTCGATGGCACATGAGCTAGTCTTGCATTTAGTTATGACGCAGGTAGTGACAATTCTCTTGGACCAATTAGTGATCTGCGGTATTATCCCCTTCTGACATCACAAGGGGAACCAAATTTCAATTACCTATATTTTCACATGTTTGCAGAGAATGGTTTACCAAAACTAAGTTACTGGGTTGATCTTTTATACTTTCTCTAGGTTGATAGAAGCACTGGGGACCCAATTATAGCACTTAAACATGGAAAAGGTCAGATTTTCATGATATCTCCCATTTAAATAAAGCACAACTGAGAACTCGATACAGTATCCCAAACTATTGAAATGCAATATCTAAGCATCAAAAATTACCTTTGGGACTCAAGAGACAGTGTAAACATCAACAATTACGTTTTGGATCCATCAACTACTTCCAAATTTAAACAGTCCTTATCCACCTTTGATCTTTATATCCACTGCTCACCGCTTCATGCAACTTCACTTTAATTGTTAAACCTAATATTAACACACAACAGTTTATGAAATATCACTTGTAGACCTAAGACAGTGATTTGCTAACTCATTAGAATCTATCAAACAAGCCTGCTTGGACATCTGTAAGAGAAACATAGAGAAATAATTGCCCATTTATTCACTAAACAACCAACAAAATGGGTTCAGCGCAGGGACGACAGGTTAGTTTGTAATGGCCACTGCTTAATGCGAAAGAGTCTGCCAACTAAGCTTTCACCGATTCAACTTGTTTGTGTATAACTTGACTGTGTTTCTGGATGGAGCGTATGATCTAACATCACACATCGTATGACAGGGCAGGTAACAGGATCTGTAAACCAGCAATAATTATTTCTTTGATGAAGGCCTGGAAAGAATAAACACTGCATTTAGCAAAGTTGTTGAAAATGACAAAATTATGAATGAAATGCTGATGCTGAAATGAATGTTTCTGAAAATGGTGTTGACAGCTTGTACAGCATTATTTACAGGGAGTGATGTAATCTTGCCTATGTTTACATTTTGGATGCTGTAGCAGTGTTACATTATATTAAAATAAACCCTGAAGGCTATTTCTAAACTGGCTGATTGTATATTATCCTGCTTGTTCCACAACTACTTGCCAAATAGACCAAGTTTATTGAGTGCTTGATGTTGTAACTGCACGATTATGTGGACAGCAAATAGTCTGACTGCAATTCAAAGCTGTGTATTCTGGCAATATATATATATATATATATATATATATATATATATATATATATATATATATATATATATATATATATATATATTTTTTTTTTTTTTTTTTTTTACAAGCTTATATATCTTTTACGTCTTTCATAGGAATACAAAACGTTCACATCTTAGTGATTAAAATTCTCGAATGACAGAGAACATATTTCTGCAGTATCTGACATTGTATTATCGAATATATTACAAGAATATATTGCCTGATAATCTCCACATAAAGTATGTGAAAGAGACATGCCGGCACTGTACAGGAAATAAAAATGAAGAGCTTGTTAAAAACATTACGCCGGGATCTACAGTACATTTAAATGAAAAATCAGGCATACACTCTAAATCCATCGTAAGATAGATGTTCACTAAAACCCTCAGCAATTTATATATCAAAATCTAATCTCTTATTTTGTCTATGTTAAAACAGAAGGGAAGATGACTTTTTTTCAAGTGTTAGTGATATAGATACCAATAAAAAGTATCAAATAATTGTCAGAAAAAATAGACCCAAGCTGTTACTGGGGCTGTACCCTTTAAAAAGTCCTACTATGTACAATTTAGGTACAGATAGATAACTTTAAGGTATTAATATGAACTTAATATGAATGTTTGATTCGACAGGGAAGTGACAGCAAGGGACAATTTTTTGACCTTTTTTCACCTGAGTAAAATATATTTGCAGCAGAAAACACCCTCATCTAACTTAAAATTCATACTTAATTCATGAATTCATACACAAAAATGTATGTTTATAGAGTATCACAGGGATTTTTGTAGGCTAACCCGGGAAGTTAGCGGGACATTGGTTCCCTCCCTAGAAAGCCCATTGATTTTTCCCATAGACTTTTGGATTATCGCAAAAAAAGCTCTGTGTTTAATTTGTGGTTATTTTTCTAGCAATTTTTGCATTTATTTGATAGATAGTAATGTAGTGATAGAAAAGAAAAAAACAGGGTCTTTTCATCATCGGCTCTGACTTAATCTGCAAAGATTAACTTGTTGGACAAAACGTGTAAATTTCATAGACATTTGTTAAACACAAACCTTTTTTTAGCCTACAAAAAATGTCATGCCTGTGGCACTCTATTAGAAAATGAACAATATTGAAACAGCCTTAACCCCGCCCCTAACCCCAACATCACAGTGTGAAGGCCAGTCATTATAAAATTACAATTATAAAACGAGCAGTTCTGGTTCTTCATTCTGATCGTTGTAAGCCGTTATAAAATACCCCGGTAAATCCACGGTTCAGACCGCATTACATAAGTATCACTGCGCATTGTTGCTACGTACTGATTTATGAAAATAAACACCACAGTCTTTAACCATATTTTTAATTGGTCTACAATTGCACAATAATGGCGATATCAAGATAAATGTTATTAAATATTAATCAATATTGTTGAGTCAACTCGTCAATAAAGAGAAAACGCTTCTTTTTGATATTTTATGTTTATTTAAAGAAGATAGTTTTTCAGTAAGGCATTAAACTAAAATTGGGTGGCAACTTAAAAAAAAAAAAACCGCAGATGGGATAGAGTTCAGCATGCTTCCAAGCATGTTTGATCCTCACTTCAACAGTTGCATGATATAAATGTTAATGTATAAATTAGATTAATGTTGATTTATGAAAATAAACATCGCAGTTTTTCATTGTGTCTTTGCTGCGTCTGTGTTGGTTGTGAACTACGCTCTGTTGCAGCCACACTTGATTCTGAGGAACTACTTTGTTTGGCGGAATAGTAATATTTGTACTAATATAATTACAACTTATTTGTGTTTTATTTTATGAAAATCTGCTATGCATATGAAGTAAACGTTTTATAAAAGCAATAAGCCCCACGAAGCAGTGGTGTTACAGTGCATTGTTTGCCTTCGCGTCGTGGCTAACAACGCCCCTTAGCTGTTATAAAATGCACTGGTAACCCAATGCTTCTTGAGGCTTATTGCTTTAATATGGTTGTATGAATTAACACAAATTAGCTTTTGGTTTGGTTTTGGCTAATTACAAATTAGTTTGGTTCCAAAACGCAATAAATCCATTTTGACTAATTTGGGTAAAAATGTGTTTTCTATACCAAGAAAGTGACAAAATGAAAACCACTATTTTCTGTTACAAACTTTCACATATCATCTTTAGGTTACAATAACATAAAAAATTCAAATCCATAATTTGATTTTCAAAGATTTATTTTGAAACTGATTAAAAAAAACCTGATGTTCGATTTTCGTTGACATTGGGTAAAACAATGGAAAGTTTTTCATAAGATCCCCTGGGGTCAATGTGTTAGCACGACAGAAGCTTAATGCTGTCGTGTGAGAACAAGCAACCGGCATTTTTCCGTCTCCCGAGTGCCTCTCGTGTAAATTATTAGATTTTGATGGCTTATGTTTCTTCCCCACCACGTTTATCAATGTCATCAAAGTATTATTTTGTTTTTGTTTGTTTGTTGATCACGAAGTACAAAGTAGATGAGGAAAACTAGGATTTTGTGTGTATTCAACGCACCGCCAGTATTGTTTACAATTCGAGGAATGGTGCGCTGTAATTTGTCGACCCTTTTTTTTTTTGCATTCTGCAGAGAAGGAAGACTGCTGTTTATCACGATTTTGGTAAAACAAATGAGAAAAGATGACAGAATAACACGGCAGATATCAAAATTTCGACCTGATACAATACTGATTTTGGTTGTAACAGTTTTTTTTTTTAAATGTCACGTTTTGGAACCAAACTCTTCATATATTTGTTCCTGTTTGTCTGAATAAAAATGAAGACGGGGTGCGTTTGCCAAAAGCATTGTTAGCCAACGAACATCGTAAATTTCATCGTTAACATCGTTCAACGATTTGGTGTTTCCCGAAACCATCGTTCAAATGAACATTCGCAAACTCCATCGCTAACTTGTGTCGTTGGAACGACAGCTCTTCACCTGTCGTTAGAAGCATCGTTCCTTGTTATTATCATATGTAGACTTACGTTGATCATGATTTCGAACAAAATAAGCAAAAAACATGTAGTACAGTCTATATCCATCATTCTAAATATATTACAATTTTATTTTACGTCTTTAAATTTGTAAACAGAATGAAATCGCTGCATTTGAAAACTGGCATGCGCGCAGAACTACGAGCTTTAAGACCCTGGGGAATCCCTGGGAGGAGTGACGTAAGAGGGAACTTGCGCGTGAATTAAATATCTAGAAAATAAACAACAGATAACAAAATCAGTCGTCCGGTGCAATATATGTTATTTACAGCAATAATCTGACATGAAATCGATATGCACAGATTAATTAGTACTTCACCTCCCACATGACATCATCAATTATGTTGTTAAACCAACATGGTTCAAACGACGAATGTGCGACAAAGTTACTACGCTTTCGGGAAACAGTCCTGACAAGGTAGTTCGTTTCTCCAACGTTGCATCGTTCTATGGCCGTTCAGCAAACGAGTTACGTCGCTGTTTGGGAAACGCACCCCAGATCTTGTTTTCTGGTATATGTGGCCTGCAATATTAGATCTGACAAGTGGACAGTTTGCAAATTCATTGACACCTAAACACAAAAAAAAAGTTATATACGCGCACATATACAGAGCATGAGATCAATACACGATTTCACATCAACCTTCATAAAACGGCTCTGATCAAAGGTGAAAGCTCACCGGCTGTGACGCACCTGAAAAAACGATGCCAAAAGCAATTTGATAGACTTGACACTTAAATCTAGTTACTTACTATTGAAGTCACTTACTATTATACCTCTTCCTGTTCGATGACCTGTAGACATAACAGCAAAGAAACACTTTTATCCTATGACGCATTTCACTTGTACAGAATATCAACTCTTATGTTTTCAATGACACTTATTCTCCACTGTTACAGTAAAGACATCATGAACGATTTCATTAAAGCACGTACATAGGCAAAAGCCTACAAATTGTCTTTATATAATGTTATGTACTTAAATTCTGCTCTGATGACTCATTTTATATATACGTAAATCTGCTTTACAGTGTTTTGGCATTCAGTCATTTTCTACCCTTTAACCTTCTACCCACAGTTTTACATTTACGCTGCGGAGCCTCTTAAGTACATGAGCGCAGTTTTAGATAAACGTCAGTGTGATTTAAATGTCAGCAACTAAAAACAGTCCCACCCTAGACCAATAAACACGTTTTTATTTATATTTCTTGTACATAATTTCAACATTTTGGAGCATTATCACAAAGCTTTATCATGTCAACAAGCAGGTTGTTTTCACTATCTAGTATTTCCTGTATTTTCTAACAGAAGTCTGTTTTACGGCACCCTTGTTTTTGAGTAAGTTGATGAATGGTGAACATGGCAGGCACAGTCTCCCTCAGGTCCTGTTTGGCCATGGACTGAATGCAGGTGCTAACATTTTGGCTGTCTCTCTCTATCTGTGTTTCGTAGAATTTAGACGTAGAGATAGAGAACGACTGGAAGTTATATGTCAACAGTCGAGCAACCTGATGGCACAGAACTTTTTTATGACGTGGGGTGGGGTAAGAACAGGGACTGCAGATGTTTCTTATTGTTTATTAGTCTGAAAATGCACAAAGAGACCAAATAATATTTAATTACAAGTAGGGGAGAGCGTGGCACAACTTAACGCTTTTTGGTTTTGGCTCAATCATTAAAAAAATTTAGTTTGATTAATTATATTTTGGCACAAGCAACACACATGCATCTCTGCTATCAACATTTGAAGTTAGTTTCTAGTACTTACCATTCTTGAACAATTACACCAAACGTGACAGAAGTGCAAACGTTACAACTTACCGCATAGGTGGGGTTAATTGTAACAGGCAGGGGGTTAGTTGTAATACTTGCTAAAAATTAAGTGTGCAGGCATATATTTCAATACTATTTTGTCTTTATACTTGAAGTGGATATTGTTTATATATCTGTCTATAATAGACAGGTATCCACACTGTATTCATTCATCCAGCCCTTTTCTAACAATATTTCAATTATACAAATGTCTAAATATGTGAGAAAAATCACCACAATTATGACCAACATTTTTTTATATGTGACCCAGTCTGTAATAATCATACTACAGTTTCAAAATCAAATTCTGAGATAATGAAAATCAAAGTCTGATTTTAGCCATTCATTTCATTATGATTTCAATCTTTGACGTGACCTTATTCAATCAATATTAAAGATATGAACAAAAAATTGACACACGATTTTTGTTAAACAGGCACATTTATTTTGTTGGCAGCCAGCAATCATTCGTTTGTAGCCTATTTAAAACAACGGCAAGAATAGCGTTTTTCATATCGTTATTGCTGAGGGGTCAGTTGTAACACAGCGTTACAATTACCCCCGCTGGGTTAAAATATTTTCAAGCCCACCAAAAAAGTTGCAAAGAGCTGCAGACATATTTCAAAATGATGTTATGTTTTAGTCAACAAGACGCTGATTAATATGACATAGCATTGGATTTGGTATCTTACACACACAACTTAGAAACCGAAAAAAAAAACATATGATGAAAAAAATACTTACATGCCACCAAAACACTCGTTCATCAATAACTCTCTGGAAAAACATTATACATTTCCAATAATTTGCGGGAGATCGTCTTTTGGCAGCCTGAAAAAAATATCGGTAAAACAAAATGCTTGTGCAACAATGTAAACAGTCCGTGTTACAACTAAACCCGTGTTTTTGCCCTGCGCACCCCTAATAATACGTTTTTTATATATTACAATATTATAAATATTATTATATTATAAATAATACGCTTATTTTTGGGGAGGCTAAATCCTCGAAAGCGATACTTCACCCGAAAATGAAAATTCTGTCATCCTTTTTTCATCTTCATCTTGAACTAAATCTGTATAATTTTTTTTCTGATGAACAAAAAAGAAGATTAATAAATGATGGTAAGCACACAAGCTATCAACTTTGTGTTTACCATCATTTATTAGCCTCTCAGCGCGCACTAGTTCGGGTGCGGGATGATGTCCGTTTTTTTAACGCTGCTAACAATATCTATATAGCCTACTGTCTACAAACATTAGTAATATTAACATTACTATACATCGTTTAAAAGGTCTACGGGTTGAGCATCAGTGTATGGTCTCTGTTTTGAGATACAGATGCTTTAGCATCTTAAATGTAGTATTTTGTGACAGAAGTCCAGATGACAACATGCAAAATATGAACGTGACTTCTTACCTTTGTGTTGATATAACGATCGCAAGTCGAATCCAGTCTGTTTCAGATGTGTGAATAACTCATGAAAACCGTCTCATAGAATACACCCAATGGCCATTTTTGTCCACAAATGCGTATAATCCGTGAAATATAGATATATTGTCCGTTGTTTACATCAGATTTCGAACGTCTTGTAATAGAATATAATATACAATCTGAGGATTATTTAGGTCGTAACATTGTATATACATTGTATTACACTCGCATTCAAACCCGCGTTCAAACTTTGTTTTTAAAAGTAGGCGGGAGTATAATACATACTATACAAACAACGCTGTCAAATATCATGACGTCATCTGACTCGGTTGTTCCTCCAATGATTTCATGGAAATAATGATAGACAGAACGTGTAGCCAATTAGATAACGTCTGTCTGGCACTTAGAAAAGGCACTAGTCTTACAAAAACCCTTGCAAGAATCTCATTTTTGGGCCTATTGACCTCAAACGTGAAACATAACTTCTTTAGACTTGTGGCCTTGGCATCATTGCATTTTTAGGTTTCACACACATATTTATCATTAAGATTTTTAGTATTAAAAAAAGATGTTATGCAAAAAATATATTTAAGCAATATCGCTCGAGTAGGAGTGTGATATAGCTCTATATCATCATGGCTGTAATTAGGCCAGAGGCAATCACAGCCGTGATGATATAGAGCTATATCACACGACTCTGAGAGCGATATTGCTTCTATACAACAGTTCGACGGCACACGTTTGAAAAACGAAAACTAGAAAACAACAACGGAGTTATTTTAAAAGCCTCTTTGTTTGAGAACTACTTCTTCCGCCACAGATTTGAGGGCGGCCAGAATGACAGGTAACACTTTTGGCTGCTTTGAATCGCATAACAACTCAATGGACGGAAAAGCCGTTACTTTATATTACCGTTTCTTGGTCACAAAGTGTAGTTTTAAGATTAGTTCAGTCGAGAATGTATATGTATTATATTTAAATCTGCAGTCGATTAGTAAAGATAGCGCCTGTTTGAACGTTTGCTTAGTGAGATTCGGTACGAATGAGAACCAAAGCATGAGCGGACGTCAGTGTTCACTCGCCCCGCTGACCACCGCCCTCTCTGGGCTACATCTCTGACAGGGATTCCCTGGCTCTCATGTTGGCCTTGTTTGTTTATGATCGTCAAAATGAGATCAAATCAGCAGTATTTGGTGTCATGATCAAACTATTACTTGTTTTTTTTATTCATATTTAATGTCTTTTGTGTTGTTATTGTTTTGGCGCGAGGTAAAAGTTAATAAAACTATACTTGTGTAACGTTACTATTGCTTTCTCATTTATTCTTAACGCGATACGAGCACTCGATTATAATTATTAAACTTTGTTCTTGTCAGTACTATACAAAACGTTTTTTTATAAGTGTCAGAGAGATGTTTTTGCATGCTGCTTATAAATATATCAGTGGCGATATCTCATAACATGTTTTAATAGTCGCGTCACGATAAAGTAAATGATCAATGTCCACATTTAAAAGCTGCGGTGCTTACCTGCAGTTCCACGGTGTTTTCGCGTTTTGATAAGAGATATAGCTCCAGAAAAAAAACGAGTGTTTATATTCCTCTTTCCAAGTGTTAATCGTCCACACGATGTGACAAGATATTTCTCCTATTAACTTTAACGTAACATCCAAGAGCGCTGATCTTTGACGGAATAATAACTTCTGATTGGGGATTCACAGACTGATTTATGAGCTAGTAAACTAATGAGACACACGGAGAGTGATTCAAAACAGCGCGTCTGTGTTTTTCCATTCAGACGAGCCTGCTCAGGACCTCCATGTGGCCGAATAATACGAAAGGTGAAGCGGTTACAGTACCGTTATCTATGATCAGCACAATATCGCATAGCTCCTAGCCAACCAGACTCGAGAACCAGAAAGAACTGTTGTACAAATATATATAACAATGTACTTCGGCCTCTTTAACTTTTTTAATTTTTAACTTAAAATAATTTTGAAACATGGAAAAAGTGAAGCTTAAAGTGTCTTCTTTCTAATGATACCATAGTTATGATTATACTCTAAATGGTTTTAGTAAAAACAACCCTTTTAGTGAAAGTAGGTTTTTCATTGTTTTGGGCCATTGGGGGTGCTTTTCAAGAGGTTAAAATCTATTTTTCATCATTTATCACAATATTTGTTTTCTTACAGTACTATGGAAGTCAATGGTTACAATCAGTTGTGTGGTTACAATCAGTTGGGTACATAATTTCTCAAAATATCTTCTTTTGTGTTCATCAGAAAAAAGAAATCATACAGGTTTATAACAACACGAGGATAAGAAAATTATAAAATTTCCAATTTTGGGTGAACTATTCCTTTAAGAAAGACAAGGAGCTGGCTTGTAAAATGCTTTTTAAAAATAATGACCGCACATTTTCCAATTTTAAAGGTACGTTAGAAAAAGACAGAAAAATCTTTCTATTCATTAAAAATGACAAGTACATCACAATGAATGCTGAAGTGCTTACGTCAACATACAAGAGGACGTTCATCACACCTGCTATCTTTAGTTTGCCTTCCTGTGAAAGGTCAAAAGGGTATGAATCTCTCAGCTTTATGACTCACAGAGCCCCACTTTCATCATCAGGGGAAAATGAATGACAATAAAGTAAGAGCTTGTTTCTTCTCATTCCCGTTTGGTGCCGCGCTGCCTTTTCTGAGATCAAGCAGGTTCTTTAATGTACATCTCTACCGTCAATCTCTTCCCGCATTCGTTTCGCACTTAGTATAACCTCGATGTGTCACCTCCGACTCTTTGGTCTGTCAGTTTGTTTGGGCTTTGAGTACATGTGAGATGCATGCAAAGATGTCCTACAGTATGCGCGTGCACGGGCGGTTGTTTGAATGTATGCCGGCCAACGAACCCGTTCACCCCGCGTTTTTTTCTTGTGCTGTACAGCGACCAGAGGCGCAACTCATCCTATTTTCTTCCTCCTCTGCTGTACGTCCGGGCGCTCTTTTGTGACAGCTATCCTCCAGCTTATTAGCTAATTAGAGGAGTCGCATAGGTCAGCCGTACCGATTTAAATCATCTCCATAGGGCTACAACAATGAAGCCTACGCAGGGAACGTGCTCTCGCTGCAAATTACACCTCGAGGCTGAGCTGTTTGGGGGGGCTTGCGTGGTTTCCCCGCATTAGACGCCCAATATGCTATGGAGAGTGTGACATATAATTCGTAGTTAGCGTATAATGAGGCATGCTAGGCGTCAAAGCTAAATGAATTTCATTCATGACACAATCGTATATGAATGTGGTCATGCCTAATTAATCCCTTGACCAAACATTGACTTGGAGGCACTCGACCTTGACCATAAAGGGCCCTGTACCATTTATCAAGGGGCCACTGATTGACTTGAATGGAAGTGTATGTGAATCATGGCTTATAGTGTTCACTATAGTGTTATAGACGGCTTCTGATTCAATGCGCAGCATTGTCTGCGTGAATGAATCTCTCCTCGGCTACAAACTTGATGTATGGCAGCAGTCACAACTATAAGACATGGCTCTGGATTTTCCCACATTTACAAAAGGTGCAGATGACATGTTCTTCATATTATTTATTATAGCGGTGGACTGTTAACTTTCGCTGCTTGACTAACTTGTGATATGTACATGCCACTTAACTTGACTAGCTTGGCTTGGCATGCTTAAGTACATCATTACTATCAAATACATAAAAATGTAAATGTGAACGCTATGAAAACTGAATTCTTGAATATTAGCACTCTTGTAGCTCACGTTAGCAACACGAAGATAATGGGTTTAATTTCTGGGTTACACCTATACAAGAAATGTAAACCTTGAATGCTCTGTATATCATTTTTGAATAAAGCATCTGATACAAGATACATAAATGTAAATGAATATCTAGTGGCGGATTTAGCCAGGGGCGACATAGGCAGCCACCCGGGGGGCTTGCAATATAAACGAAATGCACGGCCAGGATTTTTACCACTCATTTCATGTCAACAGGCTGTCATTTAGTCCTGACTTCAGGACTCCAGATGCAGCGCATTCGGTGCTGCACAGATTGATCCACGTATGACATAAAGTAAAGAGAGAGCAATTCGAGAACAAGGTTAGAAAGTTTTTGTTTATTTAGTGAAAAACTATTTATTTTGTTTTTGTTTATTTTGTGAAAAACTATTTATTTTGTTTTGTTTATTTAGTGAAAAACGATTTATTTGGTTTTTTTGTTTATTATTTATCTAGTGAAAAACTATTTTTTTTGTTTTGTTTATTTAGTGAAAAACTTTTTTTGTTTATTTAGTGAAAAACTATTTATTTTGTTTATTTAGTGAAAAACTATTTATTTAGTTTTTGTTTTTTGTTTATTTAGTGAAAAACTATTTATTTTGTTTTGTTTATTTAGTGAAAACTATTTTTTGTTTATTTAGTGAAAAACTATTTATTTTGTTTTGTTTATTTAGTGAAAAACTATTTATTTTGTCTATTTAGTGAAAAACTATTTATTTGTTTTGTTTATTTAGTGAAAAACTATTTATTTAGTTTTTTGTTTATTTAGTGAAAAACTATTTATTTTGTTTTGTTTATTTAGTGAAAACAATTTTTTGTTTATTTAGTGAAAAACTATTTATTTTGTTTTGTTTATTTAGTGAAAAACTATTTATTTTGTTTTGTTTATTTAGTGAAAAACTATTTATTTTGTTTTGTTTATTTAGTGAAAAACTATTTCTTTTGTTTTTTTGTTTATTTAGTAAAGCTATTTATTTTGTTTTAGTTTTTTGTTTATTTAATGAAAAACTATTTCTTTTGTCAAACTGGCTGATGGTGGCACCGTCACTGTGAATATCAAGTGTAGCTTAAATATTTCTGTGAATTGTTTGGATAGATGCTGAAGCATAAAATATGAACATATTTGCAAACATTTAATTATAGCATTATTACGTTTTTACAGCTAAAAAACGTAAAACATTTACAAATATTTCATAGCATAAAGATTGCTGTATATTGTCTTTAATCATTTTATCTATAATGTTAGACCTAACCCTACCCCAAGCCTTACCCTAACTCAAACCCTTTTTATATAAAAAAAAATAAAAAAATACGTAATGAATTATTGTTATATTTTGCAACGTAATGGCGAAAAATTTGCAGGACAATGTAAGTAACAACAGTTACAATATAGCATTTAAAAGATATTTTAAGCCGCAAATACAATCATACCCCTAAACCTACCAAAAAATATCATCCTACCCTTTCTGCAGTAAGTAGTAATTCGTCCAGTGGAAGAATTACTGGGAGTAACATGGGGTTAAGTGCTTTGCTCAAGGGTCCTATGGTGATAGCTTATAAATTGCTTCTTGTGGGAAACCAGAAACCGCCTGAGCTTTAACCACTGCAGGACATCATACCGACCCCCTTTTGCTGCGCTCTTAGAATCTAACTATTCCAAAACTTATTAATTCAAAGTTAATCTTTTTTCAATGTATAACTAAATGATATGAAGATGTATCTCCCTGTTTGGCAGGCAACAAAGCTTGGACACGTCTTGAAACCTTTGCAGAATGAATTCAGAAGCAGCCCATCTGAAACCACACGAGAATGAACTGAACTTTACCACACACAGGAAACAATGTGTCACTAACATCAATAATGTGTCACGGCATTGATAAATGGACATATATTCTGACAGGGACAACAAGGTGAATTCAGCAAGATGTCAAAATCGAATCTGCAAAACATGACCTTGACAGATTAGTCAATATTTGATTGAAAAACATTCTGGAGTACATCAATAATTCTGAAAAATAAACAACAGTGCTATGAAACATTGGGAACCCTCTCAAGAAATATATCACGCATTGACATTTTCAAGTTTTCGTAGAAATCTTTTATTTTATGTTTCCATGGTGTACACAGGTATCAAAAGAAGCAAATATGTGAACCTTGAATAAAGACCGGAGACTCCAGGGACGTTTTGTATCGTCATCTAACCCACCAGAACTGCAAATATAAAAAACCCTGACGATAGGTTCCATTCGTGGTACCAGAAGTAATAAAAGCGCTCATAGGAAGTGTCAGTGTCTGACAGAATCACTTAAGCCCCTGCTGTCTTTTCCTCTGTTACTGTGCTCAAGGGGCGTCCGGTCTACTTCCCATCTGGTCTTCCCTTTCTGATTAGAAAAACACACGCTCCCTTAGTGTTTTGCAGTTGTGTCAAAGGAAGCCCTTCTGGTTAGCTTTGGCAAACGTTCGGCTATCGACTTTCCAGCCTTTCTCCTTTAACTTCACACAAGGGCAGGTTGAAGAAACAATTCAGGCTTATTCAGTTCCTTCGCTTCCCATTCTGGGTGTGACCTCAAGGGCTCCACAATCACCTCACCAAACACAAATTGGCTTTAACGCCTTTGGATCAAATCGGACCATTGCTCCGTGACTGTATCTTGGCGAACTCCAATCGTTCATGACCCCAATAGACAAATATTTTTGAATGGCTGCTGTTCTTACATGCGGTGAAGTGAGTGAAAAGTGTCAGCTTGCAAGGCAGAGGGAGTCGGGACCACTCAATATGATGTAACTCGGGGAGCGCTACATTCTCTGGCCCATGCAGCAGGCCAAAGCAGCTGGACTGGCTGTTTAGACTGCTGCCTCACCCCCTCCTTCAAGAACAATTTCCCACTCCGGTTCCACCCCTCATTTCCCACAGCTCCCAGTAAACAGAACACACCCATGGCAGGACTTCAGACACGATGAACAGACAGTCGAACTTCCAGTCCTGGCTCGCGGACACGTATATATACAGTACACACACACACGTGTGTGTGGGGGTGAGAAAACTGAGAGCCTTAGGTGCGGTGTGAGGTCTGGCCGGACATAGATTGCGGCAGTTAAGCTGTCTATTTTCCTGAGAACTCTGTTGCAGGTCGAAAGGAGTAAATTTTAGGCCCTTGGGCAGTTTATCATCCTCCAAAGCTAGAGCACTTTTACACTAATGTAAGCATGGGATATCGTCTCCATTAGCAGAGACAGTAGGGAATTTACAACGTTTACAGAACACCATGGAGGAATTTTTATGGAGCCACCATCAGAGAGTGAGAGATGAGGGAGATGAACTTGAAGCGTTGCTGACTCGCATTCCTGATTTGCATCCTCCCTTTCTTGCTTATAAACCAGCTTAAACACGATGCTTCCCATTCAAATTACTCCCTAAACCCAAGCTATTGTGAAGCACTTCAAACGTAGCATGCCATTACCCACTCGTACTTGTCTACAGGTGAATGACCCGCTGATGAACTAGACCATCACTACTCCCGCTTGAGGAATATCACACATGGAGTAAGTCATGTCAGTCAAAGAGAGACCACCCGGATGAAGCAGTCGTCATCTGAATGAATGATGACACACACAGGTAGTAGGACATGTGTGGACTTAGTTAGTTATCTCATCCAGAGGCCCATGTCATGATAGATATCAGAGGGTCTGTGGAAGAGTGCAGAACATGACAAGCAATGTTTGGGGCTCGGGATTTGAACTCCCTAAAACAATTTGTATTGACTGCCCATCCCCAGAGTTGAATGATGAACTCCTAGGTTGCAGGAGGTGCAGCCCTACACTTTCAGAAATAAAGGTACAAAAGCTGTCACTGAAACAGTACCCTTTCAAAAAGGTACACCTTTGAACCCAAAGAGTGTATATTAGTACTTCAAATGTAGCTTTTTAAAGATCATCCAGGTGACATCATAGTGTGTGAAAAATCAAGGGTATGTAAACTTTTGAACTGGGTTATTTTTGTGAATTTGGTTAGTATTCTGTGTTGATGACAATATGAAAACATCTGTTTTGTTTAATAGCTTATTTGGGGCAGTAAACACCTACCCCCACACACTTATTTATCAATTACTATTTCTCTAAATAAGGACATTCCAAAGATTTCTATTGTTTTTTATGGAGCACTAGTTGTAAAAACTATAACCTAACCCTAACCCACCTAACCCTAACCCACACTCCCCTAACCTAACCCAAACCCTAAAGAAATCTTTCTGCATTTTTACAATAAAAACATACATTTTTACAAACGATGATGTCTCCAAAATGAGTTTTTGCTCCGGTTTGGATACAAATCTGTTCCCAAAATATATTTAAGTACACACACACACACACACACACACACACACACACACAAATACTGTGGTACCGTGAACAGATGCTGTAATACAAAATAATCACAGTACAGCATGTGCAGACTTAGTTGACAAAAAGCAGACACTTTAGACACCTTACAAATTGCAAGTAACATCTGGAATATGTTTCACCTGTAAAAAGTGGATTTGCATATAATGAAAGCTGTATTGTATATACCACAAACATCAGTATAATATGACAGGATCCATTCAACTTTAAACGAGGAAGGAAATATTTTCTGGCTTTAGCTCTCCAAATGCCTTGAATAATATTGCCCATCTTCGGTTACATATCGGAAAAGGTCTTGGAGGTGTTGGCAAGCAAGGGTTAATCATTTCCAAAGTTTGCCTGCAAAACGAATTCCTTTTCTGAAGACAAGGGACCATTTAACAATCAGTTGAGGCCCCATGGGAGCACCTGTGTACAATTCAGTTTTGAAATAACATTGATTCATTCATATCCAGTTTCTCCATGTGTGACAACATTGTGGCGCTGGATGATCAAATACAGCTGGATAAAATGTACAAGGAGTCTGTTTTGCTTCAACTCTTTTATGTATATGCAAGACTTGTGTCCAGATGTTCGTGCCAGGGTCTTGCTAAGAATCTGTGTAATGAAGTTGGGGAGTATAGCTGGTTTGCCCTGCATTATACAATTTTCTGAGTGATAAACAGGATTTGTAGTGGTGGCTGTGATGTAGAGTTTGTATCGTCACAGCATTGCAATGCGTGGTTTATTTATAATAATTTGACCAAGTTGACATTTCATGAGCTGCCCAATAAACATAATATTTTTAATTCATGGGGCAACCCTTTGGCTTTGAATTGACCCTTTTGGACTTTTACAGTTTATTATTACCGCTCCCTTGAGATGTACAACACATTTAAACTGTACATTAATATGAATTTTACAGTGAAACACAGAAGACAAACTCTAATGTGTGAACGTACAATTGGGTTAAAATGCACCTATTTCATTGCTAAAAAACAACTTTATTTTATGTATTTGGATTAATACAACGTATTTGTGTGGTTTATGGTTTAAAAACACATTATTTAAAATAGAAACATGACCTAACTGTGGTCTTAGGTTGGTTGTGGGCGGGGCTTGTGCAAAGTGATGTCAGTTTGGTCAGAAAAGACCATTAGCTTGTCCCATGGGACTGTTGAGGTTTTACGTGAATTAAAAAAAAAGGAAGGGGCAGATTTTTATAATTACATGGTGATTGTGTGTCATATTAGGTGTGCATCATTTTGGAAAAGATTTTGAAAGAAAAAATTCTCTTAAACTCTCAAAACATTTCCCCTCAAGACTTTTTTTCCAATGTAGTCTGAACACATAGGGGTGGTTTCCCAGACAGAGATTAGCTTAAAGGGACACAAGGCAGCATTTTTATGTTAATAAATCATCTTCGTAAGTCGGTATATGGTTAAATGACTCTTTACATGACGAATGAAGACTCTCTCACCCGCCCCTACGTCTGTAGGAAGAATACCCCACTTGCAAGTTTGCTGTATCCGACCCGGTGTCCTTCAGTCTCGTAAAGTCTCAGATATAGAAAGCATTTACTCCCAGACACTAGGGGGAGCTAGTAGAGAAATAATACTCAGACTTGCCTTGTGTGCCTTTAAGCCAGGACTAGGCATTAGTTTCATTATGAAATATAACTAGTTTTAACAAACATGCCCTACTAAAAACATTACTTGTGTGCATTTTGAGGCAAAACAAAGGGCATTGATGTATTTTTAAAACATGTTTGGACAGCTTTTTTATTCATTTTAGGGCGTTTTCACACCGGCCTCATTTAGTTCAATTGATCATACCAGAGTTTGATTGCTCACTTGGAGCGGTTCATTTAAGCATGTGAGAATGCAGCAATCGAACTCTTGTGCGCACCAAAAATGGACCAAACAAGCGGACCGAGACCTCCTTGAAGAGGTGGTCTAGGTCCGCTTTCAAACGAACTCTAAAGCGGTTTGTTTATGGTTAGAAGACGTTCCGAGATCGAACCGACCTAACTGCAAAAATGCTGCGCATTTTGGACTAAACCAGCTGCTGTAGTCAGATGCGCAGTGCATTATCGGATGAGGAAGTGTTTGTTGACAGTTTCTATTTGCAATATTAGCACAATGAAAGCTTGCGAACATACCTGGAGTTGCGAGGAGGTGTGGGCAGAGCCTCAGAAATTTGGTGTCTTCGCCGTTTGCAGTGCATTAAAACTTGTTTTCAAGCCGCATCCGCGATTCATTCTGAAAATGAACGGTTTGTCTAGAGCGCTGTCTACAAACTATGTATAACAGCCACAGACATAATTACAGCACATGTCTGCTGTATTTTCCTGCTTTTTGTTTACTTCTGGGATTCCGTTGGAATTTTGCGCACGCTGATTCTGACCAATCGAGAAGCAGTTTAGGAGTTTTGGTTCGTTTTAACTGGTGCGGATCAGTGTGGTGTTAAAAGGAACCAAATAATTTTTTTGCTTTTGGTCCGGACCAAATGAACCGAACTACAGATGTGAAAACACCCTTAGTCTAGGACTAGTCTAATCCCTGTCCGGGAACCCGCCCCTAATGTCATTGTTAACAAAACTAGAAAATTACTTTGGAACTACTCATAAAGCACTTTACAGTCATGATAAAAAGCATAAATTACTTAAAAATATACTTAAAAGAGAAGCAAGTACAGTAAGGGTGTTTTCACATCTGTAATTCGGTTCATTTGGGACCAAAAGCAAAAAATTATACATTGTAACTTTTTTAGCAGTTTTGGTTCCTTTTCACACCACACTGATTGCTCTGATCCACACCAGTTGAAACTTACCATAATTCTGTCATGTGATAACATTCGCTTCACTCATTGGCCACATGTCTTTGAACATATTTCCTAAACTGCCTCTCGATTGGTCAGAATCAACGTGCGTGAAATTCCAACGGAACCCCGAAAGTAAACTGTGTCTCCGTGGTTGTTATTCATAGTTTGTATACAGCACTCTAGACAAAACGTTCATTTCCAGAATGAATCGTGGATGCCGCTTGAAAACAACGTTTTAATGCACTACAAATGGCGAAGACACCAAATTTCTGAGGCTCCACCCGCACCTCCTCCCAACTCCAGGTATGTCCGCGATCTGTCATTGTGCTAATATTGCTAATAGAAACAAACACTTCCTCATCCGATAATGCACTGCACAGCTGACTACGACAACTTTGTTTAGTCCAAAATGCGCAGTACTTTTGCAGTTACGTTGGCTAGATATCGGATCGTGTTCTCACCACAAACGAACCAATCTAAAGTTCGTTTGAAAGCGTACTGAGACCACCTCTTCAAGGAGGTCTCGTTCCGCTTGTTTGGTCCGCTTTTGGTGCGCACCAGAGTTTGCTGCATTCTTACCTGCCCAAATGAACCGCACAAACTTAGCAATCGAAATCTGGTACGATTCAACCAAACTAAACAAGGCAGGTGTGAAAGCACCCTAAATATACTGTAGGAATAGGATCTGTAGGAATAGCAATGCTTCAAAACTACATCTCTAAATGCTTTTCTCGTCTATCCTGTACTCATTATTAAAAAAAACGGTTACCCAGACACACAGTCCCCTTGGGCGTACAGCGAGGTCACAAGTCAAGTTCTTTTGCTTGCCAAACTAAGCAATGACCCCATCACCAGACAAGCAGGAAAAAGCTTCGCCAGGGGACGAGGACCTTTTTATTGGAGGGGAAGTTTGTGGTATTTGTCTGAGTTCAGAGTGACCATTGCGGGAGATGAAGCGAATATGCATTTTGGTACAGAATGCGAAAGCCGGCGCAAAACAACATGCCTGTTTCATTACACTTTGAAGGGAGAAGCCACAATAAGAACAAAATGGTTTGTAAAGCAATGAAATATACTTGATTTCACTGGCAAGAGATGAAGGCCTTTAACGTGCAAAGTGTCTGCATGTCCTACATGCAAGAGCCAAAGCTTGTTAGTGCCAGGTATCATAGAAACGGTCACAGTGGTTGAAGCATGCCAATCCTTTGAGCATGTACGCTTTAAAAAAAGAAAGAAAATTCTGCTTGTGTGAGCATCTTCAGGTCTTTAACATCAGCAAGGGAGGTAGTAAAGAAGAATGGAAACAACCTAACTGCACTTGAAACTGTCAGATGTTACGTCTTTATGAGAAAACGCTGATTAGCTCAAGTGAAAACATTACGAACACTGACATAATCTGATTAGCTCAAGTAGAAACCTTATTAAGATTGACATAATCTTATTGTTGGAGGTAATACGCTCGAATTGCGATCTTGGCTCAATATGGGCAAACGTCATAACCACTCAATAAGAAACTAAATGACTTTCACCAGTTTTAAGCACCTGGAATCTCACCTGGAAATGTTTAAAGGCTGACACAAAACACCAGAGACTGTCTTTGTCCTGAACATCAGGTCCATATAATCGCTCGATATCCAAATTGACTGATAACTGATCACTGAAATCATATCTACAACTGAATTTATTCCAGATGGACTTTCTGGAACAGAATGTGCAGGGCCGGAAATGCACACTTGTGAAGTGCAAATGTGAGTAAAAATTGGATTTGGAGAGGAAATAAAACAAAGTAACTTGCCAAATGGTGGGTAACTTTATTAGAAACTGCGACATGATGCAAACAAGTGTCCCGTGATGTGCGAAATTCAGAGATGTGGATTCTTTAACATCTGTTGCAAATCAAAAACTACAGTTTTATGTCCAGTATAAAATATTTATAAAGTTTTATATTTATTTACCACTAATAGGTGTGACAAAAAAGACTAGGAACTGTTTCCCAGTCTCGCATGGTGTAAGTACTTTTCTCAATGTTTTCTGCCATCTGTGAGATTGTCATCAGAGCTTCAGTGGAGAAAGGACCACAGCTATTTCCTCTCAGCACTCCCACACTCTTCATTTAAAATCATCATATAACTTTCAAGGTTACTCACTTTACACTCACTTTGTCTCAGATTGAAAAAAGAGAGATTCCCAGATCATTTGATATTCAAAATAACATTTTTGTAGTCACTTGTGTCTTTTTCAAACCTTTTTCAGGGATGCACAAAAAGGATTTTTTGCCGATACCAATTTTGCAGAAATCTCTTTCTCATTTATTTCAACTTTTTATTTTTATAGCAAGTTTTAAATTAACAAAGTTCAAAAACACATGCATGAATGTACTAGTTATACAAATCAGCCTTTGCATGCTTAAAGGATTACACCACTTTTTAATAAAAAAAATCCCTGATAATTTACTACCCCTCATGTCATCCAAGATGTTTATGTCTTGCTTTCTTTTGTAGAAAAGAAATTAAGTTTTTTCAAAGAAAACATTCTGTGATTTCTGTGATTATGTAATAAGGTTGCGGATGCTCATCCTAGGGCTAGAGCCCTTGGTTGGGATTGTTTAGAGCCCTTTGAAACTGCAATTTGGACCTACAGACCGTTGGGTTCAATTTAAATCCACTATCTGGAAAAAATCCTGGAATGTTTTCCTCAGAAAACGTAATTTCTTTTTGACTGAAAATAGAAAGACATAAACATCTTGGATGACATGGAGGTTAATCAATTATCAGAAAATGTTCTTGATGAAAGTGGACTAATCCTTTAATTAATAAACACTCAACCTGTTATAGACTCATCGGTCGCACGTGCGTTGTCACGGTTACGTGCTTGGCCCAAAATTAACTTCCCGTCTGTGCTTGTTTATCGATCTGGCTAGCGACTAAACCAACCCTCTGGAACAAATCAAGAGTACCAAAACATGATAACTGCCGATTTTTTAATTAGTTACCACCAAAATCAGTATTGTATCAGGTTGGTATTCAAAAGTAAATTCTTAATTTAACAAAAAATCCAATATCCTCCGTGCTATTCTGTCATCTTTTCTCCTTTTTTTCAAAATGAAATAAACGGCAGTCCTCCTTCTCTGGAGAATGCAATAAATCCACTCAACAAATCACAGCGCACCATTCCACGCATTGTAAACAAACAATGGCGGTGCTTTGAATACACACACAATCCTAGTTTTCCTCATCTACTTTGTACTTCGTGATTAACAAACAAACTTAAACAAAAAAATACTTTTAATGGCATTGATAAACCTGTGGTGGTTTTCTGTGGCGGGGAAGAAACGCAAACCATCAAAATCAAATAATTTAAGAAGAATTTGGGCCCGCCCAGATTGACAGCTGGCCCGCCCAATCATAAATGTAAAAAAATACTTCTGTGTATAGTTAGACATGGATACTACTTTATGTGGTGTATTTTATCTATTGCATGTTATGTTAAAAACAGTAAAATTATAAGTAAGCCTGATAACTATTTAAAAACTAAAGCAGTTGAATGTTGCGTTATAATGAGAAAAATATTCCCGAGCAGCTTTCAGCCATGATCACTTTGAGAACTTTTTTTGCAAGCAAGTGGAAAACGTATTTTGAATAACAACACGTTATAAATATGTGCTGCGCGCTTTCCTCTCAATAACATAAACACAACAAAATATGACAGCGGGGTAAAAAATAAAAAGAAAACATCTGATCACAGTGATGTTGTTTGATATAGCGATATAGCAGCACTATAAGTCACGCCACGGAGACTGGGTAGCTTATTGCTACACTTTATACAATATAGCCTATTGCTTTTAAGCAACAAATAGCCTATCATAACAACCTATAAGCCTACTGTGTTATTGAGACATTAAAGCTCCCGTTCTGTCTGTGATTTGGAAGCTTTGATTGTGTTTATAGTGGGCAATATAACATGTGTTCATGTTTCACGTGTTAAAAAACGCGGTATTTTTCACACAATTTACTTATCTGTATAGCGCTGTTTTCACTGTCCATAAAACAGGCTGATGTCTTCCTTGTTATGTGAAGTCCCTCCTTCAGAAATACGTATCGAGTTCTGATTGTGCAGTTTGTTTAGTGTGCTGTGATTAGCTTAGCAGAGCCGTTTGAGCCAAAGCTGGTGACTGACGTATTCCTGTGGGCGGAGTTTAGTCAACGAACTGTTTTACTGACGTCATTAAACCAGGAAATAGAGGGCTGTAGTCCAAACCGGCCGTTCGTTGTAGGCTTTTAAAGAGGAATTCTATTGAAGAAAATATATCGCCTGGCAGTGACCTTTGAGCTTTATCATTTTACAGGTATTATTTATGCTATTATAGCAACATTACACACTAACTAGGGTTTAAAAAATGGTATCAGGAAGAACGTGACCTTTAATTTAAGAAATGCATTAAAAGCAGAAAGACCTGTAGGCTGCGGAAATATAGTGGGTTCACTTCAATCCACACCACAGACGTTCTTGGTTTGCTTCTTATTTATTAAATCGAGGCAATTGTTTGATCAAACATTGATTAATATTAAGATACAATTTATACAAAACGAAATTCACTTTAAAGAAAGTCTTTCTACAAAACAAACCTCGCAAAATCGCTTGCCCGACGTCCATTACGGGCTATGGCGAATTCCTGTCGGGTGTGTTTGCATTCTCTCAGATTTAGCTAGATAATTATGTTGTATGTAATTCGGCGTCATCTTGTTAGCCATTACTATCCTCACTAACAAGTGAAACTGTCAGGAAATGAAGTGAAAGCATTAAATCCATTATTCCTTTCGTTCACGTCTGATATGCGCGCTCCTCGGCTCCGCTCTTCACTAGTAGGCTTGCTCTTGTGCTCATCAAAAAGTATATTAAATGTTTCTTTATTTGTCATTTCGTTTAACCTCAGAGTCTAACATTATTCTAGCAATTCCCTTTTTCTTTCTTTATTTAGTAAGTTAACTTAAATATGTGAGAACGAAAATATATTTTTAGTGATTTGCATGAAGAGAATATGATGTAAGAAGCTTCATTTTAAGCATTTAGTAGCCGTATTTATTCAAACACTTTAATAGGCTATTTAAAAAAGTATAAGTTTTTTTTGGGTTCATTTATATTTCTTGTCACTGTGTGCAGGTTCTTTTTTGTAGGCTATGACCAAAAAGGCTTTATAAATGTCACGTTGCATTACAATTTAAAGTATCAATAATGTCAAAAGTGTGACGTGCAGTTCGGGTCTGTGTGTATGCTGTTTAAATTAGTGTTCTGAAGTTTTGACGAATTTTATAGACTTGTTATAATTTCTTATTCAAAAGTGACACCCATAGATTCAGGCCCACCCAGACTTAATCCATGCCCACCCATATGTCACGTTCTGCATCCGCCACTGGTAGGCAATGGTGTAACGAAAAATAAAAACCCCATAAATCGTCATGAATGCGATTTTCTTGGTTTTCTTTTGGTTCATTTTAA
Source organism: Misgurnus anguillicaudatus (assembly GCF_027580225.2). Classification (NCBI taxonomy): domain Eukaryota; kingdom Metazoa; phylum Chordata; class Actinopteri; order Cypriniformes; family Cobitidae; genus Misgurnus; species Misgurnus anguillicaudatus. Next base: position 9,650,061 of record NC_073361.2, read on the forward strand.
CAGTCAGACATGTATTTAGCATTGAGTCCAGAAAAAAATAAAGTTTTGATATTTTGAAAATCTCCTTTTTCTAACTATAATGCATAGTGCTAGTAGGTCTAACATCCATACGCAGCACAAAAGTCCGTTATCGTCCATGAATTCGTAGTACAGGCGGAGATAGTCCAATGACAAGACCCCTGTTCCAAGATGGCGGCGGTTTTGACGCATGCTTAGAACCCCAAGGAGACATCTATGGTTCTCACACACAGCATTAAGCTCCTGTCATGCTAACACATTGACCCCCGGGGATCTTATGAAAAACTTTCCATTATTTTACTTGAAGCCAACGAAAATCAAGCAGGACCAAAACATTTTACAGCTGATCGCTGTCAAAAAAGTTAAGCGAAGACGCCCAAGTATAACCACAGCAATGACAGTGTTCTTAATATGACAAAGTAAGTGTTTTGATTAATGCCATTAATGTTTATTTTTTTAATCAGTGTATACCACTAGTCAACTAAATGAATATAACACGACAAGGAGGAATGCACATTTATATATTGATTCAACAAATTTATAGCATTTTGAAAAAAAAAACAGTTTTTCTTTGAAAATCAAATTATGGATTTTAAATGTTTCATGTTATTATAACCTAAATATTCTATGTGAAAGTTTGTAACAGAAAATAGTGGTTTTCATCATGTCACTTTCTTAGTATAGAAAACACATTTTTACCCAAATTAGTCAAAATGGATTTATTAAGTTTTGGAACCAAACTTTTCAAATACTTTGTGACAAATAAAAAAATTTGGTTTGATGAGGGAAGACAGTGAGCATGGATCACCGCTGTGCGGATTTGGCAGCCAGGCAAGAATGAAAGGATCTGTAGCTAACATTATATACGCTGTACATTAATTTTACACAGTAACATTAGCTCAATGTAATGGTTGATACACGTTAGCTATGTGATTTACTAGTTATTTATTTTGCTAATTATTAAAAAACAATATACTAGGGTCTCTGTTGTTATTGATTCTAAGTGGAAGTCTACCGGAAGTTAAGTTTGGTCCACAAAAACCGTTTATATTGTTACGGCTGAAACTGTCTGTGGCTAAAACAGATAGAAAATTAGCCAACAAACTTTAGCTGCTGATAAATATTATTTTATTTTATAAGATTACCAATTTACACGTGTCTTCTGCCTAAAACCAAGAAACCACCTTACACACTGTGGCAATGGGGACACAGCTATCCACAATATCATAGCGAAATTGGAAATCATGGGAAAAGACTGGAGCGTATCCAGCACCACGGCTTGAGTTTTACATAAGCAAGCCATTTTTTATTTAATTTTTGTATAAATGAAGTTTTTCGTTATTACAAACCAACATTTGGTCAAACACCTGAATGTCATTTACAAGTCATCCTGCAGCTTTTGATTCGATTTTCTCAGGTGTGTTTGATTAGGATTGGAGCTTTGCAGAACAGTGGCCCTCCAGGACCAGGAATGCCCACCCCTGATCTAGCTCTTAGTCTAGTTCTCAAATGAGAACTGATTGGTGATTAAATTGGATTATCTCACAAACTTAAGTCTTAAACTAATATGATGTCCCACATGATAAAATGTCTACCTGGTGTCCTTTCATCTAAACTCACGTGCCCAATACCCCACAACGCTCAATGGAAGAAATTCACTGATGCTCCGGCCGCCGTGCAGATGTTTTTCCAATTCTTATCTTCGAATTTCTTTGTCCTCCGTTACTTTTTTCCCATCTTTAAAACCACAGGTTCACTCCAGGTCTGCTTAGTTCATTTCATTGCTAGTCGGTTGCTCCGGAAACCATCCGTCGACATAGCAACGGCCTACACATGCAAAACTGGAAGTGACGGCGGCACGGGTCACCTCCCATTGGCTGAGGCAAGAGAGGTGCAACGTGGGACGCAGGGAGGGAGCTAATGTCATGTGCAGCTGGTTGGGCTGGATAACCCGTTTCCTTCTGCGAATGTGTCAGCGGAACACAAACCGAAAACAGGAAAGCACTTCCCAGTGCTCTCTCCGGACTTCATATCCGGGCACCCTGAGATTCCTCACAGAGAAAAAGCGCAGAAAAATGGCAAACATAAACAAACAATGGTTTCGTGGCGATAGCAGTAGAGATCGAGTGAGGTTATCCTAACCGTCACACCTCCACCATGCAAAGCCTCACATTCTGATTTATTCTATTATTTCCAGCACCCTCGTGGGACACCATTCGAAGACTGCTGACCTTTGCCAAGTTCTGACCTTTTACATTACTGACACGCTCCGTGACTATCATTAAGACTTCCAATGTAAGTTGGAAAGTCCTCCTCAGCGAAGCCTCTGAGAGCTGACATCTGTTGCTTCATAATAATGGTGAGATCAAATCCCAAAATGTCTATGTCAGTAAAAGGTTATTGGTTTGTTAATTGCCCGTTCTAACTAAATGGAGGAACCTCGGGGCCGAAAATGACCTTGCGGAGATCATGATTTGTGCATTGTTTCATTTATGGGACTTATTTGAAAAGGTCTCCAGTGAAATGAACTGGAACAGTATAAACAGATGAGTCATTCAGGAAAACTGTCTTTAACTCTGGATCAAGCTGGAGGGCTTCTCACGATGCCATCAGAAGGGAGCTCAAGGAATCTCGTCGCTTCCGAAACGTCTGTCAAAACACACTGGGTTGTATGACAGAATGCGAACATTATGAAATAACATTTTTGAAAAATCAAAAATCTCTTTTGCGTTCAGCATCATTGCATTGTTCCGCTATGAATCTGTGTCCCAAGTCGCTGGAAATTGCAAAGCGGACATGAAAGATTTGGAAGTTATGGATATCAGAAATGGGGCTTATTCCATCGCCACGGCAGAACAACTCAGCTGTGTATTAGTGCAGAGCCAAAAGCTTTGATAGGCTTGTGAAATGGCCTAGCACCTGCAAGGGAAACACTCAATAAAGTTTTTTCTAGACCAAAATATGAGGTATGTGTCCCAAATCACATACATGCACTTTTAGTATAATGTAAGTCGTGCGTTTAAATCAAGCGTCGCGCACAAGCCCTGAAAAGTGAAGCAAAAACGTCGCGATCGCCCCCCAGTGACTGGTCCTAGTATAGGTCATAAACCCCGCCTCCTCCATGTTAATCAATGGGACTTGAGTCCAACTAAACAATCTTTTTTCCAAAGCTGGTTTCTGACTTTACTGTAGTTTTTATCACGCTGACGTAAATTCAAATGTTTGTTTTTAAAATAAGTTTGTTTTTAGTTAGTTATTTAATGCTATAAAAACGGTGGTGTCACGTCATGATTGACAGCTGTTATATTGCACATTCTGCGAGAGTGAGGGCGGGGCCTTGATTTCGCGGCTTTACTTCCTGCTCACTACTGCGCAGGACTCATCCCGAAATCGCTACTGCGCAGACTCAAGACCCAAGATGTTAGCGCCATATCGGGACACTGACGGCTTCACTTTTCACCAATGAAAGAGAGTGAATGTGTGTCGTCCATCTTTTTTTACAGTCTATGGTTTAAATAGACAATTTTTAAAGAAGTGCACCCCATGTACCCGACTGAAACTGGGAAAATAAAGCATGTGCCGGACACTTCAAGCACTCAACAGTTGCTACGTAGCAAATAAAGGCGGGGCTACCAGGTGCTGTGAGAGTCAAATTTATGGTCATGTTGGACAAAAAAGACATCACACTGTTTTAAGCGTTTGACATCATCTGTCCTCATTTTGGAAACCACTTTCATTGTGGTCAATAAAAACATTAGTAAAGCACATGATGCATAGTGTACAGTATGTCATTTGTGACTGTTTTATTAAAACACTAAAAGTTATTCAATGAATTATTCAAAAGATAAATTTATATATACTGTTCATGTCTGCTTGTTATTAAGAATCGGTAAATGTGAGTGGCTATTAATCACTCAAACAGTGAAATCATTTGTGTTTATATTACAAACAGCGTAAAGTCCAGATGATGCGTAAAAGCAGGTCATTTGGCAGAGGATATTCTTGTGTCATTATGTCATTATTTCTGCATTTGCAGTTTCCTCTCTTGTGGACATTCGAATCAAATTAAGCACAAAATTATCACGGCTGAGTCAAAAGGGACTCGTTTTTCTTCACTGGACTTCTGGCTGATGTCTGGAAGGTTGTTCAGAAGTTTTTACCAAGATCTGAGCCATTGAAAGGTCTCTCATTGTACCTCATTCTGACTGATAACCCGTGAAGCCAGAAGTTGGTTTATTACATCGTCGCTGTATCCCAGGGTGTCTCTGAGAACCTGGACCGTATGCTGGCCAATCACAGGTGGAGGCATTGCCTTGCCGAATTCAAAACTACTAAAACGCACTGCAGGCCCTGTAAAGAAAAAACAACAAAAACATATTATTTATTAAAGGGGACATTTCACAAGTCTTTTTGTAAATATTTAGTGCCCCCAGAGAAGGTATGTGTTAGTTTTAGCTCAAAATATCATATAGATAATTTATTATAGCATGTTAAAATTGACACATTGTAGGTGTAAGCAAAAATGTGCCATTTTTGGGTGTGTCCTTTAAATGCAAATGAGCTGATGAAATAAAAACATTGATCGCCATAATGGCAGTTTGTTGAAATTGAAACTCAATTGTGCTGTCAATTAGTTATTTTCTCTCTCTTTCTATCTGCACTAAATGGCAGTGCTGTGGATAGATAGTGCAGAAAAAAAAGGACAAGTTTGGTATTTTACACTTAAAGCCCTGTTTTCAGATTGTTTGTGGTGAGGTAGAGCGGTTTTGACTGAAGTTTGGACGTGTGGTGCTGTCCCGAGAGTTTTCGGGTGTTTCTTGTATCACCTCCCACCTCTACAACGGGTCCATAGGTGCACTGGAACAATCCTTCCTAAAATGCATTAAACTTTCGTTTACAAAGACGTGAAACTCAGCGAGTGGTCAGGGGTGTTCACTGATATGCTCACACAAAAATCGCTGCAAAAGATGCTTTCCAACAGGTTTTATCGTAGTTTTTGTCCAACTCCATTGACTTGTATTAGATGTGCTGTGAGGTACTGTATTACTCCGCCGCCGGGAACTTTGTTTGTATTCTTGCAATTGGCAAAGGCGGGTTATCGCCACCAACTGGCCTGGAGTGTCTATTATTCAAGCTCTCAACGAAAGAATGTACGAGTGTGAGGCGTTTGGAAAAATAGGTCCACAAGTTTACAACGAATGCTAAAACAGCTGTTGGAGGGCATCTTTTGCAGCGATTTTTGTGTGGGCATGTCGGTGAGCGCCCCTGACCGCTCGGTGAGTTTCACGTCTTTGTGGGCGAGGGTTTGGTGCATTTTAGGAAGAATTGGTCCGGTGCACCTATACACCCATTATAGAGGTGGGAGGTGAAACAACAAACACCCGAAAATGCTCGGGGCAGCTGCATATGTCGAAATTTCAGTCAAAGCCATTTTATTTAATCATAAACAATCTGAAAACAGGGCTTTAAGTGTAAAATACCAAACTTGTCCTTTAAGATTTATTATTATATTAAGATCCCCTTTTGACATCACAAGGAGAGCCAAATTTTTATTATTATTATTTTATTATTTTTACATGCTTGCAGAGAATGGTTTACCAAAACTTACTTACTGGGTCAACATTTTTTCATATTTTATATGCTGATAGAAGCACTGGGGACCCAATAATAGCACTTAAACATGGAAAAAGTCAGATTTTCATGATATGTCCCCTTCAATATAATTTTATAAACTTGGTTTTATCTGAGGGAATGCAAGCCCTTGTAGAAATTGAAAGGTTTAAAGTGCAAATTTGGTGATGAAGGAAGCTGACACTTGACTATTTCTAACCATAACTTTCATTGTTTACCTGTTAATCTCTACCTACACTGTCAAAAAAAAATAAAAAATGGTCAGAATTTGTACACCAGCTGTGATGGGACTGTACACTAAAAAGTAAAGCTTTGCACCTAAGGATTTCATTTTAGTACCTCAGAGGTACATACCCTGTATCAGTACTAAAGAGAGCTTATCAGTATCTCAAACATACATATTAGTATCTCAAAGGTACATATTTTCACATTTTTTTCTAACAATGTAGATCCTCAAGGTACAGTAATCTACCCAAAATTTTATTCAGTTTTGTATTTTCTGTTTTTACATTTTTAAACAAAATGTTAAATGATTTGTCTCCTTTGCAAATCACTTTAGATATAGTGTCAGCTAAATGAATAAATAAAAATGTAAAAGCAGAAAGAAGAAAATATATATAACATGACCCCACAATCTGGGTTGTTTTTAACCCAGGACTGAGTCAATGTTGGCACACAGAACACGCCACTGGGTTAAAAATGGCCAAATGTTGGGTTGTTTTAACTAATTGCTAGGTTGTTTCAACCAGTGTTGCGGTAACGCATTAAAAGTAATGAGCATTACGTAATAATATTACTTTTCTGGAGTAACGAGTAAAGTAACGCATTACTTTATAAATGTAAACATTAATATTTAAGTTACAAAGTAATGCGAGTTACTTTTCAGTTTAATTAATTTGATGTAAAAAAAACAATGTACTGCATTAAACTGAACGTATTAACGTAGATTTACGCACTCTATGCATGCGGACCTGAGCAGAGTTTCAGTCAATTTTGCGATGGAAATACCGTATGCAATTTCTGAATGCAAAACTTCTCAGTCATAGGCCACCTGCAAGGCTTGAAAGAGATCAAGCCTCAGCAAAGTAATAAAAAGTAACACAAAAGTAACGCAAAAGTAACGTAAGAATTACTTTCCATAAAAGTAACTAAGTAACGCAATTAGTTACTTTTTTGGAGAGTAATTTAATATTGTAATGCATTACTTTTAAAAGTAACTTTCCCCAACACTGGTTTCAACCCATGGTTGAATAACAACAACCCAGCTTTGGGTCATTTTTAACCCAGTGGTGCAGGGCCTACTTAAAACTCCCAAATGCATGATGGCATAATGGCAACATACAACCCCCAATCAGAAAAAGTTGGGACACTGTAGAAATTGTGAGTAAAAAAAAGGAATGAAATAATTTACAAATCTCATAAACTTATATTTTATTCACAATAGAATAACATATCAAATGTTAAAAGTGAGACATTTTGAAATGTCATGCCAAATATTGGCTCTTTTGGATTTCTACACATTCCAGAACAGCTGAATTTACAACTTAGGTCAATTGGGTATAAAAAGAGCCTCTGAGAGTGGCAGTGTCTCTCAGAAGTCAAGATGGGCAGAGAATCACCAAGTCCTCCAATGCTGCAGCGAAAAGTTTCTCAGAGAAACTTAAGCTTATCAGAATACAAAAAATTGCAACATTTTAAACATAGGCATGCAAGTGTATGATGATAAAACATCCCTGAAAGCTACTTCCAGTTACAAAATCTTGAAAACCTTCTTAAATTCTTATGAAATATGAAAATGCCCTAAATATCCAGATGTGGCATTTACAGAAAGATGATGTCAAAACCGATGACAATTTATTTAATCTAGGTGAGTCACTTCTTGCACTTCAGATATTGCTATCATTAGACACTATTAGCATATACGTCTACCAAATTCTCTTTTCTTTGGCAAGCCTCATTCATTTTATTGTGTTTTCTGTCAACAGTAATATAACCAACACAGATCAGATCAGTGATAAAAATCAAAAAAGGAAAGGCGACTGGACATCCATTAATTGTTTTTATGCAGTAAGGGGATTAACACCTACATACTGTGTGCTAATACCGTATGCAGAGCCAGGCTTCACAAAGATCTTCCTTATTGCATTGAACAAATGCTTTCTCCCACACACCTATAGGTCACATTCCCATATAGTGCTGCAGCTAAAAACATCCTATAAATACATTTTGATTGCTTGCTCACATTTATTGCTTTTTCCAAAAAAATCCAATACAAAGCGTTTTTAAATAGAGACGGTGCATGTTTGCCTATAAGGCGAGGTTTGTCATTTGTTATTAATGGTACTTTGGAAAGTCTTCTGCTTCAAACAGGCATATAACTGAAAACTAAATGGATAGTTTGGGTTAAAGAAACAACTTGAAGTGCTGTTGATCTCACTTTCTAGTCAGATTTTGTCTTTAATCTAGCTTTAAATTTTGATACTACATTGTCTTAGATTTTTCTTAATCCCTGATGTGACAAAGATAAACTTGCATCATAGCCAAGTTTTGTTTATGAAATATCGCCCTGTACAGAAACATTGAGCTAATAATAATGATGATGTTTTTTTGATGATTATTATTATTATTACTGTTAATAATAATAATAATTATATTATTATTATTATTATTACATTATCTTTAGTGCCCCAAAACTGGATGTTTTGGGGCCACTGAACAGTTTTTTGTGTACAGTTGTGGGGTACTGAAAATAATAATAATAATAATAATAAGAATAATAATAATAATAATAAACAGTAACAATAATAATAATAATAATAATAATAATAATGGTAATAATAATAATAATAATAATAATGGCAATAATAATAATAAACAGTAATAATAATAATAATAATAATAATAATATTAATAAACAGTAATAATAATAATAATAATAATAATAATAATAATAATAATAATAATAATAACAACAAACAGTAACAACAACAACAACAACAATAATAATGGCAATAATAATAATAATAATAATAGTAATAATATATATTATTATTAATGCTAATAATAATAATAATGCTGCATATTATTATTATTATTATTATTAATAATAATAAATATTATTATTAAATTATCTTCAGTGGATGTTATCTTCAACTGGATGTTTTGGGGCCACTGTACAGTTTTTTGTGTAAAGTTGTGGGGTACTGAAGATAATTTAATAATAATAATAAACAGTAACAATAATAATAATAACAATGGTAATAATAATAAGTATTATTATTATTATTATTACTGTTATTAATAATAATAATAATAATAATGGCAATAATAATAATAATAATAATAATAATAATAATAATAATAATAATAATAATAATAATATATTATTATTAATGTTAATAATAATAATGCATATTATTATTAATAATAATAATTATAATAATAATTATTATTATTAAATTATCTTCAGTGTCCACTGTACAGTTTTTTGTTACAGTTGTTGGGTACTGAAGATAATTTAATAATAATAATAATAATAAAACAGTAACAATAATAATAACAATGGTAATAATAATAATAATAATTATGATTATTATTATTGTTAATAATAATAATAACGTAAGGAATAATTGACGACGGGCCATTGAATTATAAGAAAATAATGCACACCAAGGTGGTTACACCGCAGGTGTGCATTATTTTCAAATAATTCAAAGGACCGGAGTCAATTATTCCGCTTATACCACGGTTACCACAAACATTGCTCTGGTGCCTATTTTTAAGACATTTGAAAAGTTAGGTGTGCGGTTTACAGAAAAATAATCAACACCCATAGAACATTTCTCAGCCAATCAGAATGCAGCATTCAACAGACCCGTGGTATGAAATAACAATAATACATATTATTATTATTACTGTTAATAATAATAATACAATAACAATAATAATAATAATAATAATAATAATTATTATTATTATTATTATTATTATTATTATTATTATTATTATTATTATTATTATTAATAATATGTATTATTATTAACATTAATAATAATATATATTATTACTATTATTATTATTATTATTGTTTTGGGGTCACTGTACAGTTTTTTATGTGGATTATTCACTTTTGCCTTTCATCATCTTACTACAAAGATTGCAAATGATAACACAATGGACAATATAACAATGTAAACAGCTGGTCGCGATAAGACCTTACAGCAAACTGTACACTTATAAGAAATTTCAAAAAAGCGTACAGAATATTTTGTAGAAAAATGCAGTAGGAGGGCAACATGAAGACGGGAGTATAACGTCCAAAAAGGAGGGACAGACAGATCTCAAACATGATTACATGCGTGTGTGTGGTTTCGCAGTCTCAGCAGTTAGATGCAATGCTTTAACCACATCCTTTATCTTCCACTCTCCCCCGCTTCTGATCGGCTGGCCGCAGGCTCTTAATTGCCTCTCGCTTACACATCTGCTTCTCCTCAGCCTTTACCGTGGCGAACTGAGCAGGACGCTCCTCTCCTCCGCAGGCATGGTCCAAGGTCTTCCTCTTATTTTTACCGCAACAAAGCCCACTGTGTTCTCTTCCCCCCATTCTGACTTTAATTCATTCACTGCTCATGGCCTTCACTGCACACTTCACCAAAGTAAGAGGCCAATTTAACTAAATGCCCGCTTTTGAGTGATACTGTATATTTGAGTGCGCTGGTATAATGCAGTGGCATGTGCGTTTTTGTAAATTAGGCTAATTGGTTTATGATGATGATCGAATGATAAAAAAGAGCATAATGTCCAAATGCTCTTTTGGCATGTTAAAGAGCAGAGTCAGGTGCTTGAATTTCAGTGGTGATGTGATGCTGTACTCGGAAAGGCCCTTTACATTTGAGAATTGTTTTGTTCTTGTTGGTGCCGATACTTGAATTTCAAATGTTCTGTACTGTGTCAGGCACATAAACAACTCAGAATCCATGTCAAAATAAACGTGACTATAATTCGTGAAGCAGATGAACCCCATGACAGGTTTAAACCCCGTGACAGGTTTAAGCCAGGAGATAAGAACTCGCTAAACAACAGTGAGTAGTTTAAGTGGTATCCTAAACCTATTTCATATATTTCTGTCTTAAATCTACGTGGAAGACAGAATCGAAAGATTACGGCACTGACATGCTAAATATACAATCGTAGTTCTGAGTTAAATTGCTCCTGACGTTTTCCAAGCGATATGGCTGGAGGCATCCTGTGGGCCTCTGATTGCATGTAAATATCATCAACCAAGCATGAAGCGCATTTTCCTTCCTGATTGGAAAAAAGATTTTATTGAAGATTCCTCACAGTGCTGGAACTTCTTTCCTAAGAGCGAATGTCAGTGACAATTGGATTATGTCGTGGTCACCTTATTTGCATTTCTTCCCAGAGATACCTGTTAAAACTGGATTGTACTGTCCGGTTAAGATTAGTAACAGTATTTATATCTAATCTACACCAATTCGTCTGACATATAGGAACAGATAGTTCCAGTTTTAAAATCAGACTGGATGAATCACATTTGTAGACGATATACAAACACCTGCCACCGCAGACATTGGTTGAGTTACCATAATGGTCTAAAGTTAGGTTAACTCTTTCAACGCCAGCAACACAGACTCTATGCTTTTAAACAAACAAACAAAAAATTGTTTCATCCTATTTTTATTTGTTCTCTTTTATCGCCTCTCAAATATGGGTTTCTTCAAAAATACAAAATTTTGTACAAAAAGTTAAGATAATTGCATTTTTGTAAAGGACCGGATTCACAAAACATTCTTGAAAAGAAAATTCCTCTCAATGCCATTTTTATCCTAAATTCAAGCTTAAGAAAAAAAGTTAAGAATATTTTGTATTCTTAAAAAAGCTTCTTAAGAAAGTTCTTATTTTTTACCTTAAGAATGTTCTTAAGAAAAAAATTAAGAAGAACTCAAATCTTTCAAAGTCTATTAAAGTCATAAATGTCAAATTGTACGATTTTTTTAAAGTTAAATTTATTATTTTTAGTTTAATGAGGAATTTCATACTCATATAATAAGTAAGGAATAATTGACGACGTGTCGTTGAATTATTGGAAAATAATGCACATCCAAGGTGGTAATGTGTGCATTATTTTCAATGGTCAATTATTCCTCTTACACCACGGTTACCACAAACATTGCTCTGGTGCCTATTTTTAAGACATCTGACAGGTTAGGTGTGCGGTTTACAAAAAAATAATCAAAACCAATGGAACATTTCTAAGTCCATCAGAATAAAGCATTCAACAGGTCTGTGGTATAATAAAGCAATAAACCCCAAGAAGCAGTGGGCCACCAGTGCACTCTACAACAGCCAAGGGGCGTTGTTAGGCACGACGCGAAGCGGAGTGCCCAAACCCCCCTAGCTGTTATAAAATGCACTGGCAACCCAACGCCTCGAGGGGTCCACTGCGTTTATAAAACGGTTACTTCATATGCATAACGTTAGCGGGATTTTATAAAATAAAACACAAATAAGTTGTAATTATATTAGTACAAATATTACTCTTCCGCCAAACAAAGTAGTTCCTCAGAATCAAGTGTGACTGAAATAGAGCGCAGTTCACAAACAACACAGACGCAGCAAAGATACAATGAAAATATGATTAAAGACGGTGGTGTTTATTTTATAAATCACCATTCATCTAATTTATACATTAACATTTATATTGTGCTGTTGAAGTGATGATCAAATATGCTTGTAAGCATGCTGAACTCTTTCCCCGTCAGCGTTTTTTTTTTTTAAGTTGCCACCCGGTTTTAGTTTAATGCCTTACAGAAAAATGATCTTCTTTAAATAAACATAAAATATAAAATGAAAGAACAGACCATCCGCTTTCAAACAACAACAACAAAAAAAGTTTCATCCTACCTTAATTTGTTCTCTTATCAGTTATCACCTCTCAAATTTTCAGCTAAAAGCGGAGATAATTCCATTTTTGTGAAGAACTTTAGTAAGAAATCATCAGATTCAGACATGAACAGTACTACACGGTGTTTTCAGTGAATGCGTCAGTGTTTAAGTTGGGAAAGATCGCCACCCAGTGGATAATAGCGGGCGTATGAACTTCAGTTATAAACTCCTCAGACAACGTTTTCTCTTTATTGATGAGATGACTCAACAGTATTTATTGACATTTATTTGGATATCGCCATTAATTGTGCAATTGTAGACAAATTAAAAATATGATTAAAGACTGTTGTGTTTATTCTCATAAATCAGTACGCAGCAACAGTGGCGCAGTGATACTTATGTAATGTGGTCTGAACCGTGAGGTTACCGGTGTATTTTATCACGGCTTAGAACGCGTTTCAACCAATCAGAATGAAGAACCAGAACTGCCCGTTTTATAATAAAGTTTAATGGCTTACTTTAGTAATATGTCACGAAACACATAAGTATTATTGATAATATTAGCTAACATTTTACTTACTACATTAATTGTGAAATTGTGTAGGCTTTCCTCAAAGACGAAAGCCCAGACACACTGGCTGCAGCAGACGTAGTGATATTACGCACTACCCGAAAATAGTTCCCTTGGTTACTTTCAATAGCAGGGGACTATTTTCAGGTGCTGCGTAATATCACTACGCCTGCTGCAGCCATGTTACGGCAGCCAGAATGAGAGTATAGTTCCTAGCCATATCTGCCTAGAAAATCGCAACTTTTAATTTTCTCGGCCTAAGTACACTGTAACTACAGAAGGTTCAAGTTTTAAATAGGAAAAATATTAAAACTCTCTATTTTTAGCGCAATGCTAATGTTCTAATCAGATTCAATGGATAATGCTAAGCTATGCTAAAAGTGCTAGCGCCAGACCCAGAGATCAGCTGAAAACTGTAAAAATCAAATGTTTAACTCTAGGGGAGCTGGAAAATGAGCATATTTTCAAAAAAAGTGGAGTGTCCATTTAAGTTCTTTTTGCTGCATCTTTAATGGGCATGAACGTGAGTGATGATGAGTAAAAGCGAAAAAATGCGAAGCAGCATCGGATGAAAAAGGATCAGGAGAAACATACGTAAAAGACAGAGCGGGATACCTCATTATACTGCGGTCTGGGAAAAAGTGCCCGGAATTCACAATGACTGGCAAGTAATGTAAGAGATGTGTTGCTTTTGTACACCAAGACAGCAAGATCAATCTGGAGATGGTGAAGTTGTTAGTTAGGATCTGATGAGTTCCTTAAGATCTTTGGAAACAGTGAGTCACCGTTGATTCTGTTACAAAAGACAACGCGAAACCTCTTTTATTCCTGTGGGCTGCTTTGTATGCGGCGACTTCAACGTGCACCAAATAAAAGAGAATATGGGAAACCCGAATAAAATAGTAAAATTAATCATAAAATTATGAGGCCTCTTACTTTAATTCCAAGTCCACTTCCAGTGAAAACTAAAACGTAAAACTTATTCTGGACATAAAACTTCAAAACTAGCATGCAAAGATCCATGCTCTGTTAAATGAATGCTCCTGGTCAATACTAGTTAAGCTCTATTGACAGTCGATTACCACATCAAACAAACTGGATTTGTCCCTCATTTTAAAAAATTGTGGTTGAACCCACAAAGAAAGAACACAGAGCCAGCATTCCAGAGGCTTTAAAAGACAAAAATGTGAAACTCATATTTTTTGTTAAACGATTACATGAAGTCCTCAGTAAAAATCATTTTATTGTTCAAGTTGTTAAGTTGTCTAATTTGTAATTTTTCATTATTAAATTGTCATTCATACATATACGCGGAAGTATGCACACGGTGGAACGTATGAGCCTTGCAAAGCATAGTTTGACTTGTATGTGTACTGTATGCAATCGTTCAACGCACAAATGCAGTGCATCTCCTGGCCTACATACTTAGTTTCGTGTTTACCATTTTGGGGGCCCTTAGCAAAGTCCAAGGACCTGGAACCCCCATGCCCCAACATTGCCTAAAGGTTTTTCATTTAAATTGCACAACAGTAATATTGAGTATATAGAATTAAGTTAGACATTAGACATATATATATATATATATATATATATATATATATATATATATATATATATATATATATATATATATATATATATATATATATATATATATATATATATATATATATATATATATATATATATATATATACATACTGGATTTATTTTATTTTAAACTGCTTAACATAATACAAAATTGTTAGTTTGGCATAAAACAACAATTCTCAGTTTAAAAAAATACAAATAGTGCCCATTGTCTTATTCAAAATAATACAAAATAGAGAAAGTTGGTTATTGCCTGAATTTATTTACATAGCTCTCATTTTTATATTGCAAAAACAAACTTACTGTGAAATTCAACAAGTATATAGACTAGACATACACTAAAGATACGATTTACATTTAGATCTGTAGAGCAGTTTGTCCATTTAGAGCTACTGTAGAAACGTGAAATAGCGACTTCAATGTAAGGGGCCATAAATAAAAACAATAAAAACAATACAGTTCATTATGTAAGGTCTTTTTACACCACTAATAATATACACTCACCTAAAGGATTATTAGGAACACCATACTAAAACTGTGTTTGACCCCCTTTTGCCTTCAGAACTGCTTTAATTCTACATGGCATTGATTCAACAAGGTGCTGAAAGCATTCTTTAGAAATGTTGGCCCATATTGATAGGATAGCATCTTGCAGTTGATGGAGATTTGTGGGATGCACATCCAGAGCACGAAGCTCCCGTTCCACCACATCTCAAAGATGCTCTATTGAGTTGAGATCTGGTGACTGTGGGGGCCATTTTAGTACAGTGAACTCATTGTCATGTTCAAGAAACCAATTTGAAATGATTCGAGCTTTGTGACATGGTGCATTATCCTGCTGGAAGTAGCCATCAGAGGATGGGTGCATGGTGGTCATAAAGGGACGGACATGGTCAGAAACAATGCTCAGGTAGGCTGTGGCATTTAAAAGATGCAAAATAGGCACTAAGGGGCCTAAAGTGTGCCAAGAAAACATACCCCACATCATTACACCACCACCACCAGCCTGCACAGTGATAACAAGGCATGATAGATCCATGTTCTCATTCTGTTTACGCCAAATTCTGATTCTACCATCTGAATTTCTCAACAGAAATCGAGACTCATCAGACCAGGCAACATTTTTCCAGTCTTCAAATGTCCAATTATGGTGAGCTCGTGCAAATTGTAGCCTCTTTTTCCTATTTGTAGTGGAGATAAGTGGTACCTGGTGGGGTCTTCTGCTGTTGTACCCCCTCCGCCTCAAGGTTGTGTGTGTTGTGGCTTCACAAATGCTTTGCTGCATACCTCAGTTGTAACGAGTGGTTATTTCAGTCAAAATTGCTCTTCTATTAGCTTGAATCAGTCGGCCCATTCTCATCTGACCTCTAGCATCAACAAGGCTAGAATCCGAGTTACTGAGCAGATTGGGAAATACTCAGACCGGCCCGTCTGGCACCAACAACAATGCCATGCTTAAGATTGCTTAAATCACCTTTCTTTCCCATTCTGTCATTCAATTTGGAGTTCAGGAGATTGTCTTGACCAGGACCACACCCCTAAATGCACTGAAGCAACTGCCATGTGATTGGTTGATAAGATAATTGCATTAATGAGAAATTGAAATTGGTGTTACTAATAACCCTTTAGGTGAGTGTAGCTATGTATATTACATTGCATTTCTGTCAAGAGATCATTCTAAAAATTACACAATGCACCTTCAATTTACACATATAGAAGTAGTTAAAAAAACTACTTGATGTGAGAAGAATATTTTTAAATAGATTCCGCTTTTTCATCTTGTCAGGAAGTCTTTGTGTCCATTGATCAACGGAAGATGGTGTGCCCCTTTTGAATTTCTTCCTACAAAGTCAGTTCATGTTTTCTGCTCTTGCTGCTCTTCATGTAACAACCCCAAAAGCAATGCTGGCTACAAGTAAAGAGTGCTTTCATCTGAATTAGGAATTAATTAGGAATTAATTCAAAGACAAAAAGTTACTTTTGATGTACGTTTTTTTCTAGAATATTTGGTTATCTTGAAACATGAGCTATGTTTCTGCATCTTCTGCAGTTGATACAGTTGATGTGCGTGTTCATTAGGTATTACCTTGATCATACAGTATCAGTCCAAAAGAGAGCTTTCAGAGGTGCAACATCTTAATACATTTTAATGAATGACTAAAGACATATAACTGTGCACAATATAACCAGGAACATGTATCTGGAATGTAAATAGTGTCAAGTTTAATTTTCATGTAGTCTAAAACAGGCAGAGTCACACCAAACAGTGAAAAGCTGCAAATATGAGCCGTGTGGATCAAAAACTTCACCTGTCGATGTATATGACATTCCAGCATGGACCGGAGGAAAGTGCTGAACCCGTCTGGGAATTTGACGTCAGAGGAGATGCACTTCGCCCACGGCCGTACCTTCTCA
Organism: Misgurnus anguillicaudatus; assembly: GCF_027580225.2. Lineage (NCBI taxonomy): Eukaryota > Metazoa > Chordata > Actinopteri > Cypriniformes > Cobitidae > Misgurnus > Misgurnus anguillicaudatus. The sequence continues at coordinate 9,667,192 of NC_073361.2, forward strand.
TTCGTAAAATTTCCCCCAGGAACATAATTCTTCATTCAGCCTTAGCTCATAAATGGAGGCTGGGGGTGTTTGGTTTTCTGGACTGAAGTGTTTTGTATATGCTCCAATAAGGTTAGAGATGACAGCTTCCAGGACCTGATAAATCACCTCAAGATCACCTCTCATCATTGCAATGCAATCTATCCCACCTCACTAAGACAACTGTTAGACAAAATCCACAGATGAGTTTGTAGCACTGTTCACAAGCCTGTTGATATTACTATTTTGTAATTTGCAATAGGTTATTCCAGAGGAGCCCTTGCAATGTGTGTGATAGGAAAAATCTTTCTTTTGTACTTTAAAGAGTTTTGAATTTATTCTTTATAAATCTGATCAAACTAAAAATGTAATACTACTTTATAGGTACTCAAGATTAACTCCTTCCCCGCCACTGACGAGTTATCTCGTTAATTAAGAGAAAACATTTCCCTGCCAATGAAGCTTCCCTGACGAGTTTTTAAGGTAATCTTTAATTGTAAAACAGGAGTATCCGTGCCTCTGTGCCCAGCCACAATTCTTCTGGCATCCCTCTTCCTTCTTATCTCCCCTTACACTGCTCATTATTTTTGTTCTGTTCTGTTAAAGGTGCAATCTGTAAGATATTTGCAGTAAAATGTCCAAAAACCACTAGGCCAGTGTTATATATTTTGTCCAGCTGATTACTATCAATATCTGTAATGTTTTCAACTACTTGTAAATTGTGAAAAAATTTCCATTCAAAACAGTGACACGGGGCAGTGCAGACGTTAATATCCATGTGACCCTTTGTCACCGCCTTTACTGACTTAAAACCACATGACAACAGTGGTCGAGTTCGAAAAAATAAAATGGCGGCCAAGTAAGCGACTGGAGCACAAATTTAGTGTAAATAAATGTTTTACAAATTTTAATTGCATTTCTAGCGAGAAATTAGTATTGTTGTTTTCAAATATGTGATTAGTTATCACAAAGGTGCTCTCTGTTTATATTTCAAACACGCTGCCTTTGAAGTGCATCTGAAAGTCTTTCTCTGAGCTGCCTTCATGCCTCCGAAGTCATTTCCTCATGAGGCAGCGAGGCAACAAGTCACTGCCTTGAGTTTTCGGACGCAGACAGTGTCGTGGACAAATGCGGAACTATGCGATAGCGCCTGTATGGCTACGCGCTTTCTTATGGACTTATGGATTACTCTTTTCCTGGTTGTGTCAGCAAAGACAGCTCCTGTAAGCGTACGGGCCAACCAAACGACCCAAGAAGAGTTTGGAACAAAACGAGGGAGGATCAATTTGTTGTTGCATTATCTAGATAGAGAGAGCTTCACGACAACATTTAACTCAGGGCTTCTCAAATAGTGGGGCGGGACCCCCAGGGGGGGCTCGAAGCGACACCAGGGGGGGCGCACGAGACTCCAGGGAAAATACTTTTTCAGGAAGTGATTTTTAAAGACATTACACCCCAATCACGCTGATAAGCCGCTTGTGTTTTTTATTATTATTTATTGATTATATATTAAATTTTTCAGTATCAAATGGTCAAAAAATATTATACTTTAAATAAAGATTGATTTTTTTATTTCAGACAAATTGATGCATTTTAAGTCTTTTCTGTTACAGACTAAAAAACAATGTTAATAAAGTTATTCTTTGTTGTAAGTTGATCGATATTTCTTTTTTTGTGTTTTCTTTTTGTGTTTTCTCAATGTTAATAAGGATACAATGTTTTGCAGATGTGTAATTTTATAGACAAATTATACTCTTTACAGTCGCAGCGGAGAGTTGGGGGGGGGGGGGGCGTGAAATTTTTACCTAGTCCTAGGGGGGGCGTGACAGAAAATAATTGAGAAGCACTGATTTAACTAGACCGAGATTCTGATCCTGCTTGTGTTTTACGCGATGGGTGAGTTGTTTTGATTCGTAACCCTTCAAAAAACGTATGCTATTATATTGATCACAACATTAGTGTGTCGATTGTAATCAGCGCGTCTTCCCGCGGACGATATGCACATCAAGAGGTATTGCACAGCAATATAAATGGTCATTTTAAGACACTTCACAATAAGATTTGTACTGTCAATACATTATGTGAAAAATCAGATTGTAAGTTGAAAACTTAATTCTGTGCTGTGTTTACCATCGAATTTGGACTAATACTGTAATATCTATGACTAACAATTTCGTTTTGAACATCACATATAAACTTACATAATGAAATAAACAATGTCATCAAAAGCAACATTTATAAGACTTGATTACCTTATCCATCAACGTGATTTCTCGTTTGCGTCTGATTGATGGCCATCAGCAGTTGAGTTAAAGACTACAAATCCCATAATTCCACGCTGCTTCAGAGCGTCATTAAACAACGTCATTGTTATTGATTTGATCTGGCGCCATCTAGAGGCGCAGATAATACAAATTGCATCTTTAACGTTACTTAAACTTGGAGCTGGAGCCCGACCTGAGATTCGAGCGAGAACAGCAAGCCAAGTTCGTTTACTGAACTTAATTGGCAGGCAACTCGTGAAACAATGAAAGTAAAACAATCTGCCAAAATATGGTTTTACACGTCTACTTAAATAAGGGCGTTATTAATTTTCCCAATGCATAGTTCTTTGATCTTTATTTCCCAAAGGAAGATTTTCAGCACTTTTTTTTCGAACAGCAACTCAGCGACCCCCAAGGATACGCGATTTTTTTTAAGTTGAAACTGGTCCGCGGTGTATAAAAGGTTATTAGACCTCTGTTTTAGATTGAGGACTTCATGCTGATCAAAAAGACCTAATACATAAAAAAGCTGTGCATAACAGCGCCTTTGCAATTCATAATCGGTTTCAGACAGTGGCGGTCTGTGTATTTCACACCAGTTAACTCATTAATTAAAAGAGAACGCGTCCCTGCCAATGACGAGTTTTTTCGGATCTCTGTATTTCCGCTTTTATCCACCATGTGGCGCTCTTACCCAATGTATAAAACCCGAAAGCAACCCCTTAGGGCAAACAGTTCAAACTCTGTGTATTTGTTTTGATCATCGCTCTGAATCTGATCTCTATCAAAAGTCATACACAAAAATGCAATTATCTGGGAACTTTTTTTAAACTGCTGGTAATTTATTTTATTTAAAAAAGACACTACAAAATGAGACACAGCGAATATTATATAGAAACCCATTAGAAATGAAGTCAAACTTTTTTGTTGCTAAAGAAATCGCATAAATGGTTCTTGAAAAAGCTTACCACGTGTGGGTTATTATTCTCCATGGTTGCATAACAGCAACCCAACATTGGGTCATTTTTAACCCAGCACAGGGTAAGTTTAACCCAGCATGTGTCCAATATTTACCCATTATGGGTCAAAAATAACCCAGACATTTTTAGAGTGTGGGTGTCAATCCAATCAAATGATACGGAAACGCTTACGTCATTGTAAACCTGCTAGGTGGTCCCGGTAACACCAACTCGAAATCTAATTGGTTAATGCAATGATTTCATTGCCATTTATCTTAAGCTGAAGGCGCCTGCACTGTTCGTTCTGAAGGCCTAGGCAGATTTTTTTGAAGAATCAAAAGTATAACAAATGACATTGTTGACAGTCTATTGTTCAAAGATAATGCAAAGAGTTTTTCAAAAGTTTACTATTAAAAAGTGATATTCACAAAATTGACATTTTATAAATATTATTTGCTTACTATGGATATTTGTAAACAAAATGCATCCTCCTTTTTTCCTCAAGAAGAGTTTGATCACTTTGTTCTACAGGTTAACAATAAGTGCCTTTCTATAGCCATAGAGGCTAATGCTAAAAGTCAAGACTTGTCAGTAGACTTCTGACATAAGTTTTAATTCATTGTAGCACTGAGAATGTCCGTTCGACTGAAGCAGTGGACACAGGAAAAGTCACCGCCAAACATGTCAAAACGTACAGCTGTCACATGCTCTCACACAGATTTCTATGCTGAAGGAAATCAAGGATTTCAACAGGATTTTTGCCTTCAAAATCATTCATGGCATACATTACAGCCAGTTTTGTTTATATCCAGGACATATCGCATGGTGTTCCATGACTCTGCGTTAAGCTGCGCTGTATGCAAGATGTTTTTCAATATGTTTGAAACTGTTGCACTCTAAAAATGTCTGGGTTATTTTTGACCCAAAATGGTTAAATATTAGACAGAACACACTGCTGGGTTAAAACTGATCCAATGCTGGGTTGTTTTAACCCAACTGCTGGGTTATTATGTTGCATAACATCAACCCAACATTGGGTCATTTTTAACCCAGCATGCTTACGTCATTGTAAACCTGCTAGGTGGCCCTGGTGACACCAACTCGAAATCTAATTGGTTAATGCAATGATTTCATTGCCATTTATATTAAGCTGAAGGCGCCTGCACTGTTCGTTCTGAAGGCCTAGGCAGATTTCTTTGACCATGTCAGTCGCTGTCTGAAATCAGATTGGATAAATGCTCTATCATAAATATACACTATTGGAATCAGCGCAACCAAGAGAAAAGCTATGAAATCAAGTTAATAGACTATTATGGGATTCATTTAATACACATTCATGGAAAAATATTAGGGGTGCACTGATAAATCGGCCGATGATGCTTCTCAATGAATTACGGTGAAATGCCGCTACATCCAAAAGCCTGCAGACAAAGAACCATTACACACGCAGCTCCAGGAAATGGCTTAATGATATATTTATATTGCTGTTCTTCAAACCTTTTCAGGCATTTTCATGATAATAAAGAATATTTTTTAATTTTTGATTATGTTTGACAAGTGTTGCTTTTTCAAATGCATATTATAAACAACTCAAACTAACAGTGTTTTTAGATTGATAGGACTTACCGATCAAAAGCCGTAGTACATGAAACAGCTATGAATAATATTGGCTGTGCGATTCAGAATAGTTATCGGCCACGCATTATTAGTGTATATCGGCATTTATCGGTGCACCCCTAAAAATATATTTAAATATAAATCAGTGATTCAGATAGTGTTTAGGCCAGCAGAGAAGGCTTTGCTGACCCTGACGGCCAACCACTAATTTCAGACATGTATTATAAGTATGAATCACAATTAATCGTCCCAGCCCTACAGAAAGGGTGACCAATAGTACTCATTAAAAAAGCCAAAATATGTGGATACATGCTTTCTGTCTGGACAGTGATAATATGCACATTACATGTGATAAAAATTGAATAGATCTTGGGAATGTTTTCCAGCAAGGAGCAACAAGATTTTATAAGTGCTTAACTGTAGACACTGTAGACAAGCATTGTGAATAACTAAATTTCAGTATAATATAAAAAAAAGTTCAGTGATTCATTGTGCTCAGTTTTATTAAGCTAATTTCAATCACCAAGTACACAGAAACATGACGATTCACAAAAATCATCCTACATCAGAACACACAGTATTTTCACACTTCAGAAAGTTTGGATGTAGTGTTGCTTACAGTTCTCTGGGATTGACAGCTAAGGAACACAGCATGCGCATCTGCATTAACGTGTTCCCGCAGAATGCACGGACAATCACATAATGTTCTAGAAAACTGCAAAAAACTCAATGTTGTTATATTAATGTGGAACACATCAAACCCGCTCGCGTCAGAAAAAGAACAACTCTATTGAGGGAACGTAACGGGGTGAGCCAATTCGCTGAAAGCTCTATAAAAGTTGCCAAAAAACTATAAGAACATTTGCAGTGATTATACAATTAGAAAAGTTTAATTGCTCATGACTCTTACTCATTCTTCAGCTGTTATCTGTAATATCTGCCAATGCATTGCTTACCCCAAACATAAGCAATATACCATTATTTAAGCTAACAGGAACATTATTCTTCGCCCTATATCATGGGTCTTCAACAGGGGGTCTAGAAAACTTTTTTTTTTGGGGGGGGGGGTCCTCCAAATATTGAAATTTGGAAAAATGTAATTAGGCTTTAAGCAAAATTCCGTTAATAGGTTAATAATAAAAACTTAAAATGAATAAAATCTATTTATTCATTTAAAATGTTATTTAGTATGATTTATATCCTAGTAATGTAATCATCATAACAAAGTATGTGTTATTAAAGGATTAGTCAATTTTCTTAAAAAAATCCAGATAATTTACTCACCACAATGTCATCCAAAATGTTGATGTCTTTCTTTGTTCAGTCGAGAAGAAATTATGTTTTTTGAGGAAAACATTCCAGGATTTTTCTCATTTTAATGGACTTTAATGGACCCCAACACGTAACAGTTTTAATCTAGTTTAAAATTGCAGTTTCAAAGGACTCAAAAAAATCCCAAACGTGGCATAAGGGTCTTATCTAGCAAAACAATTGTCATTTTTGACAAGAAAAATAAAAATATGCACTTTTAAACTACAACTTCTCATCTATCTCCACTCCTGTGACCCACCAGCGCAACCTCACGTAATGACGTAGAAAGGTCACGTGTTACATATATGAAACTGACACTGATATTAAACTGACACAAAGACATTAATTAGTATCATTCGACATACAACAAAGTCAGGACGGTCCTCTTTATTCACACTTGTAAACACTGGGGTGTAGTTTCGCATACGTCATCCGTGACTTTTCGGCGTGATGACATATTTCGTGAGGTCGCGCTGGCGCATCACATGACCGAAGATAGACGAGTCGTTCTAGCATATTTTTTATTTTTCTTGTCAAAAATGACAATCGTTTCGCTAGATAAGACCCTTATGCCTCGTTTGAGATCGTTTAGAGTCCTTTGAAACTGCAATTTTAAACTGCATTAAAACTGTTACGTGTTGGGGTCCATTAAAGTCCATTAAAATTAGAAAAATCCTAGAATGCTTTCCTCAAAAAACATAATTTCTTCTCGACTGAACAAAGAAAGACATCAACATTTTGGATGACATGGTGGTGAGTAAATTATCTGTTTTTTTTTTAAGAAAATTGACTAATCCTTTAATAATAATACATCCAGTCTTAAATTGATACTGGGGGTCCCTTTTCCTCCTCTCAATCCATTAAGGGGTCCTTGGCCTGAAAAAGGTTAAAGACCTTTGCACAATACTTTTCAAACATCCTTAAAGTTTCACCTTAGTTATTCAAATCCGCAATGGACATCGCAGAAAGGCTAACAAGAAGCTTCTGCCAAATGCCTTTCATTTAAATAAAGGAGAAGTGCTTCACAAACTGTTCAACACGGAAGTTAATGAGGCAGACTCTCACAATCGACAGCACAAAAACATCTATGTGTTAGAAAAAGTTGGACAGTGTTGTCAAAGGCACACTATTTTCATTTCATGGTCATTAGTTAAGTTGGTGATTAGGTAACCTAATAAACCTTTTGCTGGATAAACCTTTGTTTCGTAAAAGCCATTTTGGGCTTATTCAACTCCAGTGTGTGCACTCCTGACATCATTACATAATACTCGCTTGCTATCTTCCCCGGCTAATGGCCAATTTTGCGCTTTTGTTGTGTGGATCTCCTTTTTTGGTGAACTTTAAATGGGAAAGGAAATGAAATAGGGTGTTGTGGGAATAAAAGAGCAAATCAAGCACAGAACTGAACAGTCATGCTCTGTTGTATCTGCCGCAAGATGCTTCATCACTACAGTCATTGAAAAATGGGAAACGGGCCACGTGTGCAGCTGTTGGAAAACGTGGAATAGACAGTCTGGTGTTATGTAAATTGCTTGGGAAGATTACAGGCCTCAAGTGTGCGTTGTGGTGTTAGATGTTTGCGAATTTATGGGTCAGGAACGCAGAATGGAAAAAGGTGTTTGTTGTGGTTTCTCCCACAGACATTCTTCACAATCATCCTTGATTTGGCTCGGATGGAGACAACAATCGGCCAAACAGCGAAATGGTAAACAACAGTTGGCTGCCATCAAAAGGCCGGGATGATTATCTCGAGTATCACTCCAGATTTGTTCTGTGGTTGTGGAAATGTGCAGAATTTGTTCGAGCTCCTCATTTAAAGTGAATCTGTGGTGCGCACAGGGAAGATTAAAATGGACGAGGTTCTTTAACAGCTGTCACTGCTGTGTTTGGGGGAAAATACGGCTACGCTACATATTGAAGCGGAAGTAAACAGATTCGTTGCACGCGTAGACTCACGGGCCATGACAAACCCATTAGCAGCCTTTTCCTGCCAGTGTTTGCTTTTTAGTCACTGAAGGGACAAAGCATAGATCATTAGCAGGGGTTGGGTCGCTGTATTAGACATAAGTGGCATGTATTTGTGTGTTTACGGAGTCAAAAACCGCAACTAAATTCACTGTTAGTAAAACCACCTGTCGGGTCTGACATTTGAACATTATTACTGTTATCCCACCAAAACAGCGGGAATCAAGTCGCTGGGCGAAAAATGACTGCATACTTCCTGACAACAAGCAATGTTCTGGTTATAACCTTTATAAAATGTTGACTTGCCATTCAAGGAAAAACGCAGATCTGTCCTTTGTGGAGTCCAAAGATAGCTTGTTTTACATATGCGGACGATTAAATCGAAAGACAATAGAAAGCGTCTCTCTGGGACTTGCACACCGAGAATAAAAGAGCATGGGCTGACTTTAATGACGAAAAGTTTACAAGAAACATCAAAATCAATCATTCGCCATTGTTCTAAACAATTGAGTCACAAAAGGAGGAAGTACAAACATATTTAGTGTCAAAGATGAACATGAGATCAAGTGTCTGGGAACAACTGCTGAGACAATGTTGGACGGATAGTAAGGTAGAAGGGAAGTTCAAGTGTAAATGTGTAACGTAGTTTACACCGCCCATAAAAATCACTTAGCAGTTACTCTTATGTTACTTGTTTCTAGGGAAAAGTAGAAATATTTGAATAAACTTCAAGGTTTCCTGCGAATAATGTGTTAGTTAAGGTGGTTCCGAGGGCGTGGCAATCAAAGGGGCGTATACGTCATGATGAAAATTAAAATATTTTTATTTAAAACACTCAAATAAAACTTAATTTTGAAGAAACTATGACAAAAATGAACACATACTAGATTATTAATAAATTAAATGGTTTTTTATCTCTAACGGGAATAGCTGCGTGGTGAAGTGAAACTAAAGGTTAATAAACACAAACTAAAGCAGATGTTGTGGAATGTCTCGTCTGTTGAACAATGATAGATGGTGCAAAAATTTTAAAAACTGATTATTTCCCACTATTAATGACATTATCTTAAAGGAGTGTAACTACTGTAGCATGTTAATAATGCACATAAATAAAATGAGCAAGAGCGCTCAACAATCATATCTAATCAACAGGCACGTAAAACCTAGCTAAGCAGGTTGCTCAAACAACAAAATCACCAGCTAACTTAATTTAAAATTAGAAGAACTATAGAAGAATACAATAACAGGCTTAAATAAACCCAAAACATAAGTCCACTTACAGTTCTCATGGACACGCGTTTTATCAACTGGTTATCCTCCAGACATGACGAAGCACGTCTTATCTCATTTCGGCCATGTGGTGCGCATGCATGCTCGCGGTGTGAAGCACGTCTGCGCTATTCTCCTAGATGTTTTATCAACTGGCTAGTTATCCTCCAGACAGTGACGGTCCGGACCACGTCTTTCTCATTTCAGCCGAGTGGCGCGCGTCCCCGCTCGCGGTGTGATGCGCGTACGCGCTTTTCTCCGAGATGCACTTGACGGCCTTTTTTGCAACTATTTTTTTTTTGGACGACCTAGTTAAGGCGGTAGGGTTTTCAAGCTTAGGCGGACCGCCTTAACTGAAATGTGCTGCTGGAAACCCTGAACTTTATATTGCTCTTTTTATATACCAACAGTTCATTAAAGTGAATATTTATTTTTATTACATGCCTCTTTGGAATGCTTGATTTTGATTGGCCAGTTGCGACATTTGCAGGTTTGTTATTCCCAGATAACAACCGCTCAAAACTAATAACACACGGTAAGCCAGATCACTTTGACAGGTACAGTTTAATATTACACAAAAATAAATATAAATATGTCTTTGGCACCTTCATAATCATAACATGACACATGCCATGAACAGGAAGCAGATTTTATGCATGTTTATGACAACTGTCATTAAGTGTCATTCGGTCAATTATGATGTCATTTTTAAAGCAACACTATGTAGTTTCCATGTAAAAATGACTTACAGCTCCCCCATGTGGTTGAAAAGCGCAACAGTGCCTGATATCAGACACTCTTCTGCAGGTAGGGGGAGGGGCGGGGCTGTGTTTCCTACCCTCCACCGCCACTTTCAGAGTGTGCTTGTAGCAGCTAGGAGGCTGCTCAGGTTGCAGCAACAGTACAATTTGTCCAGTTAAAAGTTGTTCTATCACTGAACTAATTTTAGAGACATTATTTAAAGGTAAAAAAACTACATGGTGTTGCTTTAATGCAAAGATGACATTGTTTGAGATGTCTTTGTTATGACAACTTGACATTAAGGAATGCATCATAACTTGTCATGTCAACTTGACATTACCAAGACAACATAATTGACCACTTTTACCAGTGATACAAATTTAATTTGTCATTAAAATGTCATTAAGCGTTAATACTCTGTAAAATAGTTTTATACCAGCATCATGAATATTTGTGACAGAAAGTAGGGACACAAGTCGGATCTGGGGCATTTTAAGTTATTTACTGAAAAGTAATTCTGAAAGTGTAGTCTCTATTTCTGAAAGTGTAGTCCCTGTAAAGCCGTTTTGAGATACAGATGTTCTAGCATCATATGTAGTATTTTGTTACAGAAGTCCGGATGACTACATGCAAAAAATAAACAGGACTTTTTACCTTTGTGTTGATCAAAAGTCGAATCCAGTCTGTTTCAGATGTGTGAATCATCCAATGACCATTTTTGTCCACAACTGCATATAATCCGTGAAATATAGATATATAGCCTATTGTTCAGATTTCACATGAACGTCTGATAATAGAATATAATATAAAAGCTGAGGACTATTTACGTCGTAACACTGTATATGAGATTACACTTTAGGTTCCGGTAAACACATGAAACCGCCTTCAAAGTTTGTATTTAACCCTCTGGGGTCCGACCATTTCAGGACACTGGCAGAGGTTGTGAGATGCTCTTACATTTCGTCTTTTTTCAGTTGCTTTAAAACATAATAATGACAAGTGTCTCATAACACTGCGTTCAGCACAAATTGGGCTACCATATTATGTAAGCTACATGTATGTACATGTTTGTATTTTTGAGAGAAAAATGTTTATGTGTGGTTTTTGAAAAAGCAAAAGTCACTGATATAAGTCCACAAAACCCATACTAAACATGTTTTAACAAGACTTTTTTCTTTAAAATGATGTGAAAATCATTCTGCCTACTCATTCACATATAACAATATATTGATTTAGAAATTGTAAGACACTTTTTGTTTAGAGGGGCTGTATTCGAGAAGGATTGGTTGACAGCTAAGGAAACAAAAGACTCGCATATTGAGCTGCATAATGAGCCTTTAGGCACGAAATGTGAGAGGGAACTACAGTAAAGAATGTGAGGACAAATAAATGTATACATGTTTACACGTTTTTTTTGCGAAGAAGTACTTTTGGTGTGTGTTCGACTTCATGCTGCGCTGCAAGAACTGACAGGCGGATGACGTCAAAGTAAAGCGAGAGTGAGTTGAAATTAGACTACTCCGTAATATTTCTTGAATAGCTCTCACGGTACTTTGATGTCATCCGACTGCGGTGCCGCATAAAGTCGAACAAGCCAGTGACGCGGCTGACGTACGAAGCGGCTGAGATTTTCAATGGAGGGACAGAAAGCTCTCGGAAAAAAATCTAACATTACAACATCTTAAACATAAGGGTAAGTCATTAATGACATTATTTTCATTTTTGGGTGAACTATCCCTATTAAGTAGCCCCGCTGTTCCCTTTGGGGGCTGGGGCAAAAACAAAACAAAGAAAAAGCAGCTTATCCAGTATGTTAATACACACAGACAATGACGCCCCCGCTGCATGCTAGAATGTCTGGAAAAACAAGCCAATTTCAATCGCAAAATTTACGCTTTTAAATATACAAAAACTGAAACATGGAGAGGCTTCTTCGTGATATCAACTAACAGATTCTGCAAAAAAACGAAAATCACCAATTTTGAAAAAAAAAACGTTCTTTCTCATTATTTGAAAGTTGTGCTACCGACTTGTGTCACTGGTTTCCGTGATGGGTCACATTTTTCTTGACCTCAACTATATCGGTACAAATATAATTTGTCATTAAATTGTCATTAAGTGTTAAAACTCAAATGTCAAATAGTTTTATAACAACATCCTGAATATTCTTCAGTTCATAATGTTTTTTAAAGTTTCCTCCATGTGTTTAAGAAATAAAATCAATCATTCAATAATAATAATAATTAAAATTGATTTATATTATATTTATATGATTTATATTTTATTACATTTGGAGACTGATTCACCTAAAATTAAATGAAAACAATACAATAATGAGTTAAGCCATGCAGCGTTACATCCATATCGCAGAAAAAACAGTTAATTACATTCAATTAATTAATTAAATGTTTTCTATGTAAGAAAATTTCAGAACCCTCTGTGTGAGGAACAACAAGTACACTGTAAAAAACAACCTATAGAATTTACTCAAAAAAATTGTTGTAACAATTTGCACTCACTTTGTTTGAGTAAATTATATCCTATATATTTGATTAAAGAGTACCTAAATTTAATTACTATGATAAAGTAAAAAAAATTAGTTAAGGTCTACCTATTTTTTTCATAACTAATTACTTATAAAAAAATGAATAACATTAACCCTATTGGTATTAAGGCACAGATCTATTAAATTATTATTAATAATGATAAGCCATTAAGAAACATTACATATTACTTATTCAGAGAGGGTTGAATAAGGAAATAGTCATACACAAGATTGCATAAATTGTTTGATTTATTGAACAAATAACATTCTGTAAACATTAAAAACTAATTATTGTAATTACAAAATAACCACAATACATTTAAAGTGAAATACAATATATCATAGTTTTACATAAAGCTTCTTGAACATATTATTTCATAAAAAAATAAACCAAACTCTTCTAGAGATGTTAAAAAACCATAAAAAGCAAGATTCCTAAATACTGTTCTTCACGTTATCATTAGAAAATTAAAGAAGACAATAATATGAGAGGAAAAACTGATCTCATTTACCTCAGAAGACTAGCATGCTATATCGATACAAACAAACATTTCAACTTCATTTAAAACTTATTAAGTGCAAAAATACAACTTCATATTATGCTATAACTCACAGTACACGTGCATAAAACATTGAACACTAACAAGAAGTACTTACATTCAATTTTAAGTGATTCAACTTCATTTACAAGTCTCATATATAACATATGAACTCCGAAATACTTTTTTGAACAGACATTAAAAAGCGAAAGGCAACGTTAAGTATATATCCGTAAATGATAATAATAATAATAATAAAATGGCTTCATAAATAGATCCCTTCTAAAACAAAACTCAATATATTAACAGATAAATGCAAGAAAACTTTTACATTAATTATCTAGCTTCGACAGCTTTACCGTTGTTTGTTTGTCTGCTCGACGCCCTCCCGTCTGTATCGTACATCAACCGTCCGCTGCTCTCTCTCGTCACGTGGCTTGCTCAAGTTCAACCACTCATATTGAGCAGCTCCGCTGTTCACGAGATTCAGACATGTAAATAATAATAATGGAAGTTAATATTTTAATCATAAATATGGATTTTTATTCGTGCAAGGTGCAAGGTGCAAGAACTGGGCGATGTTTCATTCAAAGCTAACCTGACTGACATATTCTAACCTATCAATCTGTCAACAACAGAGACAGAGAAGCATGCAAATGACTAAACTTCTGGTAGATTTTACAGTTAACCAACTTAACATTTCCATTCATGATGATATCAACAAGTTAAATAAAAACTTACCTGTCAACAAATGGCAGTTCTCCCGCCGATATGATATGAAAAAATGGTGACTCGAGTCCCGCCTGGATGTTGATTCATGCGCACTTTGCGGTGCTAAGGCCAATATTGTGGGGTATATGTTACTTATTTTTTTAGTATTGAAGTTATTAATGTTTATTATTGGATAGTGAAGGTATAATATACCCATTATTTTTTATTTTACTTGCTAGCTTATATACTTAATTAAATTATAACTAATTTTCATGGGTTAAATTTAACACCCTCCAGAGTAATTTTTTACAGTGTATAGAACAAGAGTATTAACACTTTATGACATTTAAATGACAGTTTAATGTAATGTTAACCTATAAAGCTAGGTAGTTTCTTAAGTTTAATAATTATTATGATATGTCATGTTTATGACAGATTTATGACAAGTTATGATGTATTGGTTTATGTCAAGTTGTCATAACAAAGACATTTTAAACAATGTCAACTTTGCTTTAAAAATTACATAAAATGAAAACATAATGAAACATAATGAGATGTCATGATTATGAAGGTGTCATGTCAGTCTTATTAACACCCCTTCAAGTAAAGTGTTAACATGTCTTTTATATATTACAAAATTATTAAACCAAATAGCGTTTGTGACATTTGATCATCTTGTCTTATCTTAAAACTGAAAGTAAACAGGTTTTCATCGCTGAAGATTTGCATTCGTTAAAAATTGGCAAATAAAATATTTCAGATCAATATTTATTGTTCCTTACCTTAGGTAAAAAGCCATGTAATAAGCGGGATTATGTATAAGCACCCATTGGTTTTCGTGAAAAAAGCCCATTCAGTGTGACACAACACGGTCGCTGTGATAACAACCGACTGCCTAAACATTATCCTTTACAAAATCTTCATCTTTAGTTAAGCTTGTGTTTATGTCCAGATACAATCATATCATATGTTTACATTTAGTTTTATGTTTTGACATGACGTGCACTCTGATTCTTACACAAAGCTATCATATGGTTTTTAGTGCCATGGTCTACTTTTATGATGCTTGACAAATGATGTCATTGTAAGAAGCTGCATCTTCAAACATTCCCCTTTGTGTTTTACAAGCAGACAATTTTGGAACGACGAGGACTGGTAAATAATGACAGAAATGTAATTTTGGGGAACTGGATGCATTCCCCATGTACAAGAACAAAACATCTCAGTCCCACCATTGTAACTCGTGCATAAAAGCAGCAACTAAAGAGAGTGAGTATTTTGCACATCATCAACAGCATATTCTTTACTAACCTGGCACAGCTATCCTTCCTGATGTTGGGTGGTCCATTTCCAAAATAAGGCCATTGTGTGCAACCTGGGAATGGAGACAAAAGAACGTGAGCCAGTGATAATTATTCATGCTAGCTTTCTTTTCTTTACCCAGCGAGCGGTGAAACTGACAAACTGAAGCTACTACCTCGCTGTCTCCTTTCACGGACCACACAAAATTTAAAAGTTGACTTTTTCAACTTGACGTGACAGCTTTGAACGTACTCAACACAAACAGGGTTAAACTCACAGAAACGACAGCTCGAGATTTACGAAGACCAGCCAATTGTGTCATTACATGGCTTACATGCTGAAACTGATGTCTTACGTCAATTGTGGTTTTTTGTTGATTTTTTCCTTTTCAGTGTCCGTCTTTCTCAACTTGTCGTTACCCCGTAATCCTCCTATAACAAACTTTCATTGTTCCAAACCATTATGAGCGTCTTTCATCCGTGAAACACAAAGGCTGATCTTTTCTTTAGAATGGAAGTAAATGGGGAGAGACGCTGAACTTTTAAATGGCTGAAAAAGTACAGTGTAAGTATAAAATAGTCCAACAGACCGAAACATTAACGTGGGTTTTAAACACTTTCCACTGAACGTGTTGTCCTTTGCTGCGCAGCTGTCAAATCTAATATGGTTTCTTAAGACTTTTGCATCAGTTGCGATCGACTCTCGTCATGTCTCGCAACCAAATCCCACTCGTGCCAAACCTAACATGTCTGAAGTGACGTTTGATTTGAAAGTAGGAGCTGTAGTGACGTGTTCGAGTCTGACCTGGGTCATGTCCTGATACTAAACTCTTTCTTTCACCCTCTACTTTTCTATCAACACTATTCTATAAAGAATAAAATGTTTATAGTGGGATGGTTGAATTTCCCCTGAATCATGAATGCAGTTTTAGTCTTTTCTTTACACACTATTATCAGATGACTTGGAATGTGATAACGTACCACTTTTTAACACTCATTTATTACACCAACACTATCACGATTGGTTTAGGCACGATTGATTTAGGCAAAATCGCAATTTCACGATTTATCACGGTTCTTTTTCATGTTGTTTTTTAAAGACTATTTTCCATTACTGAGCCTTAATACAGCCACACTAATGCCCCCAATTAAAAAGGCAGTTTTTTATTCAAAGTGTGCATATTTTGAGAAATATTTGAAGAGTTTAGTTCCAAAACGCGATAAACGCCATTAAAAAAAAAAGAGTTACTGCCAGAATCAGTATTATATCAACACAGTCTCACCCCATGGCGTCAATATTTGACGACACTTGACCATGCGTCAATATGTTGACGCAGAGGGTATACCTTTCGCGGCATTTTTTGACGAACTGGGGACTTCAATACTATTAGGTACGCGAAATTAAGCAGTTGTCACCTGGCGTTGGGGTTAGGGTCAGGTTTGGGTAGGGATGTCATTATGTAAATCTAACCCTAAACCGACGCGAAAATGGTAAGAAAATAGGAAAGAGAATGCAACGGACCTAATAGTATTGAAGTCCCCAGCTCGTCAAAAATCGACGCGAAAGGTATACCCCCCGCGCCAACACACTGACGCATGGTCAAGCGCCGTCAAACACCGACGCCATGGGGAGAGACTGGGTTGATTATATCAGGTCAGTATTTAAAAGGAAATTCTTGATTTTACACAAAATGCAATATCCGCCATGTTATTCTGTCATCTTTTTTTTTCGTTTTTCCCCCAAAACGCAATAAACGCCAGTTCTCCTTTTCTGCAGAACGCAATAAATCCGCTCCACAAATTACAGCGCACCATTCCACACAATGTAAACAAACAATGGCGGTGCGTTGAGTACACGGAGTCCTATTTTTCCTCATCAACTTTGCACTTCGTGATCAACAAACAAACAAAAACAAAATAATACTTTAATGGCATTGATAAACCTGTGATGGTTTTCTGTGACGGGAACGTAACGTAAGCCATCAACATCTAATAATTTACGCGAGAGGCACTCAGGAGACCGTTGCTTGTTCTCCCGACAGCATCAAGTTCCTGTCATGATAACACATTAACCCCAGGGGATCTTATGAAAAATTTTACATTATTTTACTCAAAGTCAACGAAAATCGAGCAGGACCAAAACAATTTACAGCTGATCGCTGTGAAAAATGTTAAGCGACAACGTCAAGTATAACTGAAGCAATGACAGTGTCATTAATATAACAAAGTAAGTGTTTTGATTAATAGCATTAATGTTTATTTTTTATCAGTGTATACCACTAGTCAACTAAATTAATATAACATGGCAAAGATGAATGAACATTTATACATTGATTCAATAGATTTATTGCATATTGAAGAAAAAAACTGTCATATATTTATTGCATTTTGTGGAAAAAAACAATTAGTTTTTATAATAAATCTTTGAAAATCAAGTTATGGATTTGAATTTTTTATGTTTTATAACCTAAAGATGCTATGTGAAAGCTTGGAACAGAAAATAGTGGTTTTCATCTTGTCACTTTCTTGGTATAGAAAACACGTTTTTACCGAAATTTGTCAAAATGGATTTATTGCGTTTTGGAACCAAACTCTTCATTTATTCCATTTTAAATATTCACTTTAAATTGCTGCAGGGATCAGTAATATTTAATCCATATTTATTCTATACACTACAATGGCTACAGCCATTCACACTCTGTTTGTCTGTTTTATTCATACGTGAAGCTAGAGGGCGCTCGTGACAGACAGTCTCGTTACGACAACTTAATGAAGGAGACGTAGTGTCACGCAGAGATCACCACTTTACAGGCAAAGGAAGATGTTGTGATGTTTTAAAGCAGCGAAACAATAAACACGATTGAGATGATATAAGGTTTATCTGGGTTTTTCATGCTATGTCGGGTATTTTATAACATTACTGTATATTAATAATGCTATGCTAATCGAGCATAAATAGCATAAAATAGTTCTGTAAAATAGTTTCTCATTTTGTGATCAGAAGACACACCAGATCATGCACGGTTGTTTAACCGTGTTAAACAACCAAATTGGTCCCACTTTCTAAGGCATCGGAGACAGATCACACGTGGCCTCAAGTTCGGTCTATGTATTCACTCCAAGAGGTCAAAAAGAATAGTTTCATAATGCGATGCATGCGTTGTGCACAAAAACAAACTGACATCTCAGCGTACAGGAATTCAACCTCCAACCTGAAACAACACCTAGCAGTAAGTGTCAGTGATGATTTGAACATATTATTGGTATTATTGTAACTATGGGCACATTTACCTTATTGTGATATTACATCACAAAACTAAACAAACCGAACAGCATTAATACATAAATACACTTCACTAAAGTGTAGAAAAGACATACAAATAAAAACGGGATTGTATTTAATTGAAATCCTTCCTAAAGAATGTATATACTTATAAAAATAAAAGAATAAAGTATGGTAATAAAGGAAGATTTATCATATATTATAATTAATCTAGAGTTGATTTGCAAAAACAGATAAGTTCCATTAGAAATTCTAAAATTAGCATTTTTATCAAGCTCCTGTTTATCTTCAGTACTTGCACTTTAAAGGCAATGAAATAACCTATTCATACAAAAACATGATAACAAACAGACACACTTTAAACATACGTTCTTTTTTGTTTACTGTTAACTAGTTTAAAGGCAAATGCTTTTGTGTTGTGAACGTGAAAATAAAGACTTTAACTTTCAGAAAACAGTCAGTGTGTGTTTGAGATTTTTCAAATCTATTGTTCTATTGTTTTCTTTTTGGAGCTGAATAAAAATTAGGGATGCACCGATATGGAAATTTTGGCCGATACCAATAACCGATAACTCTTTATATTTGGGGGCCGATAACCGATATATATAGGCCGATAAATATTCATATTAATTTCACAATGAAAAACTCCCAGACCGCGGACATCTTGTCTTTGCGCTAGAGTAGCATACTCTTCTTAAGCCCGCAACATGTGTCATCTTCGTGCTATGTCACAGAAAGCACCAATCAAAACTCCACATGGCCAGCAATGAGCAAGTGAAGTGGTTCAACAAACCAAAATAATCCATCATTTATCGGCTTTCATTTATCGGCCTAATTTTGCTATCAGACCGATAACCGATAATATTAAAAATAAAGCAGTTATCGTCCGAAAACGATATGTCGGCCGATATATCGTGCATCCCTAATAAAAATGTATTATATGGAAAGTATGGATATTACTTTTTAAATATTCTGCTAGTGTTTTACAGAGGAAAGTTAGCCATACGTGTTTAAAACAGCACAAGGATGAGTAAATGTCAGAAATATTTTTGAGTGTATAAAAATAGACTATGTGCCTAAGTACACTGTTTCTTTTTGTTCCCTTTTTATTTTGAGATCCAAATGTCCAGCACTGGTCCCACCAGAGTCCAAAGCCACTCTATGCAGTCTGTCAGAGTGCATTAGTGTCATTAGTGCTATAGGTTTGCATGTCAGTAAGCGGAAACCAGACAGTTATATAAGATGATGTCCAGAACACCAGATTGGTGGGGTGGATGACACCCTTGTACTGTGCCTCTCTCTCTCTTTATCCCCTAAATACTCTGTGTACTTTTAGGTCCTTCTGAGGAAAGTTTAAGAATACTAAAGATAGTAGCTACGCACGACGACTCTCGACTCTCTTAGTGCAGAAAGATGGATTCATGAGTAACAAGAGTATTGAGAATGTGGCTGATTTCCACTCATCCTCAAAACACATTTTGGTGTGTTTTATGAAAAAGAATTATCCTCTTCTGACATCACAAGGGGAGCCAAATTTCAATGACCTATTTCTTCACATGCTTGCAGAGAATGGTTTACCAAAACTAAGTTAATGGGTTAAACCTTTTCACATTTTCTAAGTTGATAGAAGCACCAGGGACCCAATTATAGCACTTAAACATGGAAAAAGTCAGATTTTCATGATATGACCCCTTAAAGTAGCCTAAATTTTAACAGTTCAGAAATAACATGCAGGTGTAGTACACTGTAAAAAAAATCCTTAGAAATTGCAGCTGAGTTGCCGGTAATTTACCGTAGATTTAAATTTATGTTATTTACTGGCAATATTTTGTTCAAAGTTAAATGAACATTTAACATTTACAAGTCTTTGTCTTTACAGAGTAAAACTAAAAAACAGCATCAGGCGAAACATTCTGGGAAACAAAATCTGAAGCAAAAAACAGAAGAAGGTTGATGATGATTTCTGGTTCCCAGAATGCTTTGCATGAGGCTGTTATTGTATAGTTTTATTCTGTAAAGAGGAAGACTTGTTGATGTTTAAGATTTATTTAACTTTGAACAAACTCTTGCCAGTAAATAACATAAATGTAAATCTACGGTAAATTACCAGCAACCCAGCTGCAATAACATTGAAATTTTTACGGATTTTTTTACAGTGTATATTGGATCAATACATTAGGCCATAAAAAGACCCCAAATAAACCTTGCACTAGTGTTAGTGTAAAATAATCAAACAACAACAGACCATGAATAAGCAATCCTTTACATTTGACTGCTTTGAAATTCAGAAATTGCAATTCAATTTCTGAATGTTGTGATACTTTGTGTTTGTTATGAAAATAGCGTTTTGTGTTGGTATGGCGGTAAAAAAATAATAAGATAAAGTAAATCATATCCATATTTCCGCTATCCACTAGATTTATTTTATGAAATCCTGCTATGCATATGAAGTAACCGTTTTATAAAAGCAATACGCCCCACAAAGCAGTGGTGTTACAGTGCATTTTAAAGCAGCTAAGGGGGTTTTAGGCACTCCGTTGTCGTGCCTAAGAACGCCCCTTAAGCCCGGTATACACTGTGCGATTTTAAATAGTCCTTTAGGATTGTTGCTTGCCACACTGTGCGATCAATATCGTAGTTAAGTCCATGTCACACTGTATGATCTCAGTTTCCATCAATGTCAGACTGTACGAGTTAAAAGACTTTTAAAAATCGGACGCACGCAAACAAACGTGTCCGCAGTTTTACGTCATCGATCGACGACGGCTGTGCAAACACACGCTGAAGCGAAGGCTAGCAAACCTAAACAACATTTACCGTTCATTTTAACAATAAGCATAAAAAGAAGAAGTAGACGAGTACCTGGCATTTGAATTTCCAGCGCGGTTTCTCTCCGGGCTGCTTCATTTATATCCTATCATGGTACAGTGGTGATGACACGTTGTACAAACACTCTTTATCTTTCAATAACTCCTCAAGTTTCTCCTCCTGCTGTATAGTCAACCTGGCTCTTTTTGAAATTTGTCTGCGTTGATTTGTTGTTGTCGCCGTACTAATTGCATCATCGGGTTCTGTGCTTCTATTGGTTCTTGATCTGCCGGTTGTCGTAGGAAGATGTCACACAGCAGGATTGTGTCTCCAGTTTTCTGACACTGCCAGATTTATGTCGGAGGATAATTTTGATCGCAATGGTCATTAATCGGCTGTCTGTGAACATGTCAAACTAGCGATCAAAGACGGCAGATTTTAGCCAGGGATTCCAGAAATCTTTTAGGATTTTAAAATTTGTCCTAGACAGCTAAATCGTGGCTGAAATCTCACAGTGTGCGCCTGGCTTTAGCTGTTATAAAATGCACTGGTAACCCACTGCTTCGCGGGGCTTATTGCTTTATTTTACAGTGTACTGTTAGATCAATCTGAAAATGATTTTATTTTAAAAACGAATATTTTTAACGTGTGAATTTTGCCTTGAATAGCAGAATTTGGGGTGACAATCCTTCATGAGTGCATTCGTATCAAGAGCTGTAAAATGGGAACAGTTGAGCAAAGTCGAATCATTGGGCTCTTGGCCATGTAATTTTGAGTGTGTGCCCAGTGGCTATACATGTGTCTACCTCATTCAATGTGTGCATCGTCCAACACATCCGCTGTTTGTACGGCAACCCTTTGAAATGCAAATTGGTCAACTGAGAATGAAGAAGTGCGGTAGATGTACTGCAACAGAGCTATTTTGTAGGCCGCTTGAATAATGACTGGCAAGAGCTGGAAACAGATGAAAATGCTAATAGAAGGCAGATAATAAGGGAGAGCAAAGAGTCAAAACAAGAGAGCATGAGAGATAATGATGATGTGTTTTCCAGGGAAAACCTTAGTAATGGATCCCACTGGCTAGCAAATCATTCCTTACAAGGAAGAAAAACAGAGGGGTTCTCCATGCACGGTCCCTGATGATGCCGACACTTTGACCAATGTCAGAATCAAGCCAAAGAGCCCACCAACAAGGTGAAATCTGCAGCAATAAGACATCAGTAGATATACTGTAGAAGAACAGGACAGTACAAACCAACAGAGTTATCAGGGCTTGTGTCACAACAGCTATGTTTCAACTTATTTTTATGCGCATTTTGGAGTATTGCATAAAAACGCTGAATGGAAATGCCAAGATGCACATAAATTCTAAAAATGCACATAAAAAACATACACGTGAACTACAATGGAAACACTTAAATAAATTCCTAGATGCGCACCAAAAAGTCATTAACGGCAACTCTGATGAATCCCAGTATCTAAAATTCAGTAAAAATAAATAAATAAATAAATCAAATATACATATATTTTTATGTAATATTACTTGATATTAATATCAATATATATTAAAGTGCACTTATTTCATTGCTAGAAAACGTTATTTTGTACATTTGGTATAATACAATGTGTTCGTGTAGTTTATGGTTCAAAAAACACATTATTTTCCACATACTGTACATAATTTGTAGCTCCAGATTTCACTCTTTTTCTGAAATGCACAGATTTTGTACAAAACTGATCGATCTGAAAAACGCCGTGTCCCTGATTGGCCAGCTAATCTGTATGTTGTGATTGGTCTGAATACCTCTGACGTGAGCAGGAAATGTGATGCTCCATACCATGTTTGAAAGATTCGCTCACAATGCAATGCTAACAGGAGTTAACTTACAGACTGAGTCCGAAGTGGAAGGAATTATGATAATGTCAGACTTTTCTACAACAGTAAACAGTTGCGCGACAATCTGTGTGTTTGTCGCATATCGTTAACATGTACTAATTCACACTTACACACCAAAGGAAATGTAAAATCTTGAATCGGACCATTGGTGCTCTTTAATATGACTTACTCGACTGTCAACTCAAACAGCAGGAATCCACAGATAACAGGTGTATAGACTTTCGTCTGCGTTGAGTGCACACAAAAATGGTTAAATACAGTAGCTTTATGCTTTTCTTGCGGATATTTAGCACCAGTTTATCTGGAAGTGACGATTGTACTCTCTTTAGCTTGCTGAATGGAAACTCCAAATTATGCGCATAAGTTTAGTATGCAACTTTGGATGGAAACAATATAATGAAAGGGTTAATTTTGCGATAATGATTGGCTTACTGTATATTTTCAAACGTATTACATAGCACTAAGGGTAGGTTAGCTTAGTGGTAGTGCATTATATTGGCGGCGCAAAAAAGTGCTTCGATGGGTTCGAATCCAGGGAACATGCATAGTCGCATGTAAATGTACAAAACAATCAGTCTAAGAATAAAACAACCATTGTAACAGTATTAGGAGGTGTGCACACCAAAGCTTTTAAACGCGGCTGAAAACGCCTGGCGGACGCAATACCGCAGATTAACATAACGCACTTACCCAATTTATGAAAAAAATGAAGCCAAAATGTTATTTACTAATTTTAAACTCTGTGAATGTTTTGATAATCGTTCTGAATCTGATCTCTAACAAAATTCCTTAACAAAAATGCAATTATTTCAGAACTGATATTGACCAGCTGAGCTTTTCACCAAAAGGTGAATATTTGTCAACTCTCGACGCTCAGCGCTGAGCATGAAAATAATCGCGTTTAGCGCAAAAAAAAAAACACACCAGCTGCTGGCTTTTTTGAAAAATGCCACGGTTCCATTGAAAACATAATTGAAAGCATATGCAGGCCGCCGCCTTAAAAGCTTTGGTGTGCATTAGCTGCGCAAAAGGTAATTGGTTCAACACACATACTGATGAAATGTATACCTGGTAATGCACTGTATTATATTTTTTATTTCAGTGGGTTAATCTCGCATAGCCAGACCTTCATACAGAATGGCCAAGGACTTCCCTAGAGGCCATATTACTGACACGTAAAACAACCAATCACTTTTCACTTTGGGACGAGGAAATGTCTGCACAATAACAGACCGGTGTGCAAACAGTAAATCATTCATTCACAAACGTCAGGTTCTAAATTAAGTGATTCAGCATTTTGCATTCATACATTTTAAAAGATATTTCATCATAAGTTTTACCAGGGTATAGTGCTACTGTTTTGATGTAAGTCAAGTATAGTAGGAGTATAGTACCTTAAAAATGAAGTATCATGGCAACTTGATTACAACTTGCCGGTTTAAAAACAGCTCTAGCAACATCTGATTCCAACGTGTGAACGTGTTAATGGTTGAATGATGGCAAAGACTGATTTATCGCACATGAAATTGTAAATATGCCTGTAGGATGGCAAGTAAAGGAAAACAAGTTGTTTCATCAGCTTGCAGTAAACAAATCCAAAACATGGCATAAATCATTGAATCATTAATCACACGTGCTCACATACACAGGGCACAAAAAATCCATGTTGACTAAAAAGTGAAATATTCAAACAACAGACCCAAGTCTGTCACGGTTCTAAAAGATGAATGGTTGGAAACTTTGTTTTCAGGAAAGTTGATTTGCTTTCTATGCACTCCA
Source organism: Misgurnus anguillicaudatus (assembly GCF_027580225.2). Taxonomy (NCBI): domain Eukaryota; kingdom Metazoa; phylum Chordata; class Actinopteri; order Cypriniformes; family Cobitidae; genus Misgurnus; species Misgurnus anguillicaudatus. The sequence continues at coordinate 9,692,199 of NC_073361.2, forward strand.
TGCGGGAGAGGGATCGCTTCCCATCTCCTCCCTTTGCAGACTTGGAGGAGATGCCTGAGTAACTTTCAGCTTTTAATTTGTGAATTATTCGGTCAGTGCGACTTTGCATAAGAATATTGTGACCGGGGTGACGTCAGAAGCTCTGCGGATTGACATATCATTGAGAACGGAGATAGCTGAGAGCGAGCTGACACCTTCTCTCATCTGCTTGAGTTCTTCATAGTCATTAACTCCACAAGCACCGGTGGACTGTGCTGAGCTCGAGCAAATGTAAATGATGAAAGGATCAGATGTGTTGATGGATGATGAGTAAGAACACAGAGAAAAATTAAAGTTCGACACTCACGACATTCTAGAATGATGAATCAGTTCCCCTTCTTGAAGGCATGTCACTTTGTAACTTGCACCATTAATATTATTATTTCATTTTACTTTTTTAAGTAATTGTAAGTCCTTCAGCTCTCACTGTTATTTAAATGCATAACTATTGGATGTTTTACCAGCTTTATCATCCAGCAGGAGAAATTCCTACATAACAAAAAACTTCTTATCAACAAGAAGCAAAAGGTTTATAAGAACAGATCACCCCAAAATAACTTTGTTAGTTTTTACTTTTAAGGCAGAAGTATTCATTTCTTACAGATACACAACTGAGGTATGCAGCAAAGCATTTGTGAAGCCACAACATGCACAACCTTGAGGCGGATGGGCTACAACAGCAGAAGACCCCACCGGGTACCACTCATCTCCACTACAAATAGGAAAAAGAGGCTACAATTTGCACAAGCTCACCAAAATTGGACAGTTAAATACTGGAAAAATGTTGCCTGATGAGTCTCGATTTCTGTTGAAACATTCTGAAGGCAGAGTCAGATTTTGGCGTAAACAGAATGAGAACATGGATCCATCATGCCTTGTTACCACTGTGCAGGCTGGTGGTGGTGGTGTAATGGTGTGGGGGATGTTTTCTTGGCACACTTTAGTGCCAACTGGGCATCGTTTAAATGCCACGGCCTACCTTAGTATTTTTTCTGACCATGTCCATCCCTTTATGACCACCATGTACTCATCCTCTGATGGCTACTTCCAGCAGGATAATGCATCATGTCACAAAGCTCGAATCATTTCAAATTGGTTTCTTGAACATGACAATGAGTCATCACTGTAGTAAAATGGCCCCCACAGTCACCCAATAGAGCATCTTTTGGATGTGGTGATGTGGTGGAACGGGGGCTTCGTGCCCTGGATGTGCATCCCACAAATCTCCATCAACTACAAGATGCTATCCTATCAATATGGGCCAACATTTCTAAAGAATGCTTTCAGCACCTTGTTGAATCAATGCCACGTAGAATTAAGGCAGTTTTGAAGACAAAAGGGGGTCAAACACAGTATTAGTACGGTGTTCCTAATAATCCTTTAGGTGAGTGTATAAACAGAGAAAAAATATAGATAGGATGAGACGTTTTTTTTCCCAGTTTTGTTTGAAAGCCGAAGGTCTGTTCTTTCATTTGATATATTTTCTATGTTTATACATTTTTAAAAGAAAATTTTCCTGTAAGGCATTTTGTGAAAATCACAAAAAAATGCTGGCAGGCAACTTTAAAAAAAAAAAATGACTGGCAGGGAATGAGTTAAATTGAAAATTTGAAGAATCTTCACACAACTGTTGTCCACAAAAAAGCCCTTTATGTTATTTCTATTTTTATTTTTAAATTTCATCATTCATTAATTATTTTTTTTAAAGTTTATGAAATGACACCATCAAAAAAGGTCCCAAACTATCTTTGGGGCAAGTAGTCTACCCTTCATAAACGTCCTAAATAAACCATTTAGATACAGATATGTATACATTTGGTACCAGTTTAAGGTACTAATATGAACTCTTTAGGTACAAAATTGTACTTTTTGCGTACTGCCCGATGTCCAATTTGGGACCAATTTTTTTAAACCATAAATTAGAAATAACTCTAAAAGTGTCAAAATAGAAAATATTTCAGCAACTACAGAACCTAATAGATTTTTCATATCACTCCCCATTCCTGTGATAAAAACCTGTCATGACCACAAGGTTACAATTATCCCTCTTGAACTGTAAAGTGTCTTTAACCTCAAACAAACCCCTAAATCTGAAGCCTTTGTACCTAACAGTAATAAATTTGCAACTTCATCATACCCGAATATTAAATCTGACAGAGGCTTCCGTCTTCTCTGCGGACAGGACTGAACAATCAAACGAAACTGGCGGGACCACAAAGTAATTTAAAAGTTTTGCGAGACATGTGGACACCAAATCTGAAGCCCGAAGCCTGTGCGTTAAACTCTCGTGTTGAGCAATAAAGTCCCATGTGCCAGCGAGCGACTGGCACAGCAGTTCCATATGTGTGCCCTGTTGCCCCAGCAGTGTGGTTTAAAAGCAGACCACTGTGTCTGTGTGCTGTAAAAAGCCTGTTTATTTGTGTTTCTCTCACTTTTAATGGCTGCCTCCGAGGCCTTCTTTCATCCAAAGAGCATTTCTGTCCTCCCCCCGTCGCTCTGCGCTTCGAGAGACGACGGTTGGCAACGCTGTGGTGGCGTAGGAGTAATAAAAAAATAATAAGGCTCAAACGTTGATCGATGGCTTTAATTTAAACATCATACATGTGTTATTTTTGGGCCATCAGAATTTATTATGCATACACCTTCCGTTTTATGACAACGCAGTGCATAAGCAACCTGACATGAAAGTTAAAGCTATTGCATGCTGCCTATGGATTGCAGAAGGCAGGAGCTATTACAAGAAGCCATTAGCTGTCATGTTGTCACGGGGCAGCACTAGTGAATGCTATACTGTTACATTGCAGAATTAACTTGAATATTTCTAACTATCATAATGATTCGATGATTGCTCAATAGCACTGTATTGATATTTATAAAAAAATACCAATAATACAGCTTGTACCACAATCACTTAATATACATTTTGCATCTGGTAGTCCTGACATCATTGTAATATTTATATTTAGTCATAACATTCATTTCTGATAAGGCTGTTAATTTATTCAGAAGCAAAACCTATTACTTTTACTGCCTTACATTTATAATATCTGCATTGTACTTGTTTTCCAAAATGTTTTATTACATTTAATATTCAAATCCAAACATCCAGCCAAACCTATAAAACTGTGCACTTCCTTTTCTGAAAACAATTTAATTGTAATGACATAATCTAACGCAGATGAACAGTGATTCATACAAGTGAAGACAACAAATTTAGATCATGTATGACTTGTAACACAGACGGTATGATATGAAAAGTCTGGATTCGAGGTGTACATGGAGAAACAATTACCTAAAGCACTGCCTGCTTTGTCACTGGCAACAGTTCAAAACAATGGTCTCAACAAGCAGACACCATTTAGATCGATACTGGTCGAGGTTTAACTGCAATAAATAAAAGTTCAATATTTGATTATTCTGTATCTTGATTTTTCTTAATACAAATTCAACCAACAAAGAAAAGCCTATAATTCACCAAAGTTCTGGCCACACAGTTTGAGGTATTATTCATGTCCCCATAAATGTCCACATCCTGAAGTTTAATACCTTAGTGTTGAAGGGTTGTTCAAATAAGCAATAGCAAGGATGATTAATAAATTGATATTTGTTTTCTACATCAGAAATAATATATGACAATAAAATAGCACAATAATGCAAGAACATCCTTTCTAAGAACACAACTTTGATTTTTAAGAAAATATTAGGATGAAAAATATTAAATATTAATATAAAAATTGAATGTAAGAATATAATAATACTCAAAAAATAAATATTCAAAACATTTAAATAAATTAGTGCTGGGCAAAGATTAATCGCGATTAATCGCATACAAAATAAAAGTGATCCTTGGCATAATATATGTGTGTGTACCGTGTGTAATTATTATGTATATCTAACCACACACACATTCATATATTCATTTCAGAATTGTTTGATTTATATATATTTTTTTAAATTTATATTTAATATAGAATATAAAAATATAAATATATATATATATATATTAGGGCTGTCAATAGATTAAAAAAATTAATCTAGATTAATCGCATGATTTCATGAGTTAACTGCGATTAATCGCAAATTAATCGCACATTTTCATCCATTCTAAATTTACCCTAATTTAACACTTTTCAGGTTTTTAATATTCTAATCATATATACATATATAGATGCTTTATGCAAATGTATGTTAACAACAGCCTGTTTACATTTTAACAGAATCACCAGCCATTGTTTTGTATATGAATTTTCCTTTCAGAAGATTTTTCTTTCTCCATTTTTGTTTGCTGCTGCATCATTTGTGACATGTGCTGGCAAGTTGAGTCGGAATTAGCAAATTTAAAAAAAATAGTTGTTCATATTTTGACATTCTCTATTAAAACATAGAACAATGCATGATTTCTTGAAATATAACAAAATATGACAGAACTACACGTGTTTGAAGTTGAAAGAGTCAAATTACCACAAAAATTTCCACATCCATACATTATATTACCACATCAATACCTTAAAATCACTGGTAAAACTAATAGATTTAGCACACACAAAGCAAAAACATCATCAATGTATGTTCAACTTTTTTTCCTTTTGTTTGATTGACATTGAGACAGACTGCTTAAAATCTAAGTGATCTAATATAATGTTATACATCAGATATTTTTACCCAACAGTTAACCAAACATTAACTTAAAACATAACAGATTATAGAGCCTACCTGCGTGAATTCTTATCAAAACAGATATTTGTAAAACTGTAATTTTGTGTAGATGTCTATATATCCGGGTCGCGCACTCGCGCGTCTGTGTGCACGCGCTTCAGATATCAGTCAGTCAGCGTGAGGGGATCGCTTTTGAGTCTTGTCGCTCTTAATAACTCTTTAACAATAATCAGATACCGAACTTTATTTCTCTTAATGACTCTTTTAACATCAAGCAAGTCCTGCAGTCTATTTTCTAAGTCATGCATAAAAGCGAAACCAAAATGAATTGAGAAGCATTTTTGTATTAGATTAAGCATTAGGACGGTAACGTTACACCTCTCAGACGTATAAATAAAGATCATATCAGATGTCCAACGAGCATTTAGAGCATTGGATTTGGTAGACGATTTGCTTAATGTTCTTATTTCTATGAAAACCTTTTACTCATTTAGAGAGAGTCACATTTGTCTGCGTCTCTGTTCATTCAACTATGGACTGGACCAAGGGTCAAACAGAAATTGCGCGTTGCGTTAATCTCCGTTAAAAAATTAGTGGTGTTAAAATGAATTTGCGTTAACGCGTTATTAACGCGTTAATTTTGACAGCCCTAATATATATATATATAAACATGTAAATGTTTCTTAAATACATACATGAATGTGTGTGTATATATTTATACATGATAATTAGACACAGCACACACTCATATATTATACCAATAATCACTTTTATTTTGTATGCGATTAATCTTTGCCCAGCACTAAAATAAATATTATAAAAGATGCATTTAAATTTTAAAAAGCTAATAGTCATTGTTCAGTATAAATCCCAGCACAAGGTTTATTGCTTTAGACGAGTGTTACTCTGATCTAGGGGTGACCCCGAATAGTCGAAGATTCGATGCACCGATAGGAGAAGCCTGATTCGACTACCAATCTCACAGTCGAATCGTCGCAGATGTGTTATGAAATGAGGATCATTCAATTTTGGCCGTATATGGGTGCACACTATCTGATTTCACATATAACAGCTTTCTCCTAATATATTAATATACAGCCTATTATGATAATGCTATGCAAATAATATGTGAATTAGCTTTTAATAAATATTTTTAAAATGCGTTAATAAATCCAACAACCCCCGTGACAGGGCTACATGTCCATAAGAGGTTTACATTTAAAGATAAAGCTGGCAATTCTGGCTATCCTTTCGTTCTCTTAATAATTTCTTTAATAATTTCTTTATTTTATTTTATTTATAAATCACTGGGTTATCTTGTGTTTTGATTCCGTGCACTTCAGGCATTTTGCACATATTTGTTCTGCACCTTGTTACTTCTTATTTTATTTGTATTTATTTATTATAAACATAAATTCTGACTTAATTTAAGTCTGTACATTTTGGATTGCTTTTCGTTGTATTGATGTTTAACTGTTGCGTGCTCGCGCATGCAATTTAGCCAAACGGGCTAGGTGCTCTGCTTCTCATACAGTGTTTCCTCTAGGATTTTTTCCAGCTGTGGCGGCAGGGGACGCCCATAATGATTATAAATGAACATTATTTTTTTAATGTAGAATATAGGCTACAGTAAACTAACATGTATTTTTTTATAATCTTCATGCTTTAATTTACTTTTCCTTATATTTATAGCATATTGCTTTTCTATGTTTGATCTAAAAAGTTTTTTCTTAAAAAATACGTTTTGTAGCTTCATACGGATCTTTCATTGTAGTTTTAATGTAGTGTGCAAGTTCGTGTTCGTGTTTAGCGTTACAGAGCTGTTGCAAAGTCACACACAGTCCTGTTTGATAATCCGCACCGCTGTGATTGACAGAACACCCGACCAGTTATCCGACATCAGCTGCATTTTAATCCACACCCGGCCTGTTTGACATAAGACAACGACCCAGTCACACCGCAAATCGTGCAGTTAAATATAAACCTTTAAACGTCAAACAGAGCTTAAACACAAATAAGCACAGGGCCAAAAACTGCTACCTATCGGAATCGAGTCGAATTTTGGTCTTGGATGTTAGACCCGCCGTTTACTCTTGCTTATTGAGTCCCGACCTGCGTCTACAACGCAAATGACACGTTAATATTATTACACCCATTACATCAAATATATGCATTTCACCCGCGGGTACCACGACCCTGCTGTCTGAAACAGATGAAACGGTCTCACCGTCTGCCTCAAGTTTTTATACCAACGTTCTTCTCTTCCCACAGAAATAATGTAAGTTTCTTTACAAATAGATTCGACTATTAATGTCTAACCATATGAGTAGTATTCAGTATTTAGCCTTTTTTTTGACAAATATCTCGTCATTAAATGTGAAACTTTGTGAGTGTCGATCTGAAGCGTGCTGCGCTTATAGCCTATATTCTGAATAACTAATGTCCCGATAAGTTGATTATATGAGTACAGTGATTCCAAATGAATGTCCAAAAAACTTGTAATATGTTAAATCGAAAGTTTAATCATGTCTTTTCTCGCAGCCCTGTGCTGCGTTGGTGTAAATGCGCCGGTGAACATCATACGCGTGATGACCTTGCACCTTAAATTACCCTAAATTTATAGTCATACAGATAAAAGTAAAACACCATTCGAAACTGTAAATGTTGTATTTTTATTTGTGTAAACTCTCAATAAGGAGAAAACATTGTGCTTATTTAAAATCATTAAAAAAATGACGTACCTTTTGCTGCTTTGGTTTTTGAGCGCATCACAAAAAAGAACAGAAACTCAAATAACTTACTTTTTATTCGTTTTGCCAATCTGATAATTATTTAAGTGTAACATATTTTGTGTAGGCTTATTTCTTTTATTATTATTTCTCAAAACAGAGACTTAGCCTAATCACCATCTGTTGATTTAAATCTATTTGTGCATGAAACTAAACCCATGGGGGAAATTATGATATTTTAGGCAATTTATTTATAAATGAGTGAACAACGCAAATCCAGAAAGGAATTTACTTCTTAAAGACAGCCAGTCTGGCAGGGCTCTTTATTTTGCGAGCTGCCGCTGTGGGTTTTGTCTAGAAGGGATACAGCAAATGCAGAAAAGTTTAGGATTAGATTTGGAGGTAGGTTATTAGGATGAAAACAGCGGCTCTGGCTAAATGAGATACAAATACATCCTACAATCGTGTGAAATTTTGTGTTTAGAGTTGGATTTGGGTGAAGGATTAGAATAAAACAGTGCTCATACGGCAAGATTTCATTTGCTGTATCCCTTCTATCAACAACCGCAGGCGTGGCGGGGATGTTTTAGGCGTGGCGGGCCGCCACGGTAGAATGTGTATAGCAGAAACACTGTAATATTTACGAGAAGTCAAAGTTAGACTACAAAGCAGGTAAGCCTTTTCTTTAAATTTCTGTGATTATTTATGCTTGACACGACTGTCTTTCTTGTGATTTAATATTATGGTCGGTGTTCACTTTCGAATGATAGAAAAGAGATTCCTGAAATAAATAATATAAGAATCATATGGTGTTTCTGTACCTTAAATCGCTGAATTGTAGCTGGGGTTTCCGAGGCAGGATCACATTTTTTTGGGTTTACTTACCAAAATGTTTTTTGTCATATCTTTGTGTGATGTTCTGTAGATCGTGGCTTTAAAATGTTATGAGGAATGATTTAACAAATCTTTATGTTGCCTTACATTTTACCTTAAAAAAAATATATAAATGCATCATCAGTTTTGTCTTCATTCATCAATTGAAAGAGTTTTGGTCACTTTATCAGAAAGTTGTTTATGTGTGCTGCTTGTGAAAGGAAACAAAAGTTATCCATTTGTACCTGGTCTGGCCTCCTCCAAACCCATGCACACACACATAGATGATTCGACTATCATTCGACTATAGAAAGATTCAACAATTCTGATTCTAATATGTAAATCCTTAGTCGAGGACACCCCTAATCTGATCGCATCTGTATGCGTCATTAAGTCACGTTTATAGTTACACTTCAGATCTAAACACTAGATGTTATGGTTATTTTTCAGATGACTTTTAATTTGTATAGTTCTTTTCATTGCCTCATTACCTTTTCATTGAACAGAGTAGACATGCCGGCTTGTTTATGTTAATTTCCTCTCCTCACGTCGGAGATGCGGGTTGTAGCTTTGACGCCAATTCCAGTCGGATTTATTCTTTCAAACTGTATGTATTCACCAAAAAAACATGAAATTTCAGTTCGAGTAATGCTTTCTCTGTCTATGTCCGCTTTGTGTGTTAAACTCTACCAAGACAGACAGTAGACAGAAATGACAGAGGCAATTGCGATCGTCTAAAATGCTAATGAAATTAAATTTTAAGCAAACAAACACACATGTAAACACTTTGGCAATATATCGCTGCATCATGCGTCGATATAGTCATTATCACGACAGGCCTAGCTATATGGCACTTAAAATGGTTCCCATATGATTACGAGACAGTGAACTACTTTTTTTAGCACCGTTTGTTTTTAAAGTGCATACAGTATTAACTCACTAATCACAAAACTTGTTACTGTTGTTTTACCGTGCATAAAGTCAAAATAGAAATATATGGACACGTAGGGCCCTTTTTTAATGATCTAAGCACATTGTCTAAAGTGCACAACGCAACGTCTAAATGGGCGTTTCCGAATCCACTTTTGCTAATTTAACGACGGAAAAAATGGTTTGTGCGCCGAGCGCATGGTCGAAAAGGGTTGGTCCTGTTGTAATGGGAGTATTTTGGGCATAACGTGCAATAAACCAATGAGAGTCTCAGCTCTCATCCCCTTTAAAAGCCAGTTGCGCTGACGCTATGTCTAATCCCTATTTAGATGACGGACTTTGTAAACTGAAAAACTAAGCGGAGGAGGAACATCCCCAGTTTAAGATTAATGTTAAATTATTGTGTTGTTTTTCACTTGTATTGAAATTGTTATTTTTTTATTAAAACTTTTTAAACCTGTTTTCTTTAAGTCATGGAAGTGACGCCTTCTAACGTCTCATAATTAGTCCTCATTTTTGTCCAAGAGACTCAATAATAACATTTTACATTCAATTCTTTAATCTTTCATATTTAAAAATGTTTTTGTGCTGCTGCACATTCATGTATGTGATAAGCAAACCCGCGTTGTCGTCCTGTTTAGGCGCATATTACTAATGCACTCTTTAAATAACAAAAAACATATTGCGCTATTGACTTTAAATCAGGTTTTTGTTGGTCAATGGCGTAGTCTATTTTAGCTGCCTCAAAATAGCAACGCGCCAACAATGCACCTGAACACACCTCGTTTTCAGACCAGAACGCCCATGGGCGCAAAATGGGGCGCCAATGCATTTGCTATTTAAACAACGTTGCGCTAAATGTGAAAATTATAATTGCGCAGGGTGGAAACTAGCAAAAGACATTGCACCGGGTGTAAGATAGAGCCCCCAGTCTGTAAAAACCCAGCTAAAGTCATTTTATATGATTTACTGATTTCTACATAAAAGCATAATGTAAAGAAAGAATTCTGTTAAAATATAACCTTGATATCTTTAATATTGACTGAGTAAGGTCATGCCAAAGATTGAAATCAATGTGAAATCAATGAGTCAAGTCAAACTTTGATGCTGCTAATTTCATAATAACTGCACTGTAAAAAAATTGCTCCCTTAAAGGAACAGTATGTAAGAAATTTATATTAATTAATCATAAAATGGCCCTGATATGTCACTAGACATTAAGAAATCATTTTTATTTCAAATACTTATATCACTGACAACAGTGGTCTGGCCAGGATATTGTCATTTAAAAAGTGGAGTTGCAGCCCTCAACTTATGTTTATGTTGTCATTTTGTGTATTAGCCACCAGTTGTGTGATTGCAGTACCTGTTTTAGCCACAAGTTTTGTGATTGTAGTACCAGTGTTGGCCACAATCCTACATACTGTTCCTTTAAATTTGTTTGTTTAATCAACTCAGATATACAAGTCATTTTAACTTACTAATATTTATTTTGACTAGATTATAACTTATAAAATATAGTTGAAATAAGTCAACTTCATTTTTAAGTTGTGGCAACTCATCTCTTGTCAAGATAAATAATAGTTAAATTAAAAAGTTAAAATGACTTGTAATTCCGAGTTGATTTTTTACAGTGTGTAGATTATGAGACTTTAGTCTGGATTTCACAGAAAGGGTTACATATTTGTGGAGGATTTCTGACACATAATACATTTCTCCATGGAGTTTTGTGAACTGTGCCTAAGGAAGAAAATGCATTGAACAATTCTTTTCTCCTATATTTTCTCTATATGACTGTGACCCATTCGTGTTGATATACAACACTGCTTCCATACCTTGGCCTTGAAATTCCAAGTTAATTGTAAATCAAAGCAGCCCACGTTAATCTCTTTTCATTATTTTAAATTACAGTACTTGCTTTCTATTAACTGATACGATTATTACAGAGAAGTGTGTAATAATACAGATCATGTGTGGAATACAATGCCACGCTAAACTGTATTTAGCCAGGGCCTATTTAACTAAAGGCCCGGGACCATCAATTATTCGAATGAAAACCTAATATAGTCCAGATGTGCCCTCGTGCTTCAGAGAGGAGCCGCAATGAACACAAATTTTTCTTTTTTTTTTAAGTATCAGACTGATTATCCAAGTTTAAGGTTCGTTGATAAGTCCTATACTTAAACGAAATAACAGATAATAAAATAGAAATACAAAGAATCATCAGTTTACTCACACACTTTCATCCTTTTGCCAAATTACATCACACTAAACCCATCACATATGTCAAGTAAATATGCATGATGTAGATGATGAGACTTTAATTTGGGTATAAAAGCACTCTCATATCATTTCTCAGACCCCCACTCTTCCTCCCTGTAAATGTGTCACTTTAATGAATACAATGAATCACATTTACAATAGTTTACAACTGTGATTGCACTGTAATCCAAGTTGGAATCTGATCCAAATGCTTGTCTAAACCAGCCTTATTATATTTCTTACAGATGGCTCACTTAAGCTCCTGTTACATCTAATTGCAACCGTATGAATCCAATGTGTCATGAATTCATCTGTTCAAAGAGATCTGGATTTTGACCTGCCAGGTGCATTTGAGGTTTGGGCATTAACTGCATGGGTCCAGTTTGGGCTTTACTGTGAGCCAAAACGTCCAGTCCTGGTATTAAATGCTCTTTTATGTTCAAAGCCTGTTGCTTATGCATCCTCCGTGTTGTTGTTGTCACAGGCCTTGATTAAAAGATACAGTAACGTTGTGATGAGAACATCATGTTTTTGTGGCTTATTTGCTCAGTCTTTCCAAGTTTGTGCCTTTCATCTTTCTTTTCCGTGCAAGTGTCAAAAGGTATCTTTTGAAAAGATGAATGCACTTTATAAGATCTATACGATAAAAAAATACATAAAGGCAGCTTATGTTTCTATATAGAGGTATACACTGGTGAGGTCATGGAGGGACATCAAATACTGAGCTTTCCAGGCCAACAACATTTGGATCTCATTTGTACCCCAAACAAACCAAAAAGGACACGATTTTGTGTTTAACGCACATTGCCCTCACAGTCTTGAGGAAGCTACAGCGCTCCTTGTTTGTAGGTCTGTGTGCGGTGCAAAGCTCCGATTGCATCGATACGCTCTTTAATGACGATGGCTTATCTCCAGGCTGGAAGCCTGACACACATGGCCAAGCTCGGGTCACGAGGAAGTGTTCGCTGCAGCGCTTCGGATGAAAGTGAATGGGATATTTTCCAGGCCTGCGAGCTTGTTCGTCTCTACATTTGATTTTAGCTCATTTCCTCAGCTTTGACGGCACATGTGAAGGATATTAGCCTCATCAAGTAGCTTGTGCGGTGCAAAAAACTAAGCGAGTGGCACTGAATTAAGGTGATGTTGTAATCTGTGTACGTGGGAGTTTCGTGAAAACCTAAACACTCAGAATGGATGAGTAATTTATTAAGCGTATATAATTGGGTCAACAATGTGACCATTTTGTATTATGTATTAAGAGTTTAATTTTTTTTTATTATTTATTCATATATCCATAACTTGATAGGGCTAAAGTGTAATTTATAGTCTAGCGTAGTTTCTACGCCATAGGTTATGTGTAGGCTGTGCGTAGCTTGACACGCACCTCGCCAAAATTTTAACAATGCATCCGTTCTACGTTGACCGTAAGCGCTGTGATTGGTTCACTAGAACCCCTCCCGCCAGGTAAAAAAAGGCATTTCCGCTTACGACATTAAGAACAAAGATGGGCAAATTTAAGGAGTGATTTAACTCAAACTGCAACAAAAGTTGCTGTCTATTTTCCTCCATCACTGCTGGTCTCCATACACAACAAGCTGGTTCTTCTTCTTCGTTTGTGAGTTTACTGGCCAAGCTGTTTCATTGTTGGCTATTGCACTGCTACTGTGGGTTACACATTTGAATAGTGCCTACTAGGGGTCTGCATGTGTAATTGCACGTCAAAGCGGAAGTATAGACTGTTTCATTGGATGCACGTGCGCTGACGCGATACACGTCTGGATCCGAACTTTACTTCGGGTTTCGTTTTTTAATGGTCTGAGTAGTTGCCAAACTGATCTCTTGAACAAATACCTCATCGAAAAAAACAAATGTTTTGGTTTTCTAGGTAATCTACGTGTTGTTTAATTTGTTTGTTATATAAATAAACTATGTTTAAAGTACTTTGTTGTTATTTATTCTTAGCGGAGTTTACCGGAAGTTACGTGCGGACAGCGACAGCCGCTTGTTTATGTTGTTACTGCTGAAACCGTCTATATATGAAAACCGACGCATAGCCTACGGCATTGGACCTAAGCACAACTATAATGAGCCCTTAACTCTTTCCCCGCCATTGACGAATTATCTCATCAATCCGCAATACCGCTATTATACACCAGGTGAAGCACTTCCGCAACTTATAAAACCCAGAAGTATCGCCCTAGGGCAAACAGCTGTGTCCGACTAAGTTTTGGGGATCGCTCTACCATCAATTAGGACTAAAGCAGCTGATATTAATTAGTACTGATAGGGGGCAGGGTTTATTTCTCAATACTGACAGATTTCTGGTGATCTCCTGGCTTTCTATACCATTTTGCACCTTGTTCTCTATATGTGTTCAGTTCTTATTCCCTGTGTTATTTCACTTAATTTATTATGACTCAAGTTGTATACTTAAATGTTCTGATTTCTTTGAATGAATTTAATATTTGGCTTGATGGCTACATCTGGTGGAAACATCTTATGATAAAAATGTTGATGTGTTAAATACTTATTTCCCCTCGCTGTATATATAAAAGAGCATTTTCTGTGAGGCATTAAACCATTGTGAAAATAATGAAAAATGCTGGCGGGGAAAGGAGTTAAGGAGGAACATTGTACAGTGGCAATGCATTAAAAGCAAATGTTTCTTTAAAGGGATAATTCACCCAAAAACAAAAATTCGGTTATTATTTACTCCCAAGTTGTTTCACAACTTTTTCACCTATACAAAATTCTTTGTTTTGCTGAACACAAATCAAGATGTTTGTAATCAATCAGTACGCAGGAGCACTATTGACTTACCATAGTAGGAAAACTAATAGTATGGAAGTCAGTGGTGTTTTTCTTTGTGTTCAGCAGAACAAAGAAATGTATACCGGTTGGTAACAACTTCAGGGTGGGTAAATGATGACAGAATGTTCATTTTTGCATGAACTATCCCTTTATTTGTTTTATTATAACAGTTTTACATTAAGATATAACTAATATTTGATTTTTTTTATCAAAAATATCTGTTTCTGTATTTTTACAATATGTTGTAAATAATTGGATTTGAAGATACGAACTCAGATTCAGGGACTGTTTATGATTTTAAATGTAATGACTCACACGGATTCAAGATTTAATAAACTATGGGAAACATGTTAACCTTAGAAGAAACCCTTAAAATGCTTTATTTGTTATATAACTTATAAAAGTGGTCATCTGACACCTTTCGGTACTTAACACTGCTTATGAGAAAAACAATAAGAAACGCTCAAAGAGAACACTCTGTCTATTTGTTGTCATTACTCAAGTCTGGAGAAAAATGAAAAAGCAAGCTTGGATGGTGAAATCAAAATCATGAAGCAGGATAACATCCCTGTGAGGAGGGCTGAAATATTTGAAATGCTTTTCAAAATTTGGATGTGCATTTAATAAATCCAAAGCCTGACACATGTTCATAATGAATATAAAAGATTGATGTTCAAACTGTAGTAAGCCGTTTGACTATAAACTCTGTAGGTTGTAATAAAAAAACCCTGGTGAAGTATTTTAGGCAGGTTTCCCAAGACAGCAAGCAATACTTCCCGTTACATCTCTAAAGGCCAGCATGCAATGTAAAGCAAAGTCCCAAAGAGATGCATGAGGTTACTGTTTAAACATCCACCACACTTTACCACACATACCCTGGCTATCTGTTTTAAACCATCGACAGCACAAATAGCTGAGGTAGTCCTGTGCTAACCTCAGGCTCATATGGGAATGAGGAACGTTCAGGATCCTCAACCTCAGCCCGGATCAAGTGCTTCGCAACTTCTCACCTCTTACTGCCGAAAGAGAAACTGGGATGATTTTGTCTGAGCCAGCAAGTGGATGTGTGTCTTGGCATGATGCTTGATCTTTATAGATCTTGAAGACAGCTGTATGCAAAGCCATTGGTCTAATAACATGACACTGATGGAAACTGGTTTAAGGTGTGTTGATTGAGAAAGCAATGGTCCTGATTAATGACTGTCAAAACATAATTTGATATTGTTGCATACTTCAAGACTGTCTATTCTCAATAGGTGTGTCAGGTTGAAACTTTGATGATGGAAAGGTTTTTAAAAAACCTCGTGAGATTGGTGGAATCAGTCGGATTTGATGATGCATCAGTCAGCATGCTTTACTCACTGTTGACCTGCAGATGCATTCAATATTACAGGTATCAAACAGACCTTTTATCATGAGCCAATTTCAATGCATATAAAAAATCTATAATTTATTACTGATATTCGTGATGAAAGGCTTAAACATGCACTTTTACAGATGGATCAGGTACATTTTGAGCCAATTTGGCTTAAACATAAAGTGGATTTGGGGGGGACTACAAACAATAGAGGAATAACACTGAACATCGATGTTCATCGAAGTAGACCTTAAAGACCCTAAAGTAAATCTGAAAGCTGAAATGGAACAAAACAAATGTTGCTCATGGGAAAGGGAGGAAAGCCCCTCCGTCAGACTGAACTTCCTCAAGTCACCGTGCCCAAAAAAACAAAAATGGCTGAATGTGTCCAAGAGGCCATAGCGTAGACAGGATCTACCTAATGTTTACACAGGTGGGCTTCTATTCAGCCATGTGGTTGGCGAAGAGAAAAGCAGCCTGGGATGGGAGAGTGTGATAAAAGTCAAACTGAGATAGAGAGGAAAGAGAGAGATTGATGGATTGACAAAAACAAAACAAAAAAAACGTGGTAGTGGTGTTATAGCAATAACAAATGTAACAAGGGGTGATGGTGAAAGAAATCAACAAGTAGTGAACTGGAAAGGAATCTTCTGGTCCTCCTTATTCATGCCCACATAAATGAAAGCCGAAGAGGAAATTAAAATGTGTGGTTTGCTCCTTTTTTATGCCCTAATCGTTAAAATTTGCGACAGAACAGACTTTTAGGGCGCCCAGGCAGTAAAGTTTACGTTGTGTAAGAGAAAATGAGACTCCATTTGTGTAGAGCATAAATGTTTTGCAGAAGTAACAAAGTTACATACTAAAAGCAACACAGTCTGACGCAGGCATCCATTGACCAATGATAATTTTGGAGAGGCGAAATTGCACAGAATAAGGGGGTAACTATAAAAAATCTGCTTATTATTGAAACCTGTTTTTATGCGTTTACTTGCAAATCAATAAAGTAGAAAACCGTGTTTACATGGGATTTACATATTTGTCAGGTTTCTCGCAGGCAAGTGATGCACATAAAGGGCCCTATCTTGCACCCAGCGCAATTGACTTTGTCAGTGACGCATGTATCATTCGTATTTTGCACCAGCGCACAGCGGGGTTTTCCCTCCACAGACGCACCTCGGCAAACTAGGGAATGAACTTGCGCGCCTTGGGCAGTTCAGCGCAAAAAAGGAGGCACGTTCCGGCACAAACCATCCCAGATGCTATTTTGCAGTTTCAAAAAACAGTTGCGCCACTGACCAGAAAAAAATAGTCTAAAGTCAGTGACGCGTTGCGCGTGGTTCATTATGCTATTTTAAGGGCGCATGCTTGACCATAATGTATAGCGTGCACAACGCCCACACACATTGCTTATCTAATCTACACAGATGCAACAGTTATTTTTGCAAATCATAAATTGTTACAATAAAAAATATTAACACATGAGATAAGGGAAATCATTGTGGTGAGCATTGTGGTGATAGTTTTTATTTATTGTGTGGCTGCGTTAAAAAATTCTCATGCAAATAACGATTAAAATATTTTCATAAGTTTGTTGTGTGGCTGTATTACGTTTATTTTATGTAAATAATAACTAAAATGTTTTCATAAGAAACCTTAATGTATGTGAACTTGATTTGTAAGTGTACTTTGGGGTTGGACTGCGTGCGTTTCTTGCCTTTCAGCGGTGAGGGTGGACACAGCGATGTCCTCTGCTGGCGTCAGGTCCTGTGTAGAGGGAGACCCACCCGATTTATTGGGATTCCCCCATCCTGGGGATGCCAGCTGATGAGACAATTGTGGCTATTTCCTCCCACGCCTGTTTAACCGACGCTGATTTGGGGGGGTTTCTCCCATCCCCATACAAAACAACTTCTCTGTCTTTGACTGCTCTTACAAGAACGGCAGTCTCCTCGGCTGTGAACCGCTCCTGGCGTGCGCCTGGTAAATCCGTCATAATAATAGCAACCCGCCATGGAACTTGCGCACTTGTGTTTAAAGGGAATGTTGGATGACGTTCCGATTGGTTTATTTGAGGTTACGCCCAAACCACACCTATGAATAATGAACCTACTTCAGACCAACCCCTTATTGATTTGCACCTGGCAC
This sequence comes from Misgurnus anguillicaudatus, assembly GCF_027580225.2. NCBI lineage: Eukaryota > Metazoa > Chordata > Actinopteri > Cypriniformes > Cobitidae > Misgurnus > Misgurnus anguillicaudatus. The sequence continues at coordinate 9,710,001 of NC_073361.2, forward strand.
AAGAGTTACTTCTCCCGCCGGGAAAATAGCAACAGCGCCCAAGATCCGCCCACAAAGTCACTTGCGCTTTGCGCTTCACACTTGCGTTTTAGATCGTTAAAATAGGGCCCAAAGAGTTAATATTAGTACCTTAGAAGTACAGACCATTTTTAGTGCTATATAGCACCAATAAAGCACTTATGAAGAACCATATGGGGGTGATATAGCACCACTATAGCACCAGATATGGTTCTACACAGGTGCTACACATGTACTACATAGGTGGGTCAATGACGTGACGTTAATTATTTTGTGTCTGTATGGTTCAATTTAGGGATGTTAACAATTAATCGATCTTTGATTAATTGTCAATAAGAATTAAATCAATAAAACTTAACAATTGTTGAAAAAGCAAGATTATGCACGTGTGTGCGGCGCCTGCGTAAAACACATACAGCCAGAGGAAAATATGAAGCGAGCGCGCAGAAGTTAAACTAGCCTTGATCATAACAATGCTTGATGCCAAACACACACCTGGGCTTTTTAACGTCATGCAAGTTCGTAAGAAATGGCATCCGCAGTGGATCTGATGAGGGTCCGATACAGAAAGTGCAAATATGATTAGGATACTGAAAGCAAAAGAACCTCTTCAGGGAAGCCTACAAGATTAGAATAGCAACGCTGCTAACGCTGCTATACACAGGAAAGGTACCAGAAGCCATTTTTAATGAACAGATTAAAATGTAATCTTAAATTCTGGCAAGAAACTGTAAAATGTAAACTGTAACTGACTGTCGTAACACTCTGAACGCCCACAACAGATGTCACTGATCATTATTGACTGGCTGAGGCGCTACACGCTAGCCAAGTTGACTGTTGACAAGTTGACTTTGCTGAAAGTACGCCACAGGTCTAAGTTAAGGTGATGACAGGAAAAGTGCCCTTTTTGTGCTTCTTAGATATAATAACAACAAACGGTGTATCAATGATTCGGAAAGCGAGGTGAATAACTAGTAAAATAACACTTGATGATAATGAAACTTTTATTTTGACATGTCATGGACGCATGGATCTTCATGCGACTATTGCAGAGTGCCGACGTGAGGCGGAGTTATACACAACGCCTATTAGTCATTATATTTTATTACGAGATAAGTTTAAATTGATGATTTTATCAAAACACCAAGCACATTGACTCGATTTTACAATCCCACTATTATGTTATTTAGACAAAATAAAATTTCTGGTTTTATTTCATTTTGAAAAAATATTTGGGGGATAATTGCAAAAATGTCAATGTGGTGTAACCGGTCTGTGTCAATTGATGTAATGTGGCTTTCACATAGGACGCAGTGCGCTCTGCGTCATGGGCGTCGGAACCATTATATGTGGGTGGAACAGGACCCACCCACTTTTTAAGACCAATGATAATGGACCAACCCACTTTTTCTCTAATTTAGCGCATTTGTCTGTTCACTTATCAAAGCGCTGTTAGTCAAAATACATTCCACTAGAGCAGGGATCCCAACCTTTGCTTTTTTTACACCGCGGACCTGTTTCACTTTAAAAAAAATAAATATCGCGGAGGGGGTTTTTGCTGAGTTGCTGTTCGAACAAAGTGCTGAAAAACCTCCTTTGCAAAAATGTATAACGTTTTAAACGGAAGTAAAGGTCAAACAACCATGCATTAGGAAAATTAATAACTGCTTTATTTATAGTATATTTTCTATAAGCGTGTTAAACCATATTATGGTGGATGGTTTTACTTTCACTGTTTCACGTGTTTGCCTGCCAACTTAGTCTTAATAATTAACGGTAAACGAACTTAGCTTGCTGTTCTTAAAGGCAGCTCGAACCTTAGGTCGGACTCGAGCCCCAAGTTCAAGACACAGAAGAAAAATGGAGGAGATGATGAGGAGAGATTCCAGAAGAATTGTGGCGGTGCGCGGGAGGCATAGGGACTCGCGTTTACCATATGCTTTTAATGATAATTGACACAGCACTAAATGTGGTTCCTTTCAAACCTACGTTAAAAGTGTAGGCTACTCATTAAAATATTATTACTGCAGTAAAATTGTTTATTTTGATTATGGTGCCACGATCACTTACTTTTCATTTGCGATATCACAGAGTTGAACGTCTTCACGTATTAACATTATTTTCAAATGATTCATAAAGTCATACCTCTGGAATGGTCTGATCGATTGTGTTTTGGAAGTATACATGCTCAAACTCTTATGACAGCATTGTTTCCCAACGGATACCATTAAATAAATTGATCTCATCTCCAGAATCTCACTGGAATCTTTTTTATTGGGTATAACAAATAAAAAATGGTATAAAATTGTATCAGTTTACCTTTATTCGTTTTTCTTACCTTTTATTTCCTCAAAATAAAAAATAGGCTAAACAATGTAGCCTACTGTCAGCAGAATAGAGAAAAAAACGTGACGTGGGGACCCACCCACTTTCGACGCCCATGCTCTGCGGTATGAAACCCATTCATTTCAATGGCTTGCGCTGCGCGAGGGTGGTTTGTTGTTGCGTCGATTACCCACATGGCAAATAGAAACAGGGCATCCAAACAAGCGCCAAAATCTAAATGGATAAAAAGCTTAAGTGAAAGTGTTTTGGAATTAATGTTTCGCATTAAAATTTACATTTAGAAATAACTAATAAAGTTAAGGTGGATAAAATATTGAATATTTCTTCATTCTTTGGCACAATTGGCGGTTACACCATTTGACATTTTCAGGTCCATTCAGTCTTAACTTTCAAAAAAATTGTGCAAATGTAATTTTTTAATTTTAAAATTAACATAAATACACTATGTGCATTCAAATAAACCTGATGTGTGCTTTTAAAACAACAACTGACCCATCTGCTAATGGTTCCCCTATAATTACGAGCCAGTGAACGACTATTAGTGCTATTTAGCACCGTTTTTAGAGTGTACATATTGGTACCAAAGAGTGCATATTAGTTCCATAGTAGTACCTCAAAGATACATAATGGTATCCAATATATCCCTATCTGTACCTAAATGGCACATATTAGGACACAAAGGGTACTGTCCCAGTCACAATGGTCAGCATTTTCTGATCGTGCTCATGGTATACGTATAACATCAGCATTTGTGTTCCTTGGTAATTGAACCCACAACCTTTAGTGGGAAGAACGCATTGGTCAAAATGGCGGCTCTTTATACTGGGAGGCGGGACTAGAGAGTTGAAGAACGGAATCCTCAGCGACTTTGCACATGTGCAGAATCAACAAATCAACAGGTCTTGTTGGTTTTGTTCCTGGAGGCGTTGCAAATATGGCGGCGCAGTCCTTAAAAGGAACTTTGGCTCAAGTATCAGCCATCATCAGATCTGGTTGATCTGCTGTAAGTGTGGCAATCCAATGTAATCTGCAATGCAGATTAGAGGTGTGTTAGTAGTACTGACATGTAGCCAAGACTCATGTATCTCCAAAACCCTGAAATGTGTTTGTGTATGTTTGAGACAGTGAGTGAAAGAACAAAATGAGATAGAACACAGCGCACAGTAGGCGACAATCTGTGCAGCCTATAATTATTTCAGAGAGGCTTTCAATCAAACATCCAATTAAATACTGGGATTCTCATTTCCAACTAGGACGTGTTCCAGGATCAGCATCTTTTGTTGATACTAGGACAACATTCCCATTTAGAAACATAGCTCTAACCCTGAAGTTTAACCTTAATCCTAACTCCAAAATCGGATTGGTTGATTGTCGTTCCAGGACAAACATGTACTGTATGCATGTCCTACTTGGCAAAATCAAGATAAGCACTGTGCACCACCCATGTAAAATTCACCCATGGGCAACAGTGGAATAAAGCCTCATTCTACAAATGCCACACAGAAATGTCTAAAATATAAACCCAATGTTTAGTTTTTCTTATTATAATCTTCAACTCCAAGCCCTGGTATTTATTATGAACTTTGGTATGTGTTGACACCTAAAAGTCTGTTGTAGTTTCAAGAACAGCAAACGAAAGAGACAGGCGAGAAGGTTTAAAAGGTAGAAGACGGTGTCTGTTCTTATTTAATGGAGAGAAGCCGTTGTGTCTCATTAAGAAGCAAGGAATATTATTTATGCTGACATTACGAGACAGTAGAAAGTTAAATATGGTGTACTTCATAACTTGACCCGGGAGTAAAGTATGTTCATAGTGTATGACACTTCGAGCAAGCAGTAAAAGCAAAATTTATGATAGAGTGTTGGAGGAGACAATAAAGGCCTGAATGAAAAACTTGCACGTAACATTATCGTAACTTTATTTATGGTTGTGAATGTTTCTCAAACCAGAACACATATTGTTTGTCCAAAGCCAAATCCTGTGGAACAAATCTACTCATGGTCAAATGTGTTAAACAGACCTGAGAGTACCATAATCTTATTGGGAACAGAAAACATGTGGTTAAATTTACCAAGTTACTGCTATGAATTAAAAATTAGAGCAGAAGAAATATTTATAAAGTCGGTACACCAAAGCTCAAAAATACAAGAGGGCTTCAGGTCGGACAAAGAGTCTGTGTGCTTGAGTCCATTATTAGGGCCCGAGCATGAGGAGCAGGCCAGAATGGCTCTATTGTTTTTGCTCCGTTTATTCATCTTTTTCTTCTCCGAAATGAATAGCATTTATGAAGGCTCATGAAAATTTGCACACGCGTCAGAAGTGCCGAAATTGTACACGTGGTATAGGCGTCAGAACTGGGCGTGTAGAAATGGCTTGATAGCGCCACCTACAAAATTTCAAGGAACCAGCCCCAAAGCTACGATAAATGTACAGGTACGAAATTTGGTAGGATTATCTATCACCCCAAGACCTACAAAAAAGTCTCTAGGAGCTAAGCTCTAAACCCAACAGGAAGTCATTTTTCAGGCTTCATACTTCATACAGATCATCATATTTGGTCAGTCTAATCTAATGGCCTTTGTGATGCTAAATTGCGGAGATCTTGACTTTTGGAGGGTGTGTCCATGGCGACCTGACAAATTGTGGCCTTTTCGCCATGAAACAGGAAGTTGTTCTTACTCAGGCTTACAATATCTAATCTGCCCCATGCTTTACACATATGGTGAAAGTAATCACATTTTTGATAGCCTCAACATGCTAGAACAGTCATGAAAGTTTGCACACGTGTGAGATGTGGTGAAAATGTACATGTGTTATAGGTTGCAGAATTGGGCATGTGGAACTGGCTCGATTTTACCACCCACAAAAATTCAAGAGAGCAGTCACCCCGCTATGTTAAACCTACAGCTACGGAGTTTGATAGGATCATGTATCACCACCGCAAGACCTACAAAAATGTCTCTGGAGACAAGCCATTTTGAATTTTCTCTTTTGGTGCAAATTCCGGACTTCGTACTTTAACAAACTACTCCTAGAGATTTAATCAGATCATCCTCATATTTGGTCAATGTCATTTTAAGGCCTTTGCGATGCTAAATTACGGAGATCTTGACATTTCGTTGGAAGGGGTGTCCGTGGCGGCCTGCCAAATTTCGGCATTTCACCATAAAACAAGAAGTTGATCTAACTCAGGCTTATAATGTTCAATCTGACCCACGCTTCAGTGTCCTGAACACATCAATACAACAATAATCAGTTACAGTCATAGCGCCACCTGCTGCCAACAGGAGGTGTGGCACATCAAAATTCCTTTTAATGTCAGCATATATTTGGGCATTTAAATTCATACCCTTGCTGTGCACTTCGTTCCTAAGAAAAATCCTGGAATGTTTTCCTCAAAAAACGTAATTTCTTCGTGACTGAACAAAGAAAGACATGAACAACTTGGATGACATGGGGGTGAGTAAATTATCCAATTATTTTATGAAAATTGAATATTCCTTTAAGGTATAAATTTGATCATAGCAGTTTTGTGCTTTCGATTATATTTAATCCATGACCTTTGGCCAGCTAAGCTACAGGTATGACTAAAACTCTTTTTAGGCCAACCCATCACTGAATTACATAACAGTATATGGACTGCACACATTTCACATTTTTGTAAAATAATCATTTTTTTCATTTGCTACATGCTAGAGATTAAGACATCAATATGAATTACCCAAGACATCCTTTCATCACTGCTGACTTAAACGTTTCAATACTTTTATGAAGTTCATATTTACCAAAAGGTATTAATTAGTTTAATTGTCATGTAGCGTAATGCCAAAAAACTGTAAGTGTAAAGTTGTAAGCTAATTGAGATGTGATTACTGTGATTAAGTACGTAAGAGACATGGCACAGTGTGTAGGGTATGTACTGTACTTTGACTCATCTTGTACGAGCTGTGCTCATTGGGACACAAGTTTAAATCCAATCCCATTCCCACCTTTATCTTTTCTTTATTCTCTAATAATCCAAAGGAAAAAGTAAAAAATGCAATAAAAATGACTGAAAGAGGATTATTCTACATTTTCATTTGATTATTCAGATTTACCAGGTTACAGTAATCAGACTTTACATGACAGACTTTACATGACACGAGGGCTGTTAACACGACGACATTTTCAACTGAAACTGGGAAAGGTTTTTATACATTTTGGCTGTTCATTTTATTAAACGACAATGACATTTTGGGGTCCTAAAATCCAAATTTTTGAAAACGGTTTTCAAAGTGCAGTTTTTTGAAAACAACACATTGCCGTCTCTGTGTAAACAACAACAACAACAACAAAAACGCAAATCTGATATAACAGTGACAGTGTGCACATGTGTCAATTCACTCTTTAGGCATGCAAGAGTATAACCAAAACAACAATAACATGTTTGTACCATAGACTGTAAAAAAAGATGGACGACGCCCGTTCGCTCTCTTCCATTAGTGAAAAGTGAAGCCACCAGTGTCCCGATACGGCGCTAACATCTTGGGTATTGAGTCTGCGCAGTAGCAATTCCGGGACCAGTCCTGCGCAGTAGTGAGCAGGAAGTAAAGCCGCAAAATCAAGGCCCCGCCCTCACTCTCGCAGAATGTGCAATATAACAGCTGTCAATCATGACGTGACACCATCGTTTTTATAGCATTAAATAACTAACTAAAAACTAACTTATTTTAAAAACAAAAACTTGAATTTACATCAGCGTGATAAAAACTACAATAAATGACAGAAACCAACTTCGGAAAGATAATTAAGATAATTAAAGTGTAAATAAATTGTTTAGTTGGACTCAAGTCCCACTGAATAACATGGGGGAGGCGGGGTTTATGACCTATACTAGGACCAGTCACTGGGGGGCGATCGAGACGTTTTGGCTTCACTTTTCAGGGCTTGTGCGACACACTTGGTTTGTACTAACAACAAAATACATCGCACCAAAACTAACACAATACAAATGTGTACTGTTCAAGATACTGCGCTTATTAAAGCGATACTGCAGCCAAAATCTAAGGGGCTGTTTACACTTGGTATTAAGTGTTTTCATGGATCGGATCACAAGTGGACGAGAGAGACACATTACGTTTACACCTGGTATTTAAATCCGTCTCTTTTGTCCACTTTCGACCGCTTCTGTGCTGAATACTATGAGGGGGTGGTCTGTGAGACGGTGGGCGAGTCTCTCTGCTGTCATTCAACCCCGAGCGGGAGTAATGATGAGTTTATATGGACGCAAACTAATATAATGTCGGAGTGCACTGCTTGTTTAGCAAGTAAACATGCTGCACATTGTTTTGTACACGAGTATGTAAGAGCTATCTTTGAATTTTCAGCGCAATTGATGAAATAGGATCGCGCAACTTTTACACGCTTTCAAAACGAAACTACAGAGATCAGCCGCTTAGTTTTATCAATGAAAGGCTAAAAATAGCGCTGTTCACCGAATGCTCACGCCAGAAGTCAAAAAAGACGTAAAACTTGTGTTTAATACCTCAGATTAGATAAATGGGCGGAGAGAAGGCGGTCGCGTGTGGCTGTTCGAACGCATTCAACCACATGTGCGTTCCGCAACTCCAAAGCGATCCGATCGAAAGTCGTTTCGACCACCTCTGGATGTGGTTGAAAGTGGTCGAAAGTGGATGGGCTCAAAACGTTTTGAACACCGTTTACACCTGGCATTAACGTCGTCCACTTGTGATCCGATCGACGAAAACACATGTTAATGCCAAGTGTAAACAGCCTCTAAGATACATATGCCCATCATCTTTCAAACTGACACATTTGGAGTTATTTTAGTAAATCTTCTTGGTTTTCCAAGCTTTATAACAGTATATAACAGGGACCAGGGAACAAAGTCTGACTCTCTCGTGAATCGTGTAAGTTTGCACTTTTTGGTAGGGTTGAAGTTGGTTTCTGATCCTGAACCAACTTCAACCCCCCAAAAACTGCAAACTTACACGAGAGCAAGGACATTTACTAAAAAAACTCCAAATGTGTTCGTCTGAAAGATGTTGGACGTGTATCTTGGATTTCTTGAGGGTGAGTACATCATGGGTAATTTTGATATTTGGCTGGAATATCCCTTTAAATCTTTTCCAACAAACTTTTCAAAATGTTGCCACTCTACAGTCCAGGGTTACTGGGGAAAATCTGTTTGTGCCCAAATGTGTAGTGTTTTATACAGTAACTTCAGCATCTACTGGCTTTACACATTACTATATATTATATTTTTCAGATATATATATTACTTCTGAAAAGTGTGCACAATCCTCTGCCGGAAGAAACGTGTAGGCCGGACAGAGCGGACAGTTCCAATTCTCTAAATGAAACCTGTTTTCCCCTCACAATTATTCTTTCATAACCGCATGAACCACCTCTCTGTGTAGAAGTGGGACAATCTTGCATTTCAAACAACATTGTGTGACAAGCCACGACATGCCACTTCAAAAAAAAGAACAGACGTACCCAATTGAAAATCTAATATTCAAACAAAATTACTTCACTCGGGCTATAATCACTTGAGACATATTGTGTAACGTCAGCTTAGACAAGAAGTCTTGCCACTCTTTCAATGAGGACACCTAAGGGTTGTAATATTGATACCTCTGTGAACAAATCCATATGCAAAAGGTGATGTTTGAAGTCCTGATTTGATGTCAGATTACATTTCACTTTTCTACAACAATGACAGTTCGGATGGGGTCACACAATGACTACATTACATTTGCAACGATTCTGAAAAATGATGTTATGAGATGATAGAAGATATTAAGTCCTTTTTGAGAACTGGTTTGTCAGGTTCAAGTCAGGCGGTGATTAAATATTTTTGCTGTAAATCCAGCACCCCAGACACTAACGTAGGCTTGCATACATAAAGCACGCTGCACTTTGGAAAGGGTGGGAAAGTCTGTTTGAGAGGCTGGCGAAACGGCAAACCGTGGAGGTGAGCTAAGGACAGAGTTCTGACCCAGATACAGGGGAATGTCAAGCTTTCCTGCAGCTTCTCCGAATGGTCACAGCTCAATGAATGTGCAGTCCACTGAAAACAACAGATGATGGTGTACCGCTTGGTCCATTTTGTGTCACATTATATCCAGGGCATACTTTTGATCTATAGCAATCAGTTATACAGATATTAGCTCATGCTATAGATGTGCTTTATCAAAAATACAGCATGCCTGTCAACAAATCAGCATCCAAGAACAAGCATTTTAAAGCAATACTACATTATGATTTTCATTACTATTCACCACCAAGTATTTAGTAGATGCACCTTTGGCAGACACTCCAGTCTTGAGTCTCTATAGGGATTGGTCTCTATCAGCTTTTCTACATCTGGTCACTGCAAAATTTCAAACTTAGTCAGGTTTCAAGGACATTGTGAGTATACAGCCATTTTCAAGTCCAACCATACTCCAGGGGCCTCATTCATGGCACTTTTCCATTGCATAGTACCCCACGGTTTGGGTTGGGTCAAATCAGCTCACCTCACTTTGACTTGGTTAGCTTTTCCATCGAGTTTAGTAACACTTCGGAGTGGGAGGGATTACAGGCGTGTTGTTATATTTGCGCTGGCTACTGCTGTGACATCATACAAGTGAGAGCGTTGTTGGAGTACATCCCCATACATTCATTTGCACATATATGGTGTTCCTAATTATGAACCTGTGGATGTTTTTATCGGTAAAATGGAGTTTGGGAAATTAAAGGTGCAGTGTGTACATTTTTGCGCCATCTAGTGGTGAGGTTGCGCATTGCAACCAACGGCTCAGTCCACTGCTCACCCCTTGCTTTTGAAACGCATAGAGAAGCTACGTTAGCCGCAACCGGACAAACATGTCATCACCAGAGACGACTTAGTAAAAAAAGTTTGTCCGTTAAGGGCTTCTGTAAAAACATGGCGGCACAAAATGGCAACTTCCATGTAAGGGGACCCTCGGTGTATGCAGATAAAAACGTCTCATTCTAAGGTAACAAACACTTAACGATTCATTATAAAAGGTCTTTACACCCCTGATCATATCGTTTTGTAGAATATTTTGCATTTATATCAAAAGATCCTTCTAAAAATTACACACTGCACCTTTAAAGGGGAGGGTTAATGCTATTTCATGCATTCTGACTTATTAACACAGTTTGATGCTGCGTTTACACCAACTGCGGTAGAGACGTGAAGCGCGAGTGATTTCAATGTTAAGTCAATGTGAAGACGCGTTGACGCTCATCTGGAGGTCTCGCGGTGCGGATGAGGCGTTTGGCGCTGTGCGGAAGACGCGTTGCTGCCTCGTTCGCGCGAATTGCACAAATTGAGTGCCTGCCGTCCAAACTCACGCCTCCATTTTCCTACAAGTTTCGGAAAGTTGGTTTTGAATGGGGGTATCCGTTATGACTGATTGACCCCATATTCCTTTTATGGGCCTTTACCCCCAGAAAAGCACGCCTGCCCTGCACGTAAAGTTAGAGCGAGAACACAAATTAGCATTGCTCTATCAGATTAATTACCTGATAGAGACGTCCTGCTGTAATCGTTGCCGCTATTGTTCCTGTTCGTCCATTACTGACTCAGTATCCGATTCTGGATCATATGTATAATGTAAGCCTGGTTATTTAAAAAAAGTTTTTTTAAAGTTTGATTTCCATCTATGTTGGCTGTGAATCCAAAAGTAGTATCCAAAGCTGTGCAATACTCGTAACTCTTCAGCTCCGCCCACCGCATGCCTTCAAGTGTTCGACCTTTTCCGCCAAAAATCGGAAAGGCTGTTCTTTCTTTTATAAATCGAACAACACGAAAGACTCCTTGGACATATGAATGATGAAATACTACTCTATAGGTAAGCAAGAATAACATTAGATTGGCAAAAACGTCTTGTGTTATGTCAGCTTTAAAGCAAAGCACAGATGACAACATGTTTGCTCGAGACAGCGTAAGCTAGCATGAAGGTAAAGCTAATCTTTTACATTATAGCGATGACGCTTGTAGTGACGATTCTCTCAGACCAATCAGTGATTTACAGTGTTTTCGCGTCACGTTTTATCAGCTCGGGTCGCTTGGAACCCCAACAGAGGTGGTACTAGAAAAGGTTGAGTACTACATACTGCAACCAGTGGAAAAGCCCTCAAAAGTATTCTGACACGACCCAACCCAAACCAAACCAAACCGTGGGGTACCATGGAATGGAAAAGTGCCATTATAAAGCATGCGTACGCACAGATTTGATCCTAAAGTGTGCATACGCAAAAAGACCATATTTATAAAAACGGTCTTTGACATGGAAAAGCGCTTAGCATTTTCCAGCATTTCCTTGCGCTTATATTTGTGTAGTCTAATTATGTTATTTATATCTTAAGTCAATGTTACATTTTGTGACAATACAATTTGCAGTAAATCTACACTCTAAAAAACTATTTGTTGGCTGAACAACCATTACTTATCAAAGTAATTTGGTTAAACACGAAACACTTTTTAACCTCTACTTAAAGAGATACTTCACCGATTTAGCATTCAGCTTTGTATATGTAGAAACCCGGCAGTATTACTGAATGACCATGTTTCCCTCCCTCATTTCCCCCTGAGAGGAGAGATATCTGCATTTTGGTTCTGCAAAAAAGTCCTCCGATGATGTAATATGACGATTTTTGCATCATCGGAGGACTTTTTTGCAGAACCAAAATGCAGATATCTCTCCTCTCAGGGGGAAATGATGGAGGGAAACATGGTCATTCAGTAATACTGCCGGGTTTCTACAGATACAAAGCTGAATGCTAAATCGGTGAAGTATCCCTTTAACATATTTATTATGTGTAACACAAAAATGTAAGTTTTCAGGTAAACTTAAATGTATGCAAAAATAAAAAAACATAAGTAATGCCAACTACTATAACAATTGCGTCAAAATTAAGTAAATCTAGCATAACATTTTAAGTAACAATATGAGCCACGTGATATGCAAATTTCCCGTGATGCCTTTCCAGCCCAAAATTCTGACATCTGTTGTAACCAATTTGTGAAGCATATGTGAACTTGTGAAGACGGTGAAGCTTAACTTTTTTTTAATTATACAAATATTAGATTTTGACGTTTTAACATTATAAACACTTGTTTAATGTGTTAGAGGATGAGGAATTGTCTTATATTTTATTTAAATGAGCTTAAATGTTAAGTTTACAACTAAGATTTGTTTGGATCTCACATGGCCTGCAATGTGTTGGATTTACTTAAAATATAAATGCACTATTTTTGCACACGTTTTTAGGTAATCCCAATTTGGAACAATTTTACTTAAAATTAACAAGAAAATATGAGTTATAGGAACTTAAATATTTGAGTTCATGTAACATTCTTTACTTAAAATTTAAGTACATATAACACAGGTTTTCTTGTTAATTTTAAGTAAAACTATCCAAGTTGGGATTACTTAAAAAGTGTAACACAAAAATGGTGCATATATATTTTAAGTAAATCCAACACATAATTTTTAGAGTGTAAACAGAAGTAAACAAGCAGACCTCAGGACAGAGGGTGTGGATCTTGCACCAACCGAAAAAGAGCAGACACAGTAATGCTTGTAACTAATATGGCATATTATTGCTTTCACAAAAATAATCTTCCATTACAATTCTGATACTTCGTACAGTTACAGTACTAAAATGAATCACCCATTGTCTTCAGTCTTTCTCTTTGACCTTTCGGCATGAGGGTGTGTCCGGTTGATCAATTAATGATGCTTTAAAAGGACTGGATCTAAAGGTTTACGCGGCTAAAATGAAGTGAACAATCAGGCTGTATTTTTTTATTGTTCAGGCTAGTGGCTAAACTGATCTCTGAAACAAATACCTTGTAAAGTATAAAATGTTTGATTTCAAGGACCTGTAGCTAACAATCTATACATTAATTTTACACATTCACATTAGCTCATTGTAAAAGTTGATATACGTTAGATATAACACATACATATTAAAATATTAAATAATCTAAAAAAAAAATTATATCCTGAAAAAAGTACTTTATATTTTTGTAGTTTTATTCAAAAAAGCAAACTTTTGTATCTGCAATATTACTCAAATATTTCGAGACATTTTGTGTTTTAATTTTGATGATTCTCAAACATTTTGAATATTTTATCAAACATCACCCAAATGATGATTTACAAACAAAAAATGTCAAGATCTTCAAACTATGTAACATTATGCATCCAATACTTTGTTAGGGATTATTTTGCACGAATTACTGCTTCAATGCGGCGTGGCATTGAGGTGTTTGACCTGTGGCACTGCTGAGGGGTTATTAAACGCCAAAATTGACTGGAAGGAAAAACTGTGGTAGAAAAACATGCAAAGCAACAGATGCGTTCGGCTAAAAGTTTCTACAAACTGCAGGGAAAACGCTGGTATAGTGTTCCTCGACATGTGGATGTTTTTTACCACCAAAAGGGAGTTTGGGAACTTACAACAAAGCACAGATGACAACAGGTTTGCTCAAGACATTGCTAATCTTGCGTTTAGCAATGACGCTGGTAGTGACGATTCTCTCAGACCAATCAGTGATCTACAGTGTTTCACGTCATGTTTTAGTATCAGCTCAGCTCGCTTGGAATCCCAAAAAGTATCGGGTTCTACGTACTGTACAGAGTGAAAAAGCCTTCAAAAGTAAGCTGACCCGACCCAAACAGTGGGTTCTATGCAATGGAAAAGCGCCAAGAGATGACTGCAGCCTTGGAAAGTTTTAGGAAAAGCAGGCTCAAGAACTTGGAAGAGCTTCACAAGAAGTGAACTGAAGCTGGAGTCAGTGCATCAAGAGACACCACACACAGACGTCTTAAGGAAATGGGCTACAACTGTCACATTCATAGAACCGAGAAACAACGTCAGAAGCGTCTCAACTGGGCTAGGAGAAGTGGAGTGGTGCTCAGTGGTCCAAAGTTTGAGAAAATATTCAAATTTTTTGACAAACTGAATTTTTTAAAGTACTTCTCTGTGATATTTACTTGTCATTTATTTCCCTTGTTAACAGAAATAAACTACCGTAAAATGACTCTGTTGTTATTGATTCTATGTGTCAGTCTACTGGAAGTTGCGTTTAGTCTACAAAACCAGTTTTTTATGTAGTTGCAGACTTGCCCCAAACATATGCCACTGTTGTTAAAGGATTAATACATTTTCTTTAAAGAAAATTCAGAAAATGTATTCACCACCATGTCATCCAAAATGTTGATTTCTTTCTTTGTTCGGTCGAGAAGAAATTATGTTTTTTTAGGAAAACATTCCAGGATTTTTCCCCTTTTAATGGAATTAAATGGACCCCAACACATGATACATATATGAAATGCACATTTGTAGAACATTTTAAACAATAAACTGACACAAAGACATTAATTAGTATCATTCGACATACACCAACGTCGGAACGGTCCTCTTTCTCCACACTTGTAAACACTGGGGCATAGTTTCCATACGTCATCCGTGACCTCTTGACATGATGACATATTACGTGAGGTCGCGCTGGCGTATCACAGGACCGGAGGAAGACGAAAAGTTGTGGTTTAAAAGTGCATATTTTAAATTTTTCTTGCCAAAAATGACATTCGTTTTGCTAGATAAGACCCTTATGCCTCGTTGGGAATCCTTTGAAAATGCAATTTTAAACTACATTAAAACTGTTAAGTGTTGGGGTCCATTAAAGTCCATTAAAATGAGAAAAATCCTGGAATGTTGTACTCAAACATCATTTCTTCTTGACTGAACAAAGAAAGACATCAACAATTTGGATGACATGGTGGTGAATAAATTATCTGGATTTTTTTTTTTTTTTAAGAAAATTGAGTAATCCTTGTTTAGATAACTCCAGAGAGTCGTAGCATTTAAACTTTTTAGTAGGTCAAACGACTAATAGCCTACTATTTAAAACAAATGACACATTTCACATTTAAAGAGATGAAAAATCTGTTATCATTTACTCAACATCATGTTGTTCTAAACCTGTACGAGTTTCTTTAATCTGTTGAACAAAAGAGAGGATATTTTGATAAGTGGTTGTAGCAACACAGTTGACGGTACCCTTTCATGGTATTTGTTTTTGCTACTATAGTGAATGGGTACCGTCAACTGTGTGCCTACCATCATTTATTAAAATATTTTCTGTTGTGTTTAACAGAATAAAGGTTAACAGAATTCATACAGGTTTAGAACAACATGAGGGTATAAAATGACAGAATTTTTATTTTGGGGTAAACTATCCCTTTCCTATTTACCAAATGATGAAACTTATAGAACTGCAATTTTTCTAAAACCATTTGTGAAGAAACTTATATTAAGAAATTGTTTATAATTTGAAAAATAAAATAAAACATCTAAAATTATTGGATAACAATGAGCCACAAAAAGACTGCTGTAACAAAAAACACAAAAGAGTAGCAGTGCCACACCTCTTACGGCAGCTTTGCTTTAGTTTATGGTCAGGTGAGGTAGATGAAAGTGTTTTGCTCTCTAATGCTGCATTTACACCAACCGCACTTCAGGCGTCAAAATCGCGTCTACTGCGCCTAGTTTGCCGCTTGAACAGTTTGAATGCATTCGCACGTGTAGAACGAAGTAGATGCGCGGAAAAAGCAAGCATTTGACACGCGTCAGAGGCAAACTCCGCTTCTTGTGGGAGGGGCAAGTGCTATGCGTTTGTCTGTTTGCAAGATGACTTATGTTGATTGTGCATTTATCGAGAGAGTTACCAATTTGTATTTGGTAACCTTACAATAGGGGGAAAATAAACGGTGCGGGTCGATAAACGTCACGTTTATCAACTTACCAGGTCGCCCAATGTCCTCACTGACACTCTTCCAAGCGAAGTCCTGCCTCTATAGAAATAAGAACTTGTGTCGTATAGCTCCGGGTGACTGCTCACGGACAATATCAAGCGTTCCTTCATGTTGAATGAGTGACTCCTTGCGGGGCTGTGGCCACAGCAGCAAGGAGGCTCCTGATTGGTTAATGCGGCGCCAAAGTTAACTAGACGTGTGAATAGGGTGGAAACCCGTCTTCTGTGCCGCGCCAAACGCCTCATCCGCACCGCGAGACCTCCAGACGCGCATCAACGCGTCTTCACATTGACTTAACATTGAAATCACACGCGCTTCACACCTCTACTGCGGTTGGTGTAAATGCAGCATAAAGCCTCAACTGTAGTTGTTATTTTTTGCGCACAGTCGAATGCACAGTAGAGGTCTTCACAGGTCCACAATGATCCGAAAACCCGAGGTCCGATCCGAGACCCGATCAGGTTCAGGTCTAAAAGTTTCACGTGTGACCCGGACATGGGTTGGCTATAATAGCGGCATCGGGTCTCGGGTAATATATGTGTTTTTGCCGAACTGACCCGAAGACCCGAACTTTTCAAACCTCTCCTTTGTTTGCCAAGAGCCCTTGCGACATTGTATGACTGGCGGTATGTTAATTTTCATTGATACAGTCAATTACCGGTTACCTTGGTGTCGTCGTCAGAAAACGAAGTAAAACAAATGGAGCAGCTCGCCAAATTGGTTGCGAGACCAGCAGGGGGGTTTCTTTCTGTCTGACTGCTGCGTGCGGTGCTACAGACTTGCACACACGTCAGTGCCATTTACATTCAGGTTTAAAAAAATTGCGGCACTGGTTCGGGTCGGACTCGGGTCTAATTTTCTCTGGTTTGTCTCGGGTCGGGTTCTTCTTTAAAAAAAATATTTATGCACGTCGGGTTCGGGTATAAAGTGATTCGAGTAATTTCGGGTTTGGACCCGAAAGGACCTCTAATGCGCAGAGCCTTGCAAAGCATCGCCTATTTGACTCTTGTGAGTGTACACATACGTTTGACGCATGCACGTTGCAACAAACTGCATACTCCTGTAATGCAACTATTTGAATTTGCTTTGATTTGTCATTTTGAGTTACCTGCCATGGGTTTGTCATCATTGTGAAGGGCTAGACTAAAGCTGACAAGTCCCCAGGCCAGCACAAGCATGATTTAGGCCAGTTGATGAAATGGCCACTTGCCTAAATGAGCCAGTGCCTTAATCTATGCCTTTTGCATATTGTCGCTGTCCGATGAATACCACGTATGTCCATTTTGCCGATTTTGAGATTTTTCGACGGATTGAATGTCCAGGTTCATTTCCGTGTATGCTTCACATATCTAAATGGCCAATGAAAAGTTGTGAAATCATGTCATCTGTTTTCACGTATATCCATTTGGTGTCAAAGCTGTCAATCATGCCGCGTATCTCCTGCCCGGTGAAAGCATCTCGCCGGTCTCGTGAAGTTTCATCGAAGCTCAGCACTGGATAGCCAAATAAACATAGCCTGATGAGACAATGACTTTCCTTCATCGAGGTAAACGTTTCCCCCCTGACCCCAGACGTACGTCTAGGAGTGACAAAATTACGGTAGGACTGTGCAAACAAAGTATCTGTCTAGCATTACCATGTCAGTGTATTGATTCATTGTCCCTTCATAGTTTGCAAAAGACATTTAATACATTTATAATTAATATTAAACAAACTAAGCGTATTTAATAAACTAAGTCGTAGGCTATTTAATAAACTGAGCGTATTCATCTGTCAATATGAAACGCGACTTGGCCATTCTAATTAATGATCGGAAGAACGCATATCGACCACCGCTACTGTAAAATATGTACGTATGTTCTTTTAAATTCAATTTTGGTCAAATGTGGATTATATCATTACACTGGCAAGAATATGGTTACTTGTAAAGATGCCGTACCAAGTATGACAACACTACATTCAACTGCTTTTGAAATAAGGTGTTTTTTCACTTCCTGAAAAGTAACCGTTATGGACATACGTGAGTTTCATCGGGCAGCGACGTTATGTAGAGCTACTGCTGACCAAGCAGACAACAACTGGATGATCGGATGAAAGAGTAAGAACTACACTAAGCACAACGAATTTACTCTACACACGTTTCTTAAACAATGTTTAGTTTGATATAACATCCTTAAAACGCAACTCTCATGTCGACAAGTGCTAACAAAAACAAAGACACGCACAAAAAGCACATCCATCCAGCAGTAAATAAAATTGCTCTTAAGCTTGTCCTGTGTGTACTTAAACTTTGCTGTTGTCGTGACAGGCGAAAATGTGAACTCATACTTGTGTGGAAAAGGCCCTCTGGCTCAGACATTTTGTTTATGTTTGCATTCACAGTTCCCCTTCACTTACTAAAACAGCTTTTTTGGGATCTCCGATGGTTCCCACTTCACTCCAGCAGGTTTCTATTCTCAGACGGGAAGCCAAGGACTGCCTAAAGTACAGTTTGTTCACTGATATCTGAGGCATATATTGTGTAAAAACACTATATATCATGATTTGATTGCTAGTTCTGGTGGGAAAATTGTCAAAAAATGGTCCCTTACACTCACTGGGGCAGTAACCTTCTTAAAAATACACATTTGCACTTAAAAAGTTTATATTAGTACCTTAAAGGTATATATTGGTATTAAATGTATACATATCTATACCTAAATTGTACATATTAGGACCTTTTTGATAGCTAGGGACCATTTCTTGGACACTGTTTGGTCAGGGGATTAACATGTTGGTCATACACTTTCATAATGGGTGGTTGTTGGCCAGACAAAAACTTCAAAATAGACTAGATAGGCTCAGTGCTTCTGATATGTCCTGGAGAAAACCACCAGGAGCCATAAACAAATCTACAGATCTTTACTTGGCTGGGGGATATTCAAATCAACAAAGAGCATTTAAAAAAAAATGCTTTTTAATTCAACATAAATAAGATCACATTAAGGTACTGTATATTCTCGCTATTGAACGGACACTGACATTTAGTGAGAGAAGATTTGGACTGAGTCACACATACATTTGCCATGTTCTCATGGGATAGGACTGGAACACGGGACAAGCTTTTAAGTGCCTGGAGCTTGTGTGAGATTCATCCATCAGACAACAAACATTTGGGAAGGGGCAAGCGTGACGAAGTGCAGAGACGAGAAGAAACATCAGACGTACATAAATCAGGAGGATGTTTAAAAATACCTGTGTTCTGATAATGGCTTTGTTAGTTATCAAACCCAAACTTACGAGCTGAAACTGGTACTTTTTTATTGTTTATAGTGAAGTTATGTTTTCGTAAAGCTTAATGAGGATGTGACTCAACTCCCCTATTTTTATATTATTTAAACTTTAAAGTTCTCTATAATGTGTACAGTCCCAATATGTTCACAGCATTACCAGCTAATAAGAATCTTTATTTTATATCTATTTTAATAAAGTGTGTGTTTTGAGCCAGAAATTACACATGGATGTCCCCATCCGATATGCTGGATCGGTATCGGGGCCGATCCAGGTTTTTTTGTTGGATCGGACATCGGATCAGGGACTGACAACACGACCGATCCAATTCCGATATGTGTGTTAGCTGTGGTTGTTACTGACAAGCTATTAATAGGACAACGTATTATAAAAGCACCATAAACGTTTTATGTACTATATTCAAAGTCTTTTAATACACTCAATAGCTTCATGTGAAGGAACAAACGCGTCGCGCATTTAAAGATCTTTAAGTTCACAGAAACACTGTAACTTACTCGCAAACCGAGTTAATAATCCACTGGTGAAGCGGACGGATGAAACATGTTATTTACACACACATGCACAAAACACAAGATAACTTTAGGTTATTTTAAAGATCTGATTTTATAAAGTCTCAGTAAGCCGTTGGATGAATGCAATTCACTTTGTTCTGAGCACACGATGCATCTATTCTCTTTGTGTTTTAACAGTTTAAACTTTCCATTGCGGTGCGAGGATTCCCATGAGAGGATGCTTCAAGGGCATCAATTCTGCACCCAGAAACCCATAAACGACCAATATATGACTTAGGCGCATCAATTCTGCACCCAGAATGTGCATAAAAAGTCCGGTCAAGTGCATAATTCCCAAAATAACCATCTGCACACTAAAGCTTTTTTCCTTTGACAGTTTTACGCAATTAAGAAAAAAATATTAAGCATACTTAATTGATCAAACGTACCTATTATATGTTCTCATAAACACTGTCATGATTAATATTTACTAATGTTTCCTGTAACTTGTAATCCAGTGGCGTAGCTATGGGTGGGCCTGGGTCCACCCACCTGTCAGCTAGGCCCACCCACCTGCCTATCCAGTAAAGCCTATTAGTTATCCTAAAGAGTAAATTATGTTGCATTTATCACTATACTTGACCTATAAAATAAATCTTTTTTTTAAACTCTTGTTTGCTATTATAATAAGAAATAAGTTAATTTTGTAAATAGTAGTGCAATAAATAGCGCATTTCGAACAGCCTCCTGGCCCCTCCTACACCCCACATCATAGAAATTAACACGTTTAAGGCTGACACGTAAGGAATAATGAAAGCTGCCCTGCTTCATTGTCTTAGAATGAATGTCACGAAGACCTTCGGTGAGAAGACTTTATTACAGCTTGATGGTGCACCCTTTAACATTACCGTTGAGGTTTCTGAACCTGAGGTGTTGGTTCAGCAGCTAAAAAAAGGAAAGTCTTTGCAGATAACATTTGCACCCATGAGCCTTCTGGTCTGAAAACGATGTGTGCATAGTTGGTGCTTTGCTATTTTGAGGCAAATAAAATAGACTAGCCTACGCCACTGACCAACTAAAACCTGCCAATGGAGAAATATTGCTTTTGTTATTTAATGAGCGCATACGCGCCTAAACGGCAACGCGCATTTGCGCCTATAAACGGCAACGTGCATTTGCTTATCACATGGATGCGCAGCAGTACACAAACGTTTAAAATATGAAAAATCAAAGGATTAAAATGTTAAAATGTTTTAAAGATTATTATTGTGTGTCTTGGACATAAATGAGGACCAATTATGAGACGTTAGAAGGCGTAAAAACCTGCTTCACCTGTAGCCTGGTAAGTAATTAAATGTTTTGCTTTAAACAAATGCAAATATTGTATTTATTTAGAGTTTTTTTAATGCTACCCCAAAGATTTATTATATTTGATGACTTTGTACCTGTGGATATGATGAGATGAGAACCGTTTTAATGTTATGCTTAAATTTCAAAACACCCACAGCGCTGTGCGTGCTGAAATTGCGTTTATAAATTATTTATTGTTACAAATAAACTTTTTAAAGTACAAACCTTTTCTTGCATATTTGTAAATTATTCTTTGAGATTACTGATCATGTAGGCTATCCATACATTTACAATAATTAAAAGCCTGCTATTTTTACTTCCATGACTGAAAGAAAACGACTTTTAAAGGTTTAAATGAAGAATTTCGTTGCAAAACGAGAGAACTCCGTTTTTAACATTTTTATCAAATTATTATTATGTTATCATGTTATTATTTTGTTTTATAGTGCTACTTAGCTGTATTTTTTAAGTTATGAAGGTTTAAATCAAAACAAACCAACCCCAGTTGAATTGATATTAATTGGAATGCACAACCAAAAAACGAGATTTCTTTTGCAACAAATCTTTTCAAATACCAACAAATTAAGCAACTATTTAAAGTATTTTTAAAGTAGGCCTAAAGCTTTTCTTGCATATTTGTAAACTATTCTTTGATATAACACGGATCATCTGGGCTATCAATACATTTACAGCAATTAAAAGCCTGCTATTTTTACTTGAATGATCATGACTGAAAGAAAACGACTTTTAAAGGTTTTAATACCAAAGAATAACAATTTCATTACAAATAAAAACAACGCAATTTTTTAATATCAATCTCAAACTGGTGGTCTTCTTCCTTTGCTCAGTTTTTTAGTTTACAAATTCTGCCAAAATATGGAATCGGGATGGCGCAAGCACAACTGGCTTGTAAAGGAGATGAGACTGTTATTGGTTTATTGCACATTGCGCTTAGATTGTTAAAATAGGGCCCATACAGGCTTTTGTTCTTATTAAACGGTGATATATTGAAACTGGTGTAGTTGTGTGTTTGTATATTTTGATAACAGATGCTTTTTTGGTTAAGGCCCACCTGATTTTCTCTGGGCCCACCCACATTGTGAATCCTGGCTAGGCTAGTGTTGTAATCAGTGTTGGGGGTAACGCATTACAAGTAACTTGAGTTACGTAATAATATTACTTTTCTGAAGTAACGAGTAAAGTAACGCATTACTTTTTAAATGTACACATTAATATTTGAGTTACTTTTTCAAAAAAGTAACTCAAGTTACTTTTTTAGTTTAATTAATTTGATTAAAAAATATGTACTGAATTAAACTAAATGTAGGCACTCTCTGTGCCTGTGTGGAAAAAGTTTGAGTCAGAAACTGAGATGGCAGGCCAGAGCTCGACATTTTTGTGATGAAATATGCAATTTCTGAAGGCAGAACTTTTCAGTCATAAAAGCACCTGCAAGGCCTGAAAGAGATCAAGCTTTAGCCAAGAAAAAGTAACGCAAAAGTAGCTAAAAGTAACGTAAGCATTACTTTCCATGAAAAGTAACTAAGTAATGCAATTAGTTACTTTTTTTGGGAGTAACTTA
Source organism: Misgurnus anguillicaudatus (assembly GCF_027580225.2). Taxonomy (NCBI): domain Eukaryota; kingdom Metazoa; phylum Chordata; class Actinopteri; order Cypriniformes; family Cobitidae; genus Misgurnus; species Misgurnus anguillicaudatus. The sequence continues at coordinate 9,732,921 of NC_073361.2, forward strand.
ATATTGTAATGCATTACTTTTAAAAGTAACTTTTCCCAACACTGGTTGTAATCATTTTAAATTATTAATGTAAACATTTAAAATGATACTAGTTGTAGCAGAAAGCACTATACTGTACACATTTAAATACAATAGCATCAGGCCGATATCGGTTTCGGCTGATATACGGAATTCTGGTATCGGATCGGAAATGAAAAAGTGGGATCGGGACATCCCTAAAATGACATCAATAAAACAAACAGAATCACAGTTTCCATATATCTGGTGACCCAAATAGCAATTACTGTACATCTCTAAAGGCTGTTTAACAACGTTGCTTTATTTCATTCTGTACTTACATTACACAAACCCAACACACAATATTAATATCATTGGACCCCCACTTTATACTAGGTGTTTTTAACTAATCTGACTTGCTTTTATGTACCTACGATTATTAAATATGCTTTGATGTTTTTCGATTTCAAGACATACTGTATTCATCATTTGATAGGATGATGTGTAATCTGAGATTATTAATTTTGGGTACACATTGGAGTAGTTCACTCAGAAATTAAAATTAGCTCATAATTTACTCACTTTGCCTTTCCAGGTGTACATGACTTCCTTTTCTTAGCCGAACACACTAAATTGTGGCCGTGTGTTTAAAGTTTTTTATAATAGTGGCAAACTTTTATTGTTCTCCAAATGCGAGAATGATCGCTGCACATACTGTTTCAAGATGGAGCAGGCATGCCACCATTTTTTATCTATACATGTTTACAATAAAATGTATTTTGCTGATTGCTAATTGCTTATAAATAGTAATTGTTTCTCTCACAAATGTATTGTTTCCCTTTAATTTACATTTTTGCATTTGGCATAACTTAGCAAAGCAACTTAGGGGCGGTTCACATGTCGTGTCAGAAAATGTGACCGCGCCGCTTTCCTCCTCTTTTTCAAAGTTCTTGGTCACTTGCGCTCCTGTTGCTAAGCAACCTGAGCGGCAATCTCCATACATTCAGTAATGCGTCTTCACGCATTGTTTCTTCGGTTTTTGTCAAAATAATAGCTGCTTGACATATCGTACAGCTGTGGTTTTCCCTGTACACATATGATCAGTTGTTTCTTCATCTTCAGGTGATACGTATAACGATACAATGTTTACATTATACAATGTTGATAGGTAAATGGTGAAGACGATTTGTCACATAACCTGCAAAGTAAGAACTGCTTTCTGCAGTCAAAAAAACTTCTGGAAAAAAGAGCATGTCGCACCACATGCGACTACAACTACTTGAGTGCGCTTGCTGCGCGGCTACATTTAAAATAACATACTAACGTGGAATTTGAATGGCCCCTTACAATGCATTTCAATATATACATTTTTATTAATATGTACAGATTTAATACATTTTTCGAACCCATGACCTTTTGCGCTGTAAACGCAAATGCTCAACCACTAAGCAATTTAGGAGCTTTAAAAGACAGACATTAAAAGTTTGCAAAAAATCTTCGAATAAATTTGTCATAAAATGTGATCTGATCCTTATCAAAGACAAGTGTGTTGACAAACATAATGCGTCTAAAAATAATAACACAAAAAATCTGATCTTTCATGTCTTTATAAAAAACAACCAAAAAAAACAATAAAGCTTGTGGAATAAGTATGTGAACCCTTGAGTTGATAACCTCAAAACCTCAAAAAAAACCTCAGAATTTAGCACACCTGGAGTCTGGTTAAGATAATACGTTTGGAGGTGTACAGCTACTAAAGCTACTTTGACTGATAAAAACCCCTCAGAGTTTGCTCTGCACAAGAAGAACACGTTTATGTGAGCCATGCCTCACCAAAGAAAGCTTTTAGAGAAGCTACGATCAAAAATGTTTCTGTAAAGCTGGAAAGTGTTACAAAGTTATTTAAGACTTTAGAAATTCACCACAACGAAGACTCATCAATAAGGTAAAGAAACAACCCTGACTAAAGGCATCATTGAAACTTGCTAACATCTCTGTTCATGAGTCTACAATACGTAAAACACTGAACAAGCAGGGTATCCACGGCAGGACACCACGAAGGAAGCCACTGCTTACTAAAAAGAAGATTGCTGCACACCTGAAGTTTGCAGAAAAGCACATTGACACTCCACAGCAGTATTGGCAAAATGTTTTATGAACTGATGAAACCAAGATTGAACTATTTGAAAAAAAACACAGTGCTCCATCTGGCATAAAAAGGGCACGGCAAATCATCATGAAAACATCATCCCAACTCTAAAGTATGGTGGATGAAACATCATGATTTGGGCCTGCTTTGCTGCATCACGGCCTGGCCAGCTTGCAAACATTGCGGGGAAGATAATTTCCCAAGTACATCAGACAATTCTTCAGGATAATGTGAGAATGTCTGTACGTCAGCTGAAACTTTGTGAAAGATGGGTGATGCAACAGGACAACGAACCAAAACACAGCAGCAAGTCCACAACAGAATGGCTTCAGAAAAACAAAATCCGCTTTTGGAGTGGCCAAGTCAGAGCCCAGACCTCAACCCAATAAAGATCCTATGGATTGACTTGAAAAGGGCCATACACATGAGACGTCCAAAGAATATGAACGAGCTAAAGCAGTTCTGCCAGGAAGAATGGGCTACAATCCCTCCTTAACGATGTGCAGGTCTGATCCACAGCTACAGGAAGTGCCTGGATGAAGTTATTGCTGCCAGGGAGGCCAACCAGTTATTAAAGGTTCTCTAAGCGAATTCACGCGTTTTAGACCATAAAACATTTTTAGTTACATACAGCAAACATCTCCTCACTATCTGCTTCCTACCTGACCGCTAATCAAACTGTAAAAAAACTCGATCTCTGTAGACAGCTCAGGCTCGACAAACGGCAATAACAACATAGTAGCACAACAAAACATAACAAAGTGTTCCAGCCAATAAACGACAAGAAGGATTTGGGGGTGGGGGTTGGGCGCGTTCATAAAGCACGGACGGGAGAGGGAGGGGGAGGCGTTAGCTACGCTCCGTTTGTTTGAAAACAGTTCAAACATCAACAGGAAGTGACGTCGCACATTATTCGCTTAGAGAGCCTTAAATTCCAACGGTTCACTTAGGCTGGGTACACACCAAAAGATAATCGGGCTGATTTTGGGCCGATTTCCCCCTTCCGACAATCCTAGCTATGTCCCGAGTATCGCAATGGTTCTACAGTTTATTTAATCAGATTGTCCCTTCGTGTGAGGTGTGTTAAGAGTGTCCGAACCTGCTTGGAAGAACGTCTGAGCCGCGCCGATCGTGAATCGTAAATATTCAACATGTTTAAATAGCAAATGCATTTGCGCCCATGTTTGCACCTATGGGCGTTCTGGTCTAAAAACGAGGTGTGTTCAGGGGCATTGTTGGCGCGTTGCTATTTTGAGGCAACTAAAATAGACTACGCCATTGACCAACAAAAACCTGGTCTAAAGTCTAAAGTCAATGGCGCAATATGTTTTTTGTTATTTAAAGAGCGCGTTAGAAATATGCGCCTATAAATGGGATGACAACGCAGGTTTGCTTATGACATATGAATGCTCAGCAGCACAAAAACGCTTTTAAATATAAAAAGATTAAATGATTGAAATGTGAAAGATTATTATTGAGGCTCTTGGACATAAATGAGGACCGATTATGAGATGTTAGAAAGCGTGAAGAGCTGCTTCACCAGCCTGGTAAGAAAATAAATGCTTTGCTTTAAACAAATGCATTTATTTTTAAATGTTTTTTAAATGCTACCTTACGGATTTATTGTATATGATGACTCTGTACCTGTGGATATGATGAGATGAGAAACATTTTAAGTAATGCTTTTAAAAAATCCCATATGGCGCTGTTCCAGTGCTGAAACGCTTCGGCTCTCAACACGTTAGTAAATTCTCTATCTGTTGTTTGTATTTTTACGGTACAAACCTTTTCTTGCTTTATGAGATTACAATGATTATGTAGGATATCAATACATTTACAGCAATTAAAAGCCTGCTATTTTACTTCTATGACTGAAAGAAAACGGCTTTTAAAAGTTTTAATAAAAAATTAAAAATGAAAACAACACAATTTTTTTAACATTATTCTTAAAGTGGGGGTTTTCTTCCTCCGCTTAGTTTTTCAGTTTACAAAGTCCGTCATCTAAATAGAGATAGACATAGCATCAGCGCAACTGGCTTTTAAAGGGGATGAAAGATAAGACTCTCATTGGTTTATTGCAAGTTACGCCCAAAACACACCCATTACTCATTACTAAAATGGGTACAACCCTTTTCGACCATGCTCTCATACCATTTTTCCAGTGGTTAAATTAGCAAAAGTGGCATCATACACGCCCATTTAGACCGTGCGCCGTGCACTTTAGACAATGTGCTTAGATCGTTAAAATAGGGCCCTATGTATGTCAATACCCTTGAATTAGATGAAGATCGCATTTTATGCCAAATTTATTCAGAAAACCATAAAATTCCAAAAGGTACACATACTTATTCTTGCCACTGTATGAATTCCTTTATCTGATGATGGATGGCCTTCAAACACGCGGCCAATATTCAGTATTCAATGTGTTTGGATGAATTCTTATTACTGGCTAATTCTTATTATTTCCTATACATCATTTCTGAAAATAATTAAAATTATTGTTTCCGATATGAATAATCTGTGCACCGCCACAAACTCATGGCTTTGGAATCTGAAACTCACATTAAATGGTCTGCGTTGCAGGTCAAAATACATCATTGCAAGCTCATTGAGTTTGATTGAGAATAATTGGCAAACAATGACCACACAGAGAGCAGACCTGCCTAGAGAACGACCAAAATGCTGAACTGTGTTTCAACTCATAATGGCACAGAACAGGCAGAAACAGCATGATGGGAAATCTCACTCCCATGGGTAACAGGAATCCTTCCTCTCTGTGGGAAAATCAACATTTGGTGAAATGTAAAGAATGCGGATGGGCTACCGGGACTATCGTGCCTAAGGGTGCCGGTTCAGTCCATACTTTGAAAAAAGCCTGTGCTGTGCCAAAATGCTTTCAGATAGCTGTGGTTTTGCTTGAGATGCTTGGCATCACGTAAATTCTTTGCTGTTTATAACAGCCTTATGTTTTCAAGGTGTTTACTCAAAAGGCTTTAATAACTCATTCAGCTGAAGAGCATATTGGTAACTGATACGACAGATTCTCAAAATCTTCAAAGGGCTGCAGGGTAATCCACAAAAAAGGATGTTGTTTTACAGTGTATGAACACAAACTAAATAAACAAATGCCTACAATCTGTGATGATTCTGACATAACTGGTATTCAGAGCTAAGAGGACCTCTATAGACAAAATAACAGATTACACCTGCACCACATTACAGCACTAAAAATACCAGCAGTCTCTCGCAACTTAGAAATCAAAGACAATACGTATAAACACAAAACGACCACATCAGAGGGTCTCTGTTTCTATTAATAATTGTAAACAACACAAATGAGACAGATTTTTCTAAATATAGGTAAAACGTCAAAGCAGTTTGTGCCCAGAAAGACAGGCCGACTGGCAAAATCAACTCTTTGATCTTACACACATGCCGTGTAAAGTTTATAGAAAGCGTTAGCTATAGTGCTTTGACAGTCATATCCATGACAACCAAGCGAAACGTTTGGCAACACCGAACTGAAACAAAGCATGAGACAGCGCAACAAATTTGCCAGTTTCATTCAAAACACTTAAAAAAAGTTTCAAAGAGAGTTGTTGACAAATGCAAATGTATCCCAGGTGACTCGAGCAGGCATTGTGAAAACAACAAGCTATGGCATGGCAGCATCAAGTGAAGGTCATTCCGGGACAGTTCCCTGGAGTAACCAAACTATTCACATCCTGCTTTATAGATGCTCATGTTTAAAACTATAGATAAGTGACCGTTTTACAATAGTATATGAAGAGTTTCGTTGCAAAACGAGATAAATCCATTTTTTTACATTTTTGTCAAAACATGTTTATTATTATGTTATCATGTTATTATTTTGTTTTATGGTGCTACTTAGCTGTATTTTTTAAGTTATGAAGGTTTTAAATCAAAACAAACCAGCTGCAGTTGCATTGAAATTAATTGGAATGCACAACCAAAAAACGCGATTTCTGAACAATTAAAAAAACGGTGGTTATCTCGTTTTGCAACGAAACTCTTCATATACTACAATAATCAGACTTATTCTGAAGAAACAATCAATGATTTGTGATCCAGTCTGAAAACAAAACGTAAGTCATTTTTTGTAATTTACTAGCTGCGTTTCCATTACAGACATGCGCAAAACTTTAGCGTTATTTTCTAAATGTCGACCAAAAACGATTGCGAAATGATGGTGTTTCCATTAACCGATAATATGCGACTGAAACATAGTTTTTCTTCTCTTGATAAGTCATTCCAAACATAACGTCGACTGATGTTGGTAGGTTTACTAATATTACATCCACCGCAATAGGCATTATATTCAGACTAATGTGGCATTCACACCAGATGCGGAAGAGGCGCCAAGCGCGAGTGATTTAAATGTTAAGTCAATGCAAAGACGTGAATAGGCATCCTGCGGTGGGGTACGGGTGAATGGGGTGATGCGAATGGCGCGAATTGAATGTTGCCACTGGAAAAATGCGCAGAAGCCCCTCCCATGTCGCAGAAGCCCCTCCCATGAAGCGAATTTCCGAGTGAATGTCTCGAATGACTAGGATTTCACTTGCGAAAGTCTGTTATACTTGGGAACAGACATGTATTGAGGTTTTTCTGGAAGGTTTTAGCAGGGGTGCGCAGGGCAAAAACTACCGCAGGGTTAGTTGTAACAGGGACCGTTTACATTGTTCCACAAGGTGGAGCGTTTTGTTTTTCCCGTAATGTTTACATGCTGCTAAAAGACAGTCTCCGGCAAATTTATGGAAAGGTATAATGTTTTTACATAGAGTTATTGATGAAAGTAAATTTTTTCATGTGTTTTTTTTTCGGTTTCTGAGTTGGGTGTGTAAGATACCAAAACCAATGTTATGTCATCTTAATCAGTGTCTTTTTGACTAAAACATAGCATAATTTTTTAATATGTCTGCATATTTTGGTAGGCTTGAAATATTACGACTAACCCCTCAGCACTAATATTATGAAAACACCCAACGTTAGCGTAATCCTTGCTGTTGTTTTAAACAGGCTACACACAAATGATGCTGGCTGCCAACAAAATAAATGTGGCTGTCTTATCAAAAATTGTTTGTCAAAATGTTCACATCTTTAATATTGATTGAATAAGGTCATGTCAAAAATTAAAATCATAATGAAATGAATGGCTAAGATCAGACTTTGATTTTCATTTTCTCAGATTTTGATTTCTAAACTTTAGTATGGTTTTTACAGACTGGGTCACATATAAAAATGTTTGTTTTTTGTCATATTTGTGCTGCTTTTTTACATATTTAGACATTTGCATCCATTTATAACTGAACTATGGTTAGATGAGGGATGAATAGTGTAGATACCTGTCTATTATAGACAGATATATAAACAATATCCACTTCAAGTATATAGACAAAATAGTATGTTAAATGTTAATTTCTAGCAGAGATGTGTGTGTTGCTTTTGTAAAAATATAATTAATCAAACTAAAAATATATAATGATTGAGCCAAAACCAAAAAGCGTTTAGGTTGTGCCCCCCTCTCCCCTACATACCGCGTCATCTTCAAATAATGATTATGTTACTGACTTACATGAGGTGACCTGGAAATGCAAAAACATTGCAGTAATGGGAAATACTCTTCCGAATTGCCTGAAAAAACACCTTATGCGAGCGTAAAAATGTTTTTGCAATATATGGGAGTTTTTTGTGAAATTAACTAGACTAAAATAAAGCAATAAGCCCCAAGAAGCAGTGGGTTACCAGTGCATTTTATAACAACAGCTAAAGGGCGCTGTTAGGCACGACGCAAAGCCTAACATAAAATGCACTGTAACCCCACTGCTTCGCGGGGCTTATTTCGTTTATAAAACGGTTACTTCATATGCATAGCAGGATTTCATAAAATGAAACACAAATAAGTTGTAATTATATTAAGTACAAATATTACTCTTCCGCCAAACAAAGTAGTTCCTCAGAATCAAGTGTGGCTGAAACAGAGCGCAGTTCACAACCAACACAAACGCAACAAAGACACAATGAAAATATGATTTAAGACTGTGGTGTTTATTTTAATAAATCAAAATTCATCTAATTTATACATTAACATTTATATTGTGCATCTGTTAAAGTGATGATCAAATATGCTTGGAGGCATGCTTAAATCTTTCCCCGTCAGCGTTTTTTTTTTTTAAAGTTGCCACCCAGTTTTCGTTTCATCGTACCTTCATTTTTTCTGTTATCACCTCTCAAATTTTCAGCTAAAAGCAGAGATAATTCAATTTTTGTGAATAACTTTTGTAAGAAATCAGATTCAGAGCCATGATGGTGTTTTTGGTGTTGAGTGAATGCGTCAGTGTTTAAGTTGGGTAAGATCACCACCCGGTGGATAAAAGCGGAAATATGAATTTGAGGTAGAAACCCCTCAGGGAACGTTTCTCTTTATTGACGAGAAGACTTAACAATATTTATTGACATTTATCTGGTATCGCCATTAATTGTGCAATTGTAGACAAAACCAAAAAAATGATTAAAGTTTAATGTTTATTTTCATAAATCAGTACGCAGCAACAGTGGCGCAGTGATACTTATGTAATGCGGTCTGAACCGCGGGTTTACTGGGGTATTTTTTTATATTATATTTTTGGGCCATTTTTGCCTTTATTGATAGACAGTAGTTTGAGAGACAACAGAAAAGTAGAGGGTGGAGAGAGGGGTATGGGATCGGCAAAAGACCTCGAGCCGGGATTCCAACTCGGGTCGCCGGAAGTGCGTTTGCACCATATGTCGGAGCACTGCCCACTACACCATTGGCGCCGACTTACCAGGGTATTTTATCACAACTTAGAACGCGTTTCAACCAATCAGAATGAAGGACCAGAACTGCACGTTTTATAAAACATGTTTGAGCTATCTCAAATAAGTTGCACTGACAGATCTTAAAAAAGCCATTGATTTGTCTCAGGATACACACCAGTAACATATTTTCCTAAGGCATTTTTTGAGCATTTTACATTATAGTATTTTACAATTTATGAAGCATGTAACTTGTACAATGTTTCAGATAAAACAGTACTTCTACCATAATGTGTCACTATTAGCTATGTTAACATGCAACCAAATAATCTGTTTTTACATTTACGCATTTGGCAGATGCTTTTATTCAATGCAAATTAGACTGCATTACAAGGTATACATTTATTCAGCATGTGTCTTACCTGGGATTCGAACCCATGATCATCTGTAGTGGTAACACATTGCTCTACCACTGAGCTATACAGGTTTTTAATTAATTGGACTGAAATGCTTTCATGTAAACACCATCATTTAGGGCTGGGTATCGATTCGGATGTTCCAGATCGATTCAATTTTGAATCAAAAGCTATCAAATCGATTCGATTCTCGGTTCAATTTTCGATTCCGGTTTTTGGGTCGACTTTATGTGAAGGTGGCATTAACGTCGATGAAGCACCTAAAACCGCCATTTTAAGCACTGAATGAAAGAATGACAGGCTCCTTGGTAACATCGTGCAAGGCAAAAAAGAGGGTGACATCTAGTGAAGACGACTAGTAATTTGATTAGCGTTAATCTTACGTTCAATGTTTGCAGAAAAAAAATATGAAAAAATCTATTCTGCTCTTTGACAATCGATTCTGAATCGACCACGTTTAAAAAAAACAATTAATCGAAAAATCTATTGGATTGAAGTCAATCTGACTGAAATTTTGTTTAAAAATGTGTGATTTGTTTCTGAACAACAGAAGAAAATTAGCATGTAAATGCGTTAATCATAGTGTTTTCTCTATCTGATCTTAAAGCAACACTATGTAGTTTTTTTACCTTTAAATAATGTCTCCAAAATTATTTCAGTGATAGAACAACTTTCAACTGGACAAATTGTACCGTTGCGGCAACCTGAGCAGCCTCCTAGCTGCTACAAGCACACTCTGAAAGTGGCGGTGGAGGGTAGAGCACACAGCCCCGCCCCTCCCCCTGCCTGCAGAAGAGTGTCTGATACCAGGCACTGTTGCGCTTTTCAACCACATGGGGGAGCTGTAAGTCATTTTTACATGGAAACTACATAGTGTTGCTTTAAAATACCTTGTGCACATTCGCTGTGAAATATATGTTCACATATATTTATGTCTCCTGCACAAATCGTACAATACTCATCATAAAATTGCAATAGCAAGACATTGGCAACACACATTATTATAGGAATGGGGGCATGCATTGTGCATTCTGCAGGGTTATTTCATAACATTACATAAAGCAATGAAAAAGCATCAAGACATTCAAAAAATTGTTTCCATTACACATATCTAAAAACTTCACACAACAACATTCCCCAACTTTGACTTTGTACATTCATCCAGAGATGAAGCACAAACTCGACGATACACCCTGTGCGCAGATGTTTGGAATAATACAGTGGAGTGTACATGTAAACAAACATCTGATTGCAACATTGAAGGTAAATATACAAACTGTACTGTACTTTCGGATATACATTTGTTTTTCAAGGAAGACAACAAATGTTAAGTCTTCTACTCTGCTTTTCTTCATATGGAAAAATGTGTTCATGTTTAGTGCAAAAAAGCAAAAATATTGAATTCACACATAGCTGCCTTTTGAAGGCTTTTTATTTATTACAAATGATCAGAGGTCTGCAGAAGCAGATGAACACAAACATTTCAGAAGATTCTGGGCAGGCAAAGAGTCTTACAGTATGACTGACCAGTATTTTTATTTGGGGATTCATTAACCCCGGGCCACTGCTCTGGGCCTGTATCATGTGCATCTGTATCTACTCCTCACCTCTAGGGGTCATGTGTCCCCGAAGGGCAGGTAACAGGAAGGACACTTCATAAATCAGCCCCCCTTTCTGACTGTCCTCTCCTTTACATCTTCATAAGCACAGGAGAACTGCCCTTCATCACCTGCCTTCAACATCAGTCCTTCCCACACATCCCTTGGTTATTAGAAAGTTTTTGAAAGAGGCCACAAGGATTTTTACAATGAAATACTCCCAGGCTGGAAAAAAGATAAAGGCTATGTTTGACAGATGAGAAATGATGGCTTCTCAGGCTGTATACCGCAGGTGAACAACAAGGCACAACCGCAAAACATCTGTTTGCATGAAATCCTGTCATGTGTCTTACCTCAACCCACTCTTACAGGTGCATGTTCCCTTTTGCCATCTATGACCAGTAAATGAATGCTAATTGTTCCCTTGAGACAAGGGACCAAATCTCTGAAAAAACATTCACCTATTCTGTTCCTATCCGATTAAAGCCACCACCCGATCCACTGAGACCGACAGAACCTTTTAAAAACAACTGAAGACACACTTTTCCTGTATATACTTTCCACTGTTTACCTTGACTATATTCACTTCCCATTCACTTCCATAGTATTATTTTTTCCTGCTATGGAAGTGAGTGGGGCTCATGATCCGTTTGGTAATAAACATTCCTCGAAGTATCTTCCTTTGTGGTCATCAGAAAAAAACTTGAGGGTGAGTAAATGATGACAATTAAAATTATTGGGTGAACTATCCATTTAAATACTCCCTCATTTGAAAAATCTAAAAATAAATACATTTAAATTGCACTATCATAAAAATCCCACCTTTTCCATGTTTAAGTGCTATAATTGTGTCCCCAGTGCTTCTGTCAACCCAGAAAACGTGAAAAAGATCAACCCAGTAACTTAGTTTTGGTAAACCATTCTCCGCAAGCATGTGAGAATATAAATCATTGAAATTTGGCTCCCCTTGTGATGTCATAAGGGAATAATACCTCCCCTTAATCTGCACTATCCAACAACAGCACTGCCATTTAGTGCAGATTTGCACTTAAAAGGACACAACTACAAACTACACCTACAAAGTTAAAATTATCTCTATGGTATTTTGAGCTAAAACTTCACATGTGTACTCTGGGGACACCAAAAGTTTATTTGACATCTTAAAACAGTCTTGTGAAATGTCTCCTCTCTATGGGGTTTATTCAGACCCAAATTTCGTGCACATGAAAACCATGTGTGAGTAAGAAATACAAGCATGCAAAATAATATCTGCGTGAGGAAAAGCTTCCTCACGAGCGCCGAACATTATGATGATTTGCTTTCGCTCTCGTGATGCTGCACTCTTAGAAAGGATGTGTTAATTTTTTACACATCTTTTTGTGTTAAGCTTTTAACACATTATGTGTCATTTTGTGTTAAAATAAAACATAAGTTGTGTTGTTTCAATAATAACACAGGGGCTGTTTACACTTGGTATTAAAGGAATAGTCTACTCATTTTCAATATTAAAATATGTTATTACCTTAACTAAGAACTGTTGATACATCCCTCTATCATCTGTGTGCGTGCACGTAAGCGCTGATAGCATTTAGCTTAGCCCCATTCATTCAATGGTACCATTTAGAGATAAAGTTAGAAGTGACCAAACACATCAACGTTTTTCCTATTTAAGACGAGTAGTTATACGAGCAAGTTTGGTGGTACAAAATAAAACGTAGCGCTTTTCTAAGCGGATTTAAAAGAGGAACTATATTTTATGACATAATAGCACTTTTGGGAGTACTTCGACTCGGCGCAGTAACACCCTCCCTCTCCCATTATGAGAGTGAGAAGGGGAGCGGACTTTTCAGGTGAGTCGGAGTACTCCCAAAGGTGCTATTGCGCCGTAAAATATAGTTCCTCTTTTAAATCCGCTTAGAAAAGCGCTACGTTTTATTTTGTACCACCAAACTTGCTCGTATAACTACTCGTCTTAAATAGGAAAAACGTTGATGTGTTTGGTCACTTCTAACTTTATCTCTAAATGATACAATTGAATGAATGGGGCTAAGCTAAATGCTATCGAAGCGTTGCAGCGCGCTCCAGCGCTTACGTGCACGCACACAGATGATAGAGGGATGTATCAACAGTTCTTAGTTAAGGTAATAACATATTTTAATATTGAAAATGAGTAGACTATTCCTTTAAGATGTGTTTTCGTTGATCGGATCACAAGTGGAAAGGAAAGAGACACATCACGTTTACACCTGGTATTTAAATCCGTCTCTTTTGTCCACTTTTGACCGCTTCTGTACTGAATACTATGAGGGGGTGGTCTGTCGAGACAGTGGGCGAGTCTCTCTGCTGTCATTTAAATGCGAGCGGGAGTAATGATGAGTTTATATGGACGCAAACTAATATTTTACGTGTATATGTTAGAGCTTGCTCTGAATTGATGAAATAAGATTGCGCAGCTTTCACACGCTTGCAAAATGAAACTATGCAGAGATCAGCCGCTTTAGTTTTATCAATGAAAGGCTAAAAATAGCGCTGTACACTGTGTGTTCACACCAGAAGTCAGAAAAGACATCAAACTGTGTTCAGTACCTCAGATTAGATAAAGGGGCGGAGAGAAGGTGGTCGCTTGTGGATGTTCGAACACATTCAATCACATGTGCGTTTACACTACAAAAGCAATCCGATCGAAAGGGGTTTCGACTACCTCTGAATGTGGTTGAAAGTGGACACGTTCAAAACGTTTGGAAACACCGTTTACACCTGGCATTAACGACGTCCACTTGTGCACCAAAACAGGTCATATTAGTACCTCAGAGCTACATATTTGTACCAAAGAGACCGTATTAGTACCTCAAAGGTGCATGTTGGTACCAAATGTAAACATTTTTACATTTTCTAGGTTGATAGAAGCACTGGGGACCCAATTATAGCACTTAAACATGGAAAAAGTCAGATTTTCATGATATGTCCCCTTTAAAGGGTAATGCCCAAGTGACAGCTTTGGAGCATTTTTTGACCCTTTCTTCTAACAATGTACAGAATCGGCACTATGTAAAATAGCTATGCTTTCCTGTGAGATCAGGTTGTTTATTTAGGTACTACAAAACACGACTTGTTTAGTTATTGATTTACTGGGCAACGGTGCAGTGAAGCAGCTGCCTTGAAATTCGAACACAGCCAGTAAGAGTACGAGAGGAAGGTGATCATCAGTTGAATATCTCCACCTGCAGCTCATCATATGCACAGCTGCGCTGATCTATACCATCATCGAGGACCAATAAAGTCCTTACATTCTTGAAGGCGCTGTGGGGAAATCCGAAGCCTGAGGACAAATGCAGAAAGCATCGAAAAATGCTGGAGGCACATCAAAAAGGGGCATACTGAAATGACTTCCAGCTCACGAACACTCATGAGGGCCAGCACATGTGTAGGGACATTTATGGAACCGTGTAGAGATACAAAGTCTACTTCCAGAGCACAGTTTCACAGTTTCCTCTTGCCTTATCCTAATAGGATGGGAGGATGTTTAAGTGGCCATTTGGACATATAAACGTCCTCCCGCAAGACATAAGGCATAAATTATCCCGTATCGCAGAGCTATCATAATATATCAAAATTGCTTTCAACTCATCTCTAAAACTTTAATACTTACTCCTTTACCAGGCTAATACCTAAGAAGGGATCCTACCTGTACAGTGAGCCAATTTTGTACTTTATTATGCAACCTTAAAGGTGCAGTGTGTAATTTTTAAAAGAATCTCTTGACAGAAATGTAAAATAATATACAAAACTATATTATCAGGGGTGTATAAAGACCTTTTTTGTCATGGTCCTGCCTTCTTGTCATAGTTTTTGTTCCTTGTGGCAGGATCATGACAGCCCATGTGTTTTATGTTAAGGCACTTGGCTTTGTTTATCTGGCCATGTGCCTTGCCTGTCTTGTCTATAACCCCGGTGAGCCAGCCAGCATTGAACCCAGCAGACGGTGAGCCTTGTGAGTTTCCTGGACGGTGAACCGTGAGGGCGTGATCCCGGTTGGTGATCCATGAGTGTGTGTGTCCCTAGACGGTGAGCCGCAAATTGTGTGATCCCGGATGGGGACCCATGAGGGTGTGATCCCAACGGTGAGCCGTGTGGGCGTGATCCCGGACAAGGAGCTGCAAGGATGTGTATCCCGGTCGGTGGGCCTCAAGTGTGTGTCCCTGGATGGTGAGCCGCGAAGTGCGTGATCCCGGATGGGGAACCGCGAGGGTGTGTTCCCGGACGGGGAGCCGAGAGTGTTCCTGGGTGGTTAGCCATGGGGGGCTTCCTTGAACAGTCCGTCCCAGTCCGACTTCGCCTCGGACAACTTTGTCTCAACCAGTGGTGCTGTTCTGAGCCACGGTTGGCTTTGGTGGCTGGGTTTCACATTCCAAGTCCCCCTGTCATACCTGCCTGGACTCCGGCTCTACTTTTATTGTATCCCCTGATCAAGGACTAATTCCCTACCTTGCCCACCCATCCTGAACATTCTTGTACATTCATGTTTGTTGTTTATATTGTTCCCTGACCTATTGTTCTCTATTTATTCTTGCCCTGATTTGTTAAATGTATTGTGTCCTTGATCTCTCATTTTGTCTTGTTAGTTGTGTGTGCCCTTTTGGGACGCCAGGTGGCGTCCCTTGAGGGAGGGCTACTGTCATGGTCCTGCCTTCTTGTCATAGTTTTTGTTCCTTGTGGCAGGATCATGACAGCCCATGTGTTTTATGTTAAGGCACTTGGCTTTGTTTATCTGGCCATGTGGCTTGCCTGTCTTGTCTATAACCCCGCCCCCTTGTCTCCTTGTTAATCACCTAATTATAGTTTGATTCATGTCACCTGTTCCCTCTTGATTTGCTCCCCTATTTGGTGTCCTTGTGTTTGCTGTCCTGTGCTGGTTCGTTTTGTCTCATGTATGCCATGTTTCCTGTCCTGTGAGTTATTTTGCCCCCTCGTGGGTTTTTATGTTGTAGTTATTAAAGTTTTGTGTTGAAAGTCTGCATCTGGGTTCTTCGCCTCGTGATTCCTGACATTTTTATAATGACCCGTTATGTTTTTATTACCTTAGAATGAGACGTTTTTATCTACATACACAGAGGGTCCCCTTACGTGGAAGTCGCCATTTTGTGCCGCCATTTTTCTACAGAAGCCCTTAACGGACAAACTTTTTTGCCAAGTTGTCTCCGTCAATCACATGTTTTTCCGGTGACGGCTACCGTAGCTTCTCTATTCATTTCAAAAGTGAGGAGTGAGCAGTGGACTGAGCTGTTGGTTGCAATTCGCAACCTCACCACTAGATGCCACTAAAATTGACACACTGCACCTTTAAAGTAACGGTTTCTGTGACATCTGCTTTACATTATAGGGTCACAGATATTTAGTATGTTTGCAAGTCTTATGCAATGTTGTCTGCACCTAGCTAACTATATTTAGCGCACATTATTTTAACACTGTGTGGCTTATTATATACTTATATGTGGCTCTGTCTGTGAAATCCAGACAAATGTCTCAATCTAGTTTTGAGATTAGTTTTGATTTCAATCATTGCTTTCAAATTGATTTCAATCATTAACATGATCTTACTCATTCGATATTAAAAATATCAAGGTAATGTCCTTAAAAGGCAAGGCACACTCTGTGAAATGCATTGCTGTTTATTCCATTGATGCAAACTTTTAGGTAAAAGGTAAAAGTAGTCACGCCACCCTCACTGAAATGATTCATCCATATGAATCATCACACAGATTTTCCTTTATGAAATCCTCATTTGCATTCTCTCGGAAAAAAAAAACATATTTGCTCTTTACACTGCCTAGCATTTTTGTTAGTGCCCTAACGCAGGCCAGATGTCCACTTGTACAATTCACTCTTATTTCAACCCATTCGGCTCAACAGCTGTTTAGTTTAATTGAGTATGACCGCTGGGTGGATCTCATTGCAAAGTTCATGTTAAAAATGTGCCACAATCACGCTCTTTCTTTTAATTCAGTCAGCTCCTGGGAGCCTTAATCCTGGCGAAATAAAGCAAACAGTCCACTGGTTACAGCATTAGGTAGAGTGACTCAAAGACATGAACAGAGAGGGACAGGGTGGAGTACTGTATGTAGCTTGCTGCTGGGGCTCATGGCTTCGAATATCTCAACGATTTCACCTAGGGATCAACAGGATTAAATGGAGAGCAAATGTAAACTTTTGCTTAAGTCTGCATTTCAAATATGAGAAAAAGACCCAGAAATTGTTTAAATATTGTCTCCATTAAGAGTTTCGGAAGAGATCTCAATTAATGGCCAATGGTGTTGAAGATTTCGGTAAAACTTTACAATAAGGTTGCATTTGTTAATATAAGTAAATGCATTACTTACATGAAGTAATAATAAGCAATACTCTTTTCTGCATTAAAGGTGCAGTGTGTACATTTTAGCAGCATCTAGTGGTGAGGTTGCGAATTGCAACCACTGGCTCAATCCACTGCTCACCCCTCGCTTTTGAAACGCATACAGTAAAGAAGCTACAGTAGCCGCCACCTGTAAAACATGTCATCGTCAGAGACAACTTAGTAAAAATGTTTGTCCGTTAAGGACTTCTGTAGAAACATGGCGGCACGAAATGGCGACCTCCACATTTGTGTGTATATAAAAACGTCTCATTCTAAGGTAATAAAAACAACGGTTGATTATAAAAAGGTCTTTATACACCCCTGATAATATAGTTTTGTATATTATTTTGCATTTTTGTCAAGAGATCCTTCTAAAAATTACACACTGCACCTTTAATATTTGTTAATTTTATTTGTTAATTCTAGACAGTACAGTTATACAGGTTAGTTCATGGTGCATTAAAGGTGTAGCTGATTCTGATTCCAGTTTTTTAACTACAGTTAGTGTGTAATGTTGCTGTATGTGCATAAACATCATTTGCAAAGTTACAATGCTTAAAGTTCAATGCAACAGGATATATTTGCTTTTTGTTACAAAAATCGCTTCTAAAAACTACAGGAAATGGCTGGACTGCCTACAACTGAGCCTCTTCCTGCTATAGAGGGTATGCATTGACGTCACTTTTCCACGTGACCACGCCTGAACTCGCCCTGTTGAGTGGCAAATGATTCAACAAAATGGCTGGTTATCATAGGGGCTGCAGTAAAAATGCCAGTAAAACTGACTAAATTTACTGACTTAAATTGGATTTAGTTGGCCTTGATTGCAGAGGTGGGCAATACTTAGTTACTTAGTTTCCAAGATCTGTGCTTTATTAGGGTGTTGGTATTGAGAAAAATTTTACTTCACTACATTCTAAACTCTAAAGCATATAATCATACTGTGTATTCTTTTATATTGCATATTAAAATGTATTTAATACCTAATTACATTTAAATTGTGTACTTTTACTTGAGTAAAAGCATGTTAATGTACTTAAATATTAAATGTAAAATAAAAACTTTTAAACTCACTTGAAATGTAATATAGTAAAAATTATGATAATATGCTTTGAAATGTAAGTTTTCCAAAGAAAACACAGATAAAATACAAATACTTGAAAAATACTTTTAAGTAGAAAGTAAAACCTCTGCTTGATAGTGACCCTAGCAACTTATCAACCCACCTGTGGACGTTGGCATGAACGATCAATTTACTTCTCCTTTTGGTGTTTTTTGGTAAGTCTGTAAAACGATAGCTCCGAATTCTTGTTAATCTGTTAGTACAGTCTATCGCACAACAGCTTTTTCCAATTTAGACGAGTTTTCCCCGTGTTTTCGCTGATTTCACGCGGTACTCAAATGCTGCCGCTTTGTCTTTTGCCACTCAGTGGGCGTAACCGCAGTCCCTCTCGCCGAAGGTGACATCACGGGCATAGTAATATCTCTATCCACAAAATTTACGTTGGAGACGATAACTTACGTCATTTGGGGTTTGTACCTTTTGCATATTGTTAACATGTACTAATACACACTTACACACCAAAAGAAATGAAAAATTGTGAATCAGAGAATAGGTGCTCTTTAACTTATCAGTTACAACTTTTGACTTTAAAAATGTATTAACAAATGTTGAAATTAACATGAACTTGCTTAATGCTGTAGGAGTATTGCTCATTGTTAGTCCGTTAGCTAATGCATTAAATGATGTTAGCAAACACAACCTTATTAAGACGTAATGTAAGATTTTAATATCAACTAATGTACGAGCAGTAAAATGTTTGTCTGGGCAGGTGTAAATGATCACAGTATCATGTATAATATACACACTGCCAAAAATATAAAGTTCAAAGAATACATTGACTGAGTTCCATGCACACAAAAAGACAATCTTACAAAAAAAATAAGTCACAATTCGCAATAAGATCCAGAGATGCTCACGAGTCTCTGAGCTCGAGTCCAAGTCAAGTCTGAAGTCTTTGAGCTTGAGTCCAAGTCAAGTCTCAAGTCTTTGAGCTCGAGTCCAAGTCAAGTCTCAAGTCTCTGGGCAAGAGTCCAAGTCAAGTCTGAAGTCTTTGAGCTTAAGTCCAAGTCAAGTCTCATGTCTCTGGGCAAGAGTCCAAGTCAAGTCTGAAGTCTTTGAGCTTGAGTCCAAGTCAAGTCTCAAGTCTCTGGGCAAGAGTCCAAGTCAAGTCTCAAGTCTTTGAGCTTGAGTCCAAGTCAAGTCTCAAGTCTCTGGGCAAGAGTCCAAGTCAAGTCTCAAGTCTCTGGGCAAGAGTCCAAGTCAAGTCTGAAGTCTTTGAGCTTGAGTCCAAGTCAAGTCTCAAGTCTCTGGGCAAGAGTCCAAGTCAAGTCTGAAGTCTTTGAGGACAAGTCTCAAGTCGAGTCTGAAGTCAGTGTGTATGCGACTTAAGTCGCACTTGAGTCCGAGTCTCAAACTCGAGTCCCCATCTCTGATAAGATAATCTGATTTATATTCGCAGTATTATTTTAACACTGTTTAAGAACGCCTAATAGGATAACAGTTTTTATCCTAAAGAACAACTACCTTATAGTGTCAATCAATACCATGGAGTTTGGAAGAAAAACCATGGGAAAATCAAAGGCTTGTGAATCCCATTGAAATTTCTACCACTACATCCATAGAGTGACATTAATCATTTCTTCTACCCTGTTTCTCATTAGCTAATCCATCCAAGAGCAAAACCACCAACCACTGTACCAACAACCCATGGAAAATCATCTAATTCATATTCATGACAAAAAAGTAAACATAACGTATTCATCTGTCATTTAGCCATCCCTCCTCTTGTCTGGAGAAAAATCTCCCAGCCACACACAGAAACTCAGCGGATGAGAAAACCAGCGGTTGTTTAAATGTGTTGCAAATCAGAGGATCCATTACCTTTCCGGATATCTGCACTATACAATGCCGTATCAAGATAACACGATGTGAAGGCCTTGCGAGGTTACACAAAGTTTCAAATAGTTTTTCTCCCACCAGAAAACAGCAGTGAACTTCTATTCACCTGTTTCCGCCTCAGTCAGTGTAAATACCGCTTCCAAGAAGAGCAAAATAGCGAGTAAAGCATAAAGTTTATCATTCGCACCAGGATCCAAGCCACGTGCCAAACCAAACTGGTTACGATACACGGGTCATGCATTTTCACATAAGCCAATGGCAAACATCCTCGCGATTTCAACCAGAAAAAACAACTTTGAGAGTACAAAAACCTTCAATACTCATAAAAATTATAGTTATGGAGAAAATTCATGCAACAAGCTAGTAGTAAGCACGGGACGTCTGGAAAAAAGCTTGAGCTATCACACTTTAGGACTTTAAAGTATCCTTTGAGCTGCCAATGCAAACTGAAGCAGCTAAGCCAAGTGAATATGAGGCCTTATTAAGTTTGACCAAGAAATCATACAATCCGTTGGTTAAAACAATCCAAGCTTACTGGACAATCTCATATGACTGGACCAATTACAGCAGCAATAGTGTTAGAGCTTAATAGCCGGCTTTGCAACCTGCAACAGTGCAGTCTGTAACATCTGTTTAAGCTCCAATGCTTGGCTGTCCACTCGCTTGGGTGCATTTGAAAGTCCATGGGGCCCGGAAACACCCCTTTACTTGTAAACACTTGGTGGAAAACTCTGCCGTGAGACAACACTGAAGTCGGTAATTATCTGTTATTGTGCACAGTTGGTTTACTCCAAAAACTCCATGTCCACTCAGGGAAACATCGTAGGAAACTACGGATCATCAGACCATCCATCGAGACACGCGTAATATATGTCTTCCATAATGTAGCATTCATTCCTATTGTAAAATCTGTTGAATATTTGTGGTTTATCTGGGAATGCATTGAAGAATGCATTGAAGAAGTTAAATGACACAGAACAGGAAGCTATTCACCAAGGCTTAGCAATCACTTAGTTCTCCCGGTGAAGTCGGAAAAAGACCAACAGACTGGTCTTAAAAGGGATTAAAATAATGATAGCTTGATTCTGTGTGTCACAACATACAACAGATCAAGTTGATCTGGATTTCAACATGAGTCTTTCTTGGATTCCCAGGAACAAACACAGGATTAAAAGGACATGGATCACATAAATAGAGTTTCATTTACACATACACACACCAATAACATCCAGTTATTCAGTAAGGCTTGGAAGCTTAAAAAAGAAGGGGTTCTTCTCCAATAATTCTTTTTTTTTAAGTCCGTGAGAATACTTAGTGTTCAACCATGCTCACATCTGGGAGCCATTTTGTGCAATCCGACATCTGTGCCTGGCACCTGATACAAGAGGACTGATGCATTGGAAATTCAATATTAATATTAATATTTCATTGCGCTTAATCCAGATGTGTAGCATAAATGGACGATAGCAACTGGGCACCACGTCCGACCGACCGGCAAGAGCTCCAGACCAAAACATAACCTGGCTTTCACGGATGTGAATTATGAAAATTGGGGATGAGCAACCCGATACCAGAAGTGTGCAAGGCGGAACACAAAGCAAAAGGCAATGCACGTCAAGGAAACGTCACTGGAAATTGTAAACTGGAAATAAAATGATTTCTTTCCACTTGTTTGATCATAGAGATCCAGTGGAGGATGTCTGACAGATCCGAACATGACAGAACTGTTTGACTTACAGTTGGCGATGCTCAAAACTTACAGTATCTCACTGGTTCAATAGGCTACAGGTTAGGTTATATAAATACAACGCATAAAAAAATGCTTCAAAGGATATGTGCAAGATGTCAGGCCATACATTTTCAGCGATGCATGCCAGGATAATTGCTTTGACACTCAACACAAAAGAAGGAGGACTGGGTGGTATATTAGTTTCCATTGATGTAAAACATTGTTTATTTGTGTGGCACAATCACTGTGTGAGAACTTTATAAGAGTGCTGAAGCTGTAAGCATTTAACATTTTAACAGCTGTTTATATTACATTAAAAAAACAGAAGTCCCTGCCAAGGATTTGGGAGCTTAGCGTGACTTGCAGAGGTTATCGATGGTTCCCCAACAGAGATCTTGAATAATGCTTGCTTTTAAAAAGGACACTTGATATTTCTGACTTCACAAGATGAAGATGTTTGTGCAACAGAAGGCAGGAAGAGCTTGACTTATGCTTCAACAGACCGAAGTTATTGAAGATACAGCTTTGAATGAAGGTCACTTGAATAATAGCAGTAAGTTTTGGTTTCTATCTCTGGTCGAAATTGTATAGACGAACCCCTCTGATGTTCGTCAGACAAACTGACCTCGGTGCTTGCCATAGCAGCACAACATGAATTTCAGCGTGTCTACCCTACCCATATTCCATCTGCTTTTCTCATTTGTTTCGGCGTAGCGCCCCTCCTGGTCCACTAACTCCTTATATCACCCACTCCATCTTCTTCTAATACTAACCTCACTGTCCTTATCCTCTACATCTGGTTTTCTGTCTTCTGCATGTGCAGCTGTCCCTTCTCCTGAATCATCTCTTTCGCTTGCGCTTCATGTCTGTCGACTAATTTCCTCCGTGCCCTTGCAGCTACTGCTGATTTCTCCAGTGAACGCTGGATGTTTTTGGTTTCATTGCTCGGTCAAAAGGAGCAATGGCGAGCAGATTTGTGTTGTCCTCTGACAGATATGATCTCCAGATGGATTCATCAGCATCGGCTGTCAAAGCCGCCAAAACACAAGTGTGTTTGGGGGGTTGCTTCAGCTGATAGATGCGGGCGTGGTATACGACTTCAGACCAATGTCTAGACGCAAGCTTTATGATCCATGAACTTTAAGTCAAGTCTACGCTTACAATGATAGATACTAAGGGTTAAAGAAGACAATGCACTTAGTTTAGACAGGTTTTTTATAAGGCTGTTTAACTCTATCCCTGCCAGCTTTTTTTAAGTTGTCAGCCAGCGGCAGCATTTTTTATGATTTCACAAAAGTTGAATGCCTTCCAGAAAATGTTCTTTTTTAAATATATAAACATACAGTATATCAAATGAAAGAACAGTGTTGCTTTAAAAAAAAAAACTTTCATCCTAGCTTCATTTGTTCTCTTAAATATGGGAAGGTTTCTTTTTTATTTTGAGCAAAAAGCTGAGATAAGTGCGTTTAGGGATCAGATTCAGAGCGATCCTCAAAACGTATACTGAGTTTGAACTTTTTGGTTTGAGTGGTTGCTTCCGGGTTGTATAAGTTGGGTAAGAGTGCCACCTGGTGGATAATAACGGAAATATGGTTTGCCGGACAAACCCATCATTGGCAGGCAGGTCCGGGGTGGGTAATCAGGAGAACCGGGAGAAAAATTGTCACGTTAGTGAGTCTATCTTCTCTTAAAGGTGCTCTAAGCAAATTCACGCGTTTTAGACCATAAAACATTTTTTTGTAACATACAGCAAACATCTCCTCACTATCTGCTTGCTGCCTGTCTGCTGATCAAACTGTAAAAAAACGCGATCTCTGTAGACAACCTAGGCTCCACAAACTGCAATAACAACAAAGTGGCCAAACCGACCATCAGAAATGATAACAAAGTGTTCCAGCCAATAAACGACAGGAAGGATTTGGGGGTGGGGGTTTGGCGCGTTCATGAAAGCACGGAAGGGAGGGGGAGGAGTTAGCTACTCTCCGTTTGTTTTAAAACAGTTCAAACATCAACAAAATGTAATGTCACACAGATTCGCTTAGAGCGCCTTTAAATAACACTACACACATTCCGCATTCTGACACTGCAGCGTGCCGCAGCGTTCACATGGGTTGTACCATGTGAGGGAGTTCTCCCCTCCTATAGAGTTGGTTGGGTCCATATCCCATCTTATCCAAAACTTTTCTCAGGTAGGCTACTGCTAGCACCTAACGATAGCTGGGCCGGCCCTAACGTAACAGTACGCATTAGGGAGGATGGGTGGTAGGAAGAGGCCAGGAGGAGCTGAAAAAGGCATTGGAGGAGGATGCTGCCAAATGTGCGAAGCTTAACGATTTATTTTCAAGAGGACAAACACATGTGGCAACAGGTAAAGAAAGATAAGCCTATGATAATTATTCGGTGGCTAATACCATTGTCAATCTATTCACAAGCAAAATATAAAATTTTATTAAAAGCCTTTTTGTGTATCACCCAATACATGGCGATTCATAGACAAAAACTATGCCAGTGACTAGCAATAACAGAGCGATCTCATTCATTTTAGTGGAAGCTTCTGGACACTTCTGGTACAATGAGCGATAGTGACCATTTGCGACAGGAAGTGGGCTTGTCCAGCTACACAATTCCTTGTTGAACTTACATTTTTAAGTTTAATCAACTTGAAATAACAATTAATTTTAACTTTCTTGACTAGTAAGGAGTTGCTATAAACAGGGTTCCCACACCATAGTTAACTTTAAATTCAAGGACCTTTCAAGGACTTTCCAGGTCCAATACCTCTTAAATTCAAGGACTAAATGTGGGGACACATTTCAAGTGAAAGCAAGGTTACATCATGTTACCTTTTAAGATACATTGTTACAGTTCCCTTTCGAGGGAACTCGCACTACGCCACTGCGGTGACACTTTGGGGACGCCTCCAAGGGTAAGTGCGTCTGAATGTGTATATCAAACTCAACCAATGGTGAGGCTTAAAAACAAAGACAGGGTGACGCGGGAGCCAGGAAGTATATCGCTACCTAAAATATTGCCAAAGACGGCATTACAGGGACACAGGAAGCATGGCAAGGGAGACACAGCGTCTCGTTCCCTTCTCCGAGACGTTTTCATGTGTCAAACACAACTATCCAAAAAAGCATTTTGGTATGAATCAACATTCGCATACATATGATATAAGCATTTAAAATGAAACAGTTTAGCACGTGTGCTTAAAAAATCTATTTTTATAATATTATCCTACACTACACAGGCAATAATATGATTTTTTTTCCAGAAAACTTGCATAAAATAGATTCAAGCACTTTCAATGATCTGTCTCTATGTATGTATATTTTCAAAACTTTCCAGGGCCTTGATTTTTTTCCCACAGATTCACAAACTTTCAAGAATTTCAAGGACCCTTGGGAACCTTGTATAAATTAAGTTGAAATATCTTAAGCTAATTCAACTTAATTTCTATAATTTAAACCCATTACTAGTCAAGATAGATAAAATTAATGGTAAATTCACGTTGATTAAACTTAAAAACTTAAGTGCAACAAAACATTTGAGAGAAAAGTTCAATATTATGCAAATGATGAGCGACTTTCGGAGTGAATTAAGTTCATTTCATCAGGTACGGAGAGGATGGTTATTCACTTGTTTATAATTTTCACTAAGACAACCAGAATTAGGAATGCGTCCTAATGACGTCACTGAAAGAGACAGGCGACATATAGCAACAAAGTCTATGTTGATGTGCACGCAGCATAATATAAAGAGAAAGAGAGTGGGAAATTGTGTTTTTTTTCTGTTCCAATTAAAAATTTGATATTTTATTATAAATGTTAAAATTCAACACATTTGTATTTGTAGCCCCCCATACACGTATTTGTGACCCCTCCTGGCAAACTGAGGGACAATAAGCAAGATTTCAAAATTTGTTATTGTTATTTCTTATAAAAAAATATCTTAAGACTATCTTAAAAATGATGTATGATCTAATATAATCAAAAAAGCTACATCTGTTTGAAGTCGATATATTCAGCAAAGAAAATGTTGGGATATAAATTAAGTAAAAACAATGATGGTGCCTAAACACAATTATCACAATAATTCCAATAAATTTGGCACACACAAAGTTACTGAAAAACCCATTTCTACAAATATGTATAATATGAAACTTTTGTTCTTTTATTGTTTGATTGACATTGAGACAATATTTTGGAAAGTACACCTCTCAGAAAACGTACAAATAAATATCACGTTAGATCATCTTTAATTAATATTTGAAGTTTTTGGATTGCTAGACGAGGGCTACATATTTTTTATGAAAATCTCAAATTCGCCCAAAATCAACATCTTTTACTTCTTTTGCCTGTAGCTTAAAATGAAGCAGTGAGCATTCAGACTCCCAGATTTAGACAGCCCAGATCACATTATAGGAATCAAGTCATGGAAACTTAAATCACATGGTCATTTTACAGTACTGTGTGATAAAGTTTGTGCTGAGAAAAGATAGGTTTTTACTAATATGTCTTTAATGTATCCCAGGTAAAAAATTTGTATACTTTAGTGTATTAGATATATGACTGAAGTACATGAAGTATAAAACAAGTATGCTTCTAAGAGTATTTAATATGTACTTTTTAAAAGTATACTTTTAGTGTATGCACAAAATGTACTTAACACAACTATAATTTGCGCTGCAATGTCTTTTTAATTGTCTTTCCATTAAAATGGCGATACAAAGCAATTGTACTCTAAGGGTGCTTAATTGCTCATGAATCTTGATTTTCAGTATTTTAGTGCACTTG
This sequence comes from Misgurnus anguillicaudatus, assembly GCF_027580225.2. NCBI lineage: Eukaryota > Metazoa > Chordata > Actinopteri > Cypriniformes > Cobitidae > Misgurnus > Misgurnus anguillicaudatus. The sequence goes on from NC_073361.2 coordinate 9,759,757, forward strand.
AAGTTTAAAAAAAGTTGTTCCATTTTAGTATACTATTTACACTTGACGTGTAATCAAATAAACGTTAAGTTGTAGTCAATTCATACTTGAATACACTTAACTATACTTGGATTTGACGAAAATAGTACAAAATGTAGAAAATATACTTAGTACACTTTTTTTAAGTATATTTTTAATAGAATTATTTTTCACATGGTATTTCTCCTGTAAATGTAACACATGGTCAGCATATTTTATTTCTGCTATTCTGCAGATTGTTAGGCCTGCCGATTTTAAACTGTCTTTGATTATGCAATTATGAATGACTAATATGTTTTCACATTCTTTTGGTAGTAAAACCCTAAAAATAGCAAACCGCAAGTGGAAAGATGTTAAGATTATCTCACTGTTTCAAATCAACCGTGAAAGACACGTGGACAAAAATGATGTCCGCTAATTCTCATCATATGATGTGTTAGAGAGAACAAAGTATCAGCAGGTTGATGGGATCTTTAAGGATGCACTCCTCGTATTACATGTGGTGGGAATTAGTGTGTGTGTGTGTGTGTGTGTGTTTCGCTTTATTAGCTACTGATGTTGATCAAAGCAATGAAGTTGATTTTGTTTTTACAAGAGTCTTGCTGAAAAGAGTGTTATTGTGACAATAATAAGAGATTAAAACAGATTTGTTTTAATGCATGGGGACATGTCATGCATTGTCATTTCTTAAAATCTATCACATGTAATATTCATGCTATAATCCAGTGTTGGGAGAGTATCTCCTTTCAAATGTTTTCAAAATAGTGTACATTTTTCCAGGAACAGGTTACATTTTCCAGCATCTTCTCACATGTTGTACTCAGCACTGAAAAGTCAGATTTGTGTAGTAAATGATTTACATATTTAAAGTCACAATAAAATTGAAATTAAAACTTAAAATCTTTTGGAAACGCTACTTCCGTTTCATTGTGACTTAAAGAATCTGCACACAGGTATCCAGTTTTTGGTGGCATTTATAGCAAAATATAAACACAGCTGTTTACCATACACTTTTGATAATAGTTCTTTTGTTGCCGTATATAAAGTCATTCTATTATTTTATACATTTAATGCTAAGTTGCACAACAGTCGCACAACAATTTAAACCTTTGTTTTCAATTGGCATGTTAAGAAACCATTCAAACGTGGCATAGTTTCTTCACTATTTGACAGCGCTATGTCTAATGCAGCAACCCCACTTACAAAAATAAGTGCGTTCCCGTTCACGGGGCACCGCGAGAGCCAACAGGTGGAAGACATCAAAGTACAATGACTCAATAGCAGTCTCCTTTGTATTTCTCAATTCACTCTTGTGGTACTTTAATGGTTCTTGTGGTGACGCATGAAGCCAAGTTTTTCCCCGCCACTGATGAGATATCTCGTCAAATAAAAAAAAGCTTCCCTGCCAATGACGAGTTTTTACGGCAATCCATATTTCTGCTATTATGCACTAGGTGGCGCTCTTATACAACTTATAAAACAGAAGCATCTACTGATCCAAAAGCAGTAAGTACTTTGTGTATGTTTTGAGGATCTCTCTGAATCTGATCTCTAACAAAAGTCCTTCACAAAAATGAAATGATCTCAGATTTTATTTAGTATTTTTGAAGTAACCTGCCCATTTGAGAGGTGATAAAAAGAGAACAAATGAAGATAGGATGAAACTTTCTTGTTTGAAAGCAGAGAGTTTTTTCTTTCATTTGATATACACTCACCTAAAGGATTATTAGGAACACCATACTAATTCTGCGTTTGACCCCCTTTCGCCTTTAGAACTGCCTTAATTCTACGTGGCATTGATTCAACGAGGTGCTGAAAGCATTCTTTAGAAATGTTGGCCCATATTTATATGATAGCATCTTGCAGTTGATGGAGATTTGTGGGATGCACATCCAGGGCACGAAGCTCCCGTTCCACCACATCCTAAAGATGCTCTATTGGGTTGAGATCTGGTGACTGTGGGGGCCATTTTAGTACAGTCAATTCATTGTCATGTTTAAGAAACCAATTTGAAATGATTCGAGCTTTGTGACATGGTGCATTATCCTGCTGGAAGTAGCCATCAGAGGATGAGTACATGGTGGTCATAAAGGGATGAACATGGTCAGAAACAATGCTCAGGTAGGCCGTGGCATTTAAAAGATGCCCAATCGGCCTAAAGTGTGCCAAGAAAACATCCCCCACACCATTACACCACCACCACCAGCCTGCACAGTGGTAACAAGGCATGATGGATCCATGATCTCATTCTGTTTACGCCAAATTCTCACTCTACAATCTGAATGTCTCCACAGAAATCAAGACTCATCAGACCAGGCAACATTTTTCCAGTCTTCAACTGTCCAATTTTGGTGAGCTTGTGCAAATTGTAGCCTCTTTTTCCTATTTGTAGTGGAGATGAGTGGTACCTGGTGCAGTCTTCTGCTGTTGTAGCCCATCCACCTCAAGTTTGTGCGTGTTGTGGCTTCACAAATGCTTTGCTGCATACCTCAGTTGTAACAAGTGGTTATTTCAGTCAAAGTTGCTCTTCTATCAGCTTGAATCAGTTGGCCCATTCTCCTCTGACCTCTAGCATCAAAAAGGCATTTTTTGCCCACAGGACTGCCACATACTGGATGTTTTTTCCTTTTTACACCATTTTTTGTAAACCCTAGAAATGGCTGTGCGTGAAAATCCCAGTAACTGAGCAGATTGTGAAATACTCAGACCGGCCCGTCTGGCACCAACAACCATGCCACGCTCAAAATTGCTTAAATCACCTTTCTTTCCCATTCTGACATTCAGTTTGTAGTTCAGGAGATTGTCTTGACCTAAGCATTGAAGCAAATGCCATGTAATTGGTTGATTAAATAATTGCATTAATGAGTAATTGAACAGGTGTTCCTAATAATCCTTTAGGTGAGTGTATTGTTTGTTTATATATTTAAAGAAGTACATTTTCTGGAATGCATTAAACTTTTGTGAAAATCATAAAAAATGTTGCCGCCTGCTTGCAACTTTTTAAAAAAACGCTGTCAGGGAAAGCGTTAAAGGGGTCCTTGATTATGACTTTACTTTTTAACTTCAGTTAGTGTGTAATGTTGCTGTTTGAGCATAAACAACATCTGCAAAGTTATTTCAAAGGGATTTTTCAAAAATCTGTAGCCTGTACTTTTTTGAAGTCTGTTGGTGTGTTCTTAAAGTAATACTGTAAGTATGATTCAAAAGCAGACTTCTTTGTATTTCTCAATACACTCTTGTGGTACTTTAATGGTTCTTGTGGTGACGCATGAAGCCAAACACCCAAATCATTTTTTTTAAGTTTTTCCTGTAATAATGTAAGTATTACTTTGCACTAAAAGGCATGATATTTTATTCCATTATATTAATATACATTATATCAAAGTTTTAGGTTACCTTTTAATGTTTCAATGTAACGTCCCACATTGTCCCACACAAACTTACGGCTTTTCCCATATTTGGTTTGTTGGTGACGATCACCCTATTTAATCCTGCAACCTTTATCGACATTTATTCATTGAAAAACTCATAAGGTCAGTTTCCCAGACAGGGTTTAGAATAATCTTGAACTAGGCCTTAGTTATATTGGGACATTTAGGTCATTTTTACAAACAAACCTTTAAAAAAAACAATACTGGTGTGCATTTTTAGACAAAACATGGCACTGAAATATGTCAGTGCAATATGTTTTTAAATTAAGGCAGCTCAAACATGCATTTTATCTGGAACTGGGATAAGCCCTGTCTGGGAAGCCTCTTATTGTTTTTGAGCAGATTCAATTTTTTTATATGTTATGTATCTTTAAAGGGATACTTCACCGATTTAGCATTCAGCTTTGTATCTGTAGAAACCCGGCAGTATTACTGAATGACCATGTTTCCCTCCCTCATTTCCCCCTGAGAGGAGAGATATCTGCATTTTGGTTCTGCAAAAAAGTCCTCCGATGATGTAATATGACGATTTTTGCATCATCGGAGGACTTTTTTGCAGAACCAAAATGCAGATATCTCTCCTCTCAGGGGGAAATGAGGGAGGGAAACATGGTCATTCAGTAATACTGCCGGGTTTCTACAGATACAAAGCTGAATGCTAAATCGGTGAAGTATCCCTTTAAGGCAGTTGGCTATTTTTTAGTATCTTGTAAGCTAACTACTACTTTAAAACATTGCTCGGTCATAGTTTAACTATTTATAACTATTTATGTTCAACGTTTTCAAGTTCTTCCTCATTGCTGACGTGACTTTATACTACTAACCTGTGTATTGCTGAACACCTGCTGAATGTTGTTGATAGGGCCACAGGGGACGCCTGTCCCTTCGAAGCGTCTTAGCCATTCCCCGGTCGTCTCATCCATGAACCTGAGGCAGGACAGAAGCTTGAATAATGGTTCGGAAAGGGACAAAAAAGAGGAGCAGGGACACGATAAAACAAAGTCATATGTGGCCACATCCTCTCCATGTCCCTTCAGGACAAGAACCCTTATTGAAATTCATACATACCCAGAAACCACCAACACCCACTGAAACATTTTACTTATTATGTCCACTGTGATTAAAGTTCATCTAGGCTTCTTTTCAAGTAAAATTGAAAAACATATAAAGTTTCTTGTATTAACATACTCTTAACACACAATGTTTTGACCTTTGGCGGCTGATGATAATTCACCCAGAATGGTTTATTTGATTTTTCTACAAAAAATTTGTGCATGGCAAACCCATTTTATGGGAGAACGGATTGCGGCTTCCTAAGGAAATGTTTTACTATGTCTATAGTCATTGATTTGACTTTTCATTTCGTAATGTGTATTTGTGAGTAAAATGAGGAAACCAATGAAATGAGACATGGCATGACATTAGTAGGGTGTGCCATATCAGAATGGAGCCTGAATGTGAGAGCATCATACTACAAAGCATACTACAGTAATGGCTTTGATTTAGCTATGATTGCTGTAAGATTTATTAAATGCAAGTTTACTAGCATTAAAGTATCAGTTACTATTCCCAAATATTAACATACATAGCTATATACAAGCAAGATATTAGGAGAAACTCTACAAGTACTCTAACCATTTGGCTCTTGCTTAACACTAAACAGCGCCACCTGTGACATCAGCCAAAAATAAAAGTCATTTCAGATTATGAGTTATGAAGACAAACAATCTGATAGATTAAACAGATGAATCATGCAGAATAAGAGCAGGCACATATTTTGGGTGTTTGACTCACCTCTCATATAAAATCTGCAGCAGCTCTTTGCGATGCTTAACTCTTAATGAGTTGCTTTTGTATTTCGGGCTGTCCGCCAGGCTGTCCAAGCTCAGGACCTTGGCAAACAGATGCATGTAACATGACATAACTGTTAGGAAATGTGAGGTCTTTCCATCAGTCAAAACAAATGTAAAATACGGCCGTTTTTGAAATGTACAAATAAAGCTTGGCTAGATTTATTAACGTGCGTTATGTTGTGCCTGCAATAAAAGTTCTCTGCTTACTTTGCACACTTTCATAAATTGTTGGTCATTACCCGCTGCCACAATCAAGTATCCATCTTTGGTCCTGAAACCCTGCAAACACAGTGATTTAATATATAATAAATATACAGACTCCTCTCAAAGCTAAACTGTGTAAGTAATAAAGAAAACATACACCAACTGCTAGAAGAAACAGGGTGACTATTACAAGCAAGTTAAATATAACTGCACAAGTTAACAATATTACACTTAAATCTGCATCAGGGTTCTTCCATTTAAAAGGACAGTTCACCCCAAACTGAACCATCTACGTTTTTAAACCTGAATTTCTTCGATCTCCAAAGCAAATTTAGAAATTATAAGTTATATAAACCCTATTTATATGTCCATGATCTCTACAGTATGTGACCAAAGTGAGTACACCCCTCACATTTCAGCAAATATTTTAGCATATCTTCTTAAGAGATACTACTGTAGAAATGAATTTAATGGATATATTTTAGGGTAGTCACTGTGCTCCTTTTATATCAGTATAGATTTACTGTCCTCTGAAAATAACATAATTGTAAAAATAGCTGGCAACAGAAGTCAGTACACCCTAAGTGGTAATAGATGTATATCGTTTAACCATGCAAAACCACTTGTCCTATTCATCATCTTTATGCATAATTACATTGTAACCCCAACCCTAACCAGTGATGCCACAGTTACTTTGAAAAAGTAATCTAATTACTGATTACTGATTACTCCTTTAAAAAGTAACTAAGTTACTTTACAGATTACTTGATTTTAAAATTAACTAAGTTAGATTACAAGTTACTTTGTTAGTTACATTCCAGTAGCTGCCAACACCCCCACTGCCTCAACATTAAAAATGACAACCGGTTTTGCCAACACTCACGTTATTGGAAGTGCATTTTAACAGTAACGTCAACAATATATCTCCTGACATTTTAAGTTGAACTGTTGTGTTTTAAAAAACTAAAATATATATATATATATAGTCTTTCTTGACTTCACTTAACATAAATAGGGGAGAGCAGGGGCCATTTTCAGAAAAACTTAATTTTAAAAGTTAATGTTTTAGACAGAGATTTATTTTTGCTGTGGTCAACAATTCACACGTGTGGTCTATCAAAACCAGCTGGAATTTTGAACAAATGTAAAACGACTTCTGTATAATTTCACTTTAAACAAGAGTAGTGAACTGTTACTTGACCTTGACAGCAGGGACGTAAGTAACACACAGGTGGGTCAAAAGTAACACAACAAAACATGATAGATTTTTGTGTTACACTTGTTTTTATTAAATATATATTACTATGACCTCTTTAATATGTAACTGCAAACTTATTTTGTCATTTATCTTTGTAAAAAATAATTAAATTACATTTTTATTTTAAATTTCAGTTTTATCAAATGTTTCAAAAGCAACCAACAGTACAAACTTAAATTGCTGAGACTAAACAAAAATTTCAATAGTTTGAACACTATGAAAATGAAATTAAATCAAATTAGAATAATATAATTTTTTTTTACATATTATACACACTTAGCAGCGGGACAAAACTAACAACTTTTACTTTTGACCCGACAGGATCTACTCACAAAATACTTTTATTTTGAAAAACTGAGAAGTCTTCAGGATGTTATATAGTAAATACCTTGTAGATTTATCAGTATTGTAACACATGAAACGAGAAACACAACGCGTTATAAGAAAAAAAGACCACTTTTGGAATTTACTTATCATGGTTGAAAACACAGTTCTGGATCTACACGTGGAAATCGGTGAGTAACGCACAGTGACTTGGATCAGTAACTTTAATCTGATTACTGGTTTGGAAATATTAACGCGTTAGATTACTCGTTACTAAAAAAAGTGGTCAAATTAGAGCAAAGCGTTACTAAGTAACGCGTTACCGGCATCACTGACCCTAACCCTATAGTATTGTATTAAATTATTATTATTCCATGGTCTGTTTGAATTCTTGATTCGGATTGGTTGGAAGTCCTGCAATAAAATTGTTTAATGTAATGCACAGATACCAGTCCGTTTGATTACTCAAACTTTAGTAACTATCATTTCTGTTATACTTGAAGTGATCTCTAATAGATGGCATATATCACACACAAAATTTTCACTCTCCGTACGTTATGTCTGCCTGTAAAAATAGTAAAATGAAAAATTTGTAATTGTAAAAATTACAATTCGGTCAAATATTGTGCTGCTAAGATCAATACAAGTTTTAAAGGACAAGTTCGGTATTTTACACTTAAAGCCCTGTTTCAGATTGTTTATGATGAAATAGAACGGTTTTGACTGAAATTTGGACATATGATGCTGGCCCGAGAATTTTCGGGTGTTTCTTGTATCACCTCCGACCTCTAGAATGGCTGTATAGGTGCACTGGAACAATCCTTCCTAAAATGCATTAAACTTTCGTTTACAAAGACGTGAAACTCACCGAGTGGTCAGGGGTGTTCACTGATATGCTTACACAAAAATCGCTGAAAAAGATGCTTTCCAACAGGTTTTATCGTAGTTTCTGTCCAACTCCATTGACTTGTATTAGATGTGCTGTGAGGTACGGTATTACTCCGCGCCGGGAACGTTGTTTCTATTCTTGCAATTGGCAAAGGCGGATTATCGCCATCAACTGGCTGGAGTGTCTATTATTCAAGCTCTCAGCGGAAGAATATACGGGTGTGAGGCGTTTGGAAAAAAACGTCCACAAGTTTACAACGAATGCTAAAACACCTGTTGGAAAGCATCTTTTGCAGCAATTTTGTGTGAGCATATCAGTGAACACCCCTGACCAGTCGGTGAGTTTCACATCTTTGTAAACGAAAGTTTAATGCATTTTAGGAAGGTTTGTTCCAGTGCACCTATACACCCATTATAGAGGTGGGGGGTGAAACAACGAAAATTCTCGGGCCAGCATCATATGTCCAAATTTCAGTCAAAACCGTTCTATTTCATCATAAACAATCTGAAAACAGGGCTTTAAGTGTAAAATATTGAACTTTAAAAAAACCGCTGGCGGGGAAATAGTTAAAATCCTTAAATGCACGCCAAGCTGTTGATTATTCCTTACATAGTCAGTACTTAAATGTATAATTACACAGTAACAAGAACTTCATATAATAAAGTGTAACCAATTTATTTATTATTTTACCATTTATAGTACTGTATATTATGTCATATTATATAATTTTTATGTACAGGTTATTAACTACATAGAGAAAGAGTAAATAATGGCAGAAAATTTGTGTCATGTGTGACAAATGATGCTACTTTACAGAAGTCTGCATCAAATATTGATGGTGTACTTTTTCAATATGTAAATCTTTCAGCAATAAAATCCAGGCCCACAATCAGTCTGACCCACACATTTTTCAGGTTGATCTTTGTAAATCCCTGCTTCAAGGGATATATATCAGGCTTAACCATCTATTCCTCTGAAACCCACTTTAGGCAAAACGCCTGCTGGTAAAAAGTAGCCAAACCAAGACTGCTAGTATCACACGACTTTCACTGTGAATTCATTCTTGTTTAGGTTCAAACGTCAAAGAGGTAGATCAAAAACAAATTCACAACTAACACACATAATACAACAGAAACAGGAAACGATCACAGACCAAAAACCGAGAAGCACCTCTGGGACTATCTTCCAATGCCAGTAAAGCCCCATTTGATGGGAATCAAATTGCTCAGTTTGTCAAACAAAATAATTCCCTCCATCTTGAGAAAGAAAAAAATCCATGCAGACAGAGCCGGAGTTCACCTAACGTGACAATCCCAGATGCGATCCATCAGCGTTCGTTGGGCAATCTGCGTGAGTAAATCAAGTCACTGCTAATTGTCTTTTGGCCACAACAGCACACCTCCGAACAAAGCATGTATTCATTGCTGTATCTTCTCTTAGCACAAGCTCTTTGGTCTATGTGTTTATTTTGGTGCCCCCCTGGCAGTACAATAGGGTTGAATGAGAAACAAAGTGCGCAGACCACAGTTAATGAGACAGTGTTTTGACAAAATGTAGCCCATCAGATTAAATGATTCGAAATGAATAAATCAAGCGTGGGTCACATGCCAAGGACAGAGTCCAGGAAGCAGCGGGAAAGCGAACACACACAGCAAACACAAATACACTCAAGAGTGTAGGTTCAGTTTTGACCCGCCACCGGGATGTTTTCAAACTTGTGTAAAGCACCCTGGGGTTCGATCGCTCGACGGCACTTGTGTTTGCAAAGATCTCGATGCTGATGAACCTCATGTCATTTTTTGTTGTGCATGGCCCAGAATTAACTCCAAACGACTTGGCGAATGAACTAAAATGGCTGTTGCACACAATGTCCAAAATTGACACTCACTAGGAGCCAATTTTGGGTAAACAACTTTGGAAAGCAAATAAATGGCCATTGGCCAGTATTAGGAATGGAAATGTAACATGTGGATAGAACTGCATATATGTATATCTGACTATACTGCTGTCTGGATGACACTTAAAGGTGCAATGTGTAACTTTTAGAAAGATCTCTTAACAGAAATGCGAAATAATTAGGGCTGTCAAAATTAACGCGTTAATAACGCGTTAACGCAAATTCATTTTAACGCCACTAATTTTATTAACGGAGATTAACGCAACGCGCAATTTCTGTTTGACCCTTGGTCCAGCCCATAGTTGAATGAAAAGAGACGCAGACAAATGTGACTCTCTCTAAATGAGTAAAAGGTTTTCATAGAAATAAGAACATTAAGCAAATCGTCTACCAAATCCAATGCTCTAAATGCTCATTGGACATCTGATATGATCTTTATTTATACGTCTGAGAGGTGTAACGTTACCGTCCTCCTAATGCATAATCTAATACAAAAATGCGTCTCAATTCATTTTGGTTTCGCTTTTATGCATGACTTAGAAAATAGACTGCAGGACTTGCTTGATGTTAAAAGAGTCATTAAGAGAGATAAAGTTCGGTACCTGATTAATGTTAAAGAGTTATTAAGAGCGACAAGACTCAGAAGCGATCCCCTCACGCTGACTGACTGATTGATATCTGAAGCGCGTGCACAGACGCGCGAGTGCGCGACCCGGATATATAGACATCTACACAAAATTTAAGTTTTACAAATATCTGTTTTGATAAGAATTCACGCAGGTAGGCTCTATAATCTGTTATGTTTTAAGTAAATGTTTAACTGTTGGGTAAAAATATCTGATGTATTAACATTATATTAGATCACTTAGATTTTAAGCAGTCTGTCTCAATGTCAATCAAACAAAAGGAAAAAAAGTTGAACATACATTGATGATGTTTTTGCTTTGTGTGTGCTAAATCTATTAGTTTTACCAGTGATTTTAAGGTATTGATGTGGTAATATAATGTATGGATGTGGAAATGTTTGTGGTAATTGGACTCTTTCAACTTCAAACACGTGTAGTTCTGTCATATTTTGTTATATTTCAACAAATCATGCATTGTTCTATGTTTTAATAGAGAATGTCAAAATATATATATATTTTTTTAATTTGCTAATTCCGACTCAACTTGCCAGCACAGGTCACAAATGATGCAGCAGCAAACAAAAATGGAGAAAGAAAAATCTTCTGAAAAGAAAATTCATATACAAAACAATGACCGGTGATTATGTTAAAATGTAAACAGGCTGTTGTTAACATACATTTGCATAAAGCATCTATATATGTATATATGATTATACAACAGTTCTTTCTGGTTCTCGAATCTGATTGGCTAAGAGCCATACGATATTGTGCTGATAACAGCACTGTAACCGCTTCACCTTTCGTATTATTCCGCCACCTAGTGAATGGAGGTCCTAAGCAGGCTCATCTCTGAATGGAAAAACACAGACGCGCTGTTTGAATCACGCTCCGTTTGTCTCATTAGTTGGCTCATAAATCAGTCTGTGAATCCCCAATCAGAAGTATTATTCCGTCAAAGATCAGCGCTCTTGGATGTTACGTTACAGTTAATGGGAGAAATGTCTTGTCACATCGTGTGGATTATTAACACTTGGAAAGAGGAATATAAACACTCGTTTTTTTTCTGGAGCTATATGTCTTATCAGAACGCGAAAACACCGTGAAACTGCAGGTAAGCACCGCAGCTTTTAAATGTGGACATTGATCATTTACTTTATCGTGACGTGACTATTAAAACATGTTATGAGATATCGCCACTGGTATATTTATAAGCAGCATGCAAAAACATATCTCTGACACTTATAAAAAACAGTTTTATATAGTACTGACAAGAACAAAGTTTAATAATAATAATCGAGTGCTCGTATCACGTTAAGAATAAATGAGAAAGCAATAGTAACGTTATACAAGTATAGTTTTATTAACTTTTACCTCGCGCCAAAACAATAACAACACAAAAGACACTAAATATGAATTAAAAAACAAATAATAGTTTAAACATGACACCAAATACTGCTGATTTGATCTCATTTTGACGATCATAAACAAACAAGGCCAACATGAGAGCCAGGGTATCTCTGTCAGAAATGTAGCCCAGAGAGGGCGGTGGTCAGCGGGGCGAGTGAACACTGATGTCCGCTCATGCTTTGGTTCTCATTCGTACCGAATCTCACTAAGCAAACGTTCAAACAGGCGCTATCTTTACTAATCGACTGCAGATTTAAATATAATACATATACATTCTCGACTGAACTAATCTTAAAACTACACTTTGTGACCAAGAAACGGTAATATAAAGTAACGGCTTTTCTGTCCATTGAGTTGTTATGAGCTTCAAAGCAGCCGAAAGTTTTACCTGTCATTCTGGCCGCCCTCAAATCCGTGGCGGAAGAAGTAGTTCTCAAACAAAGAGGCTTTTAAAATAACTCCGTTGTTGTTTTCTAGTTTTCGTTTTTCAAACGTGTGCCGTCGAACTGTTGTATAAAAGCAATATCGCTCTCGGAGTCGTGTGATATAGCTCTATATCATCACGGCTGTGATTAGGCCAGAGGCACGAGGCCGCAGTGCCGTCGAACTGTTGTATAAAAGCAATATCGCTCTCGGAGTCGTGTGATATAGCTCTATATCATCACGGCTGTGATTGCCTCCGGCACTCGGCCTGCGGCCTCGTGCCTCTGGCCTAATCACAGCCGTGATGATATAGAGCTATATCACACTCCTACTCGAGCGATATTGCTTAATTAGAATATTAAAAACCTGAAAAGTGTTAAATTAGGGTAAATTTAGAATGGATAAAAATGTGCGATTAATTTGCGATTAATCGCAGTTAACTCATGAAATCATGCGATTAATCTAGATTAATTTTTTTAATCTATTGACAGCCCTAGAAATAATCGACATAACTATATCATCAGTAGTGTATAAAGACCTTACAGAATGAACTCTATTGTTATTATAACCTAAGATTGGGTCCCCTTACATTTAAGTCGGCGTCATGTTTCTACAGTAGCCCTAAATGGACAAAATGCTCTACAGAGCTTGTTTCATACCTACGTTGTCTCAGATGATGATATGTTCGTCCTGTGGCAGCTACCGTAGCTTCTCTATACATTTCGAAATTGAGGAGTAAGCCATTGGTTGCAAAAAAAAAACCCCACACTGGACCTTTGCAGATATTTTATGATCGTTTTTACAAACATTGAGTTTGAAAAAGTTTGAAACATTTAAGGATAATGATGGCAAGTGAGTCATACTGATTTTGATCTGTTATATTCAGGGCTTTGGGTTGGGGGTGACTTTCATTTAAAAAAGGCTCACAGTTTCCTGCATGACAGACTCTAATAAGCATGCATTACGTTACATTTACATTTATTTGACAGACACTTTTGTCCAAAGTACATTTAAGGTGTAGTGGACATTTTTCATAAGCGTGTGTGTTCTCTGATGATCTTTTGTGATGCTAATGCTATGCTCTACCAAATGAGCTACAGTAACACTAATGCATTACCACCTTGTTGTAAAGGTAGGTTATCTAATTTGATTCAGAAACATTTTTTGTTATGCTAGTTAAGAGTCTCGTCACATCCTGATAGCAATCACTATGTTAAGTTGTTTAAATGTATTTGTAGAAATTTATGTCATCTGTGAAAGGCGTAGGACCAAAAAATGTTCAACCAATCATAGATCTCGGTCCGAACGGACGTTGCCTTTTTTGTCCCTCATCCGTATGCGTAATTTGAATGCCATCGCGCAGCTTCTTCACACAGACACCATGCGTCATTGGTCCGTTCACGTGCGCTTACCTCCCGTCTGTAAACACTTTACTTTACTTTGCTCGGCGCACAAACTATTTTGCCGTCGTTAAATTAGCAAAAGTGGCATTGGACACGCCCATTTAGACCGCGCACCATGCGCTTTAGACAATGCGCTTAGATCGTCAAAATAGGGCCCACAAAATCCAACCTTATATTATTTTAATCACTGTCTTGTTACCTAAAACATAACACCATTTCGAAACATGTCAGCAACTCCTAGTTACTTATACCTGGGATTGAAAACATTTTTACGCAGCCGGGTTAGTTTTAACAGAGTGTTACAATGAAGCCTCAGGTATACAATGATAATAAAATGAAAACAATCTAAATACTATTCATCAAAATGACAAATGTTAATACAAAATCAGGGGACATAACTCACACTAATTAGTTTTTGTCTTAATTGTGCAGCCCTTTAAAAAAAATGTTTTTTGTGCTTAAAACAAGGATGGTTAGATGAAGGATCATGGATGGATGAATGTGTTGATATCTATAAATTATAAGCAGATATTTTAACAATATCCACCTTTAGCATATAGACAGAATTTTTTTGAATTATTTGTGTTTTCTAGCAAATGTTACAACAAACCTCTGTTTACCACCTATGGGGTACGTTGTAACATTTGCACTACTCTCACTCTTGGTGTAATTGTACGATAACGGTAGGTCCCACAAATAAACTTTAAGTGTTCATATGTAGCAGAGTTGTGTGTGTTGATTGTGTAAAAAATTATTCATTTAACTTAAATATTTTTTTAATAATAAAACCAAAGCCAAAAAGCGTTACTTTGTGCCTCGCTGTCCCCTACCCCCTGAAAAAGGTATTCTGTGTTGATATGGGGTACAGAACCAATTTAGTCCGACTTCTCAACGTTCCCAAATAGATCCTCACATAAGACACAACAATTAGCAGACCCTAACTGGGCCCAAATCTGAAAGTAACCGTTTTCAGTTTTGATTAAGTGCTGGCAAAGACCTGAAGCCCTCGGGTGACCCTGGGGAAACGGAGACGTGAAGAAAGTTCTCACGAAAGACAAAGCGCCCTATGGTTTATCCATCCCATTATTCATTACATTTTATTATATAAATAACCTGTGAGTTTGGACACGACATCCCAACCGAGTGTTGCAAGCAGGCCAAATGCCAAAATTATAAGATGAAGCAGCCGAAACAAGCCGTTTGTTAATCGAAAAGCGCATTTTCACAGAGCAGATAGGCTTGCTTTGGGAATGTATTGCCTCTGAGTAAATAAACACGGCGAAAAATAAATAATTTAGAAAGACGTAAACCATTTCCAGGACTTCAATGAAACACAGCCGCATTTTTTTATCACTCGGGCAAAAGGGTGTCTTTTATTAAAGCTGTGCTTGAACTCGGTAATGGTTTAAGGCTTTGGCTGAACCCCACGTCCATGCGGTTTTCCTGACTGTTTCCCAAGACCGTTCTAGTTTCATATAAGTCAAACTATCCTACGTTTAGCTAATGAAGGTTATCATGCAGCTATATTAAACAAACTAAACAAGATAACATGCTTTTATCTTAATTCTAAACACCTAAGATCATCTGTTCTCACCTTCACTCCTATTGACAACCACTGTAATGCCACTACAAACACGAGGCGTCATATTAAAGCGATTAGATTGGGAATATTTCATTAAGTTTTGGTCTCTGTGTTGGATTAGCGGTTAAAGTAATGATTTTAAGAGTTAAAGGTCTAGCGATTTGACATACAGCGTGGCATGTAACAGTATGGATAGCTTTGTTTGGTCTGGCCAGCTTTCTTGGACAATGCAGAGATATCAGAAGTTACACCGCTAGAGCGAGTTTTTTGGCAAGCGTCTGTCCGCAGAGAGTCTCTCGGCTAGACTAATGCAACACAGCCCCACTGTGGCTGAGAGATAGTGTGCTTTGAATCAATATCTGATCTGTTTTCCAAGAGTGAGGAAATGGCACACATTTCAATGATGATTCCCTGCAAGCATTTAAGGACAATGCAAACCCAAAACGCTATTTTTTACATTGTCACTTTACTACATAAAATTACATAAAATCATCCTACGTAATGCAGGGAACTACACTAACCTTTTCCACTGGTGGCACTTGCGCTACCAACTTTTTCAGTTACTGGCGCAAAATATGATTTGGTCGCACATATTTTTTTCAAGTTATATTAAGGCGCTCTGGATAATAATGAACAATAATGAAACTGTATTGCATACAGATATGCTTTTTATTTTACTTGCCATCTTTTAAACCACATGCCGCCTTGTTTTCTTAAACGTTGCAGTCAGTGTTTCCCACAGATCTGAAATTTACTTGGTGGTGGTAACCGGTAAAAAGGGCAATCATTACCCACTGACAAATAATGGTCTACTATACATATGACGAAGAACTAATAATGTGTGACACAACACAATACTTTGATTTATTAAAAATTAATATTAATTTCACATTATATTTCATTAATCTAAACACTCCAAACTTTCTTTGCCATTAACAAACTGACACTGTTTGTCAAAGCACCACGAAAACACTTACTGTTTTTGCACTGATATATGAAGCAATTAGGCCCCTTTTATCAAACTCAATATAATACAATACTATGTATAGTATATTAATAGACAGTGCAGGTCTATAGATTATAAATGTGACTGATGTTATGACTGATGTTATAATGGTAATAATTTCTATTAAATAGGCACTTTTACTGCTTCTGCTCTATCTTTCTTTTTCTCTCTTGCCGATTTAAAAAGCTTAATCCACTTATTATTTCAATAATATTATTCCACTTATTTTATTTTCAAATCTACTTGCTGTCCCGGTGACAAACTTTACATTGCTTTGCTCGTTTAGTGCAATGGGCTTGACATTAGCACTGCTTTTTTGCTACAATCTGTGCAAACTTAATATGGATATGGTTTTAGAAAAGATATGGTTTATTAATAATAAGATTATTAAAAACATGTGAGAAAGAAAACGCAGCGCGTGGTCGTAACAAGAACCATCGCCATAGAAACCGAAGGCACGCTAAACTGCACTCGAGCTTTAGCGGTAGCGCTCATGGCTGTTTTCCGATCGACTCGGGTTATAAACTCAATATTAATCAGACTTGGGACCCAAAGTAATTAAACTAGGACCTAACCGGACCTGACAGACCATTTCAAATATAAACCCGGAACCATACGGGTCCCGCGTCCTCAGTGAAGAAAGACCTCTGAAGAAACATGGAAGACACTGAGCTTGCGTCGCACCCAATTCATTGAGAAACAGCTGAGCACGCAAACGCACACTGATAGGGAGAGACACGACGTGCTTTCACGCAAAATGAAGCCAACGTGTTGATGGCTCAGAGCACGTTATAAAACGTATTCTTAAAATCCACATTTATGTTTTAATAAATGCTCTTAGTAAATCATAGCATATTGTCTAAAACATTAGGTAGCACATTTGCGACCCATTAAAAATTAGGGTCGCAACGGCAGTTCAAAAGGTCGCATATGCGACCATTTTGGTCGCAGTGTAGCTCCCTGTAATGTAAAGAACAATCTGTGAAAATATAACCTTGATATCTTAAATATTTACTGACTAAGAAGGGCTGGGCGATAAACCGGTAGACATGATTATCCGGTAGAAATTTGTCAACCGGTAGAGATTTTGGACTATCGTCTCTATTGAGGTTACGTGTCCACGTCACGCTCCTGTGCGCGTGGTAACATAAACGTAACGTTTGTACACGTATTTAAGCACCGCAGGTTTAAAACAAGTTATTTTAAGCCATTGAAACACAAACAACAGATCTATATGCGTGCGCTCTTTCTGTCTGTGAGGAGCGCGCAAGTCGCGCAACCACTGCTCATAAGCATTTTTCACGCTTTATTGGCCTTAAATACATATATGCGTCAAAATTCTCATCTTTGCAAGTATCCTTATAAACACGACCATTTAGAGCTTAAGGAAAAGTGAACAGCCAAAAGATAAATGCATGTGTAACAGTATATTAGATCCGGTCTTAGAGGGGAAGTTACCTAATTTTGCTCCTGTCTGTCACTCATGTTTATCAAACAGCATTAAAAGAAAATCTCTCACTGCTCTTTTGACTAAATCCCTTTTCTACCTACAAAAAAAAAATATATATATATATATATATATATATATATATATATATATATATATATATATATATATATATATATATATATATATATATATATATATATATATATATATATATATATATATATATATTAGGGCTGTCAAAAGATTAATCGCGATTAATCGCATCCAAAATAAAAGTTTGTGTTAACATAACAAATGTGTGTGTACGGTGTATAATTATTATTCATATATAAAAACACACCCAATTATGTATATATTTAAGAAAAATTGATTATATTTATATATAAAATATTTATATTCATATATAATATAAATTATATAAATGTATATACATTATTTAAATGCAAATATTTCTTAAATATATACCTGAATGTGTCGGTATTTATATATACATAATATTTAGACACAGTACACACACATATGTTATGTAAACACAAACTTTTATTTTGGATGCGATTAATCGCGATTAATCTTTTGACAGCCCTAATATATATATATGAAGAGTTTGGTTCCAAAACGCAATAAATCCATTTTGACATTCACAACTTTCACATAGCATCTTTAGGTTATAAAAACATAAAAAATTCAAATCCATAACTTGATTTTCAAAGATTTATTATAAAAACGAATTCTTTTTTCCACAAAATGCAATAAATCTATGACAGTTTTTTATTTCAAAATGCTATAAATCTATTAAATCAATGTATAAATGTGCATTCATCTTTACCATTTTATATTCATTTAGTTGACTAGTGGTACAATGATTAAAAAAATAAACATTAATGGCATTAACCAAAACACTTACTTTGTTATATTAAGAACACTGTCATTGCTGCGGTTACTTGACGTCGTCTCTTTACATTTTCACAGCGATCAGCTGTAAAATGTTTTGGTCCTGCTCGATTTTCGTTGACTTTGAGTAAAATTATGGAAAGTTTTTCATAAGATCCTCTGGGGTCAATGTTTTAGCATGAGAAGCTTGATGCTGTCGGGAGAACAAGCACCCGAGTGCCTCTTGCGGAAATTATTAGATGTTGATGGCTTACGTTTCTTTCCTGTCACAGAAAACCATCACAGGTTTAGCGATGCAATTAAAGTATTATTTTGTTTTGTTTGTTGATCACGAAGTACAAAGTAGATGAGGAAAACTAGGACTCCGTGTACTCAGCGCGCCGTCATTGTTTGTTTACATTGCGTGACTGGTGGACTGTAATTTCAGGAATGGATTTATTGTGTTCTGTAAAAAAGGAGGAGTGGCGTTTATCGCATTTTGGGAAAAAAGGGAGAAAAGATGACAGAATAACACGGCGGATATTGGATTTTGCGTAAAATTAAGAATTTACTGTTAACTACTGACCTGATATAATGCTGATTTTGGCAGTAACTTATTTTTTTCAAAAATGGCATTTATCGCGTTTTGGAACCAAACTCTTCATATATATATATATATTCTTTTTTTTTTTTTTTTTTTTTTACATAAATAATTATTTATATTCATTCGTTTATCATTGACTGTTTATCTTCAGAGAGCTTGAGTTTTGTTTGTTCTTATCTACTTTTTATGCTTGTATAAGTTTTTTGTGATAATTATGAACATTTCTATGGTATTAAAAATTTTAATAACAGAAAAACCTTATTAAAACATAAAAAACCTCTACCGTTATACATATCGTTATCATGATATAAAATGAATCATATTGTGATACATATATACATATACGTCTGCCTAATGCTGCGTTTACACCAACCGCGGTAGAGGCATGAAGCGCGAGTGTTTTCAATGTTAAGTTAATGTGAAGACGCGTAGATGTTCCGCGAATGTTTTCGCCTCATTCGCGCGTCTAGGTCACGCGAAAGGCGCAAATTGAGCATTGTGTGCTGTATACGTGAATGGTGCTTTTTGTGCATTTTGTGTTTGACAAAAATTGGCGGCTGCCGAGTTGAAAAATTTGAACTTCGGTAGAAATTTTGCGCCGCGTTAACCAATCAGGAGCCTGCTTGCTGCTGTGGAGGCAGCCCTGCTCGGAGTCATTCAACCTGAAGAAATGCTTGATTTTGTCCGTAAGCAGTCACCCGGAGCTATACGACACAAGTTCTTATTTCTATAGAGCAGACAGGAATAAAAAGGACCTCAATTGGAAGAGTGTCAGTGAGGACATTGGGCAACCTGGTAAGTTGTAATACACATTTCACTTTTGAGTCACGTGACATTTATCGACCCGCAACGTTTATTTTCCCCCTATAGTAAGGTTAGCAAATACAAACCAGTAACTCTCTCGATAAATGCACAATCAACATCAGTCATCTTGCAAACAGACAACCACATAGCACTTGCCCCTCCCACAAGAAGCGGATTTTGCCTCTGACGGGCGTCAAATTTTCTGTGCGTCTACTCCGCTCTACACGCGCGAATGCTTTCAAACTGTTCAAGCGGCAGACTAGACGCGGTAGACGCGATTCTGACGCCTGAAACGCGGTTGGTGTAAACACACCATAAGATGTTACTCTCTGTTTTTTGCTATGGATGGTTGCCATTTCATTATAGGTAAATGCTCACTAATTCAATACTAATTTGTTTTATTTGTGTGCAATACAAAAGCACATTTTTTGCCTCATATGCACATTGTACAAAAATCCAACAGTCCCTAGCGGGAGTCATAAAACGTTTTTAAAATTTATGAACTTTCTTTGAGATCACGGTGACACTGGTTAGAGGTTTCCTCAAGCCTGATTTATCCATTTCCGCAGTGAACCAAATCATAGTACAGAGCTCTGGTTAACCAGCATGCTGTTTCTTTATTCTGTGGACACAGGCCATCTGTGCAAAACACAAAACATCTCATCCTTAACCCAAACCACAGCTCTCTTTATACCCCAGACAGGGGTGCAAGGAAGCAACAGCGAGTCAATACATGTACAACATGTGACGTTGTCAGTCCACATAAATGATTGCGTTAAGATTTCTAGTAAAAATATCTGCTAAACTCAATTTAGGAGCGAGTTTTTCTAGATTTGGCGAGGCATTTTGTGTGGGTCTCAGATACTGTGCACCCTAGATATGGCTTGGATCTCTCTTTCAATACTATTGAAAAAGATGAGCCTCTTTCCATAATGTAAAATAATCACTTTTGTCCAAGGATTAAATAGTGGCAGGTGGGTTACACCCCTAATACACTGTCAGAAAATAAGGTACAAAAGCTGTAATTGGGAAAAATGTCCTAATATGTATCATTTAAGAACAGATATGTAGGTACGAGTATGTAACTTTAGCCCTTTTCATACAGAGATTATGGAAAATACACGGAAAATGCGTCCGGGATCGTTTGATTTTTGGATCATTCACAGTGATTTTCCCCAATCTGTGAGGCATTCACTCACATAACGTAAAGACATGTGACATATTTTTCCAATAGTTTGCTAATTATCTGTGATTTCTCTCTCTCGAGAAACCACGCGTGTGCACTAGGTCTGCTTACGCGTTTGCGTTCACACCTCTCTGCGAATTTTATAGAAATTTTCTGGGAAAGTTCTGTGTGAATGAGGTTTTGAGGTCTTAATATCCATCCTTTAGGTACAAAGATGTACCTTCTGAAAGGTTACCATGAAGGTTTCGTATCTTATTTTGTTGATGGCTTGAAATAAACTAACCCTTTATATGAAGTTAAGTAAGGGACAATGTATAGACAGCCGTTTGTTATTGCAGAATAAAGCCCCGACAGTGTGATCAGGACACGACACAAAGCGGAGGGTCTGGTACCACATTGAAGGGGCTAATTTCTAGTGTTGGGGAAGTTATTTTTAAAAGTAATGCATTATAATATTAAGTTACTCTCAAAAAAGTAACTAATTGCGTTACTTAGTTTACTTTTCATGGAAAGTAATGCTTATGTTACTTTTTAGTTCTGTTGCGTTACTTTTTCTTGGCTGAGGCTTGATCTCTTTCAGGCCTTGCAGGTGTTTTTATGACTGAAAAGTTCTGCATTCAGAAATTGCATTTAATCACAAAAAAATGCCGAGCTTTGGCCTGCCATCTCAGTTTCTGACTCAAACTGTCCCCACACAGGTGCGTACACGTAGAGTGCATAATGTGACTATGTTTAGTTTAATTCAGTACATTATTTTTAATCAAATTAATTAAACTAAAAAAGTAACTTGCATTACTTTTTTGAAAAAATAATTGAAATATTAATGTGTACATTTAAAAAGTAATGCGTTACTTTACTTGTTACTTTAGAAAAGTAATATTATTACGTAATGTACGTTACTTGTAATGTGCTACCTCCAACACTGCTAATTTCGCGAAACCACCTGCTTAACATTATCCTGCTTATTACAAGGCTATTTACCTCATAAGTTAACTCTTTCCCAGACATTGACGAGATATCTCGTCAATCAAGAGAAAACGCTTCCCCGCCAATGACGAGTATGTCCGTCTTTCCGCAATACCGCTATTATCCACTAGGTGGCGCCCTTCTGCAACTTTTTAAAACCGGAAGTATTCCCCTGTGGCAAGCTGCTGCATGTCCGTGTCTGTTTTAAAGATCGCTCTGAATGGCATCTCTATGAAAAGTCCGTCACAAAAATGGAATTATCTTAGCTTTTTGCTCAAAATGTGGTGTTTTTGCAGAAACCTACCCATATTCAAAAGCTGATTACAAAAGAACTACTAAAGGTAGGATGAAACGTTTTTTTTTTTTTGTTTGAAAGCAGAGGGTCTGTTCTTTCATTTGGTATATTGTATGTTTATATATTTGAAGAAGAACATTTTCTGGAAGGCATTAAACTTTTGTGAAAATCATGAAAAACGCTGGCGCTGGCTGGCAACTTTTTAAAAAAACGCTGGCGGTGAAAGAGTTAAGGAACATTAAATATTTAATTTGCTCACTTTTAACGACTGCAGAGTTTCTGCAAGGAAAATTTGTTTACTTAAGATAAGAAAAGATGTTCAAATGTCAGAAACACACTATTTGGTTTAATCGTTTGTAAATATAATGTCATGTATGTTATTAAAATACATATTTATATTTAATTTTGTGTAATATTAAACTGTACCTGTCAAAATGATCTGCAGCTTTCGGGATACTGTGTGTTATTAGTTTTGAGTGGTTGTTATCTGGGAATAACATACCTTGCAATGTTGCAACTGGCCAATCAGAATCAAGCATTCCAACGAGCCATGTATTAAACAGTAATAAGTACCAGTAACAAATGATTGAAGTATTCAGCAAATAAATGAAAACACGTTAATTAGCATTCAATGATGTCATACTTAATGAAAAAAGTATTATATTTTTTTCCATTTAAATCCATTTAACATTTAACTTATTTTATATATTTTTTTCCTTTTTCCAATAACTTTAATTATTTATATAAATAATTATTACTTTTTATAATGTTTTCCCAATCATTGACGATGGAAAAACAATAATATTTGGACCATAAAAATAATTTGGAACAAAATAATTGTATATAAAAGAATATATTTATTCACTTATTTTTATTTTATTAAACTACTGTAGTAAAATAGTCAACTCTCCAAATTTATGTAAAGTGTGTTAAAAAACATATTTTATTTTAATAGCTACCCATTCTTGCTTATATTGCAGATCTGTACACAAAACTATGTGGGGGACACACATAGACACAATTTAAATTTGTCTACACTAATTTCAAGCATTCAACCATAAGCCATCAGATTAAAAGGTTTTAAGGATCACTGGAGCATAAAGTCACTCAGGGGCATCCAAACTTTTGACTAGTAGTGTATTTAAGCCTACCTACGTACAGTATTAGCGGCTGCCTTTAAAAAAGAAATCATCCGTGAGATGTATTGTATTGCATAAATGTCTTTGCGGATGAATTACCTTTAGTTCAAGATCTTAAAGCCATCTGATTCATCTTAACAAAAGCCCAAAATATATGAAAATATAATACAAAAATGAATTTCCTTTTTCTGAGGTTTTGTTTGATGGCAAAACAGATCAGATCGTCCTCAGAGGGCAACAGTATAAAAGGACCTAATCTGAGAATTGTGCCGTCCCACCACTAAACAATTCAGCACACCACACAACAGACTGGGGGAATTACATGTGTCTCTGCTGTAACTGTGTCAAACCCATTCAAGCTTAAGGCTCTTTTGTTTTGTTTTACTGGAAATAACAAGGTCCAGGTAACAAAGAGCAGTCATTGAACCCAACAAACACACGAGCCATATTAGAGAGACCATTAGAAATAGTGGAATCAGATGCTTTTAGGATTGAGTATGTATTTTCATTTCCCTAATACTGTACAGACACAACTGTTATCAGTTTAGCACTCATTGATAGTGATTTTATCGTAGGGCTTATAACCACCAAACGCTTTCAACTCTCATTTCCTTTCCTCGAAACAGTGGGATCAAATGTCATCCCTTTAAAACCAAATAAAATGGTCATTTATGTCTATCTACACTCTTTGCATTGAACCGGCATCTATAAAATAAGCGTGCACATAG
This sequence comes from Misgurnus anguillicaudatus, assembly GCF_027580225.2. Classification (NCBI taxonomy): domain Eukaryota; kingdom Metazoa; phylum Chordata; class Actinopteri; order Cypriniformes; family Cobitidae; genus Misgurnus; species Misgurnus anguillicaudatus. Next base: position 9,784,120 of record NC_073361.2, read on the forward strand.
GGAGATTTGAATGCATTGACTTTCTGCCGTCTGTGTGCATTAACTTCACTGTATCTCCAGATGGGAGTTGGTTTGACCTCACAACATACTTGACTCATCAACTCACCACGAGGTTAAGTGCAAGTCAGGTAAAGAGACCAGCACACGCAGGTCAGTGAGGACTTATGCCACCAGATGAGCATGGACAGAGACAAATCTGCACTTAATAATAAACATTTCTGCCTGATAGGGGTCTTGAGGTACTAATGAGAGTTGGCATGTAGCCTAGACACTGAGGTACCAGGTTTGTTGGGGCAAAACTCAATATCCTGAATGAAACAGATGCCACAAAAAGCTCAGATCTGTTGAGGAGAAGGCAAATCAAATTTTGGGTGGGAGTTTTGAATAAACCAGTGAACAAAATCATAAAACTTTGTTCATTTACATGAATGCATTGTTCAGACGCTTTTATACGAAGCGATAAATATCCTTTATTTTGTTGTTTTTTAAAGGGGACATTTCACAAGACTTTTTTAAGATGTCAAATAAATGTTTGATGTCCCCAGAGTATGTATGTGAAGTTCTAGCTCAAAATATCATATAGATAATTTATTATAGCAAAAATATACCACGGGTCTGTTGAATGCTGTATTCTGATTGGCTGAGAAATGTTCCATGGGTATGCATTAATTTCTGATAACCGCACACCTAACTTGTCAAATGTCTTAAAAATAGGCACCAGAGCAATGTTTGTGGTAACCGTGGTATAAGAGGAATATTTGGCTCCGGTCCTTTGAATTATTTGAAAATAATGCACTCTCGCGGGTGTGCATTATTTTCTTATAATTCAATGGCCCGTCATCAATTATTCCTTACTAAAAGGAGACATATTATGAAAATCTGACTTTTTCCATGTTTAAGTGCTATAATTGGGTCCCCAGTGCTTCTATCAACCTAAAAATGTGAAAAAGATCAACCCAGTAACTTAGTTTTGGTTAACCATTCTCTGCAAGCATGTGAAAAAATAGGTCATTGAAATTTGGCTCCCCTTGTGATGTCAGAAGGGGATAATTCCACCCCTTAACATGCACTATCCAACAACGGCACTGCCATTTAGTGCAGAGATCAGCTCTTTTGCATATAAAAGGACACAGCCAAAACGGCACATTTTTGCTCACACCTACAAAGTGGCAATTTGAACATGTTATAATAAATGATCTATATGGTATTTTGAGCTAAAACTTCACATATGTACTCTGCGGACACCAAAGATTTATTTTACATCTTAAAAAAAGTCTTGTTAAATGTCCCCTTTAAAATTGCCACTTTGTAGGTGTGAGCAAAAATGTGGCGTTTTTGGGTGTGTCCTTTAAAATGCAAATTAGTTGATCTCTGCACTAAATGGCAGTGCCGTTGTTAGATAGTACAGATTAAGGGACAGTATTATCCCCTTCTGACATCACAAGGGGAGCCAAATTTCAATTATCTATTTTTTCACATGCTTGCAGAGAATGGTTTACCCAAACTAAGTTACTGGGTTGATCTCTTTTTCACATTTTCTAGGTCGTTAGAAGCATTGGGAACCAATTATAGCACTTAAACGTGGAAAAAAAATCATGATATTGTCGCTGTCCGATGAAAACCATGTATGTCCATTTTGCCGATTTTGAGATTTTTCGACGGATTGAATGTCCAGGTTCATTTCCGTATACAGTATGCTTCACATATCTAAATGGCCAATGAAAAGTTGTGAAATCACGTCATCTGATTTTCACGTATATCCATTTGGTGTCAAAGCTGTCAATCACGCCGCGTATCTCCCGCCTGTGAAGCATCTCGCCGGTCTCGTAAAGTTTTATTGAAGCTCAGCACTGGATAGCCGAATAAACATAGCCTGGTGAGACAATGACTTTCCTTCATCAAGGTAAACATTTTCCCCTGACGCCAGACGTACGTCTAGGAGTGACAAAATTACGGTAGGACTGTGCAAACAAAGTATCTGTCTAACATTACTATGTCAGTGTATTGATTCATTGTCCCTTCATAGTTTGCAAGAGACATTTAATGAATTTATAATTAATATTAAATAAACTAAGCGTATTTAATAAACTAAGTCGTAGGCTATTTAATAAACTGAGCTTATTCATCTGTCAATATAAAACGTGACTTGGCCATTCTAATTAATGATCGGAAGAACGCGTATCCACCACTGTTACTGTAAAATATGCACGTATGTCCATTTAAACTCAATGTTGGTAAAATGTGGATTATATCATTACACTGGCAAGAATATGGTTACACGTAAAGATGCCGTACCAAGTATGACAACGCTACATTCAACTGCTTTTGAAATACAGTGTTTTTTTCACTTCCTGAAAAGTAACTGTTTTGGACATACGCGAGTTTCATCGGGCAGCGACGATATGTCCCCTTTAGTGTTACGCAACATTTTTGCACTGATGTCAGACACTTTATTAATTTATTATGAATAATATGATTTGCAGCTATGCAGTATAATTAGGATTTTTGCAGAATTGATGCCTACCCACATACTTTGGAGTAAATTGTTAAAAAATGTCTTATTTTTCAGAAAACTTTGTGCTCCAAAACTTTTTTTTTGAAATTTGATTATGCAGCTTTGGACCGGCTGGCATGTCCGCAGTGTTTAGGGGTTTAATTCGTTAAATTACAAAATGAAAAAATAAAAAAAATCCTTGCCTTTCAATAACCGGCATAAAAACCATTGTGTGCACCCTCACCTGCCAGCTACTGCATTGCAACATGCCAAAAACCATTTAGAGTACCTAAGCAACCATCCACAACACCATGACAATGACTTCTGCACATGCAAGCACCACTCATATTTTCTATACAAAATGTAAAAATCAAGCTGACAACATGAGATTTATGTTGTACTTATTACGTTCGGAAACACCGGTGCGGTCATTCGTTGACATTCTCCCAACGCAGTAAATCCATCTCCACTTGAAAACATGTCCGTGTTACACAACGTTACACAATGTTAACAACTTTATTGTACTGCGAGCAACCAACAGGCCAAACATTCGACAAATATGGGAGCGATTAGGAGTTCCTTCGAAACCAATGAGGTAATTAAAACAAGATAGACACTGTTCACCGTAAATCTTGCAGTTCACCACATACCTTCACAGACTTCCCCTTGTTTCACTTCTCCCAAATATTCTTATAGCACTCGGGACAGAAGCGAGTACAGGGAGTATCACCCAAACCTCTCTAGCTTTAACTATGGTTACTATGGAAGACCCCTTGCAGCAGCCAAGGCATTGTTAAGGAATCTGATATCTGTCAAAGATTGAGGCCAATTGGTAAAACAGTAGGAGGATGAACACTGAGCAGTAGTCAACAGTGCCTTTAGGACATTCTCAGAAAAGTGAATGTTCTCAGTGTCCTGCTGTGGAAGAAACTACACCCCAGATGTTCAGGACGCTCCCCTCGTCAATAAAAGTGAGAAAAATCAAAAAGAGGACATTGAACGTCATACTGTGCACATCTGCTGGCCAAAGCTAAAAACTACTGCAGTAGCTTCTCAAGTTTTTCTGTTTCATACATACTACTGTATAAAGTGATATGAAGGTCTGCTGGGTGGCCTTGAGACAGGGTCAAGAGAGAAATGCCTAAACCTAGGCCATAACTCTTTGAAACTTAAGTAAAAAAAATGAAGTATATAAAGTTTTTTACCACATGTTTTGACAATTTATATGTTTTTGACTTTTTATTGCTATGAGAAATGAATCTAGACGGCACAAAATAACCAGCTCAAGGAAAATCATCATGTTTTTAAAGACAATAATGTATAAGATCTCTTTTTTTAAACATTTGTGCCTAAAGGGTGCATATTATTACCTTGAAGGTACCTATTGGTGTACCAAATGTATACATATCTTTACGGTTTGCTTTGGGTGAGGTCGGGTAAACTCACCTCACTTTGGCTTGGTTAGCTTTTCCATCGAGTTTAGTAACACTTTGGAGTGGGAGGGATTATAGGCATGTCATTATATTTGCGCTGCCTACTGCTGTGACATCATACGAGTGAAAGCGTTGTTGTACATTCCTATACATTCATTTGTTTCACAGTCTACCACAAAATTAAAATTGGCCACCACAAATAGATGTTTGCACATCGCGTTTATCAATACCTCTGTCTCACATGACAGTTTCTATACAAACATCCATGGCGTCAGTCGACGCGCTCAGCTGAGCCTCATTAAAGTTGCATTTAAGCATATATGCGGACGTGCATGTCGCGAATGTGCCGCCACAGTCTGGAAAAAAACTGTTATGGTTTCTGATTCTCAACCTGTAGATGTTTTTCATCGCTAAAAGGGAGCTTGGGAACTTACAGCAGAGCACAGATGACAACAGGTTTACTCGAAACAGCGCAAGCTAGCATGAAGGTAAAGCTAATCTTTTACATTATAGCGTTGACGTTGCTAGTGACGATTTTCTCAGACCAATCTACAGCGTTTTCGCATCATGTTTTGGTATCAGCTCGGGTCGCTTGGAACCCCAACTGAGGTGGTACTAAAAAAAGTATCTGTACTACGTACTGCACCCAGTGGAAAAGCCCCCAAAAGTTAGCCGAACCGACCCAACGCAAACCGTGGGGTACTATGCAATGGAAAAGCGCCATAAATGGTACATTAGGGTTTTGCCAATAGACGATAGTATCGTGTATCGATGATCAGCAGACATATCGCTAATAGCGGGCTTTCATGACGATAGTTGGCGATCGTTATTATTATTACCATCATAGTTTCAAATTAACATGCGCATTGCATGCTTTTCCTCGCATAAGAGGATTTGTGGGCTTTACTTTGCGCGAGAGAGCTTGTAATGCGCGCCGATTTCTTCTCACATGCACGTGGACTCAAAGCCCGGACCTGAATGCGCGCGTCTTGGACTCTTGCTCGGGGCCTGAATGCGCACGTCTTGGACTCTTGCCGGACCTAAATGCGTGCATCTTGGAGTCTTGCTCGGACCTGAATGCGTGCGTCTTGGAGTCTTGCTCGGACCTGAATGCGCGCGTCTTGGACTCTTGCCGGACCTGAATGCGCGCGTCTTGGACTCTTGCTCGGACCTGAATGCGCGCGTCTTGGACTCTTGCTCTGACCTGAATGCACGCGTCTTGGACTCTTGCCGGACCTGAATGCGCGCGTCTTGGACTCTTGCCGGACCTGAATGCGCGCGTCTTGGACTCTTGCCGGACCTGAATGCGCGCATCTTGGACTCTTGCTCGGACCTGAATGCGTGCGTCTTGGACTCTTGCCGGACCTAAATGCGCGAGTCTTGGACTCTTGCTCGGACCTGAATGTATGCGTCTTGGGCTCTTGCCGGACCTAAATGTGCGCATCTTGGACTCTTGCTGGACCTGAATGTGTGCGGCATGGACTCATTCTAGCACCTGAACTTGTAATACATGTGGCTCTGACAATTTCTTGCACTAGAGAGGTTGTTAGGCGCGCAGAGCGTTAAAATCCGCGAGTTTGTTGTTCCCACTCCCTGGCACGTAAGAAATTTTAGACTGAATGATGTGGATGGATTAATGGCAACAGTTTTAAGAAGGTTGCGGTCTTGACGGTGTTGCCCTTGCTTCTTTTTTGTCCACCAATCAAGTGACTTGTCATAAGTAGAGTAGTGGGGCAGTAGTTTTAATAAATGAGTCAACTACTGCCCCGCCCCCTATCATGTATCGGCGACGATTGGACGATCTCAAAATCAGGCATATTGCCCAACACTATGGTACATATTGCTACCTTTTTAAAGGGTACTGCTCTATTCACAGCTTTTGTACCTTTTATTCTGACCATGCACAATTGCAGCTCAATCGATGTACTCCAGCTAAATCATCTTAAACACAAGTACATTTCTATGTCTAAAATATTATGAACAACAGCTACAAGATGTATTATCCATCCATGGCCCATCCTTAGGTAGAGTCTACAACTCTAGTTACTTCATTTGTATCCAGTTTCTTATAAAGACAACCCAACATCTATAAAGGGATGACACCCACCTCTATACCTCAATAAGGACTTCAACACTATGCTTTATCATAGAAAACTGTCAAATATAATACACTTAATATCACCTCTCATTGCTATAATATAAACATTAATTTGCTAACTGTAAACTATATAATTTATAAATAACTTTATTCTCTTATATATAATTATACATTTTATGTAAAGCGGCTTTGAAACAATATGCACTGTAAAAAGTGTATATGCAATACTGCATATAGCAAACATGCTATACAAATAATTATAAATGGGAATTATAAGGTATATATTTGTACATGTATGGCCAAGTTAAACAAATGTTTGAATGGTCTGGTTACCTTTTCAAAACATTATTTACTGCATATGATTAAAAGTATGACTGGACACAGGCAAAACAAACAGAAATTGACCTTTTGACCAAGCTTTAAATGGAAAGTTCACCAAAAAATTTCAATTTTGTCATCGTTTACTCAGCCCCAAGTTGTTCCAAATAAATTGGATTTAAATTTTGGAAATAATGGTGAACGAAGAAAGACTATTTATTAAAACGTTTTTTGTTCTGCTGAACACAAATGAAGATATTTTAAAGAATGTTTGTAACCAAGCAGATCTGGGGCACCATTGACTTCCATAGTAGGAATAAATAATACTATGGAAGTAAATGGTTCCCCTGATTTGTTTGGTAATTTATATTTTTCAAAATATCTTCATTTGTGTTCAGCAAACAAAGAAATGTAAACAGGGTTGAAACAACGTGAGGGTAAATAAACAATCACTGAACTATCCCTTTAACTATAGCTAAGGCAGCAAGACTTTCTTTGTTCACCATTATTTCCAAAACATCTGTGTCAAAGCTAAAAAGTTTCATTTTCATTTGATGTATAAATAGTACAAAAACGGAAATTGTGTAGATATTATTTGGATGTAGTGTCTTGGTTACGGTAAAAAAATAACCATTATTCTTCACTTTGCCAGACTATGTTGTAAATTGTCTGTTAAGGTCTATATCTTTCTTACACATACACACACAAACATACACCTTCATTTCATGTGAATACTTGAAGACCAATAAAGCGTAAAGATGTCTAATCTATCTGTCTACAATGGAAAATAAATCTAACAAATTATAAAAAGCACAGCATGCAATGTCAGAAAAGGTTGAAATATGACACAAAGTTTGGTGGATGTGTCTTTAGATCTTCAGTGAATTTTTTATGGGACATCTGGGATATTTAACAGTATTGGTAAAACCATTAATTTGATCAAATCAAAAATACATACACTCTGGGATAATGCTAGGCTATTTTTAACATATAAAAGGGTCAAGGCAAGCCATTGGGTTAAATTAGCCTAGAAAATGTTTGTATTTTACACAACAACGGGTTAAAACAACTCAGTTTTATGGGTTGAAACAACCCAGCATAGGTGAAATTACAACCCAATGGGCTTGTCCCTTTTTGACCCAATGCTGGGTTGGAATAACCTGGCATTTTAGCAAACTCAAAACAGATTGAGGGTTTTTGCTGAGTTTGGTGAATGTAGCTTAAAAACTCTATAAAAGGAGATACAGCTGAAATAACTCTAACCTGTTTTTAAAATTAAACGATGAAAGGTCATAGGTACCTGATAAGGGACAATGCTCCCATGGGCCGTTCCCCATCGTCTGGCCTCTTTACCAGCGTTGAGGTAGTTGGCAGCGATGTGAGTGAGACAAGCAACCTGAAGATCAGATGAAGACATAAAATGAGGAGAGAGGCAGAAAGAAAATAAAGTTTTAAATCTTAAGATCTGACAGTAAGCTCATTACATCCTGCTGTTTAGTGAGCGCAGGGAACTCTTACGCGGCTGACACAGCAGTTCATGTTGCCCTGCCGTAAAACAAACACCCACTGCGATCAACTGCAAGGTTTGTTTTTCTGAATAACTAACCAACAAAATATAAAATAAAACTATACGAAAAAAATAAAAGATAACCAATCACATTCAACAGTCAGCTTTTTTGAAACATAAAATAAAGTACAAGTAAAAAATTACAACAAACAAAACATGATGGTGTAGCAATATTTTACAATGCCCAGTTGACATCAGATCAGAAGCTATGCAGCTGAAGCAATATTTTTGTTATGTATACTGATGAACAGAAGATCAAAAGCGCATCGGTAATGATTCACCAGCAGTGGCGGATGGTGCTAAAAATTTTTAGGGGCGCAAACAAACTCAAAATCAAACTTTTACTGTAGTAATGCATGACTGTAAATAGCCATTTCTCAGGTGTTGAACATCATTACTGCTTAGCTAAAATGCTACTGTTAAAATCAACTAAAGAAGGAAATAAATGTATTATGAATCTATAAATTTGAGTATAGACGGTTTCATCGGACGCACTGACATTGTCGCAGTTAAGTGTCTGGAAGGATCTTAACTTCTGGTCTCTGTTTGTTTAATGGTCTGACTAGTGTCTAAACTGAACTCTGGAACAATTTTTTTTTCTTTTCATATCTAGCCCCTAAGCTTTGGAATGATTTACCAAATAATTTTCGAGTATCAGACACAGTCGATCACTTTAAGTCTAAGCTTAAGACATTCTTCTTTAACAAAGCATTCACATAAAATGTCAAGTAAATGTAATTATCCCGCAACAGCTAGTTTGTCCAGAACAAAGCATTCACATAACTCATCTATACTTATGCCGCAATAGGTAGCCGGCCTGGAACCGAACGTATTTTAAACCACAATAATGTATGACACTTGCATTACATGCAAACGGCCCCTATGCTAATAGGATTCTGTTTTTCCCTCCCTGTCTCGTCCTCGACCCCGAGGACAATGACAAAAACAGACGCAGTTCTTGCTGCTGTGAAGGTCATCGCACCACTGATCTACTGGCTGTCCTTCAACGTGTTGCCCGCCGATACGCGACCAACGACCACCGGGTAAACCAGTTTAATCTGCTTACCCGTTTCCTATCCCTATCGTGTTTATATATATATAAATATATATTAATCTCTCTCAAGGGTTTTTGTCCTCCTAGGAGTTTTCCCACAGGGTTTTTTTCCTAGGGGTTTTTTCATCCCCGGGAGAGTCAGCCAACATTGGCTTAACTTAGCACTTTACTGTATGCGTTACATTATTACTACGCTCGCTTGTACGCTGTTGTTTTCTTCTTATATTTTATTCCGCACACTCCAAACTGAATGTCAGAATGGGAAAGAAAGGTGATTTAAGCAATTTTGAGTGTGGCATGGTTGTTGGTGCCAGACGGGCCGGTCTGAGTATTTTTACAATCTGCTCAGTTACTGGGATTTTCCACGCACAAACATTTCTAGGGTTTACAAAGAATGGTGTGAAAAGAGAAAAACATCCAGTATGCAGCAGTCCTGTGGGCAAAAATGCCTTGTTGATGCAAGAGGTCAGAGTAGAATGGGCCGACTGATTTAAGCTGATAGAAGAGCAACTTTGACTGAAATAACCACTCGTGAGGTATGCAGCAAAGCATTTGTGAAGCCACAACACGCACAACCTTGAGCAGGATGGGCTACAACAGCAGAAGACCCCACCGGGTACCACTCATCTCCACTACAAATAGGAAAAAGAGGCTACGATTTGCACGAGCTCAGAAGTCAGAGTCAGAATTTGCCGTAAACAGAATGAGAACATGGATCCATCATGCCTTGTTACCACTGTGCAGGCTGGTGGCGGTGGTGTAATGGTGTGGGGTAGGGCTGCACGATTTGGGTGATTTTTCCCATTGCGGTTATTGATGCTAATATTGCGATGTGCGATTGCGATTATACTAAATGGTATCATGAGTCAACTTGATGGGTTTTAAGGAACATCCACACACAGTTTAGCTAAAATGTGTGTTTGTAAAACTAAAAATGTTTTCGTATTGCCACGTGATGTAGCAACTGCTTAGTGTCAGTAATCCTAAATCCAAAATACCGCCATACAACAGACAGAGTTTTTTTTAGCTACCAGATCACTGTCAACCTCCTCTGCATCCATCTTCGCTCTGGTATACAGTTGTGTTCAAAATTATTCAACCCCAACTGAAATTGATTGTTTTGGCCGGTTTGACATTGATTTTGATCATTTAGTCATCCTGCTTACAATTACATCAAAGAGGCATGTGTAGGTCAGACAAATATAACATAACATTTATAATGAAATAACCACAAATGTCTTTTCTGTGCTCACATCATTAACAGTTTTATTCAACCCCCAAGTGACATTCAATCTTAGTACTTAGTACAACATCCTTTTACAGTTAAAACAGCTTTTAAACGTGAAGCATAGCTTGACACAAGTGTATTGCAGCGATTTACGGGTATCTTCGCCCATTCATCATGGGCAAAAGCCTCCAGTTCAGTCACATTCTTAGGCTTGCGCACTGCAACTGCTTTCTTTAAGTCCCACCAGAGGTTCTCAATCGGATTTAAGTCTGGTGACTGCGATGGCCACTTCAATATGTTCCAGCCTTTTTTCTGCAACCATGCTCTAGTGGATTTGGAGGTATGCTTGGGATCATTGTCCTGTTGAAAGGTCCAACGTCTCCCAAGCCTCAGGTTTGTGACGGACTGCAACACATTGTCATCCAATATCTCCTGGTACTGAAGAGAATTCATGGTACCTTGCACACGCTGAAGTTTCCCTGTACCTGCAGAAGCAAAACAGCCCCAAAGCATGATTGACCCCCCACCATGCTTCACAGTAGGCAAGGTGTTCTTTTCTTCATAGGCCTTGTTTTTCCTCCTCCAAACATAGCGTTGATCCATGGGCCCAAACAGTTCTAATTTTCCACAGAACACTATCCCAAAACTTCTGTGGTTTGTCCACATGACTTTTGGCATACTGCAGTCGACTCTTCTTATTCTTTGGAGACAGCAAGGGGTTGCGCCTGGGAGTTCTGGCATGGAGGCCTTCAGTACGCAGGGTGCGCCGTATTGTCTGAGCAGAAACTTCAGTACCCACATCTGACAAATCTTTTCTCAGTTCCTCAGCAGTCACACGGGGACTTTTTTCCACTCTACGCTTCAGATAGCGCACAGCAGTCGCAGTTAGCATCTTTTTTCTGCCACGACCAGGAAGCGTTTCAACAGTGCCCTTTGCCTTGAATTTGCGAATGATGCTTCCTATGGTGTCTCTTGGTATGTTCAACATCTTTGCAATCTTTTTATAGCCATTGCCCTTCCCGTGAAGATTAATCACCTCTTCTCTTGTCTTCCTGGACCATTCTTTTGACTTCACCATGTTTGTAACCACACCAGTAAAGGTTTAGAAGGAGTTGAGTCTCACAGTCATTTTAAAGCTGCCTAATTGGTGCTTATTAGGCTTTATTGCTGTTCCCTGACATCCACAGGTGTTTTCAATACCTGATTGAAAACACTTCAATGAACCTCTGTTCTTCAGAGTGGTAGTTCTTTAAGGGGTTGAATAATTGTGTCAATGAAGAATTCACAAAAGAAACATTTACTACTATATTACAAAACCAGTTGATGTCATTTTAGTTGCATATGGTTCTTTAAGAAGTCATTGTAGGATTTCATTCGGAATACAATTACAAATGTACACTAAATTCCCTAAAACCCTTAACAGCATTGGGGGGTTGAATAATTTTGAACACAACTGTAAGTGACGACGCAAACCACACATGTGCATGCCACACATGCACTGCCTTTTTTGTTCATTTTTCTTTCTTTTTTTAAACAGCAAGGAAAATCATCAAACTGTTATCAGAAAGTTTGTGTTAACAAGTCCACACATTTATTTATTTAATATAATTGCGACATTTTGCTGTCATATAATCGCACAGACTGACATCGCGATTGCGATGCGATAAATTGTGCAGCACTAGTGTGGGGGATGTTTCTTGGCACACTTTAGTCCACTTAGTGCCAATTGGGCATCGTTTAAATGCCACGGCCTACCTGAGCATTATTTCTGACCATGTCCATCCCTTTATGACCACCATGTACTCATTCTCTGATGGCTACTTCCAGCAGGATAATGCACCATGTCACAAAGCTCAAATTATTTCAAATTAGTTTCTTGAACATGACAATGAGTTCACTGTACTAAAATGCCCCCCACAGTCACCAGATCTCAACCCAATAGAGCATCTTTGGGATGTGGTGGAACGGGAGCTTCATGCCCTGGATGTGCATCCCACAAATCAACTGCAAGATGCTATCATATCAATATGGGCCAACATTTCTAAAGAATGCTTTCAGCACCTTGTTGAATCAATGCCACGTAGAATTAAGGCAGTTCTGAAGGCAAAAGGGAGTCAAGCACAGTATTAGTATAGTGTTCCTAATAATCCTTTAGGTGAGTGTAGATCAGCTGCACAGTGCTGCATAATCTGCATTAGGTCAAATATCTTGACTAGAAATTAAGACCAAATTTCCCAACTTTAATTGACCAGCCACCACAGTTTACCAGTCTTAAAAGCAATGTACAGGATCTGCATGCATCAGCAGAGCTTAAAAATCAACCTCTTTCCCAAACCATTCATGTCTTAAACTGAACTCCTTTATTAATTACAAATGTTTTACATGAAGGCTTTTGTTTAAAATTACATTCTATGTCCATTGTGCATCCACATCAACAGATTATAACAATATACTGTATTTTAAGCTTGCATGCAGCAGTTTTACCTTTTAAATGTATAAGGCCTGTAAATTCGAATGGGTTTTGTTTGGCAGTCAGTGTTGTTATTGTTCATCAGCTAGAAAAAAACATGCTCTGAAAGTTTATATATCGTTTTTCTGTGTAGTTGCTGTGTGGATTTTTAAAACTTGATTCAATAGTTATTGTTCATGGTGTGAATGGCCCTAAAGTAATCTTGCATCTTGTTGCACTCATAGCACCTTGTGTGCATTACTTACTCTTGATATTTAAATTTACACAGGATAAATATTTTTATGTCAAATCAAGGGGTCACTGAATTTCCCTGTTTCTCCAATCTGTTACTCATTTCAGAGTGACTGAAGCCACACATAGATCAAAACTTGTTTTTGATTCACTCAAAACTTCCAATAGTGCAGTTACAGTACCTTACGCTTTTAGTTTTCTATGTGAAGTTATTGATTATTTCGTAATAAAACAGAATTTTGTTAATGTATACAATTATAGTAAATAAAACAATGACAGTTTCAATTCAAAAGCAATTAATTTTTAATGAAACCCTTAAGAGTTATGAAAGCCAATGATGCTCATATATCTCTTTATTGCTGCATTGCAAAATATCTTGCATTGCTTTATCTACAAACATCTGTTCATTTTACAAGTGACTATATAAGAACCAATAAGATTATCTTTTTTTCTCAAACTACACAATGCATTACTGAACTATAGGATGCAAATCATGTTGTACTGTGTAACTAAACTGCGTTCTGCGAATGATTTACTTTAAAGTTAGTAGGAATGTTAACCCATAATAATTTTTTATCACTACATTTCATCACCCTTATGTTGTTTTAAAGCTCCATGATTCTCTTCTGTTGAGAACAACAGATGTTAAGAAGGATGTTCGGGTTATACTTCATTTTGATAGTTTACTTCAAATATTCTACTAACTATAACTTTGCAAATACATGTCAACCAACTGTCATTACATTATTAGTAGACTGTTAGTGGTAAGCCCGGATTAAAGTCTGTTTTTTAAGTGGACACGAATGTACATGCGTGGTCGAATGCACAACCTTGCAGTTTATAATAAACTCATATGTGTACACAGACGTTCAATGCATGCACATTAAGACAAAATGCAATAAATCTCCTGGGCTACATACTATATTCTCCTGTAGGACTTTTCCAATGTTATCAATGTTAGCACTGGCAATTGGCATCACCTAATGTGACCTCTTTGTAAATGAGATTTGAGAGGTGCATCATCAGGGAATAATAGTAGTGACTTGATTTTAGTATTTTCTTTACATAAAGATATTATACTGTATGGATTCGGAAGACTTTGAACATAAGGTTAGGGACACACCCAACCAACACTAAAAAAGGCAGACTATGGGGTCAGCTCATAGTGGCCCCGCATCAAAAAAAAATTGTGTATGCAACCTCAGGTCATGACTGTCTTACATCTAGCTAATTTTATGACTATACACTTTAGTTTAGCAGTTTAGTTGTATGACCATAGGGTTTGCTTAAAATATCAAAGATTTTGTTCAATTATAAGGCCAACTAGTGATGCAAGAATAAAAAAAAATTGTGTTGCCTCAGACTCTGATCATACATCAGTGTATCAAATCTGATGTAAAAATCACATAATATTAATGTTATAAACATTAATGTGTAACAAACACAAAATGTAAAAATAATTTTTCATTTTTTTCAATTTTCGGCCATTTCTGATGGAAACTTTAATATAACGTCAATATAGTTTTTGGTACAGAAGGTAATGCATTGCTCTCCCTATGGTGTTTTTGAGTCGATCAGAATAACGCTCACTGAGATATTCACAATTCATTTTAAGTGCTATTTTGCTGTGCAGGGTTAACCATAAGGCGAATTCTGGCATGTTTGGTATCGTTGGACTCTGCAGCTACTCAGGACTTCAAGGAAACAAGTCCTGTGAGAATACGTCAATCACAGCCAAAGTTATAAGCTTGTAAAACATTTGTCTTATCACTCGGTGGCGCTGCGACGAAACTGGGCATGCCCCCTGACTGGCATCACAAGTACCAAGTGTCGTGTTAATAGGCTTAAGTTTGGCGAAGATACAGCCTCAAATCCGTTTTTTAGCGCTCTACGTAAAATTTGTTGACGCGGTTTACGGATTGACGAATCAACATGAATTCCATAAGTTTTTGCCTTGACGGTCTGTAGATGCTACATACCAATTTTCTTGACAATCGGGCAAAAGCTCTAGGACAAGTTCGCAAAAGTATCTTTTACGAATAATTCAAAATGGCGGGAAAAATTTAATGATGGAAAATGACGTCCACTAGGGTCCAATCGAATCGTCTTGAGCCAAGGAATCAGCGGAAATAAGTATTTTGTGTTTAGGACTAACGGGTCAGAAGTTATAACAAAAAACATAAGTGCAATTTTGGACTGTTGGTGGCGCTAGCGGGTTAGAGATAGAGACTCCAAATTTGCTGTGGAGACTTTTTGGACAGTTCTTATATAAGCATGCCAAATTTCATAACTTTCCTATGTACGCTGCTATGGCCTGCCATAGACCGCAATGGTGGAAGAAGAAGAATCGGAAGAAGAATAAGAAAACTAACGGATACAATAGGGGTCTTCGCACACCTGAATATGTGTTCAGAGTGTCATTTGTGTCACTCAAAACATGTGTTTGGTGCGTCATGTGAACCTACAGTATGTGCATCATGCGTCATGTCAAAATACGTGCCTGCTGCACACGTGCCGAAAGGGTTTATGATAAAAGAGACGCTCACGTTCACAAAATACTTGCAAGATACTCGCGTAACACTAAATTTTGATTACACGTGAGATTAAGCGAGTATCTGGCAAATGTAAACGTCTCTTTTATCATCACCGGGATAAATACGCTTTGACGAGATTTGCATTGTGCGCCCTTAAAAAAAGAAGTCACCGGCTGCCACTGAGAGAATGAGAGATGCAAAAAATTAGATGAGCATTATGTGTGTCATTTGCTTGCTTTATCTTTAGTTTTTTATTACTTCTTGTGCACTGGTTGGCTAAGCCAAACAGTCAATCAGAATCATCCGACTCCCAAACGATGCTTAAAACATGCACGACAGACGAATTGTCAATACAATCCAATTGAATGGATTACTTTTTGGAAGTTTAGCTCCCCCTGGTCACCATTCATTTTTAACGTCTAAAAATGCGAAGCATGAATATTTTTCTAAATAAAGATTAAAGCATGTTTTTGGAACAAACTATTCCTTTAAGGCAGTGGTTTTCAAACTGGGGGCCACGAGATGGTGCCAGGGGGGCCCCAGTTTTATGACTTTTTTTGAAATACATTAATTTATCATGAATTCTGTGTAATTAAACCTAAAAAAAAAATAAGGCTACTAACCAAAAGCACTACTTTTTTGTATAATTAAATTTTTTTTATGAAAATGTTGAGTTTTAGAAGAGTTTTTTGTCACAATTTTCTTTAGGGGGCCGCAAAGGAATGCACCGTACACAAGGGGTGCCGCACGCTGAAAAAGTTTGGGAACCACTGCTTTAAGGTTATCCTGGGACACTACCCATTTTTGCATCTGGATTGAGTAGTTTTTCTATGCCCTCTGTGCTTTTTATTATTGCATAGGCACTATAAATTTGCTGAAGGGTTAGATTACGGTGACCACAAGACAATCAGTAAAGAATGTTTGGTAAAAGGGGGGCAGGCAGTGAAAGGGAACTCATTTATCCCTGCCAGCTTAGGGTCTACCGCAGTAACCGTGACCCGTCATCTCTTCAGTCCACAGATAAAACATTTGCATTCAATACATTCCTAGAAGCCCCTATACAACAGGACAGCAGCAAACCATTGAGGAAATACTGCACAAGACCCGGCGCAGTCATCGATCTAATTCTTTTAAAATGGGAAGCAAATAAAAACTTATGAGGAATTGAGGAAAAAATAAGGAAGAACTTATTTAAACCACAACAGACAACCGCAAACAATCGCATTATTTTGAAAACCACATCCTTTTAAACCGGTACCATTCAGAGGACGAACGCTTTGACTTGTCGGAAATAAGACTTGAACATATTATGGAGACATCAATACATTTCTTGGATCTTTTGAATGATCTGTCCAGAAATCCAAAGGGAAACGATGACCGAGTTATAATGCATCTCTTTTCAAAGCTAATGCAGGACAACGGATTTAACTCAGATGCCTAAAATAAGACCTGGTAAATGACACAGAAACCTCTATTCAGATTGCAAAGTTTATACAGAGTCCAAGAACTGAAAACTGCCTACGAAGGCAGGCATCCTCCCAACACAGGCCATTCCCAAAGGTAGCCAAAAACCTCATGTTGACTCCTAAGTAACACTGCTTGTATTTTTCACGATCATCACATAATGGACACGAGCATCGGATATGAATCACAATTGATAAATCAGGGTTCCCACA
Organism: Misgurnus anguillicaudatus; assembly: GCF_027580225.2. Taxonomy (NCBI): domain Eukaryota; kingdom Metazoa; phylum Chordata; class Actinopteri; order Cypriniformes; family Cobitidae; genus Misgurnus; species Misgurnus anguillicaudatus. Next base: position 9,801,223 of record NC_073361.2, read on the forward strand.
CCTTAGTTAACTTTAAGGACCTTTCAAAGACTTTCCAGGTTCAATACCCTCAAATTCAAGAACTAAATGTGGGGACACATTTCAAGTGAGAGCAAAGTTACATCATGTTACCTTTTAAGATACATTGTTACAGTTCACTTTCAAGGGAACTCGCGCTGCGTCACTGCCGTGGGGACGCCTCCAGGGGTAAGTGTGTCTGAATGTGTATATCAAATTCAATCAATGATGAGGCTTAACAACATAGACAAGGTGACGCGGGAGCCAGGAAGTATATCGCTATCTGAAATATTGCCAAAGACGGCGTTACAGAGACGGCGGAAGTATGGCAAGGGAGACGCAGCGTCTTGTTCCCTTCTCATGGAACAACAGTTACATACTTAACCCGAGACGTTTTCATGTGTCAAACTATACAAAAAAGCATTTTGGTATGAATCAACATTCACATACAGAACATGAACATTTAAAGCAAACAGTTTAGCACGTGTGCTTAAAAGTCTAGAATTTTTACGATACTATCCTATACACAGGCAATGTTTTTTTTTTTTTTTTGCATAAAATAGATTCAAGCACTTTCAATGACCTGTATCTATGTATGTATATTTTCAAAAAATTCCCAAGGCCTTGAATGTTTCAACCCAAACTTTCAAGGATTTCAAGTAGGGATCGACCGATATGGATTTTTCAGTGCCGATGCCGATACCGATTTTTGTTTCACCAGCCTTAGCTGATGACCGATACAGGCTGCCGATTTTCTTGAGACGATATTTGGAGCCGATACTGGTTTTGCTCACTCAATTTACATCATAAAAATTATGTAAAAAATGGCATGTTGTTAAAAAGAGATGTTATTAGTTTGCACAGTTCTTACATTTATTGTAGTCTAGGACTAGTCTAATCCCTGTCCAGGAAACCGCCCCATAGAGATGAAAAAAAACCCACTTTGTTCAGCTATGATCAGCTGTCAAGCCGAGCTTTCAATGTTGTCGTGAAAAGGTTGGTTGTTTTTAGTCACATGACCTGCAATCGCTTGCGGGTTCCAGCACTCTTGTCTGTAAATTATGCCGGAAAAATCGGCAAACACGGCAGCCATGTATCGGCCGATGCCGATACGCATAAAACTCGCAAATATCGGCCCGATATATCGGCCGGCCGATATATCGGTCTATCACTAATTTCAAGAACCCGTGGGAACCCTATAAAGAATTCATTAAATGCACAATGTATTTTCTTAGTACAAAACACATTCTTAGTGAGTCAAAATAGTTTCAAATGCAAAATTATGTTGTACTGCAAAACTTGGTCCTGTGTAAATAAACAGTAGATTTTCAAAGTACCTCTGCTTCAATAACCCTTAACAGTTATTAGTATAAGCTTCCCCCCATTCTGTGCCAAAGAAAAATATAAGGGTTTAAAGGTGCATTGTGTACATTTTAGCGGCATCTAGTGGTGAGGTTGCGAATTGCAACCAACGGCTCAGTCCACTGCTCACCCATCGCTTTTGAAACGCGTAGAGAAGCTACGATAGCCACAACCGGAAAAATGTCATCATCGGAAAGACAACTTAGTAAAACAAGTTTGTCCATTAAGGGCTTCTGTAGAAACATGGCAGAACAAAATGGCGACTTCCATGTAAGGGGACCCTCAGTGTATGTAGATAAAAACGTCTCATTTTAAGGTAATAAAAACATAACGGTTCATTATAAAAATGTCTTTATACACCCCTAAAAATATAGTTTTGTATATTATTTAGCATTTCTGTCAAGAGGTCCTTTTAAAAATTACACCCTGCACCTTTAATAAGCAATGTATTGCTCACAAAACAATTTTGTGTCATGTTCAGATATTCTCCAGCACTTTGCTGAATCAACCGCAGCTGAGGTTTTAGGTAGTTACTATAGCAAAAAATGTTAAAAACATCTTAAGTGATACTGCAGATGAAGCAACTTAGGAGACATTTGTGTTACGTATCATTCTCAGCCTTGTAGTTTGCATTAAACACACATACAGTACGGTAATTACAATGCAGTAAGGAACAAGAACAGGCCATAAAACATTCACTACAACGTTGATTTATTCACGGCGACGTCTGTTGTATCTCAAGATGTCAGCGGACAGCCACACACGCTCAGGAACATGCAAACTTAGCAGCCTTTCACACTCCATTTAGTCTCATGATGTTACACTTTTGACGTCTCATTCAACGGCTTGTGGAGCGGCACGGATGTTGACTTCCGATGTGGGGTTGCTATTTACATCGCTTGTATTGATGCTTTGTCCAGACGGAGTGGGTGGCTGGTAGGTAGGCTGCCGTACAAGCAACGTGAGTGTCGGTCAAAAAGAAAATGTTATTCATGATGACATCACAGAGGGACATTTGTAAATGGTGTGCCATTTTCTCAAGCAAGGACAGGTATTAAAATGTCTTCAAGTCTTGATTTGTTCATAAAGTACACAGTGGCGTGCAGGACAGCCTACTGCTACTTATAATACACATAATACATATGAATTAGCCTTTACCCTTTAGTCCAGCCTAATGCCCATTAAACCACATGAAGATTACATGTGACAGGAACAAATTGAGCTCGATTGAGTCACCTCTTACATAAAGTGAAAAATTAGTCCGATTTGTGACATTTGGATGACTTATTTCCTTTAAGTTGAATGTGACGACATGAATTGGAAACTTTACTTTAAAACTACTTTTTAAAAAAAATATAAGACATGAAAATCCTACTAAACATTAAAAATGCACTGGGATCAAATATGAAGACAGAACTATTCTGTGTTTGAGGCAAGTTAAACATCGCATGCTGAAGTCTAGTAGCTACGACGTTTGGCTTATATTGTTATGGACAGATTACTTATTTATACTGTGAAATAAAAGGTTCATGTTTTCTCATGAGAAGTGAATGGGTCAAATTAAACTGGCTTCCAGGGACGGCATTCGTTCAAGCCAAATAAACGAAGCAAGAGCAGTCTGGTTTAATTTAAAATGTTCATTTCGTTTATTGGACGAGAGACAATAAAAACAAATGTCTTTAAATGTGACTTCTAAAACTAAAGATTTCATCATATTGACTAAATTAAGACTCAAATGAAGTCAACTGTCAGTTTTAGTAAACTTGCTTACTGTTTTAAAAGTTTAGTAATTAAATGTTCATGTCTTTCTTTCCTCAGTCGAAAAGATATTAAGATTTTAAGGAAAACATTCCAGGATTTTTCTCTATATACACATTCCCAGCTGAGGACTAAGGGTCTTATGTAGTGAAACGATTGACAATTTTCAAAAAAAAAAAAGTATATAAAGTAGATTTATCGGCCTGTAAATGGTATGGTCGATAAAAGCCATTTTTAGAATATTGGCTATAGTTTAAAAACAGACGAAAGGCATGGCAATATATCCTGTCAATCAAAAGAAAACAGGAAAATGTTTTTGCTCTCTGTGTGTAGAAAATGTAAAGAAACATCACTAGTTTAAGTAAGGAATAATTGACGACGGGCCATTGAATTATAAGAAAATAATGCACACCAAGGTGGTAATGCGGCACGACGCGAAGCGGAGTGCCGTTACACCGCAGGTGTGCATTATTTTCAAATAATTCAAAGGACCGGAGTCAATTATTCCGCTTATACCACGGTTACCACAAACATTGCTCTGGTGCCTATTTTTAAGACATTTGAAAAATTTGGTGTGCGGTTTACAGAAAAATAATCAACACCCATAGAACATTTCTCAGCCAATCAGAATGCAGCATTCAACAGACCCGTGGTATAATATAATATAATCAACAAACTATCTGCATCAGCATTTGTATCCGCAAATAATCCGAATCTGAATGTCTGAATAACCGGCTATTGAAAATTTCATATTGGTACACACATTTTTATATCAGTACATCAATCAATATACACTCACCTTAAGGATTATTAGGAACAACTGTTCAATTTCTCATTAATGCAATTATCTAATCAACCAATCACATGGCAGTTGCTTCAATGCATTAAGGGGTGTGGTCCTGGTTTTGAGCGTGGCATGGTTGTTTGTGCCAGACGGGCCGGTCTGCTCAGTTACTGGGATTTTCACGCACAACCATTTCTAGGGTTTACAAAGAATGGTGTGAAAAGGGAAAAACATCCAGTATGCAGCAGTCCTGTGGGCGAAAATGCCTTGTTAATGCTAGAGGTCAGAGGAGAATGAGCCGACTGATTCAAGCTGATAGAAGAGCAACATTGACTGAAATAACCACTCGTTACAACCGAGGTATGCAGCAAAGCATTTGTGAAGCCACAACACGCACAACCTTGAGGCGGATGGGCTACAATAGCAGAAGACCCCACCGGGTCCCACTCATCTCCACTACAAATAGGAACAAGAGGCTACAATTAGCACGAGCTCACCAAAATTGGACAGTTGAAGACTGGAAAAATGTTGCCTGGTCTGATGAGTCTCGCTTTCTGTTGAGACATTCAGATGGTAGAGTCAGAATTTGGCGTAAACAGAATGAGAACATGGATCCATCATGCCTTGTTACCACTGTGCAGGCTGGTGGTGGTGGTGTAATGGTGTGGGGGATGTTTTCTTGGCACACTTTAGGCCCCTTAGTGCCAATTGGGCATCATTTAAATGTCATTGCCTACCTGAGCATTGTTTCTGACCATGTCCCTCCCTTTATGACCACCATGTACCCATCCTCTGAAGGCTACTTCCAGCGGGATAATGCACCATGTCACAAAGCTTGAATCATTTCAAATTGGTTTCTTGAACATGACAATGAGTTCACTGTACTAAAATGGCCCCCACAGTCACCAGATCTCAACAGAGCATCTTTGGGATGTGTTGGAATGGGAGCTTCGTGCCCTGGATGTGCATCCCACAAATCTCCATCAACTGCAAGATGCCATTTTATCAATATGGGCCAACATTTCTAAAGAACGCTTTCAGCACCTTGTCGTATCAATGCCATGTAGAATTAAGGCAGTTCTGAAGGCAAAAGAGGGTCAAACACAGTATTAGTATGGTGTTCCTAATAATCCTTTAGGTGAGTGTATATGCTGTATATATTTTTTCAAATGACTGATCGTTTTGAGTGAACAATTCCTTTAATGTATAGCTTGAGTGCCATTAAAAAATGTGTTTTGTTTTTTAGGCTATAAAAATGGTTTGACCTGCTGGACTTGCTGCATGGACGGTTGCGTAGAGTTTGTCCAGAACAAAATCATACTTACCCACACTAACTGAATGCATTATTATTTAATACAATTGATACAGTTGATGAAAGTGATCCTGACTGAACTGAACTATGAATACACTGCAAAAAATGATGTGTTAATTTTTAACACAATGAGCCCTATCTTGCACCCAGCGCAATTGACTTTGTCAGTGACGCATGTATCATTCCTATTTTTTGCACCGGCGCACAGCGGGTTTTTCCCTCCACAGACGTACGTCGGCAAACTAGGGAATGAACTTGCGCTCCCTGGGCGGTTCAGCGCAAAAAAGGAGGCGTGTTCCGGCACAAACCATCCCTGATGCTATTTTGCAGTTTCAAAAAACAATTGCGCCACTGAACAAAAAAAACTAGTCTAAAGTCAGTGGCGCGTTGCGGGTTTGTTCATTATGCTATTTTAAGGGCGCATGCTTGACCATAATGTATAGCGTGCACAACGCGCACACACTTTGCTTATCTAATCTACACAGATGCAACAGTTATTTTTGCAAATCATAAATTGTTACAATAAAATGAGATAATGAGATAAGGGAAATCATAGTGGTGAGCATTGTGGTGATAGTTTTTATTTATTGTGTGGCTGCGTTAAAAAATTCTCATGCAAATAACGCTTAAAATATTTTCATAAGTTTGTTGTGTTGCTGTATTACGTTTATTTTATGTAAATAATAATTTAAATGTGTTCATAAGAAACCTTAATGTATATGAACTTGATTTGTAAGTGTACTTTGGGGTTGGACCTTGCTTGCATTTCTTGGGTCCGATTTCAAAGCCCCCAAACCCTTTCAGCGGTGAGGGTGGACGCAGCGATGTCCTCTGCTGGAATCAGGTCATGTGTAGAGGCAGATCCACCTCCCGTTACACGGCGTGCCTGATTTATGCTGGCAAGCTTGGGATTCCCCCGTCTCCTGACATCATTGTAGCGCTTGGCGCAACGATGGGAATCCCGGTTGATGAGACAATTGTAGCCTCTCACGCCTGTTTAACCGACGCTGATTTGGGCGGGATTCTCCCATCCCCATACAAAACAACTTCTCTGTCTTTGACTGCTCTTACAAGAACGTGGGTCTCCTCGGCTGTGAACCGCTCCTGGCGTGCGCCTGGTAAATCTGTCATAATAATAGCAAACCGGCCATGGAAAACACGCGTCTGCATTTAAAGGGAATGTTGGATACTGTTCTGATTGGTTTATTTGACGTTACGCCCAAACCACACCTATGAATAATGAACCTACTTCAGACCAACCCCTTATTGATTTGCGCCCGGCGGAAGAGTTATTTCTCCCGCCGGGTAAAAAAGCAACAGCGCCCAAGATCCGCCCACAAAGTCACTTGCGCTTTGCGCTTCGCACTTGCGTTTCAGATCGTTAAAATAGGGCCAATTGTGTGTGTCATGCCATTTAAGGTGTTATTTCATGTTAAAATAAATGAAAGGGCCAACACAAGTTGTGTTAAAAACAGTGATGGGAGTAATGGGTTACAAAGTAATTCCATTACTGTAATTCCACTCTTTTAGCGGTAATTAACATGTAACGAAGTATTTTTTTTTAAATCAAGTAACGCAGTTACAATTACTGAAACTTAAATGAGTTGGTTACTCGTGTTACTCTATTTTGTGATAAATGAACACTTGCAGACAAGACATTTCTGATTTAACTTTGCATGACTGTGGTGGGCGGCACAATAAATAATAACACACAAGGTGTGTTAGTATAGGGACAACACATTTAATAGTTTGTGACTGTTTGATCATGCAAAAAGTTTTTTATGTGTGGGTGACAGGGCACGATGGTCACCTGTGAGGACAGCAGATTGCAGTCTATATGAAGGCCTCGTCCTGTTTTCTGTCTCTGGAGCAAAGCAGCCATGATGGCTCCCTGAGTGTACAAACCAGTAGCCAGATCTGTCATAGCCACACCCGGCCTGACCGGTTCTCCATCCTTAAATCAGAAGAAGTTGTAAGAGAAGATAATGCATACAAAATACATGTCTGTAATACAAGTAACAGGAAAAGGTGAAGCGTGTCCTTTAAAAAAAAAACTTTTTAACATTTTTTAACATTTGTAAATGAAGAGTTTGGTTCCAAAACCATTTTGACTAATTTCTGTAGAAAACTTGTTTTCTAAACCCAAGAAAGTGACAAGATGAAAACCACTTTCTGTTACAAACTTACACATAGCATCTTTAGGTTATAAAAACATAAAAAAATTCAAATCCATTAATTTGATTTTCAAAAATTTATTATAAAAGCTAAAGTTTTTTTCTGCAAAATGCTATAAATCTATTGAATCAATATATAAATGTGCATTCATCTTTGTAGTGTTATATTAATTAAGTTGACTAGTGGTATATACACTGATTAAAAATATAAACATTAATGGCATTAATCAAAACATTTGCTTTGTCATATTAAGAACACTGTCATTGCTGCTGTCATCCTTGGGACGTCATCGCTGAACTTTTTTTGACAGCGATCAGCTGTAAAATGTTTTGGTCCTGCTCGATTTTCGTTGACTTCAAGTAAAATAATGTAAAGTTTTCATAAGATCTCCTGGGGTCAATGTGTTAGCATGACAGAAGCTTGATCCTGTCGTGTGAGAACAAGCAACAGCTGACATTTTTCCTTCACCCGAGTGCCTCTCACGTAAATTATTAGATTTTAATGGCTTACGTTTCTTCCCCACCACAGAAAACCACCACAGGTTTATCAATGCCATTAAAATTACCATTTAGTTTTTGTTTGTCTGTTGTTCATGAAGTACAAAGTAGATGTGGAAAACTAGGATTGTGTGTGTATTCAAAGCAGCGCCATTATTGTTTACAATGCGTGGAATGGTGCGCTGTGATTGGTTAAGCAAATTTACTGCATTCTGCAGAGAAGGAGGAGTGGTGTTTATCGCGTTTTGGGGAAAAAAAAGGGAAAAGATGACAGAAAAACATGCCGGATGTCGAATTTTGCATAAAATTAAGAATTTCCTTTTTAATACTGACCTGATATAATACTGATTTTGGTGGTAACTTTTTTTTTTAATGCCGTTTATAGCGTTGTGGAACCAAAATCTTTAAATATAATGTCATATTTGTTATTAAAAGACATATTTTTTATTTTTGTGTAATATTAAACTGTACCTGACAAAATGACTTGCAGCATCTGGGTTACCGTGGTAAAAGTTTTGAGGGTAGTTATCTGGGACTAACAAGCCAGCAAATGTCTGGCCAATCAGAATCAAGCATTCCAACGAGCCGTGTAATAAAATAGGTTAGACGTACTGTATTGCATCCCATAATGACTCCAAACAGTTACCTTAATGTGTCATTTATAGCTTTACTATTCGTTTTTTATTTTTTTATTTTATAATTTCCTGTGTTGATATATTTACTATTGGCAGGAGATGTTTGGGGCAAAATATATCAGTGCTCATATTATTTTTGTAAATTGCAAGAACCCTTATTTTAGACTGTACGTGTTATTGATAGTCAGAAATATGGGATATTCATTATATAAAAAATATATATTTAAACATTTATTATCATAATATTTAAATACACCCTGTTTCAATTGGTCATAATCATACAGTATTATCTACTGAATTATGCACGTATTTTACATATCGTCGCTGTCCGATGAAAACCACGTATGTCAATTTTGCCGATTTTGAGATTTTTCGACGGATTGAATGTCCAGGTTCATTTCCGTATACAGTATGCTTCACATATCTAAATTGACAATGAAATGTTGTGAAATCATGTCATCTGATTTTCACGTATATCCATTTGTTGTCAAATCTGTCAATCACGCCACGTATCTCCTGCCTTGTGGAAGCATCTTGCCGGTCTCGTGAAGTTTCATCGAAGCTCAGCACTGGATAGCCGAATAAACAGACAATGACTTTCCTTCATCAAGGTAAACGTTTCCCCCTGACGCCAGACGTACATCTAGGAGTGACAACATTACGGTAGGACTGTGCAAACAAAGTATCTGTCTAGCATTACCATGTCAGTGTATTGATTCATTGTCCCTTCATAGTTTGCAAGAGACATTTAATAAATGTATAATTAATATTAAAAAAACTAAGCTTATTTAATAAACTAAGACGTAGGCTATTTAATAAACTGAGCGTATTCATCCTTCAATATGAAACGCGACTTGGTCATTCTAATTAATGATCGGAAGAACGCGTATCGATCACAGTTACTGTAAAATATGCACGTATGTCCATTTAAACTCAATTTTGGTCAAATGTGGATTATATCTTTACACTGGCAAGAATATGGTTACATGTAAAGATGCCGTACCAAGTATGACAACGCTTCATTCAACTGCTTTTGATATACTGTGGTTTTTTCACTTCCTGAAAAGTAACCGTTTTGGACATACGTGAGTTTCATCGGGCAGCGACGATATGATTTTATTTGTGTGGCAACTGCAGTTTTTTAATATTATTTTAACCATGTCTATTAGTATCCCTAAAGCTTTCATTGGGTGGATCAGAACCGCTCTGGTGTCCTTATGTGGCCTTGATCCTGGCAGGACTATCCGTTTGTACAAGCAATAGCAGACAGGGGAACCATTCGGAAAATCTATTTTATTGCAGCAAATCTGTTTGGTGATGTTAGTCAAAAATGACACACTTCACCTTTAAACACACCGGATCATTGGCCTCACCTCCGGACCGGTAATGTGCATCATACCAGACACTGCAGACGCAATGGAGTCATAGCCGGGCTTGTGAGATTCAGGGCCTGTCTGTCCATATCCTATACAAATTAACACACATTGTTATTGATTATGAGTGTGAATACTTATCAAACACAAATGTGCTTACAGTTCGCAGTTTAGTGTATCACGATCATGAGAGCACCCTGCACACTTCTGTGTGGCCGACACGGATTGATTTGGACCCGTGCGCGCCTCTGAGAAATCCCTACAGCTGAAAACAGACGTCAAGTGTGAGGGTGGGCAAAGATCAGATTGCGTTTCTATTATCATCATAGCAGTCGGATTATTCAGTTCTAAGAAGTCCACTGGATCTCTAAGACTCAGACTCTTTGGAGGTAAACATCTATGGCTGTGTTTATTTGCCTGGCAGTGATTACAGTGGCTTAAGGAAAATCTGTCATGCCCTAGTAAGAAAATAGCAACCTTTTAGCTAAAGTTTGTATAATAAGTATCACAAAGCATCACTACATTGAAAAATCCCTGACCCTTTGTATTAAACATGTGTGCTACGGTCATGAAAGACAAATCATATAATGCACAGTTGGATGCTTTTATAGACCTGTTTAACCTGTAAATTTAAACTTTTAAATTTTTAATAAATAGAAAAATATTTTTTATTTCTTGAGACTTGCAGGTGAGCTCTTTAACTCTTTCAACGCCATTGACGAGTATTTGCGGCTTTCTGAAATACCGCTATTATCCACAGGGTTGCACCCCGGAAGTAAAGCCTCATGTCTAAGAGAAAAAACTCAGTGTATGTTTTGAGGATCTCTCTGAATAGGATTTCTATCAAAAGTCCTTCACAAAAATGTATCTCAGCTTTTTGCTTAAAATTTGGTGTTTTTAAAGAAACCTACCCATATTTGAGAGGTGATTACAAAAGAACTAATGAAGGTAAGATGATGTTTGTTTGAAAGCAGAGGGTCTGTTTTTTATTTGATATATTGTATGCTTATATATTTAAAGGTGCAGTGTGTAATTTTTTAGAAAGATCTCTTGACAGAAATGCAAAATAATATACAAAACTATATTATCAGGGGTGTATAAAGACCTTTCATAATGAACCATTATGTGTTGTTTACCTTAGAAAGAGACCTTTTCATCTACATACACGAGGGTCCCCTTACATGGAAGTCGCCATTTTGTGCCATCACTTTTCTACAAAAGCCCTTAAAGGAATAGTCTACTCATTTTCAATATTAAAATATGTTATTACCTTAACTAAGAATTGTTGATACATCCCTCTATCATCTGTGTGCGTGCACGTAAGCGCTGGAGCGCGCTGCAATGCTTCGATAGCATTTAGCTTAGCCCCATTCATTCAATTGTACCATTTAGAGATAAAGTTAGAAGTGACCAAACACATCAATGTTTTTCCTATTTAAGACGAGTAGTTATACGAGCAAGTTTGGTGTTACAAAATAAAACGTAGCGCTTTTCTTACCGGATTTAAAAGAGGAACTATATTTTATGGCGTAATAGCACTTTTGGGAGTACTTCGACTCGGCGCAGTAACACCCTCCCTCTCCCATTATGAGAGGGAGAAGGGGAGCGAACTTTTCAGGCGAGTCGAAGTACTCCCAAAAGTACTATTACGCCATAAAATATAGTTCCTCTTTTAAATCCGCTTAGAAAAGCCCTACGTTTTATTTTGTAACACCAAACTTGCTCGTATAACTACTCGTCTTAAATAGGAAAAACGTTGATGTGTTTGGTCACTTCTAACTTTATCTCTAAATGGTACCATTGAATGAATGGGGCCAAGCCAAACGCCATCGAAGCGTCGCAGCGCGCTTACGTGCACGCACACAGATGACAGAGGGATGTATCAACAATTCTTAGTTAAGGTAATAACATATTTTAATATTGTAAATGAATAGACTATTCCTTTAACTGACAATTTTTTTTACCACGTTTTCTCTGACGATTACATGTTTGTCCGGTGGCGGCTACCGTAGCTTCTCTATGCGTTTTAAAAGCAAGGGGTGAGCAGTGGACTAAGCCGTTGGTTGCAATTCACAACCTCATCACTAGATGCCGCTAAAATTTACACACTGCACCTTTAAAGAAGAACATTTTCTGGAAGGCATTAAACTTTTGTGAAAATCATGAAAAAATGCTGGTGCTGGCTGGGAACTTTTTTTTAAATGCTGGCGGCGAAAGAGTTAAAGCCAAACACCCTAGTCATAACCTTGCAATGTCCTAGATACCACCCAGGGCAACTTAACCATTGAATAGCAGTTTCTTGAAATCATTCAGTATGCCTTAGCAACTATACAGTGATACAGTGACAGCCTTACACTGTAAATACACTGATGTCAATTAACCTTTAAAGACCCTTGTGACATCAAATTGCACAAGCAAGCACCTGTAACAAAAATTTTAAATGTAAACTCAACTATATAATTAGCCTTATAAAATAAATGCATTTTGCCACCAAAATTTGAGAGTGTGCACACTGAACTTTACATCCAGTCGCACATGTGCGACCAGTAAATTTGACCTTTTTTTTGTGATGTGACACTGAATTTGAAACATCACATTGTACTTTTTGCATCTATCATCAAAGTATTTATTATTAATACAGTGGAAATGAGTAGAAATGTGAATATTTGGTTATCATGTTGATTTACGGTGTGTGCCCCTAAATTTTCTGGTTGTGCCCCTAAAATTTTCAGTTGGGGGCCACTGTGCTCCTAGTGAAAAAAGTTAGTCTGGAGGCCTGTAACTTTACCCATCAGTGGGTACCATCAACTGTGTGGTTACCACCATCATTTATCAAAATATCTTCCGTTTAACATAATCCCAGATCTGCTCATTAAACATTGCCCAGGCTTCTCCACTGCCATCTTTAGTGACAAAGTGTGAAAGGAATCCGATGCCAAACCTCAGCACATTTGGGTGTGTGGGGTCCATCTAATGAAGTACACATGCTGGAAATAGCTGGCGCTCTCAGACGCCATTTAATCTGCTTTAATTTGCTGTAAAGAAATTAAACCCCAATAATAAAAACGAAGCATGGCGCTCTGACGCTTCTATGGAACGGGGAAGACCACGGAGACCTTAAACATCTCCAGAGGAGGAATGGGAGATTGGAGTCTGTGGTTCTTGCTCTTCAAACTGGCGTACTAACCTTAGCCCATTAACTAGACTAGACAGTGCGTGTCTTGCCCGAAAACACTCATTCCATATCTGCATGGACCATAACAGACGTGATGTACTTTTGATAATTACAGTGTAAAAATCAAAAACACCTTTTTATATGGCATTGGAAGTATACAACAGATCTGAGAGGTATTACGGTGGATTTGTTAGTACAGTATATACAGGGGTGACCAAGAGAGGCCAAAAGACACAATCTACTAACTAAACAAGCACTTTAGATGAGGTAACCGATAAGGGAATCAAGCACGGTGTGTACCAGACGTTCCAATCAAAGCATTATGTTCTACTGGGTTATCCAAAAATACAGCTGTCTCAGAATTACGACAGTCGGCCAAGAGACGTGTAATTGCTGCATTTTTTTTTTTTTTTTTTGACACGAGGAAGAACATTTCATGCATATAACAAGCGCACTTAATACTTCAACCCTCGAGGAGAGAAGAAAACTTGAACAACCTTTTAGAAAAAACGAACGCTCCCAAAGCCAAATTTCGGTCATCATCGCTCCCGCCACGGCAAATCCCCTGATCCCGCAAGAGTTTCCTCAAAACACTGATGTCAACATTTGATTCATCTCCCATGTGTGGGACTCCATGTTTTTGGAGCAAAATGCAAATTATGTCTCGTATCGAAGACGTTTTAGCCTGCCAAGTCATGGCTTCAAGCTTCCGCAGAGACCGGCACGAGCAATCACAATGTATACGTTAGGCAGCACTGTTTCCTGACTCAGTTGAGCCAAACTACAAAATGGGTCACTCCCAAATTGCTACTGGATCACAACTGTGTCAAGACTGACGCAATAAACCAAAGCATGTCGATAAATCAACTGTCAGCATGGCCCATTACAAATAAATTGGGCAAGACTGCAGAAGTACTACGCCATATGATGTGACGTACAAACCAGGCATTAATGAATAGCTTCCTTATTCCTGATTGCGGTATTCAATTAATCACAGTTCATGTGGTGGCGCAGGAGACTGGTAATGATATTATCCTAAGACTAAGATTTAAAGGCTGGCTGCATTTAACAAGAGAGAGACTTCCAGTGCGAATTTCCAATGTAACTAAAACTAAGTTATTGCAAGAATATCAATTTCAAGGCATTTTGAACAACTGTTACACATAGAGCCTAAAAAAATGCCTGGAAAAAAAAGAAAAATTTATTTTTATTCTACATGAAGTATAAGTACATTAGTGCTGTATATTAGGTACTGAAACATCAAAAACTTTTCGTTCACCTTAAAAGGTCAAACTAAAGAGCTTAACAAATTTGACTTCCACAGCAAAACCCTCTAAGTGCATGCAAATATATATATATATATATATATATATATATATATATATATATATATATATATATATATATATATATATATATATATATGAAGAGTTTGGTTCCAAAACGCAATAAATCCATTTTGACAAATTTTGGTAAAAACGTGTTTTCTATAACAAGAAAGTGACAAGATGAAAACAACTATTTTCTGTTACAAACTTTCACACAGCATCTTTAGGTTATAAAAACATAAAAAATTCAAATCCATAAGTTGATTTTCAAAGATTTATTATAAAAACGGATTATTTTTTCCACAAAATGCAATAAATCCATGACAAGTTTTTATTCAAAATGCTATAAATCTATTGAATCAATAGCCTATATAAATGTGCATTCATCTTTGCCATGTTATATTCATTTAGTTGACTAGTTGTACACACTAATTAAAAATATAAACATTAATGTTATTAATCAAACCACTTACTTTGTCATATTAAGAACCCTGTCATTGCGGTTACTTGACGTCTTCGCTTAACGTCTTTCACAGCGACCGACTGTAAAATGTTTTTGGTCCTGCTCGATTTTCGTTGACTTTGAGTAAAATTATGGAAAGTTTTTCATAAGATCCTCTGGGGTCAATGTGTTAGCATGAGAAGCTTGATGCTGTCGGGAGAACAAGCACCCGTCTCCCAAGTGCCTCTCAGGGAAATTGTTAGATGCTGATGGCTTACGTTTCTTTCCCATCACAGAAAACCATCACAGGTTTAGCGATGCAATTAAAGTATTATTTTGTTTTGTTTGTTGATCACGTTGTACAAAGTAGATGAGGAAAACCAGGACTCCGTGTACTACGCGCGTCCGCCATTGCTTGTTTACATTGCGTGAACGGTGGGCTGTAATATCAGAAATGGAGTTATTGCGTTCTGTAAAAAAGTGGGAGTGGCGTTTGTCGCATTTTGGGAAAAAAGGGAGAAAAGATGACAGAATAACACGGCGGATATTGGATTTTGCGTAAAATTAAGAATTTACTTTTAACTACTGACCTGATATAATACTGATTTTGGCAGTAACTCATTTTTTTCAAAAATGGCGTTTATTGCGTTTTGGAACCAAACTCTTCATATATATATATATATATATATATATATATATATATATATATATATATATATATATATATATATATATATATATATATATATATATATATATATATATATATATATATATATATATATATATATATATATATATATATATATATATATATATATATATGCAAAATCACTAAAGATTAGGGGTGTGACGAGACATTTAATCTACGAGACGAGACGAGAGGTTGTCACTTGATACACATACATAGAGCGGCTGATTGTGACATTTATGTATATTTGTCTATGAAATCTATGGGTCCCCACCTTGTGTAATAGCTATATATGAATTTTGATTCATTAAATAATAAAAAATTCAAATAATATTAACGTTATCCTATAAATTATGATTTTATATGAGCCTTTTCATCTTTAAAAATAATGGGAAAATCCATCTGTACCCTATTCATGGAAACTGGCTCTTATGCATGCTAAAATCCGACAACCACATTTTCAAGTCAGGTCAGCTCAAGTTCAGACTGCTGTCCTCAGTTGCAAACCATGAGCAAAAAGCAAAGATGAAAAGTATCTGTTTTGTCAGGCAGACAAGCCTTCAGTTTGATAAATGTGATCTACATACCATGGGAAAACTACTCAACATTACATCTCTCAATTTAATACAAAAGGATTGGGAGCAGTTCGGAAATAATGCTCTCCAGAATCGCTTCTAGGGAACTTATGAACCACAAAAATGACCATTAAGTCCTTTCCTCTATTTTATAACTACACTGTATCATCCTAAAAACAAAACTGATGACTACAGGTACTGGAAAATCAAAACAGTCAGCAAAATGCACAGGAGCACAATTAAGCAAAAAATAAAGTTTGTGGCCAGAAAAATCAAAGGCCACTTGTTAAAACTAAACATTCCAGACTCATTTCACACTCAGGGAAAAACTAGGAAATCTTTCCAGAAAAGGAATATTCAACAACACAAGAAAAACATAGTAAATCATCCCAATTTAACCGTCCACCTTCCACAATTTCATGAAGTCTAGTGAGTTACATCTCCATAAGCAGTGTGAGACATGGGAATTTGGCTGTGATAATGTTACATACAGCTGCTGAAAAAAACTTCAGTCATTGTGTGCATTTCATTGCTAACCACAAGAGATGTCACTGTAGTGCTGACACATTGTTGAATAAAATGTTAAAATCCCCCTGTGGTGAAAATCACATTTTTGTTGTTGTTTATATGTCTACGTGGTGTTTAAAAAATAAGATTTAAGACAAACCATGTGAAAAATCATCATTTAACAGCACTGATCAGTATTTCTACATAAAACTTGAGTTTTTCAAAGACAGTCTTATTCCCACGGTTTAAAATCGCCTTGGTTTCCTTTATCACAAATATGTAACCAATCACATCATCACAGTGAAACGAGTGGATTAGTTTGAGCCATAGACATTATGTATGGATGCCGCATAGACTTGGCACTGAAATGATTGCAGCACTGCTGTCCCAGCTCTGCTTCTGTGATGTTCACACGTGCAGTGTGAATGCTTTAACCTATTAACATCAGCGATTAAGAATTAGTGTTGCAAACGCGCAGTTCACGTATATATTGTGTGAAACCGGACATAGCAGCTATTTGTCTGAAACTGCTGAATGTAGCATCTATGCACATATATATCTATGCTCCAATGTGGTGCGGAAAAATGGAGGTGGGGACTAATTCGCATATTCATATCTATGGTCCAGGCTGTGTGACTGAGTAGAGGAGGGTACTAATTTGCATATTCATCATCTGCATATACTAAATGAGCAAGGAGTTACATTCAAGCTATTTTAAAGGATGAAGAAATGAGTGTCACAGGAAAAAACTTTTACATATGTCATCATGATTCTCAAAGATGAGTTTGAAGTGAGAAAATTATGGACTACAGGGGGACTTTAAAGTGCACCTATTTCACTGCTAAAAAACGTTATTTGTGTATTTGGTATAATACAATGTATTTGCGTGGTTTATGGTTCAAAAAACACATTATTGTCCACATACCATACATTTTTGGAGTTCACTTTCTTCCTGAAATGCACAGATTTTGTACAAAGCTCATCGATCTGATAAGCGACAGCTAATCTGTACGTTGTGATTGGCCTGAATATCTCTGACGTCAGTCGGAAATGTGACGCTCCTTACCATGTTTAAAAGATTCGCTCACAATCTTATTAAAGGAGTTAATTTACAAGCTGTGCGTCCAAGCGGGAGGAATAACGATAATGTCGGTTTTGTCTACATCACCAATCCCAGGAAGTAAACTGTTGCCTACAATCCGTGTGTTTGTTGTAGTCCAAGAAAAGAGATTTACGTTGGAGATGATAACCCGCGTCATTGTTAACTTTGAAGTTTTGCATATAGTTAACATGTACTAATACACACTTACACACCAAAGGACATGTAAAATTGTTTAAGGACAAGCTGGGTATTTTACACTTAAAGCCCTGTTTTCAGATTGTTTATGATGAAATAAAACGGTTTTGACTGAAATTTGGACATATGATGCTGTCCCGAGAATTTTCGGGTGTTTCTTGTATCACCTCCCACCTCTACAATGACTGTATAGGTGCACAGGATCAATCCTTCCTAAAATGCATTAAACTTTCGTTTACAAAGACGTGAAACTCAGCGAGTGGTCAGGGGTGTTCACTGATATGCTCACACAAAAATCGCTGCAAAAGATGCTTTCCAACATGTTTTATCATAGTTTTTGTCCAACAACTCCATTGACTTGTATTAGATGTGCTGTGAGGTACGGTATTACTCCGCGCCGGGAACGTTGTTTGTATTCTTGCAATTGGCAAAGGCGGATTATCGCCATCTACTGGGCTGGAGTGTCTATTATTCAAGCTCTCAGCGGAAGAATATACGGGTGTGAGGCGTTTGGAAAAATAGGTCCACAAGTTTACAACGAATGCTAAAACACCTGTTGGAAAGCATCTTTTGCAGCGATTTTTGTGTGAGAATATCAGTGAACACCCCTGACCACTCGGTGAGTTTCACGTCTTTGTAAACGAAAGTTTCATGCATTTTAGGAAGGATTGTTCCTGTGCTGCTATTCAGCCATTTTAGATGTGTGGGGTGATACAACAGAAACCAAAAATTTTGGGGCCAGCTTCATATGTCCAAATTTCAGACAAAACCGTTCTATTTCATCATAAACAATCTGAAAACAAGGCTTTAAGTGTAAAATACCAAACTTGTCCTTTAATTGACCATAGATGCTACCGTTTTTCTAAACCTCCACGAATGAAACATCGAGCTACAAACTACTAAATTTATAGGAATTATTGATTGTATTGGTGTGGATTAAATTTATAACTTAACTTGCACTTTCAAGTTTTCATCTAAAAACACAGAAAGGAATCTGAACAGTTGCAAACCATTATCAGATCCAGATGCAAAAAAAGTTTTACCAAAACTCAAATAAACTTTACTGCACAGGCCCAGGTTTATGACAGCAGCATCGCTTTTCTAATGAATACAAGACAACTTGGAGAGTGAAAGATAAATGATTGTCTAAGATGATCCAGAATTTTCCACAATCAAAGCAAATCATGCAAGCATGTGTGACTTATGAGGGCCTGACACATGATACCAATCACCACAGCAGCAAGTGTGGTGACAATGCCCATGGGCTTCAGATTAGTGTGGCTACAGAACGATTTTCAAATTAAGAGTTGCTTCCTTTATAAGTGTGATTAAAAACAATCACAGTAAAGTAAATGAGCCTTTTCATAGGGAACATGCAACTGAAAACAAGCCTTTATGGGTTACAAGCAGGACCACCACAGATATGTTTACAGTTTAAGAAAAAAAGCTTCTCACCCTGACGGTAAAGATATATACCGTATTGTCCAGAATATAAGGTGACTTTATAAGGTCTCTCAATGAAAAGAAGAATATGGAGAACCAAACTGGTACCTTTTGAAGCATTTTCTTCATAATTGACAGGAGCAGGTCTGCAAAAAGCATTTTTCCAGAAGGTACACTTAAAAAAAAAGGGGGGGGGGGGGTTGTCTTGTATTCAGGACAATGCGTTTAGTGTGACCACAAAAAACGAGTATGACGTTGGGCGCTTTCCGCCCAGAATGCTCCTGTAAAAACACCAATACGCGAGGTGAATGCCATAAATGTGTTCTGTGTAATCGACCCCTTAGTCCCTCGAATAAAAGCATCTGCCAAATGCATATATTTCATGTAAATAATTACATTGTAAGACTTTAGACTGGATTTCAGACAAGGACACATACTTACTATAATAACAACTTTACTATTATACACTCACCTAAAGGATTATTAGGAACACCTGTTCAATTCCTCAATAATGCAATGTTCTAATTAAACGATCACATGACAGTTGCTTCAATGCATTTAGGGGTGTGGTCCTGGTCAAGAACATCTCCTGAACTCCAAACTGAATGTCAGAATGGGAAAGAAAGGTGATTTAAGCAATTTTGAGCGTGGCATGGTTGTTAGTGCCAGATGGGCCGGTCTGAGTATTTCACAATCTGCTCAGTTACTGGGATTTTCACGCAGAACTATTTCTAGGGTTTACAAAGAATGATGTGAAAAGGGAAAAAGATCCAGTATGCGGCAGTCCTGTGGGACGAAAATGCCTTGTTGATGCTAGAGGTCAGAGGAGAATGTGCAAACTGATTTAAGCGGATACAAGAGCAACTTTAACTGAAATAACCACTCGTTACACCTGTAGTATGCAGCAAAGCATTTGTGAAGCCACAACACGCACAACCTTGAGACGGATGGGCTACAACAGCAGAAGACCCCACCGGGTACCACTCATCTCCACTACAAATTGGAAAAAGAGGCTACAATTTGCACAATCTCACCAAAATTGGACAGTTGAAGACTGAAAAAAATGTTGCCTGGTCTGATGAATCTCGATTTCTGTTGAAATATTCAGATGGTAGAGTCAGAATTTGGCGTAAACAGAATGAGAACATAGATCCATCATGCCTTGTTAACACTGTGCAGGCTGGTGGTGGTGGTGTAATGGTGTGGGGATGTTTTCTTGGCACACTTTAGGCCCCTTAGTGCCATTTGAGCATCGTTTAAATGCCACGGCCTACCTGAGCATTGTTTCTGACCATGACCATGTACCCATCCTCTGATGGCTACTTCCAGCAGGATAATGCACCATGTCACAAAGGTTAAATCATTTCAAATTGGTTTCTTGAACATGACAATGAGTTCACTGTACTAAAATGGCCCCCACAGTCACCAGATCTCAACCCAATAGAGCATCTTTGGGATGTGGTGGAACGGGAGCTTCGTGCCCTGGATGTGCATCCCATTTAGAATTAAGTCAGTTCTGAAGGCAAAAGGGGTCAAACACAGTATTAGTATGGTGTTCCTAATAATCCTTTAGGTGAGTGTATAAACTAGGTTGTCAATGCAAAAGTTGCTGTCAACATGCTAGGGCATTGTGGGTGGTTGTGAGCTATGCTGTTGCTAGGATGTTCTGGGTGGATGCTTGGGGTGTTGCCCGGCCCGCAAGTCAAAAATTGTACACCTACCTTTCTTCACAAGATCTCCATAGTACAAAATGTGTAATATGTGAGAATAAGGGCTTTAAGTTCCCTGTCTCAAACTATAAGCAACTGAAGTCTTAAATAGCAGATCAGACACCTGAGATAGAGCAATAGATGAGCTGAGGGGCCACTTCACTCAACTCCTCGTACCCAAGTCCCATCTCATTCAATTTCCCAGGCAAGTAATTCTCCACCAGAACATCACAGACTTTGGCAAGCTAACAAAAGAGACAGTGAAGTGTCAGAGACAGTGTGTATAAGCCAAAAAATATCATTTACATTTATTTTTTAATACAAAGAGACTTACAGTAGATTAATAGGTATACAGTTTATCAAAGTTTATTCCCTGGAAATCAAACCCAGAGCAATGGCATTTCTCTACCAGTATATATATATATATATATATATATATATATATATATATATATATATATATATATATATATATATATAAAAATGTTATGTAATATATCAAAGAAAAACAAACTGAGTCAAAGTGTACCTCTGTTACAAGCTTGGTCCCGTTTGGATCTTTAAGATTAACAGCAATGCTCTGCAGGAAAGATATCATAAATAAGAGATTTAGGGATTTATGTTAGGTTATTAAAACTGTACAGAAAGATATATGTATTTACTACCTTTTTATTTCTGTTGACACTCAGAAAATAAGCACTCTCTTCACCCACAAACGGAGGTCCCCATGCTCTTGTGTCATCTCCTGAGCCTACATTATCATAGAGTACAACAAACAGACATGCCAGACTTAAACAAATCATAAGTTTTACATTCATTGGAAATGTGTGGCATTTAATGTGATTAATGGTATTGCAATGCGGACATTTAACATGAAAATAGCAGTACCCAACTTAAAATATTTGCTTTAAAGACATTTTGGTCAAACAATGTAATATGCTTGCAATTAAACAGCAAGGCTCAAGTCTGTTAGGAGGAGCTAATGGATTGGGATGTCAAAATAAGATCTCTATCCCATCAGCTGTAGAGGTATGAATTTCTAAAGACTTTTAAAAAAACATAATATTATTATTATAATTTCTGACTTACCTGGTCTTTCAACTTTGATCACCTCTGCTCCCAAATCTCCTAATATCATAGTGGCAAAAGGTCCTGCCAGTACTCTGCACATAGTAATGTTATTTGTTAAATACACAGCATACACCATCAAGATGGATGAATGTTGATACTTATATAGCTGGTGTCAAATAATATAAACATAAAATGAATGTGCAGGTCATACCTTGTCAGATCTAAGACTTTGACGCCATCTAGTGGTCTTACCTGACCTTTACCTGGATAAATAGAGAAAAAAAGTGAATATGAATGAGTTAATAAACAAATAAATATACTGTAAATCCAAGATAACGTTAACGTTAGATCAGATATATGTATGTATGTAGGTATCTTTGAATGGGTGAATAGATAGATTGATCTGTTTATAATTTAAAACATATTAATTTTATATTGTTTACAAGTATCATTTCATATTTCTGTGCATCTGGTAGACGCTTTTATAAACAGTTACTTACAGTGCATTCGACTTATACAATTGTTATTACAAGTGTGTGTAAGTTACGCACGGATTTTGGACCCACAATGCAATGCGTTGCGTTATGCGTTACCACATATTTGTAAAATAAATAAATAAATAAATAAAATAATAAAAACTTAAACACAAGCACTAAATTTGGTTTGCAGGCACTACATGACCAGAGTTTAATCTGCGCACGTGCGCACCTTTAAACAGTTTACAGAATTACATTCGGTTTGAATGCAGGTTATGACAACTACCTTGCAGCTCGGCAGTGTATGGTCTTCTTATATTCACATTCTTGGTCTTAATGGGCTGTAGAAAGGTTGACGTTCTGGTTAACTGAGGTAAAACTCTTATGACAGCGTTCCCCGACATCTTTTAAAGCGCAACGTCAAAGAGCAAAGTCCCGCCTCCACACATTAGCTAGGTTAAAACTCAGACCGATTTGCGCATGACATCATAGTACCGCGAGAGCGATTCGAAAATGTTATTTTGAATCCCTCTCGCGGTACTGTGATGTCATGAGATTATCGCTATGCGCTGCAGCGCTGCATACATTCGAACAGATTTATAATAAATCTCGTTCGACATCAGTGACCAATATTACATGTTCGTGAGTCAACACTGAATCGGTTAGACATACATTTTCAGCCTATCTTCAGACATCGGACTCACATTATTCATTAACGGTTGGTTGAGCTGCAGTCTGCACGCACGCGCAGCGAATCGCCGCTCCAAAACTGCTCATAATACTATGCCGCTGTAGTGAATGTTTTATTCATTTTTTATTAGTAATTGGCCAATATATTTTACCCCCTTTTTATCTTTAACAAATATGAAACTGGATTTAGATCATTTCTGGATTGTTCATTCGTCTGTGGTGCATTTAACTGTTCATTTATTTATTTATTGTTTGTTTTTATATTCTGATAAACTTAAAAATAATTTGAACTAATAATTAAACTATTTAAATTCGACAAACTTGTGTCAAGTACAGGACGAAGATTTAATTTTATCGTTGTGTTAATGTAATACGCACTACCCATCTCTGACCAGCAGGTGTCACAATAAATTTAAAAAATCTGCTATAAGCATCCTTTCGGTGTTCACTGATATTCCCATGACCATCTGACAACTTGCTCCTGGTTATTTGTTCCAATTGCTTCACATATCCTCTTTATAAAATTCATTATAATTGTATGACATTTGGTCACAAAAAGTCTTTAACAGTCTTAACAGCACACATATGCCTATACCCAACTCCCATAATATATAGCTATTCGACACCAAATAAATCACTGCATGTAGAAAATATTAAATAATATTAAAATGTAAAATCAGACGTTCGATGCATTAAACACATAAACGCAGTTACATGTATAAAACCCCGCCCACACATCATATCAATGGTGGGTGTGTCCGCATAGCCCATTCTGGTCACGTGAGTCGCAGATGTAGTTTGTCCACGATGATATAAAAAAGATCACAGTTTATTTCATAGTCTCTTTAATTAAAGTCAAGCTGCTATCCTTGGGGAGTTCGAGCTACAAAGTAGCTTTGACTCACAAATATCAATCATGGCAGGTATGTGACAAATAATATATGCTGTGTATGTTTACAGTACTGCTTAAGTTTAGATTTAATGTTTTTTTAGGAACTCGAAATATTACGCAGGAGCACCTGTGAACAGCTGAAAGATATGAATGCTAACGTTACATGAGCTGTTTAGAGATGCTCTTACAGATAACAGATTTTCGGTTTATTTCAGTCAAGATATCAGAGCTGCGGATATTGAATTGATCATATTCATATTTTTCATGGCTCTGGGGTTGCAGTTTATGTAATATTGGTTTGTATTGAAATGCATGACTCGTGAATATCAAATCTGTTTGCGATGCATATTTCTTTGCAGACTTGTAATATAGCCTATGCGAAAAATGCATGTCGCGTCTCTGCAGTAGCAGAGCAATAGCAGCACGCGTCGTTTCGCGCAGCATGCGTCGTTTCGCGCAGCACGCGTCGTTGCGCGCATCCGACTTCTGTCATAAAGTCACTCAAAGCCTTCTGCAGTATGTAAATGTGTATACAGTTAAAGGTATTTACTCGCTGTTAAAACACTGTAAACAGGTTTAAGATATACTGTACTGTCTGGTTAATGCATTTCATTTTTGTACAACGTAGGCTATTGTATACGCATTATTGTTGATGAATGCAGTGACTGTAATGCAATTACATGGCCTATATACAACATCAGGGGGTGTAATTTTTGACGCACTGATGTTTCATATGACCTTCTCAAAGCTTGTTTATATTATTTATTTGCAGAAAGAAACTTTCAGTTCCTGCTTCTCCCTGTACATGAGTTTGCTTTGCTGTATATTCCTATAATATGCCTGCTTTATATACAGAAATTATGCATTAACCAAAAACAGTACAATATTTGTATTTATTTGTTTGTTTGTTTGTTTGTTTATTTATGTATTTTTGCATGACTGTAGATTCATTCATAATCACATCTTGTGAACCAATGAATATCTCAGAGAACTATGCTATGCAATTGGTGTATTTCCAGGCTAGTGTACAAATACAATAGATATTCAGCTGTTGATATGTTGGAAGAATTGAAAGGGAGTGCCACCCAATTCACCACTATTTCATGGCCATCTTCCATTCCTTAGCAAGATGCCATAAAAAATTATAGTAAATGTTTATGATGTTTTATAACTCCTCCACTTCTTTCACAGAACAGGCATTTGTCACCTTGGCCACAAATGATAGCTATGCAAAGGGAGCCATGGTGCTTGGGACATCCCTAAAGATCCACAAGACTTCAAATAAACTGGTGGTGCTCATTGGACGGCATGTGTCAGATCAGTCCAGGTACAAAAATGCATGCTGTTTAACATGTACAATATGTGTTTATATGTGCTGAACACAAATGTTCTGTAACACAAAAGTAGAAGTCTAGCAGAATGTTTGAAGTTTTTGTTTTCAAGAGCACCATAAAAAATGAATTAATTATTTTAAAGGGGACATTTCTCAAGACTTTTTTAAGATTTCAAATAAATCTTCGGTGTCCCCAGAGTACATATGTGAAGTTTGAGCTCAAGATATCATATAGATAATTTATAATAGCATGTTCAAATTGCTACTTTGTAGGTGTGAGCAAATATGTGTCGTTTTTGTGTGTGTCTATAAAATGCAAATGAGCTGATCTCTGCACTAAATAGCAGTGCCGTGGTTGGATAGTGCCGATTAAGGGGCGGTATTGTCCCCTTTCTGACATCACAAGGGGAGCCAAATTTCAATTACCTATTTTTTGCATGCTTGCAGAGAATGGTTTGCCAAAACTAAGTTACTAGGTTAATCTTTTTCACATTTTCTATGTTGATAGAAGCACTGGGGACCCAATTATAGCATTTAAACATGGAAAAAGTCAGATTTTAATGATTTGTCCCCTTTAATAAGTCTTCTGAAACCGTAGGGTTGCTTTGTGGGAAACGACGTGAAGCGGAGTAGCTAAAACCCCCTTAGCTGTTATAAAATGCACTGTAACCCCACTTCTTTGCGGAGCTTATTGCTTTTATAAAACGGTTACTTCATATACATAGCAGGATTTCATAAAATAAAACACAAATAAGTTGTAATTCTATTAGTACAAATATTACTCTTCCGCCAAACAAAGTAGTTCCTCAGAATCAAGTGTGGCTGCAACAGAGCGCAGTTCCCAACCAACACAAACGCAACAAAGACACAATGAAAATATAATTTAATTTGGTGTTTATTTTAATAAATCAACATTCATCTAATTTATACATTAACATTTATATCGTGCAACTGTTCCCCGTCAGCGTTTTTTTTTTTTTTTTTGCCACCCAGTTTTAGTTTAATGCCTTACAGAAAAATGATCTTCTTTAAATAAACATAAAATATCAAATGAAAGAACAGACCATCCGCCTTCAAACAACAACAACAAAAAAGTTTCATCCTACCTTCATTTGTTCTCTTATCACCTCTCAAATTTTTAACTAAAAGCGGAGATAATTCAATTTTTGTGAATAACTTTTGTAAGAAATCAGATTCAGAGCCATGACGGTGTTTTTGGTGTTGAGTGAATGCGTCAGTGTTTAAGTTGGGAAAGATCGCCACCCAGTGGATAGCGGAAATATGAATTTGAGGATAAACCCCTCAGGGAACGTTTTCTCTTTATTAACGAGATGACTCAACAAAATGTATTGACGTTTATCTGGATATCGCCATTAATTGTGCAATTGTAGACAAATTAAAAATATGATTAAAGACTGTGGTGTTTATTTTCATAAATCAGTACGCAGCAACAGTGGCGCAGTGATACTTATGTAATGTGGTCTGAACCGTGGGTTTACCGGGGTATTTTATCGCAGCTTAAAACGCGTTTCAACCAATCAGAATGAAGAACCAGAACTGCCCGTTTTATAATTTGCATTTTAGCACGTGTAAATAATGATTGTTATTAAAAATAATGTTTTTTTGAAATCTCTTTAGATCTGTGCTTCAAGAGATCTATGATGAGGTCAGGCTAGTGGATGTGATGGACAGCGGTGACACGGCACATTTGGCCATGATGAAGAGACCTGAGCTTGGTGTCACATTTACCAAACTGCACTGCTGGACACTAACACACTACTCTAAATGTGTCTTTATGGATGCAGACACATTGGTGAGTATTACTCCCATAAATCAATTACGGTTTAGGCTATTTATTCCATACCGATGGGTTTGTGGAGATGTGCTTTGTGAAAACATGCATGAACTTTTTTACAGTGTGGTTTGTCTAAATGGTTTATGTCATTTAAATCACGCAACCTCCTCTTAAGTGCAAAGCACAGTGCTTTTGCTATTATGTTTAACTGGGCTGGCATTTGTTCCCTCAGCTTCAAATGAAGATCTCCATGATGTGTCAGTGAAACATGTTGTTCAAAAAGTAAATAAATATACAATGCAACATTTCCTGTATCAGAAATCGATTGAAAGATGAAAACTGGACATTTCGCACCAGAATTAACCAGAATAGTCTTTTAGTTTGTAGATTATGTTGGCTATAGTGACTTAGGAGACATTAAAGGGCCAATATTATGCCCATTTTTACAAGATGTAATTTAAGTCTCAGGTGTGCCTAGAATGTGTTCGTGAAGTTTCAGTTCAAAATACCCCACAGATCATTTATTAAATGTCCAAAGTGCCCCTATTTGGGTGGGAGCAAAAAAGCGCTGTTTTCGTGTGTGTACCTTTAAATGCAAATGAGCTACAGCTCCTCACTCCCTTACCAACAGACAGTGAGCGCTTTATGTTAAAAATAGATCTGATTCCTGTAAATATAGTCTGAGACAATAATATCTTTAGCATATAAGCGGTACAATGCACTGTGAACTAACATGAACAAACAATTAAAAGCTTTATTTTAAAAAAGTAGGGCTATCAAAAGATTAATCGTGATTAATTGCATACAAAATAAAAGTTTGTTTTTGGATAATATATGTGTGTACACTGTGTGTAGTTATTTTGTATATACACACATGTATTTTAAGAAACATTTGTGTTCATCAGAAAAAAGAAATTCATACAGGTTTAAAACAACATGAGGGTGAGTAAATTTTATTTTAAAGTGAACTATCCCTTTAAGACTTTGCGTGGTGTGTGACGTTTCGAACACTGGGGCTCTTCATCACTTTTAATTAAATATGGAGCTTGGAGCTTTGGTGTGCTGACTTTACATTTAATCATCTTACTTGGTTTTTGGTCAAGCACCCATTTGAGGCTGATGTGCGTGCTTTTGTTTTCTTTCTTTTTTTTTCTAAAAGTACATTTCCCACTAATATAGTGATGCTATAGCAGTCCAGAGTTAAGGTTGCTATCATTTGCTCTGATGTACTATAGGTGGTATCAAACATAGATGAGCTGTTTGACAGAGAGGAGCTGTCTGCAGCCCCGGATCCAGGCTGGCCTGATTGTTTCAACTCTGGTGTGTTCGTGTTTCGCCCGTCTAATGAAACCTACGACAAACTTCTTCAGTACTGCACAGAGCACGGCAGCTTTGATGGTGAGTAAAACACCATCATTTATTTCTCTGTATTGGAAGACTTAAGGGCTCGTTATAGTTGTGCGTAGGTCCTATGGCGTAGGTTCCGCGTCGGTTTTCATTTATACTTTGCGTCATCGTCAACGTGCAAACACGCGCTGGTAGGCAGTATCCACGCGTGTAACAACTGTAGCGCAACCGTCAAAGAAGAAGAAGCTTGGCAAGTTAACCCACAAACGAAGAAGAAACAGCAACTTGTTGTATATGATTTCAGAAGTAAATAAACAGCGACTTTTGTTGCAGTTTGAATTAAATCACTCCTCAACTTGGCCATTCTTTGTTTTCACCGTCGCAAACGGAAATACCAATGACGCAGTTTTTTTTACCTGACGGGAGGGCCAATCACAGTGCTTGCGGTCCGCGTAGACCTGACCCGCTGTTAAAAATTATGCGAGGTGCACGTCAGGCTACTCACAGGCTACGGATAGGCTACGCCGTAGAACTTACGCACGACTATAAATCGGGCTTTACTTTAAAGGTCCACTGTGTAGATTTTTTGGCATCTACTGGTGAATTGCAACCAACGGCTCAGTCCACAGCTCACCCCTCTTTATTAAAGGACAAGTTCGGTATTTTACACTTAAAGCCCTGATTTCAGATTGTTTATGATGAAATAGAACGGCCCTGACTGAAATTTCGACATATGCGGCTGCCCCGAGAATTTTCGGGTGTTTGTTGTTTCACCTCCCACCTCTACAATGGGTGTATAGGTGCACTAGAACAATCCCTCCCAAAATGCATCAAACTTTCGTCCACAAAGACGCGAAACCCACCGAGTGGCCAGGGGCGTCCACTGATATGCCCACACAAAAATCGCCGCAAAAGATGCTTTCCAACAGGTGTTTTAGCATTCGTTGTAAACTTGTGGACCTATTTTTCCAAACGCCTCACACCCGTATATTCTTCCGCTGAGAGCTTGAATAATAGACACTCCAGCCCAGTTGGTGGCGATAATCCGCCTTTGCCAATTGCAAGAATACAAACAACGTTCCCGGCGCGGAGTAATACCGTACCTCACAGCACATCTAATACAAGTCAATGGAGTTGAACAAAAACTACGGTAAAACCTGTTGGAAAGCATCTTTTGCAGTGATTTTTGTGTGAGCATATCAGTGAACACCCCTGACCACTCGGTGAGTTTCACGTCTTTGTAAATGAAAGTTTAATGCATTTTAGGAAGGATTGTTCCAGTGCACCTATACACCCATTGTAGAGGTTGGAGGTGAAACGACAAACACCCGAAAATTCTCGGGGCAGCCGCATATGTCCAAATTTCAGTCAAAATCGTTCTATTTCATCATAAACAATCTGAAAACAGGGCTTTAAGTGTAAAATACCGAACTTGTCCTTTTAAAAACGCATAGTGAAGCTACAGTAGCCGCCACAGGACAAACACATTATCGTCTGAGACAACGTAGGGACAAAACGCTTTCTGGACAGTAGTTTGTCTGTTTAGGGCTACTGTAGAAACATATGTCGGCGACTTCCATGTAAGGAGACCAGTGGTGTATGTAGATATAAAAACGACTCATACTAAGGTAATAAAAACAAAACAGTTCATTATGTAAGGTCTTTATACACCACTGATAAAATAGTTATATTATATTGCATTTCTGTCAAGAGATCCTTTTAAAGGTTTCACAATGCACCTTTAAATTGGAGCAAATGAATTTCAGAGCAGTGAGCATTAAATGAATGCTCTGGGCATATTGTTGATCATCATGGAAATTTAAGCCAGTTGTAAAAGCAAGCCAGCAAGCATGGTTGGCTAAATTTTTAGGAAAAGTACAAAACGTCCATTGAGGAATAAAGCTCGGCTCCAAACACTGTAAATAATTGATTATTATCCCATCTGCAAATAAAATGGTCTCAGTTTTTGGTTGCCCAACTGCACTTATTTATGTTTGGGAGTTTGTCTTGACTTATGTTTATGAGTTTTATGTTTTTTTTGTTTTTTTATGTTTATCTCATATTTTAAGACAAAAGTACAGCATGATGTACACCATGATCTGCATTTTAGTGGGTTTCTGTTTTCCAGCATTTCCAGCTATTAGTTTGGTAAAGGTCATTTCTACATATGGCAGTGTTTTCCGATGGGAATACTCTGGAGAAAAGTAACATGTCACAACATGTTGGATAGCTTGGAATAAAAATGCTTTCAGAAATATGTGCAGCACTTCCTGAAAAGCAAGCACTTTTCCAATATGCCATTTGTTTAGATCAGTGTTTCCCAATCCTGGTCCTCGAGGCCCCCCTCCCAGAAAGTTTTCGATGTGTCCTTATTTAACACACCTTATTTAACTCATCAGCTTGTTAGGGAGACGTCTTTATTATTTTGGAAGGAGGCTAATAAGTTAAATCAGATGTTTTAAATAAGGAGACATCTAAAACTTTCTGGGAGGGGGGACTCGAGGACCAGGATTGGAAAACACTGGTTTAGATCATTTGTTCAAAGTAAAATATAAAAAATCTGTTTACTGTACCTCAGGCTGTAGTAAATAATCAAAACTAGCATTTAAAATTATCCCTATATTTATACAGTCTTGTTTTAGAAAGCTGGTTAAAGCATACAGTTCCATCTGACACATCTTTGTAAATACCTACAGTACACACCCAATACTTTGACATGTGTTCATCTTACACACACTGTCAGTCATAATTAAGCCGTCTCTACTCATTTGCATATCTGAATTATCTCAAGCGAATGTACAGTACACAACACCCAGATATTGCCCAACTGTTTATAGGTCTAGCAAGAGGAATTTGGCCCAGGGCTCGCACGACAAACAAAAACCCATTTAAGGCAACCATTTTTCTTTCATTTCTGCAGCCACTTCTTGGCATAGTTGCATGTTATGCAACTTTTATGGGTTTAGTACGAATAAAGCATGCACTAATCCTTATTACAACTTATTTGATTAGAAGACAGATAATTGTTCACACATGCCGGTCAGTATAGGTGACTGAAAGGAAAGTTTGCCAAGATTTTTGGCAAATGTTTTTGGCCTGGTTTTACCTCAGCAAGACAGTGGACTCATTCTTATGGGTCTTGCTGTGAATACATAACCAATGAGAAACCAATAACAGTAGATTGTTGAAGAAGCTCTTATACAAAAAAAGGTACAAGAAGGTACATAAGTTGTCACTGGGCAGTACCTTCACAAAATGTGCATAAGTTCCTGTATAACTCTGTGGTAGAGCATTGTGTTTGCAGCACAAAAGGTCATGGGTTCGAACCCAGGGAACACAAGTGGGTGATTCTCACGAAAACTTGGTTTTAAAAATGTCAAGCATGAAAATGTAAAAATTGCTTAAATTTACATTTTTTCCCACCAGACATTGAAAAACAAAGTCTGGAGTAAATGGGAACATTAATTTAAAAACTTTTACTTATCATTTAACACTTTTTGTATCATAATTAAACAAAATTAGTCCTAAAAAAATCTCATTACCGCAACAGTCAGAAAACATCAACACTGACATATTTTCAAAATGACATGACAAACCTGAAAGAACATAATTTGGAGATTCTGCACATGCATTTAAAATCAAAGTATTATGCTTCTATTAATTAAATTAACATTTAATAAGCATCTGTTGCGGTAATGATAATCAAAATGTCGTGTAAGCATTCTGACAAGACAATATTTCAAATTCACTGTCAAAAAAATGATCTTACCTGGTAGCCATCTTGAAGTAACTGGTCCATGTGCTTGGTCACTCAAAATCAAACTTTATTAAAATTCTGTCTGTGTGCTTAAACTCTTCTCAAAAAGTGTTGCGGAGGATGAGAACATCAGGCATGGACACATCATTGTGAGGATTTGCAGGACAGATGAACCCAAATGCAGACGATGTCGGGGAAAACAGAAAACACTTTTATTTTTACACTTAACACTAACAAAACAAAGACCCACGAGGGGGTACAGGACATGAAACATGAAACACTACACTTCTACTAGTTAGCAAGACTTGACTAGACCGTACAACAAGGTACAGAACACAGCACAACACAGTGATCCTGCACAGAACTAAAGAAACACTGACATTAAATAGAATGAACCAAACAAGATAACGAGCAGGGAACAGGTGATGGGAATAAACTAATGATTACCAATAAGCAGGAGAACGGGGGGGCGGGGACAAGAGACAAGACACCGGAGGGACATGCCAAACACAAAAACAACGCATGAACCTCCACACAAGGCCAGGGACTGCCAGAACTCTGCCACCATGACAAAATACTAATTTAACAAGACTTCAAGGCAGAGTCCTGACAATCATTTTCCTAATTTTTCTTCATTATTATTATACATGAATATTCAGTAAATATTTTTTCTGTCATCTAAAGTAGTCTAGCAAAACATCCATTTATTTTTTTTTCTTAATATTTTTGTTAATTTGATTAAATTACAACATAACGCATGTTCAACCACAGCCGGACACATTGCGGTAATGAGAATTTCAGCAGAAAATCAGATAAAATTTACAATTATAAATTCTTATGTTGAAATCACACATTGTGCAAGGTAGATCACAGTATTGTGTTAATTCTGATGCTTTTTAATGTTACTTTATTACACATTTTAAAGCTAAAATCATTAGTGCCGTGGTGTTTCAATGGTTTCGTGAGAATCACCCAAGTACTGATAAAATGTACAGCTTGTAATACACTGTAAGTCGCTTTGCATAAAAGTATCTGCCAAATGCATAAATAACTAAATAAATAAAAAATAAGTTACACGGGATAAGTTTATTCTTGGTACCTAGTGTGATTTAGAAATTAACCCCATACATCTGAGTTTTGTGTGGCCCATTCGCATGGGATAAGCAAAGCAAAAAAACGAAATAAAAAATCACAGTAAAAATTATATATGATCCCACCAAATCCTGGCCAAATTACAGAGATGCCAATGCGCACATGACCAATATTATCACAGGTGGGTTATTTGCGGGGGAATTTTTACTTCACAAATTACAGACATGGCAGATTCGCACAGGATAAAGATCACAGAAAAACTCCGCAGTTATTACAAATCACTAGATGTAGGTTTTTGTACCTCACAGGTAATAATCTGTACCAAAATGGTATTCCCTACTGGAATAAACAGTATAAGCTGGTTTTAGCTGGTCTCCCAGCTTGTTATTAGCTGGTTTTGCTGGTGTAGCAAGCTGTTCTAGCTGTGTTTTGGTCACTTTTTAAGCTTGTCTAGCTGGAAAACCATTTTAAACCAGCTACTGCCCCATTAAATCAGCTAAAACCCATGCTGGTCTTAGCCGGATGTTTCAGTAGGGTTAGGACCTTTTTAATGTTACCATCCCAGTGACAACTTTTCTATTATAGCTTTGGTCACTTTAAAGGAGCTGATGGTTTGGGATTTGATAATTAGGCTTTGCAACATTTGTATGCTTTAAAAGAAGCACAGAGTCTTGTCAGCTGTGACCAATGAGAGATTTTGTTTATTTTTGGATTCCACGTTGGCTTTAAAGTAACCACTTGATATCTTCGCAACATCTTCTGGGCCGTTTCCCATTGATACATTAATGCTGTAATTGTGTGCTAATTTGTACTAATTGCTTTATTTTTAGCAGGGTTCGTTTATAGCCACAACAGGAATGAAATGAACTTGTCTTGACTTTTGACAATACTGTAAGTCTTATTATGGCATTTCCTGTTTAAATACTTGTGTAAGAAAATTAGGAAAGAGCATAAGAATCTGGATTTGTACATATATTTGAACTAAATGCTAGTGGTGTTTGTCCATGTAAAATGCACCACTACAATGGAAGAGTGTTTTGGTATTTTCTAGGGTGAATGCAGTTGCTAGGAAGTTCTGGGTATGTTGCTAGTGGTCAGAAGAGCAAAATCTTTCAATTTAAAAGTATTAAAGTCCTATTTCCAAAAAATAGTAATATCAAAAGTCTATTTTCCTCCTTCTTACCCATGATATTTGATCATTTACGGCAGTAGTACAAACACTGTGAGCTAACATATGAGTTATTTTTTACCCATAATGGGTAAATATTGGACGGAACACGTGCTGGGTTGGAGATGACACCATGCTGGGTTAAAAATTACCCAATGTTGGGTTGTTGTTATGCAACCATATGGTATAATAACCCAGTTATTGGGTTAAAACAACCCAGCACAAGGTCATTTTTAACCCAGCGGTGTGTTCTGTCCAATACTTACCTATAGCCTGACGTTGTCATACTCAATTCTAGTCAGAATTTGAGTCTGATACCGCTCCATTGCTATTATTATGAGGCGTGTCTCAACCGAACAATGCCTCTGCACTCAATTGGATAGACCTACGACCAATCAGAGCAACGGAGTGTGTAACGTATGTTGAAATGTCGTCTTTAGCAGCCTGACCGAACTGCTAGTTATTTCACTACAATGACACTAACATTGCGATTATA
The DNA here is from genome assembly GCF_027580225.2 of Misgurnus anguillicaudatus. NCBI lineage: Eukaryota > Metazoa > Chordata > Actinopteri > Cypriniformes > Cobitidae > Misgurnus > Misgurnus anguillicaudatus. Next base: position 9,836,400 of record NC_073361.2, read on the forward strand.
CTAAGCCTGAGTTAGCGAACGTACATCACCTACTATGTTTACAACATTTCATTTATATCACAACATTAAGTATTAAGTCATACAGTCGGACTATCTCTTACCATTTGTACGTTAGGTGAACTTCATCCACGACGATACCCATTACGTTGGCTGCAAAAAATATCGGTCCCTCCACTTATTCAGCAACCACGATTCCGGGCTTCCGAAAAGACGCTGGCAACGACCGCTAATTATATCCATCTCGTCGTGCACGCCGAGTTGCATCGCCGTGATACCCATTTCAGTTCCTTCTTTAACTTGGTCCTCCATAAGTGCGACCAAAGGAGAAACAGCGACAATAGGGTTTTCATGTCCCGTCTTCATAGCGACCAGATAAATGAAATGTTTGCCGAATCCCGTAGGAAGGACGGCAAAAACATCTTTCCGATCAACAAATGCCTTGATCGCGTTTTTCTGTTGCTCTGTCGATATCTTTTCGAACAGACTCGATGTCAGAATCCACACATTTGAATTCTACATCGGCAGCCATTTCGTTGTAAACAGATTCAACACACGCGCTCTTTGGTGACGTGATTGATTACGTTACTGTTGATCATCTGTCCATCATCGTATAAAGCCCGCCCTGACAATTTGATTGGTCGACCAGCTTTGGGTTTCGCATAGAAGCTCCTCAACAGAAAAACCCCAGACCGATCTTCCCATTTTCAAAATGTTGTGGGCGGGGCTAAGATCAGCTGGCACCCAGGTTAATACTTACCCATTATGGGTGAAAAATAACCCAGACATTTTCAGAGTGCACTTTTAGCATAGCTTAGCATAATCCATTGAATCTGATTAGACCATTAGCATCGCGCTCAAATGATATTACGCAGCGCCCAAAAATAGTCCCCTTGGTTACTTTTAATAGCAGGGGACTATTTTCGGGCACTGCGAAATATCATTGCGCCTGTTGCAGCCATGGTGCGACAGCAAAGTCATTGAGTATTGCGCCGGAGTGAGGGTGTAGTTCCTAGTCATATCGGCCTAGAAAATCACAACTTTTAATTTTCCATCGGTCTTAGTACACGATGTAACTACAGAAGATTCAAGTTTTAAATACGAAAAATATTGAAACTCTTTGGTTACTTTTGACTGTGATGCTAATGGTCTGATCAGATTCAGTGGGTTATGCTGAGCTGTGCTAAAAGTGGTACCACCAGACCCGGAGATCAGCTGAATGGATTCCAAAACGGTAAAAATCAAATGTTTAAATCTAGGGAAGCTGGAAAATCGGCATATTAAGAGTTTCGTTGCAAAACGAGATAACCATTTGTAATTGTTCAGAAATCTCATTTTTTAGTTGTGCATTCCAATTAATTTCAATTCAACTGCAGTTGGTTTGTTTTGATTTAAACCTTCATAACTTAAAAAATACAGCTAAGTAGCACAATAAAACAAAATAAAAACATGATAACATAATAATAAACATGTTTTGACAAAAATGTTAAAAAATTGATTTATCTCGTTTTGCAACGAAACTCTTCATATTCTCAAAAAAAGTGGAGTGTCCCTTTAATGTTAATTTCAAGATTTACTAATACATTTGTAGCATCAAAGCTTTTTTGTGTTAATATTAATGCACCATAAACACTGTTCATGTAGCTCAGATGGCAAAAAATATAGCTCATTAATACTTCATATCAGCTAATACAAATTAAATATAATAAATGGGATCTTACTGGGTATAGTGTTTTCAGGCCTGAATGTGAGCAATAGAGATGTTTGCCCTAATGTGTTTTATATATCAGCCATGAATGCACAATAACTTGAGTTCAAACCAGCCAGCTTTGCTTGCCGTTAAAACGACCAGTTTTTCAAAGACAAAGCATATCTGTGTTCACTCGCACAAGCAATTTGGTGTGGGCATCTTTCCATTTACCCGGTTATTGCAGTCCTGATGTCCAGCTGGCATCGCACGGTCCAGTTCTCATCCTCTGCCAATGTCAACCATCAAAACCCTCTGCATTCCTGCACGGTCCTGCTCATCCTCTCAAAATGAACAACTAAAGGCCACAGCCATGTTTGTTGAGCCCCTTGAACAAAGGAAGACCCTGAGGAGAAATCTGAAACCTAGAATTTTATCAGCAGTTTATTCCAGGCGTCTTGGTTTGATCTGTTTAAAGTCTTGTGGGTTTGAAACCCCATATGAGTTGGATGATGACAGGATTTTACATTTTTAGGTAAACTATCCCTTTAATAGATTGCTTGTAAAATCATACACACATTGTATGGCAGTCATACAGTAATAAATCTCCAGACTGATAGCAGATAGCCATATCCATACTGTAGGTCTCTGCATAATATTACTCTTACACTCAAGGCTTGCTATATAGCTAGATATTATATAGAGGACTAAATAGAGGCTGGTTAAATATGGGATTTCTTTGGAATAATCATTGTCACCTTTAACTGCTTAAATGAAGTTTATTTTTCAAACAGGAGGGGACCAGGGAGTTTTAAATGGCTTCTTCAGTGACTGGTCAACAGCTGACATCAACAAACATCTTCCATTCATCTATAATATGAGCAGCATAGCAATATACACGTATCTTCCAGCATTTAAACAGTAAGTAATACTCATATGCACTACTTAGCACTTTACAAACGACTCCTGCTGTTACGTCATCGCTAAGACTATATTGATGTTGCCATCTGGTGACTGTCAAGACCAGTAAGAAGATCCACGAGCGCGTCACATGAAGACTCTACATATATACTGTACATGATATCAGGTTACAGTCATGTAGACGTTAAGCCGTAGTCACACGGGAATTTCGGAATGCCAAACTTTTATGCAGATCCCCGGGCAGCAACCAGAAATGACATCACATGCTAAAGTGTTGTTTTTATTCACACATCAATCATATATTCCAACTTACTTGCACCACTATGATTGCTTTTGATATAACAAAATGCCATAATGTTATTTTTAAGTTTTCCTCCACCTGAAAAGTGAAGTGGTGCTGTGACGTATCCATCATCTGTTGGTCACACGCCTTCCCATGAGACGAATTTGCAGAGGATGGTTAAGAGCATAAGGGTGGGATTTATTTCTCCTCAGAAAATCTCTGGTGAACTGATTCAGATGGCTTAAAATAGAGCCTTATACTCTCACATTCATACTGCATATATGTAGGGGAGAGCAGGGCTAACGCTTTTTGGTTTTGGCTCATCATTCAAAAATATTTGAGTTTGATTAATTACATTTTTACACAAGCAATACAAACATCTCTGCTATCAACATTTGAAGTTTGTTTCTAGTACTTACCATTCTTGGACAATTACACCAAACATGACAGAAGTGCAAACGTTACAACTTACTCCATAGATGGGGTTAATTGCAGTGGCGGCCGGGACTTCTTTTTTCGAGGGCGTTTGATGCGAAATTCGTATTCGAATTATGTATGTGGCCTGTCATGTGTGTGGTTCCTTATTTCAAATGTGCATCACGTGTCCTGCCAAAATAAGTGTCTGCTGCAGACGCGTCTAAAGGGTTTATGATAAAAGAGACGCTCGCGTTTGCCAGACACTCGCATAATCTCATCCCTAATCAGAGTTTACTGTTAAAGGTGCAGTGTGTAATTTTTAGAAGAATCTCTTGACAGAAATGCAAAATAATAAACAAAACTATATGATCAGGGGTGTATAAAGACCTTTCATAATTAACCGTTGTGTTTATTGCCTTAGAATGAGACGTTTTTATCTACATACACCGAGGGTCCCCCTACATGGAAGTCGCCATTTTGTCCCGCCATGTTTCTACAGAAGCTCATAATGGACAAACTTTTTTATTAAATTGTCTCCAGTGATGAAATGTTTGTCCTGTGTTGGCTACCGTAGCTTCTCTATGCGTTTCAAAAGCAAGGGGTGAGCAGTGGACTGAGCTGTTGGTTGCAATTTGCAACCTCACCACTAGATGCTGCTAAAATTTACACACTGCACCTTTAAGGGAGTGTCTTGCATGTATTTTGTTAACGTGACCGTCTCTTTTATCATAAACAGTTTTGACACCTGTGAAAACACAGTTTCAAAATCAAATTCTGAGATAATGGGCATCAAAGTCTGATTTTAGCCATTCATTTCATTATGATTTTAATCTTTAAAAAAAAATTTATTCAATTTTATTTATATAGCGCTTTTCACAATTGGTAAATGTTTCAAAGCAGCTTTACGTTAATAGAAGCAGTGAAAAGCACAGAAAAGCGAAAGATAGCGCAACATAATACTCGATAGCATAAGCAGCTAAATTTGCTGCGGCTATGAATCAACATTATAAGCGTGCGTATCAGAGTTGTATAGTACTTAAGTATTTTTACTTTCTACATAAAAGTAAATTTTCAATTATTTGTATTTTATTAGTGTTTTTCTTTGGAAAACCAACATTCCAAAACATATTATCATAATTTTTACTCCACTACATGTCATAATTATACGTTTTTGGTTTATATTTAATATTTAAGTACATTAAACATCTAGTAATTTTTTGTACTTTTACTTAAGTTAAAAAAAATCGTACTTTTACTCAAAAAAGTACAAGTTCACAATTTTTATGTATTAGCCATTAAATCAATTTTAATATGCAATATGTAAGGAATAATTGACGACGGGCCATTGAATTATAAGAAAATAATGCACACCAAGGTGGTAATGCGGCACGACGCGAAGCGGAGTGACGTTACACCGCAGGTGTGCATTATTCTCAAATAATTCAAAGGACCGGAGTCAACCACTCCGCTTATACCACGGTTACCACAAACATTGCTCTGGTGCCTATTTTTAAGACATTTGAAAAATTAGGTGTGCGGTTTACAGAAAAATAATCAACACCCATAGAACATTTCTCAGCCAATCAGAATGCAGCATTCAACAGCTCCGTGGTATAAATAATGAATAATACACAGAATTATTTTATGCTTTAGAATGTAGTGAAAATTTTTTAGTAAAGAAAAGTAAATTTTTTCCCAAGACAAACACTTTGCATACATTAATGGAAAATGTAACTAAAATACTTAAGTATTATACACCTCTGGTGTGTATTACTAATGTATCGTAAAGAAGAGGGTGCTAAGTTAAGCGACTTTTTAGCCGGGGAAATAATAAAGTCCTGGGAGGGAAAAACCCTTGGGAGATATATATATATATATATATATATATATATATATATGTATATATACACATGTAAACGGATAAGGAGATTAAGCGGCTTCTGCCGGTGGTTGTTGGTGAGGCATCAGCTGGGCATCACGTTGAAGGACGGCCAGTAGATCAGAGGTGTCCCGACTTTCACATTTACTGGAACTGGGTCTGTTTGTCTCATTGTCCTCGGGGTCGACGTGACGTGACGTTATTCAATAAATATTAAAGATATGAATAAAAATAAATTTGACACACGATTTTTGATAAGACAGTCACATTTATTTTGTTGGCAGCCAGCAATCATTCGTGTGTAGCTTATTTAAAACAACAGCAAGAATTACGCTAACGTTAGCGGTTTTCATATCGTAAATGCTGAGGGGTTAGTTGTAACACAGCGTTACAATTAACCCCGCTGGGTCAAAATATTTTCAAGCCCACCAAAAAAGTTGCTAGACCGGCAGACATATTTCAAAACGATGCTATGTTTTAGTCAACAGACACTTGATTAAGATCTCAAACCACTGGATTTGGTATCTTACACACCCAGCTTAGAAACCGAAAAAAAAACATATGATGAAAAAATTTACTTACATGCCACAAAAACACTCGTTCATCAATAACTCTCTGGAAAAACATTATACATTTCCAATAATTTTTCGGAGATCGTCTTTTGGCAATGTGAAAACAATACGGAAAAACAAAATGCTCAAACTTGTGCAACAATGTAAACAGTTCGTGTTACAATAGTTAGTTTTTGCTCCACGCACCCCTACTTGTTTTCCCTGTATTTCTACAACACTGGTTAAGTTTTAAAAGTTTTTAGGAGTTTTACAGATTGAGTGAATAGTGGAAAGCAGGCCAAAACTAACTAGTTTTTGGCACAGTGGTTAAGTGGGTAGCACTGTTGCCTCACAGCAAAAGGTCCCCGGTTAGAGCCCCGGCTAGGTCAGGTGGCCTTTCTGTATAAAGTTTTCTGTATAAAGCCTATTGAAGGCAAATCCATGTGTTTATGAGATGTGTATTATTTTCCAAGGATGCAAGCTTGGAAAATATGACGCATATTTTTTGGCTTTAAAGAAAGATGGTATTCTGTAGTAACCTACCCAGGGCCCAAACTTGAATCCAATAGGCTTTATGCCCAGCTGCACAACTTCTTGAACTTCAGCCAGCTCCTTATTTCATGTCTGCCATTATTGGACAAACTGATTAATCCAGGTGTGTCTGATTATTGTTGTTGTGACGTCAGGCACACCTGGATTAATCAGTTTGTCCAATAATGGCAGACAGGAAACAAGGAGCTGACTGAAGTTCAGGAAGTAGTGCAGCTGGGCATAAAGCCTATTGAGCTAATTTATAGTATGATGTCTGACACTCACCATCAAATCCCCAAGATGACTCAAGGCTATAATTGGTGCTAAAGGAATGCAGAAATCCCTGCTGAATAAAGTCTCTCTGTGTTTTTAGATATGGTGCAAACGCAAAAGTGGTCCACTTTCTAGGCCGGATGAAGCCGTGGAGTTACACGTATGACCCCGAGCAGAGGAGAGTGCGAGGGGATGTTCAGGGGGCGACCTCTCACCCCAGCTTTCTCCTGGAGTGGTGGCATCTGTACAGTAGGGAAGTGGTGCCCATGTTGCTCAGAGAGTATGGAGACTTGCCCTTTAACTCCGGCTGTGAAGTAAGACCTTAAATCTGACACATTACTACATACAGTGTATTAAACTTTGCACAATATAAGTTTTGCGTGAAAGATGCATTTCCATAAGTATGCTTGGCTGCATCCCAATTCCTATAGTTTATACTGTGCACAATAAAGTATGTACTTTAGTATGTTTTTTTATTTCTTTGTCAATTATATGGGACTTTTAAACTGTAAATTGCTAAAAAGTTTTAATAGTAATTTTCTTGTTTTTTATCAATTTGTTGTGAACAGGAGGATCCTCTGCCCCCTTTGACCTCAGCAGAGCGCAGGAAGAGGTGGGAACAAGGTCAGGCCGACTACATGGGAATAGACTCTTTTGACAACATTCAGATAAAGCTTGATGCTTTCCTTAAATAAAAAGGATTCAGTGAGGGAATTAAAATCGTAAATTCTCAACATGCAGTTTTTGCAGAGTAACAAGTCTAGATACAGTTTACTGTTACTATTGTTTGGGAAGCACATGAGCTATGCAATGCTGTTACACTTATGTGGTATGTTAAATCATTTCACTCTTTCTTTTTTATACACTGTCAGTCATTTATTGAAACTTGCAAGAGCCTTTCCATGCAAAATCTGCATAACACTTTCTTGGGCTTAAAAAAGTGAAAAAAGTTTAGGTCACTTGACTGAATTAAAAACTATATTAAAACCTTTTGTCCTGACAACAACTTTATGAATGTATGTGAAGAAAATAGAATTGTGCCAACATCAAATTCTTACATTGCAAAACAAAATTGTGACCCTGGACCACAAAACCAATCATAAGTCACAGGTATATTTGTAGCAATACCCAACAATACATTATATGGGTCAAAATTAAAAAAAATTGTATGCCATAAATTTATTAGGATATTAAGAACATGCTCTATGAAGACATTCCTTGCGTCAGTATATTAAAATTGTATGTATCATCAGTAATGTGTTACTAAGCACTTCATTTGGACAATTTTAAAGGCGATTTTCTCAACAAAAAAATAAATAATAATAAAAAAATATATATATATATATATATTATGGCTGGTTTTGTGGTCCAGGCTCACAATTATGGTTATTTTTTTATATCGCACTTGGGCCTAATTATAAAAGAAAAAGAATATAATACAAATCCATTCAATATTGTTAAGAAGCATCTCAGTGTGAGACCTTAAAGGAATATTCCATTTTCTTGGGAGAAGAATCCAGATGGTTTGCTCGCCACCATGTCATCCGGGATGTTGATGTCTTTCTTTGTTCAGTCGAGAGGAAATTGTGTTTTTTGGGGAAAACATTGCAGGATTTTTCTCATTTTGGTGGACTTTGGTAGACACCAACATTTAATACTTAACTCAACACTTAACAGTTTTTTTCAACGGAGTTTCAAATGACCATAAACAATCCCAAACGAGACATAAGGGGCTTGTCTAGCAAAACGATTGTCATTTTTGATAATAAGGATGACGGATGTCCACTTTTGGAGCACAACTTCTCGTTTAGATCCGGTCGTCATGCGCTAGCGTGACCCGACGCAATACATCATCACGTCAAGAGGTCACAGAAGACGAACGCGAAACTCCGCCCCAGTGTTTACAAGTGTGTTGAAAGAGGACCGTTCCTACGTTGTTGTATGTCAACTGATACTAATTAATGTCTTTGTGTCAGTTTATTGTTAACAATGGTCCGCAAATGTGCGTTTTATATATGTGACACGTGACCTCCCTACGTCACTACGCATTTGCGTTAGGTCGCGCTGGACCGGATCTAGACGAAAAGTTGTGGTTTGAAGGTGCATATTTGTTGTTTTTCTTGTCGGAAATGACAATCGTTTTGCTGGATGGGACCCTTGTGCCTCGTTTGGGATTGTTTGTGGTCCTTTGAAACTCCGTTGAGGGGGGCTGTTGAGTGTTGAGTTGAGTGTTGATTGTTGGTGTCTATTGAAGTCCATTGGAATGGGAGGGGTCCTGCAATGTTTTCCTCAAAAAACATGGTTTCTTCTCGACTGGGCGAAGAGGGACATCGGCATTTTGGATGACATGGTGGTGAGTGGATTGTCTGGATTTTTCTTTTGAGAAAATGGAATATTCCTTTAAGAAGCTGCATAATTCTAAGGGTGACTATTGAAGATGCTAAAATAGTTTTAAGTTTGGATTTTGTAGTCACAGTTCTCCGAGTAACGTGTTATTCCAATGTTAGTGAGTAAACTATTAAACATACAAAGAATGAGAAAGTGACCCTAAACTTTTAAACAGTAGTGTGGACCTATATTCAGAGTTTTAGGGTAACCCATCTAGCTTTTTACTTGACATGATGATCCTTATTATAAGCACTTACTGATAGCACATATGATCAAAGATTATCAAGTTCAAGCTTGTTTCATGTAAAGCGCCTTGAGAAGCTACTTTAAAGTCAAGTGATCAACTTGAAACTTGATCAAAGCTCAAATTGTTTTTAATAGTGCAATTTCAACACAATTTTTTCAAACTTGTTTTTTCATATTGCCTGTATTTTAAAATGTGTTTACTTTTTATCAAAAAGTCTGTATCTTTTAGACAGTTTCTGTAAATTGTCATATGGTTTCACTTTTTCAAGGTTTGATGTTAAATGTTACATTCTTTGTCAGTTTTTTCGTACTGTCCTGTTCTGATGTTGATCTTGTTCTCTCGTTTACAGATGATGTTACTGTGTTATCCATTGTGCATGTTTGCACTTTTTAATTTGTCTTTTTTTGTCACCTTTTTATTTGTATTTTCTTTATTTCAGTTTCATCCACTGTTACAGGGCTTTGGTGTCCTGCAAAAATAAAGCACTATAAATCATTTGGGTCTAATTTATTTGCCAAGCTCTTAATAAATATGCTCTAGGACAGTGGTTCTCAAACTTTTTTAGCGTGCGGCCCCCGTTGTGTACGGTGCATTCCTTCGCGGCCCCCCCAAAGAAAATGTATGACAAAAAAAACAGTTCTAAAACTTCACATTTTAATTAAACAAAACATTTAATTATACAAAGTTGTGCTGCCTTATTATTATTCGTTTTTTTGGTTTAATTTCACAGAATTCATGATAAATTCATGTATTTTATAAAAATGTCATAAAACTGGGGCCCCCCTGGCACCATCTCATGGCCCCCCTGGGGGCCCCAGACCCCAGTTTGAGAACCACTGCTCTAGGATACAATAAAAATACAGCATTAAGTTAAAACAACTTGGCTTTGCAAGTCAATTCAACCTACTTTTTTAAGTTTTGGCTTGTGAAAAGTTGGCATAATTTATAAAATCAAGTTGAAATAGTTTAACTTAATTTTTTAACATAAAAATATATGTTGATTTTACCAAAATATTGCATTTTTTACAGTGTAATAATGCATACCATGTAGTAGTAGTGCGTTCTGAGTTACCTTAATTAGGATTGCAATAAACGCGGTGACAAAGAAGTTCAGGTCTAATGTACTTTTACTTTGTTTTATCACTGTTTGATAAACATTTGATACCTGAAATGTATCAAATTAAATGCACGACTCCACCAAGTGGGTTCTGATGGAACTGCAGCCCAGCGTTCATGAGCCCCATTCAGTTCCATAGTAGGATAAAAGAATACTATGGAGGTGAATAGGGCTCATGGACGGTTTGTTTGCTAACATTGCTCAAAATATCTTTCTTTGTGTTCATCGGAGCAACTTATTGAAACTTGTAATTATTATTATTATTATTACTACTATTATTAAATTTATGCAGGCTTGTAACAACATAAGAGTGCGTAAATGATGACAGAATTTTCCTTTGTGGGTGAAAATATGATGCTTTGAAACATATGGTGAAACGATCCCTTTATGATGCTTTGAAAGCGAGAGAGAAAGGGGGGTATGCATTGACGTCACTTTTCCACGTGACCACGCGAGAGCTCGCCCGGTTGAGTGGCAAAACGTGCAACAAAATGGCTGGTTTTCATAGGGGCTGCTGCGAGAATGCCAGTAAAACTGACAATTATCAGCTAAAATAAAATTTAGTTGAACTTGATAGCAGAGGTGGACAATACTTCGTTACATTAGTTACATTTTCCAAGCATCTGTGCTTTATTAGGATGTTTGTAATGGGAAAAATTTTACTTCACTACATTGTAAAGCATAGAATCATACTGTGTATTCTTTAATATTGCATATATAAATGTATTTAATACCTAATTTTATTTAAATTGTGTACTTGTACTTGAGTAAAAGTACGTTAATGTACTTAAATATTAAATGTAAAACAAACACGTGTATTTATGAAAAGTACTAGAATCAAAATGATGATAATATGCTTTGGAATTTTTTTCCAAACAAAAACACGGATAAAATACAAATACTTGAAAAATACTAGTAAAAACTCTGCTTGATAGTGACTCTAGCAACTTGTCAACCCACCTGTGGTCTGTGGACGTTGGCGTGAACGATATATTTATTTCTCCTTTCGGTGTATTTTGGCAGTCTGTAAAACAGTAGCTCCGAATTCTTGTTAATCTGTTAGTACAATCTATCCCACAACAGCTTTTTCCCCATTGAGACGCGTTTTCACCGTGTTTTCGCAGATACTCAAATGCTGCCGCTCTGTCTTTAGCCACTCAGTGGCCGTAACCGCAGCAAAGAGTCTTTCCCTCTCGCCGACGGTGACGTCATGTGCATACCCTTTATATATTTTATTTTATAAAGCAAAGAGTAGGCTTGTTTGAGATGAGCAAATTCTGCGCAGAATCGATCACAGGTGATCCGCGCAAGATGCATGTTGGTTAGAAAAGTGTCCGACTTATGCTGCGTTCCAGAGCCCATCCAAACCAGTGGGACGTGGGATTTTCCTTCTTGAAGTGTCCTAGCTCCTACTTCAAAGCGTTCCAGACATTTGAAGTGGAACGTAAACAGAAAACATGGACGACCGACCGGTCTTCTTAAGGCTCGTACAGACTACATAACTTTTAAACGTCGGTCCGAACTGTGCCGTTCACACTACAGTAAAACAACAAGTTAATCATCTTTACAAAGTGTTCTGGAGCCATTATATTAAAGCGCTGCATGTCGCTAAGTAACTTGGTATATTTTTACCGTATTTTCATGATAACAGATAATAACGACATAATTTCACGCCATAATATAAAAAAACAAGTTGTGTTAAAATTACAGTGTCTAAAACAACCATACAAGCAGAGAAGTACAATTTATAGTCTATTCCTTGAAGATTTCCTCTCACGACGACGCCATCTATGGGCGCCGCCATTGTCCTCCGACTTATTTTTCTGAAGTCGGGGTAGGTCGAACTCCCCCGAGTTCGCCGGTAGGAGGTTCCACTTCGACAGGCATTCCAGTGCACTTTTCCTAGTTGGAGGTAGGATAAGTCCTACATCCCACTGGTTTGGATGGGCTCTGGAACGCAGCATTACGTCCGACTTGCTCTGATGTCACGCTGACGTGTGCAAAATAACTCTCGCGATGGAGAGGCGGGCTCGTCGGATTCTACAGCCGAGCGCAGTTGCTCTCCACCGACTGCGTTGACGAAAAGCACGATGGGAAAAGACTTGCTGACGACACAGCTTAATGCTCATTGGCCAGGTTATGTCAGCTGATGACTTGTTAATTCGAAAAACTCTAATTCCTGTAGTAGTTTTTATATGAATTCAATTGTTCTTTACTATGACATTTATATTTTTTTATGAATTCCTGTAAACTTCTGTATTTGTGTTGATTTATTTGTACTGTGAGCTGTTTTATATTTCACACAACAGAAACGAATTTGTATTACCACTAGACTTAAGATTTATTCATCCCAACATTTACTAACCTTTTCCAGTAACGAACAGTTCACCTTCGTTGATTCTCCTTATAAACATCTTTATGTAAATGAATTTATTGGTATAGAGACAGAGCGCCGTTATGCAAATTTGAAAACCACGCCCACCGGGGGGGAAAGCGATCCAACAGTCTCCATTGACTTTGTATTGCGAGAAGCCGCCTCCTTGTCATTTCTGGCTTATAACAAAAAACTGAATAATGCCTAAAAGCTGCTGTGTGACAATATGTACAGCTAACAAGCCAAAGAACCCACAAATAAGTTTTTATAAGCTGTCGAGCCGTAAAACCCAGTCTTTAAGGAGAATAAAGTGGATCGCCGACTACGTTTCCCCCTAGTGGACGCAGTTCTACTAATAGGGCTTGGGCGCCGCGTTGCATTCTGGGACGTCGCAGCCATGTTGGTGGCCTCGCGAATGTAAACATACAGCAAGTTGAACGAGGAGAAGCGGCGGAGTTGGGAGAATTAAAAGAAAGAAAAAAGATGTTAAAATCCGGAAAAGGATGTGGAATTTACTGGGATACGTTAAACAGGGAAGCAGGGACCGGTATGTGGACAAAATCGGAACTATTAACGGTTAGGATCCATATGAAAAAAAGAGTTAATAAATAGCCTTTTAAGATAACAGCGTGGTTGTTGTGAGAGCACGATTTCACGCCAATCTGTAAGCAAAGTCACGTATGACCTAGCTTCACAAGTAGCTTAGTTAATGCAGCAGTTTTTGCTGTCAGCAGAGGGATAGCAACAGAAAGATGAATGTTGAAATATTCCCGTATTTTGGGCGAGTAAACCGGGACATTTCCCTTATGTTCAATGTTGACTTAAGCTTTATAAATTAATATTCAGATGTTATACTTCACTGTCGTATATATAAATGTCATTTATATGTCATGTATACACATTACTGAGGGGTTGAGGTTAATGTTTGGTTTCCGATATTGAATATAACATAATGAAGTTTTCTGTAATCTGTCATTTTTAATGTAAATTACTTTTAATGTGTTACTTTATTATTAATACAGCAACGGTTTACCATGGTTGAAAAATAACGACAAATTAATTAAATTAAGACACACAATTGAGAGAAATGTCTATAAACAGAGCGCAGCATGGAGCGCAGCAGTAAAGGAGGCAACCAACATGGCCGCCACGACAAGTAATGACGTCACGACGCCCAAGCCCTATAGAAGTACTATGAAAAGTTGCCTGTATCCATTTTTGTGTCTTTAAACGCTCGTTTTTTGGTGTCGACAGCTTATAAAAACTTATTTACAGATTAAACTTAAAAACAGAATAATACCTAAAAGCTGCTGTGTGACAAGGTGTACATCTAACACGCCAAAAAAATAAATAAATACGTTTTTATAAGCTGTTGACTTCAAAAAACGAGCGTTTAGACACAGAAATGGATACAGGCAACTTTTTATAGTACTCCTATTAGTAAAACTGCGCCCAATAGGGGGAAACGCAGTCGGCGATCCACTTTATTCTCCTTAAAGACTGGGTTTTACGGCTCGACAGCTTATAAAAACTTATTTCTGGTTTCTTTGGCTTGTTAGCTGTACATATTGTCACAAAGCAGCTTTTAGGCATTATTCAGTTTTTTGTTATAAGCCAGAAATGACAAGGAGGCGGCCTCTTGCAATACAAAGTCAATAGAGACCGTTGGATTGCTTTCCCCCCCGGTGGGCGTGGTTTTCAGGTTATGACGCGCTGCGCTCTGTCTCTATAGGGAATGTGGAGTTGACGTCACGCTGTGTTGGATTATGTGTAATCCGCCATCTTTGCAGGCACGCGTCCTATCCGAGGGGCAACCTTCCGATATCTCTAATGAAGCCAACACGGAAGTGACTTAAACTGCAATTCATCGACTGGCCGCTTGAGGCTGGCTTCAAAAGGGAGTCAATTCCCATAGACTCCCATGTTAAAAATGGCCAACTTTACAGTAGAAAATAATATGTTTACAGCCTGGTACAAAAAGTGTTTTTGGCCTATATAGCTAATTTTGCCCTTCATGACAACTGTGAGGGGGGTGAATTTTTTTGTAACTCACCCGTTTAGATTATATTAAGCCTTAAACTTCTGCATAATTAAGGGCGTGGCCGCTTGAGTGTCGGTTGAACAGCCACTGCTGTCATTAGACTCGCGCTAGGCGGGCGTGGTTTCACCTCAGCTTCACCCATGTCCCGCCTCTTTACCCATTTTCGGTTTTCCGCGAGTAATTCACGGGGACGCGCGGCCAAGATGGCGACGGCAGGCAACGCCTACATTAAGCTTCAAAAGCGATCTTCACAAACCAATGGGTGACGTCACGGACACTACGTCCATATTTTTTTACGGTCTATGGTCCTATCCCGCTGTATTTGAGTTAATGTATTGGAGGTTGTTTTTGTATTTTCTGTCGAGATTTTAATAAACTTCGATATGTTTGGTCAGTACTGCTCGATCAAGCAAGTCACGCGATCGTTCAGGGAGGAAACTGAACAACGGAATACGTTTTTCCAGCTTTTATTCGTGGAAAAAACAAAGGAAGCCGGTGCAGGAGCTGACGAAAAGACGCCGGATCGCGTGGTTTGCATGCTGTAATCAGGAGAAAAACGTTTACTTTTCAAAAAAAATCCCTGCATCAGCGAGAGTGTGTTCGCTGCATTTTCAGTCATTCAGTAATTTGTGATTAATAAAAGCAGAACCACTTAAATTGTCTTGTTTTTATGCTAACACTGTCAAACTAACTTGCAAATGTAAGTTATTGATTGATTCATTCATTCATTTCTGATCACCCTAAACACATGAGTTATAAAAATAAATATTTAGACAATTTTGACGATTGTAACACATATTTTTTATTAAATGCAACTGCTCAAACCCACTGCTTGTGACTCTTTAAATAACAACGTTAGCTAAATATTTAGCATTTTGTTTGTTTTAATAACTTGGCCAAAACAGAAGTGCCATCTTTTGAACATGTGTTAATTCATCGCGCAGAATACAACGGAGAAATTATTTTATAGAATCATTAAGGTACGTAGGTATTAACACATTGTCAGTAAATAGCTGGTTTGCCAACCATAAGACTTCAAAAGAAGAAGTGTCACTTTACTATAAGCTTGAAGGGATTTATAGCTCTTAAACTCCTGCAAAGTGTAAATAAAGTCCTGCAAAAACAAGGTAATTGACCAGATATGTAAGCGGAGGTCCGTAATCCAGTCTTGGGCTGCTAAATCATGGATCTATGTTGTTTATTTGTCCAAATAAAGTTTTTTGGCAGTAGCATTTAGTTTCTCCCGATAGGGTCCCTTCTCTTGTTCTTTCAACTTCTCGATATCTTCCGTTTTTCTTCAAATTTACCTAGTTTTAGCTTAACATGCCCAGAATTAAATGGCATAGCGGTCGTCGGTGCCTCTAAACATGGCGCCCACGTCCCATAATGCAACACTGCGGCGACGTACATTAACAATATAACAATAGGCTTGACAAAGGCGAACTGACAAGCGGATGACGTCAAAATACCGCGAGAGCGAGTCGAATTTAAACTTCTCTATATGAATTCTCGAATCGCTCGCGGTACTTTGACGTCATCCGCCTGTCGGTTCTTTCGGCGCTGCGTGAAGTCGAAATGAGAGCACACTCATGCGGTTACCCGGCTGTGTTACGTCACTCAGCTGTCGACCAATCACCGCAGAGTCAGAGTGAAAGTTGCAGACAGTCAGAAAGTCGCAGCAGAAGTCAGAACAAGTAATTCAGATGAGCATCATCATACACATCTGATAATAATGAGAGAGATCGTTCATATTCAGGCCGGCCAGTGCGGAAATCAGATCGGTACAAAGGTAATAATGTAGCCTATTTCATTGTTTACTGTGAATTAGCGAGATTTATATTTTACAATAAAGAATAAAACTATTGGCAGTATTCGTTGACTCCTTATATGGTGTTAAAAGCGCAGTGGGTTATGTCTGGTTTTATGTTAAAAATTTGTTTTAATGCACGTGTCTAAAGACTGACGCACTGAAGCGCATATTTGAAGACCCGTTACATGCGCATCAGTATGGGTGTGGTGAGATGCGCCTTACTGTGCGCAACCATTTAAACAATCTGAAACACTCAGACACTTTACTTTTTATCGATTTATATCATTTTTCTATTTCTTTCATTTTTATTACACATTGATTAGTGGTAAAAATATACAGCAGTGGCCAAAGGGACGTTACATGCTTTGCATGCCTGTAATGTATTTAGTTGTGTAGTGTAAACTGAAGCTCAGCTTTGATAAGAATTCAAAGCTTTTACTTTTTGTCTCATTTTGATGGCCCTATCTGAGCAATTTAAAAAAAAAAACACCCTCCAGACAATAATACCCTTTTTGTCAGCACTGTATATCACATTTTATTACTCACAAAAGATTGTTGTTCATTTCTTGTGTGTGTCTAACACGTTTAGTTCTGGGAAGTCATCAGCGATGAGCATGGCATTGATCCAGTCGGCAACTATGTAGGTGACTCAGGCCTGCAGCTTGACAGAATTAATGTGTACTACAATGAAGCATCCTGTAAGTATGTGTGTCAGTGTCCTGTTTCACTATCCCTCTCAAACTCACATTGACTCTGAACAGTGTTGTCAGCTCAATGGAATTTTGTGGGCTGCTCGTTCTTCACTGTGCTTTAATATATCACAGTCTGTTGATATCTGTTCTAGTAGTTGTTTGTGTGTTCCTGTGTGTGTGTGTTTAGCCCACAAATATGTTCCCAGAGCAGTGCTGGTGGACCTGGAGCCAGGCACTATGGATAGTGTTCGATCCGGGGCATTTGGACAACTTTTTCGACCTGACAGCTTCATTTTTGGTAATAACTGTTTTTAAGTCAAACTCCTTATGGTAAATGTCTTACTATTGAAAGACTATTTATATCATGTGGAGTCTTTATGTAGCCTGTGTTTAAATTAAGTCTTATTAAAAAAATGCATCAAACAAATACTGGTAAGACATCAAATGTGACCCTGGACCACAAAATTATCATAGGTAACACAAGTATACATTGCATACTCTCAGAAAAAACGTTCATGAAAGTACAAAAGTTATCACTGGGGTGGTACCTTTTCAAAAAGTACACTTTTGTACCTAAAAGGTGCATTGGTACCTCAAGGGTACATATCTGAAGCTTAATGGTACATACCTGTATTAGGACATTTCTAAAATGTATTTCTAAAAGATACCGTCCCAGTGACAACTTTTGTACCCTCCTTTCTGAGAGTGTATGGGTCAAAACTATTGATTTTATGCCAAAATCATTAGGATATTTTAGTAAAAATCATGTTCCGTGAAGATATTTTGTAAATTTCCTACCATAAATAAAATGCATTTATCATTAATAATATGTGTTGCTAAGGACTTCATTTGGACAACTTTAAAGGAGATCTTCTCAATATTTATTTTTTGCACCCTCAGATTCCAAATTTACATATTGGTACCAAATGTATTCTGCACCTAAATGGTAATCCCATACGGCAAGAAATGTTACTGTCCATAAATATGTTTTAAATATATGCTTAATACATTTTGTAGAAAATAAAGCTTAACTACATAAATGTTATAATTTGAAAATATATTTTGTTTAATATATTTATTTCAAAAATGTATTTCAGGGGCAACAAATATATTTCTAATTTTAAAACCCATACAGCAAAAATATATTTGTATTGGCCAAAATATAAAGTGTTGTTTAAAATGTATAAAGTATAACATTTATATAAGTATAAAATAAAATAAAAAGTATATATTCTGCAGTTGAAAATGTAATTTTAACCTTTTCAAACCGGTTATGCTTTTGTTTCAATGTGACGTGAATATATACTTTAATATATGTATTTTATATATAATACACTCATACACTGAAAAAAAATATTCATGAAATTATTTTAAGGTAAGTGGTTGCAATCAATTTATTTAAGCTACATTTAAACAAAAGTTTTATATTTTATTTTACTTTACTAATCTTTTTTTGTTTAAATGTAGCTTAAATAAATTGATTGCAACCACTTACCTTAAAAAAAAATATTAAATTCAATTAATCATTTTTTTCAGTAATATATATAAATATTATTTTATATATTTTTTTCAAAATGTACAAAAATACATGTATAAAATAAAAAGTATATATTCTGCAGTTGAAAATATATGTACATTTTAACCTTTTCAAACCGGTCATGCTTTTGTTTCAATGTGACGTGAATATATGCTAATATATGTATTTTATATAATATAATTCTTATATTTTTATAAATTAAAAAACAGGTACAAACATTGGCCAAACATATATTGGTTAAAATATTTATGCTGCAAAATATATAGATTATATAATATTATAATTTTGCCATTTTTACATTTTTAAAAGTATAACATTATGCACTGAAAAAAAGTATTCATTCAATTTACTCAATTTTTTGGGGTAAGTGATTGCAATCAATTTATTTAAGCTACATTTAAACAAAAAAATAGTATGATAAAATAAAATAAAAAACTTTGAATCTAGCTTAAATAAATTGACTGCGACCACTTACCTTGAAAAAATTGAGTACATTGAATGAATCATTCTAAAATAAATGTAAGAGCTTTCTAAACTGAAAACAGCTTGCACTGACATATCTTAAAATGCATTGATGCCCTATGTTTTGCCTCAAAATGCACACAAGTAATGTTTTTAGTAAGGCATGTTTGTTAAAACTAGTTATATTTCCCAATTAAACTAAGGTCTAGTCCTGGCTTAAGCTAATCCTTGTCCGGGAAACCACCCCTAAATTTTTGCCCTATATGGTATATAAGGACCTTTTTAAATGGTACTGTCCCAGTGACCGCTTTGGCCAATTTGTTTTACCATTTTTATTCTGACGGTGCAGACTCAGATGTGTCATCATGAAACATTGTGTTTGTGTTTCAAATGTGTATTCAACAACTTTTGCATTTAACAGACACAATATTCATTCATAGTTTGCCTCAAGCTTTATTTTGACATCAGGAAATAAATAGCATTTACTAATGCATGCACTTCAGTTCATCTTTACCACAGACATTGGAATTCTGTAACCTGGATGTATCTCAGGAATGTGCTTTTTCCCAAGAAAGGCCTTCACATGGCGCGTTCCTCTTCTCAGGTTATGATGTATGGTGGACAATTGGCACCAGGCTCCCCATGCTCAGTGGATTATATTTCATTTTCTTTGGAATCTAATCTTCTCCCATGGTTTTTGTGCCTTCACAGGACAGACAGGTGCGGGAAACAATTGGGCGAAGGGACACTACACTGAAGGAGCCGAGCTAATGGACTCCATCCTGGATGTGGTTAGGAAAGAGTGCGAACATTGCGACTGCCTTCAAGGCTTCCAGCTGACGCATTCCCTGGGAGGTGGAACCGGATCCGGGATGGGGACTCTTCTTATCAGTAAAATCCGTGAGGAGTATCCTGACCGCATCATGAACACCTTCAGCGTCATGCCTTCACCTAAAGTGTCCGACACAGTGGTGGAACCCTACAACGCCACGCTATCTGTACATCAGCTGGTGGAAAACACAGACGAAACCTACTGTATCGACAATGAAGCTCTTTATGACATCTGCTTCCGCACGCTCAAGCTCACCACGCCTACGTATGGAGATCTCAATCACTTGGTTTCGTCCACCATGAGCGGGGTCACCACGTCACTGAGGTTCCCCGGCCAGCTTAACGCAGACCTGCGCAAGCTGGCCGTCAACATGGTCCCTTTCCCTCGCCTACATTTCTTCATGCCTGGTTTTGCGCCGTTGACCGCACGAGGGAGTCAGCAGTATCGCGCCCTCACCGTCCCCGAGCTGACCCAGCAGATGTTTGATGCCAAAAACATGATGGCCGCCTGCGACCCGCGCCACGGCCGCTACCTCACGGTGGCTACGGTTTTCCGTGGACCGATGTCCATGAAGGAAGTGGACGAGCAGATGCTGGCTATTCAGAACAAGAACAGCAACTATTTTGTCGAGTGGATTCCCAATAATGTTAAAGTTGCGGTGTGTGACATTCCACCGAGGGGGCTCAAGATGGCTTCCACTTTTATCGGCAACAGCACCGCCATCCAAGAGCTCTTCAAGCGCATTTCCGAGCAGTTCTCGGCCATGTTCAGACGCAAGGCTTTCCTGCACTGGTTCACAGGAGAAGGCATGGATGAGATGGAGTTCACCGAGGCCGAGAGCAACATGAATGATCTGGTTTCTGAATATCAGCAGTATCAGGAGGCCACGGCCAATGAGGGCGAGGAGGCGTTTGAAGATGATGAAGAAGAGGTGAATGAATAACCGGCAAGCTAAATGTTTTTGTGCAATGAAGGTTTTTTTTTAAGCTGTGACTTTTCTTTTTGTATGTGGATTGTAGTAAACACAAACGTATGCAATAAATACATTTTGAAGGATAATTTGTATTTCTAATGTAATATTTTGAAGAGATGCTACAAAACTTATTTATTAGTGTTGCTTACAAAGTCACCACTGTAAAAAATATAGTTGGTTCAACTTAAATAAGTAAGTTACCTGGCTGCCAGGTTCATTTAAAGGCGGAGTGCATTTTTTTGGGGAAACGCTTTGGAAAAGGGAGTCAGGCCGACTACCAAAACACACTTGTTGCCAATCAGCAGTAAGGGGCGTGTCTACTAAACAACATTGTTGCCTGGGTTGCGTATGTGTGGGACGGGTCTATCAAATGAAGGTCCAGATTCTATTGGGGTGGGGGCGTGTTTGTTTAGATGATTTTAAATGTCAACATTGGCTTTCAGAAATCATGGACCCTGCCTTTAACTAAAATTTAAAGGCAACCAGGTTTTTTAAAGATGAACCACCTTTTTTTACAGTGTACTTATTTTTGCTTTGGGACATTACAGTGGCTAATACTCATATCTGTCCAAATAAACGTCTGTATCACTTAAAGAGTAATTGAATTAAAATAAGTGCAAAGTGCAAACCCAGCATTTGTATATGTTTAGGTCTAAGAAATTGTCCTTATAGAGCTAACTTTAAGTTAAAAAAAAATGCTTTAGGGGCAGTCACTTGCATGCATTGTTCATCTGTTTATGTGTCCAGCGTCGGATGCAAATCCTGCTTATCCGACCTTCTATTATTCTCAACAGCTGCTGATCAAGCCATTCTGCATTTAGCCATGTAACTAACAATAGAGGAAGTCCTGTCTCAACATAACTTAACCCCACACAGTATTAACAAACACAAAAGGGCTTCAACTGGATAGTGGAACAGCAGAAAAAGGTCTGTCATTGATAGTGTAACATACAGTACAGTTATTCAATCAATAAATCTTTGTTTGCTAACACTTTACAATAAGGTTGATAACATATAGATTACATGAAATAACAATGAACAATACTTCTATTTATTATTCTTATTTCATGTAATTTCAACATTTAATTTCAACAATGATACAAAAACATATTTAAAATTAAAAGGTGTATTAGATAATGCACATTGAAATAACATTAACAAAGATTAATAAATGATGAACTAAAAGATTTTAGTAAATTTTACCTTTTTAACAAATACAACCTTATTACACAGTGTTACCAGTTCTTTGCTACAGTATATACACTGAAAAAAATTATTCATTGAATTTAATCAATTTTTTTAAGGTAAGTGGTTGCAATCAATTTATTTAAGCTACATTTAAACAAAAAAGATTAGTAAAGTAAAATAAAATATAAAACTTTTGTTTAAATAGCTTAAATAAATTGATTGCAACCACTTGCCTTGAAGAATTGATTGAGTTCAATGAATCATTTTTTTTCAGTGTAAGACCTAATGAGAACATTGAGGGTGAACATAATAAAATATTATCATAATATTAATATATAAGTAACACTTTAAAATAAGGCCTCATTTGTTAATATTAGCTAATGCATTAACTAACATGAACTAACCGTGAGCAGTGCATTTGTTAATCTTTGTTAACGTTAGTTTATAAAAATACAGCAACCCATGGTTTGTTCATGTTAGTTCACAGTACATTAAATAATGTTAACAAGATTTAAATAATGTATTCGTAAATGTTTAAATTAACATTAAAAAAGATAAAAAAATGCTTTATAAGTGCAGTTCATTATTAGTTCATGTTAACTAATGTATAGTAAACTAATGTTAACTTATGAACCTTATTGTAAATATATCAATTATCAATATTATTGGTCCTTCATGTTTGATGAAGAAGTTGAGAAAAAAATAAAACTGTAATATGGTCAACTTAATTTTCAAATGTTATTGATATTATTTTCAAGCATTTTATTAATTTTTTTTTAATTGTAAATATACCATGTATTTTTTTGTATTTCGATTTATTTATCTTAACTCAAAATAATTAAATTCTTAATTTTTTTGTAGCACATAAATACTACCAGAATACTGGACTCCCCACAGTCCCATTAAAATCTTTAAAATAAAAGTTCCTCTAAAAAGGTTCTTTGTCAGGCTTTACACTGTAAAAAAATTCAGTAGAAATTGCAGCTGGGTTGCCGGTAACTTACCGTAGATTTCAATTGATGTTTTTACTGGCAACATTTCGTTCAAAGTTAAATGAACATTAAACATTTACAAGTCTTTGTCTTTACAGAGTAAAACTAAAAAAACAGCATCAAGCTAAACATTCTGGGAAACAAAATCTGAAGCAAAAAACAGAAAAAGGTTGATGATGATTTCTGGTTCCCAGAATGTTTTGCATGAGGCTGTTATTGTTTAGTTTTATTCTGTAAAGATAAAGACTTGTTAATATTTAAAATTTAGTTAACTTTGAACAAACTCTTGCCAGTAAATAACATAAATTTAAATTTACGGTAAATTACCGGCAACCCAGCTGCAATAACATTGTAATTTCTACGGATTTTTTTTACAGTGTATGGTTCATTTAAAGAACCTTTAACATCCACAAAAACTTTTTGTTGCACAAAAGATTCATTATAGTGGGAAAAAATTCATTTAGATTATTAAAGGGGACATATCATGAAAATCTGATTTTTTTCCATGTTTAAGTGCTATAATTCAGTCTCCAGTGCTTCTATCGACCTAGAAAATGTGGAAAAGATCAACTAAGTAATTTAGTTTTGGTAAATCATTCTGTGCAAGCATGTTAAAAAATAGCTCATTGAAATTTGGCTCCCCTTTTGATGTCAGAAGACCGCCCCTTAATCTGCACTATCCAACCACAACACTGCCATTTAGTACAGAGATCAGCTCATTTGCATGTAAAAGGACACACCCAAAAACGCCACATTTTTGCTTAAACCTACAAAGTGATGTCAGGGACGTCCAAACTCAGTCCTGGGGGACCGATGTCCTGTAGAGTTTACCTATAATTTCCCTCAACACACCTGCCTAAAAGTTTAATCTGCCTAGGAAGACCTCGATTAGCTGGCTCTTGGCAGGATTGGACACCCCAGATCAGTTTACTAAATGCAAACAGAATGCTTCTTAACATTTATATAACATAATTTTACTGATAGCAGTAGGAATGTTTTGGCAGATTGGCTGTATATTTTAAGTCTTATTTTATGGCTTCTTTCAGGATATTTATACAAAACATCATTATAGGATTCATTGATTTATTATCAGTAATCCTTAAATGTCAACTTTAAAGATCAGAAATGTAATGTGGTAAATGTAATGCCCCTTACCATATTTGGAAAATCAGTTCCCAACAGGAGAGAATTGTCGTTTTTTCAATAAGCATTCTGGTATGTACTTATGTTCTTGTGGACTTGTGAAAAGTAATCAGTCGCGGGCCAAATACTGTTCCAAATCCAAGTTCTTATCAAGCCAAGTTCACATAACATCCCCGGATGTGTTCTTGATCCACTTTTATAGAGCAATGAGGCTAAAAACCTGCAGAATATATGAAATTTTACTCTTTCTGTGTCGTAAAATGTAGTTTCAAAAGCTCTTAACTTGAGAATATAGATATGTAAACTTCAAATCTTTGGTCAGCCTATATAAATATATAATAAATAAATATAAATAAATGAGTCTGAACTTGCCAAATCCAAACTATGAAGGACACAAGTCCGAATTTGGTGTGCTTGGTATTGAGAAACAGCCAATATCGCAGTAATAATTCGATGACCAAGCTGATCGATCAACTTCGCCAATGTGACTTGAGCAGAACGTAATAGATTGGTAAGGTAAGGATTACTAAAACATTAAAACCGTGTCTGCATTTGTGATCATAGAAACGACAAACAAGAGTACTACTTTGTACTGCTTAAACTTGTGTTTAAATCATGGTTTAGTAAGTTCTTAAAATATGAAAACATAAACTACTTACAGGTTGTGAGTCAGAAGCAGGACAAAGTATTATAATATTCAGCTTATTACTACAAATTTTCCTGCCAAACCATTTTAAATGGAATAATTTTATTGCACACAGTTTTGCATCTGTTCTCAAATATTAGCATTCACAGTTTAATGGAAAGTCAAGGTAGGTAATACAAAAGCCTAATAATAAAAGCTGGTATACATGAGAGTTTAAAATTTGTCATAAAAACACAAGAATAGTATTATCCTAAGCAAACATCAGTTATGAAGTACCTGACCAATACTCCTAGTTTCAAATCTCACAAGATTTATTGTTGGCACCATTGCAGAATACTTAAAACTATGCATGCATCTATTTAACTGAGATGCATTTAACTAAGAATTGTATGTACAATATAACAAAGTGATCAGTGATTTCCTTTCGCTGGATTGTGTTTTGAAATCAGACAATAAGCTATTACACTTAATGCTGCACTGTATAAATGCTAGTGTATAGGCATGTCAATTGTTACAAATAAGACAACACGAGACTGAAAAGGGTTTTCAAATGCTCTCTCATATACAGGAGGTGTGTAAATTTCCATATATTCCTTATATCCTATCAGTCATGTGACCTTTTATGTCATTCCAGTTGCATGCTGCCATCTTGAGTACCTACCGAGTACCAGTAGGGTACTGACAAGCATTGGCTAGCTTGCTACGATTTACGGATTTCTTATCTTTTACTATCTATGATTCTTACGGAAACAGGAAAGTACTACGAAAGACAACATTTCCCACCTCGACTCTCATTAAAAGAAACACTACTTTAAAAAATTATCTTGGTTAGGGTGTGATGCCTACTTGATCCCTGATGCGTTCTTCCAGTCGCTGCCTGCTGCTACCGAACTACCACTATTTTTACAACACTAAGAAGGCGCGACACAACATGAAACTTTGCTCGAATTATCACCTGGATCTCTACACATGAACGTGAGCATTGAGAAGATTGTTTGTGTACACAGAGTTTACTAAAAAGAAAGGTTTTGAACAACTTACTTTGGCTGTCGACAGTGTGCGATCGCCATCTTTGCCAGACATAAAAAAAGGATCCTTTTTTAACTAGAAGGTCAATACTGTTTATCACTTGCGACAAACAACAAAATAATCTGTGCATTTATATGTAACTATGCTTTAGGAGATATCAATCTTTACTCTCCTCCCTACATACGTCACATTCGGAGATCGATACATCTTGACTGACAAGATGGCGGCGAGCGGAAACCAAACAACCAAAGTAAGTTGTTCAAAACTTTCTTTTTAGTAAACTCTGTGTACACAAACAATCCTCTCAATGCTCGAGTTCACGTGTAGAGACACAAGTAATACTTTGAGCAAAGTATCATGTTGTGTCAAGCCTTCTTAGGGTGGGTTGCACCAACAAGGATTAGGTCTAAATCTGGTTTAAATCAAAGCTTATTAAATATTTCCATTGCACCAAACTTTAAACCTGTTTAAAAATAAACAGGTTTAAATTTAAACTGTCATTTTTATCCAGGTTTAAATCTTACAGTAAATCTAGATTATCTTTAATCCTGTTGCTCCATTACTTTAAACTCTGTTTTAAATCTCAGTGAGGGATTGACTTTAAACTTGCATATGAGGAGGATGTTATTTTACAATTAAATGTCTGGCTAAATGATTAGAAACACATACCGCGAGCGTGGTGGCGCTATTCAAAGATTTTGGCGGCTCAAAAAGTTACTGATGCTCATATGTGCTTCTCCTCGGTCACGCGCGCTCCAGTCAGACGAAAGACAGTGAATGAACGGACACACGGTGGTGCTTCATGACAAATGCGTCCACACATCTTGTTCATTATATCACAATATCTGAGCTTTGCGATATTTCCTGTCACAATATTTCCTGATATGTTAATCAATACAATTGTTTTAAAAGATTGTCAAATATTTTTATTTGAATCAGACCTTTAGATTAGCCTACCGGTGTATGTAGGTGATTTATAATACAAAAATCACATTACGTTTGCTTGCATAAACTGTTTATTTCGTTTTTGAATGACAATGTCAACATTGTTGCTGTTTAAATTACACCCAAAAATTCAACATGGTGGACAAAATAAATCGCAGATGAAGGATTTAATACAGTTTAAAGTTTTAATCTAAGATTTGTTAATCTGTGTTTAAATTTAAGTGGTGCAACACAACTCGAATTAAAATTAAACTGAGAACAACAAACCCTAGATTAGCTCTAAACTCTGCTTAATTTAATCCTTGTTGGTGCAACCCACCCTTAGTGTTGTAAAAATAGCGATTTTGATGCTCACAATATATTGAAGGCATAGCTTCTAGTTCTTTTGGGACCACTTCAGGTACTCAAAATGGCGGAAGACAAGTTTGAGATGTGAGTGATGTCAGCTGATAATCATAAATATATATTTGTTATACATAAATATATATCAACTATTGTTATATAGCACAGCATTCACAATGCATTTTAGCAGCGCTTACGTGCACGCACACAGATGATAGAGGGATGTATCAACAATTCTTAGTTAAGGTAATAACATACTTTAATATTGAAAATGAGTCGACTATTACTTTAAAAATCGGATTTTTAGTTGTGGTATTAGTGGCGAGCTGAATTAAAATGTTTTCAGTCACATAGAGTTTACATTACCACTAAAAAATATGCATTTTTGTCAAATCAACATATATTTTATGTTTCTTTAACTTCAAAATTAAGTTAAACAATTTCAACTTGTTTTTATAAGTTATGTTAACTTTTCACATGCCAGAACTTTAAATAGTAGGTTTAATTGACTTGCAAAACCAAGTTGTTTTAATTTCATGCTTCATTTTTTACAGTGTATGTTTCATATGTTATTACATGTAACAGTGTCATACAACCACAAGATGGCAATATTACACTTTAAAGAAATCAAATGTCAAGTCACTTTATCAGTGAAGTTTATTTACCTTCACATTTGTTTAGATTGCAAATTAAAGCATTTTTTATATTTAAATAATAAATAATAATTAAGTTAATTTATAATTAATTTTAATATAATAAAAAATAATTAATTTTAATTAATTATAAGGGGCGGGTTTATAAATGATAAAGCATTAAAAAAAATCGATTTTTTTAATAAAAAGTCTTTTTATAGCTGATTGGGCTATTTAATAAATTCCACTTATTTAATACATCAGTGCGTGACGTATTATCACTTCACAAATGTGATTCTCAGCAGCCTTATGCAAGCCGCTGTAAAGTTTGCTGGAGGTTTAAAACAGATCTATAACCATTAAAACAAATGTGTTCATTCAGCATTTTATATTGTATGAAAGCAGAGGACATCTCAAGAGTATCTGAAATTAAAAAATATTCCTTCATAGAGCAAATAAGTCTAATTGGCAATTAAAGCAACCCAAGACACCCTCCTCCAACATGTAGTGGGTTTCTAAGCAAAACTCATAAATTATTCTTGCAGCAGCAAAGCTCTTTCTTTTACAAAGGTACTGATTAAGGATTCTGTGCACCTGCGGCCGTAACAATCGACAGAAAGGCATCCGCTGAGATTCCCACTGCTGCAGTTACAACCACAACTTGCAAACTCAGCCCTCAACTCCCTCCTGATCCAAGAAATTCAATTCTTGCGTATTGTCACTCTGGCACAACCCGTTCCTTATTAAATAACCAGTAATACTGGTCCAAAGAGCAGCTTGCATTTAAAATGCAAACAGGGTTTTAAGCGGAGTGAAGTGTCTGCGTCTCAAACGGTTGGCACAGGAGACAGATTTGGCAGAGCTCACAAAACACCGCAGCCACAGCCCAGAAGAGGTCTGTGTGCCGGCAGGAAAGGCCTCGCTGCCTTGGAAACAGAGAAGAAGGCGACCCAGAGGAGGCAAGCGCTCGAGAAGGGGGCGGGAGGCGAACGGGAAAAAGGTGGAGTGTTGCATAGGGAGAGAGAGAGCTGTGGAGAAGAATTGAGAGCCAGAGGCAGAGAGGAGTAGGTGCAAGATTGAATTCAAGACTGGAGATCACTGAGAAGAAGGTAACTGAAGGACAACTTGTGGGACTGCTAAAATGAGATTGAAATTGACTCCAGCAATCTGGCCCAGACTCTGAATTCCTCACACACCACTGCCCGACTCGCTCATTCGCAAAACAAATGCAGGAAGCTGGGCGAGAGAGCTCCGGATAACAGGAGCCAGTACGGCAACAGACCGGTCATGCGAGTCTCCGGAGAAGAAACCAGGAGGATAACTGAAGACACCAGAGAAGAGCGACGGGGCAGATATCCTCCACAACATCTCCAAGACCACCACAGATGTCCGGGGAAGGAACGGTGAGGAAGACTCACAGATACTTGTGTGGAAGGGACGGAGGACTCCTGAGGAAAAGGGTCCCGACAGATGCGGGGGTCCCTGCGCAGGGCCCTGGGGTCGGCCCGCAGGGGCTGCTTCTTCAGGTGGCTGGGGGTGAAGGTGTGCCGTAGGAGCGTGCTGCTCGTCGTTCTGGTCTGGCTGGTCTCCTGGCTTTTCCTCAACGGCTTGGTGTTCGTACACAGAAACATGTTCTCGGACTTTTGCACTGACGACAAGAGCAAACAGATTCTTCAGAGGGTGGTAAGGCTATGAAATTTGTTTGATTCAGAAGTGCTTGTTCTCATAGACTATCTAACTTATATGTGAGATGCATCAAATAAAGTACTTGTCTGGATTTGTATAGATTGTGTACATGTTGGTGGTGGATTAAAACAGCAGAACATTTAAATTCTTAACTTTTAAAGCTTTTTACGATATCAATCAGCTAGCTTTGAAAATGCAAATAAATAATAAAATAAATCTGTCAGAAAGTCAGTTGCAGTTTTAAAAATAAAAGCTCCTTAATATTTCTCAAGCTGTATGGTTATTTAAAGAATCTTTAAAATCCGCAAGTTTTCCACTGCGGAAAACGGAAAAAAGTTCTTTAGGGAACAAAAAAATGGTTATGGCATTGCTGTGAGGATCATTTTTAGCATCTACATTTTGGAAAGTGAAATCATTCCTTAGGGCATCCTGACAAACTTTCCAACAAATGAAAGCGAGCATTTCTGTAGGATTAATCAGTCAAAAATGCATTATGGGTAGCAACGCAACGACCTCCATTAAAGGATTAAGCATTGTTCCTCTGGGGAAACCTAAAGCTCTTTTTGAGCTACTGGATTATAAGATGTCAAGTGAGTGCTGAAGGAACATTTTATTTGTTGCAACACCGTGAACAGCAAAATCGCTTCTGGTGGTCATTAAACGGGTCTGGATGGCATCTTCCTATAAAAAACGGTTAGTTAGTGGGAAACTATGCATGCAAATTGTTATTACTGAAACTAAGTTATGCATGCAAATTGTCATAACTGAAACTAAGTGTGTTGTTGTGAGTGGATTAAAAGCAAATATAACAACCAAATGTTAAAGTTGGAGTAAAACTATTGAAACATAAAAACTATGAAAAAGTAGTTAAAAGTAATAAAACAAAAACTTTTAATAACTATAAATGGCATATATATATATATATACACTGTCGAAAATTAAGATATAAAGCTTTAAAAAGGTCCTAATATGATACGCCAGTCCTTCCCATTCACTTAAACAGCGCATCTTTTTTGTCGTTTTATTTATTGGTTTCTGATTTTTTTTGCTATTTTTTACCATTTTCGCTTGGGTTTAGGGTTAGATTTCAGATTTGCATGAGGACATTATTTAATATACAGGTTTCTCCATGTTTTTGTCTATATTTAAGCCATGGTCGCTTGGAGTTGGGGTTAGAATTGGGGTTTGGGTTAGGATGTCATTTTTATATAACAAAAAGTTGTTCTAACCCTTAAACCAAGTGAAAATGGTAAAAAATAGCAAAAAATTAAGAAACCAATAAATAAAACGACAAAAAAGATGCGCCGCCCAAGTGAATGGGAAGGACTGGCGCATCACATGCACGCCAAAGTGGAATTTGTTGTATGTATTTTTATACTTCGTGCTATTTATACGCAACTCTGTGAGACTGGGTTAGTATATTTGAACTGCCAATATGTACCTGGCTTTATAGTACTAGTATGCACTCTTTGGGTACAAAGCTGTACCTTTTTGAAAGGGTACTGTCCCAGTGACAAATGTTGTACCTTTATTTCTATATATATATAAATTAAAATTATAATTTAGACCCAATTAAAAATTTTTATTTAATATAATTTATATTTTTTAATTAAAAGTTTTTCTTTTATGTCAAAAAACATTAGGATGTATCATTGGGATATGAGGTATATATATTTATTATTACTTTTTTGTAAATTTCCTACCATAAAAAATACATATATATATATATTTCCTACCATAAAAAGCTATATCTAAACTTTATTTTTGTGAGTGGATGCAGTTGCTGAGGACTTTGAAGGGGATTTTATCGATATTTAGTTTTTTTTCTTTTGCACCCTCAGATTTTCAAATCGGCCAAATATTGCCCTATATCCTACCATACCATCAATGGAAATTTTTCAGATGATATATATATAAATCTCAATTTCAATGGTCAAGGATATACAAGCTATTACACTGTAAAAAAATACTTTGCTGCCTTAAAAAAATTTGTTGATTCAACTCGGATTTACAAGTCATTTCAACTTACTATTATTTATCTTGACTAGAGATGAGTTGCTATACCTACAGGTGAGTTTTTAAGTTGACTTTTCTCAACTATATTTTATAAGTTGTGACAATTCATCTCTGTTGACATGACTTGTAAATCGAGTTGATTTAACAAAAAAAATTAAGGCAGCAAAGTATTTTTTACAGTGTACATTATTAAAACTAAACATTTTTATTATTGATTGTTATGATTATTCAGCATATCATATATAACCTCATAAGACCCAAGCTTTAGTTTGTCTTTTTTTCAGATTTCTTCCAGCTATTTGGGGTTAGGAAGAACCAATAAATATAATAACCAAATATTTTTCTTTGAAGCAGTGTAAATGTCCACATTTGTGTACAACTTCAGTTACACATAATTAAGTATTATGGTGCAAAAAAAAAAAAAATGATGTTCTCGTATGTGGACACACCAGGTCTTAGGAGGTTAATGCCAGATAGTCCATAGATATTTTAAGAATTTATAGATCATGTATTTGAAAACACTGATGCAATCCTTTACATTATTTGTGATACACTGCAATGAAAGGCTATTTCTGATCCTAGTGTGTAAAATGTAAAAATCATAAATAATGGATCAGCATGTGACTGACTTCAAACAGCTGCAAGCTATTGGAATGCTGCTGTGTGCCAGAATCCTACAACTGATGACTGGGTGGAGATACAAACTACATTGTAAGATATTTGTCATTGAAGGATGCTGCCTTTGTTGGGTTGCATATGAATTCCAATTCCAAGGAAAGCGATGAATATTTTGGAAACCGGGTTCGACAGTTGAACAGAAAACAAGTAAACAAAAAACCCACAGTGCTCCCGTATAGCTCAGTAGTAGATTATTAACAGCACAAAAGATCATGGGTTTAAACTGTGCACATGCTGATAAAAAAAATATGTGACCCTGGAACACAGAACCAGTCATATTTTAAATGGGATTCATACATCATCTTACAGAATAAATAAGCTTTCCATTGATGTATGGTTTGTAAGGTTAGGACAATATTTGGCTGAGATACAACTTTATTTAAAAATCTGAAATCTGAGGGTGCAAAAAATCAAAATATTGAGAAAATCGCCTTTAAATTTGTCCAAATGAAGTCCTTAGCAACATATATTACTTATGATAAATGCATTTTTGATATATTTACAGTAGGAAATTTACTAAATATCTTCATGGAACATGATCTTTACTTTAATGATTTTTGTCATAAAAATGCCCCATACAATGTATTGTTTTGTATATTACAAATATACCCGTGCTGCTTATGATTGGTTTTGTCATCCAGGGTCAAATACAGTATATACCTTGTAATGTACTGTAAGTCCATCTGGATAAAGCATCTGCCAAATACATAAATATAACTCTTTTCACTGATAGCCACCTAAGGTCGTTTTGTGTATTTCATATTATGTCAGTTCTCTAAACAGTGGAAAGGAAACTGAACATTGTAGCTCAGCACACGCAACATGTGTTTAGACTTTTAAAGCAAATGATAAACGACTCTCATTAAAATAATATAATCTACACTGCTTATTTCGATCAATATGACATCCAGAAAGATTTATGAAGTATGATTGTTTAAACAATCTTCCGCCTCTTCTTCCGTCTCCGCTGGATGTTTTTTGTATATATCCACAATGATATGCCACAAAGCTCCTATGTCAACTTGGAATTTTAAAGGAATGAAATGCAGATGTAGGATGCCAAGTTTTCACATTTTGATTCGTTCATCATGCACATCTATAGCGTTACCAGCACAGTTCAGAAGCTCGGTTCTCATACAGTCACATCAGATGTTTGTTTAAAAAAGTGAATTAAATTAAAATATTAACAGCATTTTCCTGTTATGACACTGTAAAATAATTAAAAAATTCTGTTGCACTTAAAATTTTAAGTTTAATCTACTTGAATTTACAATTAATTTAAACTTTCTTAACTTGTAAGGAGTTGCTATAAATTGTAAAATATAAGTTTAAATTAGCTTTATTTTTATAATTTAAAGCAACTCATCACTAGTCAAGAAAGTTGAAATTAATTGTAATTAAAATGTAAGCGCAAGAAGGATTTTTTGTTTGGAGCCGATGGTGTAGTGGACAGTGCAGACGCACTTCCGGCGACCCGAGTTCGAATCCCGGCTCGAGGTCCTTTGCCGATTCCTTACCCCTCTCTCCACCCTGTACTTTCCTGTCGCTTCGTAATTACGGTCTATCAAATAAAGGCAAAATGGGCCAAAAAAATCATATAAAGAAGGATTTTTTGAAGTGTATGCACACTAAAAGAAACAAAAAAAGTTGTGATATTTAGACGTCAAATAATAAGTAGGCTATAGTAGTCTTTTTCTCAAATATCTACATTTACATCTGCTGGGCCTACAATTCACTGCAGGATCTTATTGCACACTTGTGGAAGTTTTCCATCGTTCAAATTCCGAAACAATCCAGCTTCTCGTTTGATGAGTTGTAAAACATTCTGATAGTCTGCCAAACAGTTAGCTTTCGTAAGCTGCAATAAACAAATAAGATTTGTGCAGATTTACACGATAAACTGTTTACGGTCTCTCCCAGCATGTGGCTGAGAACCTTCGGGCGATTACTGTCTGAACTATGAGACCTTTCTTTAATCAGCTGTGCCATCTGTCACCTGTTCGACAAGACCTATATGTGCTTGGATTCTTGGCACAGGTTCATCAAATGCTCGACTGCTGTTTATAATGGCGATCTGCTGCAGGCACTTGACACAGTTTGGTTTTGTGTTTATAGCCTAATGTGAAGGTTAAGCGCAGATGGTCTACACATCTTCCATGTGGTAGGTGGACGTGGCGCACTTACTTGATGTAGTTTCTTTTTGTAAATATCATTGATGTGTAGAAGATGTCATGATCCTGAAATGCATTAATTATTAATACAAGACTACACACAGGAGCAATTGTTTTGTTAAATGTGACTGTTATAGAATTACTGTACTGTATATGATGACAATGATTATGGTATATTCAAGAACATATGTTGCAACACCTGTATAAAATTATGCTTTATAGACGGTTTTAGCGGCAACAACATAAACAAACGTCTAACTTCCGGTAGACAAAGAATCAATAACAACAGAGTCCCTATAGAGTAGATTATTACAGTGAACTCATTGTCATGTTTAAGAAACCAATTTGAAATGATTCGAGAGGATGGGTGCATGGTGGTCATAAATGGATGGACATGGTCAGAAACAATGCTCAGGTAGGCCGTGGCATTTAAATGATGCCCAATTGGCACTAAGGGGCCTAAAGTGTGCCAAGAAAACATCCCTCACATCATTACACCACCACCACCAGCCTGCACAGTGGTAACAAGGCATGATTGATCCATGTTCTCATTGTGCTTACGTCAAATTCTGACTCTACCATCTGAATGTCTCAACAGAAATCGAGACTCATCAGACCAGGTAACATTTTTTCAGTCTTCAACTGTCCAATTTTGGTGAACTTGTTCAAATTGTAGCCTCTTTATCCTATTTGTAGTGGAGATGAGTGGTACCCGGTGGGGTCTTCTACTGTTGGAACCTATCCGCCTCAAGGTTGTGCGTGTTGTGGCTTCACAAATGCTTTGCTGCATACCTCGGTTGTAACTAGCGGTTATTTCAGTCAAAGTTGCTCTTCTATCAGCTTGAATCAGTCGGTTCATTCTCCTCTGACCTCTAGCATCAACAAGGCATTTTCGCCCACAGGACTGCCGCATACTTGATGTTTTTCCCTGTTTTTGTAAACCCTAGAAATGGTTGTGCGTGAAAATCCCAGTAACTCAGCAGATTGTGAAATACTACCATGCCACGCTTAAAATTGCTTAAATCACATTTCTTTCCCATTCTGACATTCAGTTTGGAGTTCAGGAGATTGTCTTGACCAGAACCACACCCCTAAATGCATTGAAGCAACTGCCAAGTGATTGGTTGATTAGATAATTGCATTATTGAGAATGAACAGGTGTTCCTAATAATCCTTTAGGTGAATGTAGTATATTTAAATCTAATCTAATGGTATTTAGACATTTTCTTTTTTATTTCAAACCATAAATCAGGATAATATTATACATAATATTATTACATAACACATGTGATTACTCTGTTACTACACACAACGTAAATTATTCCAACCACTAAAAATTTCCTTGGGACCAGTTGGTTAAAATTAATATGCAAAAGTGGCTAAAAATGCGAAAAAAATCCATTCATTCATTATTTTCAACCTAGCATTGAGTCAAAAAGAGACAAATCCAAAAGAAGGTGTTTATATTTGACCCAACAATAGGTTAAAACAAACCAGCATTTTGGGTTAAAACAACCCAGCATAGGTTAAACTGCAAACCAATGGATTGGGTCCGTTCATTTTTGACCCAACGCTGGGTTGAAAATCTGCCAGCGTTTTTAGAGTGTACGGTTATCTAATCCATATGGAAGACAATTGCCTTTGAACTTTCTGGCTTGTTTTATTGAGTTTTGTTGGCGAAAGTGATTGACTGACATAGTCCAGCATATGCGGACATTCTTGGCATGCCGATACGGATTACCACAGATGGCAATGCAAAACGGTGTATCGGTTTAGAAAGCTAAAATGTGACTTAAATGCCAGCCCATCTTAGGGTAAGAGGTTTATCAAAATCCCTCAACCTATAAATGAATTACCTACAAGCTGGTAGCTTTAAAATTTACTCCCCTTAATACAGCAGAGGAAATCTCAGAGTTTGTTATCAGCTGGACATTGGGACTAAACATAGTACGAGACCCTCTCATGGGCCTCTCACTGTGTTGGTGTGGGCCAAAAAGGCATCTTGTAGTCACTCCGGGGCATCTGGTCAAAGCCAATGTTTTTTTACACTGCAAGTGTTTCTGCCAAGGTCAGTTTTAAGTCCCCACATTTTTTCCAGCTTCGCATCAGATGGGGCAACAGTTGTTTTTAGCTCCCGTGTGCATGTAAACTTTCCCACCGCAAGGTCTGGACATATTTAAGATGAATGGGCGTACTAAATCTCAGTGCCTGTGTTTGTGTGTTCACTATAGATCTCTAGATAAATGTGTTCAGAGATTTAAAACCCAAATGCATGGGGGCACCAAAGACCCTTGCTGATGGGTAGGGCACAGATCAGAGAAAAGTGCACCATATTTCATGTTTGTAAGCTACAGTCATGTTGACAGAAATAAATATTTTTTCTTACGTGTGGCCAAAATAGACCAACATGTAATGGATAAGACGCGTCTGTACCGTATTTTTGATCTGCATATTTGAAATGTGACCATGCCTGTGAAAATCCTGCATTTAGTAAAGCGGTTATAAATGTATAGATTTTTATTGATGCTAAGACAACCAACTATTGCCCATATTAAAGTACTGATATGAGTAAGTAATATACTCTTCATATAAAGCATCTAACCATAATGTATATAATATCTCTAATAGTCTGGTTTGTTTAGAAACACAAAGCTAATTTTTCTTAGCCATATTTTCTTTAGAAAATGTAAAAATGTTTTAGCTTTGCCATGTTCAGCCAAGTAAGCTTAATAAGCACGAATGTTAAAAGTTAATACATCAAAGTTATTTTTGGTTTTATAAATGATGAATACAAGAAGTCATAGCTTATCTGTTGAAACACAGAGGACACATTTTATGTAACGGGATACAGAATGCCATCCGTTAATCCATTCTGATAGATCATGACAGGGAAAACATATCGCTGGGACCATTTACTATCCAGACCGGGTCCATATGACAGCTGTGTACTTTGGAAGGTGGCAGAAGAGGATTTGCAGTGCAATCTCTCAGGAACCTTTATCACCCTAAACCCCCTGGGCTCCAAAACTGACATAGACTGCAGAGGTAACTCATAATAAGCTCATATTTAATGGCAAAAATTATAAGAAGATAAATAGCAGAACTGTTTCAACATAATGCATAAAATGATAATTCGATTATTTTGGGAGATTAAATGTGTGAATGCAATAAAATATGCTGACAGGTGGGTTTGGAGCCATACATCTCATAATAGGCACGTATCCAATAAGAGTGATGGCATTAAGATTGCATTAATTAAATACATTACGCATTTGTTTTAATAGCTTTCAAGCGTTGGAAAGGAGCCACTTTGAAGACATGTGGGAAATCTATGCAAATGGGGTTATAAGAAAGCATTTTCTCGCATTTATTCTTTTCAAAATGTTTTTTTATATTTCTTGATAAAAGTGAACATTGTGACCAAGCCATTTATAATTCTTAGCTACTTGGTACGGTGGCCCAATCAGTGGTGTGTTTACCATTTTGGGGGCCCTAGGCAAAGTCCAAGAACCAGGGCCCCCCATGCCCCAGGTTTTTTAATTGCACAACAATAATATTTAGTATATAGAATTAAGTGAGAGATATATAAACTCGGTTTATTTTGTTTTGCACTGCTGAAAATAACACTAAATAAAAAAAAATGGTTTAAAAAAATGTTTCACGCCCCTCTCAGATATATCTTTTGCTTGCAAATGTCTTATAGGATGTATTTAAAACAATGTAATTAATACTGCAACTTCAGTGTCTGACATCTTACTAAAAAAACTAAATGAGGATAAAGAGGAAGCATTAGATTATGATTCAGACAGATCTAACAAACACCAGCAAACAACATTGTAAGTTGGTTATTGCTTGAATTTATGGATGGGAATCACATAACTCTCATGTTCATATTGCAAAAAAACAAACTTACTGTGAGATACAACAAGCATGTAGACTATAAATACACTAAAGATGATATTTTAATGACAATGATTTTGATTACAACGTATTTTCAACGTGATTTAAACCCCTGCGTGGTGTCTTTATCATGTTTATACCTATACGAGTGTGGAACAAAAGATGTGTGTCACTGATCAAACCAAACCACCATTCAAAGGTTTGAAGCCCAAAGTCTTTAAAATAAACTTGACCATCGAGTGAATGTTGTGCAGTTACGAGAGCACAGAGAGAGTCGAGCGAGCGCTCATTCCAGCACTTGTGTGGCTGCTTTTGTGCGCGCTGAGCAGAGGTGCGCTTTCCCGTAGAGTTCGTTCATGAAGTAGCCTATATGTGCCCTCGCAGAGAGCACGCAAATATTATTCTGCGTGCACTTGCACATCTCTCTCTCGCGCGCTTTATTAGATTTGTGTCTGAATAAACGTAACATACTTTCGCGCACCTTGTGGCCAGTAGGGGGCCCCCCAAGCCCGCAGGGCCCCACGCAATTGCGTGGTGGGTAAACACGCCACTGGGCCCAATCATGCACAACATAACAAATTTAAAAAGCAAACATAAGTTCACAACACAACAAAATTAAGGCACAACACAACAAAATAATACCACAACACAGTGAAATAAAGCCACAACACAATGAAATAAAGCCACAACACAGCAAAATAAAACCACAACACAACGGAAAACGCCACAACACAACGGAAATGCTGCCGACCACTAGGGGGCGCTTTGACATTCCGTTTGTCCCTGTTCAGCACACTTTACTTTCTATGACATATTTTTATTCCTCCATCAAGATTTAAATACTTTACGCACATAAAACATTAGACAGACGGCAAGCAAAAGAAAAACACTAGCAGAGCGCGACCTTTCTAATAAGGCATGGTGTGTTTTTATGCCCAGGGCGCCCCCTAGTGGTCGGGAGCGTTTTCTTTGTGTTGTGGTTTTATTTCGTTGTGTTGTGGCTTTGTTTCGTGGTGTTGTGGCTTTGTTTCTTGTGTTGTGCCTTAATTTCGTTGTGTTGTTGTTAGGAAATGGCAAGGCAAGAACCCAGGCGCAGACAGATGTATACAAAAACACTGAAGACTTTAATTAACAAGAAAAACAACAAAACAAAAACCCACGAGGGGGTAAAACATTACAAACACTAGATAACAAACACTGACTAAACTTGAACAATACTACAAACAGGGGTGTATTCCAGAAAGCAGGGTTAACTTACCATCAGATTAACCCCGAACTTTGGGTTGATCAACCCCAAACTTGCTTACTCGGGGTATGTCGGTTCCAAAACACAGTTTAAGAGTTAGTTCAATCAACTCGCTGAAAGTAACCCAGAGTTAAAGCGCGCTCACGGTAACAACATAAAGGCATTGTCAATGGATCGCAGATTTCACGAGTCACCATGGAAACGTCAGAGAACTTAAAAGTTTTTAAATGAGAAATAACATTATAAACCAATATTTTCTGGCAAAATCAACGTTT
The DNA here is from genome assembly GCF_027580225.2 of Misgurnus anguillicaudatus. Taxonomy (NCBI): domain Eukaryota; kingdom Metazoa; phylum Chordata; class Actinopteri; order Cypriniformes; family Cobitidae; genus Misgurnus; species Misgurnus anguillicaudatus. The sequence goes on from NC_073361.2 coordinate 9,876,301, forward strand.
TATAATCGGCTTAGAAGTGCTTGATTACAAAACAGATAAAATTAATTAATTAAATAATTAATACGAACCTATTTTACCCCATTTAAGTCCAATATTGTATGTGTCTCAACGAAAATACACACAATATTATTTAAAATAATCTAAAACAATCTAAAATAATTAATATAGTAAAAATAATCATAGATTTTATATATGATTGTAAACATATGAATTATGAATATCTTTTCCCTTGTGAAAAGTAACAATGGTTTTACTACAGTAAAAAACATGGTTACAGTAAAACCATGGTAACCACAAAATAACCATGGTTTTCAAAAAACATAGTTAAACGATGGTTAGTGTAGTAAAACCATGGTTCTGCTGATAGTAATCAATGCACAAAAAAAACATGGTTACTACAACTATACACCAATAAAACCATGGTTAGTTTCATAAGGGTTGTGGCACATAAAGTGCAAATACGTCATAAGGCTTATTTAAAGTTTTTTTTTTAGATATGATTGTATTGTGTAGGCATAAAATGCACTATGATAATATTCACTATATTGTACTTATTTTACTTCTGCTCCTTTGGGTGACCCTGTTTAGTTTTAGGACTTTCCTTGTATGACACTGTGTCACCATCTTTTTAACATTTACTGATAGCTGATAGATTAATGCACCCTCTTTTAATTGTAAAGCTTCCTTACAGTCCTTACATATTTTCAATAATGTTGTGTAATGCTTTTCATTACACTACACTAAGAATGATCATTCATTTGCATTGGACCATTAGGATCTGCTGTGACTGAATTGGAGAATAGAAATGTTACATTAGTGTCAATAGTAACATGTTGTAATATATGTCCTGTATCATCTAATATATGCAAATATCTCAATTTCCCTTTGCTCAAAAATGATAGCTCTGGAGAGCAGCTACAAAAGGTCAATTTTAAAGAAATAAAGGTGATTTAGAAAAACACCAACTATAGATCAAATGTAGAGAGAGGGCTAAGGATCTGAAGTGCATGTTTAAGAAATAAATATGATACTATGGAATATATATTTATAATTTCATTTCATTGTGTACATGATTCTAACTGATATATAATAGAAAATCTCTGACCACTATGCCATGTCTGTGATTCAATAGTGATTCACCTAATGAAGTCTGTGCTTCACCTGTGTCACTATGCGGGTCAGTGTTAAATCATGCCTGTGCTTCATCTGTGTCACTATGTGGGTCAGGTTAGATGCACATGCCTATCAGAGACTGCAGGCAGGGGTAACTGATGGAATTGTGTTTCATACATCCACTGATATTTGGAGATATATTAATAATGAACATAATTAAATGTATAGTATTTAGTCCGAACACAAATATGAATAAATGTTTAATTAAATTTAATTAATAATAAAATTTATAGTAATTAGTCCAATCACAAATATCAATCCATGTTATTAAAAAAATAGCTTCTTTAGAAAAAATTCATATCACACATTTTTTAAGAGAGCAATAAATATTCACGACTGTAAATGTAATAAAATAAAATAAATGCTTTAACATTGTAATATTATGCAAAATATATGCTTCCACGCCCGCTGTACGCTCGTCATAAGTGCACGCATGCGCAGACTTCCTCCGAAGCCTCGTTTTATTAACTAAAATGAACTTACCCTGCAACATAACCTGCTCCGGAGCAGGTTATCTTCAGAGAGTCAGTTGCTATGGTTACTTACATAACCCGAAAGTTACCTCCGTTTTTGGAACCGAAAGCAGAGGTTATCCGCTTACTTACTCCTAAACTTACCCGGGTAAGCCACATAACCAGCTTTCTGGAATACACCCCTGATTCCACTAAATGACAATAAACTAGACAGGATATATTTCAAGACACGATACTCACAGTGAAAGAGACAAACGCACAAGCACAGAACAAAGAGCACAGAGACATTAAATAGAGAGAACTAATGAGGGGAACAGCTGAAAATTATAACAGGTAAGGGATCGTGTAAAAAGTGACGAGACACAGGAAATACGTGGTCTTGTAAAACAATACCAAAACCACGTATCTCCCACATAAAACATTGTACTGTCAGGACTCTGCCATACTAGAACTAGATATACAACAAGACAAGATACAGGCAGAATCCTAACAGTTGTGCCTTGGTTTCGTTGAGAATTTACGTTTGCTTTTTAAATTTCGTTGTGTTGTGCATAATTGGGCCACCGTAACTTTGTCATTAAAACAATGAAACTATGTTTTATTTAAAAAATGAAATCTAATGCAATGGCGCAGGACTCAATGCCAGTGTTTGCCAGGGCATCGCTATGTGTTTGCCAAGGCTCTCAGTACATTGGGTACTTTTGGTGGTTGCTATTTTGAAGAAAAAATTTTTGGTTAATTGCTAAAGGCCCAAACAAACAGCTCATGTATCCTTTAAAACAAAATGTTTTCTGATCTCCGAGGTATAAATCCTTTGATTTAAAAGTAATAGCATGCCACATTATTTGAGGCATCCCTGATATTTACAAGGCAAACCTTTGTCCAAAAAAATGTATATAAGCAATAGCCATCATTTCATCATCAAGGTTAGCTACAGTATAGATGCAATATAGTCCAGCAATTAAATGAGTGTTCATGTGTGCAAAGTGATTACAAAATGGTTGTTTTATTTATTTATTTGTGGGCTAAAAGGCCAAATTTTGCCTTGTTTTTAATATAATAGAGAAAAAAAAATGTCCAGGGTGCTCAGGGAGTTCAAAAAACAAATATTTGAAGGTGCTCTTTGGGATAGGGAATTCCAAATAAATATATCAGGGTTCTGAAGAAGGCTGTTTTGTGCCGCTACGCGTGGGTTGTTTTCCATACCCCATGTATTTTTAACTTTCTAATATGAAGTAGCCAGTTTAATAAAGGCTTTTTAAAAATTTTCATTGAAGAAGAGTGCCTTGGATTCATCTTTTTGATATATTTATTTGCCTTGTTTTACTTTAGATGTCTCAGCTGTGTTTGGCCATTCGATGTCTTTTAAAACGCAAAATTGCTTGCTGTCCTTGATGTGTAGCTGATGTACTGTTATGCATCTTTGTTTCAGTGTGACGATTATCAGCAGGGTGTGTTGACTGGCGATCTTTGCGAAGACCTCTGTGTGGCCGGACATGTGGAATACAAACGGTGCCTTTATTACGAGAACGGCAAAAAGGTCATGTCCGCCAACTGGCGCGGCGTGCCTGTGGTTCTCAAGTCTAAGCTGGAAAACTTCTCCTCCTATGAGGCTTTAGCTCTGCTTGAGTACCAGGATACGGCAGGGGGAACGGGCGTCGAAGAGGAGCTCTCACCTCTGGATGTCGTCTTCTACGCCACCCTGGAGATCAAGAACTCTCTGGGCCTGGAGACCGAAACGAACATGACTCTGCCCCGGCTGTGGGGCCAGAGGCTAAAGGAGAAAGAGCGGACTTACTCACGAGCTGAGCTGGCCTCGCTCTGGGCTCTTCTTCAACAAGAGGAGTACATTTTTCTTAGAGTACTGCAAGATTTAACCCACCATGTGGCTAAGATCTTGGGGTCTTGCGGTCACTTTTATGCAGTGGAGTTTTTGGCTGCGGGACACGCGTGGGACCAACACATCTTCTCTTTGGAGGAATTGTCACTCAGCCCTTCACCGAGCCCCTGGAGCGGAGGGGAGAGGATGTTAACAGCAAGAGATATGGTGCCCCGGGTAGCACTAAGCTTTCTGGAGATGGTGGAGCATTTTGAAAACGATTTTACCCACCGCTTACACCTCTGCGACATCAAGCCGGAAAACTTTGCTATCAGGAAGGACCTGACTGTGAGTAAACAAATCTAAAAGAGGAGCATTTATTATAGTGTGGCTTTTAACTAAACTATAAGGTTGCTATTTAATATATTTTTAAAACTTACATTAGATTATTATTATTTTTTTTAAATATTAGACATAACACTTGTATTTAAACAACCCCAAGGATGCAATAATAATAATAGACTGGTCAATATTAGTAGATTATAATCATAAATGTGTTAAATTTGACCTAGTTTTTCTACATGAATTATTGTACAGTATTAAGACAATTAATTATTAAATTTAAAACAAAGCATTAATGCGAAACAGATTGCATTAACCAAATGTTGTAATTATCGTGAATACAGTATATAACAGTTTTTATGTCCTCAAAATTAAATCAATATTGATAACATCAAACACATGACCATTATTTTACAAGAGTACAAGAATTAAGGAGTTTGCTAAACGTCACATCCATCAAAAATGGGGTAATGATATTAACCCAATGCTTATAAGTTCATCAAATGCTTTCGCTTTAAATCCACTTAATCCCGGCATTCAGAATTACTGTTTGTTAGCAGAATCCATTAAAAAATCTGATCAAAAATGCTCATTCACAAGAAATCATGTCGGACACACTTAGAGGGTTTTGCATCTAAGCTCTTCAATTATATTCTTAACTTTTTTAAAACATGATTTAAAATTAGAGCAGTATTTAGACGTCATCTGTCATGTTTCAGTAAAGCTGTAAGACTAAGATGAAAGTGGCTCATTCAGCATTTTTCTCAAATTAACATATATTTCTGTTATTTTAACTTCAAGAAATAAGTTAAACAATTTCAACTTGATTCTATAAGCCAAAGCTTAAAATAGTAGGTTGAATTAATTTGCAAAACCAAGTTGGTTTAACGCATTATTTTTTTTACGATCTGTGTGTTTAACTCTGCAATGTTTTTATTTATAAACAACTGCCATCAAACAGCCGCTATTTATGCATCATGCACTGCAAAAAATACTTTGCTGCCTTAAAATTTTTTGTTGGGTCAACTCGGATTTGCAAGTCATGTCAACAGAGATAAGTTGTCACAACTTATAAAGTATAGTTGAGAAAAGTCAACTTCATTTTATAAGTTATAACAACTCACTTGTAGTTATAACTCATCTCTAGTCAAGATAAATAATAGTAAGTTGAAATGACTTGTAAATCCGAGTTGATTCAACAAAAAATTTGCAGCAAAGTATTTTTTACAGTGTGCATTGCTAGTGTATGACAACCGTATATCTCCGCAACTTGAGGTGTTCAATACGTCATTTTGCAATCCGATGCATCTTAATATTTAAAGCCTGACTTTGCAGAAATGTTCTGCATGGGTCATTTAGATTGATACATTTTAATTCAGTGCACAATTCCTCAGTAATATTCTAATAAAACAAAGAGCTCAGAGCTTTGCCAAATCTTTGGTGGTTCTTATTAGTTTAAAGAGAGGCTTTAAAAGGAATTTATAGAGGTTATACAGTATCGTATGAGGGACAAACGTATAGGAAATCAAAAGTCTATGTTAACTTAAAAAATCTGGGTTTTAAAATTAAATTCATTAATGGACAGAAAGCTTTAGGATTTGAAAAATGAAAACAAAGAAATGTTATGACATTTGAAACAGTCTTTATGAAAAATTGTGAAATGCATTACAATTTCATTGCTTACAGACATTCTTTGGAAGAATCATAAGCATATATGTATGAGAGAGAGAGAGAGAGAGAGAGAGAGAGAGAGAGAGAGAGAGAGAGAGAGCAAGAGCGATGAGCTCATATACTCAGCACTAGCAAAAATTTTTATAAGAAAAAGGGTAACACTTTACAATAAGGTTCATTAGTTAACATTAGTTAATGTATTAACTAACATGAACACACCATGAGCAATACATTTGTTACAGTATTTATTCATCTTTGTTAATGTTAGTTAATAGAAATAAAGCTTTTAATTGTTTGTTCATGTTAGTTCACAGTGCATTAACTAACGTTAACAAGATTTTAATAAAGTAGTAATTGTTGAAATTAACATTAACAAAGATTAATAAATGCTGTATAAGCGCAGTTCATAATTAGTTTATGTTAACTAATGTAGTTAACTAATGTTAACTAATGAACCTTATTGTAAAGTGTTACCAAAAAAAGTTTTATTAATGTTTGGTTACATAAAAATTCTGCATATACATACAGTATATGTACCGTGGCCGAGAGGTGCAAAACAAAACAACAAATCCAAAATCAAAACAACAAATTAAAAACACAAACTCACATTTGAAAACAAAATGCCAATTTAAAAACAATGACAACAAATCCAATAATTTCCAATAATAATCCAAATACAAGACTTGTGTTTTTTTTTTATAGACGGTTTCAGCAGTAACAACATAAACAAGCGGCTGTCGTGGTCCGCACGTAACTTCCGGTAAACTCCGCTAAGAATAAATAACAACAAAGTTCTTTAAACGTAGTTTATTTATATAACAAGCAAAAAACAACACATAGATTATCTATGAAACCAAAACATTCGTTATTTTCGACGAGGCATTTGTTCAAGAGATCAGTTTAGCAACTAGTCAAGACCATAAAAAAAACGAAACCGGAAGAAAAGTTCGGATCCAGGCATGTATAGCGTCAGCGCACGTGCATCCGATCATACCGTCTATACATGAACTGCAGAATGATGCCAAATTTGAACTCACAGTAAAGCCAATACATACTGTATTTACATGTGTACACTGTGGTACGCAGTTTCTTGATTGACAAAAGTGTCGTCCAATCAGCAGTAACTATTCTGTTTGCGCAATACAATACCTACCTTTTCTGGTTTAGTGATTAGTCATGTTTTCTGACTTATTTTCTTTTCTAACTTATTTTTTGTCATTGGATATATTGTTGTATTTTTTGACTTCCCATTTTGATAGATTTGCCTTTGTGTTTTTTTATTGTTTTGATTTTGGGTTTTGTTTTGCACTTATTGGCCACCGTTTATATGTGACTCAATCTGTGAAATCTAAAGATTTTACATAAGATAATGTAAAGATCATTCTGTGATAATATTACCTTGATATGTTTAATATTCACTGACTGAGTAAAATCATGTCAGAGATTGAAATCAATGGGAAATCCAACTGTGATGCTCCTAATCTCAAAATCAGGGTCACACGCAGTATATACATTAATAAAAATGCACACGTATACATTTTTATATCAATGCATTTTGTGATGGTTTAGGTGGTGGCAATAGATGTGGACATGGCTTTTTTCGAGCCTAAAATGCAAGACATACTTGAGCAGAACTGCACCAGTGACAATGACTGCAACTTCTTCGACTGCGTTTCTAAGTGTGACAAGAGTAAAAACAGATGTGGGTCTAAACGCAAAAACAGCAACCTACAGGTGGGTGAGCCTCTTACTACAGTCCTCTCATATACAAAACAACAATTATTTAACAATTATAAAATAGTTTGAAGCAATTCATGTATATTGCAGTATTTTATAGGCATGTGGTTAGTAATTATGTATGTGGTAAGGGTGATGGTATACTCGGCAAAAGAACAGAAAATTACTTTGTTTTGGAAAAGTCGCAAAGGAATACCGGTAAAACAGCCCGGAGGAGACGACTATTCTTCAGTGTTAAACACTGGCAGGAAATATGCAGGGTATGTTAATAGATCATAGTATCGCTGTTGGGAATCAGATAGTGCCATCATTACCGGTTGCAAACACACTGAGGGTTAACAGGGACGACTGAACCTAAAAAAATGCAACGAGCAGCTATTGCATCAAAGTGCTAACCATGCTCTCTTAGTTATACTGTATTTTCACAACTAAAAATTTAAGTCAATTTCAATTTTAGCAAATTACGAGGTAAGCATAGCGCCACAAAATAGCATAAACAAGGCCATGGCAAGAGTAAAAACACAATCTGCTGTCCAATTGAGCAAACCCTGTCCTATGTAAATGCTTCACATGATGTCTGCAATAAACAACAAACTACAATAATACATAATTTATTTTATCTGAATGGCACCTTGCAACAAATGCATGTTTAATTGATTCAGCAAATAAATAAATTTTGAATCCCATGCTTTGTCCTAGTCACGCAAACGCTTTCATCTGTTTCATCTGCGTATTTCGCAGTCAACACCTGTTGTCAGTGCCCACTCCCTTTAAGAAGATGAAGCTAACAGACAAACTAGCTCCATGAAACCAAGTCCAGCTCCGTGCTACAGGTGGCTGAGACAGAGCCCATCTCTCCATCCCCGATCACTTAACACAACCCTTGGTGACCTCTACCTTCCCATTGTATGGCCTGCCATTCAGAACAATAAGGGCTTTGTATCATTTAGGCCATTGGGTCAAGGAGACCATCACGTTTCGCGATCGAGTCCCTTTCAAATGGCACGCAAAGCGAATGTGGCCGATGATTGCTCCGGAGATGATGAAATAAAAGCAGGATGGTGCTAATGGCCGTTTCCGTCATCCGTATACCAAACGCTTTTCCGTTAAGAGTCAATACCTGTCATGGCTCTTTCTTTCTGCAGGTGATCTGTGAGAAGATCTTCAGGTCTTGGTTTTCTCCCACGCTTCTTGGCGCAAAAGCAGGGCTCCCCCTACAGGTAGAGCTGCAGAGAGCCGTGCAAGAATGCGCAGAAACGGACGGCGGGGAGGATGCGGGCCGAAGGCGGGCGGTGAGACAGCAGCTGCAGGACCTCCTCACGGAGCTCATTGAGGAGGATACGGGAAGCCGAGGTGAAGGCCGGGAACACAAGATGAGACGCGTCCACACTGCGCTTAACTTTTGAACAAACATGGGACATTTTGAATAGCGATACAAGATGTGCAATGCTGGAAATCTTGGTCTGGACTACATTATTCAGCTTTTTAAACAATCTTAATTTTTAACATCAGCTGTAGAGATGTAAGTCACTTATATTAAGGGTGTAGAAATACCTCTTACCGCTCTCAAGGAAACTAAAGATCATCTCAGATAATAATAATAATAATATCAGTTTTATTTGTTGGAGAGTGTGTATATTTGTATAAGCATTTCAATAAACTGATCCGAGCTTTCATTTCTTGATGGAACCAAACGCTGCGTCACACTGCATTATATTCTGTTCACAGTTTGCCGAGAATCTAAGAGAAGGCTCAAAGATTAAACTTACATTTTGTTCGTATTGCCAAAAGAGAAAAAACTCTGTAGGTTTGTTTGGATATAACTTCAATGTTTTCATCTTCACAGGGGATCAGGTTCCAATCTGCCTCCAGCTGTCTTTCAGGAGAGGGTCGGGTAGAAAAGACTAAACAGAACTTTTGGGTAAGGGTAGGATGAGATATTGCGTGATTAGGGCAGAAAGAGTACGACCAGAGCTCCAGAAACATATTACCCAACAGCAACTTTACTGATTTATGTTGTTATGTCTCAGTTGGACGGCAAACGTTTTCACGATTGGGTTGCAGAGGTCATCACATTGTGTGTCTCCATGGCAACGACAAAGATCTGCTTTTGATCTTAGAAGTAACTTACTGGCGGCAATACAGACATATATTTGGAATCCACAGTATTGTTCCTGCTAAAGTTACATAATTGGATGTTTTTATTTCAAGATTAATTTACATTAAACAGTTTTTTAAGCTAAACAGTGCATGCAACATTCAAACAAGATCAAAAGCTTGTTTTTCGCCAGCTTGATTTATTTGCATGTTTGGTTACTTTGACATGGGTTTCTTAGATATTTGCGGAACAAAACAACGTTTTGTTATGTTTTTGGAGAGTGGGGTAGATTAGTTGTTGGATTATGAAACGGTGTTTGTAATTATACGCTGTTTACATCATGGTTTCAATTGTTTAGGAAGAATGAAACTGCAGGTTTTATTAGTCAAAGCCTTGCAACCGTTTGCAACTCATGGTTGTTTATATCAACTGCTTTGTGTTAAATTATTCTCTTTTATGTTGGAGAAATCCAGTGACTAATGTGCTTAATATAGTACAGGAGCCAGATTTTCCACACATAAGGACGGTTTCCCGGACAGGGATTAGACTAGTCCTAGACTAAAATAAATGTAAGAGCTGTACAAACTGAAAACAACTTGCACTGACATATATAAGTAATGTTTTTAGTGAGGCATGTAATAATTTCTAATTAAACAGGGTCTAGTACTGGCTTAAGCTAGTCTCTGTCCGGGAAACCACCCTGTAATGATTGGACGAAATAGGTTACAGAAGAAAAAAAAACAAAAAATCTAATTTTATTTCAAAACTCTGAATTAATCTTAAACATGTTCAGAGGGATTGATTTCAAATTTGGTTGCAAAATTATTATTATAATTTTTTAACCCCTTAGGCGTCACCCCATCCTTTTGAGTGGAGGGGTGAAAAGTTAAAGTGCATCTTCAAATTAATATAACTCTGGCATTTTTGGTCTAGAAGTGAACTTTCACTGAAGTGTATGGAGGTGAAAATATTAAACAGAAAAATTGTTATAGCAGTTTACATTTATTTTAATAAATAAAAATAATCCAATAAAATATAAATTTTATAAATAAAATGATAAAAGGGTAGGTTTTACCAACAAAGGCCACTAGGTGTCATTGGTTTGCGGCATACTCTTGTCACAAATTAATAAATTACTGTCACTGCATTATTATTACTGCTAAAACGTTTTGAAATATAAAAACTACATTCTTAGAGCTTTCCATAATTTGTCAACATTTTTTGTAGATTTATACTTGGATATAGTGTTATGAATATATAAAATGAATATGCATTCTTATAGGGCAGGGGTAATGTAACAAAAAAACTGTCACTACATTATTTCTATCATCAAATGACCTTGACATAAAAAACTACATTCTGAGAGCTTTCTAGTGATATATAGTTTATCAAGATTTTTGGAGTTTAGAGTAGGGTTTAAGTGTTATAAATATGTAAAAACAAATTGGGCTTACATGTGGGCCCGTGAACTTTTTGAAACTGACTCTCACTACTTCATTTTTTTCTCAAAATGGTGATGATATATGAAAACTACACACTTAGAGCTTTACAATGATATATAGTTTGTCAAGATGGTTTAAGTTTAGAACAGGGTATTAGTGTACATGTTATAACAAATTAGGTCCACCTGTGACCCCGTGACATTTTAGAAACTGATTCTCACTATGTCATAATTCCCCCTAAATGGTGATAAAATATGAAAACTATCCTCATAGAGCTTTCCAATGATACATAGTTTGTCAAGATATTTTAGGTTTATATAGGGTATTAGTGTCACAAATATATAACAACAACATGGGCCCACCTGTGGACCCGTGGCATTTTAGAAAATTTAACTGGTACAAAACTGTTCTTTAATGTACACAATAGGTCCTTATGGTATAATATTGTACCCAAATATTTTAATGTGTTGTATACCTATAAACGTACGAAGGTAACCTTTAAACGCACCACCCCAGTGACTGAAAAGGGACAGATTTAAACCTTTTATTCTGACAGTGTGCTTATCGCACACATTAAATGCAAAATATTGCGATTTTAAAATTAATGGTATTTAAAGGTCATGTTTTGTCCGACATCTTAGGAATGTGCTGTACTACCAAGAATAGAAAATAGATATACTGTAATAAAGAAACCAAGCACTGTGATTACAAAATGTTCATTGTATTTTAATGATCGCAATGCAAATAGATTCCTGCTTCTTTCCCAGATGACATTTCACCTAAATAATTACACAAAATATGTCATTAAATATGCTTCAGCAAAGTTTAATGATCCAATTAAAAATGCAAATGTCTTTGGCTTGTGGTTATCGGTAATAACCGTGAGAAAATGAGTATTAATGTGTCAGGATTATTAACTGGTTGATTGATGATCCAAAAATGGAAAAGCAGGTAAGTAAGGTCAGCTAGTAAGTAACTAAGAAGACTATTTATAAAGAGGAGCTTTAATAGGAATTATTTGTGGGATGCAACTTCTGAAAGATTCTGTGCTTAAACTCTAAAAAGTGTATTTTAAAATAAAAGTTTTAAGTGTATCAATCAACATGTATCAAAATAAACTACTGTATTTTTGTATTTTGAAAATACTAAAAAAATACTTTTACAAGGGAGCATGAAATTTCTTCGCACACCTTCCATCAGTTGGACTATTTGATTTATTGATTAAAAAATCGGACATATGCAACCGGTAACTTTGCATTAGCAACATTGACAAACAAGTCATTCATAAGAAGACAACTGATGGCACTTGTATTCATAGCAACTAGTTTCTAACTAATTAATCATTTGATTGTTATCATAAATATATTGTGTGTCAGGCAGTCATTCATGCATGCAGTGCAAACCAAAATATCATAATCCACTAAAATGCTACTTCGACTAGGGGTAAAATACGAATTATTTATTAATCAAATCATTGGACACCTATTCAGCAGTTGAAAACAAACATTTTATGATTTCAACAATTATTAAATGATCAATATGTTTGGATGTTAAAGGTGCAGTGTGTAAATTTTTGTGGCATCTAGTGGTGAGTTTGCGCATTGCAACCAACGGCTCAGTCCACTCCTCACTCCTCGCTTTTGCAACGCATATGCTACGTTAGCCGCCACCGGACAAACATGTCATCGTTGGAGACAACTTTTGTCCAAAAGTTTGTCCGTTAAGGGCTTCTTGGCGGCACAAAATGGCGACTTCCATGTAAGGGGACCCTCTGTGTATGTAGATAAAAACATCTCATTCTAAGGTAATAAAAACATAACGGTTCATAATGAAAGGTCTTTATACACACCTGATCATATAGTTATGTATATTATTTTGCATTTCTATCAAGAGATCCTTTTAAAAATTACACACTGCACCTTTAAATGTAGCCCGAAATTTAATATAAAAATAGCAATTAATCAATTTTCTGGTCTGGGTAAACTTCTCAGTAGACACCAATCAGAGGCTGCATTTCTATGATATCATCAAGTAGACTTCTTACAAAGTATTTTATAGTATTTTAAAAATACTACAGTATTTTGATAAGAAATTCGAAGGCATTTTCATCAACCCTATCAAATACTATTTTGAATTTACAATACGTATTTGAAATACATGTCATTTTAAACCAGCTGTGTGTTTTTCCAATTCTGAATATTTTTTAACCCAGCACTTTTTCGAGTGTATGCTTCAGATCAATGGTTTTAAATTCCTGGAGGCCCACATGCCTTATCTGACACACCCAGTTAACCTTATAGGGCTCTCTTATAACATGCTGATGATTTGGATCAGGTGTGTTAAATAATGGAGACATTGAAAAAGTGTAGTGCGGTGGGTCTGCAAGATCAGGATTAAAAACTCCTGCCTTAGTTTGAACTATTAGGCTGTCAACAGCCAATTAAATAATCCCTAAATCCATTCTGTTTAAAGCTATTTTTAAACCTTTTTTAAAGCCTGTGCTTATAATGTCTATTTAATAATAAATGTGCCCCAAAACAGCATTATGAGGTCTTCTATTTCTTAACACCTATTCAATAAATCTTTCTTCTTCCTTTGCAACCCATTCTCACTCCCCAAGGCGTCAAAATCTGAAGCATGTTCAAACGCCTTCAGCGTCAGTATGAAAACGCGAAGGGTGCCCCTATGCGTCACTATATCTACGAAATGGGAACTCCGTTGCTTTCATGCTAATCCCTCAGCGTCGGATATAGACAAAAGGGAATCCCGGAAGGTGATGCCGTCACGTTATGCGACGATCGGCAGGATCATGCCGCTTCTGGACGGTAACTACTAAATTTTTGTTCCAAATTTTTTACCATTGTCGCTTGGGGTTGGGGTTAGAACGACTTTCTGTTACATAACAGAAATTACATCCTAACCCAAACCCAATTCTAACCCCAAGCGACAATGGTTTAAAAATCAGAAGACAAAAAGTATAAACCAATACAGACATCCTAACCCAAACCCGAACTCTAACCCTAACCCCAAGCAACAGTGGCTTAAAAATCAGAAGACAAAAAGTATAAACAAACTGACATCCAAACCCCAAATCTAACCCCAACCCCAAGCGACAATGGTTCAAAAATTAAAAAAAATTGAGTAGGCATGATCCTGCCGATCATCGCATAACGTGACGGCATCACCTTCCGAGATTCCCTTTCGTCTATATCTGACGCTGAGGGATTAGCATGAAAGCAACGGAGTTCCCATTTCGTCGATATAGTGATGCATAGGGGCACCCTTCGCGTTTTCATACTGACGCTGAAGGCGTTTGAACATGCTTCAGATTTTGACGCCTTGGGAAGTGAGAATGTGTTGTCCTTTTCTATCATGAAATCTCTTTTCACGTTGTTTTAGGTGAAATGAAGGTTCCAATCATTAAATGCATCTAGAAAATGTTCTTAAAGTTTTCTTAATCTACCCTTAGATGACATCAAACCCCAGCTGCAGGCCCCAAAGGCTATGTAAACAGTGTCCATAAAGGTATCATTTCATGTTGAAGGTAACAACTTAATGACAGAACTGCTTAAAGTACAATGAATTGTTTTGCCTATTTCATTTCATTTCTGAAAAGCAGACTTCTCTATACAAACATCTCTGAGCAGAAATAGACACTATTTATGCATTGTGCAAAGATAAAAAACAGCATGGGCCTAAGGGCTGCCATGATGTACTGAACTGCATATACTTGCCAAAACGTCAAACAAATTGAAAAACTATACGTATCCTGTTACTACATTTAAGAAGAATGATGCAATGTGTATGGAATTCATTCTAAGCCTGACAATAATATAATAAAAGACACAAATGAAAAACATAATTTCTTCATAAACAGAAAGGATTGTACCAGCGTACTTGGGTCCGAATCACAAAGTGTAATGTGAGTGCAGACCTGCGGGGTAGTGGGCACTATCTCGCTCAGGTATGGTTCAGTAGAATTAAACCTGAAATATAGTCCTATTTCTTCACGTACATGAGGGGTCGCATACATCGCTGTATGCGATATTTACAGTGCATACTTTGTATGCGTAGGTCGTGCATGCGCTCACAGGAGTATGTAGTATGTAGGCCAGAAAAGGTATTGCAATTTGTCACATGGCGCATGCATCGAACATCTAACGAACTACAATATGCTTTGCAAGGCTATGCGTTCCACAATGTGTGTACTCTACACATATAAAACAGACTATACTCCAGGTTTTTGAAGTCATCAACAGTTTTTTGTTGTCAAAACATTGACAAAATCTGTTTTACATAAACTGTATACGTTTCCTGAGAAATATTCCCTGGAGTAATTAATGTTGTAATTCCTGACACAATAGAAACCTGTTTAGGCTGTTGAGTGTTTGGCATCTGGCCTCAGACCTGCCGTTCAGAAATATACAGCTGCACCAGACTACTCCAACAAATGCAATAGTTATTAGCTAGTAAAACAACAGTGATTTCTTTAAAAGAAAAAAGCAATTTACAATCCCCTGGATGTTAAAATATGTTGAAAAGCAAATTCACAGATTCTCCGCGGAGTGCAGTCTTGATAAGGGGAGTTTCCAATAACACATACAGCTGCTTTTAGATTTGTTATTTACTGTAGACACATATTGACTTTGGCTACATGAATCACAACTATTAAACTAAGCTTGTGGAAACTGTCTTTACAACACTACTCAAGTACAAAAGACCTTACAAAAACCTCTAAATCAATCAGGGATCTATCATCATTTTTAACAACTAAACTGTATATATGCAGCGTCTTACTTTTTAATAAGATTACATTAAAGTCTTGTTTTCAAGTTTCTTGGCCTTTTGATTTGATGGTTTTGAATGTATACTTGTTTCAACGTATGAGATTCTATACAGCTAAAATTGTCCAAATTTTACCCGACCATTGATTGAAACAACCCTGCAGTTTTTTTTTTAAATCTGCCATGTGAAAATAACGGAATGTCAACTTAACCCTTATGGGCTCTATCTTACACCCGGCGCAATGCGCGACGCAAGTGTCATTTGCTAGTTTCCACCCTGTGCAATTATAATTTTCACGTTTAGCGACGCGTTGTTTAAATACCAAAAACATTTTTAAGTAATGCTTAAAAACGACTGACGCTGTCCAAGTGCTGAACCTTGTGGAGGGCCGTTTGTAAATTCTTTATCTCCTGTTTGTTACAAATAAAGTATTTTTACAGTACAAACCTTTTCTTACATACTTGTAAATTATTTTTTGATGATATTGGATAGCCATACATTTAAAGCAATTAAAAGCCTGCTTTTTTACTTCCAAGAAAACGGGTTTTAAAGGTTTTAATGAAAAAATAAAAATTTCAATACAAGTGAAAAACAACACAATTATTTAACATTAATCTTAAACTGGGAATCTTTTTCCTCCGCTTAGTTTACAAAGTCCGTCATCTAAATAGGGATTAGACATAGCGCCAGCGCAACTGGCTTTTAAAGGGGATGAGAGCTGAGACTCTTATTGGTTTATTGCACGTTACTGTCACGACTGGTCTTACACAAAAGAGAGAACCCACACGCAGACACGACTTAAACAATAAACTGAGGGTTTATTACGAAAACACAAAGACCCACGTGGGGGTAAAACAGATGATAACAAAGCAATGGTGATGAAACACGGAACAGAGAACCAAACACGGGATACAAAATAACAAGAACTCTGAGAATGACTGATTTAGGTGATCCGGAAGACGGGAACAACACACACTAAATCAGGACGAACGAGCACACGACAGAGAACGAGAGGGCATTATAAAGACACCACACCAATGGGGAACAGGTGAACATAATTAATTACGTAAGACACGAGTACATAAGGGAGTAGGGTAAAAGTGACAAGACACTGGGAACACGTGACACAAATACATAATGTGAAAACACGTGTCCCCACACAAAACACAATGCTGCCATAATCTTGCCCTCTGAAATTAGACCTGAATCTTACACAAAGGTCTGGCAAGACCATGACAGCGACAAGACACTGGGAACACGTGGAAGCCACACACACAATATGACTCCACGTGTCCCCACACAGAACATAGTACTGTCATGGTCTTGCCAGATACACTCAGACCTGAGTCTAGTACAAAAGGTCTGGCAAGCCCATGACAGTTACGCCCAAAATACTCCCATTAATCATTAAAAAAATATGACCAACCCTTTTCAACCATGTGCTCGGCGCACAAACCATTTTTCCCCGTCGTTAAATTAGCAAAAGTGCATTCGGACACGCCCATTTAGACATTGTGCTGTGCGCTTTAGACAATGCGCTTATATCGTTAAAATAGGGCCCTATGTGTTGTTGGGGCCATTTTGGGGTTTTTTGCATCTTAATTTGGCCACAACTTTCTCTGTGTTTCAGCAAATGGAATAATTTTTGGTGCCAAATCTTATGTTTAAACATATTTTAAGAAAATGCTTTGACAAAAAAGGCCACTAAATTAAATTAAATTAATTTTTTTGCATAAATCTGTTAATCAACCTCAGTAATGGTCAAAACAACCAAATGTTTACAAAAATTCCATGATTTTAAATTTTTTAATTGCCAAGTTTATAAATGGTGTTATTTATTTGGGAAAAAAACACAAGGGTTAATGGTGCCACATGGTGATCAATGGTAAAAATGATGAATGTTACCTCTTTGCAAAAGGTTAAAACACCAACAATCAAGAACGCATGATTAATGAGGGAGAAAAAAAAATAAAATCTGATGCTGCACAAAAACAAAAAATGCATCAAAGCCAATGTTTTTACCAATCTTCTATAAACCCAAGACTGTGAAAAAGGTGGGGAAAAAAATCCAGTCCACAATCACTTTTTATATTGAAATGTGTTTTTCCCCCAAATCAGAGACATCACTTATGAACTTATGCAATTAAAAAGTTAAAATCATGGAATTTTTGTAAACATTTGGTAATTTTGATCAGTACTGAGGTTGAGTAACAGATTTATGAAAAAAAAAAATTATCTGATACCTAAAAAATACATTTACTACTGATACATTTTTACAGCCATTTAATTTAGTGGCCTTTATTTGGCCACTAACAACACGAAAGGGTAGTGAACTTGAACAATGCACAAGGGTTAAAATATTATACAGTATATATTAAACCAATACATTACATTTTAACATATACAGCCGCGAAAAAAATAAGAGACCAATTCAATGGTTCCTTTCAGTTTTTCTACTACACTGAAAAAATTATTCATTGAATTTAATCAATTTTTTTAAGGTAAGTGGTTGCAATCAATTTATTTAAGCTACATTTAAACAAAAAAGATTATTAAAGTAACATAAAATATAAAACTTTTGTTTAAATGTAGCTTAAATAAATTGATTGCAACCACTTACCTTAAAAAAATTATTAAATTCAATGAACAATTTTTTTCAGTGTATTTATAGGTATGTGTTTAAGTACAATTAAAATTTTGGTGTTATTCTGGCCACACGACAACATTTCTGGGAAATTCTTAATAAAAATAATGTTTTTATTTGCATTTATTTACTTAAAATAGAAATGGTAAAAACATGGTCAAAATAACAAAAATATGCATTTTTTTTTGGATGAAATTGTTGAAATGGTCACAATACGTATAGAAGTGACTATTAAAGTCAAAACTGAAGTGGTCTTTTATTTTTTTCCGTGGCTGTTTATCATAGACGTTGTTTCTGCAAGCATTTGTGAATTCAAATACAGTACAGTGCAACAGATGTTGATTCTTGGCAAGATCCTTCTTGATTCCTACAAACTTCAGTGGGCGGGAAAAGTTTAAATACATGCATAAATAATGATTGTGTCATGTCTAATAGAGCCATAAAATGTTCAAATGTTTACTCATGACTTGGACAAAGTACAAGATAATGTTGAACACTGCACAACATTTCATACAATGGTATGAAATGATCCAAATGGTCTTATTGATCTTGGAACCAACCAAACTCAACTTCACTTGCTATTTTTATGTCCAACCAAGTACAAACAGATTACTGGCAGAAGATGACGAAGTCATGTGAAATGAGCAAGACTATGCCCAGAAGCAACTTCTTGTCCAATCTTCACAAATAAGCAACCATTCCTTACAAAGAAAGAAGACAATCCTCTCTATTTAATTTTTTTCTCTCTTGAACGACGAATCTGATATTCCCCTTATATTTACAGTTCATTAAACATTCACAAAGCCTGAAGTTTGGTCATTTTTAAATGCCTAATGTGGACAACTAATCAGTCGATAAACCTATAATTTATTAAGTACATTAGGGTTTCGGTGAGTAATGAAGTAAAAAGGGTCATTTGTGGAGCCGATAGTGGCTTACGGCAGTCTTCTCCAGTGGGGCTTGTGATAAATGACTGTATGCTCTAAACTAAAGCAGGACCACACTGCAAATGCTGCATGGGAAAATGGTAAGAAAAATCCACTGCAGCTGTTTTATTGGGATGCCCCTCAAATTACAAAGATCCTCCGCTACAAAGCAAATACTGCTGTTAGTGGTGCATTTATCACGAAGGTCAATGCAGTTTACCAGGACCAGGAAAAAAAAAACAAAAGCCACACTAAGCACCTCTTGAAGCTATTAACAAGCAATTGGGATCAATCTTTTCCTTAAGTGACCATGAAGTATGTAATTGCTTTGATGTTAAAATACTTTCTCAAACTGCAAAATGTGCTGAAAATCCTTGAAGTATAACCATTTGGAGGTTCTCCAAACAATATAAATGCAGTGGCACTTTTAATATTTTTTGTTTGTTTGACATGTCATGGCTCAACTAATGGAGCAAATCTAAGCTGTGACTATACTTGGCATGGCACATATCCGGAAAATGCTGAATTTTTTCTCCAAATGTAATGTTTTAAAATAAATCACGTTACTCATTTTTAACCTGTTAGCAAAGAGCGCCATCTTTGTGCCAGTCTTCATTGCCTTTATATCTCACCAGTTGTCATCACCTATCAAAGAGTTGCCTAAATTAATTTTTTTAAAGGCTTTTTATTTCTTTTGACTGCAGGCTCTTTGTAGTTTGAAATTTCCGGGTTTTGAAAACAGGTGATTGCCCAGATGTAATAATTAATAAATTAAGGTGTGTACACATTCCCCCGATGATTGCCGTTTACAACTTTTTACTTAAAAAGCTGCATCTATATGGCACGTTTAAATTTTAAGCAACTGCTACACGATATAGAAGCCGGGTCACCTTCTTTCTGTTTATGAGTGTGACACAACCGTGCAAAGACTAATAAATTTCCTGCAAAAATAGACAGCTCAAGATATAAATCATGAATTAATTGTTTCAAATCAAGGTAAGATAAGGACAGTCTTTTGAACATTTTCTTTAATACTTACTCGACGTCTGATTTTTATTCATTTTTAAACCAAACAAAACAGCTTTAAGCAAAAATAGTCTGAATCAAATCTCTTAAAGGGAAAGTTCACCTTAAAATGAAAATTTTGTCATCATTTACTCATCCTCATGTTATTTTAAACCTGTATGATTTTCTTTTTTCTGAAGAAGATATTTTGAGAAATGATGGTAAACACACAGCAGATAGTGACCATTGATTTCCATAGTAGGAAAAAAATATTTTGGAAGAATTGTGATAAATAATGAAGAAAATATTTTAATAAATGATGGCAAGCATGCAGTTGACGGTACCCATTAAATTCCATCATATTTTTTATTCCTACTATAGAAGTCAATGAGACTATGCTGTGTGTTTACCATCATTTATCAAATTATCTTTTGTGTTCATCTAAGAAATTCATACAGGTTTAAAACAACATGAGGATGAGTAAATGATGACATATTTTTCATTTTAAGGTGAACTATCCCTTTAATAGTTAGGGACAAACTTTTGAGTCAAATACTTATATCAATTAATTCAATTGACATCATATTTACATCTGAAATGCCTTTTTTTGTTTAAATGTAATTTTAAGTCCATAATATATATAAACAATGAAAATGACAAGAGTCATAGATGTTAATGTTCATTGCTGCAAAAGCAGTAATGCTATTATCTACACTTTGTTTATATTTAACTTTTAATTTTAATTGCAAATATTAAAAACTTTAAAAATATGTTTATATAAAATTATTAGAGGAACGCATTTTGCACTAAATTTTAACTCGTACGTGAGAATTTGATTCCACGCCCCCATAAGTCACATTTTCAACCATGCAATTTCTAAACAGCGGAGGTTAACTGCACATTACCGTACTGGGGGTTGGAAAGTGAGCTTTTTTTAATGACGTATTTATTCTTTAGATAGCAAAAAATCCAAACGCAAGAAACCCCATGAATCCGCGCTCAGATTTTGATGACGTCTGCGACTGCACTTGTTGCGTCTGCAGCGCCTTCCTCATGAAGTAACACGATCAAAACCCTATCAAACCGGTGAAAATCTCTGAAAAGGATGCAGCACAGAATTAATAATATTGTGCATATTAAACAGATAAAAAGACAAGTAACAGATTAATTCTTTGATTTGGAGGTTGCATGCAAAATCCATTTGGCTCAAAAAACTGAGATTTGAAAGGGCATGGCGCCTCTGTATTAGGAGTTGCTTCTCTTCAGCCCTGACGGTAAAAAAATAGTTAGGTAATAGAAAACAGGCCCAAAATTGAGAAAAAATGAATAAGGAAAGAACAAAACTCAATTTTTTTTTACTACTGTTATTCCACCTGAAGCATGTGTCGAGTCTCCGGCCACCGGAAAATCAACTGACATGTACACTGACAGAAGCTTAAAGCAACAGAGAAAAACAAACAAATTGAAGAAAGATAATACATAACTAGTTTTGAAAAGAAAGAATGAATCCTGAGGCAACATATGGTTTTGTGTGTGAGTTGAAGGAGAAATTTGGTCTTTTTAAGCTCATAATGGATTTAAATGCTAGAGGCAAAACCAAACCACTTCTGGCAAATAGCTCTTGCTGTTTGATCAGCAGCAAAATAAAAGAAAACTATTTTAAACCATTATCCAATCATTTTTTTATCAGTGGATAGACATACAATTGATTGCTTATTGTTAGATGTTTAAATTTGGATATACAGGAGTGTTTCTGTATCTCAACTGATACAGCACTATTTTAGCAGCACAAACAGTCATGGGTTCGATTCCAAGGAACACACATACTGGTAAAAATGCATATATTGTAATGCACTATAGGTTGCTTTTCAAGACAAAAGTTCACAAAACCATTAAAGAATTTTTTTGCCATTACTTTATTACTCCAATGTGTTTTTTTAATATTTCTCCTTCCAGGGACTATTGTATAAAAAAAACACCAGCAAGCGATGTGCAAACATCATGGGTTTAATCCTAGAAGCACATATCTAGAGATAAAAAGTAAACACTAGGGGTGTGACGAGACACTTAATCTACAGGACGAGACGAGACACGAGATTGGGTTCACGAGAACGAGATTTTTAAATTTTTTAAGAAATCCTCAATGATAAAATAAATGAATGGGAAACTGAAATCACATTATTTTTAAATGTTTTAACTAATCAAGGACTCTCCCTAACAATTATTTTACTAATTGATAATGAAGTATTTTTCTATTTTTGGTAATAAAAATAGAACCTATTTAGCAATAACCTGTAAAGTTATACAATAATGACGATGCAATAATCATTTGTTCAAATAAAGTATCAAAACAAGTAAACACAGTAATAAGTAGCCGTTGTAATAAAAATCGGCATTATGTATTATAACAAATGCCTGCAGGGGGCGCTAACGGACCCGTTTTTGTTACTTTCACTTTAGAATCTAAACTTTAGCCGCTTACATTTAATCAAACAACATCTTTAATATTTGTCCAATTCGTTACAACAGAAATGATATAGCCACTTTTATTCTTGATCAAGAACATGCAAAGATAAAATCATGGAAACTCTGAGTGAGGGTTTAATCTGCTAAGACACTTCTGACATTGATCAACAGACAATCGCAACGCGTAGACGAACATTATTGGAAGCCCAAACAAAAAACCACATGCAGTAAAAGACTGAAAATAATGCATGCACACTGCACTGAAAAAGGTTTAGCCAGAAATGTATCTTTATGCTGACAGTGACCGTTTCTCAAACAGAAAGCTGCATCCTCTGGAGGTCGCATATGCAGACTGGATACGTCATCAAGCCTGGTTTATTTCAGTTAACTGAGCAGTTAAGATAGTCTTTATGAAGTGCAGTCTACAAATGCGACCTCCAAAGGATGCAGCCTTTTGTTTGAGAAAAGGCAAGCATTTCACCTTCCCGAGAAATCTCGTGAAATAATTAATTTTGCGATATTTAAACACTGAATACAATTCATTACAATGTCGACCATACAGGACTGTGTTCAGGTTCACCAACATTTTTTTTTTACAGAATTTTGATGGTTCATAGGCAAGGCCAGTGTGACATCCTTCACCCAAACAAAACTGCTCAATGCTTTCACCTTTTTGATCGTCCTTATTTACCGTTCTGCAGAAGAATGTGCATGTGCACAGGTGTGTAGTGTTTCTTTGCATAGTTTTTTTTTCGCTGACCCATGTAAACATGGATCATTTTGACAACCTTGCTGCATGTCCAGTATGTAACATTTTCAAAAACGGAAAAGAAAACCATTTCAGTTGCCATTTACATGTAGCCTAGGATAACTCAGGAGCCTTCATGGGTTAGATGGGGAATTCCTGAAATGCTTTTTTGTTTAAAGATGTTTAATGTTTAGGAAGAAAGAAAGAAACTTTTTTAAAAGTCTCAATCTCATTTTCAATTGATATATAAGATTCAACTTGGCTTTTTCTGTCTCATGGGCAGTTAAGTCACAAAAGAGAGAAGAAAGGTCTGGAAATCCATAATAGATGCATTCATTGGTGAACATTGTCCATCTCACAGCAAACAGTGAACATCCAAGACAACCTACTGAAGTGGAACACAAGCAATGTCACCCAACAAAAGGAAGAGCTTGCTGAAGGGCTGAGAAAGAGTAAAAGCGTTGTGCCAGTTCCCTTTGTCTACTGATTTTTAGGGCATCCTTTCTTTGAGATTCAGTTGCTCTTTTGACAGGGGGTTGGCTGTATAGACTTAAAGCAACCACCCAGAGTACCCTTGAACCATCAACCAAATGCCTTAGCAACCACAAAAACCAGCATAGCGACCATTTAGCAATAGATTGTCAACCACAGAACATTTATATATAAAGAATTCTTTATCCCAGTATTTTTAATTCGAAACATTCAATCTAATAATTTTAAATCAGATGTCTTCAACATTTTTCAGGCCAAGGACCCCTTAATAGATAGATAATGAATTGAATGTTCATTTCTCTATCATAAGCCATCTCCAAGGGCGTTTCAGAGAATTTGGCAGTACATCCAACCGGCCTCACAACCGCAGACCACGTGTACTCACACCAGCCCAGGACCTCCACATTCAGCATCTTCACCTCCAAGATCGTCTGAGACAAACCACCCGGACAGCTGCACCAACAATCAAAGAATTTCTGCACAAACTGTCTCAGGGATGCTCACCTACATGCTCGTCATCCTCATCGGGGTCTCGACCTGACTGCAGTTCGTCGCCTTAACCGACTTAAGTGGGCAAATTCTCACATTTAATGGCGTCTGGCAATTTGGAGAGATGTTCTCTTTACAGATGAATCCCGGTTTTCACTGTACAGGACAGATGGCAGACAGTGTGTATGTTGTCGTGTGGGTGAGCGGTTTGCCATTTTCACTGTTGTGGATCGAGTGGCCTATGGTGGCAGTGGGGTTATGGTATGGGCAGGCATACAGGTGCATACAACGAACACAGGTGCATTTTATTGATGACATTATGAATGCACGAGATCCTGAGGGCCACTGTTGTGCCATTCAACCACGACCATCACCTCATGTTGCAGCTTAATAATGCACGGCCCAATGTTGCAAGGATCTTTACACAAGCTGAAATCTCAGTTCTTACATGGCATACTCGCCAGACATGTCATGTTACCCATTTAGCATGTTTGGGATGGTCTGGATTGGAATATACGACAGCGTGTCCAATTCCTGCCAATATCCAGCAACTTTGCACAGCCATTGAAGAGGAGTGGACCAACATTCCACAGGCCACAATCAACAACCTGATTAACTTTATAAAAACGTGTTGCACTGCATGAGGCAAATGGTGGTCACACCAGATACTGGTTTCCTGACCCCCCCCCCACAAAACAGTGAAACTGTTACTTTTTTCAAGCATTTATTGCATTTTAGATGAACATTTGTTCTTAACATCTGGGCACTTTAAATCTTATCCATTCCAAACAGTTCTTGTGTAAAATCAGGTGCAGGTTGAGCCTTGCCCCAAAACGCTCTCAGCTAAGATTTATTCACCTATCATACTTGCCTACACCTGTTCTCCCCTCACCCACATCCTCAAAGTGTCTATCATTTTCAATTCAAAACATTTGATCTAATCTTTTGGATCATTTTGGATTACGAATGGGGACAAATATTTTCTGTTGATTCTATCAGTAGATTACAAAGACTTATTGTATGGCTAGGACTGTAGTCAAACCAAAACAAAGCATGCTTTGTATTTCTTTTAGTAAAAACAGCATTTTGAACCACATTTGAGGTATTTTCCATCCATAGCAATTTTAGTTGTAAAACGCAACTGGTACTAGTTGTTGCAAAACAGTTAGGAATTAAGTTTTTCCAAAAAGGAAAATTCTGCCATCATTTACATATCTTATGTCAATCCAAACCATATGAGGGATGCGGTATATAACAGAAAATGACAAAAATATACACTCCAAATTGTAGTCCAGATTGTGTTGCATATTACAAGTATTCCGAAGTAATACAATATGTGAGTTATTTGATAAAAAGTCACCCAAAACCCATTCTGTCTGGACCAAACTTTTTTGCCTGGTTTGGAATGACCAATTAGGGGTTAGGGGTGGGGTTTTGTTATTGATTTGTAAGAAATAATTGGCGACAAGCCATTGAAATTTTTAGAAAACAATGCACACCCAAGGTGGTATGCAGCGTGAAGCAGAGTGCCGTTACCCCTTGGGTGTGCTTTTTTTTATTCAAAGAACCAGAGTCAATCATTCCCCTTATACCATTGTTACCACAAACATTGCTAGTGGTTATTTTAAAACATTTGACAGGTTAGGTGTACGTTTATCGAAAAATAATGCATCCCTGCGAATAATTTCTCCAATCAGAATAAAGCATTCATGTTATAATTCTAATATTCGTACATTTTTGCACAATTAACTTTGTACGAATTAGCCAACACATGAAATATGTACAAATTCTTGTGAGATCAGGCTGGAACAACATGAGGGTAAAGAGTAAATGACCTTTCATTGTCAGATTTTCCATTTTCTCTTCACTGTTTAAGTACTGAAGATCTAAAGGACGGGCAGACAAAGGCAGAGAGCAGTGGCCGAGACTGTGACTTACTGTATGCTCAATGTTTTTCAAAGCACTACAGAGGAAACATTTCAGGTCAAACGAAGTAGGTGTACTACAATTTATTTTCTGAGAAGAAGGTCATTAATTTTGCTCTGCGCAAAGACTGCCCTTGGTCACTCGCATGAATTTCACATCTTTTGCGGCGTGGACAAGGACAAGATGCGATACTGAAAGATTAAATTTGACAAGCACGTCCAACAAGACAGAAACAAAATAACACAAGCACATAAAAAAACCCAAAAGACATAAATATACAATGACGGAGGGAAATGTTTACTTGATTTATAAAGGGATTCCAGTAATGCTCTCTGTGTGAGTGGTAAAAGTATCTTTTCAGTTCATTTCCATTCGATAAAGAAAACACCTTTACACATACTTATTACATCTGCTTGATTCTGATTGGACAGTGGTGACATCCAGAGGTTTGTTAAACCGGGAAAACACCCGTATGAAACTAACAATAAAAAGACAATTCCAGTGGTTCCCAAACTAGGGGCCGCGAGATGGTGCCGGGGGGCTCCAGTTTTATGACATTTTTTTTAAAATAAATAAATTTATTATTTTCAGAAAATCAAACCTCAGAAAAACAAGACTACTATCCAACAGCATAATTTAATATTTGTTTAATTAAAATTTTAAGTTATCATTTTTTTAATTTGCTGGGGCCGTGGAGGGATGCACCATACACAAATGGAGGGGGGGGCACAAATGATTAAACCAAACTTTCATGTTTGTTTTGTTTGTATGAACTTTGTGTCTTGGCTTTTAACAAATTTTCTTCATGGAAGGTTTGCATTTTATACAAATGAGCTAACAAAACATCCAAAATAAACTGAGTAATAAGCAGGATTATGGACACCAAGCTAGTTGTTATCACAGAATAAACTGCCTCAGGGTGATCAGGACCTACCACTGAGCTTTACAGGAGCATACAATATCCTGTATATTACATAAGCTATACATTATTCATTATCTGCCCTTTTGAATTTAACGCTTCAAAATTCCTGTGGTTCCTGCTTCCTCATTTCTATAAATGCAACTTATCTGTAATAACGAATCTTTCTTACAGGTCTTTAGCACTTGTTCCTCATCTGTCTTTGCTCAAAAATAGTTTTGTTTTTTGTTTTTTGCAAAGCATTTTTTTGTTGACACAAATACCACACCCAAAATTCTACTTGGTTATGTGTACACAAAAAAGCCTGTTATTTTTCTTCAAAACCATTAAAGTCTCCCTGTAGTCAAGAATTTTATCATTTAAATATCTTCTTTAAGCATCATAATAGCATATGTAAAGGTTTTACCTGTCACAGTAATTTCTTCATGCTTTAAAACTGCTAGAATTTAAGGTGCGATTCACATTTCGCATCTTTTGTGACCGCGAATACGTTATTTTGAATAAAGCAGTGTGGCAAGCGCGCTCAAATAGAGAACAGCGTGTTTGCGACATGCTCTTTTTTTATAGGCACGCCGCGGCCAGTTAAAAATTGTTTTCAGAATGC
The DNA here is from genome assembly GCF_027580225.2 of Misgurnus anguillicaudatus. NCBI lineage: Eukaryota > Metazoa > Chordata > Actinopteri > Cypriniformes > Cobitidae > Misgurnus > Misgurnus anguillicaudatus. The sequence goes on from NC_073361.2 coordinate 9,904,060, forward strand.
CTAGTCAAAAGCGCACAGGAAGGGGGGGGCAGCGTGGTTTCCCCCGTCTTGTCCTCGTCTACACTGTACAAGATGTGAAATTTATGCAAGTGATCTAGGGCAGTTTTTGTTTAGAGCAAAACGTGAACCATCTCAAACTCTACACCCTTGCTTCATTTAGTATACGCGAATATATGAATATGCAAATTAGTCCCCACTTCTACTCAACTGTACAACTTGGACCATTATGTATAAATATGCAAACTAGTCCTCGCCTCCACTCTTTTGCACCACCTCGGACCATAGATATATATAAGTACATAGATGCTACATTCGGCAGTTTCAGACATAACTGCTAAGTTCGGCTTTACACAATGCATACGTGAACTGCGCGTTTGTAGCACTAATCTTTAAATGCTAAAGTTTAAAGGTTACAGCACTCACTCTGCACATGCATGTGAGCAGAACAAGTGATCAGCACAGAAGCAGAGCTAAAGCAGCAGTGCTGTGATCATTTCAGCCCAGAATCTATGGGCATCCATACATAATATCTATGACTCAAACCACTAATCCACTCGTTTAGCTGTAATTGGTTACATGTTTGTGGCATTGAAAACCACAGCGATTTTAAGCCACAGGAATGAGATTGTCTCTAATTTTATTAAGAAAATACTTAGCAATGGTGTTGAATTTGCAAATGGCTTGTCTTAAAACATATTAAAAACACCACATAGACATATAAACAACAATAAAAACCCAATTTTCCCCGCGGTGGGAATTTCATTTATTGAAATGTTTTTGTTTACAAAAGTTGTTTACAATCAAGCCACTAATGAATAATTTAATAATTAATAATAATTAATAATGATCCATCGTCATCTTTATGAAAGAGAAATAAATCACTTTATTTAATGTTTAAAGTGAATAAAAAAGCTTTGACAGCTGACTTACTGGAGTTTCACAACTACTGAACAACTGAATCGCCTTTTCTCACAGACGTGTGTGTGTTTATGTGTATAGATGAGGTAGATGGGGAAAGCAGGGAGTGGACAAAATCGATGTGAAGCACGTAGATGTTTCTAACTTAAAACTCATTATTTCTGCCCTGTTTGCATATACTGTACTTACACAATTATTTAAAGTATGTTTATATTATTTATAACACACATGGTTTTTAATGATAATTCTATGGGAGACCACCCTTAGATGGTAGACTTGTCCCCCCGCCAGCCACATGCACAAAAAACAGAAGCCACATCTTGTATATACCAGAGATGATCGCATATCTGATATTCTACGACTAATTTATCAAATAAGCGCACCTGTCTGCATACATACATCCATAACACCAGATACTTAAGTGTCTGGTTTACATCAACACACGCATCCACACTTTGATCCTTGTCATCACAAAACTCCCACTTTCCATTCCCAATGTACGATGTTTTATTTATGGATGCGGGAGTGTTTTGGTTCTACAGTGTGATCTGATGTGTTAAGGGGCACAAAATGTCTCGTGAAGTGAGGAACTGTGTATATTAAGATAAAGTAGTACATTAATACGATTTCTCACATTAACTTATCCTAAACCATTTACAAACTACAAATAGGGATGCACGATATATCGGCCAACATATCGTTATCGGCCAATAACTGCTTATTTTTAATATTATCGGTTATTGGTCTGATAGCAAAATTAGGCCGATAAATGAAAGCCGATAAATGATGGATTATTTTGGTTTGTTGAACCACTTCACTTGCTCATTGCTGGCCATGTGAAGTTTTGATTGGTGCTTTCTGTGACATAGCAAGAAGATGACACGTGTTACGGGCTTAAGAAGAGTATGCTAGTCTAGCGCAAAAACAAGATGTCCGCGGTCTGGGAGTTTTTCATTGTGAAAATGATATGAATATTTATCGGCCTATAGATATATCGGTTATTGGCCCCCAAGTATAAAGAGTTTTCGGTTATCGTTATCGGCCAAAATTTCCATATCGGTGCATACCTAACTACAAACATGAATTATAACTCATATAATGCGACTGGTTAAGATGAGATGTGCTATTACATTTCTTACAAGTCTGGTAAGTGATTAGACTAAGTGAAAGACAACTTAAGCCCACTATATCTTGGGATGAAAATAAAGAGTTAAAATGCAAAAAACTCTGTGTCTGTTATTTCTTTTGTCGTAAATGTGCATTTTTATTAGGCTCCTTAGTTTAGGTTCAGTAATTTCACTTTAAAAAAAGTTTATTAGTCAGTAATTGAATTGCCTTTTCACAAATTTCATTTTAGTAAGTTCATTGGTTTTTAACACATTTGTCTTTCGTTGCAAAACCCTCTAAATGCATGCAAGCTTTTTTGGCAAATCCCTTCACTTCTAAAAAAAATCCACTTCTTTGGGCATGACTTAGTAAACTAAAATCACCCAAGTTTAAATGTAATCCATGGTCATTTCACATTCGTCTTTCATGGACAGGTTGTTGTGGTGTTATATGCAGGGTTCCCACACCTTAGTTAACTTCAAATTCAAGGACCTTTTAAAAACTTTCCAGGTCCAATACCCTCAAATTCAAGGACTAAATGTGGGGACACATTTCAAGTGAGAGCAATGTTACATCGTGTTACCTTTTAAGATATATTGTTACAGGTCCCTTTCGAGGGAACTCGCGCTGCGTTGACACTTTGGGGACGCCTCCAGGGGTAAGTGCGTCTGAATGTGTATATCAAATTCAACCAATGGTGAGACTTAACGACAAAGACAAGGTGAAGCGGGAGCCAGGAAGTATATCGCTATTTGAAATATTGCCAAAGACGGCGTTACAGGGACGCAGAACTATGCACAACTATGCAAAAAAGCATTTTGATATGAATCAACATTCGCATACAGAAGATATAAGCATTTAAAACAAACAGTTTAGCACGTGTGCTTAAAAAGTCTAGAAATTGTATGATATTATCCTACACTACACAGGGAATAATATGGATTTTTCCCCCCAAAAAACTTCTTGCATAAAATAGATTCAAGCACTTTCAATGACCTGTATCTATGTACGTATATTGTCAAAAACCTCCCAGGGTCTTGAATTTCCTTCCCAGATTCACAAACTTTCAAGGATTTCAAAGACGCGTGGGAACCTTGTAAATGGATTCTGACAACAAAGTGCTATTTCTGAGTGGCCTAAAACGAAGATTAAGCAGAGTTGAGGCTAAAGTGCTTGTTAAACATGTATTACGTGCAGATATCATTCAGTTATTATCATTACATTGTATCTCATTCTTTGACAGAGGTTTTGCAAGTGAGCTCTTCAAATACAAACATAGGGGTGGGCTCTTTTGACTAAGCAACCAACCAGAACACCTCAATATTCAATCAATATTTCTAAAAGTCAAATACATCCTTGGAGAAATTGTTAACACAAATGCCCACATTTATTAGGGAAACTAATAGGCATGAAATTAAGCTGAAAACATTGCATTATCTGTAGGCAGTCCGCTTCAATAAAACCCATTCTTACATTTGTGGTACAGTTCAGTGAGTTCAGAAACACAATGGATCGTTTTTACACACTGACCTCTATTAACCAGTCCCTCCGTGAGAGCGAATCTGAAAGGGTGACATTGTGATATGAAGGAGCAAAGTGAACTTAATGGAAAGCATGAGCACTTCTTCCACCATTTTTTCTCTCCAAAACATACAAAAATCCAGGCAACTGCTGTTAGCATTCTTGTGTGGAAATGGAAACCAGACACCGGGATATTCTGCAGATGTCTCCAGGGAAAACACAAGAGACCTCAAACCACAAGTTTTGTGATTAGCTTATGCCTACATTTCACACACATTAATTCATGAAAGAAGAGAAAAATAAAACCACTGATCTTATGAGTTATAGAGCCATTGCAATTATGCCTGTAGGTCAGGATTTACAAACTAAAACAAACATAAACTAAAAGACCTTAATCTCTCTGCAATGCTCTACATGCAGATTTCAACCTATTCAAAGCGATTGCCCTGTAAACATAAACATGAACTTCAGTATCTGGATAAACAGCAGCCAAACCAAAACAATGCACCTAAGCTTTCATAATCCAATTTTGAAAGTCCTATTTGTCCTGTAAGCAAAGTCTTAAGCATACATGCTACCAGATGGCACGTTTTAATCCAAGCTTTGCAGGCACCATCAAGACCTTTTTCTCTTTACTTTCCACTGTCTAAAACACCAGCTGGACTTTCACGGAGATGACCAGTTCATCAATTCGGTTACAATTACATTTTACATTTTTCCTAAACCTAATGCAATGCAGAAGTCTGGACACAGTTTATTTTACATCTATTCATGCGTGACCAAACTGTGGGTTCCCACACCTTTCTACCAATGAATATTTCATGACAACGTTTCCAGATGTTTGTGATTACTGGATACTGTTTATTTAAAATTATTTTATGTTTTAAACATCAGCATAAACGTATTGTTGATAACGATTTTAACATTTACAAGCAAAGAAACAGCAACTTTTAAATTCCTTACTTTTGGTTACACTTTTCAAACAGAAATGTCACATAATTGTTTGTAAAGTTTATCACAATGCATCCAATACAGTGTTTTACCCTCTGGGTGATTTTATACTATTATATAATTATATAGGTCCCGTACACACTGCATATTAATTCGGTTGTCACTTCACCTTTTAATGCTTAATACTGTTCTGTACACAAACACTTCAGTAATTTACGGGACTCACAACCGCATTCTACAACCGAATTAACTCCCGCAAAATGCAGGTAGTGACAACCGAATTTACAAAAACTCTGCACAGTGTGTACATAACCGAACTGAACAACTAGTAGTTAATTAAGTGTTTAAACGTTTATCATAAACAGGACAGGTCTCTCTTCTGAAAAAATAAAATGCTTAGAAGAGGAAAAAGTCTTCTGTATGCGCGGTTCAGAAAATGACAGAGGAACAAGCGTTTGCTGACTAGTGTTGCCAGATCTTGCACTAAAAAAACATACAACAAGAAAAATCCAATAATAAACCGAAATAAATCTAAATGCTTTACCTCAAAGATCAAAATATGGGGACCGGCACCCTCACACTTTATTAACACCAAAAACTTGATCGCTTCATGAGCCAAAAGCCATAAACGGTTAAGCGCCAAAACGGCATTTACGTACAAAAAAGAAGAGGACCTGGCAACACTGCAAGACCTTGCGCTCCGCGCTGTGAAGCAGCCTCACAAAAACGTAAAATACACAACGCCAAGACGGAGGTTTATTCCAAAACACAATGCTGTTATTATTTTGGTGAAAGCTGTGAGTGATAAGCACGCGAGACGGCAGAACGTTGCTATGGTTTTCTCTATGTCAATCATCACATTTTCGGGAGTGAGTCTTGTTTCGTACAGACATGAAACGAACATTTAGGGGATTCACTCCCGCATTTTAATGCGGTTGTCACTCCCGAAAGTTTGCAGTGTGTACGAGACCATAATATAATTATACTATTATATAATTGCACAAGTATACCTTATAGAAACCATGGTTTTACTACAGGAAAAGTGCAACCATGTTTTTGGCTAAAGGCAATTTGTATTACCGTATGTTTAATGGAAAATCTGGTTTCTGTAATCGGACAATAATTTTTTTTGGGTACTGTGATTTAGTTACAAATATTATAGTAAATCATGGTAAATTTAGTAAGAGATGAGAGTGGTGAACTTATCAATGTTCTCTATTGGACAAAGGAATGCCTGGTCGGCGTGTGATCGTACATGTAATGAACTTGCTGTGCAGAGACAGGCGCAAATAAACAAGGTTTTAGGTGTCCTGTTTGCAATAGCGTTATTTATAAAAATAGCACAAAGTACGTTAGATATGATGCCCGGGGGTTTGTGGATGCATGTGGCCGGCGCGTCGTACTGCTTGACAGAAGCACAAAGGAATCATGCACGTCTAGAGAGAACTTGCAGTGAGGAGACATAGTGAATAAGGATTTACATGTCCTGTTTGCTGCACTTGGTAAAACAACATTAATTCACAGCAGTGAATGCTGAAACTGGAGGCATTGACTGTCCCTTGATTGTGGGGTGTGAGCTATACATATGGATCGTCTCAGCTCTTTTACTTGTCAATAGCGCGGGGGTGTGTCGTTCTCAGCTCATTTCAGGTAATGAAGTAACAGGAGAAAGACGGTACCTCTCCTACTTCTCATACAGTTTACACAAAATGAGAATATTGGTTTTTGATTTCACATCATTTGAAAGAACACATTCCAAGCATTATGTAGAAATTTATCTTTTGTTTGTCAAGTATTTAACAAAGTAACTAAGTCTTTTTGCTCATGCACCGCCATCAACCTCAAGAAGTTAATGCTATGCTGGGGTTGGTATAACATTGAAAGCTTTTTAAGGGTTAAATGATTTTTTCAGGCTGGGTAAAGACGACCAGCTGCCACCTGCTCTGAGACTTGGTGATGGGAATGTCTCTCTGGTATTTCATGCATTAGGGCACATTAAGCATGGAGATCATTCTCAGCTTGGCAGCAAAATGTAGCCATATGTGTTGAGGATGTGAGAGAAAACTACACCACGACTGAACTGGATCTCATCTTTGTGGGTGTTCATTTGTACAGCACCACTTTGCTGTTGGAGAAAGTTTTATCAACCTGCTCAAATGGTTTCTTTATAAATGATTCATATTTTAAGATGTAAACTGGCTATATGATTAAACAGCATTGCATTATAGAACTATTTTTGTTGTAATATTGGACTCAATAAGTAACAATAACTATAAAGTGATCCTAACAATATATTTCTTTGCATCGTTATAGTTGTAGTGTAAACTCTGATATTCTTTTTAATATAAAATAATTTTTAAAACTATACTCCTATTTCTATATAGAAATATAGTTTTAAAAATATAATATGAATGTCCCTTTATGTGAGTTATCTACAATCATAAAAATCCTGCCAATATAAAAAGCTTTCATAAATGACAGTGGTAAACTATTTGATTCCAAAAAATCAGTTTGCGCTTGTAGACAGCCTGGCAGGCCATAACTCAGTTAACAGTCTCAATTAGAGCAGTAGATATGTCCTGAGGCTTGTATCCTAGAAGAGGAGCATGAACAAGCACGCAGGAAACAGGAATTTTTGGCGTGCCTTCTGGCTTTTAAACAAAAGTGAGTTCTGGGGTGCACTGTTGAAAGATCTGAAATTAATCTACAGTGACATGAGTGATCTTATTTACACACACATAGATGCTGGTGTGTGAATAAGGTCAACAAATGGAGTATGCAAAGACATGATGATATACCTTTCTTCAAAACTTAATTTGTCTGAGCCACTCTTTGGTCCCAATATAATTTTTAATAATTCTTATATGAGTGTGTACTTATTATTATTTATATATAGCTTTGTCTGTTCATTGTACTGTGTTGCTTATCTAAAAGACAGTTTTGGTGAAAAGGACAAGGATGTAAGAGAAGGGGAGAAGATGGTAGGATCACATAATTTTGTTTGAATAATATGGAATTCAGACTTTATAAATAATAATAATAATAATAATAATAAAATATTTATAAGATGTTAATAAATAAAGATGCGACGTAACGTAAAAATTAAGTAGTCAAATTGGCTGGTGAGTAAAGGGTTAATTTCAAACCCTGCATACTAATATTAGAATCCATTACGATAATAACCATCGCTGAGAGGGTGATTGGAAGTCAGTTTCACATTTAAAACTCCTCCAATATGCAAAATAAACTTACATGCTGTAGCATGGCTGCCTACTGTAATTACCACAAGCATTCAAGCCAGATTTATATGGGTCAATAAGCTCTTTTAAGAATAAAGGGCAAAAAGACAAGAACAATCTTGTTCTTTAAGATACGGAGAGCATGTGCTTGGGTCCTATCATTAGCCATTGAAGTGTCTGGGCCTCATTTCCATTTCTGTCAAGAGCTGTGGAGTCTGTGGTGTCATTAAGGTTGCTGAAAGTCATAGTCACGTTTGCATCAGTGTTTTTGTAACAGCGATATTCATTGTGGTCTAAAATTTAGTTTGAATGGCTTGTAGGATTGCTTCCCATAGGTTTGAAAGAAATTGTGTCAGGAACAATCAAACATTTCTGCTCTATCTGTCCTAGAAATGTATAACGTTTCAAGGATTCAAACTGTGCTCATATTAGCCAAGATAGCTGATCAGGGTTTATACAGAAATCCTGGAGTTAAATTTACTACTTTTTACTACCTTTTTTACTACCTTCAGAATATTTTTTAAAACCATCCCGACACTGAATTGCAAGTGTTAATCAGCGACCTTTCTATTATTTACACAGATTTTGACATATATAACATACAAAAAAGAATTAAAGTGAAAAAAATTCTTTTGACTGAAATATTTTTCAGGCCAAGTCATATTCCTTTACCTAACACTTTATGTAGGCGAGACCAATAGCATTTTAAGGGGAGATTTTTTTGCCATAAATTCCATATTGAAGTATCATGTGGCATATAGCTAGCTGTAGTTTGCAGGGCATTTCAGATTAAGGCGAAACAGCTAAATAACTCACTATACTGTATAAAAAGAAAACATGAATATCACCACCTTTAATGAATCTTTTATTAATTATTTATTAATTGTAAATGTATTTATTTTAGCATTTACTAATAATTTTTTAATAAAAGTTGAAACTGTTAACATTAGTGAATGGACCATGAACCACCGTCAATTAATGTAATGACATAAACAAGAATTAATTAATGATTATATACTCTATATTTTTCATTGTTTGTTTATGTTATATAATGCATTTACTAATGTGAACAAATACAACTTTTTCATATCATATTATTCAGTACACATAAACAAATAATCCAGGGTCTGTTCTGTTCACACAACAGCTTACAGTCACAGCTCTAATACAGTAACGTTATGTGTATGAATATAAACCCTGAACCAGTGTTGCCAACTTAGCGACTTTGTCGCTAGATTTAGCGACTTTTTAGACCCCCTTAGCGACTTATTTTTAAAAAAGCGACTAGCGACAAATCTAGCGACTTTTTCTGGCATTGTTGGAGACTTTTTACGTGACATTCACTCTTCTCAATGAGCAGCTAGCGCTGCTTCTGTGGGCTCCACCCCCGACCCAAAGCATTCACAGTCCTCGCGCAGCAGAGCAGAGTCTCTCCCAGTTGCAGTCAGGGCAGAAGAACTGGTTATTTATCTGCGTCCAGACGGCATAATCGTGCATGCGGGAAGCCGGATCAGGCGGATCCCGCGATGGCTTACATTAATGGCGAGATGTAAATGTAAAATGGTCTTTGAATAAAATGAATCACTGTACATAACAGGTCCGTAGCCAGCCTATTGAAAGGGGGGGTTCTTTTTTTCAAAAAGTTTTTTGCAGTTTTTCTCCTCCTTTTGTATTTAATTATGAGGAGGGCCATACGCAGGATTTTATAAATACTGAGGTCCATATATGTATTTTTGTAGGGCATGCACCCCAGGAAAAAAAATATTTCTCTGCTCTACATATATGAATTTCAAAAAACATCAGAAAACCAAAGAATTAAATAACTATAGATTTCAAACCATGTCAGTACGCAGAAGATTTGTGTTGGTCATTATAGGAATGCATTGTAATAATTATTTTACCATCCTGGGCACAATGGGCTGTCAGTAAAGTAAACATAGACTTACTGAGGATCATTTTAGTGAATTAACTGGCCATCAATAATTAGTTTATTAAATTAATTCAAAATATGCACACACTTATTATACACTTTATATGCTTAAATACAACACAACTGCAGGGAACTAGAATTGTATAAATAGGTTGGCAGAGGCTACTTTAGGGGGTCCATATCCCATGAAAGAAAACTGAAATTATTAAAAAAGCATAAATGAATCTACGATTACTTCACATTACCCACATTAGATAAATATTCTTCTTGCCCTGCATGCATTATACTAACTGTGTAAGATGTAAACATAATGCAAGCCTTAATTTTAAACTTCTCACATCTGATTTAATGTCTGGTAATGAAGCAAAAGGCTTCTTGCTAACTGCAGTTACTTTAGTAAAAGTTGTTCAGAAAATCAAAATTCCACGATAAACCTTAAACTTACTTTTAATAGCAGAGCTCAACATAGGTTACAGTCAGGACCAGTGAGTGACTTTCTCTTCTTTTGTTGTTTAATTAACTTTAATGACTTCAACAGGTACTGTTTATTGGCCTTTAAGACCGAATGCAATAAAATGTTTAAGCCAAAAGATGAATGGGCTCATTTAAACTCCGTGCACGCGCATTACCGGTGGATGAAGCGTTGTACCGCGCACGTGATGCGTCGCGTTTTCAAGTTCAAGCTTCGCATCAGTTCAGTACAACACAGTGAATTTAATCATACAGTAAAAAAAGATATCTTAAAGAATTAAAGAGTGGCGTTGAATTTTGTTAATAAACACGCGCTGAATAATGGGAAGTGAATTACTGGAGGGAGTTAAAGCAGCACATTAAATTTGGACACCCATGTGTGCTCAGCTGCAGTAATGTTTCTTGTCTTGTCACCTTGACAATCACTGCGTTTCATATTTCACATCATTAAACGGCTGTATAATAGTTAGCGTTTGATTACTTACATCTTTCTTGCATTCCACTAACTGCGCATCTGACCTCTGTGTTGCACCTCTATCTGCCTGGTCTGATTTTATTGGTTATCTCGGAATAATTTTGACTTTATCTTACTTAACGGGGTGCAGCTCAGACCTGTCGGCTTGTGACACCACACTACCACGAGATCTATTTAAAAGCATACTGAGTCATTTACTATTGAATCGGTCTCGCGGTGCTAGTAAAACGTCACGTGCCGATCGGTCTGGGCAGCGCAGCCAGAAGTCAAACGAGCGCTGAGCGTTGAGTCAAATAAAACGAGCATCAGAAAATGACAGAAATCATGCGTTCAGCTTCAATAATGTATCATATTAATTTGAAACAGGAACCCAAAATATTTGTCACAAGCATTGATTAAAACAATGATGACAATAATCAAGCGAAAAAACGACTTAAATTCTGGACCTTTTGGTAGTGAGGGGGGGTTCGTTCGAACCACCCGAACCCCCCCTGCCTACGGGCTTGCATAAAATAAATGTACTTGAGGGAGCTGAGCAGCAGCACATTTAGAACAGACAAACTATACGGAACTGACGCGTTAATGGGCTATCTACCTACAAAACAACGTTTCCCATCATTTATCAGTGTATGTTTTGAAACTGGACTGTTTGGCCATATAAACATGAACATACACACATTTCGTTTTATGAGAACATAAGCAGATAAACAAACGAGAAAACATTTTCAAACATTCATGTGTCTTAAAATAACATTTTTGACAGTTCAGAGAGAAAGAGAAACGTGAAATAATGTAGTAAGCCAATGTAGTAAGAATGCAAATACGACGTGATGACGTCACTGTTATGCAAATGACGCAATGACGTAATCTAGCGACATTTAGCGACTTTCCAAGCAAGCTTTAGCTACTTTCCATTGAAAATAGTTGGCAACACTGCCCTGAACGAGTAACTCGAGTCAAACTCGTGTAGAATTCGCACAGGATGTCAGTAACCATAGTGACAGTTGTAAATTGAATGACTGTACCTTTATCAACAAAATATTATGTTACAATAGAGGCAGCGCTGATGTGCTAGTTTGTGCGCAATGTTTCTGCTGTTTACTTTCTCTTAAGACCTAAATGGTCGTGTTTATATGAGGATATTTGCAAAGACGGGATTTTTGAGGCATATGTGTTATTTAAGGCCAATAAAGCGGCAAAAATACGTACAACACATGCTCAATGAGAAACGAATGCACGACTAGCGTGCTCCTCTGACACAGAAACAGCGGACGCACTGTTGTTTGTGTTAGAATGGCTTAAAATCACTTGTTTTTTAACTGCTGTGCTTAAATATATGTACAAATGTTACGTTTTTGTGACCACACGCAAATGCAACTGCAAGAACCGACAGGTGGATAACATCAAAGTCGCGCGAGAGCATTTCGGAAGCAGTCTCCTCTTATGATTCCTCGTCAATCGCTCTCAAGGGATTTGGATGTCATCTGCCTTTTGGTTGTTGTGGCGCCACATGAAGTTTACCCACGAGTTAAACAAACCCGTTGTACCACCCACTGGCTATATCAGCATAGCATTAAAAAGCGTGCCGCGGATGATCAGTAACCTGAGAAATCATTTACCCCCAAAATACAGGACCCCTTACGTTAGTCATACTGTGCAAAGACACGCAATTACCTGTTTGGTTTTCTTAGCCCACGAATTGAAAGCCTTGCCAATCTTCATAATTTCGCTAAGCCTTTTACACCTTTATCGATCTTCAAAACATCGGAGCCTTCCTGCATTATAAGTTTGACCATGCTAGCTGAAATAAACTTTTACCTCAGCTTAACGTGATACAGTCAGAAAACCCGGAGTGGATCCGGTCCGTAGTGATTACAGAACGCTTACTGCGGAGAGAGGAACGTGATTTGGCTCCACTCCAGGCTTTGATCACATCCCAGAGACGAAAGATCTTTGATTATTTGCCCAGATATGCGGATGATTTGAACTAATTTCCAGGCATCATAACATTACAAAAGGCAATCGAAAATTTACTACCTCGTCAGATGACGTTTACTACTTTTTACTACTTTTTACTGGCCTTAATTTGGCATAATTTAATTTACTACCTTTTACTACCTTTTACAACCCCGCGGAAACCCTGCTGATAGACCCACCCCAGACATACGCAACCTAGACAATTATGTTGTTTATTAGACATGCACCTTACTGCTGATTGGCTACAATGCCCCCAATATAAAATGTATTAAATAAATGAATTAAACACTAAAGAGAAATCAATAATTTTGTGGCAGCATGTGATGATATGGGGTGCTTTATTAGATCAGAATTACAGACGTGAAGAGGCTCTTTCTTACTCTGCATAGTTGCACATTACATAAACATTCTTGCGTTTCACCTCAACGATGGAAAAGCAGTGTTATTATACTTTGTGTTTGCTACTGCTACCTTTGAGTTTGATGTACTTGTCATCGCTCAGTCGTTGCGACAAAGTCACCAAGTTGGCAGCACTGCACTTCTCGGACTGTGCATATGTTTGTGTATGAATTTTGCCTGCCTCTGGTTGGCTAATGATTGAAATTAAGCCAATAATCATCGGTTATGTGGCTGTCCCACCCCCTCTAACACACACACACACCAATCATCATCAGGTTTGTGTCTCTCAGCCCCCAACACACACACACACACACACACACACACACACACACACACACACAAGAGAAAAACATTGCCTGTCTGGATGAGAGACCCTACTCTGGTGAAAATCGCTTTAGTGAGATTAATTATATTAACGCGAAGGATTTATTGTCAGTAACGGTAACGGCGTTATAATGGGGGAAACTTATTTGATTACTCGTTACTGAAAAAAATAACACCGTTAGTAATGCGGTTTATTTCTAACGCTGTTATTACCATCACTGACTATTATAATATACCAACAATTGAGGAGCTCAAATGCAAAAGACGCTAATCTTCACCTGTGTCAAAATGAGATGATATTAAACGAATGCTATCGGCAGCAAAGTCCTAGTCCTCTAGATGCAAGAGAAATTGGATGAACGACAGCACACATTTAAAGAAGCGATTTTTTTTAGAAGTGGATTTTTTTGCCAAAAATGCTTGCATGCAAGACAGTCAAATTTATGAATAAAATGAACTCTTTCCCCACCATTGACGAGATATCTTGTAATTTAAGAGAAAACATTTGCATAAAAAAACTTGCTACTGATGAGGTTTTAGGGTTATCTGTAATACCGCAATCATCCACTAGATGGCTTCCCTAATTTATAAAAAATTAAAGCAAAATATTATTTATAAATTTTATACTGCATTTATGTTTTGATAATCATTCTGAATCTGATCTCTAACAAAATGTTATTTTATTTTGAAGAAAAATACCCATATTTAAGAATTTATTAGCAGAGAAAAAATATAAATAGTTTCCTGTTTTGTTTGTTCGTTTATTGTTTGTTTGAAAGCAGAGGGTCTGTTCTTTCATTTGATATATTTGTATGTTTATATATTTGTAGAAAAAACTGGAAGTTTTTTCAAATCACAAAAAATTATGGCGGGCAACTTTAATTTTTTTTTAAAAAAAGGTTGGTGGCGAACGAGTTAATGTAAGGATTTTGTCTTGTGTTATGTTGTTTTTTGTACTTTTATTTTGACACCCTGTTCTGTTCCGGCTTTTATTTTGAAATGTCATCATGCCATGCTTCACTTCCCACTTCCTGTTTGTTGAGTATAAAGCCACTTCCTTTTGATCATATCACTGCTGATTATTACTTAGTATGTTGAGGCTGTTTACCTGTTTTCCTGAATCCTGTTTTGTGTTTGCCTGTTTTTTGACCCGTGTCTGTTCATTTGGATATTGTTTGTTTTGCTGCCTGCCCTGACCTTTTTGCCTGTTTATTGGATTACGTTTTGGATTGCCCCTTACTGGATGTGTTCGCCTGCCCTTTCGGGATTTACTTTAATAAACCTCTTTTGCACATGGATTCAACTCTCCTTCGCTTTCTTTAAAGCACATGTTACAGTTAATAAGGTGACATTTGTGAAAATAAGGCATTTCAATTACTGACTAATAACCTTTTCATTGCCATTCAAGTGAAATTACTGAACCTAAACATAAGAGCCTAAAAAAGCGCTTATTTACAAGAAAATACATTAGGCACACTTAGGGAGTTTTGGATCTGAACTCCAATTATCACATTTGTTTCTGTTTTTCTAAAGACTTTTAGAAGACAAAATGAAAACTTGAAAAACCTTTATTGAAAACTCCAATAATCTATGTATTGTTCACTTAGTATCTTTCTGGTATAAATGGATTAAAGTCAGCAATTGACTAAATACTGAACAAGAAGACGAAAAGTAACATCATGTAATTACAGTAAGATGTTTATGTCTTATGACATTGTTTTTATCTTTATCCACAACTTTTGTCCAAGCAAATATCTATTTAAACAGACATATTAGCTCAAATAACATTCTTGGTCTTGCCTAAATGAAATGCTGTAGCATCGAACAACTAACTGCAAACTCGTTATCGAACAGTCAAGAACGATTATTAGTACAACAAACAAGAACTTACTGTAGGTGGAAAGATATAGCTTGGGATTACTATAGCGTAGTGTTCCGGTAACCCAACACTTAGGCATCCATTCTAGATGTGGCTCCTCTGCCTAAAGTTTCACTCAGACATTGCATAACCTTTGACACTAGCTGCTCTTTCTTAACCTTTGAGCACACGCTGACCCCTCGACTCTTCAACCATGACTGCAGAGTCACGGAGTTGACCTTCGAGAGCTGAGAACAGACAAAAAATAACAACCTCTATGCATCTGTTTAACTTTATTTCATTAAGAAATGTTTACACATTTTCTGTATTAAAAAGTACAATGAAAAACAATTTAGCAACTAATCTGTAAAATTCAACAGAATGTACTTTACTGGTAGCTGTTAGACCATTACATAACCAAAATATTCATGAACTAAATACTAATAAAATATTTATAAACACAAATGGGGAATAAGTAAATGAAACTGTGTAAATCACAGATTCTGTATGGTCCTGAATATTAGCCTGGGTGCCAGCCGATCTTAGCCCCGCCCACAAGAATTTGAGAACGGGAAGATCGGTCTGGCGTTTTTCCGTTGAGGAGCTGCTATGCTAGGACTAGAGCTGGGCGAACCAATCAAATTGTCAGGGCGGGCTTTATACGATGATGGACAGATAATCAACAGTAACGTAATGAACCACGTCACCAAAGAGCGCGTGTGTTGAATGGCTGCCGCTGTAGAGTTCAGATGTGTGGATTCTGACATTGTTCCTCTTTTAAAATCAATGCTCTGTCGATATCTTTTAGAACAGACTCAGAGAAACGCGAGCAAGGCATTTGTTGATGTTTTTGCCGTCCTTCCTATTCGGCAAAAGTTGGTCGCAACTGAAATGGCTAACGTTATCACGGCGATGCAACTCAGTGTGCATGACGAGATGGATATAATTAGCGGTCGTTGCCAGCTTCTTTTCGGAAGCCCGGAATCGTGGTTGCTGAATAAGCGTAGGGACATGCTAGGCTCCAATATTTTCAAGCAAACGTAATGGGTATCGTCGTGGATGAAGTTCACCTAACGTACAAACGGTAAGAGATAGTCTTACTCTATGACTTAGTAAATACTTCATGTTGTGATATAAACGAAATGTTGTAAACATAATAGGTGTTGATGTACATTCGCTATCTCAGTATAATCACAATGTTAGTGTCATTGTAGCGAAGTACTTCGGTCAGGCTGCAAAGACGTAATTTCAACATACACTCACACACACACTCCGTTGCTCTGATTGGTCGTAGGTCTATCCAATTGAGTGCAGAGGCATTTTTCGGTTGAGACATGCCTCATAATTATAGCTCAATGGAGCGGTATCAGACTCAAATTCTGACTAGAATTGAGTATGACAACGTCAGGCTACCTGAATATAACTGTATATATAATGTCAAACAAATGAATGAGATTTTGGTTTGTTCTTTGGCAAATTCTGCTGAGAATGGTACAAACAGCACAATGTATAAAAAATATTGATTTTATTGTGCAAAAACACACATTAAGCCATAACATGGAGCCAGCGTTGGCAACATTCAATCTTTTCTGTAAACAAACACTAAAATACCTGATTGCTTTTGGCATAGTCTTCCACATCCAGCACACTCGGTTTGAGTCTCTTTGGTTTTGACTCAAAAGTGTCTCCCTGAAAAATGATGAAGGAAGATCCATCAGAAGCAGCATCCACACACATTTCTGTCTAGTACTCAGCATCATCCTGTTCATCAAACTCATTCAGGTTCATTAACTCATTCATATTCACAGTACAAACACTATGGAAAGTTAATATTTTTGTGTTAGAGAAAGTCCCCAGCATACAGTACTGTATAGGAATAGTATGTGACTTCTATTTTGTGTGCTGTTTGTAGGCATGACTTACTCCTCTTTTACTGGAGATCTCACAAATTTGGGGATGTGTCTGCACAAAAGGCTGGTTTGAAAGAACTTTGGTGATTCCACTGTGGGCCATCTGCCCCTTAAAAAAGGGTAAGGTCACACGATCAGGGTTTGGCCTGGAAAACTGGAAGGAATGGATTGGAGGTGTAGAGCACTGGAGCTTGGACGACTGCAGACAGGTAGACGACAGAGGGCTTACAACTGCTGTCAGCTTCTTCTGTCCATCCAGTCCCCTTTGCTGTTTCTCTGTCACATTTATGTGGCAGGTTTGTGATTTGCTTCTGAAGACTGGCACAAGTTTTGGTCTCAGAAACACAGACTGTGACTGGCTCTGTGTAAAATTAACATGTGTGGGAGAGAATGAAGTTTTCGAGTTGAGGAAAGGCCACGTTTTTTGGTCAAAAGATGACACCAAACTGGGATGTTTTTTCTTTTCAGTCGGTTTCCCAGAAGAGTCATGTTCAGCTGTGTCATGTAGGCTGCTGAGGGGTGTATGGTTTAGCACAGTGCTGATCCTGTTGTCTGTTGTTAAATTTACAGGCAGGGTTCCAGAATACTAAAATCCGAAGAAAGAGAAGTTTGTGTATTAGTGATATGTGCACTACACTAATTATGAAGAAAAGAGGAAAATAAGTATTTGAACACCCTGCTATTTTGCAAGTTCTCCCACTTAGAAATCATGGAGGGGTCTGAAATTGTCATCGTAGGTGCATATCCACTGTGAGAGGCATAATCAAAAAAAAAACTGAAATCACAATGTATGACACAGCTGCAAATAAGTATTTGAACACCTGAGAAATTCCATGTTAATATTTGGTACAGTAGCCTTTGTTTGCAATTACAGAGGTCAAACGTTTCCTGTAGTTTTTCACCATTTGCACACACTGCAGGAGGGATTTTGGCCCACTCCTCTACACAGATCTTCTCTAGATCAGTCAGGTTTCTGGCCTGTCGCTGAGAAAGACGGAGTTTGAGCTCCCTCCAAAGATTCTCTAATGGGTTTAGGTCTGGAGACTGGCTAGGCTACGCCAGAACCTTGATATTCTCCTTACAGAGCCACTCCTTGGTTATCCTGGCTGTGTTTTGGGTCATTGTCATGTTGGAAGACCCAGCCTCGACCCATCTTCAATGCTCTAACTGAGGGAAAGAGGTTGTTCCCCAAGATCTCGCACTATAAGGCCCTGGTCATCCTCTCCTTAATACAGTGCAGTCGCCCTGTTCCATGTGCAGAAAAACACCCCTAAAGCATGATGCTACCACCCCCATGCTTCACAGTAGGGATGGTGTTCTTGCGATGGCACTCATCATTCTTCTTCCTCCAAACACGTTTAGTGGAATTATGACCAAAAAGTTCTATTTTGGTTTCATCTGACCACATGACTTTCTCCAATGACTCCTCTGGATCATCCAAATGGTCATTGGCAAACTTAAGACGGGCCTGGACATGTGCTGGTTTAAGCAGGGGAACCTTCAGTGCCATGCATTATTTCAAAGCATGACGTCTTAGTGCAGGGGTGGCGAACGTCGGTCCTGGAGAGCCGCAGTCCTGCAGAGTTTAGCTCCAGCTCTTATCAAACAGACCTGAACAGGTAATCAAGGTCTAAAGAGTTACTAGAAACCTTTAGACAGGTGAGGTTTAATCAGGGTTGGAGCTAAAAACTGCAGGGCTGCGGCTCTCCAGGACCGACGTTCGCCACCCCTGTCTTAGTGTAAAACCACCAGTAACCTTGGAAACGGTGGTCCCAGCTCTTTTCGGGTCATTGCTCCTCCCATGTAGTTCTTCTTACCTTTCTTAGGATCATTGATACCCCACGACGTGAGATCTTGCAGAGAGCCCCAGTCCGAGGGAGATTGACAGTCATATTTAGCTTCTTCCATTTTCTAATGTTTGATCCAACAGTGGACCTTTTTTCATGTACAATTTTGTCTCTAGTGTCTTTGGACAGCTCTTTGGTCTTGGCCATGTTAGTAGTTGGATTCTTACTGATTGTATGGGGTGTACAGGTTGGTTTATGCAGGTAACGACCTCAAACAGGTGAATCTAATTTAGGATAATAAATGGAGTGGAGATGGACTAACAGGTCTTTGAGGGTCAGAATTCTAGCTGATAGGCAGGTGTTCAAATACTTATTTGCAGCTGTATCATACAAATAAATAGTTAAAAAATCATATATTGTGATTTCTGGATCTTTTTTGGATTATGTCTCTCAGAGTGAAATGGACCTACGATGACAATTTCAGACCCCTCCATGATTTTTAAGTGGGAGAACTTTTGCAAAATAGCAGGGTGTTCAAATACTCACTAAATGTGCACTACACTCGTGAGAAAAAGCTATAAAAATGCTATAGTTATGTTTATTTGATTTGCCATTATGATTTTATGATTTCCCAAAAATCCACTTTGTGGATTTTTTTGCCAAAAATGCTTGCATGCAAGACAGTCAAATTTATGAATAAAATGAACTCTTTCCCCACCATTGACGAGATATCTTGTAATTTAAGAGAAAACATTTGCATAAAAAAACTTGCTACTGATGAGGTTTTAGGGTTATCTGTAATACCGCAATCATCCACTAGATGGCTTCCCTAATTTATAAAAAATTAAAGCAAAATATTATTTATAAATTTTATACTGCATTTATGTTTTGATAATCATTCTGAATCTGATCTCTAACAAAATGTTATTTTATTTTGAAGAAAAATACCCATATTTAAGAATTTATTAGCAGAGAAAAAATATAAATAGTTTCCTGTTTTGTTTGTTCGTTTATTGTTTGTTTGAAAGCAGAGGGTCTGTTCTTTCATTTGATATATTTGTATGTTTATATATTTGTAGAAAAAACTGGAAGTTTTTTCAAATCACAAAAAATTATGGCGGGCAACTTTAATTTTTTTTTAAAAAAAGGTTGGTGGCGAACGAGTTAATGTAAGGATTTTGTCTTGTGTTATGTTGTTTTTTGTACTTTTATTTTGACACCCTGTTCTGTTCCGGCTTTTATTTTGAAATGTCATCATGCCATGCTTCACTTCCCACTTCCTGTTTGTTGAGTATAAAGCCACTTCCTTTTGATCATATCACTGCTGATTATTACTTAGTATGTTGAGGCTGTTTACCTGTTTTCCTGAATCCTGTTTTGTGTTTGCCTGTTTTTTGACCCGTGTCTGTTCATTTGGATATTGTTTGTTTTGCTGCCTGCCCTGACCTTTTTGCCTGTTTATTGGATTACGTTTTGGATTGCCCCTTACTGGATGTGTTCGCCTGCCCTTTCGGGATTTACTTTAATAAACCTCTTTTGCACATGGATTCAACTCTCCTTCGCTTTCTTTAAAGCACATGTTACAGTTAATAAGGTGACATTTGTGAAAATAAGGCATTTCAATTACTGACTAATAACCTTTTCATTGCCATTCAAGTGAAATTACTGAACCTAAACATAAGAGCCTAAAAAAGCGCTTATTTACAAGAAAATACATTAGGCACACTTAGGGAGTTTTGGATCTGAACTCCAATTATCACATTTGTTTCTGTTTTTCTAAAGACTTTTAGAAGACAAAATGAAAACTTGAAAAACCTTTATTGAAAACTCCAATAATCTATGTATTGTTCACTTAGTATCTTTCTGGTATAAATGGATTAAAGTCAGCAATTGACTAAATACTGAACAAGAAGACGAAAAGTAACATCATGTAATTACAGTAAGATGTTTATGTCTTATGACATTGTTTTTATCTTTATCCACAACTTTTGTCCAAGCAAATATCTATTTAAACAGACATATTAGCTCAAATAACATTCTTGGTCTTGCCTAAATGAAATGCTGTAGCATCGAACAACTAACTGCAAACTCGTTATCGAACAGTCAAGAACGATTATTAGTACAACAAACAAGAACTTACTGTAGGTGGAAAGATATAGCTTGGGATTACTATAGCGTAGTGTTCCGGTAACCCAACACTTAGGCATCCATTCTAGATGTGGCTCCTCTGCCTAAAGTTTCACTCAGACATTGCATAACCTTTGACACTAGCTGCTCTTTCTTAACCTTTGAGCACACGCTGACCCCTCGACTCTTCAACCATGACTGCAGAGTCACGGAGTTGACCTTCGAGAGCTGAGAACAGACAAAAAATAACAACCTCTATGCATCTGTTTAACTTTATTTCATTAAGAAATGTTTACACATTTTCTGTATTAAAAAGTACAATGAAAAACAATTTAGCAACTAATCTGTAAAATTCAACAGAATGTACTTTACTGGTAGCTGTTAGACCATTACATAACCAAAATATTCATGAACTAAATACTAATAAAATATTTATAAACACAAATGGGGAATAAGTAAATGAAACTGTGTAAATCACAGATTCTGTATGGTCCTGAATATAACTGTATATATAATGTCAAACAAATGAATGAGATTTTGGTTTGTTCTTTGGCAAATTCTGCTGAGAATGGTACAAACAGCACAATGTATAAAAAATATTGATTTTATTGTGCAAAAACACACATTAAGCC
The DNA here is from genome assembly GCF_027580225.2 of Misgurnus anguillicaudatus. NCBI lineage: Eukaryota > Metazoa > Chordata > Actinopteri > Cypriniformes > Cobitidae > Misgurnus > Misgurnus anguillicaudatus. Next base: position 9,925,686 of record NC_073361.2, read on the forward strand.
ATAACATGGAGCCAGCGTTGGCAACATTCAATCTTTTCTGTAAACAAACACTAAAATACCTGATTGCTTTTGGCATAGTCTTCCACATCCAGCACACTCGGTTTGAGTCTCTTTGGTTTTGACTCAAAAGTGTCTCCCTGAAAAATGATGAAGGAAGATCCATCAGAAGCAGCATCCACACACATTTCTGTCTAGTACTCAGCATCATCCTGTTCATCAAACTCATTCAGGTTCATTAACTCATTCATATTCACAGTACAAACACTATGGAAAGTTAATATTTTTGTGTTAGAGAAAGTCCCCAGCATACAGTACTGTATAGGAATAGTATGTGACTTCTATTTTGTGTGCTGTTTGTAGGCATGACTTACTCCTCTTTTACTGGAGATCTCACAAATTTGGGGATGTGTCTGCACAAAAGGCTGGTTTGAAAGAACTTTGGTGATTCCACTGTGGGCCATCTGCCCCTTAAAAAAGGGTAAGGTCACACGATCAGGGTTTGGCCTGGAAAACTGGAAGGAATGGATTGGAGGTGTAGAGCACTGGAGCTTGGACGACTGCAGACAGGTAGACGACAGAGGGCTTACAACTGCTGTCAGCTTCTTCTGTCCATCCAGTCCCCTTTGCTGTTTCTCTGTCACATTTATGTGGCAGGTTTGTGATTGGCTTCTGAAGACTGGCACAAGTTTTGGTCTCAGAAACACAGACTGTGACTGGCTTTGTGTAAAATTAACATGTGTGGGAGAGGATGAAGTTTTCGAGTTGAGGTAAGGCCATGTTTTTTGGTCAAAAGATGACACCAAACAGGGATGTTTTTTCTTTTCAGTCGGTTTCCCAGACGAGTCATGTTCAGCTGTGTCATGTAGGCTGCTGAGGGGTGTATGGTTTAGCACAGTGCTGATCCTGTTGTCTGTTGTTAAATTTACAGGCAGGGTTCCAGAATACTAAAATCCGAAGAAAGAGAAGTTTGTGTATTAGTGATATGTGCACTACACTAATTATGAAGAAAAGAGGAAAATAAGTATTTGAACACCCTGCTATTTTGCAAGTTCTCCCACTTAGAAATCATGGAGGGGTCTGAAATTGTCATCGTAGGTGCATATCCACTGTGAGAGGCATAATCAAAAAAAAAAACTGAAATCACAATGTATGACACAGCTGCAAATAAGTATTTGAACACCTGAGAAATTCCATGTTAATATTTGGTACAGTAGCCTTTGTTTGCAATTACAGAGGTCAAACGTTTCCTGTAGTTTTTCACCATTTGCACACACTGCAGGAGGGATTTTGGCCCACTCCTCTACACAGATCTTCTCTAGATCAGTCAGGTTTCTGGCCTGTCGCTGAGAAAGACGGAGTTTGAGCTCCCTCCAAAGATTCTCTAATGGGTTTAGGTCTGGAGACTGGCTAGGCTACGCCAGAACCTTGATATTCTCCTTACAGAGCCACTCCTTGGTTATCCTGGCTGTGTTTTGGGTCATTGTCATGTTGGAAGACCCAGCCTCGACCCATCTTCAATGCTCTAACTGAGGGAAAGAGGTTGTTCCCCAAGATCTCGCACTATAAGGCCCTGGTCATCCTCTCCTTAATACAGTGCAGTCGCCCTGTTCCATGTGCAGAAAAACACCCCTAAAGCATGATGCTACCACCCCCATGCTTCACAGTAGGGATGGTGTTCTTGCGATGGCACTCATCATTCTTCTTCCTCCAAACACGTTTAGTGGAATTATGACCAAAAAGTTCTATTTTGGTTTCATCTGACCACATGACTTTCTCCAATGACTCCTCTGGATCATCCAAATGGTCATTGGCAAACTTAAGACGGGCCTGGACATGTGCTGGTTTAAGCAGGGGAACCTTCAGTGCCATGCATTATTTCAAAGCATGACGTCTTAGTGCAGGGGTGGCGAACGTCGGTCCTGGAGAGCCGCAGTCCTGCAGAGTTTAGCTCCAGCTCTTATCAAACAGACCTGAACAGGTAATCAAGGTCTAAAGAGTTACTAGAAACCTTTAGACAGGTGAGGTTTAATCAGGGTTGGAGCTAAAAACTGCAGGGCTGCGGCTCTCCAGGACCGACGTTCGCCACCCCTGTCTTAGTGTAAAACCACCAGTAACCTTGGAAACGGTGGTCCCAGCTCTTTTCGGGTCATTGCTCCTCCCATGTAGTTCTTCTTACCTTTCTTAGGATCATTGATACCCCACGACGTGAGATCTTGCAGAGAGCCCCAGTCCGAGGGAGATTGACAGTCATATTTAGCTTCTTCCATTTTCTAATGTTTGATCCAACAGTGGACCTTTTTTCATGTACAATTTTGTCTCTAGTGTCTTTGGACAGCTCTTTGGTCTTGGCCATGTTAGTAGTTGGATTCTTACTGATTGTATGGGGTGTACAGGTTGGTTTATGCAGGTAACGACCTCAAACAGGTGAATCTAATTTAGGATAATAAATGGAGTGGAGATGGACTAACAGGTCTTTGAGGGTCAGAATTCTAGCTGATAGGCAGGTGTTCAAATACTTATTTGCAGCTGTATCATACAAATAAATAGTTAAAAAATCATATATTGTGATTTCTGGATCTTTTTTGGATTATGTCTCTCAGAGTGAAATGGACCTACGATGACAATTTCAGACCCCTCCATGATTTTTAAGTGGGAGAACTTTTGCAAAATAGCAGGGTGTTCAAATACTCACTAAATGTGCACTACACTCGTGAGAAAAAGCTATAAAAATGCTATAGTTATGTTTATTTGATTTGCCATTATGATTTTATGATTTCCCAAAAATCCACTTTATACCTCACAGACAAACAAGATCATCAAATGCATCAACATAACATTTGCAATTTTCTTAAAAAGACTAAATCGGCATAAATGATGTAACATGTTGGACAGCATGTGGAAATATGAAATCTAATGCAGCATTTCGCAACCATTTTCCTGGAGGCACACCAGCATTGTTCTAGATGTCTCCCACATCTGACCCCATTATTTCCCATTTTGGAGTCGCTCCTAATGAGCTGATGAGTGGATTCAGGTGTGTTTGATTAGAAAGAGTTGGAAAATGTGTAGTGTTGGTGTGACTCCAGGAACAGGGTTGGGAAAAACTGGTCTAATATTTACAGTTTTCCATGAAAATAATTTTTTAGTACAAGAATGATTACGGAAACCAAACGGGAAATATTGCGATTTAACAACAACAACTACAAAAAAACATTAGATCAGTCCCCACCAAGTGTTTTCCAATTGTCCATCAGTTTGAAAAAACCCTTAGGTTCAAACAGAACTGAGTTCACGAGCTATTTGAAATTATACACAAAAATTAACTATTGGAAGCAATCTGTCCAGTTTCCCTGCCTTAGGCCCGAGACAGGCTTGGACAGACTCCAGCACTCCCAATGACCCTAAGCAGTATAGGGAATGGATATAAAGTCTGTTACATCATGGCAGGCTTACTTTACCTCCAGAGCTGTGAGCTTTAACAGACCCAAGACCCATAAAGACATCTGTGAGGTTTGGTCTTAGTTAAGTGACCAACTTTGAATTACGTTGCAGGAGCTGTGCTATTTATTCACCCAACATAAATTAAACAGAGTCAGTTAATCACTGCTGTTCCCATCACCATCATTATCAATCATGATGTTATGCTATTAATAAAAGCTTCCTGTACACCAGTTTTGCATCTTTACTAACACAGGAATTGACACTTATTGCGTTTCAAATCAGATTTCACAAGCATTTGTCATAGTGTAATAATGTCAACGTGCAGCTCTGACCCGCATAAATTAAATCTCAGTCCATCTGGCCCGACTGTCTGAATCTCTTGCGTGCGCCAACAACAACAGACTGGAAGAAATGAGCTAATGTAGTGTCAGGTATTGTTCTGACTGGAAACTCGCATGTGATATGTTTTAAATGGCATTATTCCCACTAACTGATGGATTGGTTTATGAGACAGACTGCATAAACACTTTGTAATTATATTTGGAGCACTTTCAGGATTTTGTCAGTTATCCAAAGATCCCTGAGGTCTCTATTTTTGAATGTTTGTGTTGATTGTGAAACAAGCAGCACCTGATTGTTGAAATTATAGGACTGAAAAATGAATCAAAATATAAAAATTCTTCAATTTTACCTGCAATATGAATGTAAAAGCTGGGTAGCACATGACTCTCGATAGATTTAACTCTTTGGGCCCTATTTTAATGATCTAAGCGCATGGTTTAAACTGCATGGTGCACAGTTTAAAAGGGGTGTCTGAATCCACTTTTGCTAATTTAACAATGGGAAAAATGGTCTGAAAGGGTTGTTCCTATTCTCGTAATAAGTAATGGGTGTGTTTTGGGCGTAACGTTCAATAAACCAATGGGAGTCTCAGCTCTCACCCCCTTTAAAAGCCAGTTGCGCTCGTGCTATGATGATTCCCTATTTAGATGAAGGAATTTGTAAACTGAAAAACTAAGCGGAGGAAGAAGACCCCCGTTAAAGATTGATTTTAAAAAATTGCGTTGTTTTAATTAGGGCCCGAGCACACCAGGGTGTGAGGACCCTATTGTTTTTGCTCCGTTTATTATTATTATTATTAGGGCCCGAGCACACCGGGGTGCGAGGACCCTATTGTTTTTGCTCGGTTTATTATTATTATTATTATTATTATTATTAGGGCCCGAGCACCGAGGAGCAGGCCAGAATGGCCTGCACCGTGGGTGCAAAGCCCTATTGTTTTTGCTTCGTTTATTATTATTATTATTATTATTATTATTATTATTATTATTTTCCGAAATGAATCGCATTTTTGAAGGCCTAAACATGCTCAAAAACTCATGAAATTTTGCACACCCGTCAGAAGTGGTGAAAATTTACATGTGGTATAGGCGGCAGAAGTGGGCGTGTTGAAATGGCTCGATAGCGCCACCTGCAAAATTTCAAGAGAACAGCCCCCCCGCTACGAAAAACATACAGATACGAATTTTGGTAGGATCGTCTATCACCCCAAGACCTACAAAAAAGTCTCTTGGAACTAAGCTCTTAACCCCACAGGAAGTCAGCCATTTTGAATTTTCTCTGTCATTTTTTCACATTGCCAAGCGTCGTACTTTAACGAACTCCTCCTAGAGATTTAATCCGATCATCATCATATTTGGTCAATCTCATCTAAAGGCCTTTGTGATGTTAAATTGCGGAGATCTTGACTTTTCGTTGGAGGGTGTGTCCGTGGCGGCCTGACAAAGTTAGGCATTTTCGCCATGAAACAGGAAGTTGTTATAACTCAGGGATACAATGTCCAATCTGCCCCACATGCTTCACATGTTTGATAAGGGTCTTGGCCTGAACACATTTCAATGCCAATATTCAGCTTCAGTCATAGCGCCACCTAGAGGTAGCAGGAAATGCCATGTTTTGCGTTGTGATTTACTGCTCTTAGAGATTTAATAAAATCATCATCATATTTGGTCAGACTGATGTTAAGCCCTTTGCCGTGATAAATTGCGAAGATCTTGACTTTTCGTTGAAGGGCGTGTCCGTGGCGGCCTGGCAAAGTGTGATGTTTTGACATGAAACAGGAAGCTGTTGTAATTCAGGCATACATTATCCGATCTGCTCCAGACTTCACACGCTTGATAAGGGTCCCGGCCTGAACACGTCAATATAACAATAATCAGGTACCATCATAGCGCCACCTGCTGCACACAGGCGGTGTGGCACATCATTTTCCCTTTGAATATCCACCTGTATTTACCCACTTTAATTTATACCCCCCTGGTTTACTGTTTTACTAATGCCATAGGGTAGCGGTGCACATGCGTGCGAGGGCCCTTCCATCGCTGCTTGCAGCTTTAATTATTAGGGCCCGAGCACACCAGTGTGAGGACCCTATTGTTTTTGCTCGGTTTATTATTATTATTATTATTATTATTATTATTATTCCGTTTCTTCTCCAAAGTGAATCGCATTTTTGAGGGCCTAAACATACTCGAAAACTCATGAAACTTTGCAAAAACGTCAGAAGTGGCGAAAATTTACATGTGGCATAGGCGCCAGAAGTGGGCGTGTAGAAATGGCTCAATAGCGCCACCTGCAAAATTTCAAAAGAACAGCCCCCCCACTATGAAAAACGTACAGATACGAAATTTGGTAGGATCATGTATCACCCCAAGACCTACAATAAAGTCTCTTGGAGCGAAGCTCTAAACCCCACAGGAAGTCGGCCATTTTGATTTTTCGCTGTGATTTCTGTGCAAATTTTGTCATTTCCAGCCTTCGTACTTTAACGAACTCCTCCTAGAGATTTTATCAGATCGTCATCATATTTGGTCAATCTGATCTAAATGCCTTTGCGATGTTAAATTGCGGAGCTTTTGACTTTTCGTTGGAGGGTGTGTCCGTGGCGGCCTGACAAAATTCAGCGTTTTCGCCATGAAACAGGAAGTTGTTCTAACTCAGGCATACAATGTTCAATCTGCCACACACTTCACATGTTTGATAAGAGTCTCGGCCTGAACACATTTCAATGCCAATATTCAGTTTCAGTCCTAGTGCCACCTAGAGGTAGCAGGAAATGCCATGTTTTACGCTGTGATTTACTACTCTTAGAGATTTAATCAAATCATCATCATATTTGGTCAGACTGATGTTAAGCCCTTTGCCGTGATAAATTGCGAAGATTTTGACTTTTCGTTGAAGTGCGTGTCCGTGGCGGCCTGGCAAAGTGAGATGTTTTGACATGAAACAGGAAGCTGTTGTAATTCAGGCATACATTATCCGATCTGCTTCAGACTTCACACGTTTGATAAGGGTCCCGGCCTGAACACGTCAATATAACAATAATCAGGTACCATCATAGCGCCACCTGCTGCACACAGGCGGTGTGGCACACCAGTTTCCCTTTGAATATCCAGCTGTATTTACCCACTTTAATTTATACCCCCCTGGTTTACTGTTTTACTAATGCCATAGGGTAGCGGTGCACATGCGTGCGAGGGCCCTTCCATCGCTGCTTGCAGCTTTAATTATTATTATTATTATTAGGGCCCGAGCACACAAGTGTGAGGACCCTATTGTTTTTGCTCCGTTTATTATTATTATTATTATTATTATTATTATTATTCCGTTTCTTCTCCAAAGTGAATCGCATTTTTGAGGGCCTAAACATACTCGAAAACTCATGAAATTTTCAAACACGTCAGAAGTGGCGAAAATTTACATGTGGCATAGGCGCCAGAAGTGGGCGTGTAGAAATGGCTCAATAGCGCCACCTGCAAAATTTCAAAAGAACAGCCCCCCCACTACGAAAAACGTACAGATACGAAATTTGGTAGGATCATGTATCACCCCAAGACCTACAAAAAAGTCTCTTGGAGCGAAGCTCTAAACCCCACAGGAAGTCGGCCATTTTGATTTTTCGCTGTGATTTCTGTGCAAATTTTGTCATTTCCAGCCTTCATACTTTAACGAACTCCTCCTAGAGATTTTATCAGATCGTCATCATATTTGGTCAATCTGATCTAAAGGCCTTTGCGATGTTAAATTGCGGAGATCTTGACTTTTCATTGGAGGGTGTGTCCGTGGCGGCCTGACAAAATTCAGCGTTTTCGCCATGAAACAGGAAGTTGTTATAACTAAGGCATACAATGTCCAATCTGCCCCACACTTCACATGTTTGATAAGAGTCTCGGCCTGAACACATTTCAATGCCAATATTCAGCTTCAGTCCTAGCGCCACCTAGAGGTAGCAGGAAATGCCATGTTTTACGCTGTGATTTACTACTCTTAGAGATTTAATCAAATCATCATCATATTTGGTCAGACTGATGTTAAGCCCTTTGCCGTGATAAATTGCGAAGATCTTGACTTTTCGTTGAAGTGCGTGTCCGTGGCGGCCTGGCAAAGTGAGATGTTTTGACATGAAACAGGAAGCTGTTGTAATTCAGGCATACATTATCCGATCTGCTTCAGACTTCACACGTTTGATAAGGGTCCCGGCCTGAACACGTCAATATAACAATAATCAGGTACCATCATAGCGCCACCTGCTGCACACAGCCGGTGTGGCACACCAGTTTCCCTTTGAATATCCAGCTGTATTTACCCACTTTAATTTATACCCCCCTGGTTTACTGCTTTACTAATGCCATAGGGTAGCGGTGCATATGCGTGCGAGGGCCCTTCCATCGCTGCTTGCAGCTTTAATTATTATTTATTCTTCTTCTTCTCCAAAGTGAATCGCATTTTTGAGGGGCGAAACATGCTCGAAAACTCATCAAATTTTGCACACATGTCAGGAGTGGCGAAAATTTACATGTGGCATAGGCGCCAGAAGTGGGCGTGTAGAAATGGCTCGATAGCGCCACCTGCAAAATTTCAAGAGAACAGCCCCCCCACTACGAAAAACGTACAGATACGAAATTTGGTAGGATCATCTATCACCCCAAGACCTACAAAAAAGTATCTTGGAGCGAAGCTCTAAACCCAACAGGAAGTCGGCCATTTTGAATTTTTGCCTTGATTTTTGTGCAAATTTGGACATTTCCAGCCTTCATACTTTAACGAACTCCTCCTACAGATTTAATCCGATCATCGTCATATTTGGTCAATCTCATCTAAAGGCCTTTGCGATGTTAAATTGCGGAGATCTTGACTTTTCGTCAGAGGGTGTGTCCGTGGCGGCCTGACAAATATCGGCATTTTCGCCATGAAACAGGAAGTGGCTCTAACTCAGGCATACAATGTCCAATCTGGCCCACGCTTCATACGTTTGATAAGGGTCTTGGCCTGAACACATTTCAATGCCAATATTCAACTTCACTCATAGCGCCACCTAGAGGTAGGAGGAAATACCATGTTTTATGCTCTGATTTACTGCTCTTAGAGATTTAATCAAATCATCATCATATTTGGTCTGACTGATGTTAAGCCCTTTTCCTTGATAAATTGCGAAGATCTTGACTTTTCGTTGAAGGGCGTGTCCGTGGCGGCCTGGCAAAGTGTGATGTTTTGCCATGAAACAGGAAGTTGTTATAACTCAGGCATACAATGTCCGATCTGCCCCTGACTTCACACGTTTGATAAGGGTCCAGGCCTGAACACATCAACATGGCATAATTCAGTAACACTCATAGCGCCACCTAGAGGCAGCAGGAAATACCATGTTTTACGCTGTGATTTACTGCTCTTAGATATTTAACCATATCAACATCATATTTCACCAGTGTAATCTCAAGACCTTGTGTGATGATAAAAAACAACGACCTTGACTTTTCATTAAAGGGCGTGTCCATGGCGGCCTCGCCAAGTATCGCTAAATGAATTGCATTTTTGACAGGCTAAACAAGCCCAAAAAGTCATAAAACGTTGCACACACGTCAGAAGTGGCGAAAATTTACATGTGGCATAGGCGCCAGAAGTGGGCGTGTAGAAATGGCTCGATAGCGCCACCTGCAAAATTTCAAAAGAACAGCCCCCCCCACTACGAAAAACATACAGATATGAAATTTGGTAGGATCATCTATCACCCCAAGACCTACAAAAAAGTCTCTTGGAACTAAGCTCTAAACCCCACAGGAAGTCGGCCATTTTGAATTTTCTCTGTGATTTCTGTGCAAATTTGGTCATTTCCAGGCTTCATACTTTAACGAACTTCTCCTACAGATTTAATCCAATCATCGTAATATTTGGTCAATGTCATCTAAAGGCCTTTGCGATGTTAAATTGCGGAGATCTTGACTTTTCGTTTGAGGGTGTGTCCGTGGCAGCCTGACAAATTTTGGCATTTTCGCCATGAAACAGGAAGTGGCTCTAACTCAGGCATACAATGTCCAATCTGCCCCATGCTTCACAAGTTTGATAAGGGTCTTGGCCTGAACACATTTCAATGCCAATATTCAGCTTTAATCATAGCGCCACCTAGAGGTTGCAGGAAATTACATGTTTTACGCTGTGATTTACTGCTCTTAGATATTTAATCAAATCATCATCATTTTTGGTAATACTGATCTTAAGGACTTTAATATGATATATTCAGAAGATCTTGACTTTTCGTTGAAGGGCGTGTCCGTGGCGGCCTGGCAAAGTGTGATGTTTCGCCATGAAACAGAAAGCTGTTGTAATTCAGACATACATTGTTCGATCTGCTCGAGACTTCACATGTGTGTTAAGGGTCCCGGCCTGAACACGTCAATATAATAATAATCATTTACAGTCATAGCGCCACCTGCTGCACATTTTCCTTTGAATATCTACCTATATTTACCCACTTTAATTCATATCCCCCTGGTTCACTGCTTTACTAATGCCATAGGGTAGCGGTGCACATGCGTGCGAGGGCCCTTCCATCGCTGCTTGCAGCTTTAATTAGGGCCCGAGCACACAAGTGTGAGGACCCTATTGTTTTTGCTCCGTTTATTATTATTATTAGGGCCCGAGCACCGAGGAGCAGGCCAGAATGGCCTGCACCGTGGGTGCAAAGCCCTATTGTTTTTGCTTCGTTTATTATTATTATTATTATTATTATTATATTCCGAAATGAATCACATTTTTGAAGGCCTAAACATACCCGAAAACTCATGAAAATTTGCACACGCGTCAGAAGTGGCGAAAATTTACATGTAGTATAGGCGTCAGAAGTCAGCGTGTAGAAATGGCTCGATAGCGCCACCTGCAAAATTTCAAGAGAACAGCCCCCCCACTACGAAAAACGTACAGATACGAAATTTGGTAGGATCATCTAGCACCCCAAGACCTACAAAAAAGTCTCTTGGAGCGAAGCTCTAAACCCCACAGGAAGTCGGCCATTTTGAATTTTTTTTGTCATTTTTTGACATTTCCAAGCGTCGGACTTTAACGAACTCCTCCTAGAGATTTAATCCGATCATGATCATATTTGGTCAGTCTCATCTAAAGGCCTTTGCGATGCTAAATTGCGGAGATCTTGACTTTTCGCTGGAGGGTGTGTCCGTGGCGGCCTGCCAAAGTTCGGCATTTTCGCCATGAAACAGGAAGTTGTTATAACTCAGGCATACAATGTCCAATCTGCCCCACACTTCACATGTTTGATAAGAGTCTTTGCCTGAACACATTTTAATGCCAATATTCAACATCAGTCATAGCGCCACCTAGAGGTAGCAGGAAATGCCATGTTTTACTCTGTGATTTACTGCTCTTAGAGATTTAATCAAATCATCATCATATTTGGTCAGACTGATGTTAAGCCCTTTGCGGTGATAAATTGCGAAGATCTTGACTTTTCGTTGAAGGGCGTGTCCGTGGCAGCCTGGCAAAGTGTGATATTTCGCCATGAAACAGGAAGCTGTTGTAATTCAGGCATACATTATCCAATCTGCCCGCGACTTCACACGTTTGATAAGGGTCCCGGCCTGAACACGTCAATATAACAATAATCAGGTACCGCCATAGCGCCACCTGCTGCACACAGGCGGTGTGGCACATCAGTTTCCCTTTGAATATCCACCTGTATTTATGCACTTTAAATCATACCCCCCTGGTTTACTGCTTTACTAATGCCATAGGGTAGCGGTGCACATGCGTGCGAGGGCCCTTCCATCGCTGCTTGCAGCTTTAATTAGGGCCCGAGCACACAAGTGTGAGGACCCTATTGTTTTTGCTCCGTTTATTATTATTATTATTTATTCTTCTTCTTCTCCAAAGTGAATCGCATTTTTGAGGGGCGAAACATGCTCGAAAACTCATGAAATTTTGCACACGCGTCAGAAGTGGCGAAAATTTACATGTGGCATAGGCGCCAGAAGTGGGCGTGTAGAAATGGCTCGATAGCGCCACCTGCAAAATTTCAAGAGAACAGCCCCCCCCAGTACGAAAAACGTGCAGATACGAAATTTGGTAGGATCATCTATCACCCCAAGACCTACAAAAAAGTCTCTTGGAGCGAAGCTCTAAACCCAACAGGAAGTCCGCCATTTTGAATTTTTGCCTTGATTTTTGTGCAAATTTGGTCATTTCCAGCCTTCATACTTTAACGAACTCCTCCTACAGATTTAATCCGATCATCGTCATATTTGGTCAATCTCATCTAAAGGTCTTTGCGATGTTAAATTGCGGAGATCTTGACTTTTCGTCAGAGGGTGTGTCCGTGGCGGCCTGACAAATTTCGGCATTTTCGCCATGAAACAGGAAGTGGCTCTAACTCAGGCATACAATGTCCAATCTGCCCCACGCTTCATACGTTTGATAAGGGTCTTGGCCTGAACACATTTCAATGCCAATATTTAACTTCACTCATAGCGCCACCTAGAGGTAGGAGGAAATACCATGTTTTATGCTCTGATTTACTGCTCTTAGAGATTTAATCAAATCATCATTATATGTGGTCTGACTGATCTTAAGCCCTTTTCCTTGATAAATTGCGAAGATCTTGACTTTTCGTTGAAGGGCGTGTCCGTGGCGGCCTGGCAAAGTGTGATGTTTCGCCATGAAACAGGAAGTTGTTATAACTCAGGCATACAATGTCCGATCTGCCCCTGACTTCACACGTTTGATAAGGGTCCAGGCCTGAACACATCAACATGGCATAATTCAGTAACACTCATAGCGCCACCTAGAGGCAGCAGGAAATACCATGTTTTACGCTGTGATTTACTGCTCTTAGATATTTAACCATATCAACATCATATTTCACCAGTGTAATCTCAAGACCTTGTGTGATGATAAAAAGCAACGACCTTGACTTTTCATTAAAGGGCGTGTCCGTGGCGGCCTCGCAAAGTATCGGTAAATGAATCGCATTTTTGACAGGCTAAACAAGCCCAAAAAGTCATAAAACGGTGCACACATGTCAGAAGTGGCGAAAATTTACATGTGGCATAGGCGCCAGAAGTGGGCGTGTAAAAATGGCTCGATAGCGCCACCTGCAAAATTTCAAGCGAACAGCCCCCCCGCTACGAAAAATGTACAGATACGAAATTTGGTAGGTAGGATCATCTATCACCCCAAGACCTCTCTTGGAGCAAAGCTCTAAACTACACAGGAAAGTCGGCCATTTTGAATTTTTGCCTTGATTTTTGTGCAAATTTGGTCATTTCCAGGCTTCATACTGCAACATAACTAAAGGCCTTTCCTAAACAGATCTTGAATCCGATCATGAAACAGGAAGTGGCTCTAACTCAGGTATACAATGTTTGCCCCACGCTTCACGGTCTTATCTAAAGGCCTTTGTGATGCTAAATTGCAGAGATCTTGACTTGACTTTTCGTTGGAGGGTGTGTCCGTGGCGGGCTGCCAAATTTCGGCGTTTTCGCCATGAAACAGGAAGTGGCTCTAACTCAGGTATACAATGTCCAATCTGCCCCACGCTTCACATGTTTGATTAGGGTCTTGGCCTGAACAAATTTCAATGCCAATATTCAGCTTCAGTCATAGCGCCACCTAGAGGTAGCAGGAAATACCATGTTTTACGCTTTGATTTAGTGCTCTTAGATATTTAATCAAATCATCATCATATTTGGTTAGATTGATGTAAAGCCCTCTGCGGTGATAAATTGTGAATATCTTGACTTTTCGTTGAAGGGCGTGTCCGTGGCGGCCTGGCAAAGTGTGATGTTTCGCCATGAAACAGGAAGCTGTTGTAATTCAGACATACATTGTTCGATCTGCCCCAGACTTCACATGTTTGATAAGGTTCTTGGCCTGAACACATTTCAATGCCAATATTCAGCTTCAGTCATAGCGCCACCTGCTGCACACAGGCGGTGTGGCACATCAGTTTCCCTTTGAATATCCACCTGTATTTACCCACTTTAATTCATATCCCCCTGGTTCACTGCTTTACTAATGCCATAGGGTAGCGCTGCACATGCGTGCGAGGGCCCTTCCATCGCTGCTTGCAGCTTTAATTATTATTTATTCTTCTTCTTCTCCAAAGTGAATCGCATTTTTGAGGGGCGAAACATGCTCGAAAACTCATGAAATTTTGCACACATGTCAGGAGTGCCGAAAATTTACATGTGGCAAAGGCGCCAGAAGTGGGCGTGTAGAAATGGCTCGATAGCGCCACCTGCAAAATTTCAAGAGAACAGCCCCCCCACTACGAAAAACGTACAGATACTAAATTTGGTAGGATCATCTATCACCCCAAGACCTACAAAAAAGTCTCTTGGAGCGAAGCTCTAAACCCAACAGGAAGTCCGCCATTTTGAATTTTTGTCTTGATTTTTGTGCAAATTTGGTAATTTCCAGCCTTCATACTTTAACGAACTCATCCTACAGATTTAATCCGATCATCGTCATATTTGGTCAATCTCATCTAAAGGCCTTTGCGATGTTAAATTGCGGAGATCTTGACTTTTCATGTCAGAAGTGGCGAAAATTTACATGTGGTATAGGCGCCAGAAGTGGGCGTGTAGAAATGGCTCAATAGCGCCACCTGCAAAATTTCAAGAGAACAGCCCCCCCGCTACGAAAAACGTACAGATACGAAATTTGGTAGGATCATCTATCGCCCCAAGACCTACAAAAAAGTCTCTTGGAGCAAAGCTCTAAACCCAACAGGAAGTCCGCCATTTTGAATTTTTGCCTTGATTTTTGTGCAAATTTGGTCATTTCCAGGCTTCATACTTTAACAAACTCCTCCTACAGATTTAATCCGATCATCGTCATATTTGGTCAATCTCATCTAAAGGCCTTTGCGATGTTAAATTGCGGAGATCTTGACTTTTCGTCAGAGGGTGTGTCCGTGGCGGCCTGACAAATTTCTGCATTTTCGCCATGAAACAGGAAGTGGCTCTAACTCAGGCATACAATGTCCAATCTGCCCCACGCTTCATACGTTTGATAAGGGTCTTGGCCTGAACAAATTTCAATGCCAATATTCAACTTCACTCATAGTGCCACCTAGAGGTAGGAGGAAATGCCATGTTTTACGCTGTGATTTACTGCTCTTAGAGATTTAATCAAATCATCATCATATTTGGTCAGACTGATGTTAAGCCCTTTGCCGTGATAAATTGCGAAGATCTTGACTTTTCGTTGAAGGGCGTGTCCGTGGCAGCCTGGCAAAGTGTGATATTTCGCCATGAATCAGGAAGCTGTTGTAATTCAGACATACATAGTCCGATCTGCCCCCAACTTCACACGTTTCATAAGGGTCCTGGCCTGAACACATCCACATGGCATAATTCAGTATCAGTCATAGCGCCACCTAGAGGCAGCAGGAAATACCACCTTTTATGCTGTGACTTACTGCTCTTAGAGATTTAACCATATCAACATCATATTTCATCAGTCTAATCTCAAGACCTTGTGTGATGATAAATAGCATCGACCTTGATTTTTCGTTAAAGGGCGTGTCCGTTGCGGCCTCGCAAAGTATCGCTAAATGAATCCCCTTTTTGACAGCCTAAACGAGCTCAAAAAGTCATGAAACATTGCACACGTGTCAAAAGTGGCAAATATTTTCATGTGATATAGGCTTCAGAACTTGGGGTGTTAAAATGGCTCTATAGCGCCACCTACAAAAATTCAATAGAGCAGCCCCCCCGCTACGTTAATCGCACAGATACGAAATGTGGTAGGATCATGTATCACCCCAAGACCTACAAAAAAGTCTCTTGGAGCAAAGCTCTAAACCCCACAGGAAGTCAGCCATTTTTAATTTTCTCTGTAATTTGAGTGCAAATTTTGCCATTTCTGGCCTTCGTATTTTAACAAACTCCTCCTATAAATTAAATCAGATAATCATCATATTTGGTGAGTGTCATCTAAAGGGCTTTGCAATGCTAAATTGCGGAGATCTTGACATTTCAATGGAGGGTGTGTATGTGGCGGCTTGCCAAATTTCTGTGTTTCTCAATGAAACAGGAAGTTGTTCTAACTCAGTTTTAAAATGTCCAATCTGACCCACGCTTCACAAGTTTGATAAGTATCCTGTCCTGAACACATCAATATGGCAATATTCAGTAAAAGTTATAGCGCCACCTGCTGGAAGCAGGAAATGACATGTTTTACACTGTGATTTACTGCTCATTGAAATGTATTCAGATCATCATCATATTTGGTCAGTCTGAACTTAGGGACTTCACAATGATAAATTGTGAAGATCTTGACATTTCGTTAAAGGGGCATGTCCGTTGTGGCCTGTCAAAGTTTGATTTTTCGCCATGAGAAAGCTGTTGTAACTCAGACATGCAATGTCCGACCTGTCACAGACATCATACGTTTGACAAGGGTCCTGGCCTCAACACATCAATGTTACAACAATCAATTACAATCATAGCGCCACCTGCTGCATAAAGGAGTAGTGGTACTTCAAAGTTCCTTTGAATATCCACCTATATTTATCCACGGAAATTTCAATCCCCCTGTTTTATTGCTTTACTAAGGCCACAGAGTGGCGGTGCACATGAGTGCGAGGGCCCTTCCATCACTGCTTGCAGTTTTAATTTTTCTTCTTCTTCTTCTTCTTCTCCGAAATGGATCACGTTTTTGAGGGCCTAAACATACCCGAAAACTCATGAAAATCTGCACACGCATCAGAAGTGGCGAAAATTTACATGTAGTATAGGCGTCAGAAGTGGGCGTGTAGAAATAGCTCGATAGCGCCACCTGCAAAATTTCAAGAGAACAGCCCCCCCACTACGAAAAACGTAGAGATACGAAATTTGGTAGGATCATCTATCACCCCAAGACCTACAAAAAAGTCTCTTGGAGCTAAGCTCTAAACCCCACAGGAAGTCGGCCATTTTGAATTTTCTCTGTCATTTTTTGACATTTCCAAGCGTCATACTTTAACGAACTCCTCCTAGCGATTTATTCTGATCATTATCATATTTGGTCAGTCTCATCTAAAGGCCTTTGCGATTCTAAATTGCGGAGCTTTTGACTTTTTGTTGGACGGTGTGTCCGTGGCGGCCTGACGAATTTCGGCGTTTTTGCCATGAAACAGGAAGTTGTTATAACTAAGGCATACAATGTCCAATCTGCCCCACACTTCTCATGATTGATAAGGGTCTTCGCCTGATCACATTTCAATGCCAGTATTCAGCTTCAGTCATAGCGCCACCTAGAGGTAGCCGGAAATGACATGTTTTACGCTGTGATTTACTGCTCTTAGAGATTTGATCAAATTATTATCATATTTGGTCAGACTGGTCTTAAGGACTTTAAGATGATATATTGCGAATATCTTGACTTTTCGTTGAAGGGCGTGTCCGTGGCGGCCTGGCAAATTGTAATGTTTCCCCATGAAACATGAAGCTGTTGTACTTCAGGCATATATTGTTCGATCTGCCCCAGACTTCACACGTTTGTTAAGGGTCCCGGCCTGAACACGTCAATATAACAATAATCTGGTACAGTCATAGCGCCACCTGCTGCACACAGGCGGTGTGGCACATCAGTTTCCCTTTGAATGTCCACCTATATTTACCCACTTTAATTCATATCCCCCTGGTTCACTTCTTTACTAATGCCATAGGGTAGCGGTGCACATGCGTGCGAGGGCCCTTCCATCGCTGCTTGCAGCTTTAATTTGTTTTGAAATTTTATATGGTGTGGAGACGTTTCAGCACTCCTGGGTGTTTTGAAAAGCATTACTTACAAATGAAAAAAGAGAGGTCCTGCACACTATCCACTTGCAAAAATAGAAATTACTTTATTGCAACGATTCGATCTCTCGATCTTCTTCAGGCATCACGAAGATCAAGAGATCGAAACATTGCAATAAAGTAATTTCTATTGTTGCAAGTGAATAGTGTGCGGGACCTCTCTTTTTATATTTGTCAATATTTGGACTTTCGTGTCCTGCTCTCCTACGCACCTATCGTACACAGGTGTGCAACGTTTATGTGATTGAAAAGCATTACTTAAAAAATTTTCTCATCTCACCATATCCACAGGTACAAAGTCATCATATACAATAAATCCGTGGGGTAGAATAAAAAAAACATTTAAAAATAAAAGCAATATTTGCATTTGTTTAAAGTTAAACATTCATTTACTTACCAGGCTACAGGTGAAGCAGCTCTTCACGCCTTCTAATGGCTTTTATGTCCAAGAGAATCAAATCTTTTACATTTTAATCCCTTTAATTTTTCATATTTAAAAATGTCTGTGTGCTGCTGCCCTTTGTTCTTTAAAGGGGACAGAAAATGAAAAACCATTTTACCTTTACCTTTTTGAGTGGCAGCAAAGTCAGCC
Organism: Misgurnus anguillicaudatus; assembly: GCF_027580225.2. NCBI lineage: Eukaryota > Metazoa > Chordata > Actinopteri > Cypriniformes > Cobitidae > Misgurnus > Misgurnus anguillicaudatus. Next base: position 9,943,848 of record NC_073361.2, read on the forward strand.
AATCAGTAATGAGATTACAAGTTAAGCCAGTAGGGGGAGCCAAATAGGTGCAAAACCAGTTGTTTAAAATCTCCCACCCTAATAGAGCTATCTAGGTTTTTAGGAAGCTTCTAAGGCATTACAGACCCAAACAAAAAAAATGTTGTCTACATGTCACATCACAGAACAAGGATAAATACTCCGTTCAATCATTCTATGTCACCTTTAAATAACAAAAACAATATTGCGCCTTTGACTTTAGACTTTACGACTTTAGACCAGGTTTTAGTTTTAGTTGCCTCAAAATAGCAACACGCCAACAATGCGCCTGAACACACCTCAGTTTTAAGACCAGACCAGCCCATGGGCGCAAAAAAGGGGCGTAAACGTATATCCTATTTAAACGTAGGACTGAACTTGAAAATGACATCTGAGATGGCTGAAACTAGCGAAAAACACTTATGTCGCGCATTGGGCCAACTGTATGATAGGGCCCTTAAAGTACATCCGTGCTTGCATCTGTGCTGCAGATGAGCTTTGTCAAAAGAAATTTGCCATGGGGCAATGTCAGATGTAATACTAAGCAGAAGACAGTTTTTATGAGTCTACTTCACAACACATTTTATTGATGTATTCTTTCATCAAAATGAGAGTAATCTGAGTATCTGAGCAACTAAATGTGTCCTGATGTTTATGTACACATGTGTGTATGTAATACCTCAGAGACTGGTCTGACCAGATCATTGTTGTAGTAGCAAGGCTTGTTGGACATCTGTATTGGAAAACCACAAACACTTTCCAGTCCAGTCTGCAGATCTGATATGAAGGTGCTCAGCACCCCCTGCAGGTCCACTCTGGGAAAACACTGTACTGGCTGAGTGCGGATACAGCACATTGGGTATCTGGGCATAAGTTTAAAGATACATATCCGTCCAACTATGAACAAATCTCAACAATCTTATAAATGCACTACTTAAACAATATTATTACTATAGTCTTCCATTTGTATCTATAATTTGTAATTTAAGTGCAGACTGGATCATATCCCTTGTGTGCATGGAACCATAGCGCCAATGTGAACATGAGGTTATGTAATTTTAATAATGAGAAACATGCTTGGGAATAAAGTCGAATTCCCAGAATTCTGGGAATCATTTCACCACAGACAAAGGCAATGTCCAGAGCAAACTGCATACCAAAATATGCAGAATTAAACATATTGAAACAAACGTTAAAACTAAACCTAATGTCATACAATAAACATAGTAGCATGTTGGTATGCTTGTTACCTTGGATCCAACCCATAACCTTTGGCTGCTAACACAATGTATTCTCTATAGGAGCATAAACAATAAGCCATAGGCCAGTATGTTTTTACAAACAGATACATTCTCAAGAGTTTGTTTCATGGCAACTGTTTGCCTGGGACATCACCACTAGATGTCATTATCATGTTGCATAACTTACAGTCTAAACAACAAACCTTTCCACTGCTTTCAAAATGAACCTCCAGCATTATGACAAAACAACTGCTATTGTAGTAATGCAGTAAAATCAATTATGACTATTTGAAGGCTATCATTAGCATTAGCAATGTTGGAACATAAAAGCATAAAAACTGTGACCATTTGGTGTATGTATATAAGAGGTTGTTATACCTGGTGTTAAGATACTTAGAGACCCCGTCTACACTGTTTTTATCATCGCATCTTAATACCAAGTGTACACAGCCTCTAAGGGGGTGCATGACACACAAAAAAACAACTCTGATAGCATCTGTTTTTACTAAAGGATACGTGAACAGCTTGTCACCTATTGGCTTGAAGTACAGACTGCAGTAGATCACTTTTTCTTCACTTTCTGATGGAAGTTGGTATCCATACTACACCATTGGAGAGAGAAAAACAGCGGAAAGAGTGAGAGAAGGCCACGTTAAAAACAAATACAGGAACATCAGCTTTATTTTAATAAGCAGATTTTGTCATGTTTGTCAGTGTAAGTGTATGCTTGCAAGTAACCAGCACTTTTCAACGAAAATATTTGGATGTGTTTTAGGCTTGAACAGATGGTATATATACAATATTAACAGGCAGTCGTGCATGTCTGCACATACAGACAAATTTGTGCTAGAGCCAAGCCTCGCTAGTTAGTCTGTTTGTGATCAAAGGTTAGATTTTGACCTTTAATCCAAACAGAAAATGATCAGTTTGAAAAGCAAAAACATGCATACAAATGGTATGATGTGTGCAAACACACACAAACACAAAAGGGCTATGAAACTGCAACACTTCCATCGTCTTAGCAGGCTATAACATCAGGACGACAGTCAATTTACATAAAAGTCAAACTGTAAGTCACAAAAGCTGTGTCAGAAACACTGTTAACTACAAACACATGCTGGTCAACTGGAGTTCAGCCATTTCAACACTTTGAGACCCAGCATTTTCATTTTGGCCAGAAGGACGTTGTTTTTTTTATTTCTCTGCCATTATGACACAGATGTACGTTACAAAATGTTTATATTAAAATATGCATGAATATAAAATATGCAAGTTAATTTTAACAGTAAAGTATGCTTTTTTACAACAAAGACTGTCATTATTTCATTTTGAAGCATTAAAGTTTGCTTTAAGAGCTAGTTTAAACCTAATATTAAGATGTGTTTCAGTCGATCGGATCACAAGTGGACACGTTCCCATTCACACCTGGTTTTTTAATCCGTCTCTTTTGTCCACATTCGACCACTTTTATCCTGATTACTTTAAAGAAATGGTCTAGGGGCGAGTCCTTAAAACACGAGCGGGATAATTAATGGGTTTATATTACCACACACTAATATTATGTCAGAATACTCCTGCTTTTGTTGTTAATAAACAGGCTGCACATTGTTTTGTACATTTTGTATATGTAAGGGCTTTCTCAGATATTTCAGAACAATTGATGAAATAAGCTTGAGCAACTTTTGCACGCTCATAAAATGAAACAAAATTTAAAGACGCAGAGACTGTAGTACTTGAGTCCAGTCTCGAGAATGATTTCTGCTTTCTCGGACTCGTCTCGGACTTGTTCCTTCAAAGGCTCGGTCTTGGACCACAGTGGAGGGAGAAGGACTCGTAATTTCAGACCGAGTCCTCGAGACCAACGCTTTTTTTTATGTTCATATAAAAAAATACAACACAAAACAATAATAATAAAATGCAATGTTGACGGGCATTATTTGAAAATGGGATTTGACATCCCATGGTGCAATGCAAAGATACTGCAATCAGAGCCGTTTATTTATCTCTTGCAAAATAGGCAGAAAATTATGCATGTGGTAGGGATTTTTTTAATGATAGTAAAAGCATAGTCCATATTAAGACGTTAAGTCTGCTCCTCTAAACAATGACCAATCTAGCTTAGTCAATAGGCCTAACTGATGATTATCAACTGGGGTGATATTAAATCATAAATATGAAAACTGACACGTTTTTACGGTCTTGGTCTCGACTCAGTCTCGACTCCTAAAGGACTCGGTCTCGACTCAGACTTGCTTTCTCAAAGACTCGTTCTTGACTTGGACTCGACTGTATTTAAACCAACGGAATCGGTCTCGACTCTTCAAAGACTCGGTCTTGAATCGGCATAGGCGGTCTCGTCCCCATCACTAGCAGAGAGCAGCCAATTTAGTTTTATCAATGAAAGCCTGAAGACTGCGCACAACACTCTTTACACTAGAAGTCAGGTCCGATGTAAAAACATTGTGCTGGTACATTACTCATTATATTAATAGGTGGAGAGTAGATGTCTTTTGTGGCTGCTCAAACACATTTAACCACATGAGCGTTTACGAAAAGCAATCCAGTCAAATGCGTTTTCGACTACCTCTGAATGTGGTTGAAAGTGGACTCAAAGCGTTTCCAAAACCCTGTTTACACATGTAACTAGAGTTGTCCACTTGTGATCCGATTGACTAACACGCATCTTAATACCAGATCTTAATCTTAAAAATAGATGCTAATATACATAAAAAGATACATGTTAATGGCTGTATTTACCATGCTATTCCAATGCCTCTGGAATTCTGAGTATGATTGGAATGGACATTCCTGTGGAATTCTGTGACTGATACTAATAAGCTGACCTTTCTTCATACTACTCACACAAACAAACCCAAAAGATGCAGGAAAAATATTAATACATTGCTTAATACATTTAACATAAAAGCCAAAAACACTTCTTGTCTTTCTTTAAGTTCACATATTTTCATTGTTAAAATCCTAAACTATGAATCTACACCTATAGTATAGTGAAAATCTGTATTTATTTATGAGTAATGAGTTAAATTTCCAGCAGGTTGTGTGATTAAGACAAATTAGCTTTTACAGAAGTGCAAACATTTTACATATTTTAAGAGCAATTTGACTAGTACAAACACACACCTTGGTAGTACGTGGCACCAGTTATTTGGCATGGTTGTATAAAGCACAGCATCATAAGTGTCCTGGAAGTTTTCCACCACAGGAGTAGGAAAATTAAAATCCTTTATCTGGCAGAAGAGACAAGAGCTTGCATTAGTACAATAGGGAATGTATGGAGTTTCTAAATTTATAGGAGGAGAGTATGAATGATTCACGCAACACAGTTTACTTATGTTTGTGTGTGTGATATTACTGGTATTGAGCAATTATTTAAGGCCAAAAAATTATTTTTCTCTTGAAATGGCTAAAAATTGCTGCTGATAGGAGAGTCATCGCATAGATCAGAGGGCGCGTGGTACCCCAAATTTTTTGCTGTGATGTCCGTGGTGCTGAACTCAAGCGCATCAGGTGTCAGTTTTCATCTTGAGCATACTCCCGATAAAGTAAGGTAGATTAGTGTCTAAGGCATAGGGCATAAAATACACCAAAGGTGTAAGCACTTTATAATAGCAATAAAGTGGTTCATAGGTTAAAAAAGGCTAAACTGAGATGTGACTGCAGACTAATGGTGTATGACTTCTTACCACAGCTGGGGGAAGTCTAACTTTGTTGGCCTCCACACTGACACATAGCTGAGTCTCTGTGATGCTTAGCTCCAGAACTGTGAGTGAATAACAAAAGCACAGCCTCAAAAGACATGAGAGTAAATATAAGAGAGCGTGGGAGTGGGTAAGACAAACAGAGAGAAAGCTGAGCTGTGTGTTATCATCAGTGAGGAAACCATACAAGGCATTTAGGTTTTATGATAAAGTGTAACATCATGAACTGTGGCCTACAGTATGACTAAAGCAAATGATTCTGGGTTAAAGGGAAATAAGTTTATATCAGCTGATTTTTTTTAAAGTAGGTGAACAAAAGGGAGACTTTGGGAGAGCATAAATACACTACATACTAGTAGAAATACAATTTTGCTGTTTTTTATAAAGGGTTTTTCCCTAAGTGCTTAACCAGACAACAATCAGGGGAAACTGTCTAACATAAGCATATAGGCACCTACCAACTGCATTTAGTTTATCAGAGTGATTGAGAAAGTCCTTTCCTGTAAAAAAGAAAGAAACATTATTTTTAGATTTGCATGATTCAACAAATTGCATGATGGGACATTACTGTGTAAACTTGTAATGGAGGAATGCTGCAATTCCGCAATATATTGATAATACATGCATGCATTAATTCAGAAAATATTTAATATTTGTAAACCATCTCTGCAAAGCTTTGAAAGATTTTTTAACTACCTCCAACAACATGACAGTTATAAACACCATACTACAGTAAGCGTGTTCAAGGACTACAAGTTTTCAAGGAGCGACCTCCAACACAAGGGCACACACTGGCCGATCACTTACTGGCTTTTACTTTAAAGTATATAAAGTAATATCCAATAATCCCAAACCTACATGATGGCTGACATGCTAATTGACTTGATTTATATAGCATATACAGTATACATGATATTTGCAGTAGCGAACCATGACTCTTGATCTTATGATATACAGTACTGTGCAAAAGTCTTCGGCCACCACCACCAGCTTTGTTGTTTTAGTGCAGTTTTAATGTCCATCCATATTTATTTTTCACTCTTTTTATTAAGATACAAACAGAAATTACAGGAAATATGTAAACAAAACAATTAAAAACAAAACAATTTTCAGTACTAAATGTCTTCTTCAGGCATCATTCAGTATTTAGTGTGACCTCTCTTGAGCACATCTTGAGTTTTTTAGAGGAGACTGAAGTCCTGAAGTCATTCGATTAGAATTAGAAATTAGGATTTAATTTCATTTATGTTTAAGAGATCCTGTAGTGCCTGCTATTGCTCAACTGGAAGGGGAGTTAACCCTTAATACTTGACTCTTCAGCTTATACTTTTATACTGTTTTTAATACTACATACACATTTCCTGTATTTTCTGATTGTATTCTAATGAAGAGACTGGGAAATAATTATATATGATCACTATACAATTTCAAAAACAACACATGTAAAGGTAGCATGGTGGCCTAAGACTTTTACACAGTAGTATGCTTGTTACATATTTTCTGGTTTAAGTATAAGTACTTTAATTAGCAATATGATACAAACCTTTTGTTTTGTAACAATTAATTCAATTTTGTCTTTCAATTTCTAGGAGATAAACTGAGAGTGACCAAAAACAGATTTTGCTGACACATCTTTTGAGCCAAGGTAATACAAATATTAGCTCAGAAAGGTACTGCAGATTAAGGGAACATCTAGTATGTTAGACTACATGTATCACTCATTTCTGCACTGGAAAAGGCATCAAGGTAACACAGGCAATAGATTACAAATCAGCCAGAGACTAAAGTTTAGCTTCACACAAAGAGAAACAGTCAGTGAACAATAACCTGCTGTCAAATTGTTTAATGCCTGTGTCAAGTAAACCTACTAAGGTGAAAATCAGTGTCTGTATTCAACAATACTATTATCGAGTGGAAATGTATGAGGCTTATGTAAGTGTATTATGTCAAGGATATTGCCTCTCACCTGCAATAAGATATTGGCCAGCTTTATTCCATTTTGGGGCCAGTCTAGCAGTCAAAGAATAAGACAAACAGGATTGCAGTACAGCAGGCAATGCTTTCTGAGGGCAGCTACACTATAGAAAAAAAGACATTCATGTGTTAAAGGATTAGTCCATTTTCTAAAAAAAAAAAAAAAGAAACACCGGATGGTTTGCTCATCACCATGTCGTCTAGGGTGTTGGCGTCTTTCTTTGTTCAGTGGAGAAGAAATTGTGTTTTTTGAGGACTTTAATGGACCCCAACACGTAACAGTTTTAATGCAGTTTAAAATTTATCCCAAACGAGACATGAGAGCAGCGCAACCTCACGCAATACGTCATCACGTCAAGAGGTCACGGAGGACGTATGCGAAACTACGCCCCAGTGTTTAACAGTGTGGAGAAAGAGGGCCATTCCCATGTTGTTGTATGTCGAATGATACGAATTAATGTCTTTGTGTCAGTTTATTGTTTAAAATGATACGCAAATGTGCATTTCGTATATATGTAACACGTGACCTTTCCACGGCATTACGCAATTACAGGAGGTTGCGCTGGCGTGTCACAAGACCGGAGATAGACGAGAAGTTGTGGTTTAAAAGTGCATTTTTGCATCATTACGCTACACTGTAAAAAATCCAACTAATGAAATGTTGGACGGGCAAAAATATATAAGTTAAACCAATTTTTTTGTTTGAGCTAGTTGAGAAGACATGTTATTTTAAGTCTAGATAAATCTGTGTTTAAAATATTAAATGAATGGTTATTTTCAAATTCAGTCAACATTCAGAATGGCTAGTGTTGACTGAACTAATTAAGACAAATCAGGTAAATATGTGGACTTATGACAGCTATGTTTCCTGACAACAAAATGCTCATAATATTACTGTTATTTGGTCACAAAATGTCATTTTAAGAGTTGTTCAGGCGTGAATGTATGTGCTTAAAGTTTAAATATGCGGTCGGTTAATAAAGATAGCGTCTATTTAAAAATGTACTCGGACACTTTCGGACGTAGATGAGCTCCAAATGAGCTCCAGAAAATCACAGACACTTAAGCGCTCACACCCCGCCCAGCGCAGCCTCGCCTCGGCAAGCGCATCAGAAATCGACTGCTGGCTCTGGTATCTACTCTGTGGCGTTTAAACGTGATAATTCATTTTAATTTCTCATACTTAACAATGAAAGGGTTATGTTTTAAATCATATTTTAGGATTGCACTTAATTGATATCGCTGTTGAGTGATGTTTCATATCTTTTACATTTGTTATAACCGGACTGCATGCGAATTTGAACTTCAGAGCTGAAGGAGCGGGTGGAGAAATAGTCCCAATATCATAACAATCTTAAATAAAACTTCTAAATATACCCGTGTGTGGCCGTGTGCGCGCGCACATGCGCGCGACCCGCTCGCGCGCGCGTGTGTATGTACAGTATGTGCGTGAATTTTTAATTTAAAATGTCTTAACTTAACTTGGAAGGATCTGAATCACAGGTCATTTCATCTGAGATCATTCCGCATGTAACAGCCGGAATCACTCACTGTTTCCCACAACGACACAATCAGCCGTTTCCTCAAGGTCACGTCAGGTAAGTGTTTGTAAATAAATGTTAATTTTAGACTATATTAATTGGCAAAGACGCAAATACTCGACGTTTTTGTAAACATATAAGTTATATAAAGGTGTGTTATGTTATGTGTCCGAGTTAAAGTGTGTTTTATGTTATGTGTCCGAGTTAAAGTGGAGCTATTTTAGTTAAGATAATACCGGACAGGGTTTAGGACTCCGTCTTAATTATAACGTTAATTGGGACATTTTTACAAACAAACCTTTTAAAATACAATACTGGCGTGCATTTTGAGACAAAACAATAGCACTCATATGTTAAGAGATGTCAGTATTTTAGTCAGTGATAAGTCCTGTCCGAGAAAACCGCCCAATAGTGTTTAATTCAATTACGTGTGATGTCTGAGGGAAATTTGGCAATTTTAGGATATAAAATCTTTCACCGTCAAGCTTTATTATATTAAACATGTTATTTATGTATGTGTGTGTGTTTATATTCCTCTGTTTATTAAACCAGAGCGGTGATGATGTGGAAGAGGCAGACCAGAGGGCTGAAGAAAGTCTCCTAAATGGCCCTGCAGATGTTCTGACTGACTTTGGAGGCTTTTTGGACTGTTTTATGCCCTCTATTTAAAGAAGACTTAATTCTGTATGTTCAGTCTGTATGATAAGTGAATAAGTGAATAAAAAGCTTTTGTTTTTATGTGACTGAAGTTAATTATTTTGTTTACAACACCAGCATAAATTATTTGATAAATAATTTAAAAATGTTATTAAAAAAATCCCAAATAATAAATATTAATTGAAGTAACACATAAAACATTGAGTGAATACTTAAATTTTAATTGACAGAGTCTTTGCTGTAAGTTTTTAAAGATTCAACTGATTAAAACATTTTAGTTGAATGAACTATAAAGCTAATTGAGCCAACATACTTTTTTATATTTGAGTCAAATTTGGGCCAACTAAAAAACAACAATCCAGGTAACACTTTGGAGTCAGAAATTGAGTGAACGTAAAATTTCTGTGGAACTAGTTACTAAAAAATAATTAATTGAGCCAACAATTTATTTTTTACAGTGTAGATAAGACCTTTATGCCTCTTTGGGATAGTTTAGAGTCCTTTGAAACTGCAATTTTAAACTGCATTAAAACTGTTACGTGTTGGTGTCCATTAAAATGAGAAAAATCGTGGAATGTTTTCCTCAAAAAACATAATTTCTTCTCGACTAAACAAAGAAAGACGTCAACATTTTGGATGACATGGTGGTGAGTAAATTATCTGGATTTTTTTTAAGAAATTGGACTAATCCTGTAAAGGCATTTGACAAACAGATTTATTTATATTTAATAATAAAGCGCAGCAGCTTTTGTTATTTGGTTTAAATTTCATGTTCTCTACAGTTTTGCCATGTTATCTGCCTATTCCTTTGTTACTATTATTATATAAAATATTTGTTAATATTACTATATAGAAAACCATAAGTGAATTCTCATTGGTGTTTCACAGTAAAGGGTCACTGGGTTTAAAATCAGACTGAACTCATTGAGCAACATACAGTAGATGATTATACACTGTAAAACCTAAGCGTTAACTCAACTCAAACCATTTAAGTAAACCGGTTGCATTAGTTTTAAAGCACATACATTTGAGTACTGTGAGCTTAAACAAATTGAGTCGTGTGCAGTTGTGCACTTGTATTTGAGTTCACACTACTTGAATATGGGTGCATAATTGCACGTGACTCAAGTTCACAGTGCTTAAATTTATGTGTTTTAAAACTTAAATGGCCTAATGTGGGTAATTGTCGCTAAAAATATTCATATTTTAACATTTATAAACTATTATAGCTAGTTTCAGGTAACGACACCATCTTGGATTCACGATTCACACCTCATGCGATTCACAAATTTCTGCACAACGTACCTAGAGTATAGCAACAAACACTCATTTCGCTAAAACTCTCGCGTAAATAGTGACAGTCCAAGATGGCGCTATTACCAGAAGCTAGTTTTTACAGTTTGTAAAGTTTGAAATCTGGATTATTCTAGATATAGCATCAATTACCCACAAAAGACCTTTATTAACCCATTGGATTACCTATGTGAAGGATGAATGCACTTTTTGGGGGTTTAAAGTCAGACGTTGTTCTCTGATCCCTACCATTATAAAACTTGGAAGAGCAAGGACATTTACTAAAATAACTCCAAATGTATTTGTCTGAAAGATGATGGACATACAGTACTCTGAAAAAGTTTTATGCCTCCATGCCACAATTAGAATTGTTTTTGCAATGTTATAGTGATCATATTTTATTGTTTCTCAGTCTATTTAATAGAATACATCCAGAAAATACAGGAGATGTGTATGTAGTATTAAAAACTGTATAAAAATGTCTGTGTCAAGTTTTTAGGGTAAACTCCCCTTCCACTTGAGCAATAGCAGGAAACTGCAGGATCTCTTAAAGCTAAATAAAATTAAATCCTAATTTTAATTGTAAAGAAATTAGTCTTTTTACTTCATTCTGCTCAAAAACGCTCAAGATGTGTTTAGTGCCAAGAGAGGTCACACTAAACACCGACGATGCCTAAAGAAGACATTTAGTCCTGAAAATGTAATCATATTTCCTGTATTTTCTGCTTTGTATCTTAATAAAATAGATTTAAAAATAAATATGGGTGGACATTAAAACTTCTAAAACAACAAGTCTGGTGGTGGTGGCCTAACAGTATACTTGTCGCTTGTCTAAAGCGTGGACACTCACAGTGGCCGCAACCTATTCCCCCGGTTCTCCATAAACATAATTGGCTAGCTCTGCCTAGGTTATTTGCATAAGGCGATCTGATTGGCTGACACACGGGTTGCCGCTTGAAAAGTTGAGAAATGTTCAGCTTCTGCCACGAGCAACGGCACTGACGCGGCGCTGACAGATCCACAATTTAGTTCGGCAACGCATGACATCACCCATTAAAAGTGAATGGGAAGCATTAACGCTTATGCCCCGTGTGAATGCACTGTAAGACTTTTGCACAGTACTGTATGTATCTTAGATTGCTTGAGGATGAGTAAAATCATGGTGTAATTTTGATATTTGGCTGGAGTATACCTTAAAGAGATTTGTCTGGATGCACAACCACGGTGCAAAGTCACTGTCAGAGGACTGCTTTTGTAAAGGGCGTAATTAACTAACCTGCATACCATGTGTCCGTGCAAAAGCCTGAATGATGCCTTTCTCGTGAAACGCATTCTAAGAAAGATGCAAGGATGAAAGACAATTCAAATAGACAGTAAACAAAAACACCAAGTTCAGGTTACATGGGATAAGGGACAAATCTGATGAGGAAGGACTTCAGTTGAGTTGCATGGCTACAAAGGTATGTTGCCTTTCCCTTTTTGGCTACACGTGTACAAAAGGCATGGTGGTTACATAAGCACAACATTGTCAATTATTCACTAGTGTCCCCATTGACGTCTGACAACACATTCACAACATTTACAGAACTCTGGAAAAATGCACACCAGATTTAAATCAGGGGCACTACTGAGGGGCAACTCTGGACGTCTTGTTAGCTCCCTTTGACACTTCCTTTCTGAAGTGATTTAACTGGTCTCAGTTCAGGACAGGAAGAGATGACAGAGTGTGTGGAATGTGCCATAAATATTTTGCTTTGCACGGGACGTGCCTTAGCACGAGATCTGCTGACACGCAAACACACATGCACCCACAGATTGAAAGTCACGCACATGCAACATCACACACATAACTGACAGGTGCACATGCACGCAAGGTGATGCAGATATCACGAACTCTCGTAAAAAAGAAGCACGATAGCATGCAATGACAAGCAATGCAATATAAATAATAAGTGTTTTGCCTAACATGGAATTTCTTACTAATAAAATGTATTTTGACACTAATTCAAGTCATCATTAAATATAATCAAGTTACATAAATCAGTGGTTCTCAATTCCAGTCCCCGGGACCCCCCTCCCAGAATGTTTTAGATGTCTCCTTATATGAAACACCTGATTTTACTAATCAGGCTCCTTAATTAACACACTAACAAGCTGATGAACTGAATCAGGTGTTTTTATATATGGAGACATCTAAAATTTTCTGGGAGGGTGGTCCTGAGGACTGGAATTGAGCACCACTAACATAAATAACATAATCATTTTTGCGTGACTCCAGTATATCTCAGTGGTAGAGGATAGCATTAGCAGCGTAAAAGGTCATGGGTTCGAAGGGAACACACATACTGATAAAATTATACTTTGTAATGCACTGTAAGTATCTACCAAATGCATATATAGGATAGCGTTTGCATTTTAAAACAAATAACACAAATGTGAAATATGTTGCACAAATACAACAGCACACATAAAACAGACCTATTTAATTACTGAACATTATTAACATCACATTATTAATAACCCAGTCAGAGTATTCGTAACTAACCACTGATCATAGCTCAAGATAAGGCTAAAAGTGCCATACTTACTGTCATTACAACACTGATGCCCCCAAATTGACCCAAAACAGGCGAGGCAACAATGTTTGAATATAAAAGCACAAGTTCTCTGAAAGAGAGAAAGAAAACATTAATAGTATCAGAATAATAACTGTGATTGTAGCTGTTTTAATACTTAGATAAATAAGTAAAATAATAATGTTTTAAAAAGAAAATTTACTACAGCAGCCTGGAGGACCTAAAAGGATATTACTAACTGCTGTCTTTGGGCTCTGTACAAACTGTATCTTTATAGTGTATTTAGATATTTAGATATAGGGTCTGACTATCAGCTCTAATGTTGGCAAGACAAAAGAGCTGATAGTCAGACCCTCGTCACCTCAACAACCTCTTGTCATCCAAAATCAAACAATTGAAATAGTGGATTGTTTCAAATATCTGGGAGTAACACTAGATAACACACTCACCTTTGGTCAGCACATTATGGACATTCAGAAAAGAAGTCATCAAAGACTGTCGGTCATCCGCAAACTCAAAGGACTCAATGTTGCCCCTGGATTATTATTGGCACTTTACCAAAGCATTATTCAGTCAATTTTATTATATTGTTCAACTTGTTTTTTCGGCATGCTTTCTGTTAAAAATTTGGGCAAACTTACAAAGGTGTCCAATATTGCTGCAAAAATTATAGGTCTTCCAACACCTAACCTTAAAGAACTCAATAACAGGGCTATTGAACGCATTGCCATTTCAATTGAACGGGACTCCACACATCCACTTAATGAGTATCTAGCTCCACTGCCCTCAGGGCGCAGGTACAGGGCTCTGAGGTGCAGGAAGGCCTGCTTTGGAAGAAGCCTGATTCCCTCAGTCATTAAGTACCTTAACAATAGACATCGCTGAGTGTCATCTTGAATGTTTTCTGACATGTATGTATTGTGATTGTTTATGTTATGTGTGTTACACAAGTACAGAGTTGTGAAAAAGAATTTCCCCATTGGGGACAATAAAGTATATATATATATTTGAATAACATACAACAACTTCAGCCAGGCGTCAACTACAAATTACACTTTCAATCCCACCAATAAATGATGTATAAATATAATTTATTTCTTTGTCTTTCTACCTGCAGGTTTTTACTTGCATGTTTCTCAACTCTCCGTCATCATGAATAGCAGGGAAGAACAGATTGACACAACACAAAGTGCGCTGATCTGGAAGACTGAGGAAAAATAACGACTGTGTCCCATTTACCGTTACTTTGTCCCATTCCATTCTGGAATCTGAAGAGGAAAAATGGGTCAATTTGACCAACCTAGTGAGCTGTGACCCAGAGGTCCACACAAGAACATACACATCTAACAGCTAGATTTGATAGTGGGTTGCTTTACCTCAGATTTACAAAACCAAAGAAAGAAAGAAAGAAAGAAAGAAAGAAAGAAAGAAAGAAAGAAAGAACGAACGAACGAACGAAAGAAAGAAAGAAAGAAAGAAAGAAAGAAAGAAAGAAAGAAAGATAGAAAGAAAGAAAGAAAGAAAGAAAGAAAGAAAGAAACGAATAGATTTACCTCAGTTTTAAGGGATAACGTAGCTGACAAGAGTGCTAGATTTACCTCACAGTTTTAAGGGATAACGTAGCTGACAAGAGTGCGAGATTTTGGCGGTAAGCGCGTGCACTGAAATATCGCGTGACATTGAACCGTGTTGCATAGATTTAATAGAGTAAAATAACAAATAAATTAAAAAAATAAATACTGTTTGAATTTCTAAATCTAGCAAGTCCTTTATTAATATAATGAAAGTGTATTGCAAACGAAATTCAGAAATTAAAAAGCTGATGTGAAGACGGAAACTACATCCGGGTCCACTCATACACAACAAAATTAACGTTACAATTATACAATTATACATTTTTATTGTAATTTATCCACACGTATCACTGCTTAGTGTAATTTTGTGTGTATACAGGCATATTATAAAATTATTATTACAGGTGAATTATAAAAAGTTACTAAAAATTACGTAACTTTTTTTGCTGTGTTTTATTCGTTACGAAAACTAACCATGGTTAAACTACTTTAATCACAGTTTAACTGTCTATTTTGTAGTAAAACCATTAGAAACAAAAATGCACTAAGATCTTATCACAAAAAAAAAACCTTCACTGTAATAAAACTATGGTTAATTTTCCAAACAGTCATGGTGCCCCTAAACCATAAGTGAAAGTTATAATTACGTAACTTGTTTTTTCTGTGTTTATTCGAACCTTACGAAAACTAACCATGGTTTCACTACTTAAACCATAGTAGTGTCTATTTTGTAGGAAAACCATAAACAAAATGTACTATCACAAAGAAAAAAAACATGCGTTAATGGCATTTAGTATTGTAATACAAATAAAATATCATCTGTAATAAAGCCATGGTTAATTTTTCAAACAGTAGGTGCCCCTAAACCATAAGTAAACATATATTTTGGAAACATCTATAAAATGTGGCTTTAATGACATAATGGCGAACGGACATCGCAAAGTGTCGATAAACTGCAACCAACATTTCCTTATTGCGTGAGAGCTCTGCGGTGTAACTAAAGGGCTCTGTGCCAGTGTGTTCTCGTGAACTTGAGCACAGTCACGTTTCGGCCTTCACAAAATATTGTCCATATAATGTAATTGACAGGCCCCGAAACCAATCAAAACCGACAAGCTAGGCGGACGGAAGGCAATTTTATCCAATAGGATGCCTTCTTGAGTGGAGTGGGCGTTGCTAGGCGTGTCGGGAAATACGGTTGTAGGTAGTTGTTGCAGTGAAGTACGTGACTGCGTTAGATTCGCTTGCAATTCGCAGTTTCTTTATAACTTTCTCCACAAATAACGCACACCTAAAATAACAGATGGAAGGTAACGGAACCGACGGAAAGGGTGTTAAGTATTATCGCTTGTCAGAGGTGGAGGAACGAAACTCTTTTAAAAGCACATGGATTATCATTCACAATAAAGTGTACGACGTCACGAAGTTTCTCGAGGAGGTGAGTGTTACAACATAATGTATAAAACCTCGTGCAAACTTATTAACATCTAAATTATAGCTACTTGTGTAATACGCGATTGCGTTATTTGTGTATTGCAGTATGTAAACAATCAGTACAGCACAATTATGTTTCTCGCATTGTGTCTAAAACATTAAGTAAATAAATGCATTGTTAAAGTCAAGTCAGTTTATATCACGTCGTCCAAAGGTTTGCAAGTGTTAAACACAAGCACTGAATGGACAAACTTTACCCAAGTGTCAGTTTTGTATGAGAGGAAGCTGTGCCACACACACACACACACACGCGCGCGCATACGTGCTTTATCAGATATCCTTAACATTTCCCCTCTTTTCAATGTTATCTAGATTGCTTGTTGAGAAATATAAGGTCTAGTTATCTAGACTAGTTGGATCTAAAAGTGCACTACGTGTATGTTATTTTAAGCACTCAATTGCATGACTGTGCATCTGTGTCTCCATAGTAAACACAAAAGACAAAATACTTTAAATGATGGATGCATGACATTACTTGTATAAGTAAAATACTTTATAAAGTGCTTTGATATTGACATTCAAACAATTAGATTTTCATAAAGCAACTAATAGTTTACCAGGAGCAGTTCAGTTTAACAGGGTCAAAGGGAAGTTGTAAGTAATGATTTATGGGTTTTTCTTTGAAGCCCGGTTTGATCTCATGCATTTTACTGTTGTCCACAGCACCCGGGTGGAGAGGAGGTGCTACGAGAGCAGGCGGGTGGAGATGCTACAGAAAGCTTTGAAGATGTTGGGCACTCCACAGATGCACGGGAGATGGCCAAGTCATTCGTCATAGGAGAGCTTCATCCAGTAAGTCGACCTTAAATCAATCATTGGTCAGATGTCTTTTCATACAGCTTTATGACATGACTGATAAGGTTCCTGCATGGTTCCTGATGTTTGTGCTTTGTGAATTTACCGTGTTTGACTATGAATAAAGAGAAATTAATGAATTAATAGCATACATTTGCTGTAACAATACATCCACCAATTCTACTTTGTACTATGCATGTTTGTTAAAGTCTGTTTTGCATTGCAACACGTCAATAAGCTGTGGCACACAACAAGGTCATCTTAACTGGGAGAGCAGTTTAAAGGTCTTTGGTTTATTTCCTGGGCAACAAGTCTAGGTTCGAGGATTAAAGTATCTGCATAAAATGCCAATGGAAAACGATGTTGTCTTTGTGGGAAAAGCTCAAACTCCTACACGTCTACTCCACATCCTCTGACATATCTAGTCATGATGAGTTGAGTTTCAACCCCAGACAGCATCAGGCTTGTTCATTTATAGTAATATCTCATGAAATGCCAGATGTTTTCCTATAGTGCTGTGT